>NC_073647.1:69839847-71089847 GCF_029407905.1 Bubalus kerabau | reverse complement strand
TTTAAAAAGGTAAGATATGGAAGTATCTCAAAATTTCTAAAGATGAAAGATACCATTTCTGAGATGAAAAATATACTGGATGGAATAATGGCAGATTAAACATTCCAGAAGACTGATGAACTTGAAGACATAATAGTAAAAACTAACAAAAATAAAACTCAGGGAGAAAAGAGAATTAAACAATCAAATACAAAAAGCATTAGTGATCTGTGATACATGTAATTGCGAACAAAGTTGGGAGGGCAGACATTTGAAGAAACAATATGTGAAAATTATCAGAAATAAAGCTATCTCATAATTATAAAGAGGTCTACAAGGAAGAGCACATAATAATCCTCAATGTTTATGTCCCTAAAAAGAGATTCAAAAAACATGTAGGAAAAAATTACAGGACTGCAAGAATAAATAGAAAAATTTACAATTGTACTCTAAGATTTCAATATCTGTCTCAATAATTAATAGAATAGAGTGAAATCAGAAAGAATATAGTAGACCTGAACAACACAATCAGCCAACTTGACCTAATTAACATTTATAGAATGCTGCACCCAACAGCAGCAGAATGCATTCTTTTCAAGTGTAAATGTTCACAGACTATTTACCAAGATACTCTATATTCTGGGCCAAAACACAAATCTCAATATATTTTAAAATTTTTAAGTCATATTAAGCATTTTTTTACCACAATGCAATTAAATTTGAAATCAATAACAAAATACCCTCTATAAAATACCCCCAAATATTTGAAAACTAAATAACAAGCTTCTAAATACCAAAGGATAAAAGAAGAAAATTAAGGGAAATCTAAACTGTCCTAAATGAATGAAAATCAAAACACACATCTCAGAAATCCTGGGATGATACTAAAGCACTATTTATGGTGAAATTTATAACACTAAATGTCTATATTAGAAAGAAGCAAGTTCTTATGCAAATAACCACTGGCTATTTTTCTAAGAAGAAGAGGAAAGTAAACCAATCTAAGCAAAAGAAAGAAAATAATACATATCAACACAAAAATCAATGGAATAGAAAACAAAAACCAAATAGAGAAAAATCAATGTAACCAAAAGCTGATTCTTTGCAAGATTAATGAACTAAGAAAGTTCTAGCCTGTTTTATCAGGAAAAAAATGAAAAGAAGAAATAAATAACCAATATGGAGGATGGGAGAAGTAACATCACTACAGATTATTAAAAACTACTAAGGGAAATTTAAACAATTTTATGCCAATAAGTTTGACAACTTAGATAAAATGAATAAATTCTTTGAAAGACACAACCTAACAAAGCTTCATAAAAAATTAATAGATAATACAACAACCTTCTAATTATTAAAGAAATTGAATTTGCAGTTCAAAAATTTTCCCAGAAAGAAAACTTCAGGCTTAGATTGCTCCGCTTTTGAATTCTATCAAACATTCAAAAAAGAATTAATTTCAACTCCTCACAGAGTTTTCCAAAAAGTAAAAGGAGGAAATACTAAAAATAGTATTCTTTTTTAATAATTCTCAACTTATTCAATAGGTCTATTGTTACCTTTATATGGAAACCAGAAAAAAATAATAAGGTATAGACTAATATCCCTCAATATCCCTCATGAATATAGTTGCAAATATCCACAACAAAATACTAGCAAATCAAATCCAGAAATATGTTAGCAATGGTGAATAGAAAATTAAACTGTAAAAAAAAATAACATAATACCACAAAAATAATAAATAGCTGGTGATAAAGCTGATGAAAGATGGACTAGATCTGCACTCTGCAAACCATAAAACATTCCTGAGAGAAATTAAAGACCTAAATAAATGAAGAAATAGACTTGTTCACAAGGTTAGAAGGCTTGATATTGTTAAGCTGTCAATCCTTCCTAAGTTCATCTATAGATTCAATACTCTCTCAACTGAAGGATAAGAAATGTTGTCTGTAGAAATTGACAAGTTGATTCTCAAATTCATATGGAAATACAAAGGTCTTAGAAGAGGTAACACAGCTTTAAAAAGAACAAAGTTGAGAGACAACAACTACCTGACTACAAGACTTACCAGTTCAGTCACTCAGTCGTGTCCGACTCTGAGACCCCATCTACTGCAGCATGCCAGACTTCCCTGTCCATCACCAACTCCCAGAGCTTACTCAAACTCATGTTCCATCAAGTCAGTAATGCCATCCAACCATCTCATCCTCTGTCATCCCCTTCTCCTCCTGCCTTCAATCTTTCCTAGCATCAGGGTCTTTTCCAATAGGTCAGTTCTTCGCATCAGGTGGCCAAAATATTGGAGTTTCAGCTTCAGCATCAGTCCTTTCAATGAATATTCAGGACTGATTTCCTTTAGGATTGACTGGTTTGATCTTACAGTCCAAGGGACTCTCAAGAGTCTTCTCCAACACCACAGTTCAAAAGCATCAGTTCTTAAAAGCTACTGTAATCAGGACTGTGTGGTGTTGCTATAAAGTGTAAGTGAAAGTGTTAGTCACTCAGTTGTGACTAACACTCTTTGTGACCCCAAGGACTGTAGGCCACTAGGCTCCTCTGTACATGGAAATCTCCAGGCAAGAATACTGGAGTGGATTGCCATTTCCTCCTCCAGGGGATCTTCCCAAGCTAGGGATCGAACATGGTTTTCCCACACTGCAGGCAGACTCTTTACCCACTGAGCCACCAGGGAAGCCCTTATTGCTATAAAGATGGACAATAAATTAATGTAACAGAGTAGAAAGTCTGGAAATAGACAACTGATTTTTGACAAAGTAACAAAAGCAATTTGTTGAAGAAAGAATATTTCCAACAAATATTACTATAACAATTATATATGCAAATGCAAAAATATGAGCTTTGATTCATATCTTGTACCACATACAAAAATTAACTCAAAATTGATCATAGATCTAAATGTAAAATCAAAATCTATAAGACTTCTAGATGGCAACATAGTATAAAAATCACCATGTCCTTGGGCTATGGAAATATTCCTTAGATATGACACAAAAAGCAATTTGTAAAAGAACAAAATGATAAATTGGATGTCACCAAAATTAAAAGTAAAATCTTCTGTTTTGTGAAAGACTGTTAAGAGAGTGAAAACGCAAGTTACCAACTAGGAGAAAATCTTTGTGACGCATTTATCTGATAACAAACTTGTATCCAAAATATATAAAAAACCTTCAAAATTCAATGATAAGAAAATGAGCAACTCAATTAAAAATGGGTAAAGGTCTGAACAGCATTTCACCAAACAAAATATGCAATGGCAAATACGCACATGAAAAGATGATCATTTTAATTAGTCATTGAGGAAATGCAAATTAAAACTACAGTGAGATACCTCTTCATAGTATTAGGATGATTAAAAAATTTTTTTAATGACTATAGCAAGTGTTAGGATTCCCCGGTGGCTCAGAAATAAAGAATCCACCTGCAGTGCGGGAAACGTGGAGACATGGGTTTGATCCCTGAGTCAGAAAGATCCCCTGAAGGAGAAAATGGCAACTCACTCCATCTTGCCCGGAAAATCCCATGGACAGAGGGGCCTGGTGGGCTACAGTTCGTGGGGTTGCAAAAGAGTCAGACACGACTGAGCAACTAAACAACAACAAATAGCAAGTGTTAGAGAGGATGTATAGAAAGTGGGAATGTAAAAGGTTTCAACCAATCTGGAAAACAATTTGGCAGTTTCTTTAAAAGTTAAGTGTACACTTACCTTATGATCCACTCCTATTTACCCATGAGAAATGAAAGCCTATGTACATGTGAAGACATGTATATGAATGTTTATAGTAGCATTATTGTAATCAAGAATCTGGTAACAACCTAAGTGTCCTTCAATAGGTAAATGGAAAAACAAATTCTAGTGTATCCATGCAAGGGAATACAACATAGCAATAAAAACAAATGAGCTACTGATACATGCCACAACATATTTGAATCTTAAAATAATAATGCTCAGTGGAAAGAAGCCAGATGCAAAAGAGTTCATACTTTGTGATTCTCTATATAAACTCTAGAAAATGCAAACTAATCTGTAGAAAGCAGATCAATGGTTGCCTGTGGCAGAAGAAGCAGGAAGGAGGGATTAGAAAGGAACAAGATAAAACTTTGGGGGAAGATAGTATGTTCACAATCTTCATTGTTTTGATGCTCTCGTGAAGACTACATTTACTCAGTGGTAAGGAATCTGCCTGCAATGCAGCAGACCCGGGTTTGATCTCTGGGTTGGGAAGATTCCCTGGAGAAGGGGATGGCTACCCACTCCAAGTATTCTTGCCTGGAAATTTTCATGCACAGAGGAGCCTGGTGGGCTACAGTACATGGCATTGGAAAAAGTCAGACACGACTGAGGGACTAAGCACAGCTCAAGCATTAGTAGACAGAGTTTTTAAGTTCTCAGATCACTGGAACTCTTTCCCTCTGGGAAAAACATAACTAGTAATGTTTTCCAGTAATGGCTCACTGGAAAAGACCCTGATGCTGGGAAAGATTGAAGGCAGGAGGAGAAGGGGATGACAGAGGATGAGATGGTTGGATAGCATCACCGACTCGATGGACATGAGTTTGAGTAAGCTCTGGAAGTTAGTGATGGACAGGGAAGCCTGGTGTGCTGCAGTCCATGGGGTGACCAAGAGTTGGACATGACTGAGCAAAACGCTGGGCTGGAAGAAGCACAAGCTGGAATTAAGATTGCCGGGAGAAATATCAATAACCTCAGATATGCAGATGACACCACCCTTATGGCAGAAAGTAAAGAGGAACTAAAAATCCTCTTGATGAAAGTGAAAGTGGAGAGTGAAAAAGTTGGATTAAAGCTCAACATTCAGAAAACAAAAATCATGGCATCCGGTCCCATCACTTCATGGGAAATAGATGGGGAAACAGGGGAAACAGTGTCAGACTTTACTTTTTTGGGCTCCAAAATCACTGCAGATGGTGATTGCAGCCATGAAATTAAAAGATGCTTACTCCTTGGAAGAAAAGTTATGACCAACCTAGATAGCATATTGAAAAGCAGAGATATTACTTTGCCAGCAAAGTCCGTCTAGTCAAGGCTATGGTTTTTCCAGTGGTCATGTATGGATGTGAGATTTGGACTATAAAGAAAGCTGAGAGCTGAAGAATTGATGCTTTTGAACTGTGGTGTTGGAGAAGACTCTTGAGAGTCCCTTGGACTGCAAGCACATCCAACCAGTCCATTTTAAAGGAGATCAGCCCTGGGTGTTCTTTGGAAAGAATGATGCTAAAGCTGAAACTCCAGTACTTTGGCCACCTCATGCGAAGAGTTGACTTACTGGAAAAGACTCTGATATTGGAAAGGGATTGGGGGCAGGAGGAAAAGGGGACGACAGAGGATGAGATGGCTGGATGGCATCACCGACTCAATGGACGTGAGTTTGAGTGAACTCCGGGAGATGGTGATGGACAGGGAGGCCTGGCGTGCTGTGCTTCATGGGGTCGCAATGAGTCAGACATGACTGAGTGACTGAACTGAACTGAGCGACTGAACTGAACTGAATGTTTTCCAGTGCTGGACAGAACCTCCAATACTTCCCCTATCTCCACTTCATTGTCCAGTTCCATATATTTTTAGCTTTTGTTTGTCTGAAAATATTTAGTAAGCATTTGCCATGTGTGAGACACTGCACTAGACAGGGGCGGGGTGTAGGGATTTCAGATTACAAGAGTGAATAAGACATGGTCCCAGCCCTTAGAAAACTCTAATAGTAAACAGGTCAAAACAACATCCAACATCTAGGTGTGAAATCAGCAGTGTTTGTTTCTATGCTCCAATGCCCTCTGCTCTCTTCTGCATTCTCCTTATTAGAGAAAAGATTGATCAGATGTGGGTTTGCCATCCCTTACATTCAATCAGCCTTTGGCATGGATTAAGACAGTGCCTGTCTACTTATTGCCCGAGACTGTTGGGTGCCAAGGAGCCTGGGAAATTGGAGCCTTTCCTGCTTTTCTGTCTCATGCCTGAACTGACAGCCTTATCAGAATCCTCATTCTCAATCTGCCTGAAAACAGGAAGATTCTGTGCACCCAGAGTCTATTGAAAACTCGACCTGGGTTTTCACCTCCTCACACTTTCAGGTTTTTCTTAGCCCCATACATACATAGTAGAGCCACCCCGTTCCCCTGCCTTGCCTTCCCTACCTACTCTGTGGTCCCCCCAAGAATGACCCCTCACACACACCAATCAGGCTGAACCAGATGTCCCAGAATTTTTGTTGCTAGGAGTCTCTTAGATACCCAGGGGTGGTCCTTCAGAAGAGGAACATCACTCTCTGACTGTTCAGAGAGTAATCAGGGAGGGAGGCCAGGGGTTCTGAGAGAATACAAAGGGGTTGGAAATACCTGGTGCTGCAGCCCAATATCTAGGGACAAGAAATCTAGGCATTTCATCTGGCCATATGTCAAAATTTGAGGAATTCATCATTTACATTGAGTTCCTAAAGTATGCCTCCCCATGACCATAAAGCACGGTTATTTCTATGCAGATAATTCAAAAATATCAGAATAAACCAATTAGTTATAAGCTGCTTTTTATCATAACATCAAAGTCTGTTCATAAATACTGAAGTTCCGAAGTAGTTGCTTCTATACAACTACCTTAAGACACATATTTCTTTAGGACACAAGGAAGTTGTGTCACACCCTGATAATATTTGAAGCAAGAAAGAAACCCATGTCATGGGGGAGGAGCCAAGATGGCGGAGGAGTAGGACGGGGAGAACACTTTCTCCCCCACAAATTCATCAAAAGAGCATTTAAACGTCGAGTAAATTCCACAAAACAACTTCTGAATGTCGGCAGAGGACATCAGGCACCCAGAAAAGCAGCCCAACTCTTCGAAAGGAGGTAGGAAAAAATATAAAAGACAAAAAAAGAGACAAAAGAGGGAGGGACGGAGTTCCGTCCCGGGAAGGGAGTCTTAAAAAGAGAGAAGTTTCCAAACACCAGGAAACCCTCTCACTGCCGAATCTGTGCCGAGCTTTGGAAGCACAGAGGGCAACATAAAAGGGAGGGGAAAAAAATAAACAATTAAAAATCGCGGATTGTGAGCCCTACGGTAACTCCCCCAGCGGAGAAGCAGCGCAGACGCCTGCACACGGCATTAGCAAGCGGGGGCTGGGCAGGGAAGTGCGGCGCGGGCTGTGTCCCTTAGAGTAAGAATCGGGCCGAATGTCCTGAGCGCTATCTGAGTGAAATAATTTGGGCTAGCAAACCAGACTGTGGGATATCTACCACGCGCAAAGCCAGCCCTAACCTAAGACACCGCCAGGCCTGTGCACAGAACAAAGGACTGAACAGAGATAGCCGGCTGCAGACCTTCCCCCTCCAGTGACAGGCAGCCAGAGCCGGAAGGGGGCAATCGCAGCCCCAGAGAGACACTACCTATAAAACTGTAAGCAGGCTTCTTTGCTAACTAAAACTTCTTGGGGGTCTGGATGGTCAACAGCTGCCTGAGAAGGTGCACCGGTTTTACACCCAGATAACCGAGTGGCGGGGAGGCGATAAGTCGCAGCATTGGCGCCCGCCAAACACCTCATCACCTCAGCTGCTCGGATCTGGGAAGAACACAAAACGCAGGCCCAACCGAGTCTGCGCCTCTGAGGACTACCCGAGTGCCTGAACCTGAGCGGCTTGGACCTGGGAGCTCAGCCCAGGGCCGGCCTCGGATTGTTCCCGGCGGAACAACCTAGAGCCCAAGCAGTGTGGGCAGGGAGGCTACACGCGCCGTGAGCGGGGGCAGACCCAGTGTGGCTGAGGCACTGCGAGCGCACGCCAGTGTTATCTGTTTGCAGCACCCCTCCCTCCCTCCCCACAGCGCAGCTGAACAAGTGAGCCTAAATAAAATAAAAAAAAAAAAAATAGTGTCCTCAACCATCCCCTTTGTGTCAGGGCGGGAACCAGACACTGAAGAGACCAGCAAACAGAAGAAGCTATAACAGAGGGAAACGCCTTGGAAGCTACAGGCCATAGATTAAAACCCTGTGGTTACTACGGATTACATAGGAAGGGGCCTATAGATCTTGAGAAATATAAGTCGGACCAAGGAACTGCCAAAAATGAACTGAACCCACAATACTCACAACAAAACCAGAGAAAGACCTAGATATATTTTTACTATTTTTACGATCAATCTTTCTTTCTTTCTTTTTTTTTTTAATTAAAAAAAAATTTTTAAGTCCTCTATTGTCCTTTAATTTTCACTTTTATAACTATTACTTTGCCAAAAAAAAAAAGACCCTATTTTTTTTTTCTTCTTCAGCAAACTTCATATATATATTTTATAATTTTTTGACCGTGTTTTTTTTTTTTTTCCTTTTTTCTTTTTCTTCTTTTCTTTAACATTGTATTTTTGAAATTCCAAACTCTACTCTAGATTTTTAATTTTAGCCTTTTGGTATATGTTATCAATTTTGTACCTATAGTTTTTTTCATAATTTCTGTGACTTTTTTTCTCCTCTGTTTCCTTCTCTTGTTCTTTTATATAACATCGTATATCTGCAATTCCAAACTCTACTCAAGATTTTTAATTTATGCTTTTTGGTATTTGATATCAATTTTGGACCTGTATTTTCTTTATAATTTTTGCGACATTGTTTTTGTTGGTTTGTTTGTTTTCTCTCTTTATTTTTCTTCTTCTTCTTCTTTTTTTTTTTTAACATTGTATTTTTGAAATTCCAAACTCTACTCTAGATTTTTAATTTTTGCTTTTTGGTATTAGTTATCAATTTTGTACCTGTAGTTTCTTTATTACTTTCACAACCTTGTTTGTTTTACTTTGTTCGTTTTTTCTCTCTTTCTTTTCCTTCTTCTTTTCATTAACATCGCATTTTTGAAATTCCAAACTCTACTCTAGATTTCTAATTTTTGTTTTTATGTATTTGTTACCAATTTTATACCTTTAAGAACCCAATCTTCAGGACCCATTTTTCACTAGTGTACGAGATTACTGGCTTGACTGCTCTCTCTCCCTTTGGACTCTCCATTTTCTCCACCAGGTCACCTGTATCTCCTCCCTAACCCCTCTATACTCTACCCAACTCTGTGAATTTCTGTGTGTTCCAGACGGTGGAGAACACTTAAGGAACTGATTACTGGCTGGATCTGTCTCCCTCCTTTTCATTTCCCCCTTTTATCCTTCTGGCCACCTCTGTCTCCTGCCTCCTTCTTCTCTTCCCTGTATAACTCCGAGAACATCTCTGAGCGGTCCAGTTGTGGAGTGCACATAAGGAAGTGACTACTGGCTAGCCCACTCTCTCCACTGCTGATTCCACCTCATCTCATTTGGGTCACCTCTAACTCCCTCCTCCCTCTTCTCTTCTCCATGTAATGCTGTGAACCTCTCTGAGTGACCCTCACAGTAAAGAAACTTTTCATCTTTAACGTAGATGTTTTATCAGTGGTGCTGTATAGAAGGAGAAGTTTTGAAACTACTGTAAAATTAAGACCGATAACTGGAAGTAGGAAGCTTAAGTCCAAACCCTGACTCCAGGGAACTCTTGACTCCAAGGAACATTAATTGACAGGAGCTCATCAAACGCCTCCATACTGACACTGAAACCAAGCACCACACAAGGGCCAACAAGTTCCAGGGAAAGACATAACAAGCAAATTCTCCATCAACAAAGGAACACAGCCCTGAGCTTCAAGATACAGGCTGCCCAAAGTCACCCCAAAACCATAGACAACTCATAACTCATTACTGGACATTTCATTACACTCCAGAGAGAAGAAATACAGCTCCATCCACCAGAACATCGACACAAGCTTCCCTAACCAGGAAACCTTGACAAGCCACCTGTACAAACCCACACACAGCGAGGAAACGCCACAATAAAGAGAACTCCACAAACTGCCAGAATACAGAAAGGACACCCCAAACTCAGCAATTTAAACAAGATGAAGAGACAGAGGAATACCCAGCAGATAAAGGAACAGGATAAATGCCCACCAAACCAAACCAAAGAGGAAGAGATAGGGAATCTACCTGATAAAGAATTCCGAATAATGATAGTGAAATTGATCCAAAATCTTGAAATTAAAATGGAATCACAGATAAATAGCCTGGAGGCAAGGATTGAGAAGATGCAAGAAAGGTTTAACAAGGACTTAGAAGAAATAGAAAAGAGTCAATATATAATGAATAATGCAATAAGTGAAATTAAAAACACTCTGGAGGCAACAAATAGTAGAATAACAGAGGCAGAAGATAGGATTAGTGAATTAGAAGATAGAAAGGTAGAAATAAATGAATCAGAGAGGATAAAAGAAAAACGAATTAAAAGAAATGAGGACAATCTCAGAGACCTCCAGGACAATATTAAACACTACAACATTCGAATCATAGGGATCCCAGAAGAAGAAGACAAAAAGAAAGACCATGAGAAAATACTTGAGGAGATAATAGTTGAAAACTTCCCTAAAATGGGGAAGGAAATAATCACCCAAGTCCAAGAAACCCAGAGAGTCCCAAACAGGATAAACCCAAGGCGAAACACCCCAAGACACATAGTAATCAAATTAACAAAGATCAAACACAAAGAACAAATATTAAAAGCAGCAAGGGAAAAACAACAAATAACACACAAGGGAATTCCCATAAGGATAACAGGTGATCTTTCAATAGAAACTCTTCAAGCCAGGAGGGAATGGCAAGACATACATAAAATGATGAAAGAAAATAACCTACAGCCCAGATTATTGTACCCAGCAAGGATCTCATTCAAGTATGAAGGAGAAATCAAAAGCTTTTCAGACAAGCAAAACCTGAGAGAATTCTGCACCACCAAACCAGCTCTCCAACAAATACTAAAGGATATTCTCTAGACAGGAAACACAAAAACGGTGTATAAATTCGAACCCAAAACAATAAAGTAAATGGCAACCGGGTCATACTTATCAGTAATTACCTTAAACGTAAATGGGTTGAATGCCCCAACCAAAAGACAAAGACTGGCTGAATGGATACAAAAACAAGACCCTTGCATATGTTGTCTACAAGAGACCCACCTCAAAACAGGGGACACATACAGACTGAAAGTGAAGGGCTGGAAAAAGATTTTCCATGCAAATAGGGACCAAAAGAAAGCAGGAGTAGCAATACTCATATCAGATAAAATAGACTTTAAAACAAAGACTGTGAAAAGAGACAAAGATGGTCACTACATAATGATCAAAGGATCAATCCAAGAAGAAGATATAACAATTATAAATATATATGCACCCAACACGGGAGCACCGCAGTATGTAAGACAAATGCTAACAAGTATGAAAGGAGAAATTAACAATAACACAATAATAGTGGGAGACTTTAATACCCCACTCACACCTATGGATAGATCAACTAAACAGAAAATTAACAAGGAAACACAAACTTTAAACGATACAATAGACCAGTTAGACCTAATTGATATCTATAGGACATTTCATCCCAAAACAATGAATTTCACCTTCTTCTCAAGCGCACATGGAACCTTCTCCAGGATAGATCACATCCTGGGCCATAAAGCTAGCCTTGGTAAATTCAAAAAAATAGAAATCATTCCAAGCATCTTTTCTGACCACAATGCAGTAAGATTAGATCTCAATTACAGGAGAAAAACTATTAAAAAATCCAACATATGGAGGCTGAACAACACGCTGCTGAATAACCAACAAATCACAGAAGAAATCAAAAAAGAAATCAAAATTTGCATAGAAACGAATGAAAATGAAAACACAACAACCCACAACCTGTGGGACACGGTAAAAGCAGTCCTAAGGGGAAAGTTCATAGCAATACAGGCACACCTCAAGAAACAAGAAAAAAGTCAAATAAATAACCTAACTCTACACCTAAAGCAACTAGAAAAGGAAGAAATGAAGAACCCCAGGGTTAGTAGAAGGAAAGAAATCTTAAAAATTAGAGCAGAAATAAATGCAAAAGAAACAAAAGAGACCATAGCAAAAATCAACAAAACCAAAAGCTGGTTCTTTGAAAGGATAAATAAAATTGACAAACCATTAGCCAGACTCATCAAGAAACAAAGGGAGAAAAATCAAATCAATAAAATTAGAAATGAAAATGGAGAGATCACAACAGACAACACAGAAATACAAAGGATCATAAGAGAGTACTATCAACAATTATATGCCAATAAAATGGACAACGAGGAAGAAATGGACAAATTCTTAGAAAAGTACAACTTTCCAAAACTCGATCAGGAAGAAATAGAAAATCTTAACAGACCCATCACAAGCACAGAAATTGAAACTGTAATAAAAAATCTTCCAGCAAACAAAAGCCCAGGTCCAGACGGCTTCACAGCTGAATTCTACCAAAAATTTAGAGAAGAGCTAACACCTATCCTGCTCAAACTCTTCCAGAAAATTGCAGAGGAAGGTAAACTTCCCAACTCATTCTATGAGGCCACCATCACCCTAATACCAAAACCTGACAAAGATCCCACAAAAAAAGAAAACTACAGGCCAATATCATTGATGAACATAGATGCAAAAATCCTTAACAAAATTCTAGCAATCAGAATCCAACAACACATTAAAAAGATCATACACCATGACCAAGTGGGCTTTATCCCAGGGATGCAAGGATTCTTCAATATCTGCAAATCAATCAATGTAATACACCACATTAACAAATTGAAAAATAAAAACCATATGATTATCTCAATAGATGCAGAGAAAGCCTTTGACAAAATTCAACATCCATTTATGATAAAAACTCTCCAGAAAGCAGGAATAGAAGGAACATACCTCAACATAATCAAAGCTATATATGACAAACCCACAGCAAACATTATCCTCAATGGTGAAAAATTGAAAGCATTTCCTCTAAAGTCAGGAACAAGACAAGGGTGCCCACTTTCACCATTACTATTCAACATAGTTTTGGAAGTTTTGGCCACAGCAATCAGAACAGAAAAAGAAATAAAAGGAATCCAAATTGGAAAAGAAGAAGTAAAGCTCTCACTGTTTGCAGATGACATGATCCTCTACATAGAAAACCCTAAAGACTCCACCAGAAAATTACTAGAACTAATCAATGACTATAGTAAAGTTGCAGGATATAAAATCAACACACAGAAATCCCTTGCATTCCTATACACTAATAATGAGAAAACAGAAAGAGAAATTAAGGAAACAATTCCATTCACCATTGCAACGGAAAGAATAAAATACTTAGGAATATATCTACCTAAAGAATCTAAAGACCTATATACAGAAAACTATAAAACACTGGTGAAAGAAATCAAAGAGGACACTAACAGATGGAGAAATATACCATGTTCATGGATTGGAAGAATCAATGTAGTGAAAATGAGTATACTACCCAAAGCAATCTATAGATTCAATGCAATCCCTATCAAGCTACCAACAGCATTCTTCACAGAGCTAGAACAAATAATTTCACAATTTGTATGGAAAAACAAAAAACCTCGAATAGCCAAAGCGATCTTGAGAAAGAAGAATGGAACTGGAGGAATCAACCTACCTGACTTCAGGCTCTACTACAAAGCCACAGTTATCAAGACAGTATGGTACTGGCACAAAGACAGAAATATAGATCAATGGAACAAAATAGAAAGCCCAGAGATAAATCCACGCACATATGGACACCTTATCTTCGACAAAGGAGGCAAGAATATACAATGGATTAAAGACAATCTCTTTAACAAGTGGTGCTGGGAACTCTGGTCAACCACTTGTAAAAGAATGAAACTAGAACACTTTCTAACACCATACACAAAAATAAACTCAAAATGGATTAAAGATCTAAACGTAAGACCAGAAACTATAAAACTCCTAGAGGAGAACATAGGCAAAACACTCTCCGACATACATCACAGCAGGATCCTCTATGACCCACCTCCTAGAATATTGGAAATAAAAGCAAAAATAAACAAATGGGACCTAATTAACCTTAAAAGCTTCTGCACATCAAAGGAAACTATTAGCAAGGTGAAAAGACAGCCTTCAGAATGGGAGAAGATAATAGCAAATGAAGCAACTGACAAACAACTAATCTCGAGAATATACAAGCAACTCCTACAGCTCAACTCCAGAAAAATAAATGACCCAATCAAAAAATGGGCCAAAGAACTAAACAGACATTTCTCCAAAGAAGACATACAGATGGCTAACAAACACATGAAAAGATGCTCAACATCACTCATTATCAGAGAAATGCAAATCAAAACCACTATGAGGTACCATTTCACACCAGTCAGAATGGCTGCGATCCAAAAGTCTACAAGTAATAAATGCTGGAGAGGGTGTGGAGAAAAGGGAACCCTCTTACACTGTTGGTGGGAATGCAAACTAGTACAGCCACTATGGAGAACAGTGTGGAGATTCCTTAAAAAACTGGAAATAGACATGCCTTATGATCCAGCAATCCCACTGCTGGGCATACACACTGAGAAAACCAGAAGGGAAAGAGACACGAGTACCCCAATGTTCATTGCAGCACTGTTTATAATAGCCAAGACATGGAAGCAACCTAGATGTCCATCAGCAGATGAATGGATAAGAAAGCTGTGGTACATATACACAATGGAGTATTATTCAGCCATTAAAAAGAATACATTTGAATCAGTTCTAATGAGGTGGATGAAACTGGAGCCTATTATACAGAGTGAAGTAAGCCAGAAAGAAAAACACCAATACAGTATACTAACGCATATATATGGAATTTAGAAAGATGGTAACAATAACCCTGTGTACGAGACAGCAAAAGAGACACTGATGTATAAAACAGTCTTATGGACTCTGTGGGAGAGGGAGAGCGTGGGAAGATTTGGGAGAATGGCATTGAAACATGTAAAATATCATGTATGAAATGAGTTGCCAGTCCAGGTTTGATGCACGATACTGGATGCTTGGGGCTAGTGCACTGGGACGACCCAGAGGGATGGAATGGGGAGGGAGGAGGGAGGAGGGTTCAGGATGGGGAACACATGTATACCTGTGGCGGATTCATTTTGATATTTGGCAAATCTAATACAGTTATGTTAAGTTTAAAAATAAAATAAAATTAAAGAAAAAAAAAAAAAAAGAAAGAAACCCATGTCATCTTTGAAGGTTAATAAGTTGAAAAGGTATGGTCAATCCAGCAACTCTTTTCCTGGGCTTCATTTAACTGTCTTTTGATGCCATACAAAATGAGTTTGGGGACACAGAAAGTTGTATCTCTTCAGTGAGTTTTTGACTCTTGAAGGGTCCTCACCTTCCTATGATCAGGATCTTCATCTCCTCCCAACATGTGTACACCTTTCTAAATTTTTTGGCAGTGCTGGGTCTTCACTGCTGCATGCGGGCTACTCTTCTGTTGCGGTGCATGGGCTTCTCATTGCAGTGGCTTCTTATTGCCTGGGCTCAGAGGTTACAGCCTGTGGGATCTAGAGCACAGACTCAATAGTTGCAGTGCACGGGCTTGTTGCCCAGTTGCCCAGTAGCATGTGGTATCTTTCCAAACCAGGGATTGAACCCGTGTCCCCTGCATTGGCAGACAGATTCTTATCCACTTCACCACCAGAAAAGTCCCCACCTTTCTCAATTGTTAAATCACTGGTTTCTTTCACCTCCAGGAAAGTCTCTGCAGTCATAAAATCCCTAGGGAGAAGGGTGGCCACTAAGATATAAGTGCATCAGGCCAAATAATATCCCTTTCTTGCTAAAGCTACTCCTGTCTCTTGAGCACCTTAGAAAATGGATGCTCCTTTTCAAAGATTCCTGGTTGTTCTGGAGGGAAGTATCTGAAGACTTCTGATATTTAGAGAATTGTCTCTTGACTAAAAGGGGTGGGGGGGCAAAGATATTATTATATTTGGAGTGAGGTTCTCACAAAGATGGGTGTCCTAGAAAACCCAAGCAGGTATGAGGCCACCGTATCAGTACAGAACCACCTCCTGACCTGGCCTGTTGTGTGCATCTTAACTGTAGGTGCCAGGGGAACATGGTCTTTTTCCCTCTCCATTACATTCTGTAAGTTTATTTGGGAAAAACTATTCTGGGCCTTTAAAAAGCTTTACTAAGAAGGAGGGAAATACCACTGTTTTTTCACACTGTGCTGTGCCAAACTGTAACATTTTCTAGAATTAACCAAGACCAATGAGTTCCATCCCTGGAGTCTTCATGTTTTCTATAATTAAAGTTGTTCAGAGAATAAGCATCATATTCTACTTTAGGAGACCCATTCTATTATTTACCAAAGTTCAGTGCAGTCCAGAGGGTTGAGATGAACACTGCCTTAGTGTTAAACTCCCTGAGCCTAGTTTTCCTCATCTGTAAATCAAGAGGGTTGAACTACATCTCTAGGACTATACTCTCTGAAGTTCCTTCTATTTCTGACATTCAATGATTTAAAATTCATTTATATACTCATTCAGTCATCAAATATCAACTGAGCATGTACCATGTGTCAGAGAGTGAATTGCCAGGGGTGGGATGGGGGTGTCAGATACAAGAATGAAAAAGACATGGTCCCAGCTCTTAGAAAACTCTGGTGGAATTTCTTTTCATGCCAAAGCCTTGAAGCTTTTCTGTAGGTGATGAGGAACCATTGGTGGTTTTATTGGAGAGGAGGAATGGGTCTTCCTCACATTTAGAAAGCCAAATCATCCCAGTAGAAACCACTGAAGAGACTGTTGCAGTGGTACATGACAGAGATGAGGAATGAATGAGCTAAGTAGAAGGGTGGAGAGGAAGGGACCCTTTCAACAGCTAGTCATCAATGTAAAATCCATGAAACTTGAGGGTCTCTTAACTGTGTAGTGCTGTTACTACCATGGAGCATGCAAAATAGTATGAGAGTCTGCTTTTGTCTTCATAGCTTGAGAAGATAGTTACATGCTCTTCTGGAAAGTCAAGCAAAGCAAAACTTTCATTGTGGAGTAATGAGGGTGAGAGGAATAATTTGTAAGATGAGAAAGTGAAGTCAGTTGTGATGAGTAATTCTTCTCCTTCCAAGGCAGATGCAAAGTACTGTAGGGGTTCAGGAGAGGAAGAAAATACACACTAACTGGAGTGGTCAAGAGGGACTTCATAAGGGAAGGGTTGGCAAATTTGCAATAGGGGAAGAAATATGTAAAGCCACCAAAGTATATAGGTTGGGAGTGCCAAGAGATTTGTTTGTGGAATAGCAAGTGGTTGGGCTGGAGAGTAGTATGGAATACATGGTAAAGCTGTAGTTGTGTATAAGGTTGGATTAGATAGGTTGGAGTCAATCTGCAAAGGTGCCAAAAGCCATGCTAGATAGATAAGACTTTGTTCTGAATGTAGTGAGAAACTGTTGAAAATTTTTAAGCCAGAAGAGACAATCTGATATGGGATTTATGAATTGAATTTGATAGCAATATGGAAGATGAACTGTTGTAAGGAGAGATTGGGGAAGTCAATTAGAAAGCTCTCGTAGTATATTTTGTATGATCATTCTGCCCTGTTGCTTTCCCTCCCCGCACACAGGCACACCCACACATACCACCTACTTCTCTATTCCCTGGGTCACTGATGAAGCAAGATTCTGTTGGGGTCCTAAGTCCAATTCCAGCATTTTCAGGTTGAAGTCACCACTCAGTACCCATGTCTTGAAAAATTTTCTTTTGGTCCTGCTTCAAGGCACTTAACCTCTTCCAAGTATTGCTAAGCTGAACTTCCCATTGTGATTGGCTCAGAGCTCAGAGTCAACAACACATTTACTTGGCACGAGACTATCTTACCCCACTGCTTTTCCTGGGATTTTTCCAAGATTTTTTCCCCTTACATTTACACAAAATATATCTGCAACTTCAGACCCATGCTCTCCAGGAGACAGAACAGACCCTAAAGTCACAGGGACTTCTGAAGAAAAGGTAGTCATTTTGTTGTTGTTCAGTTGCTGCACCGTGTCAGACTCTTCACGACCCCATGGACTGCAACATACCAGGCTTCCCTGTCCTTCACTATCTCCCGGAGTTTGCCCAAGTTCATGTCCATTGAATCGGTGATGCCCATTACAGATATCTAAGAACTGGAGTGGTATTCATACAGCCAGTCCAATTAGCTCAGGGTGGGGAAAATTCTGTTCCCCAGGGCAGCCTCCCTTTGATTTTCTAGGATATCAGAGCTAAAGGGTTCCTTAGAGATCATAGTCCTACAGATGAAGAGAGAGAGACCCAGAGATAATAAGTAGATTTTTCTAGATTACCCTGCTAATTATGACAGAACTGGGACTAGATGCAGTTTCTTAAGCTCCGGGTTTATCCTTTTTTTCATTATACTTAGCTGTCAAGGCAATGTTGTTCTAATCTCTGTTGCTGCACCTACTGAAAATTTTGCTCTCATGTGGCCATTTTTCAGGAAATTGAAAATCTGAAGATAAGGCAGATTAAGAGACCTATAATAGTGATTAATCAGCTACTCAGAATTTCAAAAGAAAGTAATAAGAGGTAACACCTTGAAGATTACAGAATGCCCAAGGGCATAGCAGCAATGGAAATAACATATCTTAAAATATTTGTTGTATTTATGGAATACATTTTGATGTTCCTAATACTTATCTTTTATTAGTTTGTTTTTATGGGTCATTCAACAATTCAGATATCTCTTTTAATCAAAATTTTCATTTTGAGATAATTGTGGATTGTCCTGCAGCTCTAAGAAATAATATTGAATGAACCAAGGGCTTCCCTGGTGGCTCAGTGGTAAAGAATCCACCTGCCAAGGCAGGAGACACAGGTTCAGTCCCTAGATCCAGAAGATCCTCTGGAGAAGGAAATGGCAACCCACTTCAGTATTCTTGCCTGGGAAATCCCATGGACAGAGGAGCCAGGCAGGCTACAGTCCATGGGGTCTCAAAAAGAGTCAGACACACTTAGCAATTAAACACACACACACACACACACACACACACACACACACACTTTATCCAGGTTTCTTTAATGGTAGCATCTTGTAAAACTATAGTGCAATGTTGTAGGATATTGACATTGATACAAATAGGATGCAAAATATTTCTACCACTGCTGCTTCTGCTAAGTCGCTTCAGTCGTGTCCGACTCTGTGTGACCCCAGAGTCGGCAGCCCACCAGGCTCCCCCGTCCCTGGGATTCTCCAGGCAAGAACACTGGAGTGGGTTGCCATTTCCTTCTCCAATGCATAAAAGTGAAAAGTCAAAGTGAAGTCACTCAGTTGTGTCCGACTCCTAGTGACCCCATGGACTGCAGCCTACCAGGCTCCTCCGTCCATGGGATTTTCCAGGTAAGAGTACTGGAGTGGGGTGCCATTGCCTTCTCCAAAATTCTACCACTAGCGTTCCTTATATTGCCCTTTTATTGCCATACCCAGTTCCCTCCTGCCCCTCTCCCTTTCATAAATCCTGACAACCATTGATCTACATTTGTAAAATTTTGCCATCTCAAAAATATGTAAATAGCATCTAACAATATGTAACCTTTTTGCATTTGCTTTTTTTTCATTCAGCATAGTTCTCTGGAGGCTCATCCAGGTTGTTGCATATGTTAATAGTATGTTCTCTTTTACTGATGTATTTCATAATAGGAATGTACCACAGTTTGTTTACCCATTCACCTCAATAAAGGGCATCTGGGTTATTTCCAGTTTGGGGCTGTCACAAATAAATCTGCCATGAACATCCATGTACAGAATTTGTGTGAATATATGTTTTCACTTCTCTAGAATAGAAGCCCAGGGACATGATCGCATGTTTAATTTTTAAGAAACTGCCATACTGTTTTCCAACCGGCTGTACCACTGTACAGCAGCGATGTATGAGTGGTCTGGTTTCTCTGCATCCTTATCCATTTCTGGTGTTGTCATTATTTTCTGTTTCAGCCATTATTGTGGATTTGTAGTGATATTGTGGTTTTAATTTGCATGTTCCTCAAGACTAATGAAGTTAAACACCTTTTCATGTGCTTATATCCCATCAGCATATCCTCTTCAGTTAAATGTTTCTTCATTTTTGGGGCAATTTTCTAACTGTATTATTTATTAGTTTGTTTACTGTTGAGTTTTGAGAATTTGTTATATGTTCTGGATGCAAGTCCTTTGTTCGATTGGCAAACATATTCTCCTAGTCAGTGATGTGTCTTTTCGGGTGTATCTCAGAGCAAAATACTTTTAATTTGGTGGGGCCCAATTTATTAATTTTCCTTTTCTGAATTGTGCTTTTAGTGTCATGTCTACAAACTATTTACCAATTCCTAGATCCTGAATATTTTCTTCTATGTGCTTTTCTAAAAAGTTTTATAGTTTTACAGGGTACATATAAGTCTATAAACCATTGTGAGCTAAATTTGAGAAGTAAGACTTAGGTCAAGGTTCTTTTTTATGTCTTTTGTCTATGGATGTCTATTTGCTCCAGTACCATTTTTGAAAAGGATTCTTCCTTCATTGAATTCCTTCTGCATTTTTGTCAATGATCAACTGGGCATATATCTCTGGGGATATTTCTGGATTCTCAATTCTGTTCCATCATTCTATTACTCTTTCAGTATCATTGAAATTGGGTCAAGTGTTTCCTCCCACTCAGTTCTTATTTTCCAAAATTGCTTTAGCTGTTCTATATCTATTGGTTTTCCAAATAAAATTGAGAATAATCTTGTCTATTTCTACAAGAAATCTTGCTGGAATTTTAAGAGGAATTATATTAGACCTGTATATTAATTTGGGAAGAATTGCTATCTTTATGATGTTGACTCTTTCAGTCCATGAACAAAGCATATCTCCATTTATTTAGATCTTCTTTGAATTCTTTCATCAGCTTTTTGTAACTTTCAGTATACAAGTTCTATAGCAATTTTGTTAGACTTACATCTAAATACATTATTTTTGAGCAATTATAAAAGATACTGCATTTTTAATTTTGGTGACCTCAGGTTCATTGTTAACATATAGAAAGTCTAATAATTGATTTTAGTGTGTTTGTCTTGTATCCAATGATCTTGCTGAACTTATTAGCTCTAGGATATTTTTGTAGATTCCTTGGGAATTTTTATGTAGATAATCATGTCATCTTCAAAAAGGAAGTGTTTTATTTCTTCTGATCCATATGCCTTTTATATTCTCCTTTCTGGCTTTATTGCAGTGGTTAGAATTTCAGCTTTATGCTTAATAAGAGCTGTGAGAATGCACATCCTTGCCTTGATCTTATCAAGAAAGCAGTCATTCTTTTACCATTCAGTATAATGTTAGCTCTAGGTTGTTTGTTCTTTTTTAAGATGCTCTTTATTTTGAGGAAGTTCTCTTCATATGTATTTTTCAGAGAGATATTATCACAAATAAATGTTGAACTTAGTCAAATTCTTTTTCTCTTGCATTGCAGGCGGATTCTTTTATTGTCTGAGCCACCAGGGAAGCCCTAGTTTATAGGGCTATTTAAATTATCTACTTAATATTTAGTGAGTTGTGGTAGGTTGTATATTTTTTGTAGGAGTGATCCATTTCATGTTAAGTGTGTAGAGTTATTTGTAGCATTGTTTTATTATTCCTTTGATGCCTGCAGCATCTACAGCAAAATTCCTTGTTTCATTCCTTATATTGGTAAATTGTGCTTTATCTCTGTTTTCTTTGTCAGTCTTGCTAGAGATTTGTCTATCTTATTGATCTTTTCTAAGAACCAGGCTTTTGTTTCATTGATTTTTCTCTATTGTTTTTGTTTTTAATTGTATTGATTTCTGCTCTTATGTTTTTTTATTTCCTTCCTTCTGCTTCCTTTGTGTTTATTTTGATATTATTTTATTAGATTCTTGAAGTAGAACTTATATTACTGATTTGAGACGTTGTCTGTTGGCAAAGTAAACATTTAGTGCTATAAATTCTCCTCTCAGAATTGCTTTTGGTATGTCCCATAGATTTGGATATGCATGTTTTCATTTCATCCAGTTTAATGTATTTTTAAGTTTCCCTTGATGCTAAAGCTGAAACTCTAGTACTTTGGCCACCTCATGCGAAGAGTTGACTCAATGAAAAAGACTCTGATGCTGGGAGGGATTGGGAGCAGGAGGAGAAGGGGACGACAGAGGATGAAATGGCTGGATGGCATCACTGACTCGATGGACGTGAGTTTGAGTGAACTCTGGGAGTTGGTGATGGACAGGGAGGCCTGGCATGCTGCAATTCATGGGGTTGCAAAGAGTCAGACACAACTGAGCAACTGAACTGAACTGAAGTTTCCCTTGAAGCTTCTTCTTTGACTCATGGGTTATTTAGAAGTGTGCTCTTCAGTTTCTAAGTGTTTGAAAATTTTTCTGTGAATTTTCCAGTTTGATTTCATATGGTCAGTGAGCATACTCTAAACAATTTCAATTCTTTCAGATTTGTTAAGGTTTGATTTATGGCCCAGGGTATGGTCTAGCTTGGAAAATGTTCTGTGGAATCTTGAAAAGAATATGTATTTGGAATGTGTATTCTACTGTTATTATATGCAATGTTCTATAAATATCAATTAGACCCTGTCAATTCTTCTATGTCTTTGTTGATTTTTGGCCTAGTTGTTCTATCAATCGTTGAGAGAGGGGTGTTAAAGTCTCAAACTACAATACTGTATTTATCTATTACTTCTTTCAGTTCTGTAAGTTTTTGCTTCACACAATTTGTAGTTCTGTTTCTTGGTGCATATACATTTAAGATTTCTGTCCTACTGGTGGATTGACCCTTTTATCATTTGTAATTTCTCTGTCATTGGTAATTTTATTTGATCCAAAATCTACTTTATCTGACATTAATATAGCCATTCTTGCCTCTTTGACTAATGTTAGCATGATATATCTTTTTCCACCCTTCGACTTTCAGTCTGTCTAAATTGCTTTAACTTATGTGAGTCTTCTGTAGGCAACATATAGTTGGGTCATGTTTTTTAGTTCACTCTTCCACCTTATTTATTGCTAGTGCACTTAGATTATTTACAATTAATGTAATTAGTGATTTGTTAGAGCTTATGTCTGCCTAGTTCCTTTGTGTTTTCTGTTTGTTCTCTCTGTTTTTCTTTTTCATGCCTTACTGTGGGTTACTGGAGTACACATTTCTATCCACATTAAACACTATTATAATATTTGCTTCAAACAGCAAATATAATTAGAAAACTCAAGATGAAAAGGAACGTCTGCTTTATTTATCCATCTTTTTTCTTTCTTTTGTTTTATCTTCCTGAAGTTGAAAAATTCCTTCTTTTGTTGTTATCTTTCTGTATACAGAACTTGTTTTAGCCATTCTTTTAAGGTAGGGCTGCTGACAACACATTCTCTTAAGTTTTCCTTCATCTGAGAATGTCTCAATTTTCCTTTTGTTGCTGAAAAGTTATTTCTATCAGATATAGGAATTTAGATTGACAGTTCTTTTCTTTCAGCACTATGCCACTTCCTTCTGATCTCCACGATTTCTTAAGAAAAGTCTGTGTCATTTGAATTGTTTATCTTCTATAAGTAAGGTGTCATTTCTCTCTCATTGCTTTTAAGATGCTTGCTTTTAGTCTTTAAGTTTTTAGAAATTTGACTATGATGTGTCTTGGTGTGGATTTCTTTTTTTGGGTGGGAGTGTTTGCTTCTTGAATGTGTAGTTTTATATCCTTGGCCCAATTTGGCAAGTTTCAAATGTTATTTTTTGAGTACTTTTTCCATCTTGTCCTCTTTATTCTCTCCTCTGAGATGCCAATGGCATGACTGTTAGATTTGAGACTTTGTTCACTTTTTTCCCCAGCTATTTTCTCTCTGTTGTCAGATTGGGCAATTTCTGTTTTTCTCTCTTCAGGTTCACTGATTTTACTGATTCTTTCCTTTGTTCTCTTCGTTTTGCTTTTGAGAATCATCCATGATGGTTTTTTTTTTTTTCTTTGTTTTTGGTAATTGGATTTTTCAGTTCTCAAATTTTCATTTTGTTCTTCTTTATATCACCTATTTCTTGCTGAGTTTTTCTATTTCTTTGCTAACTATTTTTTCATTTGTTTCAAGCATATTTTTATGGGGCTTATTTGATATATTTGTCATGGATTTTTAATATTTCTGTCATCTTGGTGTTGGAACCTATTGACTCTTTTTAAAAATAGGTTTATTGAGGTATAATTGACATGCAAAGGACTGTACATATTTAATGTGGACACTTTGAGGAGATTGGGCATATACAAACATCTGTGATAGGCATTTCATTCAGATTGACATTTTCTTCATTCTTGGTATGATAAGTAATACTTTTTATTGAAACCTGGATATTTGGGGTATTATTATATGAGATTCTAGATCTTACTTCAATTTGCTTTAGCTGGCTTCTTCTGATTCTGTTCCAGCAGAGAAGTGGAATGTCCCTTGTTATTGCCAGCTGGAGGGAGATTCCAGTTTCCCTCTCAACCTCTTTTTTTTTTTCCTAGATTTTTATTGTGTTAAAATATCTTTAACTTAAAATTTACAGTCTTAATCATTTTTTAGTTATTATAAAATATTGGCTGTATTTCCCATGTTGTACAATATATCCTTGTAACTTATTTTATATATAATCCTACTTAGCCTCTCTTGAAACTCAAGTTGGGTGTCCTCATTATTGTTAGTGGTGGTATTTTTAGCTCCCTACTACTGATTTTTAGCTCCCTACTTCATCCCTGATTGGGAGGGGAAGAGTGCCTCATTACTGCTTTCTATATGGCATCTAATGACACCATGAGGTGGAGACTTATGACTGCTGGTTAATAGTGAAAACCTTACTCCCCACTAGGCCTCCTCTGACACCACCACAAGCTGGGAGGGGGTGAAGTGCTTCATCACTGCTAATGGGGGTGAAAGTCCAGGTTTTCCACATAGTCTCCACTGACACTGTGGCTGGTAAGTGTTTGACTTTGTTACCAGCTGGCAGTGATGAAAGTCCTAACTCCCTATTTTGCCTTCTCTGACTTTAGTCTCTAGTGGAGGGTGTTTTGCTTCCTGGTTACAGACTCCAGCTTGGATAGTAGGCTTGGATGTCCTTTACTAGCATGGATGGGGTGTTACCATTTTATCTGTAGTGTTGAGCTGGAGTAGAGCAGGTATTACCTAAAACGCTTTCTGTCTTGTTAGGCTATCCTTTTCCTGGCCATTTAGCTAAAGAGAGGAGGCTTTTGTGGGGACCTTTTTGTTTCCACCTGTAGGCATTTTCTAATTAAAGGTTCCTTTCTGTTCCATGTCTCTGATATGTGAGGCAAAAAAAAAAAAAAAAGAAAAGAAAAAAACCAGGGAACTCACCCACATGTCATTCTTCAGGTCCCAAATTTCCTAGCCTGTCTGCTTTCTTCCCTCCAATTTTGAGTCTTCTCTTATTTGTTTCATACATAATGTCCAGGGTTTTTACTTGTATTTACTTGAAGAGAATAGAAAAAGTAAATCCACTCCATCTTCCCACACTCAGAAGTAATCAAGTATCTCTTTTAACAAAACTTAATTTATACGTGTGTGTGTGTGTGTGCATGTGCTTGTATGTGTTCATACATGCACAGGAACCCATGTTTTTTTTCCTTTTGGTGGATTTTTCTGGACCTCTGGCATCCATGAAGTGTCCTAGAGTCCATGGCTCTATACTGAAAATTGTCTTGCTTCTGAATTAGTACCACTAACAAGTCTGGAGAAAATCTTACTTACTTGTCCCAAGAAGGCACATTACATTGGCATAAGACAATATTGTAGAGTGTTTGGGGACATAAACTCTAAAGCCAGACACATTGGGTTTGAGTCAGTTTTGTCAGTGTGTGACCTCAGACAGGTTACTTAACTATTCCTCAGTGTTCTCATCTCTTATATGGGGAAAATGATAGGACTTTATATCTATAAAACATTTAGAACAGTATTTGGTTTATTATTGGCCCAAATAATATATAATTTAAACTGTTGTGCTGGCATTCTATGCTACTAAGAAGGATGTCTTCTTCTTGGACTTGGACTTAACTTCCAAGCTTTGAACCTTGTCCATCTCTCCAACTCTCCTCTCACACCATTATCTCCTAGTTTTCTATATTCCGATTGCCTTGAATTTTGTTCAGTTTCTTAAGTATATTACATGCTCTTTCAGCTCCAGGCCTCCATACTGTATCCTACTCACTCTTTAGATTTCAGAGAGGTGCTTTCCTGAGTCACAGCCTGGAGGAAGTCTCCCTGCTTTGTGTTCCCAGAGCACCCTGCACTTCCTTATCATTTGTACCCCTGATCTCAAGCAGTTTCAGACCCACAAAACTATAATCTGTGGCCTCTTGTGGCCCTAACTCAGGCCTCAAGCTATAAAAAGTGGCTTATGATAGTAACAATTCTGGAGTTAGTATGGTTGGGGCCAGGAACAAAGAGAGTTTAAGACTGACTGAAGCATAGCTTTGAGTATACAAATTTGTACAGGAACTTGGAAGAACTTAGGGCAAAAGAAGAGAAAGAGGAAATATAAAAGGAACCTCATTAACTCTGCTTTATAATTTCATTTTAAATGCAACTTCTTACTCTTGAAACTTTAAAAAATAACTTCACATGCAACAACAGTTTAGTTACACAGAGTTTCTAAATGGAGAAATTTAGTATTGACTGGCAAAGCCTGAAATTAAGAGTGAATAAATGCTGACTTGGCAAGCCAGTTCTGAAAGGTTGCCAACCCCTGGCTTAGATGCCAGAAGACCCAGAGTGTCATCTTCAGTTGCCAATAATCACCATCGCCTTATGCCTCCTAGCTTAGAGGTCATGTGCTCCTGGAGCCCATCAGTCCTTTACTTCAAGCTATTTTTCTACTTTTTTCCTTCACCTTTAATCTTTTTTCCCATTAGTCGATCCTTATTAGCCCTTTCATAAATATCTCATCCATCTCTCTTTGGTGTCCTACCCCTTCCAAGGTCAGCCTATTCTTTCTTTGAATGCATGCTGGAGGCAGATAAAATATACAGCAATTCTTTGTTGTCAAAACTTGCTGATCTTTTCCCCCTAGTGTCTCCTGTATATGACACTAGATTCCCACTGCAACCATGGTGGGGCAGCCCCCATTATCTAATTACTTTTCTTGCCTCCAATATCTACCTTCTCCAAAGTACTCTGAGTGTCATTGCCAAAATCATCTGTCTACACGGTACTTTTTATCATGCCATTTTATCCTTTAGCTTCCATGATAGGCCAACAGCTTTAATCTGGTTTCAATTCCCACCACAGTCTGGTCCCAATTCAAGCCTTAACTAGAGCACAGAACCTGGACATAGCATAACACTTTCTTAGGTTTCCTACAGAAATTTCTAGATTATATCCTTTTAACCCTCCCTCAAAACCCTCTACCCTTTTAAAACCATTATGGATATACTGCTTTCTCCCCATCTATTTGGTTGCCTCTTCTCCCTTCCAAGATCCACACATACACATGACCATCCAGAACTTTGACCCCTGACCTGCAATGCTCTTCACTACTCCAAGTTCTGTTGTCTCTCTGAATGTAGCTGAAATAGTACTTACCAAATATCTCACTGGCTTCCTTACACTTCTTGCAGTAATTGGGGCCATATAAATTGTACTGACCAGGTGGTGCTAGTGGTAAAGAGCCTGCCTGCCAATGCAAGAGACTTGGACGCAGGTTCAGTCCCTGGGTTGGGAAGAGCCCCTGGAGAAGGGGATGGCAACCCACTCCAGTATTCTTGCCTAAGAAGCCCATGGACAGAGGAGCCTGGTGGGCTACAGTTAATATGGTTGCAAAGAGTCAGACAAGACTGAAGTGACTTACAGTGCATGCAATGAACTATAAGCTGAAATGGCATATCTTACTTCTGAGCTGATGTAGTTAGGAGCCAATAGGCTTAAGCAATCTCTTCTCTTCCTCTGCTGTAGCAACTTTGGAAGCTATGTGTTGAATTGTCAAGATTCAACAAGGAAGAAGCCTGAATCCTAAGTTACTGGATGGAGGAGAAATCCTACCAGCCTACGTGGGACTTTATATGAGTGGAAAACAAACCCTTGTTGCATACTTCCAGATTTATTTGTTGTTTCAGGTAGCATTAGTTACCCCAATTCACTTAATAACTTCACAATGTAACCTTACCATTTCTTAAGCTCTCTCAACTCCAACAAATATCACCTCTACTCCACTTTAGCAATTCAGCCACCACTTTCTAGAGCTTGTCATCTTATAGAACTCATCTAGTTCCAGAAACATAATTCAGATATTTCACTCTCTGGTCAAAGCATCCTAATATTTGTGCTCTCAACTTCCCCCACTCTCACTAAAGTTGTTCTTCAATATCTTTGAGACTTCCAAATCCTTATTCTCAAAACTACTCACTTCCTTCTGGCTTCATGTTCCATGCAAATCTGGGGCAAATTCTCATTCTTCTTATACCCTCACTTTTGCCCTTAATTTCCTCACCCACTTATCTTTCCATCACTCCTGCCCTGCAAAACCCCAACACCAGATGATTGTAAAGATCCATTTTCTTTCATTTTAATCCTAGGTTGCAGAGTATTCCTGCAGAAAATAGCATAAGCAGCACACTGATGGTTACCATTTCCAAAGTTAAGATTTCCAAACTCACACATACTCTCCAAATTGCTAAGTAAAACTTATGCTTTTGTCTCAATCAGTTTCTTCTCTTTCACATGTCACTAATGTCTGTCACAGCCATTTATTCTACTCTTCTTAAGACCCTTAAATTTGTACTTCTCAGTAGATGGTCTTGCCTCTTTCACAGTGAAATTAGAAGCCACTTAGAAGTGCCCTAGACTAATTGTCCTATGTTTATTTCTTTTCCTCTTGTATTGGAAGTGGAAGATATGTCCTTACCTTTGCCAAGACAAATCATTCCACTCATGATTTGCCTCCACAGAGTCATTACTTTATCAGTTATCCCTCCTCACCTAGTTCTATGTCTCTAACCCTTCTTTTTTGCACTGGCTTTTTCCCTCTTGCCTACAAGCATGCTCAAATCCTATCTTAAATAAGTCACTTTCCCTCAAGAGTGCCTCTCCCTCAAGCTCTCACCTTATTCCCTTAATTTTCTTCACAGCTAAGCTTCTGGAAAAAAGCAATTTGTACTCGTTGGCTCTATTTCTTTGTCTCTTGACTTATTACTCAATCCACTGCAATATGGTGTCTGCTTTTTATCTGCTAAAACCATTCTCACTAGAGGCACTGGTGAATAATTAAACCAAATCAAATGATCTCTTTTCCCCAAGTAAGATAAGCTACCTGAACTCTAGGCAATATTTAACACTCTTTACCATTCTTTCCTAGGAAGTACCTCTCTCAGTTTCCACAATATTATTCACCTAGTTCTTTGACCTCTGACTAGTTCTTTCTCTATCTGACTTTTACATGTTGATATTATCAAGGCTTCAAATTTGATTCTCTTCTCATATGAATTGAGACATTTTTTCCTTCTCCTTTATTTATTTTAATGTCTTCAACCATTGTCTGTTTGTGAATGGTACTAATTCCATCTGTCTTATCTTCAGCTCTCCCCTTTGCCTTGATGTTCCATAGGAACTTCAAACTCAGTATGGCCAAAACTGTATCTCCCACATTGATGTTCTTGCTGCATTTTCTGTCTCAAAGAATTTCCCCATTTGTTCAATCCAGAAACATAGAAATGATTCTCTTTTTCTTTAACATCCTCGCTCTTGCCACTGTGGAAGACAGTATGTGGGTTCCTCAGAAAACTAAAAATAGAGTTGCCATATGATCCAGCAATCCCATTCCTGGCATATACCTGGACAAAACTGTAATTGAAAAAGATATATGCACCCCTATGCTCATAGCAGCACTATTCACAATAGCCAAGACTTGGAAACAACCTAAATGTCCCTTGATAGATGAATGTATAAAGAAGACATGTACATATATATACAATAGAATAGTATTATGCACAGCCATTAAAAAGAACCAAATAATGCCATTTGCAACCACGTGAAATCAACTACAGACTATCATACTAGGTGAAGTAAGTCAGAAAGAGAAAGACAAATACTATATGATATGACTTACATGTAGAATCTAAAATATGACAAATGAACCTATCTATGAAACAGAAACAGAATAATGAACATAGAGAACAGACTGGTGGTTGCCAAGGGAGATGGGTTAGGAAACAGATGGAAAAGGGTTTGGGGTTAGCAGATGTAAGCTTTTAGATATAGAATGGATAAACAACAATGTCCTACTGTATAGCACAGAGAGCCATATTCAATATCCCATAATAAACCATAATGGAAAAGAAAATGTGTGTGTGTGTGTGTATATACATATACATATATATATATATATATATATATATATATAAACAATGTATATACATGTATAACTGCATCACTTTGCTGTATAGCAGAAATTAATAAAACACTGAAAATCAATTATATTTCCTTTAAAAAAATATTAACATCCTCATTGGTCTTCTTCCTATACTCCTTAAAACCCTAGCACCAAATAATATTAGTTCTACTTGAAATTTTTTATGAATTTCCCTTCTTTTTATCTACTGCTCAAGCTTGGGCTCTTGTCCTATTTCACTTCAACTTCTACAAAATCTGCACAGATTGTTTCCCTGACTTTGGTATTTTCTTCCTGTAAATCATCATTCATCCAAATTGACCTTCAAAACCACTGAGCTTGGATTGTTTTCCATTGTCCATAGGATAAGTTTCAAAGTTTTTAACATAGTGTATGAAGTCCTTTTTGGTAGGCCTGAACCTAATTTTTTTTTTAATTTAAAAACATTTTTATTTTATTTTTAATTAGAGGATAATTACTTTATCATACTGTGATGGTTTCTGCCATACCTCAACATGAACCAGTCTTAGATATACATATGTTCTCCCTCCTTAAATCTCCTTCCCACCTCCCACCCCATTCCACCCCTCTAGGTTGTCACGGAGCACTGGTTTTGGGTTCCCTGTGTTATAGAGCAAATTCCCACTGGCTATCTATTTTACATATGGTAATACATATGTTTCAAAGCTACTGTCTCAAATCATCCCACCTTCTCTCTCCCCAGGGTCCAAAAGTTTGTTCTCTATGTCTATATCTCCATTACTGCCCTGTCGATAGGTTCATCAGTACCATTTTCTAGATTCCATATACATGCATTAATATACGATATTTGTTTTTCTCTTTCTGACTTCACATTGTATAATAGGCTCTAGGCCTGAACCTAATTTTATAACCTCATTTTCCAGCATTTTTCTTCAGACTCTCTATGCTCTAGCCAAATTGCAATATACCATTCCAAAATTCAAAGCCACCGTGTCATTTGCTTAGACCTTTCCTTCAGCTTGACTATGAACTCCTCTTGATTAATTTTATTAATTCTATTTTAGCCTTTATTCATGATGTGGTTCATTTTGAAAATTTTCCATCATTATCTATTCAGATTGACTATTTTTTTCTGTAATAACTAATCTCCCTTCTCTTCCATCTGGTGAATTTTTCAGGTATTGTATTTTTCAGCTCTAGAATTTTCATGAGTTTATTTTTTAACAATTCCATTTACTTTCTCTGTGTTCATGTATACTTTTAAACCCTGAGCGTATTTATAATATCTGTTTTGCATTTCTTCTCTGATAATTCTATCACCTCTGTTATTTCTGGGTCTATTTCTATGGACTGACTTTTCTCCCAGCTATGGGTTGCATTTTACAGCTATTTTGTTTGTTTAATAATTTTTTTTTTGATTGGAGGATGGAATTTTCTTGTCTTCCTTTAAGGACTGTTGGATTTTGTTCTGGAAGACAGTTGACTTACTTGCATATTACTTTGATCCTTTCAAGGCCTTATTTTAAGTTGGTGAGATGGATGTAGGATAATCCCTACTCTCAGCCAATTTAGTCCTGCTAGCCAGACATGATCTTTCTTAGTGCCCTACTATCTAATAGGAAGCCCTGGTTGCTAAATGAGGCTACTTTACTCTAGCTGGTAGGAACTTAAATGTCTCCCAAATCTGTGTGAACTCTGAGAACTTTTTCACTCCAGTCACAGTTCTCTGGTCATTCATTGCCCAGACTCACTGAGTTCTGCCTAGTGCGTTCAGGGCTTCTTACTTAGCAACAGACCCCAGGGAACCTCTGGGCAAGTTTCTAGAGTTCTTTCTCTGTGTAGATTCCTCCTCCATGTCTAACTCAGCCTCCCTGAATATTGATCTCTCTGTCCTCAACTCAGTGAAGTCACCATGCTCTACTTGGATTCCCCTCCCTTGCACCATGGTCTAGTAGTACCTCTAGGTAGAAAGCCAAGGTTAACATCATCTGTTTTCTTTCTCTCAGGAGCTATGATACTGTACTTTCTGGTGTTCAATATCTGAAAACAAATGTTTCTCTCTCCTTCTCATTTCTATTCTTCAGGATTTGAGAAAAAAGTCTTTTCAGTAGTTCATTCACCTGACTGCCTTAGTAACTAGGGCGTATGGTCATGCCATTCAATTTCCATTCCTTTGCATTCAAAAAGCAGTGTTGAGACATCAGTTTGAGCGTCTTCCATTTTTTTCCCACTTAAAAAAGACTCAGATGGGAAGAAATACATACCTTGACTATTCTCATACTACTGCCTCTTACTAAATGTTTGCAGTAGACTGTGTTGAGTGCATTCATCTAGAGAATCCAAAGGGGGAAAAAGGGGGAGATAGAATGAGAGGAGATGAGTGCTATTTGTCCCACTAATCTCAATAATGAGTAATATTTACAAATGAATATTCAGTATTCAGTTTCCACTATCCAGTTGGTATAGCTACTATAACCCATGTTGGTATCCTTTTTCAGGGATCGGTAGGATGAGGCAAAGATAATGATAGTTTTTGCTACAGATGGCCTATGACTGTACTTCTGTTGTTCCACTATACAAAATCATTTAAAAATCCATGACACGGGTCCAGGTAAAAAAGATAGATGCCATGATGCAGAACACATGAGAAGCCACAGCTCAGATGGGTTACAAAGATCACAGATCACAGAAAAAGTGTGCAGTGGCTGGTGCATAGTGTTGCTAATCTATAGTCTAACTTGTCTCCTGCCAGATTGGCATTGTGCTTTGGTTGATAATGAGACTTCTCAAAGCCAAAGAGCTTTAGAACAAATTATACTTGATGGGTTGCTATTTTACTGTGTGATCTTTTATTTATAGGATTCCAGAAAGTCCACAGACATGTCAAGTCACTTCCCAATAATATGACAAAAGTAAAAAGAGATTGAAAAGGTCACAATTGACATTAGATAAAGATTTAAAGTTAGCATGCAAAATGACTTTTCCATTTAAAAGTCAAATGTGATCTACAAAAACTGGATGACCACTACCTACCCTTCTCCATCTCTTCTTCACAACCATTTTTCTTTCTCTCTCAACTTTTCCTCTCCTTACCCTGTCCTCAACCCATTTAAAGACAGTCAGAGGAGAGTTGTGGCACATTTAGCTTTTGGACTGATTCAATTTTAATCAAGTTGATGATGACAGGGCCAGAAAACAGAATCATAGATGCTTTAGCTTGGTGAGAGAGAGCCCATACTCATCATCTATCTTGATTTGGCAGGTGCAGTAAGGGCCAAAAACAAAGAAGATGTTCCTATCTCCCACTTAAGACCCCATCTGTTGCTACTGGCTTCTTGCTCAGTTCCAGAACATGTTACTTTATACACTTAGAAAGCAAGCAACCAGACAAAAAAATATACAAATACATAAAATGAACAAACATGTAAATTCAAAGTCAAACCATATATAAAATAGAATATTACTCAGCCATAAAACGAAACGAAATTGGGTCATTTGTAGAGATGTGGATGGACCTAGAGTCTGTTACACAGAGTAAAGTGAGAAAGAGAAAAACAAATATCACATATAAATGCATATATATGGAATCTATAAAAATGGCATAGAGATGCAGACATAGAGAACGGACTTGTGGACACACAGGGGAAGGAGAGGGTGGGAAAAATTGACAGAGTAGCACCGAAACATATACAGTACCATGCGTAAAATAGCCAGTGGGAATTTACTGTATAACACAGGGAGCTCAACTTGGTACTCTGTGACAACTTAGAGGAGTGGGATGCGGTGGGGTGGTGGGAGGAAGGCCTAAGAGGGAGGGGATATATGAATACATAGAGCTGATTCACTTGGTTGTACAGCAGAAATTAATACAATGTTTTAAAGCAACTATACCCCAATTTTAAAAGATATATGTGTATGTGAAAGGAAAGTGAGCGTATATATATATATATATATATATATATATATATATATAACTGAATCACTTGACTATATGCCTGAAACGAACACAACATTGCAAATTAACCATAATTCAATAAAATTTTTTTAAAAAATGCAAAATCTCAGCCCTCATCCCAGAGGGGTGCAGAATCACAGTCTGTGTTTTAATAAGATCCACAGGTAACACAAATGCACATTAATATTTGAGAAACACTGGCCTGGGAGATACTGGAGTCTTGAGCTAGAGGCAGCCTGTGTCCTGAACCACCACTTGAAAGTACACCACCTGCTGACCAGGAATACTTACCCCACACTAAACAAAGAATAAAGTTCTCTTGTGGCTGAGGCATTTTAACTTGAGGTCTATTTATGACAGGTTAGCATGACTTTTCGGAGAAGGCAATGGCAATCCACTCCAGTACTCTTGCCTGGAAAATCCCATGGGCAGAGGAGCCTGGTAGCCTGCGGTCCTCACAGAGTCGGACACGACTGAAGCGACTTAGCAGCAGCAGCAGCAGCTGCGTGACTATTACAAGATTGATCTAGAAGGTCTGAGAACACAGCCCAAAGTGGTTTCATTGTAAAATAGCTTTCAAATTTCGTGTTAATGTTTCATCTTCAAAATTCACTCAAATTTATCCCTACTTCATGGTGTATTTGTGTTTCTTTGAATGTGTTTCTTTGAATTGAAAATCAGTGTTTTCAATTATGTGTTAATTGAATTCGCTGCTGCTGCTGCTGCTGCTAAGTCGCTTCAGTCGTGTCCGACTCTGTACGACCCCAGAGATGGCAGCCCACCAGGCTCCCCCATCCCTGGGATTCTCCAGGCAAGGACACTGGAGTGGGTTGCCATTTCCTTCTCCAGTGCATGAAAGTGAAAAGTGAAAGTGAAGTCACTCAGTCATGTCCAACTCTTAGCCACCCCATGGACTGCAGCCTACCAGGCTCCTCTGCCCATGGGATATGCCAGGCAAGAGTACTGGAGTAGGGTGCCATTGCCTTCTCCGAATTGAATTCACTGCTTCCCCCTAAATCTGGAAGTAAAACTGAATCTGCCTGCAATGCAGAAGACCCACGTTTGATCCCTGTGTCAGGAAGACCCCCTAGAGGAAGGCATGGCAACCTACTCCAGGATTCTTGCCTAGAAAATTCCATGGACAGAGGAGTCTGGTAGGCTACAGTTCATGGGGTCACAAAGAGTTGGATACAACTGAGCAACTAACACTTTCACTTTCTTTGAATGTAATAACACTGTTTTCAGTTATGCATCAATTTAATTATTTCTCTGCTTTCCCCTAAATCTGGAAGTAAAACTGAAGCTCTAAGAAGATGTGCCATGTATATCTTTGTTGCTTTCCTTTCCTCCCAGGGTTTAGGGTGCACGGTTTAAAAAGCATGGCATTGAGACAGAAAGTATGTGGCCACATTTAACATGGTAAGATTTGAAAGAGATTTGTCTCCAACGAGTATGTTAAACGAAAAGAATGACTTGTTGCCATTAGCTTCTGGTCTTTAGTATGCGATTTCAGAAACTTTAACAAGTTCCACAAGGAGAAGAAATCCTGCAAAGCAAACCTTCCTTCAGTCTGTCAAATTATACCACAAACCGAATGGGTTTACCTACTCTGAATGGCCACAAAATGATTCTGTATTTTTGTAAAAGTTGGTGCCAGGATGCAGCCCAAAACTATTGAGCCCTTACTATGAGCCAGCCCCTGTGCTGGACACATGCCTGCACAAGATTTTATTTGATACCAACCACATATTAGAGACACAGTGGTAAAGAATCCTGCCAATGCAGGAGACACAGATTTGATCCCTGGGTTGGGAAGATCCCCTGGAGTAGGAAATAACAACCTACTCCAGTACTCTTGCTTGAAGAATTCCATGGACAGAGGAGCCTGGTGGGCTATAGTCCATGGAGTCGCAGAGTTGGACGTGACTGAGCAACTGAGCATGCACACACACACATATTAGAGAATAATATTTTTGTTCTTAATTTTGAATGAGGAAAGTGAGGATTGGAGGGATTAGATGGCTTACCAAACCTCACAGTGAATTGAATATAACACTGTCTGACTCCAATGCCATTCTCTTTTTACAACACCATTGTGCCCTGGGCAGTCACTTATCTACATCTTTTGTCCTAATGTATTCCTATCATTATGAAAGAGAAAAGACCCTGGGACAGACAGAAAAATTTAATGCCAGCGACCAAGCGCAACCTCTTTCCTCTATAGAAAAGGGGCAAGGAGTCAGTTAAAAGCAGATGGAGTGGCCTCCTCATCACCCTCCCCACTTCTGCCATTCAGAGGCCCAATGCACCTCACACCTGTCTCCTGTTCATTCTTTCTTGCTCCTTTTTCAGTCTCAATGTCCTACCCTTTCTGCAATCCCTAGGCTTTTCTCTCTTTTCTCTGGGCCACCTCACCCTCATCTCCCCTTCCTGTCCTTTGATTCCTCACCACTGGCACCACCACCCCACCCTCTGTCACCATCGTTTGCACCCCCACCTTCATTTCCTTCACTCCTCCTGCTCCTTCTGTTTATTTATCTTCTGCTCAGCTTTCAAGGCCCCATTAGGGCCCCACCATTGACTCTGCTTTTACAATGGCTCAGTGGTTTTGAGATGAAGTAAAACATCACTAATTTGTTCTAATTGGGGGGAAAGGTCAGTCTGCCTTAAATGAAAAGTATGAGTGATAGGATATTTGGGGGGAGAAAATGCAATCTCATTACTTTCAAGTGCATAAAGTAATCCCAATGACCAAGACAAGAGGATAAAAAGCAGACCTATATGTCTCAGAGATCTGTAAGTGGTTTGACAAATAAGCATGGCTCATTTATAATTAGGACATTCAGTTTGGAAATACAAATACTGATGCTGAGGTCTATGCACTAAGTAGGCTAATATTTCCCTTGTTTACACAATTAGTTTGCAAAAAGGCTCTTTCATCACAGACACAGGTACAATCTCATTAGAAGGGTCCAGCATTTCAGACCCACTTTCTTATGTCACATGACCTATAGGAAGAGTGCTTTGTTCAGTCAGTTCTCCAAAAGGAATAATGGTGAACAACAACAAAAGTACTCATTTTTCTGTTTCTCTTCTATGCAAGAGTTACTGTCAATGAAAGAAAAAAATCCCTATTCTGGTCTCATTATTTGAGGGTGAGGATGAGGAGGTGTATTGCAAAATATTGAATGGACACAAGCATAGCCAAACCTCAAATGGTCTTAGTTTGGAGTCTACTAATTTAGAATTGGTCTACTAATTTAAAACTGACGAACCAGCCTACCTTATTTTTATGCTGCAAGAAGCCAATTTGGTAAGCTAATTATAATAGTAAATAAGACTTTCCTGCAAAGATTTATAAAATTCCTTAAAACACCAATTTTCCATGCAGTGTTTGATACTTAAATAGCACCTCCTTCATTTGAGTATAATTGTTAAGTTTTTAACACTTAAATAGCACCTCCTTCATTTAAGTATAATTGTTAATTAGCTAAACTTCTTACCAATTTTTGGAAGCTGCTCCCTTGAGCAAGTCTTATTAGGAAGCCTTCTTTGGCATATTTTACTTTATTGTGTATGGAAGTGAATAGCCATACTATTTTCTTTTTGAATAGCTTATAATCAAGGCTTCCCATCAATTTGAACCAGACTTCTCCCATCCTACCTTTCTCATAGCTCAGCAATAATTTCTTCCTGTACAATTAACCAAAAATGGGAAGAAATGGGGGATGAATTCTACAAAAGTCTCTCTGCACCATTAGGAGGTCAGGGTCCTTGAATTTCTATGCATCCTGACTCTCTATCCCTGATAGTGTGGAGATAAGTGGGTAACTGACAAACAGGAACATTCCACCATACTTTACCTTGTAGTCTTGGAGTGTTTCTTTGGCATTCAGAATGGAGATATTCCATGTCTTGCTATGGAAACATCATACGAGCTTTTCTTCAGCTACCAGGGGAGTCTATTGATATAAAACTGCTACCTTTTTCTAAAAATCATTAATCAGAGTCTACTTACAACTGTGAGAGTCTTCAGTTTTAACCCAAAGGATTCATGAAAGGGGTCCTTAAAATTGTTCATAAGGCCAAAACTAGGGAAATAAGGGAGGAACTTTTGCTTACAAACCATTAGAAGTACATTTGAAGGGATTAACTTTGTTTGAAAGTCACTAAATTTGCCAAACAAGGTGATGGGGCCTCTAGTCTGAAGTCCCATGCTTTGGAGTTCAAACAAACATCATGCTTGGAAAGGAGCAACAGGGAATTCATTATTAACAGAGTATACTGAATGGGGTGAGGTTACTGGATTCAAGAATAGTGATTCATACCTGACAACTTTCAAGGAAAAGTTGAACGGAAAGCATCTGCTTGCAAATTTCAAAGGGACATGTTCTAGATGAGAATATCATGGAGACGAGAATATGATGACTTCTATTTAGGGTTAATTAAGATGATAAAAAGGTCCAAGATCCCTCCCCCCACCTTTATCTCCCCAATGCCAAATTAGCACAATATTTTAATTGTAACACAATCAAATTTAGTGTAATATAGATAAAAATCAAGATTTTTCAGAAAAGTACTTGCTTTTTATGTACCATAGTTTAAAAGCAAGCAGGGCTGCCTTCTAAGTATGTTTTTATTCATATTAAGGTTCTGATATTTTCTATGGGTACATTCAGTTTTGACACTAGGATGTAAATCAAAGAGAAAATGGAATTTTGTTTACAAATTTCTGCTTACAAGTCTGTATGAATAAATCTGTAAAATGACCAAGGGTGATTTAAAAGAGTTTTAAAGAGTACATCAAAAGTAGTGAAATATACAAATTGAAGAATTACTGATTAATAAAACTGTTTGGCATATCTTTTAGTATACATGTTCTTAAATGAAGCATATCTGATTCCTGGAAGTAGTCCCACACCTGTGTGCTTTAGGATTGGAATCAGAGATGTTCTGAGTAGAAAGAGACATTAGAGATTATCTAGCATTATTTTTTCAAGTTTCTTTTCTTCAAATTTCTTCAATCAACATAGGAAAGAACAATATAGGAACCTCATAAAAAGGAGAGTCTCTAATTAAAGTAGGGATCAGGGAGTCTAAAACCTAGCGTACTCCCTCACCACACCTTCTCCCACATTTGTTGTCCAGAGAAGCTGAGGTTTACAGAAACTAAGTGACTTGGCCTACTTCACTCAACAATAAGTGTGTCAATTTCCAATTAACACTCTTAGAGTTAATTTCACCCCTAATTTTCTTTCGTCATCCTCACCTCCATTTCCTACCCCCTTATATCTCTAGGGCTTCCCTTGTGGTTCATCTGGTAAAGAATCTGCCTGCAATGTGGGAGACCTGAGTTCAATCCCTGGGTTGGGAAGATCCCCTGGAGAAGGGAAAGGCTACCCACTCCAGTATTCTGGCCTGGAGAATTCCATGGACTGTCCATGGGGTTGCAAAGAGTTGGACATGACTAAGTGACTTCCACGTTCACTGTATCGCTAGTAAAAGAAACACATGTGCAAATACACACACATACAGACACACACACACACACACACACACACACACACACCATCCCAGGTGGCCATTAGAAGCTTCTCTTGCCTCTCACAAGCTGCTAACATCTCACTGTGAATGTCTTTATTACATTCTATCTTCCAGGAATATTTGCATTTCCAAAGAGAAAAGTAGGAAGACAGCAATAGTGAAACTAATGAAGTGAATCACTAAAGATAGCATGACAGCACCATGGCAAATTTTGCTGTGTGTGGCTTTCCTCAAATTACACACTATAGGCAACCTCGTATTTACCCAATATTTAAGCCTAACCCTGCTGGCTCATTTAAAAAGAGTGGCTTCAGACAAAACCTCAATAAGAATTTGCATTTAGACCATTTCTATCTTGAGATTTGAACAAGCAGAATGAGGGTGAAAGGTGCCCCCACTTTTCTTTAGGGGTTTCCACTTTACTGAACTTCTTTCTAAATAGGTGCAATGTTCCAGAATACTTCGCTTTGTTTTCTCTATGACTGGGAGACAGGCCTGTAGGCCTGTATGTGTGAGTATGTGTGGTGTGAGAGAGACAGAGGACATCCATGGAGAGAGACACACACAAAGACACAAGACTGACACAAAGAGACACACACACACAGAAATAAAAAGAAATGGAAACACAGAGAGTGACACACACACACACACATACAGGGAGATACACACACACAATGATACAAGAGAGAAAGAGACAATGACAGTGAAATATGGCAAGATAAAAACAGCGACACACATACACAGAGTGAAACAGAGAGAGGGTAAGATTGAGACTGAGAAATTGAGAGAGGTACACACAAAAAATAGAGCGAGAGACAGATCTACACAGAGAAGGAAACTAAAGAAAAATCTTTGAGAGGGAGAGGGAGGCTGAGAATGATGGAGAAAACTGAAACATAGAAGAAGGAAAATCATGGTGATCAGGGAAGAAAGAAATCACTCCCATTACTTCTTTCTCATTGGAAACCTTCAATGTTTGTTTCTTTTGTGCTCCATGTAACTTGGAAATTAAGTTTTATTATCTCCTATTCAGAGGCAAACTGCTTACAGCAGCAGTATCTGCTGCTCAGAAACAAATTATTATAATCTGTCTCTAGAAAATATGTTCTTTTTTCCCATTTTAGTTAACAAATGCAATTGTTTGGGAATCACAATTATGGTAGTATGCGAGCCAGAGCTGAAGCCAGGGCTAACAGGGGATCAACATGATGAATTGACCAGCAGTTTTCCAGATCTCTAGTGCCAGACATTTACATCCCTCCTTAGCCCTGCAGGGCTATTTGATTTCTGGGGGGTATACTCCTTGTAAGGCAGATACAGGGCTGAATGTAGCCCATTTTCAATGTCTGTGTGCCTGGAGCTCATTGCAGTCTTAGGATCTTCTCTGTGCTCTTGGTGGGAGCAGTGCTCACTTCAGCAGGGAGTTCTCCATCTTACCTATTCTGCCAGGTACCTTCCCACTGCCATCTAACACTGGATGCTGTAATAGTTCTCACCATAAAAAAATGAAAAAAGGGAGAGGCTCACATGGTCTCACAAGTCCATATTCTGTAAGTGGTTCTGACAAGCACATATAATAGTTTTGAGCCATTTTTCACACACACACACACACACACTCAAAGAGAAAAAGAGAGAGAGAGAGAAATCAATGCTTATGTCTACCAAAAATGTGCACAAGAATGTTCATAGCAGCTTTATTTATGTGCTTAGTCACTCAGTAGCATCCATCTCTGTGCGAGCTCATGGGCTGTAGCCCACCAGGAGGACAGACTGTAGCCTGTCCATGGGGATTCTCCAGGCAAGAATACTGGGGAGTGGGTTGCCATGCCCTCCTCCAGGGGATCTTCCCAACCCAGGGATTGAACCAGGTCAACCCACATTACAGGAGCATTCTTTACCATCTGAGCCACCAGGGAAGCTCAAGAATACTGGAGTGGTCAACCTATCCCTTCTCCAGGGGATCTTCCCAACTCAGGAATCCAACTTGGGTCTCCTGCATTGCAGGCGGATTCTTTACCAACTGAGCTACCAGGGAAGCTCACTTTATTCATAATAGCCTCAAACTGTAAACAACTCAAGCATACAAAGTAGAACAAATAAATAATGTATAATTAATTATGTATTCCTATAGCAGAATGCTTCACAACAATAATAAATGAATTACTCATGTATACCACATTGCAGGGGCTTCCCTCCTGGCACAGCAGTGAAGAATCCACTTGCCAATGCAAGAGACACTGGTTCGATCCCTGGGTCGGGAAGATCCCCTGGAGAAGGAAATGGCAACTCATGTCAATAATCTTGCTGGGAAATCCCATGCACAGAGGAGCCTGGCAGACTGCAGTCCCCAGGGTTACAACTTAGCAACTAAACAACAACAAAAACCACATAGCTGAATCACACAGCAGACAGGACCTATAAGTGAAGGAAAAGTGAAAGTTGCTCAGTTGTGTCAGACTCTTTGTGATCCCATGGACTGTAGCACGCCAGGCTCCTCTGTCCACAGGATTTTCTAGGCAAGAATACTGGGGTGGGTAACCAATCCCTTTTCCGGGGCATCTTCCCGACCCAGGAATCAAACCGGAGTCTCCTGCATTTCAGGCTGATTCTTTACTGTCTGAGCCACCAGGGAAGCCCATAAGTGAAAGAAATCAGACACAAAAAAGTACATATTATATGATTCCACCTCTATGAAGTTCAGGCGTGCATGCTCAATCACTAAGTCGATTCCGACTCTTTGCAACCCCATGGACTGTAGCCTGCCAGGCTCCTCTGTCTATGGGATTTCCCAGGCAAGAATACTGGAGTGGGTTGCCAATTCCTCCACCAGGGGATGGAACCCACATCTCCTGCTTTGGCAAATGGATTCTTTACCACTGAGCCACATGGGAAGCCCTGTATGAAGTTCACAAACAGGCAAATCTCATGAATGGTAATAGTAATAGAAGTTCGAATGACTATTGCCTTAGTAGGGAGGGTATAAACTAAGAAGGGGCTTGAGGAAGATTTCTTTGGTGTTGGAGAATTTTTATATTTTAAATGGTTGGGGGAAAATGAAAAAAATAGAATATTTCATACCATGTGAAAATTACATGAAACTCACGTTTCAGTGTCCCTAAATAAATATTTATTGGCACACAGCCACACCCATTTGTTTACATATTGCTAAGGCTGATTTTGTGCAAAGAAGGCAAAGTTGAGTAGTTGCGACAGAGACCATATGGCTTGCAAAGCCTAAAATATTTACTCTCTGGCCTTTACAAAAAAGTTTGCTGACTCGTGATCTAGGTCATGGTTACACGGGTGTAGACATATGGAAAAACTCGAGATGTGCATTCCAGATTAGTGCACTTTATGCACTTTATTGCAAAGATTTTTTTCATGATGGAGAAAAATGAAGATTAATAAGAATACTTGCTCAAATGCTTGGTGTACATTAGTTCAGAAAAGAAATGCTGAATTCAGTCCCTTCTTTACTTTCATTCTTACAGATGAGAATCATTCCTTTATACACCTTCTTTATGACCAAAGTATTACGTGAAGCAATATTAAAAGCATCTTTGATACAAATTAATCCATCAGTGAAGCTTTTTCAAATCATGAAATTCAAATTGACATTTTGCAGGTAGGAAAAACATAATTCATATATCATTTCCTATTTTCTAAAAAAACAAAACAGTAAAATGGAAAGCTGTTTTGGTGATAACAGAATGTTTGACTCTTTTTTTTTAATTTTATTTTATTTTTAAACTTTACAAAATTGTATTAGTTTTGCCAAATATCTAAATGAATCTGCCACAGGTATACATGTGTTATTGGTGGTCCACCTGTGAATCAAATCATTGTTAAAGGTCATTATGACTTGACTGCTTAAAAAAACATCCCCATGCAACCACAGGAAAATATCTGCTACAATGAAGAGGCCAGTGTAAGCCAAATGACAGTGATAAATGCATTATAAACATGTCATTTTGGAAGCTTGTAATGATGCAATTTCTTTACATTGTCAAATTTGCTCCTAGCTTTAGTTTCATATTTTCCCTGTTTCCAATATTCATGAATTGTAATGCATATCAAGGAGCACATTTCAGTGTGAAAATGAAGAAAAACTGGAAAATATATCTATAAGATGGCTTCAGGGTGGGAAATGCATTTGTTTCTAAAAGCCAGGAGATAAATTTAAAATCACAGTCTGGCAGTCAGACAAGTCAGTGACAGCCTTTTCATTAAATCTTGGCTAAACTGTATAGTTGTTCTGTTGTTGTAGTTGCTGCTATTTTTACAGCTATAGTTGTGAACCAAACAATATGAGAGTGATCCAAATACAGTGGCAAGACAAAGCAGAGCAATATTGTTAATCAGCTTGTGTTCTTTATGCTCCTATTAAAGACATTTTATATTCATCTTCTAACTGCATCCAGCCTCAGATATTCCAACCAAGCGTACATCAACTGATCTGAAATACCTGGCAGCTTTTAATATAAGGTTGCCGGAGTTCTCCAGGCAAGCTCCAAGTCCTTTTTTAGGATCTCTGATGACTGACCCCACCTCTTGAAGTGGTGGGAGGTTTTAGCTCCAATTTAAAGTCTACTTGGCTTCAGAAATTCATTTGTACATGAGAAATATCCTACCATGCAGTTGTTAGAGGATTAAATGAAACATGTAAAGTTCCAAGAACACAGTGGTGCTCTATAATTGATACTGATGTCAGCTTTCTAAGAAATCCATTTGGTCCTTTCACCTAATTTGGTGGTAGTTGGATCTGGGTAAAGTGGCACAATTACAGTGCTGTTTAATAGCACTTTCTGCAATGATGGAAATGTTCTGTATTTGCACTTTCCAATTCTATAGACACTAGCCATATGTAGCTGTTGATCACTCGAAATGTGCCTAATGTGAATGAGGAACTGAACTTTAAACTTAAAATCAAAGGTAAATAGCCATATGTGACTAGTGGGTGTCATACAGCCACAGCACAGCCTTAGGGGACTAAATTTTACTTACTAAAGTAGCTTTGAATTAGATGTTCTTATCCATTTTGAAGTGCCGTGGACCTGTTGGGAAGTTTGGTGAAACCTAATGGAGAATTTCTTTAAAGTCTTTTTTTCCTTTCTTTTAAAATATAGCTTTATTGAAATACAATTCACATGCCACACAATTCACCCTTTTATATAAATCAGTGGTTTCTGGTATATTCACAGATATATGCAACCATTACCGCAGCTGACTTTAGAACATTTTTTTAACCAACTCAGGAGGGCTTCCCAGGTGGTGCTAATGGCAAAGAACTCACTTGCCAATACAGGAGGCATAAGAAACATGGGTTCGATCCCTGGGTTGGGAAGATCCCCAGAGGAGGAAATGGCAACCCACTGCAGTATTCTTGCCAGGAGAATCCCGTGGACAAAGGAGCCTGGCATGTTGCAGTCCATGCGGTTGCAAAGCATTGCACACAACTGAAGCAACTGAACACCAGCAACTCTTCTACTCTTTCCTTGACCACACTCAGCTGTTAAGCTCCACTACTTGCCTGCTGATTGCTCTATTAGCCATTACAATAGCCCTGAGGCATGAATTCCTCTACAGACTAATCTAATCAGTAACTTCCGAGGTCAGTACTTGATATTTGTTCTGATTTCATCAGGGTTCCTCCCAGCTCACTCATTACCTTGATTTCTCCTACAAACTAGCTGACCTATAGTGTAGCCTGTATAGGCATTAGGTTCTCAGTCCTCTGCCCCATTTCCTTCACCATAATCTCTACTCTTTTTTTAGATTTACACTTCTCCATGCGCTACTGCAAGGAAAGTCTGTTCCTAAAACAGGAGCAATCTGCTTAATGGTCTACTTCTCTCCTTCTCACCCCATCCCAGGAAAATCTCTGGGCCTGGGCTCTAGCTCCAGTGGTGGGGACAAAGGTAAGCTTCTCTTTTGAGTGACAACCCCATTCTAGGAGCTCAGTGCTCAGGTAAGGTGGGGTGGCAGTATCTGAGGTTTTGTTGGCTTGTCTCTCCTGGTATGGAAATACCACCTTATGAACTGGGGCATGGGTTATTGAGGCCCAAGTATTTTCAGCATGCCAGAGCCAACATAGAGCCACTGTTTCACAAGTGTGGAGTAGAGAGAAGAAAGGAATCCCCACCTCAACTGCACTGCCCAGGGCTTAGCCTCAGCAACAAGCAGCTGGGAGTAGGATGAGAAAACACTAACATCTTGGTCCTCCTGGGAAGAAAGCTGAAAGCTGTAGGGAGAGGGTTCCCCACAGAGCCCTGTGTTCTTGGCTCTAGCAATCTGGAGTGGAATCTCCTCACTGAACTGAGAGGGCAGAGGGAACGAGTGGTCTTGGTTCAAATACCAGACTTTCTTACAGGGGACTATAGTCAATATCTTGTAATACTCTATAATGGAAAATAATCTCAAAAATATTATCTGTTTATTTTTGCTTTTATTTCCAATATTCTTGGAGGTGGGTCATAGAGGATCCTGCTGTGATGTATGTCAGAGAGTGTTTTGCCTATGTTCTCCTATTATACAGAGTGAAGTAAGCCAGAAAGAAAAACACCAATACAGTATACTAACGCATATATATGGAATTTAGAAAGATGGTAACAATAACCCTGTGTACGAGACAGCAAAAGAGACACTGATGTATAGAACAGTCTTATGGACTCTGTGAGAGAGGGAGAGGGTGGGAAGATTTGGGAGAATGGCATTGAAACATGTAAAATATCATGTATGAAACGAGTTGCCAGTCCAGGTTTAATGCACGATACTGGATGCTTGGGGCTGGTGCACTGGGACGACCCAGAGGGATGGAATGGGGAGGGAGGAAGGAGGAGGGTTCAGGATGGGGAACACATGTATACCTGTGGCTGATTCATTTTGATATTTGGCAAAACTAATACAGTTATGTAAAGTTTAAAAATAAAATAAAATTAAAAAAAAATATTATCTGTATATATGTATAACTGAATCACCTTGCTGTGCACCTGAAACATTGTAAGTCAACTATACTTCAATAAAATATATATATTAAGAAAAAATTTTTCCATACATTTTCTTGAATAGCTGATTTTTCATTCCTCATTTGCCCTTATTGTTACTGCGTCCAAGCTTGCTCTGCTCGCCGCACAACAGGCCCGTGGATCCGAGAGACGAGGTGTTGAGGCAAGGAAAACAACTTTATTCGGAAAGGAGCTGATGGAGAAGATGGCAGGCTAGTGCCTCAAAATAACCATCCTGTCAGGGCCAAGTCGCCAGGTTGTTTTTATGAATCAGAGATGGAGGGGAGGTGAGGAAATAGAGAAAAAAGACTATTTAATCCTTGCAAATGTCCTCAAGAATGGCAAGCCTCAGGCAGGGGAATGTGTTAGTTTCACTTCCTCACAGTTCTTCACAGGTGGGTGGGCAGCTCAGGTTGTCTCCCCAAAGCAGGACATTATATATGTTTATAGTAACAAAAAAGAGTTAAAGTCACAAAGATCCAGTGTAAATTTTAAATTAACTCTTCCCGGTTACATTATGACCATTTTCAGAGGCTTTAAATGGGGATATCTATATCTATATATTACATATATACATAAATATATAAAATTACATATAATATATTGTATGTAAATATATATAATTTTATATAATATATAATCTCCATTTTATTGGGGAGCAGATCAGCAAAGCTCTTCACACTGTCATGTCAGAAGCTGATCTCTAAAAATCTCTTCAAATAGGTAAAATTAAATACACATGATTACAAAGGAAACTAATTAAATTGAAATATACAGCTTTCAAAACATTTACACACACTATGATATATTAACATATATACTTTTAAATTAATGCATTAAATATTGATAATAAGACAGTGATAACTAAGGAATGTCATAAATTCAAAATAGTGATGAATATAAGTTGTATTTTAAAATATATGGTAAAAGTTTAGTATAATATGCAAATATCTGTGATTATTACCGTTAGAAAAATTACTGGGATGGTTAAAACTACTGCAGTGTGTTGCCTATATTCATAATTAAAGAAAATGCTACATTTCAATTAGAGATTAGTTAAAATAAAGATATAAACTTTTCCCTTACAAATTCGGGGCACTTGAACCATATACATGGACTCTTGCGGGGGAGGGGGGTGGTCATAGATCCCAGGTTCAGAACCAGTGCTCAAAACTGTCCCTGAGACGAGGAGAGAAAGTGAGGAACCCTGAGAAATCGCATCCTGCTCTATGATCAATAAAGCACTAGTAAGGCAAAACTAAAGTTTAGGCTATTGCAAAACCTAAATGTCTTTTCTTCAGTTTCCTTAACCTCCATTCCTTCTTTATCTGGACAGCTGAAATCATGATCTATACTTTTTATAATTTCTTTCTCTATTGTGTCTTTTCTCATATCCAGCCTGTCTTCTCTCTCTGAAATGGATCAAAATGTTTCTGTTAAAATTTTCCTCAATTCTTGTTACCATGGCCACCTTAATCAATCCCTCCTCAGAACCCTACTCTCAAATTGCTTGCTATCAAGAATGGAGCTTTATTATTTCTATCTAACAAGCTCACTGCCACATCACTTTGCTTCCACCACTCATTTCTTCTCTTACAAGGGTTGGCTCAGTATGTGACATATGCAGTCCAGGGCTTTAAGCTAGAGGCACTCACCATCCCATGATTTTTTCAAAGGAAAGCCCTGGCACTAGGATCCAAGGAGAAGCCGGTTTTGTCATAGACTCCAGGAGATGCCACTCTGGACAAATTCAAACTGCCATTCTCATTTGTTATTTTAGGATGTCACAGTTATTTGGAAAATTATTACCCTGATCCTCTGCTAAACCTTTGTTCATCTGTCTAACTAGCTTCTTCCCTCTCCCTTTTCAAATCCTGCCTTAAAATGTCTCTGATTTTTCAAGGTATTGCCTCTGCTTTCTTTCACTTCTGGAGGAAATCAGTGGTTTGTTCATAAATCCAGCTGTTAACATTTGTTCCCAGAACATTTTTCTATTCCATCCCTGGGCAAAAGGCAATTTAAATTTGTAGAAGCCTACCCTGATTCCTTTCATAAAATGGCAAACTAAATGAAGTCCACATATATGCACTGCTTGCTAAGGCCATTTAATCAATCTAGCTACACACTTTATATCCAGACTCTGTAGCAATACTACTGAAGGGCTGTCTTTAAATAGAAGACTATATGCCTAGGTAGGTGATGGAAGAAAAGAACAATGAACAATTCTGTTGCTCCCAGTAGGCAAAATCAATCAATTTTCTTTTAGTAAAAACTTCTAAAGGCAAAATGTTGCTATTGGGAAACATTCAGTGTAACAGAACCATTTTAGTGCCTGGGTAGATGACCCATTCTAATATTTCTTTGTTTATCAACTGCTTATACAAATTCTCTCCTATGATGATTCTGTACAAAAAGGCACTTCTCCCCCTACCTGTACATGTAATAACCTCTTTCTGTAATAAAAATACCTGGTCCTGTGCTTTTGTACTATATTCAGGAGAAGAAGAAAATTAAAACTGAACTGTAGATAGGGTCCTTAATCCTCATTTGTCCCGGTATCAAGTAGAAATTGCTGCTCAATTACTCTTCTTGGGGCATTCTTAAAATATTTCCCCATCATCTCTCCACCAAAATAACACACACACACACACCCGCCCCCAAACCTAGCCTTCCAAATCACTGAAATCAAAACAAATTCTTAGGTGATGTTGTGTGTATAATACTTCCCACATTTCTCTTCTGGTATCTTCAGGAACAGGAGTCTTAGTAAAAACCTCAATGAAGAAAAATTCTGCATAATAAACTAATTGGAGATCCTCATAACTTAGTAGAACAAGATAAAACCAGTGTGTAGGAAGAAGGAGGGGGCAGAGTGCCAGGTTGCCAGTTTCTTTTTGGATGTACTGAGTTTAAGAGTCTGGAGAAATATTATGGAGATGTTCAGCAGGATGTTAGAAATTCAAGTATATTGGCATTTCACAATTTTGCATTTTATACCAGAATACCAGACTCATAATCTTAGATATTTATAGTGTTGATCTGAGTAGAAAGCTCCACTTAGACAACTGTCTTGTGGTAATAGAAACAATATGTGAAAAAAATGAATTAATTATTATTTTCTTGTTTTGGACATTGCCCTTTGTTCAGTCTTTGGCTCTTGGAAACACATAAGTTTTGAAAGCAATTGGCTCTAGATAGTATACTTATGGTCCTTACACTGTTTTATATAACAAAATGTTGACTGACATCCATATTATTATAACATCATGAGAAGTACCCTATTTTTCACTGTTTCCCAGAAGCAACAATGGTCATCTTTGTTATTTTTTTTTTTTTATCTAAACATTTCCTCTGAGCTCTACAGCTCAGCTACCTTTCCAGGCAGTTGAAACCTGAAGGCTGGCCTCATAACAGATAAAAGAAGAGGATGTTTGATCACCTTTGAGAATTAAGCACAACATATTTCGAATGACACTAACAGTCCATAAAATTGGATGGTCTAATTGTCTTTTCACCCAAACAAAATGTCCCTAGCACCCTCTTTACTCGTGTACCATTCTCTAGGTAATTTAGGCAAAAAGCTTCTGCTTTTATACAAATTACTTTGGACTGTCATGTGGTTGTTCTCAGCCTGAATTGTCCAGATAAAGTGTGGGTTCATGAAAGAAAGGTGGGTTGCCTTTAAATAGATGCGGAAGTGGGGTTTTATACACTAGGTGCATGTCATTCTTCACTGCAGACCTTAATGTCTGCAAAGAATACCTTTTGTGGAGAACACAGAAAACATGGTACATAGAAGCACTTCAGGATCTTTACACCCAAATTTAAATGATAATAACAGGATACAGATTGCTCTATAGGCTTTGATGAACATGTGCACACACAGACCAAGTATTCAGTGATACCTAGCTTCACTCCTGTGTTGGTTACTTTCCGGAACCATATTAAATATCTATCCAATAGACATTATGCAAAATGTTACTCAGGAATGGAAACTGAAAGCAAAGCTGGTTTAATGAGCGGATTAAAAATAAGATGATCAGATGGCCCATACAGGTTCCACCTGTACCATATTGGTATGAGGAACCATTAAGTGGTCAAGAAATCATGAAAAGTTCCACACTGGGGTCCAATGAGGGACCAAGTTATACTGATCCAGTTAAAGAGAAGCCATAAAGGGCCTTGGAAAATTTTTCAAATTATAATATTTAAGTCAAACCAAGAAGAGTACTTTAGGGAACAACAACATGTAAACAAAGAATTTACAAGTGTTCTCTATAGATTCTGAACCCCCTCTGATCCTGAACTTGCACATAAAGTTTGGAGAATTAGGCCAAGACTAGTGTACCCTCTTTGACTGGGGTTAATGGGGAAAGTATGAGCAGAATCTTCTTGGTTGTCTTGTTCTGGCTGCAACAACACCTCTGTGACTCTGTAACACTTACCAGAATCAGCCTGGAAACTACACAAAAATATTCAGGAATTGTCCTGTCTTTTTAATGTGGCCCATGGTGACTGGTCCATATGTGATTACTTAAATTGAAGAACAGTATATATTTGCTATATGCTTCCACATTACTAACAATTCCATACTTGATAACCCATTCTGAGCTGTTATTTTCAAATACACACACACACACACACATCTCCCAGTGACAGTATGCTAGAGAATGTTACTGCAGGCGGCCATAAATTCAGGATGACCTCAGCAATATATACAGTCGGTTGACACTTGAAATAATGATCAATATTGAAAGCAATAGTAAAAAATGGCCCTTGAGTTGATTCATATTGTTTATGGCAGAAACCAACACAACATTGTAAAGCAATTATCCTCCAATTAAAAATAAAAAAAAATAAAGCTCAAGAAAAATGGCTTAAAAAGGCAAATTTTATGTTATGTATGTTTTACCACAATTTTTAAAAAGCATGAAAATATGATTAGAAGGAAATAAGCAAAAAATTAAGAGAAACAGTAAAAAAGATTTAAAAAATGAATACTTGGTACATTTGTATAAAAAATGACCCTTGAGTATAAAAGGACTCCAATGAGTAGTTATTTGAAGAAAAATTTTCATGACATGAAGAATGGCATTTTCAAAACCAAGCAACAGACTGAGTCAGGTTGAAAAATACAAAAACATTATATTTGTCCAGGTGCTCCTAGAGATTCTCATCAATATTTTAGCAGTAAACAGTGAACTTATTACTAGGGTCACATGGCATGCTGGTTAATTTTTATTTAAAATGAGTGCCATTATTCATAATCATCCACATCTCTGAGATGGGCTCTTAAGCCCCACTGAATGGAAGCTTGACGATGGTGATCTTTCAGAAAAATGCCAGCAGCCACTTGAAATATTTACAAGAATGTCAAGACGGAAAAGTTATAATAATACTCATGGTCAACCTCATCATCTCTTAAGAGTAGGTCTGCCCATGTTCAGGCTTGGACACTAACGCAAGCTGATGGAGGATGTGGTTCAAAATGAATATTTTTCAGAACTACAAACAGGAGAGCTGCTAATTTGCAAAGCAGAGTTTTAAAATTATTTGCCTCAGTGCTCCACTGTCTTTTGTAGCTTTTATACCTTAAATTCAATTGGTAGCTAGCTTACCAAAATGTGGCCTTGAATTGGAGCTCTCAGAAGAAACTGAAGGTTTCTACCTTAACTTCTTTCAGGTTTACTTCCTGAGATGGTTAATTTTATGTGTCAACTTGATTGAGCCATGGGTGCCCAGATATTTGGTTAAACATGATTCTGGCCGATTCCCTGATGGCTCAGTTGGTCAAGAATCTGCCTACAATGCAGGAGACCCAGGTTTGATCCCTAGAGATGGGAATGGCAACCCACTCCAGTATTTTTGCCTGGAGAATTCCAGGGACAGAGGAGCCAGGTGAGCTACTGTCCATGGGGTCGCCAAGAGTCAGATATGACTGAGCGACTAACACTTTAACACTGGGTATTTCTGTGAGGATGTTTTTGGGTGAGATAATCAGTAAAGAGTAAAACTGGGTATTTCTGTGAGGATGTTTTTGGATGAGATAATCAGTAAATAGTAAAAACAGATCATCCTCCCTAATGTGAGTGGCCTTCATCCATTCAGTTGAAGGCCTGAATAGAAAAAGAAGTCTGACCTTCTCTCAGTAAAACAGAAGTGCTCTTGCCTTACTGCTCTCCAATTGGAACACTGGCTTTTTCCTATATTTGCACTCAAACTGAAACATCAGTTTTTCCTGGGTCTTGAACTTGTTGGACTTTAGTCTAGAACTATACCATCAGGTTCTAGTTCTCAGGTCTCCAGACTCAAACTGGAACTATGGTATGGGCTCTTTTGGGCTTGGAGCTTGCTGACTTACCCTGTAGATCTTGGGACTTGTCAGCCTCCATAATCACATGAGCCAAATAAAAGCATATGTCTTTATGTTTATTAGATATATACATAGAGCCATATCTATTTAAATAGATATCTATCTATCTATTGATAGAAAAAGGTTGGACAACGAGGAGACAAGAAAGAGGATATGAAGTCTAGTGGGGGTAATATCAAGTTGGACAGAAGCCTGTTTGTTTCAATGGAAAAAAAATGAGTAAGTCTACAGAGAAAACACAAGAGAGGATGAATTGACAGAGAAAGAACTAGGAGAAGTTGAAAAGGAGAGAACTGTTTCAAAAACACTTGAGAAATGACTGTTTCCTAAACATAGAAAGAACAAATCAGTGGTACCTGTAGTATCTATCAGTATTCCTCCAACTGGAATATGTGATCTTCTTAGCCATGTTATCATGGAAATAAGGGAATCTTTGATTCTTCTGCAAGAATTGTGGGAGAACTTGAACACCAACTGCATTTCCCCATAGAAATAAGGCTCTAAATTCTGACTGCTGCTGCTGCTGCTAAGTCGCTTCAGTCGTGTCCGACTCTGTGCAACCCCACAGATAGCAGCCCACCAGGCTCCGCCATCCCTGAGATTCTCCAGGCAAGAACACTGGAGTGGGTTGCCATTTCCTTCTCCAATGCATGAAAGTGAAAAGTGAAAGTGAAGTCGCTCAGTCGTGTCTGACTCTTAGCGACCCCATGGACTGCAGCCCACCAGGCTCCTCCGTCCATGGGATTTTCCAGGCAAGAGTACTGGAGTGGGTTGCCATTGCCTTCGATGTGGTTAAAAGAACAATATTACTCCCCTCAGCTATACTTTATTGTTATCTTATCTGGAGATCAAACTACCACTTATGACATTGTTTCTATGGGGAAATCCTCTCTCTCAATTCTCTTAAAGACATAGTGTCTAGATTGAGAATTGCCTGTTGATAGCTTGGAGGCTGTCCAACTATTCCAATGACACTAATATTGGGGAAAAAAATTGGGAACTCAAAATCATTTTCCTAACCATCCAAGAAAACCAGCCTTATTGATTTGTGGGCATATCTCAATTCAACCCAAAGTGGCGTTACTCAGCTTGTTTGGCTTTCTTATTTACCACCCTTGGCTCCAAACGACTCTTAACCGTTCCCTGAAATCAATTTTCATCTTCTCAGTAGAAATGTTTTTGGCATCTGAGGAAATGCCAAAGAATGGATCACAGGCTCTGAAGGCAATATTAAAGAGGATTTTCAAAGATCATTTTGAACAGTGGTAACCACTTTAGAATAAGTTTGTAAGGTCCAAAGGAACAGCTCTGAAGTTTTGAGAAATAATTTTGTTAAGTTATAATATATTTGTCTGAAATTTTTTTTAAAAACCAGAGGCTATATTTTAAACTATTAGTTGTCTCTTCAGGGATTAATTTCTTTTCTGGCCAGCTTAATTGTACATGTTAAGAGCCAGGGACTGTAGTTTCTTTATGGTTCTATATGTATCCCTATTTGGTGCCTTGCAAAGAGCTGATGTTTAAAGGATATTTTACATTGATAATCAATATGATACATGTTCTCTCAGTACTTATGACCTAGACATGAAAATAGTAGTAAATCTCATCTGAGCTGTTTTGAACAGAACATAGTACGTGTAATAGAAAAAACTTGCAAAACACAGAAAGAACATATAAAATAGATGATGGCATAGCGCCAAAATTAGCTTTTAACACAAACCAAATGGAAGGAAATAGAGAAGACCCTAGAAGATGGAAAGATCAATCTCGTTTTTTGAGCATAAGAACAGAAGTACATACTGAAACTTCCAACTCAATTTGACAGTTTGGGTGTAACTCTCATTCTACAAACTACTCTGCCTTTCTCTCTCACTTACCAAGACTTTTCCAGAAAAATCTTATCCTGGTTTTCCCCCAAATCCTATTCTGTTGACTAGCTCCACATCTGACATCAAATTCATCAGCTCTTATTTCTTTTTTTTTTTGGTTATAAATGACTCCAGATTTCAAAAGGCAAACTTACTATTTTATTGTCATTTTCTGTAGTGTGTTTCTAAAGTGTTCTCAATATAATCCAAAGAGGGATAATTTCCCCAATTTATAACAGGACACCAAAATGCAGGTTAACAAAGCTAGCATCTTAATGGAAAAAATTCCACAGATTGATATCTTAATATCAATGCCATATTCTTAAAGACTGAAAATGAAATCTGAATTGTTATTGGATAGAGAAAATGAAAAATGATGATGTTGGCAGGAACAAGAGTACAAATATTCATGAAGAAGGACAAGCATATATTTCCCTAAAATGTAATACTCTCCTACCAAGGGGAGGCCATCTGGCCTCTTTGATTGCTAGTTAAAACCAATTAAGACAAAACGGGGATACTACCTTATTGGGTTTCACCACAAGCCTTCTGATATCATCCTTAATATTATGGTTTCTTCCTAAATGTGTGTTAATGGTACAAATTGAAAACAACAACAGCAACAACTCACATTTAAGCTGAGTACAGTCCACCAGGTTCAAGCAAACATTCCTCATTAATATCTATAATCATTACCTTATCCCAAAGAAGCAAAGATAATAACAATACAGGCCTGCTCACACATACAAACTGTTTTCTTGGCTCTTAGAACAGCCACAGTGTTCATTCATGATCAGTCACTTCAGTCATGTCTGGCTCTTTGTGACCCTATGGACTATAGCCCACCAGGCTCCTCTGTCCATGGGATTCTCCAGGCAAGAATACTGGAGGGGTTTGCCATGCCCTCCTCCAGGGGATCTTCCCAACCCAGGGATCGAACACAGGTCTTTTTCATTGCAGGCAGATTCTTTATCATCTGAGCTATCAGGGAAGCCGTAGAACAGTCAGGCAGCCAGTTAACTGCTTATTTTTCACCCAAGCTGCCAGCACCTGAAGGCTGGGGAGTGTCTCAAGCAGAGTGGCAATAGTGTTGAAAACATTGATGACCCTGATTTCAGACACATTTCCTCAAACTGAGTTATGACAACACTGGAGTGAAAGAAGCTTGTATTGCTTTACTTATCTATACATTACAATCACTGGTACATAGCTTCAAGTCCCTCAATATTGCCGATTTTTTCAGTGTTTTAGTCCCATCTTCCACCCCTTAACTGCTTACTAGTGAAGTCTGTTCTCTCCTTAGTCCAGATTTTCTTCTTACTAAAAAATTTTTTTTTTTCCTGACTATGGCTCCATCAGTCAGACCTCATTTTCTCTTGTATCTGGGCCATAATCACTTCTTCAGATGGTCCTCATTGTTCTGTAAATAATTCTTTTGGTTCAGTTCAGTTCAGTCACTCAATCATGTCCAACTCTTTGCGACCCCATGGATTCCAGCACACCAGGCTTCCCTGTCCATCATCAACTCCTGGAGTATAATCAGACTCATGTCCATTGAGTTAGTGATGCCATCCAACCATCTCATCCTCTGTCGTCCCCTTGTCCTCCCACCTTCAATCTCTCCCTGCATCAGGGTCTTTTCAAAACAGTCAGTTCTTCTTCTGGAGAAGGTTAAAAAAAAAAAGAAAAGAAAAGAAAAGACAGTACCTCATGATCCAAGTTTCATTCAACACATCCATTACCAAGCATGCAATTGTGATAAACTAGCTATATATACAAATAGCATAGAGTAGGGCACTATTTCCAAAGAATGGCATGCATATTCTTTGTGATATGTACGATGATTTTAAGTGGTACATAAACTAATATTTGAACTTCCCTGGTGGCTCAGTGGTAAAGAATCTGCCTGCCAAGCAGGAGACATGGGTTCAAGCCCTAGGTTGGGAAGATTTCCCTGGAGAAGGAAATGGCAACCCACTGCAGTATTCTTGCCTGGGAAATCCCACGGACAAAGAAGCCTGGTGGGCTACAGTCCATGGGGTCACAAAGAGTCAGCAACAACTTAGTGACTAAACAACAACAAACTATTATTTTCATGATAATATTTATATATTTATTTTATTGAATAGGTATACACACACATGGGTGGTATTAGAAAACTGTGATTACTCAGATTATATTGCCTAGGATAAGATTAAGTTTTCTAAAAAGGAAAGAGTAATTTTTTAAATTAAGTAATAATATAGATGTTAATATAGATGTGGCAAAATCATGAAAGTGGTACCCAAAAGAACAAAATTTGGGAAATATTTGTGCTATAGTTAAGAACTCTCCCATGTTTTAATCCCCTGCTCTGCCACTTATAAGCTATGTGACTTTGGGAAAGTCCTACTCATTGAGCCTCAGTTTTCTCATCTATGAAATACATTTACCTCACAGGGATGAAAAATGAGAAAGACGTAATCTTCCTCCCTGAAATAGATAGGTATATCCAAATTAGGGCTTGAGTCATTCAACTGATCTTTCAAGCTAGTATAAAAGGAGGAGACAAAACATAGCAATCAAATAGCAGAGGCATGAAATGGGGCTGGGGTTGTTTATAATAGAGCCTTTGCTCAAACCATCTCCTAGGATATCAAAAATTACTTTTTGGTGGATGTTGGAAGAATACATTGGGTTTCATAACAGACTCATCTGGAATAAGAGACTGCTCTTCTAACATCTTCTGCATATCTCTATACTTACCAAATTGGTTTAGAAGTTATATGTTTCCATGTCTGTTTGTGCCATCAGCTTGGGAGCATCATTACGACAGCAACTATGACTTTTCATCTTTGTATCCCAACACCTCACAAAGTGTTTGTCCCAATGTAATGGCTCAATAAAAGGCTATTGAATTGAAAATAACAAGGCTGATTTTTTTGTTTTTTTAATTTAAAGTCCTTAAAACCCTGGTAACTTTATGATGTAATATGCTATGTCTTGACCCACATATCAGTGAGAACAGAGATCCATCACTACCTGACTTTTCAATGGCTCCAGAGTACTAGAGGAAATGTCTATTTCATGAACGATACTGGATATAATGAAAATGGGAAAATTCCAATGCAAAGGGAAACCACATGATTCTCTCCCACAAATAAGCACTTTGAGAAAAGCCAGAAATCCTTGGGTAGAGAAAAGAAAACTCTACTACCCAATGATGACAGGCTCCATATCCCATTCTTACAATTTACTTTATTGATATGAATACGTTTCTGTCATTTCCTTAATGAAATCTGGTACTTGTGGCATGAGCCTGAAAACACTGCATCTCCCCACCATCACCTGCTTTACTTTCCCTTATGATTGTAGCTAATGAATAAGAAGAGGAAGATAATCAGTATCATTGTTAGCTAACTTTTTGGAAGAAATCAAGACCGATGAAATATGGAACTACCTTACCCTAATCTTTATTATCAAGAATAGAAGACCTTAAAATACCCCTGATTACTATTCCATAATAGATTAACTATAGAAGATAGCACTGGGACTTCCCTGGTGGTTCAGTGGTTGAGAATCCACCTGCCAACCCGTGTCCTCTGGTCCAGCAAGATCCTACATGCCGTGGAGCAACTAAGCTCATGCACCACAACTACTGAGCCCACAGCCTAGAGCCCGTGCTCTGCAACAAGAGAAACCACCATAGTGAGAAGCCCATGCACAGCAACAAAGAGTAGCACCCATTTGCTGAAACTAGAGAAAGCCCATGCAAAGTAATGAAGACCCATCACAACCAAAAACAAATAAATAATTTTAAAAAAGAGAAGAAAAAGTAATTAGCCTCCAATTAAAATAAATTTTAAAAAAGAAAAGAAAAGAACACATTGTCCACTCATAATATCAGCTAGGAGATAAATATATATAAATGAGTAATTATATTCTAATACTTGGAATTAGGAAACAAATCAGTTACTCCGTTATTTTTCTAGCCTTTTGACACAACTTCAGTAAGTTTCTTTCCTGCTTATAAGTGAACAATTTTGAAGGGTGAAAAGACTCCAAGAACCCTTTCAATGTCAGATTCCTTAGAACTATAGACTACTAATTTTGAAGCACTTGAACAATAACCAGATAGTGATTGTGGCTTACTTGGTGGATATAACTTGATTAAAACTGTGTTGAGACATGGCCACTTACTTATTTCACATGGAAAATTAACATTAAAAGATCTGTGATATAGTAAATAGGAAAAACAAATATTTTAGATACTATTAATTGAATTGTGGCCAAATCAATGATCTAGAGATAAAAGGTTAGGCATTCAGCCATCTATTTAATATTTTCTTCTTTCATAAACATATGATCATTGATGTACTTATTTAGAAGAGATGTAGTAAATTAAAAAATTGGGAAACACACCTAGGAAAGTGTTATAATAAGAACTTTCTGATCATCCCAGGTATGAAAGCTCTTTGATTTGGTTCAACTTTATGCTATGGTAGGCACAGTTAACAAACTGTTAACAATCAGTTAACAAATGAACCAAAGCCGAAATTTGAGACATCTCAATGACAGTCTTATAGTTAATTTGATGTCGTTGAAAGAACATATTTTTGACTTTAATTTTTACCTCTGACATTTTGAAAAATAATAAAAAGAACAGAGTGGAAGTCAATGGGCCTGAACTCTAGTCCTTAGCTGTATCTTTTAGCTTGTTTTACCTTGTCTTTTGACCTTTTGGATACTTATTTTTCACATGAGTATATCAAAAACAACATGTGCTTCATAAGATGGGCTTGAAAATTAATGAGATGATATCTGAGAAGTACTTGAATATCAGGTGCTCTGTAAATTCTAGGTACCATTATTCAATATTAAAATTCATTACCCTTCTCAGAACCACCTAACTAAACTGCTGCATCTGTGGTCTGATAGCACATAGGTGTAAACAAGAAAATATCAAACTGGACACCATGTCCTTCTCACTTTAATAAATTTTACTAAAATTTCATTAGGAGCTAGCCATACTTTTCCTCCTGAAGTTTTTTATTCAGAATGTTGAACAATCAATTTATTAAGAGTGCATGGCCACCATTGATGGGTATTTTGAAAATTGGTTGTTTTTGAATGTAAATTCTTAGCAATACTAAGGAAGAAGGATTTCCACATTTTAGGAAAGTCCACCCTTGACCAATCTTTTTCTCTCTGCAGAGAAGAAGTACATATCTCCAAAATCCAAAAACAATCTCTTGTAGTAATGAAAGCACCATCAAGGAGTAAATATTATAGTGTTGAAGTTGCAAATTAACACAATAAAGGCCATATGGATGGCCTGATAATATTGATCTGTACTTGACAGTACCCTGGAGGAATGTAATTTTTTGTTTTAGTAAACTGAAACAATGACAATAATGATAAATGATTTCTAAGCAGGTGCTTTTCATGTATGATCTCATTTGATGCATGATGAAAATATTTCTGAGATAAATGTTATATATCTGAAAATCAAGGCTCAGTAAAGTTTGCTACCAAGTCCAAGACCATATACCTAGTGAGTGACAGATCTAATATTTAACCCAAATCATCTGACTACAGATTTGATATATTTTCCATTCTACTGTGATAACTGAATATGTAGATATTCAGAGAACCCCCCCTTACATTGAATCTGAAGCTTTTTTTTTAAGACCACGTGGCTAGCCAGTGTCCTTCTCTGTCTGCATCTGTGTCGCAATGGTTTCTTTTTTTTTTTTTTAGGATAAATTTATTTATTTTAATTGGAGGCTAATTACTTTACAATATTGTATTAGTTTTGCCATATATTGAGATGAATCTGCCATGGGTGTACATGTGTTCCTCATCCTGAACCTCCCTCCCACCTCCCTCCCCGTACCATCCCTCTGGGTCATCCCAGTGCACCAGCCCCAAGCATTCTGTATCATGCATCGAACCTGGACTGGCGATTCATTTCACATATGATAATACATGTTTCAATGCCATTCTCCCAAATCATCCCACTCTCGCCCTCTCCCACAGAGTCCAAAAGACTGTTCTATACATCTGTGTCTCTTATGCTGTCTCGCATACAGGGTTATTGGTACCATCTTTGTAAATTCCCTATATATATGCATTAGTTTACTGTATTGGTGTTTTTCTTTCTGGCTTACTTCACTCTGTATAATAGGCTCCAGTTTCATCCACCTCATTAGAACTGATTCAAATGTATTCTTTTTAATGGCTAAGTAATACTCCATTGTGTATATGTACCACTGCTTTCTTATTCATTCGTCTGCTGATGGACATCTAGGCTGCTTCCATGTCCTGGCTATTATAAACAGTGCTGCGATGAACATTGGGGTACACGTGTCTCTTTCAATTCTGGTTTCCTCAGTGTGTATGCCCAGCAATGGGATTGCTGGGTCATATGGCAGTTCTATTTCCAGTTTTTCAAAGAATCTCTGCACTGTTCTCCATAGTGGCTGTACTAGTTTGCATTCCCACCAACAGTGTAAGAGGGTTCCCTTTTCTCCACACCCTCTCCAGCATTTATTGTTTGTATGCTTTTGGATAGCAGCCATTCTGACCAGTGTGAGATGGTACCTCATTGTGGTTTTGATTTGCATTTCTCTGATAATGAGTGATGTTGAGCATCTTTTCATGTGTTTGTTAGCCATCTGTATGTCTTCTTTGGAGAAATGTCTGTTTTGTTCTTTGGCCTATTTTTTGATTGGATCGTTTATTTTTCTGGAATTGAGCTGCAGGAGTTGCTTGTATATTTTTGAGATTAGTCCTTTGTCAGTTGCTTCATTTGCTATTATTTTCTCCCATTCTGAAGGCTGTCTTTTCACCTTGCTTATAGTTTCCATTGTCGTGCAGAAGCTTTTCATTTTAATTAGGTCCCATTTGTTTATTTTTGCTTTTATTTCCAGTATTCTGGGAGGTGGGTCATAGAGGATCCTGCTGTGATGTATGTCGGAGAGTGTTTTGCCTATGTTCTCCTCTAAGAGTTTTATAGTTTCTGGTCTTACGTTTAGATCTTTAATCCATTTTGAGTTTATTTTTGTGTATGGTGTTAGAAAGTGTTCTAGTTTCATTCTTTTACAAGTGGTTGACCAGTTTTCCCAGCACCACTTGTTAAAGAGATTGTCTTTAATCCATTGTATATTCTTGCCTCCTTTGTCAAAGATATGTTGTCCATAGGTGTGTGGATTTATCTCTGGGCTTTCTATTTTGTTCCATTGATCTATATTTCTGTCTTTGTGCCAGTACCATACTGTCTTGATGACTGTGGCTTTATAGTAGAGCCTGAAGTTAGGCACGTTGATTCCTCCAGTTCCATTCTTCTTTCTCAAGATAGCTTTGGCTATTCCAGGTTTTTTGTATTTCCATACAAATTGTGATATGATTTGTTCTAGCTCTGTGAAAAATACCATTGGTAGCTTGATAGGGATTGCATTGAATCTATAGATTACTTTGGGTAGTATACTCATTTTCACTATATTGATTTTTCTAATCCATGAAAATGGTATATTTCTCCAACTACTAGTGTCCTCTTTGATTTCTTTCACCAGTGTTTTATAGTTTTATATATATAGGTCTTTAGTTTCTTTAGGTAGATATATTCCTAAGTATTTTATTCTTTTCGTTGCAATGGTGAATGGAATTGTTTCCTTAATTTCTCTATTTTCTCATTATTAGTGTATAGGAATGCAAGGTATTTCTGTGTATTGATTTTATATCCTGCAACATTATTATATTCATTGATTAGCTCTAGTAATTTTCTGGTGGAGTCTTTAGGGTTTTCTATGTAGAGGATCATGTCATCTGCAAACAGTGAGAGTTTTACTTCTTCTTTTCCAATTTGGATTCCTTTTATTTCTTTTTCTTCTCTGATTGCTGTGGCCCAACCTTCCAAAACTATGTTTAATAGTAGTGGTGAGACCTTGTCTTGTTCCTGACTTTAGGGGAAATACTTTCAATTTTTCCCCATTGAGGATAATGTTTGCTGTGGGTTTGTCATATATAGCTTTTATTATGTTGAAGTATGTTCCGTCTATTCCTGATTTCTGGAGGGTTTTAAAATAAATGGATGTTGAATTTTGTCAAAGGCTTTCTCTGCATCTATTGAGATAATCATATGGCTTTTATTTTTCAATTTGTTAATGTGGTGTATTACATTGATTGATTTGCAGATATTGAAGAATCCTTGCATCCCTGGGATAAAGCCCACTTGGTCATGATGCATGATCTTTTTAATGTGTTGTTGGATTCTGATTGCTAGAATTTTGTTAAGGATTTTTGAATTTATGTTCATCAGTGATATTGACATGTAGTTTTCTTTTTTTGTGACATCTTTTTCTGGTTTTCATATTAGGGTGATGGTGGCCTCATAGAATGAGTTTGGAAGTTTACCTTCCTCTGCAACTTTCTGAAAGAGTTTGAGTAGAATAGGTGTTAGCTCTTCTCTAAATTTTTGGTAGAATTCAGCTAAGCCGTCTGGACCTGGGCTTTTGTTTGGTGGAAGTTTTCTGATTACAGTTTCAATTCCCGTGCTTGTGATGGGTCTGTTAAAAATTTCTATTTCTCCCTGGTTCAGTTTTGGAAAGTTGTACTTTTCTAAGAATTTGTCCATTTCTTCCAAGTTGTCCATTTTATTGGCATATAGTTGCTGATAGTAGTCTCTTATGATCCTTTGTATTTCTGTGTTGTCTGTTGTGATCTCTCCATTTTCATTTCTAATTTTATTGATTTGATTTTTCTCCCTTTGTTTCTTGATGAGTCTGGCTAATGGTTTGTCAATTTTATTTATCCTCTCAAAGAATCAGCTTTTGGATTTGTTGATTTTTGCTATGGTCTCTTTTGTTTCTTTTGCATTTGTTTCTGCCCTAATTTTTAAGATTTCTTTCCTTCTGCTAACCATGTGGTTCTTCATTTCTTCCTTTTCTAGTTGCTTTAGGTGTAGAGTTAGGTTATTTATTTGACTTTTTTCTTGTTTCTTGAGGTATGCCTGTATTGCTATGAACCTTCCCCTTATCACTGCTTTTACAGTGTCCCATAGGTTTTGGGTTGTTGTGTTTTAATTTTCATTCATTTCTATGCATATTTTGATTTCTTTTTTGATTTCTTCTGTGATTTGTTGGTTATTCAGCAGCGTGTTGGTCAGCCTCCATATGTTGGAATTTTTAATAGGTTTTCTGCTGTAATTGAGATCTAATCTTACTGCATTGTGGTCAGAAAAGATGCTTGGAATGATTTCCTTTTTTTTTTCTTTTTTTTGTCAGGAAGCATTTAACAGGAGGCTTCCTGTGTGCTGTTTTGGATCTGTCATGAATCCTCTGTCCCTTATTAATTCCTGAATATTCAGGAATTAAGTGGAGTAGCAAACTACTCCTGAGGGCTTAGGAATGCATGCATTTCCTTTGTTACTTTTTCCATATGGTGATAAGTAACTATTTACGACCCTCTTCCTTTTTATGAACCATACGGTAAAAGTGATTATTTACAACCCTCTCTCTTTCATATGGATGACCTCATGTTTCCTTGATAACTTTTGATTTTATCTCTGCTGAAAATAGCTACCTTGTAAGACAGTATAAATACTCACACAATGTTGAATAAAACACCTTTGCTCCATCAGAGCTTGGGTCCCCGTGTCTTTCTTTCTTTCTCTCTCTCTCTCTCTTACTTTCTTATTGTCGACTCTGGACTACCAGGTTCCGGTCCATTAAAGGGCCTAAACAAGTGGCGCCCGAATAGGGACCTGGTACACGTGGTAGATTCAGACGGAGTGACCTCAAAGGCCTATTGAGGCCGGTAAGTACTAAGACATGGGTCAAATGGCTGGAAAGCCCCATCACTTTTCTACTTTACTTCAGCCCTTATTTAAAGTTCAGGGATTTTCAGTTTCGCCTCAGTGAATAGAGGCTTGCCTTCAGACAGTGGTTGAATGTAACCCTTGGTTCCCTGATGAAGGTAGTTTTGATTTAGAAATTTGGCTCCGGGCCAAAGAGAATGTTGAATGTTCCACCAGACAAGGAAGAAATATCCCGATAGATTTTTGGCCTCTATGGGCTCTCATTGAAGCCGTGATTTTGCCATTTCAAGGTAATTCTAGTCCTCCTAATATTCGGCAACAGGCAGAACACTTATTACATGAATATGAATTAGATAATGAAACCTTATGAAAGGCCCAATTAGAAAAACATAAAATATTTCAGAATTTTCCTACAAGCCCTGCCCCAGTTGCTCCAAGCGCTCCTCCCCTGCCAGCAGGCACAAATCCCAAAGTCTCTCCCTTGCTAGAACCTAATGATTCTGGCAATGACTCCCCTAAGACACCTTTTGACATTAAAACCAATAACACCTTTCTGAATAACAATAATCTACCTACTCACTCTCCGTCATGAAAGAGGCTCTCTGAATTGCTTGCTTTGCAATCAAAGGTCTCTGAAGCTGATGGTTTCTCCACCTTTCCAGTTTTAAGAAATCCTGATGCTCAAGGGCACATAATACCTCAATATAAAGGTATTAACTTCTATCACATGCAACAAATTAAAAAATCTATAACTATGTATGGCCCACATTCACCTTTTACTAAAGTACTTCTAAATTCTATAACATCCTCTATTGGAAATTTTATTCCCCATGATTGGCTAACTTTAATAAAAGCTCTCCTTAAACCAGGAGAATATCTTCAATGGATGATGTGGTTTCATGATATAGCCAGAGATCATGCCAAAAGAAATGCTCGAGCTGGCGCTCCCCAAAATCAAATTACTTTTGAAATGCTAACTTGTACAGGACTATTTGACATTATAGAAGCTCAAATACAGTGCCCTCCTTTGCTACATGAACAATTAAAAACAGTGGCCCTTGAAGCTTGGGATCGAATTACTCCTCAAGGGGAGCCTACAGGTAGCTATATAAAAATATTACAGGGACCAAATGAAACGTATGCTGATTTTTTAGCTAGATTACAAACTGCTATTTCCCATACTGTAATTGGAGAAGAAGCCAAAAAGCAACAAGAGAAATTACTTGCTTATGAAAATGCAAATCAGGAATGTCAAAAAGCTATAGCTCCAATTCGTGAGACAGGGACTATTATTGATTATTTGAAGGCTTGTCACAATCTAGGATCAGAAGCTCAAAAGATGCAAATGCTAGCTGAAACAATGGCTGCTGCCTTAAGAAAGGGAAATGAAGGATGCTTTACATGTGGAGATAAGAACAATTTAAAAAGGGACTGCCCTAAGAAAGTTAATAAAAAACCTCCAAAAACCTGCCCTCACTGCTGCAGAGGAATGCACTGGGCTAAAGATTGTAAATCTAAATTTGACATTGAAGGGAAACCTATTCCGGAAAACTCCAAGCAGGGGACCCCCCAGGTCCCCTTCAACAAAAACCAGGGGCAAATTCCATCTTTTCCCTCAAACCCTCAACATCCGGCAGTGCTGCCATTGATATACCAGCCCTAAATGACTTTCTCCTTTACCCTCAAGCAGTCCCCTCTAGAATACCTACCGGACTTTTTGGACCCCTGCCCCCACAAACCTTCAGTCTTTTACTTGGCTGATCTTGTTTGACTTCAAAAGGAATTACTGTTCACCCTGGAGTAATTGATTCAGATTATAAAGGAGAAATTCAAATTATGATGTCATCTCAGATTTTATGGCTATTCAAAAGGGGGGATAAAATTGCTCAATTACTTCTTTTACCTTACATTTCTATTAACTCCTCTAATGTACAGATGGGCGGATTCAGCAGTACAGATCAAAAACAGTCCTTTTGGACATCATTAGTATCTGAATTTGCCTGACTCACTGTAAATATCAAAATTAATGGTAAAAGATTTTCTGGTCTCCTCGACACTGGATCTGATATTACTATTATTTCCAAACATTTATGGCCCAAATCCTGGCCTGTACAAAAAATTTCTCGCCAAATTACAGGGACTTCTAAAACCAAAGTACAAAAGGTGTATCAGAGTACTCAAATTTATTCATGTGAGGGACCAGAAGGCCAACCTGCAATATTAAAACCTTATGTGATAGATGCACCCCTTAATCTAATAAGAAGGGACTTACTTATGCAATGGCAAACTCAGATATACATTCCACATTTTTCCTAGGGGCCACTGCTCATTTAACAAACAATACAATTATTAAAATAACTTGGAAGAATGACGAACCTATTTGGACAGAGCAGTGGCCCCTCATGAAAGAAAAATTACAGGTGGCTAAAGAACTTATAGATACACAACTAAAATTAAAGCATATTGAGGAATCTTGTTCTCCTTGGAACTCTCCTATTTTTGTTACAAAGAAGAAATCTAACAAATGAGACCTATGGGTGCATTACAACCAGAAATCCCATCACCTACCACTATTCCTCAAAATTGGCATATTATTATTATTGATTTACAAGATTGCTTTTTTAATATACCTTTACACCCTTTAGACTGAAAGAGATTTGCTTTCTCTCTTCCTTATGCTAATCATATTGGACCTCATAAATGGTACCAATGGACTGTACTGCCACAAGAGATGATGAATTCTCCCATCATGTGTCAGTAGAACGTAGCCAAAGCCCTTGAGCCTGTGAGAAAGCAATTTCCTAACTTTCTTGTTATTCACTATATGGATGATATATTGTTTTCTGTTTTTGGCTCCATCTATCTTAGAAACTCAACACATGTTTGATATAGCTCAACTATGCTTAAAAAACTCTGGATTAATCATTGCCCCTGAAAAAAATTCAAACCTATACACCTTACCATTACTTGGGGTTTGTTGTTAATAGACAACATACTACCCTCCAACTAACTCAGATCCATACTGATAAATTATCAACCTTAAATGATTTTCAAAAGCTCTTAGGTGATATAAATTGGATTAGACATTCTTTAGACATTGCTAATTATCAATTGAATAACCTATTTAATACTTTAAAAGGAGATCCTGATTTAAATAGCCCTCGTTCACTTTCTCAAGAGACATGAGAGGAACTCAATTTAGTGCTAACTAAATTACAAAAACAATTTCTTACTCACAGTAAACTAGATTTACCTCTAAAATTATTTGTACTCCCCTCTCTTCATTCTCCCACAGGACTTCTTGCCCAAAAAGAACACCCAGTAAAATAGATCTATACCCGTTTTAGGGGAATAAAGTCACTTAAACCCTACCTTGATTTAATTGCTCTAATCATTATCAATGAAAAAAATAGGACTAAAACTCTAATTGGCTCTGATCCTCTTAAAATTATAATACCTATCAATAAATCTCAATTTGAGAATGCATTACAAACTTCTACCGATTTCCAAATAGCTTTTCTGGAATATTTTGGAGAAATTTCATTTCATTATCCTTCTGGTAAGCTGTGGAATTTCTTCAAAAATACTGAATTTATTATTTCTTGCATTATCAGCTCACAGCCTATACCACAGGCTGAGGTTTTTTTATATAGATGGGACTAAAAACACCAAAGCTTCATTCTGGTCTCTTAAGGAATATAACGTCTTTTATACTAAATTTCATTCTGCTCAACAAAATAAATTATATGCTCTTATTCAAGTTATTTGCCTACATCCTTACCCCATTAATATAGTCTCTGACTCTGTATATTCTGCTTTTGTACTAAAAAAATATAGAAACCTCCACCATAGAAACCTCCAATCAACCTATTATTCAACAACTCTTTTTCGAACTACAATCTGTTGTTAAAAACCACAATTCTCCCATTTATATTACACATATTCGAGCACATTCTTGTCTTCTTGACCCCATGACATGATAATGAGCAGGCTGATAAACCGGTTTCCTTTGCTACTCCAAAAAAACAGCATGCTCTGTTGCATAACAATGCTGGCTCCCTATACCAGCTATGGAAAATCCCATACCACCAGGCTAAAGAAATTATTAGTAATTGCTCTACTTGTAGACCTCTACATCTTCGACCCATCACACAAAGTATTAATCCTCGCAGTTTGCAACCTAATGAACTATGGCAAATGGATGTAACTCATTGCCCTGAACTTTCTCCATTTTCTTTCTTCTTCTATTTGGGCCACACCTCTTCGTGGTGAAGTTACACAACACATTATAATTCACTTATTAGCTTGTTTTGCTGTAATGGGAACTCCTAGTTCTATAAAAACAGACAATGGCCCTGCCTATATTTCTAGACACTTTAAACAATTTTTATAATCTTTTTCTATTAAACACATCACACACTAAAGTTGCAAATAAAAAAATTTAAAAAGGGGGAATACACAGGAACACTACTTTCTTCCTTATCTAAAGCAGACTTTACTAGATTCCAACATAAGATATTTTCTAAACCTGTAACTATTGTCAATACAGCTTTATTTGTTTTAAATTTTTTAAACTTACCACAGGGAGATATCTTAAAGAAAACAGAAAGGCATTTTGAGGAATTGAAGGACACTTCTCTTCCTCTGCCCATTTGGTACCGAGACTGGTTAACGAAACAATGGAAATCTGGGAAACTAATCTTACAGGGGAAAGGGTATGCTTGTATTTCCCCAGATGGATCCAACAAACTCACATGGCTTCCTCTTCGAAAGGTTTGACCCAAGGGGGCACCCGGCCTTCAAAATGGAGACAGGACAACAAAAATCCCAGGAGGAAGAGATTCCAATACGGGCCATGGTGGCATCACCCTTATGATCTCCCCACTTGGAGACAAATAAAAACCTTTACTAATCAAGCTAAAAATCTGGTTTCTTAACAGGAAATGCCTCGGAGGCCTGAAAACCTCAGTTGGCCTGCTCGATCCCTGCTTAAGCCGGATTAACTAATCAGACTTAACTGGGTTTACTTATTCAACCCCCCTTTAGTGCAGGTCGTAAAATGGACCAATCCTGTCCACCAATGACTCCACCCATATGCCCCCTCCCTGGAACGTGAAGGAGCCATCACACCCTGGGGAAGAGAGAAAACTAATTAACATTTCTTTAGGCTATGAAGTCCTTCCATTGTGCCTAGGCCCAGAGAAATTGTGCATAAACGTCAGCCGACAAACTTGGGCTTTCGCCCTGCCTCCCAAAAAGGACTTTTGGATGTTTCTTGGACTATTTACTGCCCTTTCTTTGTCTGTGAGCCATGTTTATACTACTGAGACTTTAGGGAAAGTGTTAGGGAAAGAGTTAGGGAAAGAACAAAGAACATTATGCAAAGGGTTTACTTATAAGAACTTTACATATACTCCTGTTCATTGGGACAAATGTCAAGCCAAATCAGGAAAATGAATGTTTGTGGCTAATCATACAATTGTTGATTGGGGAACCCATGGTATGTGGTTATCTAACTGCTCAGAAGAGGTTAATAGCGTAGTGTGTGACTATGTTATGCAAGTGACATGGAAGGTCACTGACACTACGATGGAGCATTACCATGACAGAGGACTTCTTCAGTGGCTTGACGGTGGATTAGCCCCACCTCATCCTAGGATTGTCCTCGACAGAGTGGGCCTGAACAATGGGACATTTGGAAACTTGCTGTGAGCACTGAAGAACTTGGAATTTGGACCGGACATTTCACAGGGACCAATCGTGGAAATGGTAACTATTTCTTTCACTATAATCAGTCATATTTTATACAGGCCTGTGTCCTACTTCCTTTTGTTATAGCCATAGACAAAGTATTACCCACAGCATTGGATCTGGAACTATAACTTTGGGGACTGTCTTGGTAATTATATTTGTTGTTTATCATTGCCTTTCTATAAGGTTGGTTAATACTAAACAAACTCAATTGTCAGGACCTTTTTTTACAAATATAATAAAATAAGGGGAATTGTCAGGAAGCATTTAACAGGAGGCTTCCTGTGTGCTGTTTTGGATCTGTCATGAATCCTCTGTCCCTTATTAATTCCTGAATATTCAAGAATTAAGTGGAGTAGCAAACTACTCCCAGGGGCTTAGGAATGCATGCATTTCCTTCATTAATTTTTCCGTATGGTGATAAGAAACTATTTATGACCCTCTTCCTTTTCATGAACCATACAGTAAAAATGATTATTTACAACCCTCTCTCTTTCATATGGATGATCTCATGTTTCCTTGATAACGTGTAAGTTTTGATTTTATCTCTGCTAAAAATAGCTTCCTTCTGCTGCTGCTGCTGCTAAGTCACTTCAGTCGTGTCCGACTCTGTACAACCCCATAGATGGCAGCCCACTAGGTTCCTCTGTCCCTGGGATTCTCACACAGTGTTGAATAAAACATCTTTGCTCCATCAGAGCTTGGGTACCCGTGTCTTTCTCTCTCTATCTCTGTCTCTTTCTCTCTCTCTTTTACTTTCTTATCATCGACTCCGGACCACCAGGTCCATTGAATGACCTCAACAATTTACCAAGGCTAGATTTATGGCCCAGGATGTGATCTATCCTGGAGAAGGTTCCATGTGCACTTGATAAAAAGGTGAAATTCATTGTTTTGGAGTGAAATGTCCTATAGATATCAATTAGGTCTTACTGGTCTATTGTATCATTTAAAGTTTGTGTTTCCTTGTTAATTTTCTGTTTAGTTGATCTATCCATAGGTGTGAGTGGGGTATTAAAGTCTCCCACTATTATTATTGTGTTATTGTTAATTTCCCCTTTCACACTTTTTAGCATTTGCCTTACATATTGTAGTGCTCCTATGTTGGGTTCATATATATTTATAATTGTTATATTTTCTTCTTGGATTGATTCTTCGATCATTATGTAGTGTCTTTTTGTCTCTTCACAGCCTTTGTTTTAAAGTCTATTTTATCTGATATGAGTATTGCTACTCCTGCTTTCTTTTGGTCTCTATTTGCGTGGAATATCTTTTTCCAGCCCTTCACTTTCAGTCTGTATGTGTCCCTTGTTTCAAGGTGGGTCTCTTGTCACAACATATATAGGGGTCTTGTTTTTGTATCCATTCAGCCAGTTTTTGTCTTTTGGTTGGGGCATTCAACCCATTTACATTTAAGGTAATTATTGATAAGTATGATCGTGTTGCCATTTACTTTATTGTTTTGGGTTCGAGTTTATACACCCTTTTTCTGTTTCCTGTCTAGAGAAGATCCTTTAGTATTTGTTGGACAGCTGGTTTGGTGGTGCTGAATTCTCTCAGCTTTTGCTTGTCTGTAAAGCTTTTGATTTCTCCTTCATATTTGAATGAGATCCTTCCTGGGTACAGTAATCTGGGCTGTAGGTTATTTTCTTTCATCACTTTCAGTATGTCTTGCCATTCCCTCATGGCCTGAAGAGTTTCTATTGAAAGATCAGCTCTTATCCTTATGGGAATCCCCTTGTGTGATATTTGTTGTTTTTCCCTTGCTGCTTTTAATATTTGTTCTTTGTGTTTGATCTTTGTTAATTTGATTAATATGTGTCTTGGAGTGTTTCGCCTTGGGTTTATCCTGTTTGGGACTCTCTGGGTTTCTTGGACTTGGGTGATTATTTCCTTCCCCATTTTAGGGAAGTTTTCAACTATTATCTCCTCAAGGATTTTCTCATGGTCTTTCTTTTTGTCTTCTTCTTCTGGGACTCCTATGATTCGAATGTTGGGACATTTAACATTGTCCCAGAAGTCTCTGAGATTGTCCTCATTTCTTTTAATTCGTTTTTCTTTTTTCTTCTCTGTTTCATTTATTTCTCCCATTCTATCTTCCACCTCACTTATCCTATCTTCTGCCTCTGTTATTCTACTGTTGGTTCCCTCCAGAGTGTTTTTGATCTCATTTATTGCATTATTCATTACATGTTGGCTCTTTTTTATTTCTTCTAGGTCCTTGTTAAACCTTTCTTGCATCTCCTTAATCCTTGTCTCCAGGCTATTTATCTGTGACTACATTTTGTTTTCAAGATTTTGGATCATTTTCACTATCATTATTTGGAATTCTTTATTAGGTAGATTCCCTATCTCTTCCTCTTTTGTTTGGTTTGGTGGACATTTATCCTGTTCCTTTACCTGCTGAGTATTTCTCTGCCTCTTCATCTTGTTTATATTGCTGTGTTTAGGGTGGCCTTTCCGTATTCTGGCAGTTTGTGGAGTTCTCTTTATTGTGAAGATTCCTCGCTGTGGGTTGGGTTGGGCAGGTGGTCAAGGTTTCCTGGTTAGGGAAGCTTGTGTTGGTGTTCTGGTGGGTGGAGCTGGATTTCTTCTCTCTGGAGTGCAATGAAGTGTCCAGTAATGAGTTATGAGGTGTCAGTGGGTTTGGAGTGACTTTGGGCAGCCTGTATATTGAAGCTCAGGGCTATGTTCCTGTGTTGCTGGAGAATTTGTGTGGTATGTCTTGCTCTGGAATTTGTTGGCCCTTGGGTGGTGCTTGGTTTCAGTGTAGGTATGGAGGCATTTGATGAGCTCCTGTTGATTAATGTTTCCTGGATTCAGGAGTTCTCAGGTGTTCTCAGGATTTGGACATAAGCCTCCTGCCTCTGGTTTTCAGTCTTATTCTTACAGTAGCCTCAAGACTTCTCCATCTGTACCTCACCTTTGATAAAACATCTAGGTTAAAGATGAAAAGTTTCTCCACAGTGAGGGACACCCAGAGAGGTTCACAGTGTCCATGGAGAAGATAAGAGGGAGGAGGGAGATAGAGGTGACCAGGAGAAGAAGGGGAATCAAAAGAGGAGAGAGCAAGCTAGCCAGTAATCACTTCCTTATGTGCGCTCCACAGTCTGGACCGCTCAGAGATGTTCACAGAGTTATACAGAGAAGAGAAGAGGGAGGAAGGAGACAGAGGTGGCCAGGAGGATAAAGGGGGGAATCAAAAGGAGAGAGGCAGATCCAGCCAGTAATCAGTTCCCTAAGTGTTCTCCATAGTCCGGAACACACAAAGAGATTCACAGAGTTGGGTAGAGAAGAGAAGGGGGAGGGAGGAGATAGAGGCGACCTGGTGGAGAAAAAGGAGAGTCCAAAGGGGAAGAGAGCAGTCAAGCCAGTAATCTCTCTCCCAAGTAAAAATGGGTACTGAAGATCGGGTTCTTAAAGGTACAAGATTGATAACAAATACCAAAAAGCAAAGTTAAAAATCTAGAGTAGAGGTTGGATTCTCAAAAATACAATATTAAAAAAGAAAAGAAAAGAAAAGTCACAAAAATTATAAAATATATATACATATGAAGTTTGCTTTAAAAATAGGGTCTTTTTTTGAAAGTAATAGTAGGTTATAAAAATTAAAATTAAAGGAGTAGTAGAGGACTTAAAATAATTTTGTTTTAATTTAAAGAATGATAATAGTAAAAATATATCTAGGACTTTCTCTTTTGTTGTTGTGGACAGTGTGGGGTCAGTTCATTTTCAGATAGTTCCTTGATCTGGCTTATACTTCTCAAGATCTATAGGCCCCTTCCTATGTAGCCGGTGCTAAATACAGGGTTTTAATTTATTGCACCTGTCACTTCCAAGGCGGTTCCCTCTATTTTAGCTTCTTCTGTTTGCTGGTCTCTTCAGTGTCTAATTTCCACCCTGACACAAAGGAGTGAAGGTGGTTGCTTATTTAGGCTCATTTGTTCAGCCGTGTTTTGGGGAGGGAGGAACTCTGAAAACAAATATCACTGGCATGTGTGGGGAGTGCTCAAAGTGTCTCAGCCACACTGGGTTTGCCCCCGCTCACGGCGTGTGTGCTTTCCCAGTCTATACTGCTCAGGCTCTAGCTTGCTCTGCCAGGAACTGTCTGAGGTGGGCCCTGGGTTGTATGCACTTCCCAGGTCTAAGCCACTCAGGTTCAGGTTCTCGGGTACTCCACAAAGGCGCAGACTCGGTTGGGCCTGCCTTTTGTGCCCTTCCCAGGAACAAGCAGCTCAGGTAACCAGGTGTTTGGTGAGTGCGGTCACTGTGACTTATCTCCTCCCTCGTCCCTGCCACTCGGTTTTCTGGGTGTACAACCAGCGCACCTTCTCAGGAAGATGTCGACCATCCAGAATCCCAAGAAGCCTTGGTTAGCAACGAAGTCTGCTTGCAGTTTGGTAGATGATGCCTCTCTGGGGCTGTGATTGCCCCCTTCCAGCTCTGGCTGCCCTTGCCTGCCTGTCTCCAGCGGGGGAGGGCTAGTCTGCAGCTGGCTAGCTCTAGTCAGTCCTTTGTTCTGTGAGCGGGCCTGGCAGTATCTTAAGTTAGGGCTTTTCGCAGGGTAGCTATCCCACAGTTTGGTTTGCTATCTCAAGTTAGTTCCCTCAGATTGCCCTCGGGGCATTCAGGCCTGGTCCTTACTCTAAGCAATGCAGTCCGCGCCTCCCTGCTCAGCCCCCGCTTGCTAGTGGCGGATGCGGGGGTCTGCGCTGCTTCTCCTCTAGGAGTTACCATTGGGCATGTAATATGTGGGGTTTAATTATTTATTTTTTCTCCCAGTTATGTTGGCCTCTGAGGTTCCAAGGCTCCCCACAGACTCGCCAGTGAGAGTGTTTCATGGTGTTTGGAAACCTCTCTTTTTTAAGACTCCCTTCCTGGGATGGAGCTCTGTCCCTACCTCTTTTGTCTCTCTTTTTATCTTTTATATTTTTTCCTACCTCCTTTCGAAGACAGTGGGCTGCTTTTCTGGGTGCCTGATGTCCTCTGCCGGTATTCAGAAGTTGTTTTGTGGAATTTGCTCAGCGTTCCAATGTTCTTTTGATGAATTTGTGGGGGAGAAAGTGGCCTCCCCATCCTATTCCTCCACCATCTTAGGACCGCCTCCCTGAAGCTTTTCTAATGAACCTAAATTCTCTTCAAGTGACTTTTCACTGAGAATTCCTATAGGGTTACCGAGGAAGTTACTCAATCTGCTTTGCTCTTACAAGTCTGTCTTTGATTACCTTCTTCAGAGCTACGATCGTAGGAATTAAGGAATGCAACTTTCAAGACTGTTTCCTATTTCTATGCATAAACAGCTTTCCATCAACTCAATTACATTGCTTTCTTTCTGCTTCTCCCTCTTCTCTATTTCTTTTTCTCCCTCTGTTTTCACAAATCCTTTTGATTGTTTTTCCTCTAGGGTCCTGTCCCTTGCAAAGTTTCCACATGAAGTGCAGCTATTTCCTACAAGAAATTCCAGGATATGGACAGTCATACCACCAAGTACCATAAGCTATATATAGCTCCAGCAAAAAACGGTGTTTTCTGTTCTAACAATGTCCCTCATGCTTAGGGAGTCAAACTCCTCCACATATTGTTTTTCTTTTAACTTTAACCGCTTAAAACACATATCTTTCATCTGTCAATACACTCCTGTTTCCTCTTTTTGTAGGGGAAGAGTGTGAAGCAGGGACTCCTGGTGGAAAAAAGGGCAGAAAGTAAGCCATATAACTAAACCAGGGGAAAGACTTTAAGAAAACATTCTTAGTATGGATGGTGAAGTAACAACAGGGGATATATGTAAGACACAGGTGGTCAGCATGTGTTTTGAGCAAAGGCAACATTATCCAACAGACAGTAGAATTCCTTCAGAATATTGCCATTTGCTCAGATGGCTAGAGGACAGGTTTTCCTCCAGGCAATTGTTTCTACTGTGTCAGGTTGTATTACACCAAGCAAAGCCTGACTAAAATCCTGTATGCTCTGTAATAAGACTGTATTTTAATTCCACACCAACCAATCTCTATAAGTCTGCAATCATAACTTAGTCCAGGGAACAAAAACACTGCCTGGCACAGTGCCTCCTGGCATACATAATCCACATCCTCCCTTATCTAAAATATCATCTCTAAACACTGACAAGAAAGCTCCCTGGTAAATATCGCTACTGTGTTCTTCTAATAAGAGCATAAATTCCAGGTGACTCAATTTTGGCCATCTCAGGAACTAGAGAAGAATCACTTTCTTCATTTTATTGTTATGCTATGTCTTCCAGAAGGTAGGCTAAAAAATCACCAACAGATGGCTGTGGCAGAGATGAGTCCAAGGGTTTGGCTGTTGACAAATCTCCCCAGAAAGATCTTTCCTTTTGATCATTATGTTAATGCCACACCTGCCCATCTGCCTCTGGACTCACATGACCCATGGTCTGTTGCCTAAATTAGAGAGTAGAAATCCAGCTTAGGTCAGCTTCTAACCTACTAGTGGAGACAAAGTCTCATGGTACAAATGAGTGCTTTGTAGGCACAGTCATACATTCATTCGTCAATTAACAATTATTCATTAAATCCATACCATCTGTTAGGAGGTCATTTTAGGTGGAAAGGGAATAGCTTCGGGAATTTAAACTTTTAAGGCCTCATCAAAGTCAGAGTGGACACAAACAGGGCAAGGCTGGAGATGTCACACAATTAGTAAATCAACAAGTTTCCCTCACTATATTGAATATAAAATGACAAAAGAACCAACTGAAGACCTAAGCAGTATCAGCCAGTCTCCCAGAATAGTCTTCTTCAGTACATTCTTAGTTGTCTGCATGATCCTTTGATTATGACTATTTGCTTGAAGGTGCTGAGGTGTGATTGTGACAGTTTGGAAAATGCTTCAGACCATGAATTTTGCATACACATCTGGGGAAGATGTTCTGACAAAAGATGGTGGACTGAGTACATGTATTTAGTTCTCTTTCTTTCCACAGTCTCATTGAAATGCAAGAAAACACATTTTCAAAATAAATAAACCATAACAGGGCTAAAAAAAATAAGAAAGGCATCCAACAATAGCCCAGAAAGTTTGAGGAAACCCTTAAAGATAGAAAGTAAATGGGATCTGATCAATGGAGTAAACAGAGGTGGGGGTGGGGGGGGGGAACTGTGACCTAAAACTAGGGTTGTAAGAGTTCTTCCTTCCAAGAAGCTCTAAGAAGTGCCATGTCCAGACTGAGACTCAAATACAAGAGCCTAAGTGGGCCATGGGGTAATTTTCAGCGTAGTTAAGGAACTGTATGATGGATCTCGAGTCTGTCATATAGAGGGAAGTCAGTCAGAAAAACAAATATCTCATATTAACACATACGTATGGAATCTAGGAAAATGGTGTAGAAAAGCCTGTTTGCAGGGCAGAAATAGAGACACAGACATAGAGAACAGACTTGTGGACACAGTGAGGGAGGGGCAGGATAGGACGAATTCGGGGAGTAACATTGACTTATATGGTCTTCCCAAGTGGCACAATGGTATAGAATCTGCCTGCCAATGTAGGAGGCACATATTTGATCCCTGGGAAGATCCCTTGGAGACGGAAATGGCAACCCATTCCAGTATTCCTGCCTGGGAAATCCCATGGACAGAGGAGCCTGAAGGGCTACAATCCATGGGGTTGCAAAGGGTCAGACATGACACAGCGAGTAAACAACAAAAACAGTAGCTGATTCGCTTCATTATACAGCAGAACCAAATACAATATTATAAAACAATTATACTCCAATAAAAGTAAATTTAAAAATAAATAACCCCTCCCCCAAACTGCTAGGCCAGTTGCTAACTCCTCCTCCTACCTAACTCCAGAACAAGCCATTTGAGGTAAACAGTGGCTAGCAGTTCAGACTTGTCCCCAGAATTAAACCTGAAAACTGCATCAGCATTATAAGAGAGTAAACTATTCCTGGAATGGAGAGGCTCCCAAGGTATTGAGTTTTTAAGAGAGTTTGAGATAATTTTAGATCTCCACAACAGATAGCCCTGAACCAATGATTCTCAACTCCGCTTGCATATTAGAATCACATAGGAAGGAGTCAAGTAGAAAACAACTGCTCTAAAGCAATGTTCTGATATTCTAATGCATTTGTGAACTACTTGGGGCCTTGTTAAAATTCAGATTATGATTCTGAAAGTCTGAGGTAGGGCCTGAGGTTATGCATTTCTACCAAGCCCCCAGGTTCCCAAATTCCAAGGCTATTGACAGAGGGACCATACTTTAGGTAGCAAAGTAAGTAAGTAAGTGTTAGTCGCTCAGTCATACTGACTCTTTGCGACCCCATGGACTGCAGCCCACCAGGCTCCTCTGTCCATGAGATTTTCCAGGCAAGGATACTGGAGTGGGTTGCCATTTCCTTCTCCAGGGAATCTTCCCAACCCAGGGATTGAACCTGGGTCTCTTGCACTGCAGGCAGATTCTTTAGCAACTGAGCTACAAGGGAAGCCCTTGAGTAGCAAGGACCTAAAAAAATCACAAAAGACATCATTTCAAAACAGAATGGAAATATTAACCAACTTGATCATATGAAAGGTAAAAGTTGGGAAGCCTCTTATCCTTATCCATTAGAGGGCAGACAGAATGAAAACCACAATTACAGAAAACTAACAAAACTCATCACGTGGATCACAGACTTGTCTAACTCAATGAAACTATGAGCCATGCCATATAGGGCCACCCAAGATGGACAGGTGATAATGGAGCATTCTGACAAAATGTGGTCTACTGGAGAAGAGAATGGCAAACCACTTCAGTATTCTTGCCTTGAGAACCCCATGAACAGCACAAAAGGCAAACAGATATGACACTGCAAGATGAACTCCCCAGGTTGGTAGTTGCCCAATAAGCTATTGGAGAAGAGTGGACAAATAACTCCAGAAAGAATGAAGAGATGGAGCCAAAGCAAAAACAACACCCAGTTGCGGATGTGACTGGTGATGGAAGTAAAGTTCGATGCTGTAAAGAACAATATTGCACAGGAACCTGGAATGTTAGGTCCATGAATCAAGGCAAATTCAGTTCAGTTCAGTCACTGAGTCATGTCCAACTCTTTGCGACCCCATGAATCGCAGCATGCCAAGCAGACCTGTCCATCACCAACTCCCGGAGTTCACTCAGACTCATGTCCATCGAGTCAGTGATGCCATCCAGCCATCTCATCCTCTGTCGTCCCCTTTTCCTCCTGCCCCCAATACCTCCCAGCATCAGAGGTTTTTCTAATGAGTCAACCCTTCGTATGAGGTGGCCAAAGTACTGGAGTTTCAGCTTCAGCATCATTCCTTCCAAAGAACACCCAGGGCTGATCTCCTTTAGAATGGACTGGTTGGATCTCCTTGCAGTCCAAGGGACTCTCAAGAGTCTTCTCCAACACCACAGTTCAAAGGCATCAATTCTTCAGCACTCAGCTTTCTTCACAGTCCAACTCTCACATCCATACATGACCACTGGAAAAACCATAGCCTTGACTAGTCAGACCTTTGTTGGCAAAGTAATGTCTCTGCTTTTGAATATGCTATCTAGGTTGGTCATAACTTTTCTTCCAAGGAGTAAGCGTCTTTTAATTTCATGGCTGCAGTCACCATCTGCAGTGATTTTGGAGCCTAAAAAAATAAAGCCTGACAGTTTTTCCACTGTTTCCCTATCGATTTCCCATGAAGTGATGGGACCGGATACCATGATCTTCGATTTCTGAATGTTGAGCTTTAGGCCAACTTTTTCACTCTCCTCTTTCATTTTTATCAAGAGGCTTTTTAGTTCTTCACTTTCTGCCATAAGGGTGGTATCATCTGCATATCTGAGGTTACTGATATTTCTCCCAGCAATCTTGATTCCAGCTTGTGCTTCTTCCAGCCCAGCGTTTCTCATGATGTACTCTGCAATGGAAGTGGTCAAACAGCAGATGGCTAGAGTGAATATCGACGTTTTAGGAATCAGCGAACTAGAATGGGTGAATTTAACTCAGATGACCATTACATCTACTATTGTGGGCAAGAATACCTTACAAGAAACGGAGTAGCCATCATAGTCAACAAAAGAAATGCAGTACTTGGATGCAATCTCAAAAATGACAGAATGATCTCTGTTCGTTTCCAAAGCAAATCACTCAATATCACAGTAATCCAAGTCTATGCCCCTACCAGTAAAGCTGAAGAAGCTGAAGTTGAATGGTTCTATGAAGACCTACAAGACCTAGAATTAACACCCCAAAAAGATGCCCTTTTCATTATAGGGGACTAGAATGCAAAAGTAGGAAGTCAAGAAACACCGGGAGTAACAGGCAAATTTGGTCTTGGAGTACAGAATGAAGCAGGGCAAAGGCTAATAGAGTTTTGCCAAGACAATGCATTGGTGATAGCAAACACCCTCTTCCAACAATACAAGAGAAGACTCTACACATAGACATCACCAGATGGTCAACACCGAAATCAGACTTACTATATTCCTTGCAGCCAAAGATGGAGAAGCTCTATACAGTCAGCAAAAACAAGACCGGGAGCTGACTGTGGCTCAGATCATGAACTCCTTATTGCCAAATTCAGACTTAAATTGAAGAAAATAAGGAAAACCACTAGACTATTCAGGTATGACCTAAATAAAATCCTTAACGATTATACCTAGATAGCATATTAAAAAGTAGTGATGTTACTTTGCCAACAAAGGTCCGTCTAGTCAAGGCTATGGTTGTTCCAGTGGTCGTGTATGGATGTGAGAGTTGGATTGTGAAGAAACCTGAGCACCGAAAAATTGATGCTTTTGAACTGTGGTGTTGGAGAAGACTCTTTAGAGTCCCATGGACTGCAAGTAGATCCAACCAGTCCATCCTAAAGATCAGTCCTGGGTGTTCATTGGAAGGACTGATGCTGAAGCTGAAACTCCAATACTTGGGCCACCTCATGCGAAGAGTTGACTCATTGGAAAAGACCCTGGTGCTGGGAGGGTTGGGGACAGGAGGAGAAGGGGACGACAGAGGATGAGATGGCTGGATGACATCACCAACTCAATGGACATGAGTTTGGGTAAACTCCGGGAGTTGGTGATGGACAGGGAGGCCTGGCATGCTGCAATTCATGGGGTCACAAAGAGTCAGACATGACTGAGCGACTGAACTGAACTGAATTGAACAATTATACAGTGGAAGTGAAAAAAAGATTTAAGGGACTAGATCTGATAGACAAAGTGCCTGATGAACTATGGACAGAGGTTTGTGCCATTGTACAGGAGACAGGGAGCAAGATCGTCCCCAAGAAAAAGAAATGCAAAAAAGCAAAATGGCTGTCTAAGAAGGCCTTACAAATAGCTGAGAAAGGAAGAGAAGCCAAAAGCAAAGGAGAAAAGGAAAGATATACCCATTTGAATACAGAGTTCCAAAGAATAGCAAGGAGAGATAAGAAAGTCTTCCTCAGTGATCAATGCAAAGAAATAGAGGGAAACAATAGAATGGGAAAGACTAGAGATCTCTTCAAGAAAATTAAAGATACCAAGGAAACATTTTATGAAAGATGGGCACAATAAAGGACAGAAATGGTATGGACCTAACAGAAGCAGAAGATATTACGAAGAGGTAGCAAGAATACACAGGAGAACTGTACAAGAAAGATCTTAATGACCCAGATAACTATGATGGTGTGATCACTCACCTAGAGGCAGACATCCTGGAGTGTGAAGTCAATTGAGCCTTAGGAAGCATCACTACAAACAAAGCTACTGGAGGTGATGGAATTCCAGCTGAGCCATTTGAAATCCCAAAAGATGATGCTGTGAAAGTGATGCACTCAATATGCCAGCAAATTTGGAAAACTCAGCAGTGGTCACAAGACTGGAAAATGTCAGTTTTCTTTCCAATCCCAAAGAAAGGCAGTGCCAAAGAATGTTAAAACTACTGCACAATTGCACTCATCTCACACACTGGCAAAGTAATGCTCAAAATTCTCCTAGTTAGGCTTCAATAGTATGTGCACCAAGAACTTCCAGATATTCAAGTTTGATGTGGAAAAGGCAGAAAGGCCAGAGATCAAATTTCCAACATCCATTGGATCATATAAAAAGCAAGAGAGTTCCAGAAAAACATCTACTACTGCTTTATTGATTATGCCAAAGCCTTTGACTGTGTAGATCACAAAACTGTGGAAAATTCTTCAAGAGATGGGAATACCAGACCACCTCACCTGCCTCCTGAGAAATCTGTATGCAGGCCAAAGAGCAATAGTGAGAACCAGAGACGGAACAATGGACTGGTCATAAATTGGGAAATGAGTATGTCAAGGCTGTATATTGTCACCCTGCTTATTTAACTTATATGTAGAGTACATCATGCAAAATGCCAGGCTAGATGAAGCACAAGCTGGAATCAAGATTGCCAGAGGAAAGATCAATAACCTCAGATTTGCAGATGACACCATCCTTATATCAGAAAGCAAAGAGGAACTAAAGAACCTCTTGATGAAGGTGAAAGAGAAGAGTGAGAAGCTGGTTTAAAACTCAACATTCAAAAAACTAAGATTGTGGCATCCAGTCCATGATTTCATGGCAAATAGATGAGAAACAATGGAAACAGTGATGGATTTCACTTTCTTGGGCTCCGAAATCACTGCAGATGGTGACTGCAGCTGTGAACTTGAAAGATGCTTGCTCCTTTGAAGAAAAGCTATGACCAACGTAGACAGCATATTAAAAAAGCAGAGACATTACTTTGCTGACAAAAGTCCATCTATTCAAAGCTATGGTTTTTCCAGTAGTCATGTATGGATGTGAGAGTTGGACTCAAAGAAAGCTGAGGACTGAAAAATTGATGCTTTTGAACTGCAGTGTTGCAGAAGACTCTTGAGAGTCCCTTGGACTGCAAGGAGATCAAGCCAGTTAATCCTAGAGGAAATCAGTCCTGAATATTCATTGGAAGGACTGATATTGAAGCTGAAGCTCCAATACTCTGGCCACCTGATTCAGAGAACTGACTTGTTGGAAAAGACCCTGATGGTGGGAAAGATTGAAGGCTGGAGGAGAAGTGGACAACAGAGGATGAGATGGTTGGATGACATCACTGACTCGATGGACATGAGTTTGTGCAAGCTCTGGGAGTTGGTGATGGACAGAGAAGCCTGACGTACTGCAGTCCATGGGGTTGCAAAGATTCAGACATGACTGAGTAACTGAACTGAGACTTAATATATTATTGAAATCTATTTTAAAACCTTAAAAATAATATAATAAATATAGGGTAGTAGAATAGAAATAGGAAGCCATGAAAATGAGATAGAATTTTCATCTTTCAGGATAATAAAGATAATAACATTACTGAACCTTGAATATGTCATAAGCACTATCTAAACATCTTACAAAAACATGTATTCTTCACAAAAACACTGTGAAGTAAATACTACTATTATCTCTATTTTAATGATGACAAAATGGAGATCCAGAGAGATTAAGGAAATTTCCCAGGGTTACAGAGCCAGGAAGTGACAGAACCAGGATTCAAACTCAGGGAGTCTGGCTTCTGGATCTATGTTATTAACTGCTGAATTGAAATGAACTAATAGATGTTATTTAAAACGTCAAGAAATAGAAGCATGAACATATTATCTAATAGGAAATTTGAAACCACTTGAAGAATAAAAACCTAAGTGCAGTTTTTATCTGTGGGACTCAAGGGCAACTGGTGGATAGAGATGAAGATATTAATTTTATTTTTTTAAATTTTATTTTATTTTTAAACCTGAAACACTGTATTAGTTTTGCCAAACATCAAAACGAATCCGCCACAGGTATACATGTGCTCCCCATCCTGAACCCTCCTCCCTCCTCCATCCCCACACCATCCCTCTGGGTCGTCCCAGTGCACCAGCCCCAAGCATCCAGTATCGTGCATTAAACCTGGACTGGCAACTCATTTCATACATGATATTACACATGTTTCAATGCCATTCTCCCAAATCTTCCCACCCTCTCCCTCTCCAACAGAGTCCATAAGACTGTTCTATACATCAGTGTCTCTTTTGCTGTCTCGTATACAGGGTTATTGTTACCATATTTCTAAATTCCATATATATGCATTAGTATACTGTATTGGTGTTTTTCTTTCTGGCTTACTTCACTCTGTATAATAGGCTCCAGTTTCATCCACCTCATTAGAACTGATTCAAATGTGTTCTTTTTAATGGCTGAGTAATACTCCATTGTGTATATGTACCACAGCTTTCTTATATTAATTTTACTTTTTATTTTAGACATTTCTGAGTTGCTTGAAGGTATTTCACCATGTACAAAGTTATTTAATTTTTCAAAGGTAGTTTAATGTATTTTAGTGAATTAGAAAAATAGGAAAGAAACAAACCAAAGTACTAATGATAATTATTTTCTAAAGGTGGATGAGGGTAAGGATTTATGGTCATTTTCCCCCCCTTTTTTCAGCTTCTTTGTTTTTCTAAATTTTCTAGAGTTACTTTAATCTTCTAAATAATTTAAAACCTCAATCTGTAGGTCACATTGTCAAAAATAGCAGTTCTCATTACTCCATATATTGAAACCAGTTCGCACAACAGAAGTTGGAGGTGGTACTAAGGACCCTCTTTAGGGCATTTTGAAAGTGAGTCTACCCCGATGAAGAAATTGTTACCTTAGAATAACTCTCCAAACCTAATATGGATTCTTACCTAATTCTTCTGATCCCTCTGCTTCTCCATTCCCTCTCATATTCCACCCCTCTGCCCAGTAGAAAAGTAGGTACCTTTAATTCTTTCTTTTCAGTAACTTGTCACAGACTACACCCTTTTCCAGTCTTTCTGTATCAGAAAACAATTTTGACATGTCAGAAATATCTTCTATCTGAGGTTTCCATGCAAAAAAAACCCTGGATATGCTACATTTAGCATGTCCAAGATAACAAGAAAGCTGACTTCTTGAAAAAAAAAATGCTACAATTCCCCCATATAAGGCATTCCTTTTGGACAGATAACTCATCTTGACAGCTTTGAAGGTTTTAAATTCTTTGGGTATTCCCTTATGGATACACTCTCCTGGTCCAGTTCAATACCCAGGCTAATCTGAGATCTCTTGCACTTAATTATGCAATTTGATCAGCCAGAAAGAGCTGATTCTGGGAGATCTTTCAGCATCAAAATTTCCAATGCAGGTGACTCAATATAACTTAGAATCTGAGGGGACAGACAGCTGATATTATCAGCATTCACTGGGTATGGTCCTAGAGACTTAGCTAAGGACTTCAATGTTGTCTACCCAGTGACTATACAGAGTGCATCTCCTCTTGATTTGAAAAGTAATCCCCAAAGTGTTGAAAATAATACAAATAGTAAAGAAATATCATGAACCTAATGGTGGTTCTTCTTGATTTCTGTCATAGTAGGGTTGCTTTGATAATTTGTGCTGAATTCTCATGTATAGGTAGTACTGATCTTGAGTTTGCAAGCAAGTGGCAATGTCAGTGCTATTTAACTTTTGGGGTCTAAGCCAAAATAAGAAGATGTAGCTGATTTTATCTCGTCATTCTAGTACGTACACAGAAGCCAATAATTTCTTAATTCCGTTATGCTGATACACCAAAACATAATTTTTTCTCAGTAGACAATTAAGTGACTCAGAAATTATTGACTTATGGAAGAAAAACACAGTAAAGATTGTGTTGCCCTCCGGGAAGCTTACAGATATTGATATTTTAAGGGAGAGGACTCTCCTGTATCTCCCCTTGTTGTAGGTGGTAGGAAGGGGTAGGGTTAATGCCAGTTGCCTAAGAAAGTGACACTGAAACTAAGGAAGTTTTACTTTCCTGTTTCTTTTGTTTGATTTAATTAATCAAGTCATGAAATAATGCCCTCAGATATTACTGGAGTAGGTTATCACAACTGGAATAATCAAACACAGAATTTTTACAAAACTCTGAAAAATTCCAAAGGAGATGGCAATTTAATCCATGACAGGTAACTGATTCAGGAGACTTCTTAATAAGAACACGTTTATGGATATCTGTAGTTGCTGGATTCACTTGGGCAAGGTAATTTTTCTGAGATTCTCCTGCTAGCAAGAATATCAGGAGGCTGCTTGACTCCTGGAGCTAGCTGCAATGGTGGGGTGGGGGGTAAGTGCCTTGTGCACAGAGCACTCATAGTTTCTGTAGGCTCACAAGGCACACATTTGTAACTGTTGCAAGGACTTGACAAAATGCTCAATTTCTTACTTTTCTAACACTTGGGATAAAAGGCATAGTGAATTGGTGAAACACAATTAAGTATTGCAACACATTAAGTAACACTGGATAGTTTCTGAAAGTTCCCAGATCCTCACAGAATATCTTCAAAATCTGTTTTACAGCTTACTTCAGTTAAAATATTTTAATCTTATATTTCACACTGATTCACATGGGTATGGACCTATTTCTTATCAAGAGGCCTTTGCACCACTCAGATGCTTTCCTGAAAAAACGTATAAAACAATAGGTTTTAAGCATTGATAGTGGACATGCAAGTCTGCTAAACTCAGAGAAGAAACACTCTCGAGTTGAAGTCCATATACCCCTTGACTTTCTGCCTGGGAGCAATTTCCAAACTGTAGTGCAGGGAAATGAAGCCTAAGCAGAATGTAGCAGTCTCATGGAGTGAAGGGAAGAGATCAGAGTCATGAGTTGTTAAGTTGACTAAAAAATTTTGGACAGTTACTGGAAAAGGGGAGGAGAAATGTGTATAGGAATACCCATTAGTTTCTTGGCCAAATTCTCAGCTCAACAGAGATTTTAGAAGTCACATAGTGCTGAGAATATAATAAAGTTCTGACCCATCCAGAATAGAGTCCTTGTGAGCATACCAAGCATTCACTTGAAACCTGAGAAAAACCATAATTTTAGGAGTAGTAATTGCAAACCAGGAGTAGGGACTGCACCTCAGAACTAGGGGCAAAATAGAAATTGTACCACCCTTCCCACCCTTCTCCAACAAGACATGAAACCAGACCTTGACAAGATCAAGATAATCTCCAGTAATGTAACTGCCTTCCAGCACAAAATTTAATCATCTTTGGAAGAAGACAACATAATCCAGAATCTACAACATACCATACATGTCTACATGTCCAGTAGACAATAAAAATTAACATACATGTAAAGAGCCAAGAAAATGTGAATTATAATACTAAAAACAAAATTCAAAATAAAAAAAACCACAGTGAAGATCAAAGATTCAGTGTGCTGCAACTAAGACCTGGTGCATCCAAATAAATAAAGAAATCTAAATATTATGTACCATAGCTTTCTTATCCATTCATCTGCTGATGGACATCTAGGCTGCTTCCATGTCCTGGCTATTATAAACAGTGCTGCGATGAACATTGGGGTACTCGTGTCTCTTTCCCTTCTGGTTTCCTCAGTGTGTATGCCCAGCAGTGGGATTGCTGGATCATAAGGCAGTTCTATTTCCAGTTTTTTAAGCAATCTCCACACTGTTCTCCATAGTGGCTGTACTAGTTTGCATTCCCACCAACAGTGTAAGAGGGTTCCCTTTTCTCCACACCCTCTCCAGCATTTATTGCTTGTAGACTTTTGGATCGCAGCCATTCTGACTGGTGTGAAATGGTACCTCATAGTGGTTTTGATTTGCATTTCTCTGATAATGAGTGATGTTGAGCATCTTTTCATGTGTTTGTTAGCCATCTGTATGTCTTCTTTGGAGAAATGTCTATTTAGTTCTTTGGCCCATTTTTTGATTGGGTCATTTATTTTTCTGGAGTTGAGCTGTAGAAGTTGCTTGTATATTTTTGAGATTAGTTGTTTGTCAGTTGCTTCATTTGCTATTATCTTCTCCCATTCTGAAGGCTGTCTTTTCACCTTGCTAATAGTTTCCTTTGATGTGCAGAAGCTTTTAAGGTTAATTAGGTCCCATTTGTTTATTTTTGCTTTTATTTCCAATATTCTGGGAGGTGGGTCATAGAGGATCCTCCTGTGATATATGTCAGAGAGTGTTTTGCCTATGTTCTCCTCTAGGAGTTTTATAGTTTCTGGTCTTATGTTTAGATCTTTAATCCATTTTGAGTTTATTTTTGTGTATGGTGTTAGAAAGTGTTCTAGTTTCATTCTTTTACAAGTGGTTGACCAGATTTCCCAGCACCACTTGTTAAAGAGATTGTCTTTAATCCATAAACTGGAGCCTATTATACAGAGTGAAGTAAGCCAGAAAGAAAAACACCAGTACAGTATACTAACGCATATATATGGAATTTAGAAAGATGGTAACAATAACCCTGTGTACGAGACAGCAAAAGAGACACTGATGTATAGAACAGTCTTATGGACTCTGTGGGAGAGGGAGAGGGTGGGAAGATTTGGGAGAATGGCATTGAAACATGTGTAATATCATGTATGAAACGAGTTGCCAGTCCAGGTTCGATGCACGATACTGGATGCTTGGGGCTGGTGCACTGGGACGACCCAGAGGGATGGAATGGGGACGGAGGAGGGAGGAGGGTTCAGGATGGGGAACACATGTATACCTGTGGCGGATTCATTTTGATATTTGGCAAAACTAATACAATTATGTAAAGTTTAAAAATAAAATAAAATTAAAAAAAAAGAAATCTAAATATTAAAAAAAGAATAAGATGGAAATTCTAGAACTAAAAAAATGCAATACCTAAAATAGAGAATTCATTGGAATGAACAAATGGGGCTCCCCTGGTGGCTCAGACAGTAAAGAATCTGCCTGCAATGCAGGAGACCAGGGTTTGATCCCAGGGTTGGGAAGATCCCCTGGAGAAGGAAATGACAACCCACTCTAGTATTCTTGCCTGGAGAATCCCATAGACAGAGGAGCCTGGTGGGCTATGGTCCAGGGGTTGCAAAGAGTCAGACATGACTGAGTGACTAACACAATACAACCCATTGGAATGAAAGATGACTGAACATAACAAAAAAGATTTGATGGACTTAAAGACAAGTCAACAGAAATTATACAAATCAAAGTAAAGAGACAAAATAAGCAAAAAGAATGAAGAAATAAATCACAACAGACCTTCTGAGACTTGTAAGGCAGTATCAAATGATCTAGCACAAGGGTCGGCCTGTTAGGAACTGGACCACTCAGCAGGAGGTGAGCAACTGGTAGGCTGAATGAGTGAAACTTCATCTGTCTTTACAGCTGCTCTCCAATGCACTTGAATCATCCTGAAACTATTCCCCCATATTCCCCTCCAGTTCATGAAAAAATTGTCTTCCATGAAACCAGTCCCTGATGCCAAAAAGTTGGGCACTGCTGGTCTAGAATACATGTAATTTGAGTCCCATCAGGGAAAGGACAGAGCAAATGAAGCATTTGAAAGTATTTGAAGAAATAATGACCAGATTTTTTTTAATTGATAAAAGATACCAACTCATAAATCCAAGAAGCTCTACAACTTCAAGCAGGAGAAATACACGGACTGCACCTAGGGAAATCATAGTCAAAATTGGATCAGATCAGATCAGATCAGTCCCTCAGTCGTGTCCAACTTGAAAACCTTGAAAGCAGCCAGAGAAAGAAGTACCATTTTTTACAAGAAAGCAATAATAAGAATAACTGCTTTCTTTATCAAAAACAATAAAATCAGAATTTTAAAGTATCCTTTAAAAAGGAAAGTGAAATAGAGATATTTTTGACAGACAAAACTGAAAGATTTCATCTGCCACAGACCTGTACTGTAAGAAATTTGTTGTTATTCAGTCACTAAGTTGTGTTTGACTCTTTGCAACCCCACAGAGTGCAGCATTCCAGCCTCCTCTGTCCTCCACTATCTCTCGGAGTCTGCTCAAATTCTTGTCCATTGAATAGGTGATGCTATCTAGCCATCTCATCTTCTGCTGCTCCCTTCTCCTCCTGCCTTCAATCTTTCCCAGCATCAGGGTCTTTTCTAATAAGTCAACTCTTCGCATTAGATAGCCAAAGTATGGAAGCTTAGGCTTGAGCATCAGTCCTTCCAATGAATATTTAGGGTCGATTTCCTTAAGGATTGACTTATTTGATCTCCTTGCTGTCCAAGGAACTCTCAAGAGTGTTCTCCAGCACCACAACTTGAAAGCGTCAATTCTTCAGCACTCAGCCTTCTTTATGGTCCAACTCTCACATCCATACATGACTACTTGAAAAACTATAGCTTTGACTATACGGACCTTTGTTGACAAAGTGATGTCTCTATTTTTTTGTTGTTGTTAAAATTTCATCTACCTGATTTAATATTATTCCACAAAGAGTTTTCAGGCTTTCAGTGAATCACAACTTTTTTTAATATGCTGTCTAGGTTTGTCTATAAGAAATACTGAAAGGAATTAAGTGAGCTGAAGGAAAATGTAATCAGAGAGAAACATAGTTCTACAGGAAGAAATGAAAACCACCAGAAAGTGTAAATTTGTTAATAAATACAAATAGTCTTTTAAACATTAATCTTATCATTATTATATTTATTTATTATCATATTGTCTCTTTAAAGATTGTTGGCTATTTAATTCACACATAACACCAAAGGAATGTTCAGGATATAGCATATGTGAAAATAAAATATATGACAAGAATCCAAAGAGTAGGAGAGTAATCACTGTAAATATATTTTATGCTGCTGCTGCTAAGTCGCTTCAGTCGTGTCTGACTCTGTGCGACCCCATAGACAGCAGCCCACCAGGCTCCACCGTCCCTGGGATTCTCCAGGCAAGAACACTGGAGTGGGTTGCTACTTCCTTCTCCAATGCATGAAAGTGAAAAGTGAAAGTGAAGTCACTCAGTCGTGCCCAACTCTTAGCGACCCCATGGACTGCAGCCTACCAGGCTCCTCCATCCATGGGATTTTCCAGGCAAGAGTACTGGAGTAGGGTGCCATTGCCTTCTCCGAAATATATTTTATAAAATTATTAAATAGCTCACAAAGTAATAGAGTACATTTTGAATGTATAATAAGTTATAGATGTACTATAATCTCTAGAATAATCATTAAAATAAAATATCAATATAAAATATCATAAAAATGATCAAGAAAGAAAGAAAGTGAAGTCGCTCAGTCGTGTCCAACTCTTTGCGACCCCATGGGCTGTAGCCCACTGTGCTCCTCTGTCCATGGGATTTTTTAGGCAAGAGTACTGGAGTGGGGTGCCATGCCCTCCTCCAGGGGATCTTCCCAACCCAGGGATTGAACCCAGGTTTCCTGCATTGCGGGCAGATGCTTTACTGCCTGAGCTATCAGGGAAGCCTGATCAAAATGATCAAGAAGAATAACTAAAATATCTCAAAAGCAATCAAATTTGAGACTCTCAATATTTTCTGTATCAGTAGAATAAAGCATGGAATTAACAGATTCAATGAAGACCTGTCTTTCCCTTGTCACACTAGATGTCTAGTTGCCACTTGGATTGTGTTTAGAAGATGAGGAAGTACAGGTATTTCTTGGTCTGAGTCTCTTAACAGTAGAGATGTAGAAGGGAGAACAAGATTACAAAGAGACTGGCTGTTGACTGCAGAGCGCCTGACTGCCTTGATGGTAGAGTTAAATGAATTTGGGGCAGCCAAGGTATTTTGGAAGGAGTTATTCAAAGGGTTACAGCAGTTGTTTGATTTGAATAAATCTTCATGGAAAGGAGTGGCACCAGAAGCAGCAGCCCCAGTCTGAACCTGTCCACCCTTGCTCTGCTCATGTCCGCTCCATTGTCTTACTAGATGCTGAAACCACTGGCTCTGGGCAAGTGCAGGCAAGGTCAGTACTTAACAGATTTAATTAACCCTCCCCAAATTAGAAAAGTAGGAACTGAAAAATAAGAAAAAAAAACAGATGAGATAAATGAAAATCAAACACCAAGATGGTAGATTTCAATCTAAAATATCAATTTTATTGTGTAAATAGACTAAACACCCTTGTTAAAATACAAGATTGTCAAACTTGATGGTAAAGTAAGACCCTATCATATATTTCTTAGTTGATACACACACTAAACATAGAGACAAAAAGAAGCTGAAACCAAAAGAATGGAAAAAGATATGCCGCACAAACCCTAATCATATAAAATATGTTATGGCTGTATTACTATCAGACAAAGTAGCTTATGATGAGGAGATATACTAGTAATAGAGACATTTCATAATGATAAAAGTGTTAATTATTCAAGAAGAGAAAACACTCTTGAATGTGTTGATTCTGATGAAAAGTCCTAATATATGCAAGTCCTAAATATATGAATCAAAAAAGTCCTAAATATATGAATCAAAAACTATTAGAAAATAAAGGATAGTCAAATCTACAAACAAGGAGACTTTAACAACATTCTCTTGGTAATTGATGGAACATGTAAAGAAAAAAAATCAGAAATAATATGAAGGACTTAACATCATCAACCATTTGACCTAATTGACATTTATGTAACATCAGACCCATTAATAGTAAAATACACATTTGGTAAAGAACATTCACCAATATAGACCACATGTTAGGTTATAAAATAAGTCCAAGTACATTTCTAAGGATTGGCATCATACAGAATCCTGCACAAGAATAAAAAGTGGCATTTTGGCACCCCTAAAAAAAAACAGAAATCAATAACAACAAGATACATAGGGAGTCCTCCAATATTTTGAAACTATGCAGTATACTACCAAAAAACTCAGGGGTCAAATGAAATCACAAGGAGATTAGAAAATATTTTTAAATGAAATATAATAAAACAGTTATATCAAATCTTGTGTGATACATCTGAAACATCTCTTAGAAGAAATTTTGTAACTTTGAATGCCTATTATTGGAAAAGAAGACATAGAATCAATGATTTTTATTTCCACCTCGAGAATTCAGGGAAGTAATAGCTAGCTAAACCCAAGTAAGTATAAATATATATATATATATATATATATATATATATATATATAAGTGAAATTAATAAAATGGAAAAAATGGCAGAGATTATCAACAAAGTTTTTTGGGGAAAATATTAACAGCATGAATACACACAGAACACATTGTATCAGGAAAAGAATGAAAACATATATTATGAATGTTAGGAATGAAAAAGGAGATATCCCTATAGATTACATAGGTTTTATAATGATAATAAAGGAATAATAGGGATGACTTTATGCCAAAAAATTCAACAACAGAGAAGAAATGAATAAATTTGTTGGAAGAAGTAAATTGCCAAAACCAGTACAAGAAGTAGGAAATCTATACTTGTTAATGAAGTTGAGCTCATTACCAAACAATTTTCCACAAATAGAGCTCCAGGTCCAGATGATTTCACTGATGAATTCTATCAAACATTTAGGGAAGAAATAATACCAATCCTATGCAAAATCATTGAAAAACATTTCTTTCTAATTTATGAAACCAGTATAACTTTAATACTAAGATATAACATACAAGAAAGATAAATTATAGACAAATATCACTCTTGAACATAGATACAAAAGTCCTTAACAAAACATTAGAAAGTCAGATATAGCAATATATAAAAAGGATACTCTACCTTGATCAGTGGGCTTTTTCATATATAAAAATTGATTAATTTTTATCAGATTAAAGAACATCCTGTAATTTCAGTAGATGCAGAAAAAGCATTTGAAAAAATACAAAAATCTTAGGGATAAGAGCAATAGACTAAAAACTATAAAGCATTGCTGAGAGAAATTGAAAGATACTTAAATAAATGGAAAATAAGATGTTCTTTGATAGGAAGAGTAAATATTAAGATGCCAGTTGTCCACAAACCGACCTAGAGCTGCACTGTCCAATCTGGTAACCATTAGTCACTTTGTGGTTGTTTATATTTATTTATTTTTATTTTTATTGAGGTGTAGTTGATTTACAATATTAGTTTCAAGTACATGGCATAGTGATTCAAAATGTTTATAGATTATACTCCATTTATAGTTATTATAAGATATTGGATATATTCCTTGTGCTGTACAGTATATTCTTATATCTTATTTATTTTATACACAGTAGTCTGTACCTCTTAATCCTCTACTCTATCTTGCCCCTCCTCCTTTCCCTCTCCCCATTCATAACCACTAGTTTGTTCTCTATATCTGTGAGTCTGTTTCTTTTTTATTATATTCACTAGTTTGTTTTATATTTTAGATTTTTGGTTGTTTATTTTTAAATATTTATAATTAAATAAAACAGTATCTTTGATTTTCATCTATACTATCCACATTTTAAATGCTCAACAGTTACATGTATTTAGCTACCATACTAGACAGCAGATACATAACACTGTCACCATTATAGAAAATTATATTGAACAGTATTGATTCAATGCAATTGTGAAAAATCCTTTTTTAAGAAATCTACATGCTGATTTAAAATTTTATTTGGAAGGCAAAATACCTAGCACAGCCAAAACAATCTAGAAAAAGAACAGAGTTGAAGGACTCATAACACCTGATTTCACAATTTTGTACAAAGGAACAATAAACAAGACAATATGGTACTGGGGACATGATTTTTAAAAGGTTAGATGGAATAGCAGAGAGTCCAGAAATAGACCCAACACACATGATTTTTAAAAAGGGTGCAAAGCAGTATAGGGAGGGAGGTGGGAGGGGGGGTTCAGGATGGGGAACATGTGTACACCCATGGCGGATGCACGTTGATGTATGGCAAAACCAATACAATATTGTAAAGTAAAAATAATAATAATAATAATAAAATTTAAAAAAAAGATAAAGGCAAATTTCTTCAACAAATGTTGCTTTGAGAATTGGGTATCATTATGAAAGAAAATCCTAGATAACTACCTCATACCACACACAAAAAAGTATGCAAGATGAATCATAGACCTAACCACAGCAATTAAAATGATAAGGCTAATAAAAGAATACACTGGATAATATCTTTCCAAACTTGTGGTAGGCAGAGGTTTCTTAGAGTGAACACAGAAATCATGAAACATAAAAGAAAAAAATAATATATTTTGCTTCATAAAAATGAAAAATTTCTGCTCATCAAAAGACAACATTAAGGGAATGAAAAGGCAAACAACAGATTGGGTGAAAATATTTGGAACATAGAACAGGCAAATAACTTGTATTCAGAATATAATGAAAGAATTTCTGTGACTCAATAATGAATGAAATCCTACCCAGGAAAACACTTGAAAAGACACTTCGAAACAAGATATATGTGAATAAACAATAAGAACATGAACAGATGCTTAATATAAATCATCATGAGGAAAATGAAAATTAAAGCCATAATAAGATATAGAAATACTTAATAAAATTGCTAAAAAATGAATGAAAACAAAAAATGACAAGATCAAATGTTGGAAAGGATATGGAGTAACAAGAACTCTTGTACGTTGCTAGTGGGATGGCAAAATGGTACATCTTTGGAAGAATATTCAGCCGTTTCTTATAACGTTAAATGTAAATCTACTTTATAACAAAACAATCCCACCTCTAGGCAGTAATCCAAGAGAAATGAAAAGAAATGTTCACAAAAAGCACATACTGAATGATTCCATTAATATAATATTCTGCAACAGAAAAAACTACCCTATAGATGACAGAAATCATATCAGAGTTTACTTGGAGATGGTAGGGCTGATGAGGAGAGCTGGAGTGAATTTTCCAGGGTAATAGAAATATCCTGTATCTTGATAGGGGTGTGGGTAAAGTAAACATATGTGTTTTACAAAAACTATATGGCACACTTAAGATCTGAGCATTTTATTGAATGCAAATTATAACTTTCAGTTCAGTTCAGTCGCTCAGAACTTAAGTGTCCCATATTGGTTTTGTAAAACGCATATATTTACATTATGTGCAAATTATCACATTATGACATTATGTGCAAATTATCACAAACTTACCGACTTTAAACAACACCCATTTATTACTTCACAGTTTCTGTAGGTCAGAAGTCCAGTATAGCATGACTGGGTTTCTAAACGAAGGGTATCAAAAGGCTGAAATCAAGGTGTCAGCTGTGTCAAATTCTCAGCTCAAGGTTCTGAGGGAAAACATGCTTCCAAACTTATTTATACTGTTGGCTGAATTCAATTTGTTGATGTTGAGGGGTTGAAATCTACTCTCCTTATTTTTTCTGACTATCTTTCAGGGACTGTTCTTAGCATCTAGAGGCCATTTTCAGTTCCATACCCCCATGGCCTCTTGATCTTCCATTCTAGCTCAGTTGGTAAATAAGCTGCCTGCAAGGCAGGAGATCCAGGTTCAGTTCCTGGGTCAGGAAGATCCCCTGGAGAAGAAAACAGCAACCCACTGCAGTATTCTTGCCTGGAAAATCCCATAGACAGAGCAGCCTGGTGGGCTACAGTCCATGGGATCTCAAGAGTTGGACACCACTAAGAGACTACACCACCACCACCATGGCATCTTACATCTCATAACAGAGAATCGTCCTCATGTTGAATTCCTCTCACAGTTCAAATAGCTCTAATTTCTTCTTTTGCTACCAGTCAGAGAAAAATGCTTTAAAAGGGCTAATGTTATTAGGTCAGACCCATCAAGATATCTTAAAACCAACTGATGTGAGACTTTAATTACATCTGCAAAATCCCTTCATAGCCGTACTTAGATTAGTGTTTGAATAACCAGGGGCCAGGAATCAGGAGAGGGGCATTTTAAAATGCTGCAGACAACATAACCAAATAAAAAATGAAGGATGAATAAAAACACTTTCAGACAAACATCTGAGAAATGTGTTACCAACAGATTTTACTACAAGAAATACAAAAGGAAATTTTTCAGGGTGAAAGGAAAAAGGTATAAAATAAAAAGCCAGTTGTGTCCTTTCCTGGGAAAAATTCCCCAGAGGTCTTCCTTTATATTTACAATAAAATACACACTTCTTACCATGGTTTCAAGACCCTCTGCTTCCTTCTCCAACCTCATCTCCTACTGTCCTCCTATTTCTTCCTTGATCTGCAGCAATTTTGTCCCCTTGTTTGGTTATTTGTTTTGGTCCCTTGGATTTCCCGGTTGCCATAAGGGCTTCCCTGGTGGCTCAGATGGTAAGGAATATGCTTCAGAAGATCCAGGTTTGATTCCTGGGTCTGGAACATTCCCTGGAGAAGGGAATGGCAACCCCCTCCAGTATTCTTGCCTGGAGAATTCCATGGACAGAGGAGGCTGGTGGGCTACATAGTTCATGGGGTTGCAAAGAGTCAGACATGACAGAACAACTACCACTTTCCTGCCTTAAGGCTGCCCCATTTTTATGGAGTGGCCTTCCCAGACTTAATGCTTCTCATCATTCTATTTGTTCAAATCAGAATGATCTTCCCAGATTTCGGATTCCATGATTTTAGCGTCAAAGGAGATATCTACCTGTCAAAGGCAGACCAAATTCCCTGACTCTTACTAGATCTCTATATCACATTACTCTGTTTATTTTCTTCATAGAACTTAATATTCTCTGAGATTACCTTGTTTATTTATTGCCTTGTTTATTCTTACTAGACTGCTTGTCCTTTATTGTGTTCTCAATACCTTGTCTCTTTCACTTTTTTTTCCTCTATCTTGTCCTTAGAGCTTAGTGTGGAGTCCTGTAAGCACACAAAAAGTACTTGTTTGTGGAGGAGAGAATGCAAAGAGAATTGGAATGGGTTGCAACAGATAGGAAGGAGACTTCAAATAAATTTCTGGAAGTCAAAAAAGCAGATGAAAGGATGGTAACTGGTAAAGTAGAAAAAAGAAAGCCACAGCCTAGAAAACATTGGGAGGGAAGCTAGAGGAGATGGAGTTGGGCAATCTTTTCACAAAAACCTCAGGGTGGGAGTAAGAAATGAGTTGAAAATAAAGGAATGAAGCAGATCTGTAAATGAAATGTTGACCTACCCACACATTTCCCATTCTTCCACACAGAATGCCATGAAGCAAAGCATTTACCCCTGGCTGCATGGCGCTGGAGCAGCCAGCGGCTGAGAGGAGATACCCCAGGTCCAAAGTCAGAAAAATCTCAGTAAGACGGTAGGCACTGGAGAAGCTGTGAGATACCCCCTGTCCAAGGGCAAAGGAGAGCCTCAGCAAGAGGGTAGGAGGGTGAATTCGCGTTCAGGATCAAACCCCATTCCTGCCAGAGATGCTCAGAGGGCTCAAACAAACCTTGTGCCCACCAGGATCCAGAGATCCCACACAGACTGAGACGGAATTGTGTTTGAGCATCTCCTGTGGAGGTGCTCCTGTGGAGGTCTGCAGTGGTCTGCTGCAGGGACAGGGGCTCTGGGTGTTTGTATGGCATAAGTCCACTTGGAGGAGGTCGCCATCAACCCCACTACAAAGCTGCAAGGACTTATATAAGACTGGGGAATAGACTCTTGGAGGGCACAACAGAACCTTGTGCACCAGGACCCAGGGAGAAAGGAACAGTAACCACCACTGGAGACTTGTTTGTGGGTGTCCGGGAGTTTCCAGTGAAGGCATGGGTCGGTGGTTGCCTGCTGCAGGGTTGGGGACATGGGCTGTAGCAGTACATGCCTGGGATCTTTTGAGGGAGGTCACCATTATCTTCATTACCTCCACTAAAGTTTCAGTTCAATTCAGTGGTTCAGTCGTGTCCGACTCTTTGCGACCCCATGAAATGCAGCACGCCATGCCTCCCTGTCCATCACCAACTCCTGGAGTTCACTCAAATTCATGTCCATCGAGTCGGCGATGCCATCCAGCCATCTCATCCTCTGTCGTCCCCTTCTCTTCCTGCCCCTAATCCCTCCCAGCATCAGAGTCTTTTCCAGTGAGTCAACTCTTCACATGAGGTGGCCGAAGTATTGGAGTTTCAGCTTTAGCATCACTCCTTCCAATGAACACCCAGGACTGATCTCCTTTAGAATGGACTGGTTGGGTCTCTGTGCAGTCCAAGGGACTCTCAAGAGTCTTCTCCAACACCACAGTTCAAAAGCATGGATTATTCGGCGCTCAGCTTTCTTCACAGTCCAACTCTCACATCCATACATGACCACTGGAAAAACCATAGCCTTGACTAGATGGACTTTTGTTGGCAAAGTAATGTCTCTGCTTTTCAATATGCTATGTAGGTTGGTCATAACTTTCCTTCCAAGGAGTAAGCGTCTTTTAATTTCATGGCTGCCATCACCATCTGCAGTGATTTTGGAACCCCCCAAAATAAAGTCTGATACTGTTTCCACTATTTCCCCATCTGTTTCCCAAGAAATTGGCCCCAGGTATATAGCAGGGAGGGAACACAGCTCCACCCATCAACAGAAAATTAGATTAAAGATTTACTGAGCATGGCCCTGCCCATCAGAACAAGACCCAGTATCCTCCTCAGTCAGTCTATCCCATCAGGAAGATTTCATAAGCCTCTTATCCTTCTCCATCAGAGGGCAGACAAACTGAAAACCACCATCACAGAAAACTAAACAATATAATCACATGAATCACAGCCTTGTCTAACTCAATGAAACTATGAGCCATGCCATATAGGGCCACACAAGATGGACGGGTCATGGTAGAGAGTTCTGAAAAAATGTGGTCCACTGGAGAAGGGAATGGCAAATCACTTCAGTATTCCTGCATTGAGAACCCCATGAACAGCATGATAAGGCAAAAAGATAGGATACTGAAAGATGAACTCCCCAGGTGGGTAGGTGTCCAGTATGCTACTAGAGGTCAGTGGAGAAATAACTCCAGAAAGAATTAAGAGACTGAGCCAAAGCAAAAACAACACCCACTTGTGGATGTTAGCGGTGATGAGAGCAAGGTCTGATGCTATAAAGAGCAATATTGCATAGGAACCTGGAATGTTAGGTCCATGAATCAAGGCAAATTGGAAGTGGTCAAACAGGAGAAGGCAAGAGTGAATGTCGACATTTTAGCAATCAGTCAACTGGAATGGACTGGAATGGGTGAATTTAACTCAGATGACCATTATATCTACTACTGTGGGCAAGAATCCCTTACAAGAAATGGAGTAGCCATCATAGTCAACAAAAGAAATGCAGTACTTGGATGCAATCTCAAAAACGACAGAATGATCTCTGTTCATTTCCAAGGCAAATCACTCAATATCACAGTAATCCAAGTCTATGCCCCAACCAGTAGCACTGAAGAAGCTGAAGTTGAACGGTTCTATGAAGACCTACAAGACCTTCTAGAATTAACACCCAAAAAAGATGTCCTTTTCATTATAGGGGACTGGAATGCAAAAGTAGGAAGTCAAGAAACATCTGGAGTAACAGGCAAATTTGGTCTTGGAGTATGGAATGAAGCAGGGCAGAGGCTAATAGAGTTTTGCCAAGACAACGCACTGGTGATAGCAAACACCCTCTTCCAACAACACAAGAGAAGACTCTACACATGGACATCACCAGATGGTCAACACCGAAATCAGACTTATTATATTCCTTGCAGCCGAAGAAGGAGAAGCTCTATACAGTCAGCAAAAACAAGACTGGTAGCTGACTGTGGCTCAGATCATGAACTCCTTATTGCCAAATTCAGACTTAAATTGAAGAAAGTAGGGAAAACCACTAGACTATTCAGGTATGACATAAATCAAATCCCTAACGATTATACCTGGATAGCATATTAAAAAGCAGTGATATTACTTTGCCAACAAAGGTCCATCTAGTCAAGGCTATGGTTTTTCCAGTGGTCATGTATGGATGTGAGAGTTGGATGGTGAAGAAGGCTGAGTGCCAAAGAATTGATGCTTTTGAACTGTGGTGTTGGAGAAGACTCTTGAGAGTCCCTTGGACTGCACGGAGATCCAACCAGTCCATCCTAAAGGAGATCAGTCCTGGGTGTTCATTGAAGGACTGATGCTAAAGCTGAAACTCCAATACTTTGGCCAATTCATGCGAAGAGTTGACTCATTGGAAAAGACCCTGATGCTCAGAGGGATTGGGGGCAGGAAGAGAAGGGGATGACAGAGGATGAGATGGCTGGATGGCATCACTGACTCGATGGACGTGAGTCTGAGTGAACTCCAGGAGTTGGTGATGGACAGGGAGGCCTGGCATGCTGCGATTCATGGAGTAGCAAAGAGTCAGACATGACTGAGAGACTGAACTGAACTGAACTGAACTGAACAATTATACAGTGGAAGTGAGAAATAGATGTAAAGGACTATATCTAATAGGCAGAGTGCCTGATGAACTATGGATGGAGGTTTTTGACATTGTACAGGAGACAGGGAGCAAGATCATCCCCAAGAAAAAGAAATGCAAAAAACCAAAATGGCTGTCTGAGCAGGCCTTACAAATAGCTGAGAAAAGAAGAGAGGCAAAGCAAAGGAGAAAAGGAAAGATATACCCATTTGAATGCAGAGTTCCAAAGAATAGCAAGGAGAGATAAGAAAGCCTTCCTCAGTGATCAGTGCAAAGAAAGAGAGGAAAACAATAGAATGGGAAAGACTAGAGATCTTTTCAAGAAAATTAGAGATACCAAGGGAACATTTCATGCAAATATGCACAGAATAAAGGCCAGAAATGGTATGGACCTAACAGAAGCAGAAGATATTAAGAAGAGGTGGCAAGAATACACAGAAGAACTGTACAAAAAAGATCTTCATGACCTAGATAATCACGATAGTGTGATACTCACCTAGAGCCAGACATCCTAGAATGTGAAGTCAAGCGAGCCTTAGGAAGTATCACTATGAACAAAGCTAGTGGAGGTGATGGAATTCCAATTGAGCTATTTCAAATCCTGAAAGAAAATGCTGTGAAAGTGCTGCACTCAATATGCCAGCAAATTTGGAAAACTCAGCAGTGGCCACAGGACTGGAAAAGGTCAGTTTTCGTTCCAATCCCAAAGAAAGGCAATGCCAAAGAATGCTCAAACTACTGCACAATTGCACTCATCTCACACTCTAGCAATGTAATGCTCAAAATTCTCCAAGCCAGGCTTCAGCAATACGTGAACCATGAAATTCCATATGTTCAAGCTGGTTTTAGAAAAGGCAAAGGAACCAGAGATCAAATTGCCAACATCCACTGGAAAATCAAAAAAGCAAGAGAGTTCCAGAAAAACATCTATTTCTGATTTATTGACTATGCCAAAGCCTTTGACTGTGTGGATCACAATAAACTGTGGAAAATTCTGAAAGATAATGGAAACCGAGATGGGAACACCAGACCACCTGACCTGCCTCTTGAGAAACCTGTAGTATGCAGGTCAGGAAGCAACAGTTAGAACTGGACATGGAACAGACTGGTTCCAAATAGGAAAAGGAGTACGTCAAGGCTGTATATTGTCACTCTGCTTATTTAACTTATATGCAGAGTATATCATGAGAAATGCTGGGCTGGATGAAGCACAAGTTGGAATCAAGATTGCTGGGAGACATATCAGATAACCTCAGATATGCAGATGACACCACCCTTATGGCAGAATGTGAAGAAGAGCTAAAGAGCCTCTTGATGGAAGTGAAAGAGGAGAGTGAAAAAGTTGGCTTAAAGCTCAACATTCAGAAAACAAAGATCATCGCATCTGGTCCCACCATTTCATGGCAAATAGATGGAGAAAAATTGGGAACAGTGCCAGACTTTATTTTTTTGGGCTCCAAAATCACTGCAGATGGTGACTGCAGCCATGAAATAAAAATACACTTACTCCTTGGAAGAAAGTTATACCAACCTAGACACCATATTAGAAAGCAGAGACATTACTTGGCCAACAAAAGTCTGTCTAGTCAAGTTTATGGTTTTTCCAGTAGTCATGTATGGATGTGAGAGTTGGACTATCAAGAAAGCTCAGCACTGAAGAATTGATGCTTTTGAACTGTGGTGTTGGAGAAGACTCTTTAGAGTCCCTTGTACTGCAAGGAGATCCAACCTATCCATTCTAAAGGAAATCAGTCCTGAATGTCATTGGAAGGACTGATGTTGAAGCTGAAGCTCCAATACTTCGGCCACCTGATGCAAAAACCTGACTCAGTTGAAAAGACCCTGATGCTGGGAAAGATTGAAGGTAGGAGCAGAAGGGGATGATAGAGGATGAGGTGGCTGGATAGCATCACTGACTCGATGGACCTGAGTTTGAGCAAGATGATTGACAGGGAAGCCTGGCTTGCTGCAATCCATGGGGTCACAAAAAGTCAGACATTACTGAGCCATTGAACTGAACTAAAGACAGTCTGAAAAGAACCTAAAGAACTACATGTCTCAGAATAGCATCTTCCTCATCCTGGCATTTCAGAGAAGGTGATGGCGTCCCACTCCAGTACTCTTGCCTGGAAAATCCTATGGACGGGGGAGCCTGGTGGGCTTCAGTCCATGGGGTCGTGAAGAGTCAGACACGACTGAAGCGACTTAGCAGCAGCAGCAGCAGCATCCTGGCATTTAGAGTTCCCCCGCATAGCAGCTCATTCACTGTCTGCTCACCTAAAGCAAAATCTGTGAGACCATGAGCCCAGCTCTCATATAATGATGTATTCTATTTTACTATTCATAATAACAATGGATAGGCACCCACCACAGGACAACAGAGGAAATACTCTGACCTGAAAGTAAAATACCAAATTAATAAGAAATATTCTTTGAACTAATAGAATATACAGAACTGAAGATAACTCCAAAACAACTACCACCATCATGAAATTTCAAAAGACCACGAATAAAAAGATCCTACAGATTTCTAATGGAAAAAAAACTTTACCCTCAAATGCAAAAGAATCAGATTTATATAGAGTTTATCAATACCAGATGCTAGAAGATGATAGAACAATACCTACAAAGTTCTGAGGGATAATTACTTTGAGCCTAGAATTTTAAACCAAACAATAATAGCAACTAAGTAAAGTGTTAGCTACTCAGTCGTGTCTGACCTCATGGACTGCAGCCTACCAGGCTCCCCTGTCCATGGGATTTCCTAGGCAAGAATACTGGAGTGGGTTGTCATTTTCTTCTCCAGGGGACCTTCCTGATCCAGGGGTGAAACCCGAGTCTCCTGAATTGCAGGCAGATTCTTTACCATCTGAGCCTAAGATGATAAAATAAAGACATTCTTAGATATGAAAAGACTGAGAAAGTTGACCTCCTAGGCATCCTTTCTTAGACATTCCTTACAAGATTGTTACAGCAAAATGAGAAAGTAAAGAAAAAGAAAGTTGTAGGATTTAATAAAATAGATATAAATCAGAATAGTAAAGGAAAGAGAAATTCTAGGACAGTCACTGTGCAGTAGCTCACATTTGTTTTGTTTTTTTAAACTATTTTTATTGGAGGATAATTACTTTACAATGTTGTATTCTGCTGTACAACATTAATCAGCCATAAGTATAAATATATTCCCTCCCTCTTGAGCTTCCCTCCCTTCTCTCATCCCACCCCTCTGGTTCATCACAGAGTAGCTCATATTTCGAGATAGAAGGTAGAAAAGGACTCTGGGAGACCTGTCACTAGCATTGGTGTACCAAGGGCCAGGGCATTAAGAGTCATTTTCTCTGGGTGTAGGCAATAAGAAGATGCAATTTTATAAAGGATTAAAAACTGTAGTGAAACTGAATAAAGTTAGTCAGCTTTTTGTTAACATCATGTACCAGAAATTCTAAAATATGTCAAGGATAAATACTCCTCCCTAGAAAAACCTTTCTTAGTCCAAGTTCTAAACAATTGTTGCAGTGACTGTTGAGTCACGGTAACTGCTCCCACCACCCTGCCCTGGGTATACCAACAGTACGCAGCCAAAAAGAAGGGGGGGGCGGTACACTGATATCATAATTGAAAATTTAAAACAACTTGAGGATATGATCAAGGCAATGGGTAGAGTATAAAAATACAAGAATCTATTTGAACTTGATCCTCAAAATATTCTCCATTGAATGATACAGGAGCATAATATCATTCCTGTAGAGAAGCAGTTACTATTCCAGCACACAGTTTGGCTATACAGTGAAAACTATAGTTATGATCATCTAAAGACTGTCTTCTGGTATTCAACTTTTGGAATCAATGAATAAGTCTAATTATAGCACACTTAAATATGATAACATAACACAATGTAAATGTTATCAATCTTAACAATGTAAAAATAAAGGTATAACTGAGATGATGAGGAACAGTGAAAAAAAGAATGGGAGTGTTAATGTCTTTGGGGAATCAAAAAACATGGAACCAGAGATTGAAATTCATTTCAGAGGTAACTAGTGGCAGAACTGAGAATAGGGCTATACATTACATAGGGAGAGGGAGAGTTGGACAGGGATTTATGTAAACTAACCATACACTTATCTAGCAGAGCAGGACTTCAATAGACAATGCTGAAAATCAATTAAGAAATAATAAACATAGGGACTTCCACTGCAGAGGGTGCAGGTTTGGTCCCTAGTCAGGGAACTAAGATCCTTCATGCCTCACAGCAAAAATTTTTTTAAAGAAATAATAAACATATTACTTAAGACATATGGAGATAATGCTAGAAAATATTTAAACGTTTTAAAAGTTAAAAGTGTTCATCACTGGGGAGCCATGTTGAAAGTGGAAAGGGGAGAATTTCCTTTTTACCCTCAATTAAGCCCCTTTGTGATTACTTTGCCAACAAAGGTCCGTCTAGTCAAGGCTATGGTTTTTCCAGTAGTCATGTATGAATGTGAGAATTGGACTGTGAAGAAAGCTGAGTGCCGAAGAATTGGTGCTTTTGAACTGTGGTGTTGCAGAAGACTCTTGAGAGTCCCTTGGACTGCAAGGAGATCCAACCAGTCCATCCTAAAGGAGATCAGTCCTGAATATTCATTGGAAGGACTGATGCTGAAGCTGAAACTCCAATACTTTGGCCACCTAATGTGAAGAGCTGACTCATTTTAAAAGACCCTGATGCTGGGAAAGATTGAAGGCAGGAGGAGAAGAGGATGACAGAGGATGAGATGGTTGAATGGCATCACTGACTCAATGGACATGAGTTCGGGTAAACTCCAGGAGTTGGCGATGGACAGGGAGGCCTGGCGTGCTGCAGTCCATGGGGTCACAAAGAATCGGACATGACTGAGTGACTGAACTGAACCGTGATGTTTGATTTTTTAGCCACGTATTTAACTGTATTACTTTGTGAAAATTTTCTAAAGTTTTAGAAAGGAGTAATTTTGAAGTATTTGACCATAAACTGTACAGAGGTTGAGCATACTCTATATACCTTATGACATATTATCTAAGAGTTCTTCAAAACTGTCTTAAGGGAGATAGCACAGCTCTGCAACTAATGTAACAGAGTCCTCACAAGACTATTAATTTCATTTGTTTCATTCACTCAATAATGTATGATGCTGAAGAGCAATGAGTTCTCCATAATTCCACAAATTCATGCCATGGCTTCATTCTATGTCATAGATACAGGGCTCTGCGATAACCAGGGGTAGCAATGATAATGGCATATACTGTGTCCAATATCAATGTTTAGAAGGAGACCACTGCTTTTCTTTGTTGTTGTTGTTCAGTAGCTAAGTTGTGTCTGACTCTTTGTGACCCCATAGACTAGCACACCAGGCTCCTCTGTCCTCTACTATCTCCCAGTTTGTTCAAATCCATGTCCATTGAGTTGGTGTTGCTATCTAATCATCTCATCCTCTGTCACTCCCTTCTCCTTTTGCCTTCAATCTTTCCCAGCATCAGGGTCTTTTCCAATGAGTTGGCTCTTTGCATCAGGTGGCCAAAGTATTGGAGCTTCAGCTTCAGCGTTAGTCCTTCCAATGAATATTCAGGGTTGGTTTCCTTTAGGATGGACTGGTTTGGTCTCCTTGCAGTCCAAGTGACTCTCAAGAGTCTTCTCCAGCACCACAATTTGAAAGCATCAATTTTTCAGCACTCATCCTTCTTTATGGTCCAACTCTCACATCCATACACGACTATTGGAAAAACCATAGCTTTGAATATATGGACCACTGTCGGCAAAGTGATGTCTCTGCTTTTTAATATGCTGTCTAGGTTTGACACAGCTTTTCTTCCCAGGATCAAGCTTTTAATTTCATGGCTGTAGTCACCATCTGCAGTGATTTTGGAGCCCAAGAAAATAAGATCTGTCACTGTCTCCACGTTTTTCCCTTGTATTTGTCATGAAGTGATGGGATTGGAAGGCTTCCCTGGTGGAGTACCGGTAAAGAATTCACCTGCAGTGGAAGATATGCAGGAGCTGTGGGTTCGATCCCTGGCTCGGGAAGTCCCCTGGAGGAGGGCATGGCAACCTACTTCAGTATTCTTGCCTGGAGAATCCCATGGACAGAGGAGCCTGACAGGCTACAGTTCAAAGGGTTGCAAAGAGTTGCACACTACTGAAGTGACTTCACACACATGCATGCACGATGGGACTGGGTGCCATGATCTTAATTTTTTGAATGTTGAGTTTCAAGCCAGCTTTTACACTTTCTTCTTTCACTTCATCAAGAGGCTCTTTAGTTCCTGTTTGCTTTCTGCTGTTAGAGCAGTATCATTTGTATATCTGAGGTGGTTTATATTTCTCCCAGAAATCTTTATTCCAGCCTGGCATTTCATATGATATACTCTGCTTATATGTTAACTAAGCAGGATGACAATACACAGCCCTGTTGTACTTCTTTCCCAATTTTGAACCAGTCAATTGTTTCACGTCCAGTTTTAACTGTTGCTTCCTGACCCACATACAGGTTTCTAAAATGAATGCATTTTAGCATATGAATCTTAGGGAGGAGGCTGATTAATTTTAGACTCTTTAAGATAACTCCTATGATCTGTTTTATGTAAAGGATTTTTTCTTGTAATATAGACAATCTGTTAAAGTATTTAATAGTTTTATTAAACAATTGGTTTATCCACTGTACTGCCCAGAGTTTTCAGAACAAAAAAGAAAGAATGTCATGCTCACAATCATAAAAATGTTAGTATTGAGTACCACTAAGCCAGACAATGGACAAATTGTTTAAAAATGTTTATAGCTACCAAACTATTCTGAAACTAACTTGAATGATTTTAGTGTACAACCATAGTTACTTAAAGGAATGAAAGCAGTGACAAAGCATATAACCATCTCATGGGTAAGGGTTTTATTACTAGAGTATATAAAGTTTGAAGTTTTTATAAACAAAAGTTCTGTAAACAGTGTTTTTACTTTATTGTCCATAAATAAAGATAAACAAGTTAAAATTTTAACTTGTAACTTATGATCCTGCTATTATGGGATTATATTAGAAGAATTATTCCTAGCTATTCCCTTCTTATGTATTTCCTTTTTTCTTTTTCATCTTTTATTTTCTATTGTATTACTCATTTTGTCTTTCTTTTTTTTTTTTCTTTTTCTCTTACCCAAGCCTTAGGCCTACCACTGGCACCCAGTGGCACCCCAAGGCATTGCTGATTACACTCAACTATTTTAAGTGATCACTGACCATTGTCATTATTTCTTTGCTAAGAAAAGATCTTTTTCTACTTTAGTTGTATCCTCAAAATGCTCCCCTAATTTTAATTTCTCCTCATCTATAATACATGACTTTGTTTTAAGGTGTCACTGTTCTGTTGTCTCTTATTAGCACATTTTCCAGTACATCATTATCTCCAACCTTCATTCAAAATGTCTTTAAGATGGTTAAAATACATCAGTTCATTTAACTTTTCCCCTTGAGTTGGAGTCACAACTGTCTTTGACTGTTCTTCGAAATACTTATCTTCTTATGAACTTAGTTTTTAGGCATGAGAAGTGAGAAATAATGCAGGGGCTTAAGAAAATAAACTTGAAAGTCTAGCTATGCCTTGGCAAACAACTTCAAATGAGATGTTTATTAGAAAAGCCTAGTCCTTCAAAAGGGAATTGCCAATGAGGCGAGGAAATGGGTTTGTGAGCTGAAGGAGTCTGTTAATGGAAATCAACACTAGTTTCCAGTTTCTGTTTATAGAGGCAGGTCAGAGAGATACCTTGAGAGCTTCCATTCTAGTGTCTAATTAGTACACTTCTGAAAGGATACTGGACACTTTTCAGCCACTTCTCCAAAAAGATAATCTAGAGACAGCCCAAATACAGCAGATTTCTGTATGTAAGGTTCCTCAAGCCTACTTTAATTTTCTATCTGGAGAAAAAATGCCCATGTGGATGTCATTCTAAGTAAACACTGCCACTTACTTTATTTTCCAAAACTCGTCCACTGAAGATAATTTAAAAATAAGATTTATCTTCCTACTGCTATATTAGAATTTATCTTCTATTGTACTGAATGTTTTCCTCAGAGAAATATTTTCTTGGCTGACAAGTATAGAGAGGGAACACCATACCCTCTCATGATAGCCCCCTCTGTCAGAAAAGAACATTGTGTCGTGCAGTCAGTTCTTAATTAACTGGGGTTATGGGAAGCAGGCAAAGTATGGATTAAGTGTAATTCTACAGGTAAGTCCTACAGTTCATTTTTATCCTTTAATTTCAACCTCTTTCCTAATCACGACTTGTATCAGAGTTCTCAACAATTAAGTAAATACAGAGATTTGTTTCACTTCCTTTTTATCCCTGTCTAATGAACAGGAAAATGGAAAGTGGGAAATGAGGGGAAGAGGTATTATCTACTAATATGATAATCAGTCATTGGATCTAAAGGAGCAGTCTGTATTGGCTCATTAGATAGCCTTAGTTTCTTCCTGATGTTTCCAGACTTTCATCATTTTCAAAAAATTAATCAATTTATTTTTATTGGAGACTAATGTGGCCAACATCCACTGGATCATCAAAAAAGCAAGAGAGTTCCAGAAAAACATCTATTCCTGCTTTATTGACAATGCCAAAGCCTTTGACTGTGTGGATCACAATAAACTGTGGAATACTCTGAAAGAGATGAGAATACCAGACCACCTGACCTGCTTCTTGAGAAACCTATATGCAGATCAGGAAGCAACAGTTAGAACTGGACATGGAACAACAGACTGGTTCCAAATAGGAAAAAGAGTACGTCAAGGCTGTATATTGTCACCCTGCTTATTTAACTTCTATGCAGAGTACATCATGAGAAACACTGGGCTGGAAGAGGCACAAGCTGGAATCAAGATTGCTGGGAGAAATATCAATAACCTCAGATATGCAGATGACACCACCCTTACGGCAGACAGTGAAGAGGAACTAAAAAGCCTCTTGATGAAAGTAAAAGAGGAGAGTGAAAAAGTTGGTTTAAAGCTCAACATTCAGAAAACGAAGATCATGGCGTCTGGTCCCATCACTTCATGGGAAATAGATGGGGAAACAGTGTCAGATTTTATTTTTGGGGGCTCCAAAATCACTGCAGATGGTGATTGCAGCCATGAAATTAAAAGACACCTACTCCTTGGAAGGAAAGTTATGACCAACCTAGATAGCATATTGAAAAGCAGAGACATTACTTTGCCAACAAAGGTTCATCTAGTCAAGGCTATGGTTTTTCCAGTAGTCATGTATGGATGTGAGAGTTGGACTGTGAAGAAAGCTGAGTGCCAAACAATTGATGCTTTTGAACTGTGGTGTTGGAGAAGACTCTTGAGAGTCCCTTGGACTGCAAGGAGATCCAACCAATCCATTCTAAGGAGATCAGCCCTGGGTATTCTTTGGAAGGAATGATGCTAAAGCTGAAACTCCAATACTTTGGCCACCTCATGTGAAGAGTTGACTCATTGGAAAAGACTCTGATGCTGGGAGGTATTGGGGGCAGGAGGAAAAGGGGACGACAGAGGATGAGATGACTGGGTGGCATCACCAACTCGATGGACGTGAGTTTGAGTGAACTCTGGGAGTTGGTGATGGACAAGGAGGCCTGGCGTGCTGCAATTCATGGGGTCGCAAAGAGTCAGACACGACTGAACGACTGAACTGAACTGAACTGAATTACTTTACAATATTGTGGTGGGTTTTGCCATACCCTGACATCAATCAGCCAGGAGTGTACATGTGTCCCCCATCCTGAACCTCCTCCCTCTTCCCTCCCCATCCCAACCCTCTGAGTTGTCCCAGTACACCAGCTTTGAGTGCCCTGTTTCATGCATTGAACTTGGACTGGTGATCTATTTCACATATGGTAATATACATGTTTCAATGCTGTTCTCTCAAATCATCCCATCCTCGCCTTCTCCCATAAAGTCCAACAGTCTGTTCTTTATATCTGTGCCTCTTTTGCTGTCTTGCATATAGGGTCATCATTACCATCTTTCTAAACTCCATATATATGCATTAATATACTGGATTGGTGTTTTCTGACTTACTTCACTCTGTATATATAGGCTCCAGTTTCATCCATCTCATTAGAACTGATTCAAATGCCTTCTTTTTAATAGCTGAGTAATACTCCATTGTGTATATGTACCACAGCTTTCTTATCCATTCACCTGCTGGTGGACATCTAGGTTGTTTCCATGTCCTAGCTATTGTAAACAGTGCTGCGATGAACATTGGGGTACAAGTGTCTCTTTCAATTCTGGTTTCTTTGGTGTGTATGCCCTGCAGTGGGATTGCTGGGTCATATGGCAGATCTGTTTTCAGTTTTTTAAGGAATCCCCACACTGTTCTCCATAGTGGCTGTACTAGTCTGCATTCCCACTAACAGTGTAAGAGGATTCCTTTTTCTCCATACCCTCTCCAGCATTTATTTTTTGTAGACTTTTTGATAGCAGTCATTCTGAGAGGCATGAGATGGTATCTCATTGTGGTTTTGATTTGCATTTCTCTGATAATAAGTGATGTTGAGTATTTTTTCATGTGTTTGTTCCAGGCTTTCATCATTAAGACTGGGCCCCAAATCAGGAATCAGAAGAACAAAGCTGGGGTCAAATTTTTTAAAATCCAGAATCACATCAGATGCGTGAAATATAGCCTCTAGATACATAGCTCTGGCATCCAAAACTACCAATGTAGGCAGTTTTGGTGCTAAAATTGCTTTTGTCTTCCTGAGCAATTTTTTTTGCTCCCTGGTTTTTATTTCCAATATATGAAACAGGGATTCCTTCAAACTACTCTAGGGTTAGTTTGAAGAAAAACTCTAATCACTAAAGAGCATATTTGATTTAAAAAAGAAAGAAAGAAATATATCCTCAATGTGTGCCCGGGTCATTCTGCTGTCTTCTGTGGAGGTTGTGAGTGATCCCAGGACTGCATGTTGGTCTCCCCTTCCTGGCACAAATAGTCAAAGCAAGTGCATATGTGAACTGTGTGCTCATAAATAAGATAGCTCAAAATGGGAGTATTTTTCCCATTTCTGCCAAAGAATCCTTACTTAGATTGGAATTTCCCTTTCTCTTGACCTTATTCACTTCCTATCTGTAAAACGGGGAGTTTGGATTGGATTATCTCTAAGGTACCATCTAACTCTGAGTTTCTGATGCTGCTTGTAAAAACTTGCAACTTTACCCTTTCTCTTCTTTACTTCAAGCCTTGCCCTCAGCAGAAAAATCAAAAAGTTGAAAGTCAGTTCACGCTATACTGCTGAATTTTCTTTTTATAAAAAGCAGTATAGTTTTATCTTTTCCTTTGGGTACTTTTATTACACTTTGAATACCAAAAATAAATATTGGAATTAATGTGGGTACTAACTATACTTTCAGTGCTCCAGTCCAATCTTTATGCTTGGTAGTTGAACAAATTTTACCCAGGTGAGTCCATATGTTAAAAGAAACTACAAAGAGTAAAATACCACTTTACAGTGCTGAGTCATTGTCTTGGTAACAAACAAACAGCATCTTTTTCAGTAAAAAAAAAATGATGTTATTCTAATTTAAGAAGAGCGTACATATTTGGAAAAACTGAATCAGTATCACCTGGGCTTCTCTGGTGGCTCAGATGGTAAAGAATCTGTCTGCAACACAGGAGACCCCAGTTCGACCCCTGGGGTGAGAAGATCACCTGGAGAAGGGAATGACTATTCACTCCAGTATTCTTTCCTGGAGAATTCCATGGACAGAGAGGCCTGGTGGGCTACAGCCCATGGGGTCGCAAAGAGTCGGACATGATTGAGCAAGCATAGGCATATAGATCATGGACAGCAATCAGCAATGATTTTCTTAAACCAGTTTATTAGGGACAAAAAGACATGTTAAATGTTATGTGCCAGCCTGGATGGGAAGGGAGTTTGGGGTAGAATGGATACATGTATATGTATGGCTGAGTCCCTTTGCAGTTCACCTATAACTATCGCAATATTGTTAATTGGCTATATGTGTTACGTCACTTCAGTTGTATCCGATTTTTTGCAACTCTATGGACTGTAGCCTGCCAGGCTCCTCTGTCCATGGGGAGTTTCCAGGCGAGAACACTGGAGTGGGTTGCCATGCCCTCCTCCAGGGGATCTTTCCCACCCAGGGATTGAACACAAGTCTCCCGCAGCTCCTGCACTGCAGGCAGATTCCTTACCCCTGAGCCACCAGGGAAGTCTTAATTGGCTATACCCCAAAACAAAATAAAAAGATTAAAAAAAAAAAAAGACATGTAAATAGGTATGTGCAAAAAAAAAAAAAAACTGTGTTTATATATGGCATAGAAGGGATTATGAAGGATTATGAAGCAGTCTGAACTGGAGGCAAGAAAGGGTGGTCAGAACAGAGAGTGTAAGTAGGGATTCATGGAGAAGATGGGAGAGTAAGCCTCAAGAGCCAGATCATAAAAGACTTTATACATTCCAATAATAGATAGCATCAAAAATAGCATCACTGACTCAGTGGACATGAATTTGAGCAAATTCTGGGAGATAGTGGAGGACAGAAGAGCCTGGCGTACTGCAGTCCATGGGGTCAGAAAGAGTCAGGCACAACTTAGTGATTGAACAGCAAATTACAGTAAAAATTTTTGCTTGATCCTATAGGCTAGTGTGTCCCAAAGTAGGCTCGTACATATGAGGGATGCTGTAAGGTGATATATGGATTACCTTGTTATTTTAATAGTATTTATTTCAACACGTATTAGAAAAATAATAGACCTTCAAACTTGATTTTACCAGTATAATTGCTCAGGGGAAAGCTAAAATTATTTTAAATGAATGAATTTAAAGAAAAATATTACCTAAATAATAGTACAGATGGTACACAGATATGGCAAGAAAAATTATGAGGGTGATGAACAAATGACTGATATCTGGGAAAGAGTTCTACATGGGGGATGTTGGAGGGTTTTAAATAGGGGGTATTATAAGATTTATTGTTTTATTTAGAAAGATCAATTGCCTATAGCATGGAGGATAGATAAAAGAGGGGACAAGTTAGGAGAGTATTGCTGTAAAATCTGAACTAAGGCAGTAGCAGTGAGACCAGGAGTACATATAGATATGAAGGCAGTTAAGTAGACAGCATCTATAATGCTTGGTTAATAGGTGTTTTAATCCATGGTCCAAATGAGAAAATAAAATCCACTCTAGGTATTTAACACAAAGGAAATTAAATACAACAATTTGTAACATTGAAGATGTTAGAACTGAGATGACACCCAGGGGAGTTGAAGCTACACAGAGATTAGCAACAGCAGGAATCCCCTGAGACTCCCAAGGCTGAAAGGGCAACAAGAAGAGATGTTGTTACTAGAGACAAAGAGCAGAGGTCACACCATTGAAGCTGGAATCGTTGCAAGCCTGTCAAGTGTTAGCTGAAGACATGGAGGAGACACAGCTGCTGCCCAAAACCACTGGATTGTCTTTTTCTCCCATCATCCAGTTTCCTATTGGTTGAATTTAATCAGAGCCTCTTAATATGGAAACATGGGAAATACAGCCTGCAGTGATCAATCCTCTGCAAAAAAAGAGCAGAGCAAAGAAAGGTAAGGAATGGATCTAAGGGCAATGATAAGCCTATGACTGGCACATTATGGGTGGAAAGTAGGGAAGAGAAAACCTAGTTTTATGACTTGAATAACTGGTTAGTTAGTGTGGTTATTCTCTAAGAAATATTAGAGTAGAATAGGTTTAAGATGAGTTAATTTCTTAAACTTTGAACTACATGTGAGGTATCTGTGAAATATTCAAGAGGATGGAGAAGACCAACAGGGAGTTGAAATACAGTAGGCAGACCTGAGTGGTGATAGAGATTGTAATAATTTATGACTGACAGTTAATAGTATGAAAATAAATTGCTCAGGTATTTAGTATACATTAAGAAGAAAAAAGCCAAGTATTATGCTTTAGGGAAAACTAGCATTAAAAGAACAGATAGAGAAGAGAAGCCAGTAAAGGAGCCTGAGGAGAACACTCAAAGAGGTAGGATTAAAAGTAATGCCTAAGGAGTCAGAGTAGGACAGAGTCTGAAGAAGGGAATCTTTTTTTTTAAGATCTGTTGTTTTTGTGGACCATTTTCACAGTCTTTATTGAATTTGTTACTATATTGCTTCTGTTTTGGATTTTTTTTTTATGTTTTGGTTTTTTAGCCAAGAGGCATGTGGGATCTTAGCTCCCCAACCAGGGATTGAACTGGCACCCCCTGCACTGGAAGGCAAAGTCTTAATCATTGGACTGCCAGGAAAGTCCCAAGGAGAGAATCTTACACACTGCCAAATTTACCCAGCTTGTTAAGTAATGTGAGAATCAGAAGAGTCCGTTGGCTCTGACTGTTAGATCATTAGTGTCCTTTGCAAGAGCAGTCTCAATGGAGATTTAGGCAATGGCACCCCACTCCAGTACTGTAGCCTGGAAAATCCCATGGACGGAGGAGCCTGGTAGGCTGCAGTCCATGGAGTCGCTGAGGGTCAGACACGACTGAGTGACTTCACTTTCACTTTTCACTTTCATGCATTGGAGAAGGAAATGGCAACACACTCCAGTATTCTTGCCTGGAGAATCTCAGGGATGGGGGAGCCTAGTGGGCTGCCGTCTATGGGGTCGCAGAGTCGGACATGACTGAAGCGACTTAGCAGCAGCAGCAGCAATTTATAACGGCCTGATGAGAGGATGGGAAATTAGGAAGGAATTGGGAGACAGTGGTATGAATCACTTTTCAAGAAGCTGGTGAGAGAAAAAAGGAGAAGAGAGAGGGTAGTAGTTTGAGAGGCATGCAGAGTCCAGAGACAGTAACAGAATTTTCAGTATGAAAGCAACTTGGACTTATTTGTATGTCAAAGGAAAAGGGGAAGATGTATTAAAGACAGAAAGGAGAGTGAGCAAAGCTAATGAAATTCTTGAAGAAATATTAAGAGATATGCACCAGAGCCAGATAGAAATATTAACCTTGATCAGGAAAAGGAAACTTCTGAGACCAGAGGGAAGAAAATGAGAATGGGAAGATAATCTTTAGGTATGGGAAATTGAAAGAGTTCATCTGTAGTAGTCTCAATTTTCTTTGAGAAATAAGAGTTAAAATAAGCTTCTAAAGAGAGTAGAAAGATGGTGGAGTAGGACATTTTGGAATTTTCACACTGGGGCTTGGACAAAGGCATCAATCAGGGCCATAAACATGAGATTGGAGAAAACAACTTTGCTGCAACACTGATTAGCACAACTGTGTGGTTTCTTCAACAGACTGGTTGTAGAAGTTGAGAAGCGGGTAGATGGAATGATCCTAGACTGGAATTTAGCAAAGTAGTTAGGTCAGAAAAACAAGAAGTGGAAGAAATTGTTCTTCAAGACAGACATTTCAGTGAAGCACTATGAGACCCAGGCTCAAGACCAAAGATATTGATGTGATCAAGAGCCTGGAAATCCCAATATTGGACAAATTCTTCCTCTAAAATTTATAAATGTAGCCCTGATGAAGTATTGGCTTCTTCTTGGTTTATTTTAGTTTAGTTTAGTTTTGTAGCCTAGGAAGAGGAAGGAAAGAAATGAATTAGAGGGCCAAGTGTGTGTTACGTCCTAGCTACAGAAAATACATTATTTTAATTAACCTTCACCACCTTCACTTGCTTTTTGTTGCTTGTGTATGTGTGTGCTCAGTCGTGTTGACTGTGACCTCATAGACTGCAGCCCACCAGGCTCTTCTGTCCATGGGATTTCCCAGGCAAGAATGCTGGAGTGGGTTGCCATTTCCTTCTCCAGGGGATCTTCCCTGGGAAAGATCAAACCTGTGTCTCCCACATAGCAGGCTGATTCTTTACCACTGAGCCACCAGGAAAGCCACTTCACCACTATGCTATGGAATAAATATATTCATTATGCAGAGGACACAACTGAAGCTCAGAGAGCTTGAGAGAATTTGCTGAAGTTAACAACAGCAAGTAATGAACACAGAAGGAGTTCAAATTCAGTTCTGCCTGATTGAAAATTCAGTGTTTCCACTATTCCCTGCTGTCTCTCTACCAAAAAAGAAGAAAATAATATTTATAAAAAGAAAACATATTAAGTGAATTTATTACATGATCAAATGAGCATGCAGTACTCTTGGAAAACAATACTTCCCTAAATGGAGTCTCCAAATTAGACTATTACAGTCACCAAAGGCTATCCTAAGCAGGTTCACAGACTGATCCTGTGTGTGTTAACATTTGCAGTATGGCAAGGCCTATATTTTGGTTTCTGGCATGAGTAAATAATTTGCTTATGACATTTAAACCAGACATCATCTCATTGGTTTCTCATTTAAAGTAGTGCCAACGTTCCCATTAGTTTTAAATTTCAGTTTTATTTTTTGTGCCTGTGGCAAGGGATAGTTGGGGTACTGGTGATTCACAGAGATTTTACCACTGGAAGAGGTCCACACACTGAAAAAGACCAAGAGCCACTACATCAATGTCCAGTAGCTGTGGCCTGCCCTCTGAGTTGAGTTAAAGAAGTGACTGTGTATTTGAGTGAGGTATACTTGACACTCAGAATCTTGACCAATAAAGGCATAAAGTCAGGAGCAGATTTTATCAGTATAATAATAAAAGCTGGAGAATCAGAATCCAACATGCTTTCCCCAGAAATCTTCCTGGTGCCCAACTTTGAGTTGAGATGAACACAGGACAACTGATGCCTCTAGAATTCAGTAGTAGGTAGTGCAGAGGTGCAAGTAGCTCAGTTGTGTCCGACTCTTTGCGACTCCATGGACTTTACAGTCCATGGAATTCTCCAGGCCAGAATACTGGAGTGAGTAGCCTTTCCCTTCTCCAGGGGATTTTCCCAACCCAGGGATCGAACCTAGGTCTCCTGCACTGCAGGCAGATTCTTTACCAGCTAAGCCACAAGGGAAGCCCAAGAATTCAGTAACTAGTATTTAAGGCAGGAAAGACTATTATTTTCTCTTCTGAATTAGAGATACCCTCACCACAGGAAAAAAAAATAACTCTAATAATTATCATATGATGAATTTTAGCAGTAGACAATCAGGAATGTAAGCAATTCCCCTATTAATACTGAAGTAATAGGAATTTACTGAGCACCTAATGCATGCCAGGCACTCATTTTATTCTTGTCATAAAAACCTTTGCATGCATGTGTGCTAAGTTGCTTCAGTCATGTCCGACTCTTTGTGACCCTAAGGACCTTAGCCCGCCAGGCTCCTCTGTCCATGAGATTCTCCAGGCAAGAATACTGGAGTGGGTTGCCATTTCTTATTTCAGGTGATCTTCCCAACCTGGGGATCAAACCTGGGTCTCTTGCATTGCAGGCAGATTCTTCATCACTAGTGCCGCCTGGGAAGCCCAAAAACTCTGAGGCAAGAATTATTATCCTTATTTTACAGTTTAAAAAAATGAGACACAAAGAGCCAAATGAAGTTTCTCAAAGTTATGCAACCAATAGATAACATAATTTGGGCTTGAACTTATATCTATATGTTCCAAAATGCCTCATACCACAGGCATTAAGTAACAAGGAGGAGGTAGACATTTCTGATAGTGATCTAAGCAGGAAGCCTATATCCTGTTTATCCTATTTATGAACAAAGATACTACTTATTCTACTGGAATCCCTGGCAGGATTTCCTAACGTTTTTGTGTGTGCACCAAGGACCTCTTTAATATATGGAAAGCCTATTAAAGCCTTGATTACAAAGTTCTATTAAAATTTAGTCATCAAAAATTGTTTTTAAAATATATGACAATATATGTGCTTTTTTATTAAGGTTTTAAATATAAGATCTAGCAATAGGTTGTTTGTTTGCTTTTTATATCAAGCTGCATGAGCTATCTGTGTATTTCAGAGATTAAACCCTTGTCAGTTGCTTCATTTGCAAATATTTTCTCCCATTGTTGTCTTTTTGTTTTGTTTATGATTTCCTTTGCTATGCAAAAAGCTTTTAAGTTTAATGAGATCCAATTTATTTCTGTTTTTATTTTCATTACTCTAGGAAGTACATCACAAAAGATCTTGCTGCAATTTATGTAAGATGTAATTTTTCTTAATAAAGACCACAGCCCTCTTATATGTTACCATCTGAGCCACCACGGAAGCCCCCTTCTGATATGTTCCACAAAGATATATATAGTGGTGTGTTGGAGTTGACATGAAATGGCTTACAAGGGATGACTTGAATTTTCAGGCAGTTTGCAAGCTGATTGCTAAATATATATATCCTTTGTTAACAAGTAAATTATATAAATTTACAATTCAATAAAGTATATTAAAAACAGTCAATAAACACTAAAAACTCATCACTTACTAATTATTTCATTGCATTCTATTATTGCCTATGCTCTTGAGGTTATTTATATCTGCTGTATCTATATTGTAAAAATACTGTATAATGGCATGCTACCATGTCACCTCTTCCCAACTCCACTTTCAGTGACATCATGTTGGTAACTTGAAATCAGCCATGAAAACTAGCACATGGTACAAAACCAGGGCTTTTTATCCTGCACAGACAACAGTTAAATATTTACAAGTACACCACTCTGTCCATGGGCTCCAGGTTAAGAACATCTGGTAGGATAAATAACACACCTGAAGATCTCTAGGGAACTTTTTCAAATTGAGAATTCTAGAGTAGGCCTAATAAAAGTTTTTTTTTTTTAATACAAGCATAATCCATAAAAGAAAAGTGAAAATATTGCAGATTGTGAAAATGAAGATCTTCCGCTCTTCAAAGATACTTTTAGGGGAATGAAAAAACAGGTCACAGATCTGGAGGCACTATTTGAAGATCATATATCTGGTAAAGGACTTATATTTAAAATATATAAAGAGCTCTCACAATTCAATTATAAGAAAAAAACAATCAAATAAATAAAATGAACAAAAGATATAAACAGATACTTCACCAAAGAGTATATACAGATGGCCAGTAAGCCCATGAAAAATACTCAGTATTAGTCATTAGGGAGATAGAAATCATAAATCACAGTAAAATACCACTAAAATTAAAAAGATTCATTATATCAAATGTTGGTAAATGCATGGGACAACTGGAATTCTCATACATTGATGGTGGGAAGGTGAAATGGTACAACCAGTTTGGAAAACAGTTTGGCAGCTTCTGATAAACTTATACTTCCCATATGGCTCAGCCAGTATAGTCCTAGGTATCTTCACAAGAGAAATATAATCATGAAAGTGAAGTGAAAGTCGCTCTGCTGCTGCTGCTGCTAAGTCGCTTCGGTCGTGTCCGACTCTGTGCGACCCCATAGATGGCAGCTCACGAGGCTCCCCCGTCCCTGGGATTCTCCAGGCAAGAACACTGGAGTGGGTTGCCATTTCCTTCTCCAATGCATGAAAGTGAAAAGTGAAAGTGAAGTTGCTGAGTTTTGTCCGACTCTTAGCGACCCCATGGACTGCGGCCCACCAGGCTCCTCCGTCCATGGGATTTTCCAGGCAAGAACACTGGAGTGGGGTGCCATTGCCTTCTCCGGAAAGTCTCTTAGTCATGTCTGATTCTTTGCAACCCATGGCCTATACAGTCCATGGAATTCTCCAAGCCAGAATACTGGAGTGGGTAGACTTTCCTTTCTCCAGGGGATCTTCCCAACCCAGGGATTGAATCCAGGTCTCCCACATTGCAGGCAGATTCTATACCAGTTGAGCCACAAGGGAAGCCCAAGAATACTGGAGTGGGTAGCCTATCCCTTCTCCAGCAGATCTTCCCAATCCAGGAATTGAACTGGGGTCTCCTGCATTGCAGGCAGATTCTTAACCAACTGAGTTATCAGGGAAGCTCTCACAAGAGAAAAAGAAACAAAATCATATGTCCATACAAAAACTTGTACATGGATGTTCATAGCAGCAATATTCGCAACAGCCCAAACTGGAAACAACCCAAATGTCCATCAACAGATGAATGAATAAACAAACTGTGGTATCAACACACAATTGAACACTACTCAGTAATAAAAAGGAGTAAACTGTTGGTACATGTAACAACTTTGATGAATCTTTTAAAAATTAAACCAAGTGAAAGAGGCCAGTAATAAAAGAGTACATGATTAAAAGAGTAATAAAAGAGTGTATGATTTCATTTATAGAAAATTCTAGAAAGTGTAAACTAAACTGTTTAGGTTTAAAGCAGATCAGTAGTTGTCTGGGGATGAAGAACTGTGGAGAAGGGCATGAGAGAAGGATTAGAGGGGCATGAGGAAACTTGGGAGCAATGGATATCTTCATTATCTTGATCATGGTGATCATTTCATGGGTGTATACATATGTCAAAACTTAGCAAACGTTACACTTTAGAAAGTGCAGTATGTCAATTATGCTCCAAAATATTTTTTAAGAGGACTATACATATTATACCATACAATCCAACAATACCACTTCTGGGTATTTTTATTGTTTAGTCACTAAGTCATGCCCAACTCTTTTGCGATCCCATGGACAGAGGAGCCTGGAGGGCTACAGTCCATGGGATTTGCCAGGCAAGAATACTGAAATGACATAAAGTAATGGAAATAAAAACAAAAATAAACAAATGGACCTAATTAAACTTAAAAGCTTTTGTAAAATGAAGGAATAAAGCAAGGTGAAAAGACAACCCTCAGAATGGGAGAAGATAGTTGCAAATGAAACAACTGACAAAGAACTAATATCCAAAATATACAAGCAGCTCATGAAGCTCAATACCAGAAAAACAAACAACTCAATCAAAAAGTGGTCAGAAGACTTAGACATTTCTCCAAAGAAGTTATACAGATGGCTAATAAACACATGAAAAGATGCTCAACATCACCCATTATTAGAGAAATGCAAATCAAAACCAGAGTGAGGTATCACCTCACACTGGTCAGAATGGCCATCATCAAAAAGTCTGCAAACAATAAATGCTGGAGAGGGTGTGGAAAAAAGGGAACCCTCTTGCACTGTTGGTGGGAATGCAAACTGATACCGCCATTATGGAGAACAGTATGGAGATTCCTTTAAAAACTAGCAATAAAACTACCATATGACCCAGTAATTCCACTACTGAGCATATACCCTGAGGAAACCAGAATTGAAAAAGATACATGTACCCCAATGTTCATTGCAGCACTATTTACAATAGCTAGGACATGGAAGCAACCTACATGTCCATCAACATATGAATGGATAAAAAGTTGTGGTTCATATACACAATGCAAAATTACTCAGCTATAAAAAGGAATGCATTTGACTTGGTCCTAATGAGGTGGATGAACCTAGAGTTTATTATATAAAGTGAAGTAAGTCAGAAAGAGAAAGACAAATACAAGTATTAGCTCATATATATGGGATCTAGAAAAATGGTACTGATGAACCTATCTACAGAGCAGGAGTGGAGATGCAGACATAAAGAACAGACTTATGGACACAGTGGGGAAAGGAGAGGGAGTGATGATTTGAGAGAGTAGCATTGAAACATACATTACCATTTGTAAAGTAGGTAGCCAGTGGAAATGACACAGGGAACCCAAAGCCAGTACTCTGTGACAATCTAAAGGAGTGGAATGGAGAGGAAGATGGGAGGGAGGTCAAGAAACAAGGTACATATGCATACCTATGGCTGATTCATATTGTATATGGCAGAAATCATCACAATATTATAAAGTAATAATCTTCCAACTAAAAATTAAATTAAAAATTATTGGAGTGGGTTGCCATTTTCTTCTCCAGGGGATCTTCCCAACCCAGGGATCGAACTCACGTCTCCTGCTTGGAAGGCAGATTCTTTACCACTGAGCCACCTGGGCAGTCCCTTTTAAGAGGAAGACTGATTTTATTGGTAAAAGACTTAAATAGACACTTCAGCAAAAAAGATACATGGATGGCAAATAAGACTATTAAGGGTTATTTTTTTCTTAATTCATGTTTTGAGAACCCTTTGTTATGTCAAGCCACTGGGGGCCAATTATTTGAGGAAAGAACTGTTTCAGATTTGTTAAATGGTATTCCTTATAAATGTCTAAAATATTCCCTCCTAAGTAAATCATACTTTCCTCTGTATTCTCCATTTATTATATGAATGTATATGGAAGGAGCAAGCAGAAAGAGTTTTCCTTTATAGGTGGAGAAGCTGAGGCACAGCAATGCGTCTAGGTCACTGAGTAAGTCAATGGCAGAAATGAGACTAGAATCCAGATCTCCATCTTCTCATTCAAATGATTAAGGGAGGGCTCTCTGTTGGAAGAAAGAGCCTTCTGTGTGATTCCACAGGGTGATAAGAATTCATGGCAGGTCACTAAGAGGTAAGCGTGCCTGTTGAAGGAATCTGTGTTCAGTTCAATTTTAACATACCCTTGGGAGAGTAGAATCAAACAAACTTTGTGCTCTGAAATGTTTAAAGAATGTTTTAAGTTGGGTAGCATTTTTTCTTCTTAATCAAAAGGTCTCTTATCAATATGCAATTGCTTGATACTGCTAATCTGTCCAATTTAGTACATAAAAGACTCACATTCATCCACAGATCCAAGAACAATATCTGAGCCAACATTTCATTAACTTGTATATTTTCCCCAAACCAATGATTGGTTGTGTCCCCCCTACTCCCCGCACAACCCTCTTTCCCTTTAGATGTTGCTTGGGAGATTTTGGCAGAGCCTAGAAAAGGGAGGAAGGAAATGGGTAGGCAAAGGGGGAGTTAAAGGTGAGTTACCAGGAGCCACTGCTCTCAAAACAGACAAAAAGAAGAAACAAGAGTGGGAAAACCCAAGCCTCTTCAACCCCTCTCTCAGAGTCAGGGCCTCCATATGTGGAATCCTGCCAGAAATTTTAAGGTACCTCTAAGAAAGAAGGCAACAGGGATTGAGGATGTTCTTATACTCCTGTTTAAGGACCATTTACAGAGTATAGGCAGCCTATTATATCCGAACCCCTATCCTTCAACAGAAGACACAGTAAGCCACCCGTTCATACCCAATGGTCAACAAAGACCTCAGCAGCTACTGGGACACGTGTATGCTTTCAAGCAGAAACAAAGGGACAAAGGCAGACATCCAGAAAAACACACGTTTTTCAAGCCCTCAAAAAATTAGTTAGGCAGAAAAGAGAATTATTGGAGAAAGTGTAGGGAAAGCCATAGGTGGTCAGAGAGGCAGGGGTGAAGGTGAGAGACTGGATTAGCAGTGAAGTGTGAAAGAGAGAGGGTAAATGAGTTAGTCTGGTCCCATAGAAACTCCACCTAAGGGTGAATTAGAACAGAATGAGATGCAAATCTCCCCAAATACTAATGTTTCAAAGCTAGAATTTTCTATGAAGCCTCTGAATTCCATATATTAAAGCAAATTATAATCACCTTCCCTACATTCTCCAGTAGATTCATTCCCCAGAACAATTGTGCAAGGGCAAAGTGATCATATTAGAATATATATATTTATTTTAATAATTCAGACATTTAGGAAATAGATTTCTAAGAAAATAAGCATGCACATCAGGTGATAGGCAAAAGAAGAAAGCAAATGCAAAAACAACCAGGGCTATCTGAAAAGTGAAAAAAAAAAAAAACAAATCCTGTAAAACAGAACATCTTCTAAATATTGAAAAGCAGGAATTAGACAAAGGGAATTTTAAAAACTACCTACTATCTTTTTTCTTTTCAAATTTTTTTCTGAGTTGGCACACATTTGAAGGCACACAAACAGATGGCTAAATCAATGCCCAATATAATCTCACTATTGTGAGTCACTGGAGGCAGGGCTAGGCTGAAGTAGTGGAAAATCTGAAATACACAATATTTTTAAAGACATGCATTTTTGTTACTTCCAAGTGCAAATAGTTACTCCAACTCTGTTAAAACAATTTTGCCTGGTAAAGGATCCGCTTTAACAAAGAGTTCGAATGGATTGATAAGAACAATTGCAATTACCTTGAACCCAGCTACAAGAGTTTTTCAATGAAGCAGATTCTACCTTGGCACTCCATCTTTCAGAGAAACAACAATAGCTCATGTTTATTTTGTACTTCCTATATACCAAAGGAAATCAACCCTGAATATTCATTGGAAGGACTGATGCTGAAGTTTGAAGCTCCAATACTTTGGCCACCTGATGTGAAGAGCTGACTCATTGGAAAAGATCCTGATGCTGGTAAAGATTGAAGGCAAAAAGAGAAGGGGGTGGCAGAAGTTGAGATGGTTAACATCACCAAGTCAATGGACATGAATTTGAGGAAACTCTGGGAGACCATGAAGAATAGGGAAACCTGGCGTGCTGCAGTCCATGGGGTCACAGAGTTGCACAGGACTGAGCAACTTAACAACAAAAACATGCCAGGCAAGCACTGTTTTAATCAGTTTACCTGGGTTGTCACATTCATTCCTCACTATTAGTATGTGATGTATATTCAATGATTATCCTCACTGTATTGATGAGGAAACTTAGACTTAGGAAGATTAAGTACCTTGTTCAAAATCATAGTCACTTAAGAGCTAGAACCCAGATTTGAACCCAAACAGGCTGACTCCAGGGCCCGTGCTATTAACTAGGACACTGTGCTGCCTCAGATAAATAACCTTTGGCCTGAGGTAAAAAATTGATATCAAGGATTTATTTTCAAAATGAAAGAAATTTTCAGAGTATGTTTTGGCATCAGCACACACTGAACCCTCTCTTTTACATTCTCCAGTCTCTGCAGGTACGTATGTGGTTCCAAACAAAGGTCATTGACTTTCAGAGTCATGAGCCTTGGGGACCGCAGGATCCTCTGGCATTGAAGAAAGAGCCAGTTATCTTCAGAAGACTGCATTGCTAAAGTAGGAAAGTCAGCTAGCATCTTTCAGAGGAATTGGCAATGAGAGTTGAAATATAATGGCTTTCTGCTTAACTTTTGGTTTACCAGGAAAGTAAATCAATGACAACCTCCCTGCCTCAAGCAGTAAAATCATCAAGATTTTGCTGCAGGGAGCCTAACAAATGTTTACATGTATAAGAATACAGTTAAAAATTCCATCTCCAAATGTATCTGTTTAGCAAGCTTTCTGTCTTTAGCAAGTGCACAGATGAGCTTCAGTCCAGCTTTGGCTTATCACAGCATTCAAAGATCTTTAGTGGAATCATGATTATGAATATTTTTGTATTTACCTCTGATAAACATCTTAGTGACAATCTAATATGATCATTCAAGATTTTTATTGTGTGGTGAGAAATAATACCATGTGAACCAGGAAAGATTATGACTACAGACCAAACAACAACAAAAAAGCAGAGGGATAAAATTGAGGGAAAACTAAAGAAATCATCTTTTGATAGGTTGAAAAGTTAAAAAGCTGTTGGGCAGGTTGCCATGGATACCATGTCCCGAATATAATACTGGGCTTTTCCTCACAGATAAACACTAAAGGCCTGACTCTCCACCTGCACACCTCCATTCTGTGCATGCAGTAGTGACTACATGGAATGGAAATTCTCTATTTTGATGAATAAGAATGCAATGGGAAATTTCCTGTGCAAAAATCCTAACCAGCTGAAAGATACTCGAATGGGTTTAATTCCAAAGGGATTTTTATCCCATTTTTCCATTACCCAAGACTTCTAAATTAAACTCACTAAACAGTAATCTTTATAAATCTATAATAAAGAAACAGAAATCAGGAATTGGTTATAATGCAGCAGATCTACATAACTTCCTTTTTTAAAATAATTAGCACTTGCCAACCAATCTTATTGTCCATCTATTGGAGTTTTATGGGGTCTGGACAGAACAAAGAATATGGCAAGTTGGGAATCTCCTCCGTAGACCACAGAGGCACTATACCAGAAATATATACCACAATAAGTTACTGTGTCAGGAGTGCACTGCTCCCTTCAAGGAGCAGAAGCAGCTCTGTGTATAACACATGGACTGTAGATTAAGACAGACCCACAGTTAGAGTCTAAAAGGCTCAAATCTCAGTTCTGTCACTTTACTAGCTGGAAGATCTTGGGTAAATTTCTTAATCTCACTTAGACTCTTCTTACTAATTTATAATATATGGACAACAACAGTACCTATACTAGAGTTACTATAAGGACAAAATGAGTCATATACAGAAAACACTTAGAACAGTGTTAATTCTTCACTAAATGGTCACTTGTTTATTATTCCTCCACACCTCAAATCTTTTATCTCACTCTGGCTATGGCAAAAATATCAATACAAGCTATGATAGCACTAACTTCCACTTTTCATGTTCTGGGGGAACACTGACAAAATTTTCATTGCCTACCTCCTTCCACATGCTCCTTCCAAATTCCTTCCCCCAACCCCTCAATTTATCTATTAATTCCCAAAGCTCCAGTCTTTCTACCTTCCCACAGAAAGGAGGCAGCTAGATAAATTATCTTTAACATATACGGGCAATAAACTATATAAAAGTAATGAAGAGACAGACCAATGGAATAGAAAAAAGTTTAGAAATAGACAACATCATGGAAATTTTGCATATGATAAAGGTGGCACTTTAAGGGACAAAGATGGGCTTTTTATTAAATAGTGTTAGAACAATTGGATGACTATTTGGAAAAAAAATTGGATCCATATTTCACACCATCAAGAAGACTAAACTGCATGGAGGTGAGAGATTCAATGTAAAAAGTGAAATTATACAAGTTGAGTGTGGGAAAGGCCTTTAATCAAAGATTCAAAAATTCAGATTCAATAAAGAAAAATACTGATGAATTCAACTATAAAATCTTTAAACATGCAGGCAAAACAATACAAGAAAAATTAAAGACAAAGTGCAAACTGGGAGAAAGTATTCTTAGCATATATCATAATATCTCTACTACATAAAGGACTCATAAATTAACAAAGAAAAAAACACCCAAACTCAATTTTAAAAAACAGGCAAAAGACATGAACAGATAACTTTTAAAGTGATATGAATGACCACTGAAGATATGAAACGATGTTCAATTTGACTCATAATAAAAAATGCAAATTAAAACTAATCCAAGATATCATTTCCAATCTATCAGATTGGCAAAAGTTCAAAGCCTTAATAAAATGCTGTTGAAGAGGCTGTGCATAAAAGTCACTCTCATACATTGCTGGATTGAATACAAAATAGTGCAACTTTTGTAGCAGGTGAGAGATTTGGCATTAACAAAACTACACTCAGTAATTCAATTTCTAGAAATTAACACTGAAGATATTCCTCAAGAAAAAACACGGATTTTAAAAATTGGGGCATTATTAGTAAATGCAAAATATTGGGGGGAAAGTTGGCTTAAAACTCAACATTTGAAAACTATAATCATGGCATCCAGTCCAATCACTTCATGGCAGATAGATGGGGAAACAATGGAAACAGTGACAGACTTTATTTTTGGGGGCTCCGAAATCACTGCAGATGGTGACTGCAGCCATGAAATTAAAAGACATTTGCTCTTTGGAAGAAAAGTTATGACCAACCTAGACACCATATTAAAAAGCAGAGACATTACTTTGCCAACAAAGGTCCATCTAGTCAAAGCTATGGTTTTTCCAGTAGTCATGTATGGATGTGAGAGTTGGACTGTCAAGAAAGCTGAGCGCCAAAAAATTGGTGCTTTTGAACTGTGGTGTTGGAGAACACTCTTGAGAGTCCCTTGGACTACAAGGAGATCCAACCAGTCCATCTTAAAGGAAATCAGTCCTGAATATTCGTTGGAAGGACTGAAGCTGGAACTCCAATCCTTTGGCCACCTGATTCGAAGAACTGACTCATTTGAAAAGACCCTGATGCTGGGAAAGATTGAAGGCAGGAAGAGAAAGGAACAACACAGGATGAAATGTTTAGATGGCATCACCGACTCAATGAACATGAGTTTGAATAAACTCTGGGAGTTGGTGATGGACAGAGAGGCCTGGCGTGCTGCAGTCCATGGGGTCACAAAGAGTTGGACACGACTGAGAGACTGAAAGGAACTGAACTGAATTGAGAAAGTAGCATTGACATATATACTCTTCCATGTGTAAAATAGATAGCTAGTGGGAAGCTGCTATATAACACAGGAAACCCAATCTGGTTTTCTGTGATGACCTAGATGGGTGAAATGGGGTGTGGGGTGGGATGGAGCCTCAAGAGGGAGGGAATATATTTACACTTATGGCTGATTCATGTTATTGTATGGCAGAAATTAACACAACATTGTAAAGCAATTATCCTCCAATTAAAAAAAAAACTAGAGGTAAATACCACAAAAGGATAATAGCTATTAATTCATAGTGGTGGGAATATAACTGTTTATTTGTCTGTATTCTTTTACCATTTTTTTTCTAAAATGCAAAAGATACTGCAAATTCTAAAGGAAAAGTGAGTTCTCTGGGGAGGAATTACCTTCCCTTACCTTCTAAGATGAAATGTGAGGCAAGTGAGGTAATCTTACTCTTAAACCTTCAGGACACTTTGGAGTTATGTAGTTAGGACTTCCTCAAGGAGTCTACAGAGAGTCATGATGATCTACAATGGGAATAAAGAGACCAACATTCTAGAGAGCTGGAGAATGGGCTTAACATCTTTCTGAGTCTCAGTTTCCTTTATTTAAAATGACAAAATCAAACAAGCCATGTAAGATCTTTCCAGTTATTAATATAAATATAAATATATATATATATATATAATTTTGCCCATGCAAAAAGTAGAATATCACTAGATGTGAATTATATGCCAGTAACTTCATGAGAGGGCTTCCTGGGTGGCTCAGTGGTAAAGAACTTGCCTGCCAAAGCAGGAGATTTGGGTTCAATTCCTGGATTGGGAAAATCCCCTTGAGAAGGAAATGGCACCCCACTCCAGTATTCTTGACTAGGAAATCCCATGGACAGAGAAGCCTGGTGGGCTACATTCCATGGGATCACAAAAGAGGTGGACAAGGCTTAGTGATGAAAAAACAACATCTTCATGAGGATGAAGATCTGGAGAGAAAAAAATAGGAAAGATTAGCATATGTCATCTGAGAAAGATGTGTCAGCCAAGGTTCTTGATTTCTAGAAAGAGAAACTACCTGTGATGATCTTAGATAAATAAGAAATTTTTTGGAAAATCATCAGAGATTCAGAGAATCAATAGCTAGCTGTAGGATCAGTTCAGTCACTCAGTCGTCTCTGACTCTTTGCAACCCCATAGACTGCAGCACGCCAAGTTTCCCTATCCATCACCAACTCCAGCAGCTTGCTCAAGCTCATGTCCATCGAGTCAGTGATGCCATCCAACCATCTCATCCTCTATCGTCCCCTTCTCCTCTGGCCTTCAATCTTTCCCAACATCAGGGTCTTTTCCAGTGAGTCAGATCTTTGCATCCAGTGGCCAAAGTATTGGACCTTCAGCTTTAGCATCAGTCCTTCCAATGAATATACAGGACTGATTTCCTTTAGGATGGACTGGTTGGATCTCCTTGCAGTCCAAGGGACTCTTAAGAGTCTTCTCCAACACCACAGTTCAAAAGCATCAATTCTTGGGCACTCAGCTTTCTTTATGGTCCAACTTTCACATCCATACATGACTACTGGAAAAACCATAGCTTTGACTAGATGGACCTTTGTTGGCAAAGTAATGTCTCTGCTTTTTAATATGGTGTCTAGGTTGGTCATAACTTTTCTTCCAAGGAGCAAGTGTCTTTTAATTTCATGGCTGCAGTCACCATCTGCAGTGATTTTGGAGCCCCCAAAAATAAAGTCTGTCACTGTTTCCATTGTTTCCCCATCTATCTGCTGTGAACTGATGGAACCAGATGCCATGATCATAGTTTTTTGAATGTTGAGTTTTAAGCCAGTTTTTTTCACTCTCCTCTTTCACTTTCATTAAGAGCCTCTTTAGTTCTTCTTTGTTTTCTGTCATAATGGTGGTGTCATCTGGATATCTGAGGTTATTGATATTTTTCCTGGTAATCTTGATTCTAGCTTGTGCTTCATCCAGCCTGGCATTTCACATGATGTACTCTGCATGTAAGTTAACTAAACAGAGTGACAATATACAACCTTGACGTACTCCTTTCCCAATTTGGATCCAGTACATTGTTCTTGTATGGTTCTAACTGTTGCTTCTTGACTGGCATATAGATTTCTCAGGAGGCAGGTCAGGTGGTCTGGTATTCCCAACTCTTAAAGAATTTTCCACAGTTTGTCGTGATCCACACAAAGGCTTTGGAGTAGTCAATAAAACAGAAGTAGGTGTTTTTCTGAAACTCTCTAGCTTTTTCTATGATCCAACGGAGGTTAGCAATTTGATGGTAAAGAATAAAAATGGAGGGGCAGTCCTAAGATGGTGGAGTAATAGGATGGTGAGACCACGTTCTCGCCCACAAATTCATTGAAAGAACATTTGAACACTGAGCAAATTCCACAAAACAACTTCTGAACGCTGGCAGAGAACAACAGGCACCAAGAAAAGCAGCCCATTGTCTTCTAAAGGAGAAACTCTTCAGGCCAGAAGGGAATGGCAAGACATACTTAAAGTGATGAAAGAGAAAAACCTACAACCCAGATTACTGTACCCAGCAAGGATCTCATTCAAATATGAAGGAGAAATCAAAAGCTTTACAGACAAGCAAAAGCTGAGAGAATTCATCACCACCAAACTAGCTCTTCAACAAATGCTAAAGGATCTTTCTAGACAGGAAACACAGAAAGGGTGTATAAACTCGAACCCAAAACAACAAAGTAAATGGCAATGGGATCATACTTATTAATAATTACCTTAAATGTAAATGAGTTGAATGCCCTAACCAAAAGACAAAAACTGGCTGAGTGGATACAAAAACAAGACCCCTATATATGCTATCTACAAGAGACCCACCTCAAAACAAGAGACACATACAGACTGAAAGTGAAGGGCTGGAAAATGATACTTCACCCAAATGGAGACCAAAAGAAAGCAGGAGTAACAATACTCATATCAGATAAAATAGACTTTAAAATAAAGGCTGTGAAAAGAGACAAAGATGGACACTACATAATGATCAAAGGATCAATCCAAGAAGAAGATATAACAATTATAAATATATATGCACCCAACATAGGAGCACCACAATATGTAAGGCAAATGCTAACAAGTATGAAAGGAGAAATTAATAATAACACAATAAGAGTGGGAGACATTAAGACCCCACTCACACCTATGGATACATCAACTAAACAGAAAATTAACAAGGAAACACAAACTTTAAATGATACAGTGGCATACACACTGAGGAAACCAGAAGGGAAAGAGACACGTGTACCCCAATGTTCATCGCAGCACTGTTTATAATAGCCAGGAGATGGAAGCAGCCTAGATGTCCATCAGCAGATGAATGGATAAGAAAGCTATGGTACATATACACAATGGAGTATTACTCAGCCATTAAAAAGAATACATTTGAATCAGTTCTAATGAGGTGGATGAAACTGGAGCCTATTATACAGAGTGAAGTAAGCCAGAAAGAAAAACACCAATACAGTATACTAACGCATATATATGGAATTTAGAAAGATGGTAACAAGAACCCTGTGTACGTGACAGCAAAAGAGACACTGATGTATAGATCAGTCTTATGGACTCTGTGGGAGAGGGAGAGGGTGGGAAGATTTGGGAGAATGGCATTGAAACATGTAAAATATCATGTATGTAACGAGTTGCCAGTCCGGGTTCGATGCACAATACTGGATGCTTGGGGCTGGTGCACTGGGATGACCCAGAAGGATGGTATGGGGAGGAAGATGGGAGGAGGGGTTCATGATGGGGCACACATGTATACCTGTGGCGGATTCATTTTGATATTTGGCAAAACTAATACAATTATGTAAAGTTTAAAAATAAAATAAAATTTATAAAGTAAAAAAAAATAATAATAAATGATACAATGGACCAGTTAGACCTAATTGATATCTATAGGACATTTCACCCCAAAACAATGAATTTCACCTTCTTCTCAAGTGCACATGGAACCTTCTCCAGGATAGATCACATCCTGGGCCATAAATCTAGCCTTGGTAAATTCAAAAAAATTGAAATCATTCCAAGCATCTTTTCTGACCACTATACAGTAAGATTAAATCTCAATTACAGGGAAAAAACTATTAAAAATTCCAACATATGGAGGCTAAACAACACACTTCTGAATAACCAACAAATCACAGAATAAATCAAAAAAGAAATCAAAATATGCATAGAAATGAGTGAAAATGAAAACACAACAACCAAAAACCTATGGGACATGTAAAAGCAGTGCTAAAGGGAAGGTTCGTAGCAATACAGGCTTACCTCAAGAAACAAGAAAAAAGTCAAATAAATAACTTAACTCTACACCTAAAGCAACTAGAAAAGAAAGAAATGAAGAACCCCAGGGTTGGTAGATGGAAAGAAATCTTAACAATAAGGGCAGAAATAAATGTAAAAGAAACAAAAGCGACCATAGCAAAAATCAATAAAGCTAAAAGCTGGTTCTTTGAGAAGATAAATAAAATTGACAAACCATTAGCAAGACTAACAGAAGCAGAAGATATTAAGAAGAGGTGGCAAGAATACACAGAAGAACTGTACAAAAAAGATCTCCACGACCCAGATAATCACGATGGTGTAATCACTCATCTAGAGCCAGACATCCTGGAATGTGAAGTCAAGTGGGCCTTAGAAAGCATCACTAGGAACAAAGGTAGTGGAGGTGATGGCATTCCAATTGAGCTATTTCAAATCCTGAAAGATGATGCTGTTAAAGTACTGCACTCAATATGCCAGCAAATTTGGAAAACTCAACAGTGGCCACAGGACTGGAAAGGTCAGTTTTCATTCCAATACCAAAGAAAGGCAATGCCAAAGAATGCTAAAACTACCACACAATTGCACTCATCTCACACGCTAGTAAAGTAATGCTCAAAATTCTCCAAGCCAGGCTTCAGCAATACGTGAACCATGAACTTCCTGATGTTCAAGCTGGTTTTAGAAAAGGCAGAGGAACCAGAGATCAAATTGCCAACATCCGCTGGATAATAGAAAAAGCAAGAGAGTTCCAGAAAAACATCTATTTCTGCTTTATTGACTATGCCAAAGCCTTTGACTGTGTGGATCACAATAAACTGTGGAAATTTCTGAAAGAGATGGGAATACCAGACCACCTGACCTGCCTCTTGAGAAATCTGTATGCAGGTCAGGAAGCAACAGTTAGAACTGGACATGGCGCAACAGACTGGTTCCAAATAGGAAAAGGAGTACGTCAAGGCTGTATATTGTCACCTTGCTTATTTAACTTATGTGCAGAGTACATCATGAGAAACGCTGGGCTGGAAGAAACACAAGCTGGAAGCAAGATTGCCGGGAGAAATATCAATAACCTCAGATATGCAGATCACACCACCCTTATGGCAGAAAGTGAAGAGGAACTAAAGACCTTCTTGATGAAAGTGAAAGTGGAGAGTGAAAAAGTTGGCTTAAAGCTCAACATTCAGAAAACGAAGATCATGGCATCTGGTCCCATCACTTCATGGCAAATAGATGGGGAAACAGTGGAAACAGTGTCAGACTTTATTTTTGGGGGCTTCAAAATCACTGCAGATGGTGATTGCAGCCATGAAATTAAAAGACTCTTACTCCTTGGAAGGAAAGTTATGACCAACCTAGATAGCATATTGGAAAGCAGAGACATTACTTTGCCAACAAAGGTCTGTCTAGTCAAGGCTATGGTTTTTCCTGTGGTCATGTATGGATGTGAGAGTTGGATTGTAAAGAAGGCTGAGCACTGAAGAATTGATGCTTTTGAACTGTGGTGTTGGAGAAGACTCTTGAGAGTCCCTTGGACTGCAAGGAGATCCAACCAGTCCATTCTGAAGGAGATCAGCCCTGGAATTTCTTTGGAAGGAATGATGCTAAAGCTGAAACTCCAGTACTTTGGCCACCTCATGCGAAGAGTTGACTTATTGGAAAAGACTCTGATGCTGGGAGGCATTGGGGGCAGGAGGAAAAGGGGACGACAGAGGATGAGATGGCTGGATGGCATCACTGACTCGATGAACATGAGTCTGAGTGAATCCGGGAGTTGGGGATGGTAGGTAGGCCTGGCGTGCTGCGATTCATGGGCTCGCAAACAGTCAGACACGACTAAGCGACTGACCTGAACTGAACTGAACACCTATCCTACTCAAACTCTTCCAGAAAATTGCAGAGGAAGGTAAACTTCCAAACTTATTCTATGAGGCCACCATCACGCTAATACCAAAACCTGACAAAGATGCCACAAAAAAAGAAAACTACAAGCCAATATCACTGATGAACATAGATGCAAAAATCCTTAACAAAATTCTAGCAAACAGAATCCAACAACATATAAAAAGATCATACATCATGACCAAGTGGGCTTTATCCCAGGAATGCAAGGATTCTTTAATATCCCCCAAATCAATCAATGTAATACACCACATTAACAAATAGAAAGATAAAAACCATATGATTATCTCAATAAATGTAGAGAAAGCCTTTGACAAAATTCAACATCCATTTATGATTTAAAAAAACCCTCCTGAATGCAGGACTAGAAGGAACATACCTCAACATAATAAAAGCTATACATGACAAACCCACAACAAACATGATCCTCAATGGTGAAAAACTGAAAGCATTTCCCCTAAAGTCAGGAACAAGACAAGGGTGCCCACTCTCACCACTACTATTCAACATAGTTTTGGAAGTTTTGGCCACAGCAATCAGAGCATTAAAAGAAATAAAAGGAATCCAGATTGGAAAAGAAGAAGTAAAACTCTCCCTGTTTGCAGATGACATGATCCTCTACATAGAAAATCTGAAAGACTCCACCAGAAAAGTACTAATCAATGAATATAGTAAAGTTGCAGGATATAAAATTAACACACAGAAATCCCTTGCATTCCTATATACTAACAAAGAGAAAACAGAAAGAAAAATTTAAGAAACAATTCCATTCACCATTGTAAAAAAAGGAATAAAATACTTAGCAGTATATCTACCTAAAGAAACAAAAGACCTATATATAGAAAACTATAAAACACTGGTGAAAGAAATCAAAGAGGACACTAATAGATGGAGAAATATACCATGTTCATGGACCAGAAGACTCAATATAGTGAAAATGAGTATACTACTCAAAGCAATCTATAGATTCAGTGCAATCCCTATCAAGCTACCAATGCTGTTTTTCACAGAACTAGAACAAATAATTTCACAATTTGTATGGACATACAAAAAACCTCAAAGAGCCAAAGCAATCTTGAGAAAGAAGAGTGGAACTGGAGGAATCAACCTGCCTGACTTCAGACTATACTACAAAGCTAGTAGTATGACTACAGTCATCAAGACAGTATGGTACTGGCACAAAGACAGAAATATAGATCAATGGAACAAAATAGAAAGCCCAGAGATAATCCCACGCACCTATGGACACCTTATCTTCGACAAAGGAGGCAAGAATATATAATGAAGAAAAGAAAATCTCTTTAACAAATGGTGCTGGGAAAACTGGTCAACCACTTGTAAAAGAATGAAGCTAGAACATTTTCTAACACCATACACAAAAATAAACTCAAAATGGATTAAAGATCTAAACGTAAGACCAGAAACTATAAAACTCCTAGAGGAAAATATAGGCAAAACACTCTCCGACATAAATCACAGCAAGATCCTCTATAACCCACCTCCCAGAGTAATGGAAATAAAAGCAAAAATAAACAAATGGGACCTAATTAAAATTAAAAACTTTTGCACAACAATGGAAACTATAAGCAAGGTGAAAAGACAGCCTTCCAAATGGGAGAAAATAATAATAAATGAAGCAACTGATAAAGAATTAATCTCAAAACTTTACGAGCAACTCCTGCAGCTCAATTCCAACAAAATAAACGACCCAATGAAAAAATGGGCCAAAGAACTAAACAGATATTTCTCCAAAGAAGACATACAGATGGCTAACAAGCACATGAAATGTTGCTCATCATCATTCATTATCAGAGAAATGCAAATCATAACCACAATGAGGTACCATTTCACGCCAGTCAGAATGGCTGCGATCCAAAAGTCTACAAGCAATAAATGCTGGAGAGGGTGTGGAGAAAAGGGAACTCTCTTACACTGTTGGTGGGGATGCAGACTAGTACAGCCACTATGGAGAACAGTGTGGAGATTCCTTAAAAAACTGGAAATAGAACTGCCATATTACCCAGCAATCCCACTGCTGGGCATACACACCAAGGAAACCAGAATTGAAAGAGACACATGTACCCTAATGTTCATTGCAGCACTGTTTATAATAGCCAGGACATGGAAGCAACCTAGATGTCCATCAGCAGATGAATGGATAAGAAAACAGTGGTACATATACACAATGAAATATTACCTACCCATTGAAAAGAACACATTTGAATCAGTTCTAATGAGGTGGTTGAAACTGGAGCCTATTATACAGAGTGAAATAAGCCATAAAGAAAAACACCAATATAGTATAATAATGCATATATATGAAATCTAGAAAGATGGTAATGATAACCCTATGTGCGAGACAGCAAAAGAGACACAGATGTATAGAACAGTCTTTTGGGCCCTGTGGGAGAAGGTGAGGGTGGGATGATCTGAGAGAATAACTTTGAAACATGTATACTATCATATGTGAAACAGATCGTCAGTCCAGGTTTGATGCATGAGACAGGGTGCTCAGGGCTGGTGCACTGGGATGACCCAGAGGGATGGGATGGGGAGGGAGGTGGGAGGGGGGTTCAAGATGGGGAACACATGTTCACCCATGGCTGATTCATGTCAGTATATGGCAAAAACCACTACAATATTATAAAGTAGTTAGCCTTCAATTAAAATAAATAAATTAAAATTTAAAAAAGAAAAAAAAGAATAAAAATGTTAGTGATTCTTTTTAAAGTTTTATTGAAACATACATGTACAAAAATGAAGAAAACATAAGCTTTAAGTTCAATGAATTTTCACAAATTGAAGGCCCCCATGTAACCAGCATCCAGACTAAAAAAATAAAGAATAAAACATCCCAGAAGCCCTCCTCAAGTCTCCTTCTAGTCATTCCCTTGATAATGGTGGCTACTCTCCTGACCCATAACATCATTTTTTTTTTTTTGCCAGTGTTTGTACTTCACAGTACAAACATTATACAGTATAATGAAATCATACTGTATGCACACTTTTGTGTACTCTTTTGTCATACTATAATGTATTTATTTATAGTGTGGATGAACATTTGAATTCAGTATTTACATTTTATGGTCCCCTAGTGGCTCAGATGGTAAAGAATCTGCCTGCAAGGTGGAAGACCCAGGTTTGATCCCTGGGTCAGGAAGATCCCCTGGAGAAGGGAATGGCAACCCACTCCAATATTCTTGCCTGGAGAATTCCATGGTCAGAGGAGCCTGAAGAGCTACAGTCCATAGAGTTGCCAAGAGTCAGACACAACTGAGCAACTAACACATTCACCTTTACCTTTTATGAATAGTGCTATTAGGATTCTTGTACATCTCATATGTTGACAATATAAAAGCATTTATGTTGGTTTATAGAGTCGGACACGACTTAGCTACTGAACAACAACAATTACCTAGAAGTGAACTTGCTGGATTACAGTGTGTGCATATGCTCAACTTTAGAAGATACTAAGAGAGTTTCCCAGAATTGTTATCTCAGTTTATGCTCCCACCAGAATGTATGAGTTCAAAGCCTTTTGATATTTGTTGTCTTTCTAGTTTTAGCCATCCTGGGTTTTGTGTTTACATGTCAGTGTGGCTTTACTTTGCACTTCTGTAATGACTAACGAGATTGAACATCCTTTGTATATTTATTGACTGCTTTCTATCCTCTTTGGAGAAGTGCCTATTTGAATCTGTTATCCATTTTTCTATGAGTATAGTATGTTTTAAAATTGATTTCTGGGTGGTCTTTATACATTCTGTATGTGTCCTCTGTTATTTGAATATGTGAACTGCAAATAACTCTTATTCTATGGCTTACTTTTACAAGGACAGTTAATTGTGGAAACATCAATAGAGCCTTTTATTTATTATTTAAATTAATTTTTATTGGAGTATACTTGTTTTACAATGTTGTGTTAGTTTTTACTGTACAATAAAATGAACCAGCCATATATATACATATATTCCTTCCCTTTGGGACTCCTTCCCATTCAGGTCACCACAGTGCATTAAGAAAGTTCCCTGTGCTATATAGTATGTTCTCATTAGTTATCTATCTTATGCATAGCATTAATAGTGTATATGTGTCAATCACAATCTCCTAATTCCTCCCACCCTCCCCTTCCCCCTTGGTATGTGTACATTTGTTCTTTATATCAGTGTCTCTATTTCAGCTTTGCAAAAAATTCATCTATGCCATTTTTCTAGATTGCACATATATACATTAATATATAACATTTGTTTTTCTCTTTCTGACTTACTTCACTCTGTATGACACTGTCTTGTTCCATCCACCAGTAAGGCCTTTTAAAAAGTCACTTCAAATACCTAACTTATCCTCAACCAGTCCCTTTAGTAGGCAAGGGAAGGAAATTCTGTCCATTTTATAGATAGGGACAGCAATTAGAAAAATTAAGACATTAAAGTGAAGACTGGAATATCATTACCCTGATCCTGTTTGTGTTCCATTAATACCAGATTCTATTTTAGATTCCTCTCTTCAGCACCTTTGCCACCCTCTCCAACAACCACATGTCTACATATAATTTGATTGCAAATTAACATTTAGTTTCCTCTAGGAGGAAGATCAATCTTGATGTCAACTATAACCAAACTCAGTTTCTGGCTCTTCACTCCAGTCTGTATTTCCAGAGAGATTACACAAACATTAAACCAGTCACCAACTAAACAAATTTATAATAACATGAAACTGGAATACTAGCAGAAAGGTGTCTCACACATTAAAAGTACAGCAACTTGTAATTTCATGATAAAGGGTTCCCACTGGAATTTTAAGGTTACTTGAGGCAAGAGACGGATATACTCAGAAGAGCTACTTCTGGGAAAAAATGTGATTTCAGATGCTTACTCAATATTCACTAAATGTTAGAAAAGAAGAAAGATTTGCTTTGTCTCTGGAGAGGCCCTGGAAGCCTGTAGGGGTTGGGCAGGACACATTTATGGACTTCACAATAGAGGATAATTTTTTAAAGTTTGACAGAACCTTTGTTCTGGGTGAGAAAAAAATGTATACTATCACAAGCCAATATCCTAACATCTGTGCCCTTCACCTAGTGCAACGCTATTAAAAGTCATCATTGGACTATCAGGAAATAGAATCACAAGGAAGTGAGTTCACAGATCTAAGCAAGGTCAACTCCACCTCACCCACGTATTTCTTTATCAACTGGCTGAAAATGTAATCCAAACTTTATTTTCCACTTTAAGGTTTTTATCTCTATTAATATTAAATTTGGGTATGTATGCTGGAAAATCCCATGGATGGAGGAGCCTGGTAGGCTGCAGTCCATGGGGTCGCTAAGAGTCGGACACAACTGAGCGTTGTCACTTTCACTTTTCACTTTCATGCATTGGAGAAGGAAATGGCAACCCACTCCAGTGTTCTTGCCTGGAGAATCCCAGGGACGGGGGAGCCTGGTGGGCTGCCGTCTATGGGGTCGCACAGAGTTGGACATGACTGAAGCGACTTAGCAGCAGCAGCAGCAGCATGGTTGTGATGTTTGCACAACAACACGAATATACTTAATGCCAGAGAACTCTATACGTAAAAAAGATTAAAGTGGTAAATTTTATGTATATTTTATGTATATCTTTCATATTTTGTGAAAAATAAACAAAGCAATTAAATTTGGGTATGTGAGGCCACAGTATAAGGAACATTCTTTAAAATTCTTTCAGATACTTTCCTGAGAAAAGATTTGTATGAGGGAAAATGTGAACAAGAAAATGATATATTTATGGGAGGCCTTTAAGATACTAGGGCTTAATTGAAGAAAAGAATTTCAGAGACCTTTTGTATAAATGTAATTTGTTCTGAGTCTATGCCCCTTTTGTGTGAGCTGTACTTCAAGTTCAATTTTATACTCTTTTCCACTTTCAGTTCCTTCCTCGGTAAGTATCATTACCCTCAAGTACATTAATTAAACATAGGCTAACAAAAACTGTATGCCTAGAAGTCATTAGGGAAATCTTCTTTAATGAAAATAGACAAGAGTTATTATTAATTAGGATATCAATTATTTTGTATAAATCACTTTAAAATTGTTCTAGGGTACTTGAATATGGTTGCTATTATTTTGCAAAAATGTAGAGAGGAATTTCTAACCAAGATAATCTTGAGGCTGGTCCATCTGGATTGTCTCAATTTCTAAATTAGTATAATCAGAATTTATGAGGTTTTAAATGTCTAGATTATATGAGCACCTCATGTCTGATTAGTTCATAATGCATTCTGTACAACATTCAGTACAATGGGTACTTAATAAAAATAATTTATATTGAGGAAGACATGCAAAGTAATAGATTTTGCAATTATTGACTTAAAATATAATGCATTCATATATTAAATAATGAATACTCATGTCAGTCATTGTTGCAGGAACTCAGAATATAAAATACATCATTCTTGCATATGAAACCTGACAGTCTACTCTGGGGGACAGTCATGTGAGTAAATCATTGGAATATAAATCGAGAAATGCTTTAGTTTTAGCAAAACATTATAAGATAACAAAAGAAAAATCCACTATTTTGGGTTCAGAATCAGAAAAGACTTCTCAGAGAAAGCAACATTTGAGGTAGTTCTTGAAGGAAAAGTAGAAATTGGTTGAACTTTGGTGGGAGTGAGAAATAATTGTGCATGCATAGAGACTGACATTGTTAAAGGCCATGACAGCTCAAGAAACTTTATACAGAGGAAATTTGGAATGATAAGCTGAATGGTAGGAAGGTTTAGGAAACTTCTCTTAAAGTGACAAGGCCATTTTTTCATAGAAGACACATCATGTTTCCATGCATGCTAAGTCACTTTCAATTGTGTCTGACTCTGTGCGACACTATGGACTGTACCTCGCCATGCTCCTCTGTCCATGGGATTCTCCAGGGAAGAATATTGGAGTGGGTTGCCATTTCCTCCTCCAGGAGGTCTTCCCAACCCAGAGATTGAACCCAGGTCTTCTGCATTGCAGGCGGATTCTTTACTGTCTGAGCCACAAGAAAAGCCCCATGTTTCCATAGATTGGGTATTTATTTGGGATGGCTATGGAGGGGTAATTAGGTTATGAGAGCTCTAAAGTTCTCTGAAGCTCCATTTACATTACAGCATATATTTAGGAACTAACAAAGGATTGGTTTGGTGTGTTAGAAGCATTTAGGTGTTGTGCCAGGGTGTTTGGGGGGGAACAGAGAGGGTAAGAAAGGTAACCTTCCCTTCCTTAGTAGAAAGGACAAGAGATGAGGATTCTAATATAACAAACCAACGTGTGTGCATGCTAAGTTGCTTTGGTTGTGTCTGATTCTGTGCAACACTATGGACTATAGCCCACCAGACTCTTCTGTCTATGGGATTCTCCAGGCAAGAATACTGGAGTGGGTTGCCATGACCTCCTCCAGGGGATCTTCCTGACCCAGGGATCGGACTCATGTCTCTTACATCTCCTACATTGGCAGACAGGTTCTTTAGCACTAGTGCCATCTGGGAAGCCCAGCAAATCAACACTGAAGGACAACTAATACTTTCATAAATAAGGAATAGTCTTCCTTGTTATAACTAAGACTATTCATTTGTTTGGTTTTAGAAAGAGAATCTGACTTCATTAAAATTATTAATTCCTATGATTAAGAGACAGCATGTTTAGAATTTACATCAATATTTGAAGTTCATGTGTCTTGTATTTTATAGGGGGTATGAGCTTTCATCAACAATCTTATGTGTTTGTCACTGTAATCAAGCCATAACAACTAACTTTAGCTAACAAATAATTATTTTCATATTATAAGAATAATCTCAACTCCAAACCATAAATTTACTAATTGCTTCTCTTTATGGAGCACAAGAACTGCTTTTCATGCCTATATTCTGGCTCTTTACAAATCAAATATGCCTTAGTCTAGATTGACTTACAAAACTTACATAAACATAAATCTTACAACTAGAGTATTTCTTCACTTTTCTATCTACTACCTGGAACATAAACCAAAGATAAGAGTAGCAGTTAGTACCTTTGTTATCAGATATCATTTTTTCCCACTTAATTGCTCATATTAAAGCAGAACATGTTAGCCACTTCAATTTTGTTCTCTTGAGTGGAGCAGATGTGTAGTGGGAGAGAATACCCAAAAAAAGACCAGAGATGTTGCAGTGTTGGCATAGGGTGTGATTTATATGCTTACCAAAACTCACTATGAGGTAGATCATTGGCATATCTACCTAACTGGGAACAATGGGCCAATGGTAGATAGGCAAGTATCAAACAAATATTTCGGGGATGAAAACCTGACAGAGGTTTGGTCAACAGGCAGAAGCACACACATAAGCAGAGACACATTAGCATGGTGGGCAAGGTAGAGAGAGGTCAGAAGCAGGAAGGATAAATAGGTAAGGGCATAGTGGTTAGCTGGAGATTGTTACAGAAGATCCTTGAGATAAAAGTGAGATGGAAAGAAATGTGGGTTGTAAGAATTCAAGAATATTAAAAAAAAAAAAAAAAAAAAAAAAACCAGGAGTGAGTGATGGTGATCATGTTGCGAAGGAACCCAGCAAGCCATGAAGAGAATCAATGATCTCAGTGAAGTGACTGGAGCAATTTAGAGTCCTAGTGAAATCAGGAAGCTTGTAAGAAGATTGTGGTTTGAAATAGAGCTGGGCTGAGTGAAGTCTTAGTACTGTTAGTGAGTGATAAATGTAGCATGAAGGCAAACATTAACAAGGTTTAGAAGAGCAATGACTCCAATCTCTGGCATCTGGCAGGTCACTAAAAATAAATATTGATTGATAGATGGCTTAACATAAATGTTGCTGAGAAAATAGCAAAGGAAGAAGTAGAGAGAAAAGAGTCATCTAAGTGCTCAGTTCAGTTCAGTTCAGTCGCTCAGTCGTGTTCAACTCTCTGTGACCCCATGAATCGCAGCACGCCAGGCCTCCCTGTCCATCACCAACTCCCAGAGTTCACTCAGACTCACGTCCATCGAGTCAGTGATGCCATCCAGCCATCTCATCCTCTGTCGTCCCCTTCTCCTCCTGCCCCCAATCCCTCCCACCATCAGAGTCTTTTCCAATGAGTCAACTCTTCACATGAGGTGGCCAAAGTACTGGAGTTTCAGCTTCAGCATCATTCCTTCCAAAGAACACCCAGGACTGATCTCCTTCAGAATGTCCGGACTGGTTGGACCTCCTTGCAGTCCAAGGGACTCTCAAGAGTCTTCTCCAACACCACAGTTCAAAAGCATTAATTCTTTGGCGCTCAGCTTTCTTCACAGTCCAACTCTCACATCCATACATGACCACAGGAAAAACCATAGCCTTGACTAGACGGACCTTTGTTGGCAAAGTAATGTCTCTGCTTTTGAATATACTATCTAAGTTGGTCATAACTTTCCTTCCAAGGAGTAAATGTCTTTTAATTTCATGGCTTCAGTCACCATCTGCAGTGATTTTGGAGTCCCCCAAAATAAAGTCTGACACTGTTTCCACTGTTTCCCCATCTATTTGCCATGAAGTGATGGGACCAGATGCCATGATCTTCGTGTTCTGAATGTTGAGCTTTAAGCCAAGTTTTTCACTCTCCTCTTTCACCTTCAGCAAGAGGCTTTTTAGTTCCTCTTCACTTTCTGCCATAAGGGTGGTATCATCTGCATATCTGAGGTTATTGATATTTCTCCTGGCAATCTTGATTCCAGCTTGTGCTTCTTCCAGCCCAGCATTTCTCATGCAGTTACCCACAAAAGAGAAAGTGATAAAGGGGTGGCAAAGAGAGAAGTGGGTCTAGCCTACCATAGTTATGATTAGTATGTGAGTGAACTTTGAGATATATGCAGTTTAAGGGAAAGTCTCTGGGCCTCAAATTTTTCTACTGAAGAAGGTGGTATGGGAGGTTTGGACTAATTATCAGCAGGGTCCCCATTCAGCTTTGATACTTCATGGTACATGTTCTAAGGTGAAGCTCTGACTGCATCACTGGAACACCTTCTCAAGTCCTCTGAGTTGAAAGAAACTCCACTGAGTTGAAAAAGACCACCTTGGTGAGTCCATAGAGAAATTTGTGTTTGCAGAAGAGAATCAGAGTGAGCTGGAGAGATAAGAGGAAATGAGTTCTAAGATTTGGTAGGGATTTGAGGCTGACCTACATAATGGATTAAGAATATAGGGAGAAATGATAAAGAACAAGTGATGGTTTTCAGGATGTCATGAAAAGAATGCTATGAGATTACTAGATTTAAAGAGAGGACCACAGTAATGACAGGTTTGAAATAAGAACAATAACATGCAAAGGAGGGATGGAGGAGGGATTTTTATTGAGTAACACAGTAAAGATCAAGAGTCAGGCAGACAGAGAGAAAGAGAGAATTAAATCAGGGCCACTGCAAGGATGTTAGCTTGAAACCTAACAAGCGATCTTTCACTCTCAGCCTTCTCTTCTGGCTCCTCTTCAATCTGCAAGCACAGACAAACATTTGACTTCTTCATTTCTCTGAGCAACATGGCAGAGTGCAAACATGGCAGCTTTGGAGCCAAACAAACTTAGTTTGAATACAGCTTTGTACTACCTGGGTGACTTTGAATAGGTTACTTCAATGCTTTGTATCTCATACATCATAGGATTGTTGTGAGGCTGAAATGAGTTAATACTCTAAGTTCCTACAAGACTTCTTTCCTCTCCTCCAACCTAGAGCCAATCAACTCCTCACAACTGTGACCTCAACCTTGATGTTACTCTTCTGCTCAAAGTAGGGACCTAAAGGCTAAAAGGCCGATGGGTCAGAGAACCCTGCTAAATGACACATGGTCAGTCTCCTGTAGTGGAATGCACACTACATTTGGAATAAGACAGAACTAGATTCAAATTCAATTTCTGTCACTTAGAAGCTTAGTTTTAACCTTGGTCAATTACTTCTCTCAGCCTTAGTTTCCACACCTTCATTGGGTGGGTGAGGAATGAAATAACAAATATAAAGTGGCAGGTACATTTTAGGCATCAATAAACTTTAATCTTTCTTTTTCATCACCAAATTTCCAGAGTGAGTTCTTAATACTGTGTATTTAAAATATTTGGATTTTCCTACCTTCAACTTGGCTTGTTAAGGTCACTGAAGACCTCAGTACCACATCAAAAGATAGTTTTTCTTTATCATATCTACTTATCTGCTGCTGTTGATACCACAAACCACTAAATACTTCTAAACACACTCCCCAGTCTGAGCCTCAGGAATATTAGTCTTCATCTGGTTTGCGTCACATGTCTTTGGCTTCTTCTATAGTATCTGTTTCCATACTTTCACATCAAAGCATTTCCCACTGGCCTTAAGATGCCCATTTGGGGATTTTTATTACTATACAAATGAGGCCTTGTCTGTTCTTTGAGAAGCTGTCAGGGATCCCCAAATTAAAGGGACTTACAGGTCTTTGTACTACAGGAAGAGGAGAAAAGTTATTCTAAAAGATATCAACAAGAGAGATGGAGGTACATTTTCCTTGACTGAATTAATAAATCAGCCAAGCTAAAAGTTCTATCAAGAGAGATTAGCAGTTTTGTGCTGATTGCCCATAGCATTGGTTTCTGCTGAAATTATGAAACCACCAAGTTGCACAATTCTGAACATGGTGGGTTTACTGTACCAGGGTCAATATGATCTGTCTCCTGGATTCAATTATCATCTCTGTGGATGACACACAATTCTACTTGTCTGCACTGAGCTTAATCCATGGGTTCAGTCCTGTATAACTAAGGCTACTATATTTTCTGCATCAAAAGTCAGGAGACATATGCATGGCCTGACAAAGGATTTTTTTTTTCTGATCTGTGAATTATTCATATGAAGACTTGCAAAGATTCAAAAATTCAATCACCTTTGGTTGTACTGAATTTAATTTACTGAAAAGAGGTCTAACAGATGTCTATCTGTGTCACCATCAGTGTGAGCATAGATTTATCCTTGGTGGCTTCCTTCAGGCTAAACTTTCCTATCATAAATGGGAAATTTGATCATTTTTTTTTAACATCCCCAGTGAGGTAACTTAGGGTAATTAATGTTCCACTCATATAATCCCTGCACACATTTAGTTTGTAGATTATCACTTCTTTGAGAAAAAGTGCTTTTTTTTCTACTTTATTCTTCCTAGTTGTGCTGTCACCATCATCATACAGACAGGTGGTTCATCAACTGATGTGTGCACCAGGAACAACTGGAGAAACCTGTTAAAATGACCAATGCCTGGGTCCCACCTCCACAGAACTTGATTTGATAGAGCTGGCATACGGCTCAGAAATTTGCAGCTTTAACAAGTTTCCACTTGTTTCTGATGCAAGTGTTCAAAGGACCACACTCCCGTAACACTGTTCTGTGTGAACTATTTACTTTGTTATTAATGTTTAAATCCAACTGTTTTAGCAAAGGCTTATATTTTTGGCCATACATGGATATTGAGGGAAAAGTTAATGTCTGAAATTCAACTTGAAGATAAAACACGTGTCTTGTAGATTTAATTGTGATACAGTATGAATCAAGACACCTACTGGGCTCATTATAATAGCCCTGTACTCTAATTGTGGGCAAAGTACCTGATGAAGAAAAAAATAACCCCTTGAGGTAAGGCTGAAGAGTTGAGGACTAAACAATCTTGGCTGTGGCACTAAGGGATCTGCATTTTACTCAGTAGATCAATGAGGAGCAATTGATGAGTTGTAAAGAGGAGCAACATGAGCAGGCTTAGATTTTAGAAAGTAATTCTCAGGTGATAATTTGAAGAATATACATACTTAGGGAGGTTAATTAGGAATCTGTTACAATAATTATTTTCAATTGTAAAAAAGGAGGAAATCTAGTACAACCAGGTTTCTGACATTGGTGATGAAGTTGGTGCTAATAATTTTCTTTTTTAAAAATAGCCCCTTGAGGGCTGAAGCTGCACATCAAAGATCCCAGATAATAATGGTAATACCACAAGTAAAATTTACAAAGTGAAGTGAAGTCACTCAGTCGTGTCCGACTCTTTGCGACCCTGTGGACTGTAGCCTCCAGGCTCCTCTGTCCATGGGATTCTCCAGGCAAGAATACTAGAGTGGGTTGCCATTTCCTTCTCCAGGGGATCCTCCCAACCCAGGGATTGAACCTGGGTCTCCTGCATTGCAGGCAGATGCTTTGTCCTCTAAGCCACCAGGGAAGCATAAATGCCTGGCTTCAGCTTGTTTTCATTTTTAATTTCAATCTTATTTGAGACTGTTTAATATTAGTAATAAACTGCTGTATTCAACTAATAGTAATTGGGTACCTGTGAATGCCCACCTGTGCAAACTTATAGAGAGGCCACAATTTCAGTTTACATTGCATACCATTTAATTGCTTATTCACTTCCTCATCTGTGAGACTGGAGGCATCCAAGGCCAGAGGAGAACAGGATCTAATGCCAGAGTAGATCTACATGCCTGTGAGTATCACTAATGTAGAATATGAACTAGTATAATGTTCCATCAATGCAGGAGATGCAGGTTCGATCCCTAGGTCAGGAAGATCCCCTGGAGGAGGAAATGGCAACCCACTGGTATTCTTGCCTGGGAAATCCTATGGACAGAGGAGTCTGGCAGGCTACAATCCATGAGGTCACAAAGAGTCAAACACAACTTAACAACTGAACAACAAGTGTTCCATCTTAGGAGGTTACACAGCCTACACATGAGAAGGTACACTACACTATCACAGGACTTCGTTTTTGGAAACGCTGGCCCGTGTTCTCCTGTATTGCATTCTCTAGCAAAGGACCTATACTCTTGCAATCTTCTTCCTGTTCAGCCTCAGTGGCTGGCTCCTCCAGCCAACTCTCAGGGGTGTTCATGTCTTCACCTATCATTTACCATTTCTTTCCCACTGCCTATATTTATCTGGTTTCCTTTGTAATCACTGCTTTGTTAGACATTGCTTGTTTAGTTCTGTATAGGACTCCTTGCAAAAGTAATCCTTTTCTATCATTACACTTGCAAATATTCTAGGATAAAGTAGAAACATTTTTTATATTTCTTGGCTGGGGTAGATTATGTTTTCTAACTCATAGGCATGCCAAGACCCTTTGTCACCTTCTTATCTTGGACAAGATTAACAGTTTGTCCAGTGAGATTACCATTCTGCTTCTGTGTCTGTTGGTTTGGAGAAAAGAACTATGGATTTTTTAAATTTATATCTATAAACATTAATATACTACATACACAATATTCTCTACATTAGTTAATTCAGTTCAGTTCAGTCGCTCAGTCATGTCCGACTCTCTGCGACCCCATGAACTGCACCACGCCAGGCCTCCCTGTCCATCAGCAACTCCTGGAGTTTACTAAGACTCATGTCCATGGAGTTGGTGATGCCATACAGCCACCCCACCCTCTGTCGTCCCCTTCTCCTCCTGCCCCCAATCCCTCCCAGCATCAGTCTTTTCCAATGAGTCAACTCTTCGTATGAGGTGGCCAAAGTACTGGAGTTTCAGCTTTAGCATCAGTCCTTGCAAAGAAATCCCAGGGCTGATCTCCTTCAGAATGGACTGGTTGGATCTCCTTGCAGTCCAAGGGACTCTCAAGAGTCTTCTCCAACACCACAGATCAAAAGCATCAATTCATCGGCCTCAGCTTTCTTCACAGTCCAACTTTCACATCCATACATGACCACTGGAAAAACCATAGCCTTGACTAGATGGACATTTGTTGGCAAAGTAACATCTCTGCTTTTTAATATGCTATCTAGGTTGGTCATAACTTTTCTTCCAAGGAGTAAGTGTCTTTTAATTTCATGGCTGCAGTCACCATCTGCAGTGACTTTGGAGCCCCCCAAAAATAAAGTCTGTCACCGTTTCCATTGTTTCCTCATCTATCTGCCATGAAGTGATGGGACCAGATGCCATGATCTTAGTTTTCTGACTGTTGTGTTTTAAGCCAACTTTTTCATGCTCCTCTTTCATTTTCATCAAGAGGCTGTTTAGCTCTTCGCTTTCTGCAATGAGTGATGCCATCTGCATATCTGAGGTTATTGATATTTTTCCTGACAATCTTGATTCCAGCTTGTGCTTCAGCCAGCCCAGCGTTTCTCATGATGTACTTTGCATACAAGTTAAATAAGCAGGGTGACAATATACAGCCTTGACATACTCCTTTCCCTATTTGGAACCAGTCTGTTGTTCCATGTCCAGTTCTAACTGTTGCTTCCTGACCTGCATACAGATTTCTCAGGAGGCAGGTCAGGTGGTCTGGTATTCCCATCTCTGGAAGAACTTTCCAGAGTTTGTTGTGATCCACACAGTCAAAGGCTTTGGTGTAGTCAATAAAGCAGAAGTAGATGTTTTTCTGGAATTCTCTTGCTTTTTCTATGATCCATTGAATGTTCACAATTTAATCTCTGGTTCCGCTTCCTTTTTTAAATCCAGCTTGAACATCTGGAAGTTCATGGTTCACTGTTGAAGCCTGGCTTGGAGAATTTTGAGCATTACTTCGCTAGCGAGATGAGTGCAATTGTGCAGTAGTTTGAGCATTCTTTGGCATTGCCTTTCTTTGTGATTGGAATGAAAACTGACCTTTTCCAGTCCTGTGACCTCTGCTGAGTTCCAAATTTGCTGGCATATTGAGTGCAGCACTTTCACAGCATCATCTTTTAGGATTTGAAATAGTTCAGCTGGAATTCCATCACCTCCACTAGCTTTGTTTGTAGTGATGCTTCCTACTTTTCTCACAACAACTTTATGCTATGGAGTCTGGTAAATTCTGATCCTTTTCATCCTACTCAGTCTTTTCCTTTTACTTATGCACTTAACCATCAGTCCATCCTAAAAGTAACAATTTGTATTTTTGCCCCTTATGTTTTATCATGTTGTTGTAGGGATACACACACATGCATGTGTGTGTGTGAGAGAGGGTAACAGGCAGGAAGGCCAGGGGTCTCCAAAATAGCCTGCAAGTGTCAGACATTTTTATCTCTCTTAAGTGGCAGGAGGAAACAAACAAGCGATTTTTTTTTCCTTCTCTACACAAATTTAAAAGGAGGTTTCTTTTAAAATACTGTGTTGCCATAATGACACCTGGTTTCACCTAAAGTTAACTATTCTCAAACCTTGAGATAACCAATGCATTTTTCTTATGGAAATGTTTGTCTTAAGCTATGCTAATGTACTATGCATTTACCCCAAACTCTGTCTTCAAGTTGGTTCCGCCTCATGGCTCAGAACCTACTTGACAAACCAGTATGTTATACTCAGATATTGTTCCCCTAATCTATGTAAACGAAACTATTTGTATGGTAATCTGTCCTTCTACAAGATTCAAGTTAATCATTTTATGTCCCAGGATGAATCATCTGGTGCCAAGATTATCCCAAAATGCATCTTATGGGTGAGGGGCCTGGTGCCATTCTGAGTTTTAAGATATTCCTTTCTTTCATTAACAGATTGTTAGTGACTATATAACATCCAGCTGAAGACTAGCAGGGGAGTACTCTTTCTGCCCCCTTCTGATGCCTATGTCAAAAGCTTTCTCTATCTCCTTTATACTTTAATAAAACTTTATTACACAAAGGCTCTGAGCGATCACGCCTCAACTCTGGCCCTGGATTGAATTCTTCTCCTCCGGAGGCCAAGAATCCCAGCGTCTTTTCTTTCAGCAACAACTTTTCATGTGTGCTCAGTCGCGTCTGACTCTTTGAGACCCCATAGGCTGCAGTCCACCTGGCTCCTCTGTTCACAGGATTCTTTAGGCAAGAATACTGGTGTGGGCTGCCATTTCCTCCTCCAGGGGATCCTCCTGACCCGGGAATCAAACCTGCATCTCCTGAGCCTCCTGCATTGGCAGTAGGATTCTCCCTGGTGGCTCAGACAGTAAAGAATTGGCCTGTGATGAGGGAGACCTGGTTTCCATCCCTAGTTTGGTAAGATATATATACATATCCCCTCCCTCTTGGACCTTCCTCCCACCCTTAACCCCCAACACAGAGCACTGAGCTGAGCTCCCGGATATACAGCACATTCCTACTATCTGCTTTACACAGAGCAGTGCACACACATCAGTCCCAGTCTCCCAGTTCATGCCATCCCTCCTCCACTCTGCTTCCCTGTGTCCAAACGTCTGTTTTCTACATGGAACAGACTGTTTCTTGATATACGCAGCTCCTGAATCCCAGAGGCATTCAAGCACAGGTTAGAAAATTCCCATCTCTCTCCTAAATTATACCATCTGTCATCATTAAAAGCAATTAATTAAAATTTAAAATGAAAATATCTATTATTTTACTGAATATACATGAACGTGATAGAACATTAAAATTGTACACAGAAAATGAAAGCCCTCATTATTTCAACCCCAGGAATCCCCAGTGTTAACAGCTTCATGTTCATTCATCTAGACATTTAATTTGTCCATGTAAACATCTTGGTTTTTACACAAATGAGATCATATTATATACGATGTTTTGCCAACTGTTTTTTCCATTTAAAAGGTTGGATATTTTCCATGTCAAGAATAAATATTTTTGTACTGTACATTATATAAATTCTGTTAGTTTATAAACTATATGCCAAATTCAAAATCATAGAGTATCAAAAAGTGAGTTACAGTAAGATTATCCTACACATATTGCTTTTTCAACTTTTTAAAATTAAATTATAGTTGCTTTACAATGTTGTGTTAATTTTAGGTGTACATAAAAGTGATTCAGTTATATGCACATGCATTTATGTTTGTGTGTGCATCAGTTTAGTTCAGTCGCTCAGTCGTGTCTGACTCTTTGCGACCCCATGAATCGCAGCACGCCAGGCCTCCTTGTCCATCACCAACTCCTGGAGTTCACTCAGACTCATGTCCATTGAGTCAGTGATGCCATCCAGCCATCTCATCCTCTGTCATCCCCTTCTCCTCCTGCCCCCAATGCCTCCCAGCATCAGAGTCTTTTCCAATAAGTCAACTCTTCACATGAGGTAGCCAAAGTACTGGAGTTTCAGCTTTAGCATTATTCCTTCCAAAGAAATTCCAGGGCTGATCTGCTCCAGAATGGACTGGTTGGATCTCCTTGCAGTCCAAGGGACTCTCAAGAGTCTTCTCCAACACCACAATTCAAAAGCATCAATTCTTCAGCGCTCAGCCTTCTTCACAGTCTAACTCTCACATCCATACATGACCACAGGAAAAACCATAGCCTTGACTAGACAGACCTTTGTTGGCAAAGTAATGTCTCTGCTTTCCAATATGCTATCTAGGTTGGTCATAACTTTTCTTCCAAGGAGTAAGAGTCTTTTAATTTCATGGCTGCAGTCACCATCTGCAGTGATTTTGGAGCCCAAAAAAATAAAGTCTGACACTGTTTCCACTGTTTCCCCATCTATTTCCCATGAAGTGATGGGACCGGATGCCATGATCTTAGTTTTCTGAATGTTGAGCTTTAAGCCAACTTTTTCACTCTCCACTTTCACTTTCATCAAGAAGCTTTTTAGTTCCTCTTCACTTTCTGCCATAAGGGTGGTATCATCTGCATATCTGAGGTTATTGATATTTCTCCCAGCAATCTTGATTCCAGCTTGTGCTTCTTCCAGCCCAGCGTTTCTCATGATGTACTCTGTATATAAGTTAAATAAGCAGGGTGACTATATACAGCCTTGACGTACTCCTTTTCCTATTTGGAACCAGTCTGTTGTTCAATGTCCAGTTCTAACTGTTGCTTCCTGACCTGCATACAGGTTTCTCAAGAGGCAGGTCAGGTGGTCTGGTATTCCCATCTCTTTCAGAATTTTCCTGTTTATTGTGAACCACACAGTCAAAGGCTTTGGCATAGTCAATAAAGCAGAAATAGATGTTTTTCTGGAACTCTCTTGCTTTTTCCATGATCCAGCAGATGTTGGCAATTTGATCTCTGGTTCCTCTGCCTTTTCTAAAACCAGCTTGAACATCAGGAAGTTCACGGTTCATGTATTGCTGAAGCCTGGCTTGGAGAATTTTGAGCATTACTTTACTAGCATGTGAGATGAGTGCAATTGTGCCATAGTTTGAGCATTCTTTGGCATTGCCTTTCTTTGGGATTGGAATGAAAACTGACCTTTTCCAGTCCTGTGGCCACTGTTGAGTTTTCCAAATTTGCTGGCATATTGAGTGCAGCACTTTCACAGCATCATCTTTCAGGATTTGAAATAGCTCAACTGGAATTCCATCACCTCCACTAGCTTTGTTCCTAGTGATGATTTCTAAGGCCCACTTGACTTCACATTCCAGGATGTCTGGCTCTAGATGAGTGATTACGCCATCGTGATTATCTGGGTCGTGGAGATCTTTTTTGTACAGTTCTTCTGTGTATTCTTGCCACCTCTTCTTAATATCTTCTGCTTCTGTTAGGTCCATACCATTTCTGTCCTTTATCAAGCCCATCTTTGCATGAAATGTTTCCTTGGTATCTCTAATTTTCTTGAATAGATCTCTGGTCTTTCCCATTCTGTTGTTTTCCTCTATTTCTTTGCATTGATTGCTGAGGAAGTCTTTCTTATTTCTCCTTGCTATTTGTTTGGAACTCTGCATTCAAATGGGTATATCTTTCCCCTTCTCCTTTGCTTTTCACTTCTCTTCTTTTCACAGCTCTTTGTAAGGCCTCCCCAGACAGCCATTTTGCTTTTTTGCATTTCTTTTCCATGGGGATGGTCTTGATCCCTGTCTCCTGTACAGTGTCACGAACCTTCGTCCATAGTTCATCAGGCACTCTGCCTATCAGATCTAGGCCCTTAAATCTATTTCTCACTTCTACTGTATAATCATAAGGGATTTGATTTAAGTCATACCTGAATGGTCTAGTGGTTTTCCCTACTTTCTTCAATTTAAGTCTGAATTTGGTAATAAGGAGTTCATGATCTGAGCCACAGTCAGCTCGTGGTCTTCTTTTTGTTGACTGTATAGAGTTTCTCCATCTTTGGCTGCAAAGAATATAATCAATCTGATTTCAGTGTTGACCATCTGGTGATGTCCATGTGTAGAATCTTCTCTTGTGTTGTTGGAAGAGGGTGTTTGCTATGACCAGTGCATTGTCTTGGCAAAACTCTATTAGTCTTTGCCCTGCTTCATTGTGTATTCCAAGGCCAAATTTGCCTGTTACTCCAGATGTTTTTTGACTTCCTACTTTTGTATTCCAGTCCCCTATAATGAAAAGGACATCTTTTTTGGGTGTTAGTTCTAAAAGGTCTTGTAGGTCTTCATAGAAGCATTCAACTTCAGCTTCTTTATATACATACATATATAATACTCAATATTTTATAATAACCTATAAGAAAAGAACCTGAAAAATTATATATATATATACACACATATGCATATATATATTGTATATAAGTTCATTTGTGTGGTTTTTTTTTTTTTTTAGATTCCACGTGTAAGCAATATCACATGATATTTGTCTTTTTCTGTCTGGCTTACTTCACTTAAAATGATTATTTTCAATCATTTAGAAAAATTGAAAGAAATATATAGTGAATTCTAAAATGCTCACCACCTTGATTCTACAGTTGTTAACATCTTATTTGCTTTACACATATCTGTCAGTCCATCATCCATCTTAATTTTTGATACATTTCATGTGAAATTGTAGATATCAGTAAAATTTACCCATAAATATTTTTGTATGAATATCTTTAACTGGAGTCTAATGATTTTTTAAAAACTACTTTCCATCCATCTTTATTGAAGTATAACTGACAAATTGTAAGATATTTAACATGTACAATGTGATGGGTTGATATTACATACACACTGTGAAAAGATTCCTCCCATTGAATTAACACATCCATCACTCCACATATTTCCCTTTTTCTTTCTTTATTTTCGGTGAGAACATTTAAGTTCTACTCTCTTAACAATTTCAAGTATACAATACAGTGTCATTAACTACCATCACCATGTTATATATTAGAGCTTCAGACCTTATTTATCTTATAACTGAAAGTTATACACTTTTACCAACCTCTCCCTATTTCCTCACCTAGCGCCTGACAACAACTTTTCTATTTCTGAGTTCAACATTTGTTTGTTTGTTTTTTTCCTCTTAGATTCCACGTGTAAGTGATACTATGCTGTATTTGTCTTTGTCTGGCTAATTTCAGTTAGTATAATGCCATCCGGGTTCATCTATCTTGTCACAAATGACAGGACTTCCTTCTTTTTTAAGGCTGAATTATATGTGTGTATGTATGTATGTATACACACACACACACACACATATATATATATAAAGACATCCCTGGTGGTTTCCCTAGTGGCTCCGTGGTATATGGGCTTCCCTGGTAGCTCAGCAGTAAAGAATTCACCTGCCTATGCAGAAGACCTACGTTCGATCCCTGGGTCAGGAAAATCCCCTGTAGAAGGGAATGGCAACCCGCTCCAGTATTCTTGCCTGGAAAATCCCATGGACAGATAAGCCTGGTGGGCTTCAGTCTGTGGGGTCACAAAAGTGCTGGACATAACTTAGTGACTAAACAACAACAACAAATTCATACACACACACCTTGGCTATTGTGAAAAATGCTGCTATTAACATAAAAGAACATATGTTTCTTCAAAATAATTATTTTATTTCCTTTGTATATTTACCCAGAAATGGAACTGCTGGATTATATGGTAATTTTATCTTTAATTTCTTAAGGTAACTCCATACTGTTTTCCATAGAGGCTACACCAGTTTACATTCCCACCAATACTGCACAATGGTTCCCTTATCTCTACATCCTTGCCAAACTTTTTATTTGTTTTTTTGATAATATCCATCCTACCAGGTATGAAGTGATATCTCTTTTGTGGTTTTTATTTGTAAATGATTAGTGATGTTGAGCATGCTTTCATGTACTTGTTGACCGTTTGTATGTCTTCTTTGGAAAAATATCTCTTTAGGTCCGTTGCCCATTTAAAAATTTTTTTATCAGTTTTATTGACAAATATTAATAATTGTAGAAATTTAAGGTGTATGGTGAATTGATTTACATATATTGTGGAATAATTGCCACAATAGATTTAGCTAACATCATCTAATACAGATACAATAAAAAGAAAAAAAAAAACTATCTCTGTGATGAGAACTCTTAGGATCCACTCTCTTAACTCTCCTATATATCATATAGCCATGTTAAATATAGTCATCATGATGTACATTACATCCCTAGCACATAATTTGTCTTATAACTGGAAGTTTGTACCTTTTATTAAAAAACACCTTCTTCCAATTTCCCCTCCCCTTAACTCCATGTCTCTAGTACCACAAATCTGATCTCTTTTTCTATGAGTTTGGTGAGGGTTGTTGTTGTTGTTGTTTTTGCTTTTAGATTCCACATGTAAATGAAATCATACAGTATTTGTCTTTCTCTAACTTATTTCATTTAGCATAATGCCTTCAAGGTCCATCCATGTTATTGCAACTGGTAGGATTTTCTCATTTTTAATGGATGAATAATATTCTTTATCCATTTACCCATTGATAGATATTTTAGGTGTAGGCTACTTGGTTTTTTTAATGTTGAGTTGTATGAGTTCCTTTTAGTTTTGGGCTATTAAACTCTTATCAGATATATGGTTTGCAAATATTTTCTCCCATCTGTAAGTTGCCTGTTCATTTTATTGACAGTTTCCTTCGCTGAGCATAAATTTTTATTTTGATGTAGTTTCACTTTGTCTTTTTAATTTTTGCTTTTGTTGTCTTTGTTTTGGTATCAAATTCAAAAAATCGTTCCCAAGGCCAATGTCAAGGAGCTTACTCTCTATGTTTTCTTCTAGGGGGTTTATAATTTCAAATATTACATTCAAGTCTTTTTTTTTTTTAATTGGAGGACAATTGCTTTACAATTTGTGTTGGTTTCTTCCATATAACATTAAGAATCAGCCATAGTTATACATATATCACCTCCCTCTTGGCCCTCCCCACCACCCCCCATCCTAGTCCTCTAGGTCATCATAGAGCACCAGACTGGGCTCCCTGTGTTATATAGCAACTTCTCATCAGCTTTCTATCTTATATATGGTAATGTATATATGTCGATATTACTTTTGAATCCACTTTGAGTTGATTTTTCTATATAGTGTAAGTTAGGAATCCAGTTACATTCTTTTGTTTGACTCTTTAATGAGATAAAATTCAGATAAAGTGAAATACAAAAATTTTTAGGGGTACTATTTAACGAGCTTTAAAAAATTGCATACACACATGAAACCCAGGAATCACTGAGATAGACACATCTTTCCAAAAGTTCTTGCTGCATACTGTTTTGTAATGCACTCATTTTGCAGTTAAAACCATATTGTGATCATCATTTGTTGCTAATATAGATCTTATATCTCTTTTTACATTGTAAATGTAAAATACATCCAAGTCAAAATTTCAAATATCTTTTCAAGTGGTGAGATCATATAAACTATACCATTCTGCACCATGGTTTTACTTTTATCACATTACAATATATCTTGGATATCTTTCCATACCAGTAATGCTGAGCTACTAAATCCTTTTAACAGATGCATAATATTCAATAATATGAATAATTTATATAATCATCCCCCTATTAATGAATGTTTGAGATGTCTAGTTTTTCACTATTGAGAACAAAGTTATAATGAAAACCTGTGTAGATATTTATCTCATTTGTTTTATTATATTCTTAAGATAGAGTTCCAGAAATGGGATAAGGGGACTTTTAGGCAAAGTTCACTCCCATACACAGTCTGCACACCTCAAAAACAGTGTGTGCTGTTTCTGTTATTTGAAAGTGTGTTTTCCAGGTTTCTATAGCTGGCAAGATAAAGTTTATATTCTAAGACAGGAGAGGGCAAATTAGGGATCAAAGGATGGAAAACCAATCTAGGACTTCTGACTAGGAATCCAAGCATTGCACAACCCCAAGACAAAGGGATCTGCGACAATCTTTATAATAATAATAGTGATTAACACCTGCAAACAATATATCATCAGCCCCATAAAAGAAAAAATAAGGAAGGAAGATAATTATCCAGGAAATGCATAAATGCCAGAAATCTAGAGCAGTGGTTCTCACACTTGAATTCATATCAGAATTACCTGCAGGATTTGTTAAAACACAGATTGCAACTTTACTATAGTCATTGATTAGTTCTAGTAATTTTCTGGTGGAGTCTTTAGGGTTTTCTATGTAGAGGATCATGTCATCTGCAAATAGTGAGAGTTTTACTTCTTCTTTTCCAATTTGGATTCCTTTTATTTCTTTTTCTGCTCTGATTGCTGTGGCCAAAACTTCCAAAACTATGTTGAATAGTAATGGTGAAAGTGGGCACCCTTGTCTTGTTCCCCAGAGATAAATCCACGCACATATGGACACATTATCTTTGACAAAGGAGGCAAGAATATACAATGGATTAAAGACAATCTCTTTAACAAGTGGTGCTGGGAAATCTGGTCAACCACTAGTAAAAGAATGAAACTAGAACACTTTCTAACACCATACACAAAAATAAACTCAAAATGGATTAAAGATTTAAACATAAGACCAGAAACTATAAAACTCCTAGAGGAGAACATAGGCAAAACACTCTCTGACATATATCACAGCAGGATCCTCTATGACCCACCTCCCAGATATTGGAAATAAAAGCAAAAATAAACAAATGGGACCTAATTAACCTTAAAAGCTTCTGCACATCAAAGGAAACTATTAGCAAGGTGAAAAGACAGCCTTCAGAATGGGAGAAAATAATAGCAAATGAAGCAACTGACAAACAACTAATCTCGAGAATATACAAGCAACTTCTACAGCTCAACTCCAGAAAAATAAATGACCCAATCAAAAAATGGGCCAAAGAACTAAATAGACATTTCTCCAAAGAAGACATACAGATGGCTAACAAACACATGAAAAGATGCTCAACATCACTCATTATCAGAGAAATGCAAATCAAAACCACTATGAGGTACCATTTCACACCAGTCAGAATGGCTGCAATCCAAAAGTCTACAAATAATAAATGCTGGAGAGGGTGTGGAGAAAAGGGAACCCTCTTACACTGTTGGTGGGAATGCAAACTAGTACAGCCACTATGGAGAACAGTGTGGAGATTCCTTAAAAAACTGGAAATAGACCTGCCTTATGATCCAGCAATCCCACCTCTGGGCATACACACTGAGGAAACCAGAAGGGAAAGAGACACGTGTACCCCAATGTTCATCGCAGCACTGTTTATAATAGCCAGGACATGGAAGCAGCCTAGATGTCCATCAGCAGATGAATGGATAAGAAAGCTGTGGTACATATACACAATGGAGTATTACTCAGCCATTAAAAAGAATACATTTGAATCAGTTCTAATGAGGTGGATGAAACTGGAGCCTATTATACAGAGTGAAGTAAGCCAGAAAGAAAAACACCAATACAGTATACTAACGCATATATATGGAATTTAGAAAGATGGTAACAAGAACCCTGTGTACGTGACAGCAAAAGAGACACTGATGTATAGATCAGTCTTATGGACTCTGTGGGAGAGGGAGAGGGTGGGAAGATTTGGGAGAATGGCATTGAAACATGTAAAATATCATGTATGAAACGAGTTGCCAGTCCAGGTTCGATGCACGATACTGGATGCTTGGGGCTAGTGCACTGGGACGACCCAGAGGGATGGTATGGGGAGGGAGGAGGGAGGAGGGTTCAGAATGGGGAACACATGTATACCTGTGGCGGATTCATTTTGATATTTGGCAAATCTAATACAATTATGTAAAGTTTAAAAATAAAATAAAATTTAAAAAAAAAAAAGAAAGAAAACACAGATTGCTAGGCCCTACCAGATTGCTATGGAGAAGGCAAGGGCAACCCACTCCAGTACTCTTGCCTGGAAAATCCCATGGACGGAGGAGCCTGGTAGGCTGCAATCCATGGGGTTGCGAAGAGTCGGACACGACTGAGTGACTTCACTTTCACTTTTCACTTTCCTGCATTGGAGAAGGAAGTAGCAACCCACTCCAGTGTTCTTGCCTGGAGAATCCCAGGGATGGGGAAGCCTGATGGGCTGCCTTCTATGGGGTCACACAAAGTCGGACATGACTGAAGTGACTTAGCAGCAGAGAATTTAAGTTTCCAGCAAGCTGTCAGCAGCTCATATTGCTGGTGCAGGTCATATTGAAAAACCCTTACCAAGAGAAGACTAGAAAGAGAATTCTCATATTTTAGCCATACTGGCCGAAATTTTGTTCTAATTTTTCATTTAGCCCACATGGACAAATTCATGTAGATAGAGATCTAGTGATAACTATTTCTAACTTTTGTTTGTCCTTTTTCCTGTGTGTTTATGAAACCATGTCAATTTCCTTTTAATCTCTGCTCTCTTATTGTTCTATATTTCTCTAACTCCATTACGAGGCTGATATTAGAAATTTAAAATTTAATGAAAAACATCTTTAGTAACTGATTATCAGGTGGCAACATCTGAAATACAGGTACAGATCTTTGTCACATATGCCTATATAAAGCCTACCTAAACAAAATCGCACAGATTTAATATGTGTACTGGAAAGTTGAATTAACTACCTTTCTCTAGATAGAATGGATATTAATTCTGTTCATTTACAAGGCTATATGTTAAAATCAAAATAATGCTGAACAGAAAAAGAGAACTATGAATGCTTGTTTATGCATACATACATAGTATTGCTCAGGGTTATTTAACTTTTGAAACATGAAATTTACTAGTCTTTCAGGAACATGCCACCTCCATATGTCACAAAATTTCTTGTAAAAAAAATATATATACATATATATGATTTCAAAGGTGGTGCTAGTGGTAAAGAATCCTCCTGGCAATGTAAGGAGGTGCAAGAGACGAGGGTTTGATCCCTGGGTCAGGAAGATCCCCTCCAGGAGGGGAAAGTCTTAATCCAATAAGATTGGTGCCCTTATAAGAAGAGGAAGAGAGAAATCACTCCCCCCATGCCCATGCACCAAGGAAAGACTTTGTGAGGACACAATGAGAAGGTGGCTATCTGCAAGCCAGAAAGAGAGCTCTCACCAGAATCTGACCATGCTGGCACCATGATCTCAGACTTTCAGGCTCCAGAACTAGAAAATACAGGTCAGCCACACAATCAATAGTGTTTTGCTATGGCAGACTGAGAACACTAAGAGGGTATTGGTAGGCTGATTTTGCACAAGAAGTTATGATAAAACTTTAGAGTAAGTTGGGATTTCTGAGCTCATCTTGGCCAAGAGCCCACTGGGTGCAAGAATAAATTCTACAGTATCCTTTGACTTGAAGCTATCCAGTGATAAAGGACTGGGTATCAAATGAGGCAACCTATACCATAATGGATAGCTTTCAAAATTGGAAAAGCCTTATATCAATATTCAATCTGTTTTTCTCTAATTGCCACAGTCTTTTATTTTGCTCTCTAGAGCCACACAGCACAGATTGGAACCTCTAAGACTGCTAGCTCTAAGAATCAGCAAGGGTTCATTTAAAAAAGCTGAGACTCCTTTCAACTTTACATTTATAAATTGACCTGAGGTTGAAGATTTGTGCTTTTACCAGCAACCATATATGGAAAATGTATACTGACTAGGAATTTCTACCAGAAAAAATTATCTTAAGTCATTTACCTGAGTCTGCAATGTGAATCTTGCAATAGCTGATGCTACACTCAAGCTGTGTTCCATCTGTCATAACTCATAGGTTGAAGCTCCCAATGGCTTTATTTTCTCCACAATTTCAAGAATTTTCAGTGTTTCCACAACATACACTAGCATGCATGTATTCACTTATTATAACAAAATAATAATAATAATATATATATATTGTTCCAATATAATAAACATTGGAAGTTTATTTAGATTATAAAGCTTGACCTAATAGAAATATCCTAGGTTGTTGATCAGAACAACAGGGTTTGGTTCTTCCCATGTACTCACTTGGGGCTTCCCCAGTGGCTCAGTGGCAAAGAATCTGTCTGCAATGCAGGAACTGCAGGAGACCCAGGTTTGGTGCCTGGGTTGGGAAGATCCCCTGGAAGAGGGCCTGGCAACCAACTCCAGTATTCTTGCCTGGAGAATTCCATGGACAGAGTAGCCTGGCAGGCCATAGTCCATAGGGTCAAAATGAGTTAGACACAAATGAAATGACTTAGCACATGAGAGTGAAAGTGAAGTTGCTCAGTCGTGTCTAACTCTTTGCGACCCCGTAGACTGTAGCCCACCAGGCTCCTCCATCTATGGGATTCTCCAGGCAAGAATACTGCAGTGGGTTGCCATTTCCTTCTCCAGGGGATCTTCCCGACCCAGGGATTGAACCCAGGTCTCCCACACTGCAGGCAGATGCTTTAACCTCTGAGCCACCAGGGAAGCTCTAGCACTCACTTAAAAAAATCATTACTTTGCATGGGGAAGTATCTAATGCTTCTGGGCCTCAGTTTCCTTATTTCTAATACATGAATATTATTTGCCTTTCCATTATGAATATGTGTTGAGAATAAAATAAAAAGTTCCTTAGAAAAAGTCTAATACTCTGGGAAGTGGGTCATAGAGGATCCTGCTGTGATTTATATTGGAGAGTGTTTTGCCTCTGTTTTCCTTTAGGAGTTTTATAGTTTCCAGTCTTACATTTAGATCGTTAATCCATTTTGAGTTTATTTTAGTGTATGGTGTTAGAAAGTGTTCTAGCTTCATTCTTTTACAAGTGGTTGACCAGTTTTCCCAGCACCACTTGTTAAAGAGATTGTATTGTCTCCATTGTATATTCTTGCCTCCTTTGTTGAAGATAAGGTGTCCATAGGTGCATGGATTTATCTCTGGGCTTTCTATTTTGTTCCATTGATCTATATTTCTGTCTTTGTGCCAGTACCATACTGTCTTGATGACTGTAGCTTTGTAGTAGAGCCTGAAGTCAGGCAGGTTGATTTCCCCCAGTTCCATTCTTCTTTCTGAAGATTGCTTTGGCTCTTCGAGGTTTTTTGTATTTCCATACAAATTTTGAAATTATTTGTTCTAGTTCTGTGAAAAATAGCATTGGTAGCTTCATAGGGATTGCATTGAATCTATAAATTGCTTTGGGTATTATACTCATTTTCACTACTGGAAATAAAAACAAAAATAAACAAATGGGACCTAACTAAAATTAAAAACTTTTGCATAACAATGGAAACTATAAGCAAGGTGAAAAGACAGCCTTCAGAATGGGAGAAAATAATAGCAAGTGAAACAACTGACAAAGAATTAATCTCAAAACTTTACAAACAACTCCTGCAGCTCAATTCCAACAAAATAAACCACCCAATCAAAAAATGGGCCAAAGAACTAAACAGACATTTCTCCAAAGAAGACATACAGATGGCTAACAAACACATGAAATGATGCTCAATATCATTCATTATCAGAGAAATGCAAATCATAACCACAATGAGGTACCATTTCACACCAGTCAGATTGGCTGCGATCCAAAAGTCTACAAGCAATAAATGCTAGAGAGGGTGTGGAGAAAAGGGAACTCTCTTACACTGTTGGTGGGGATGCAGACTAGTACAGCCACTATGGAGAACAGTGTGGAGATTCCTTAAAAAACTGGAAATAGAACTGCCTTATGATCCAGCAATCCCACTGCTGGGCATACACACCAAGAAAACCACAATTGAAAGAGACACATGTACCCTAATGTTCATGGAAGCACTGTTTATAATAGCCAGGACATGGAAGCAACCTAGATGTCCATCAGCAGATGAATGGATAAGAAAGCAGTGGTACATATACACAATGGAGTATTACTCAGCCATTAAAAAGAATACATTTGAATCAGTTCTAATGAGGTGGATGAAACTGGAGCCTATTATACAAAGTGAAGTAAGCTAGAAAGAAAAACACCAATACAGTATACTAATGCATATATATGGAATCTAGAAAGATGTTAATGATAACCCTGTGTACGAGACAGCAAAAGAGACACAGATGTACAGAACAGTCGTTTGGACTCTGTGGGAGAGGGCGAGGGTGAAATGATTTGAGACAATAGCATTGAAACATGTATATTATCATGTGTGAAATGGATTGCCAGTCCAGGTTTGATGCATGATACAGGATGCTCGGGGCTGGTGCACTGGGATTACCCAGAGGGATGGGATGGGGAGGGAGGTGGGAGGGGGTTCAGTATGGGGAACACATGTACACCCGTGGCGGATCCATGTCAATGTATGGCAAAACCACTACAATATTTTAAAGTAAGTAGCCTCCAATTAAAATAAATACATTTATATTTTTAAAATTTTAAAAAAGGAAAGAAAAATTCTACACAAACATGTTCTGAGACTTCTGCAGAGACTTATTTTTCTGAGGAGACAGTAGACAAACTTTTCCTTATTTCTTCCACTCAGAACAACCTTGTATATGGAAAGAATATATAGTATATAATTTTACATATATTGTATGTATGTGTGTGTGTGTATATATATATATATATATATATATATGTTATAGCGGCTATAACATATATAGCTGCTATATATGTTATATAGCATAGGAAAACTGGACTTCTTTCCACCTGGCAGTAATTAAATGCACTCTCATTTCCTCCGGTGGGAGAGTCTTAGGGCTGGCAAGCTGAAGTAGAACATTTTAAGAGGAATAAGAGTCTCATAATTCCTGAAAGCTAGACTTCCATCAAAAATATTTTGCAACAAGAATCAGGAAGATATCTAGCTGAATGAAAAAAAAGACAATGAATAATGTCTTGCCAAGATAACAGAGATATCAGAATAATCTGATAAGGGTTTTAAAGCAGTCTTCATAACAATGTTTCAACAAGCAATTATGAATATACATTTGAAACAAATGACAAGATAGAAAGCCTCATGAAAGAAAAAGGTCTCAGCAAATAAACAGAACATATAATACAGGACCAAATGGAATTCAGCAGTTATAAGGTACAACATCAACACATAAACACATTGATATCATTATACACTACCAATGAACAATCTGAATAGAAAATTCAGAAAAATTCCATTTAAAATAGCACTGAAAGAATAAAATGTACAGGAGTAAATTTAACCAAATAAGTACAAGATTTGTACAACTGAAAATTATAAAACATTGCCAAGATAAATAAAACTTGAATAACTGGAAGAGGCTTCCCTGGTGGCTCACTAAGGAATCCACCTGCCAATGCAGGAGACGTGGGTTCTACCCCTGGGTCAGGAAGATCCCCTAGAGAAGGAAATGGCAATCCACTCCAGTTTTCTTCTCTGGGAAATCCCATGAACAGAGAACCCTGGCAGGCTACAGTTCATGGGGTTGCAAAAGAGTTGGACACAACTTGGTAACTAAACAACAACAACAACAACAAAATAAATGGGGAAAGATCCTGTGTTCATCAACCAGAAGATTTGATAATACTAAGATCACAATACTTAGAGCAATCCACACATCAAATGCAATACCTTTCAATATCCCAATAGCTTTTTTCCCACAAGAATGGAAAAGTTTATGCTAAAATTCATATGGAATTACAAGGTACTCAAATATCAAAGCAATCTTGAGAAAGAACAAAGTTGGAGGAGTCACACTTACCAATTTCAAAACATATTACGAAGCTAACCTAATCAAAATAGTGTGGCACAGGCATAAGGGTAGACAAATAGATCAATAGAATAGAACAAAGAGACTAAAAATAAACCATCAAATACATGGTCAACTGACTTTCAAGGAAGGTGCCAAGACCATTCAATAGGAAAAGAATACTTTCTTCAATTAATGATTCTGGGTGGATGACCACATGCAAAATAATGAAGTTGCATATGCTTAACACTTTATATAACAATTAACATGGATCAAGGACTTCTTCTCTGAAGAAGACATAGAAATGACCAATAAGCACATGAAAAGATACTAGGGAAATGTAAATCAAAGTCACAGAGAGATACCACTTCACCCCCACTAGGCTTGCTATAAAAATAATAATAATAAAAGAGAAGATTACAAGGGATTGTGACAATGTGAAGATACTGTAATCCTCATGCATTTCTGGTGGGAATGTAAAAAGGTGAGGCTGCTATGAAAAACTGTTTTGACAATTCCTCAAAAATTTAACACAGAATTACTATATGACTCAACAATTCCACTCCTGGATATATACCCCAAAGAACTGAAAACAGATGTTCAAAAAAATCTTATATACAGGTGTTCACAGCAGCATTATTCACACTAGCCAACAGGTAGAAACAACACACATGTCCGTAATTGATTAATGGGTAAACAAAATGTGAGATACAATGGAATATTATTCAACTATTAGAAGAAATGAAGTACTTATACATGCTACAACATGGATGAACTTTGAAAATATGCTAAGCAATAGAAGCCAAACACAAAAGGCTACATATTATTATTGTATTATTTCATTTATACGATATATCCAGAATAGGCAACTCAATAGAGACAGAAAGCATATTAGTGGCTGGCTGGGACTTGGTGGAGAGAAGAATGGGAAGTAACTACTTAATGGGTATGAGATTTCTCCTTGGGGTAATGAAAATGTTCTGAAACTAGATAATGGTGATGGCTGTACAACATTGTGAATGTATTAAATATCACTAACAGTAAATTTTCTGTGATATATATTTTACCACAATAAAAGAAAAGAACAAAATGGACATTTTAGAACTAAGAAATGACAATAAACAAAATAAAATTTTAAAAAACATAATTAATAAGCTCAAGAACAGAATGGAGGGGACAAATGAAAAAAGTAGCAAAACTGAGGCTAACATAATTAAAATTATGCAATTTGAACAACAGAGAGAAAATAGATTTTAAAATTAAACACAGCCTTAGGGATCTGTGAGACAGTAACAAAAGATCTACTATTCATGTACCTAGGGGTCCTGGAAGACAAGAGAAAGAGCACTATACTGAAAAAATACTTAAATAATTGTTGAAAACTTGCCACATTTTGCATGACATAAAGTTACAGGTTCAAGAAGATTTTCAAGCCTCAAACCAAAATAGTACCACAGAATCCACACCAAAACATCATGGTCCGACTTCTAAAAATGAATAACAAATTAAATTGTCAAAGAGCCAAGAAAAATGACATCTTGCCTATAAGGGACAAATAATTCAAGTTATTCAACTAGATATCAGCACTTACATTAAATGTAAATGGTCTAATGACACCAACACCAACTAAAAGACAGGAAGTGGCAAATTGGAATTTAAAGCATGGCCAAACTATACACTCTTTAAAAGAAATTAGTATTAAAAATATAGGCTGGTAGAAAGTAAATGGATGAGCAAAGATATACCATACAAAAATTAATAAAAGTAAAGTAAGAGTGAATATATCAGATAAACTTCAGGGCAAAATAAATTACTAGGGGCAAAGATGGACATCATAAAATATTTAAAGGATCAATCCACCAAGAAGACATAGTGATCCTTAATAAAATTGGAAGGAGAAATAGTCAAATTCACATTTATAGCTGGAAACTTAACCATTCTCTCAACAAGTGATAGAACAACTAGACAGAAAATCAGCTAATTTATAGATCTCAACAACATCATTAACTAAAAGGACCTTAGACATATTTATAGAACACTCCACCTGACAAGAGTAGAATACATGCACTTTTCAACTGCCCACAGAATATATACCAAAGTAGACTATGAAAAGTTGTATCTCATACTTTGAGACCCTATGGACTGTAGCCTGCCAGGCTCTTCCATCCATGTAATTCTCCAGGCAAGAATATTGGAGTGGATAGCCGTTCTCTTCTCCAGGGGATCTTCCTGATGCAAGGATCAAACCCAGGTCTCCTGCATTGCAGGCAAATTCTTTACCATCTGAGCCACAAGAGAAGCCCAGAGTAGACCATGTTGTTCAGTTGCTAAGTAGTCATGTCTGACTCTTTGCAACCCCATGGCCTGCAGCATCCTGGAGGCTTCCCTGTCTTTCACTGTCCCCTGGAATATACTCAAATTTATGTCCACTGAGTCAGTGATGCCATCCAACCATCTCATCCTCTGTCATCCCCTTCTCCTTCCATCTTCAATCTTTACCAGCATTAGGGTCTTTTCAAATGAATCAGTTCTTCGCATCAAAGTATTGGAGTTTCAGCTTCAGCATCAGTCCTTCCAATGAATATTCCATAATGTTTATAACTAGTCAAAAATAGAATGCCTTGGCTGTCCAGTGGTTAGGACTCCATGCTTTCACTGCCAAGGGCTCAGGTTCAATCCCTGGTTGGGGAACTAAGATCACACAAGTTGCTTGGCACATCCAAAAAAATTTTTTAATTAAAAAATAAATCGTTTATAAATGTAAAAAACATGTACAGGATTTGCATGTGAAAATTAGAGAACACTGATGAAGGAAATAAAAAATATCTTAATAAATGGAGATTAATACTGTTCTTTGGAAGGAATGATGCTAAAGCTGAAACTCCAGTACTTTGGCCACCTCATGCGAAAAGTTGACTCATTGGAAAAGACTCTGATCCTGGGAGGGATTGTGGGCAGAAAGAAAATGGTACGACAGAGGATGAGATGGCTGGATGGCATCACTGACTCGATGGACGTGAGTTTGAGTGAACTCTGGGAGTTGGTGATGAACAGGGAGGCCTGGCATGCTGCGATTCATGGAGTAGCAAAGAGTCGGACATGACTGAGTGACTGAACTGAACTGAACTGAACAGACTGAAAAAGTCAGCATAGTAAAGATATCAATTTTTCCCAAATTAATAAATAAGATTATCATCAAAATCTCAGTAAGTTTTTTTTTGTAGATATAGGAAAGATTATTCTAAAATTTATATGGAAAATCAAGAGGACTAGAAAGCTAAAACAATTTTGAAAGAGTAGAATAAAATAGAGGAGTAACTCTATATGGTTTTAAGACTTGTATAATTAGTGTAATCAAAACTGTATGGAACCAGTTTAGGGGAAGACACATACATGAATTCATATGTAAAGAACCCAGATGTAACATACATATACTAAACTAACTTTTGACAAAGGAGAAAAAGCAATTCAGTACAAGAAAATTTGTCTTTAACAAATGCTGTTGGAGAAATTGGACATTCATAGGCAAAAACCAAAGTGAACACTGGTTTAATTCTCATAAATTATTCAAATGTTAACTCAAATGATTATAGATTAATGGTGTCCAGGGCTTAAGTATGGTCAGGCAGCAAAAATGTGGTTGTGATTATAAAAGCGTGACATAGTGAATTTTTGTGGTGATGGAACTAACCGTGTCAATGTCAATATTCTAGTTGTGATACTGTAGTATAGTTATACAAAATATTACCATTGAGGGAAACTGAGAAAAAAGTATTTGGGATCCCTCTGCATTCTTCTATTGAAGTGTAGTTGACGTACAATATAAGTTACAAGTGTACAATATAGTAACTCACAATTTTTAAAGGTCATACTCTATTTATAATTGTTAAAAATATTTGTTATGTCCCCCATGTTGTACAATATATTCTTATAGCTTCTTTTATATCTAATAATTTGCACCTCTTAATCCCTTTCCCCTATATTGCCCCCTCCCCCATCTCTCTTTCCCCACTGGTAACCACTAGTTCATTCTCTAAATCTGTGAGTCTTGTTTCTTTTTTGTTATATTCACTAGTTTGTTGTATTTTTTTTTAGAGTCCACATATAAATGATATCATGCAGTATTTGTCTTTCTTTGTCTGACTCATTTCAGTTAGCATAATGCCTTCCAAGTCTATCCATGTTGCTGCAAGTGGCAGAATTTCAGTCTTTTTTATGACTGAATAGTAGTCCATTGGGCTTCCCAGGTGGTGCTACTGGTAAAAAACCTGCCTGCCAATGCAGGAGACATAAGAGATATGGGTTCGATCCCTGGGTCATGCAGATCCCCTGCAGGAGGGCTGGCAACACACTCCAGTATTCTTGCCTGGAGAATCCCATAGACAGAGGAGCCTGGTGGGCTAGAATCTATAGGGTCACAAAGAGTCACACATGACTGAAGCGACTTAGCAGTAGCAGTAGTCCATTGGATGGATATATATATATAAAATCTTCTCTATCCAATCATTTGTTTATGGATACTTAGTTTGTTTCCATATCTTGGTAATTACAAATAATGCTGCTATGAACATTGGTGTACATGTATATTTTCAAATGGATTAAAGACCTAAATATAAGACTGGATACCATAAAACTCCTAAAGGAAAACAGGCAAATTGCTCTTTGATATAAATCACAGCAATATTTTATTTTGGATTCGACTTCTCAAACAAAGAAAATGAAAGCAAAAATAAACAAATGGAACCTAATTAAACTTAAAAGCTTTTGCACAGCAAAGGAAACCATTGACAAAATGAAAAGATAACCTACTAAGTGGGTGAAAATATTTACAAATGATACAACTGAAAAGGAGTTAATATCCAACATATATAAACAGCTCATACAACTCAACATCAAAAAAAACACTTAGAAATGGGCAGAAATGAATAGACATTTTTCTGAAAAGGAAATGTAGATGGCCAACAGGCACATAAAAAGATATTTAACATCACTAATCATCAGGGAAATACAAATCAAAACCACAATATGATATCATCTCACATCTGTCAGAACGGTTACCATCAAAAAGACTACAAATAACAAATGTTGGCAAGAATGTGGGAAAAAGGAACCCTTGTATACTGTTGGTAGGAACATAAACTGGCACAGCCACTGTGAAAAAACAGTATGCAGGTTTCTCAAAAAACTAAAAATAGAACTACCATATGACCCAGCAATTCCACTCCTGGGTATATAACCTCTGTGATTTTTGTGACTGTATGTGAATCTACAATTATTTCAAAATTAAAAGTTTGGAGTTTTTTTAAAGATTAGGCTACATAAAATGCTGAAAATTATAACAGCATGGGTGCTCAGTCACTCTGTCATGTCTGACTCATTGTGACCCCATGGACTATAACCCTCCTGGCTCCTCTGTCCATGGGATTTCCCAACCAGAATACTGGAGTGGGTAGCCATTTCCTTCTCCAGAGGATCTTCCCAACCCAGGGATCAAAGCCATGCCTTCTGCATTGGCAGGTGGATACTTTACCACTGTGCCACCTGGGAAGCACTATAATGACATAGTTATTGATATTTTACAAGATTTTAAGTAGATTAAGATTTTCTTTTTCTCCTCCAGCATCCTTCTGACTGTTGGAGAAAACACTAACCAAGAAATATGAAAGATTATTCTAGAGCCACAATTTTAAACTTTCCAATTAAATCACAGGAAGAATCAATAAACCAAATGATACATATATTAATATTTAGAACCCAGGCTCAGTGGCAAAGAACTTGCCTAACAATGCAGGAGACACAGGTTCAATCCCTGAGTTGAGAAGATCCCCTGGAGAAGGCAATGGTACTCCAATATTCTTGCCTGGGGAATTCCATGGACAGGGGAGCCTGGAGGGCTATATTCCATAGGGTCACAAAGAGTTGGACATGACTTAGTGACTAAACAACAAAAACGTGTGACATATACTTCAAAGGATTACAGAAAAGCCTAAGACACAGATTCTGTCTTTGAGCAGCTTACTATCTAGACATGTACATAAGAAATGATACAATTAATAAAAAAATCAAATTTCATCCATTTTAGTATGTGCTTTTTCTCATGTTAACTTTTCTGAAATCAGAATATCTTGGGGTAAATGAAATTCAGTGAACAAAAGGCACTATATATATGTGACAAAGGAGTAGGTTCAGTAAAGAGTTCTCTTAATATCTCATAGGATAATTCATTGTAATCAGTAGCAAGGAAAGACTACATAGAGGAGGTGAGAATTAACAGAGCCTAATGAATGGGTAACCCCACTCCAGTACTCTTGTCTGGAGAATCCCATGGACAGAGGAGCCTGGTGGGCTGCAGTCCATGGGGTCGCTAAGAGTCAGGCACAACTGAACGACTTCACTCTCACTTTTCACTTTCATGCATTGGAGAAGGAAATGGCAACCCACTCCAGTGTTCTTGCCTGGAGAATCCCAGGGACAGGGGAGCCTGGTGGGCTGCCGTCTATGGGGTCGCACAGAGTTGGACACGACTGAAGCGACTTAGCAGCAGCAGCAGCAGCAGCAGCAATGAATGGGTAAGATTACAAGAGACAAATGACAGACAGGTGAGTGGTTTAAATGGAAAAGCAGAGAATGGAATTAAACATAAAAAGGAGCTGGAAATTGCGAATATGCAGATCACATTTCAAGTAAAAGGGCACAAGGCAGTTTGGCTTAAGTCTTCACTGAAAAAAAAAAAAAACATAGAGGAAATTCTCCTTTTGATAATTGTGGGCTAGGTAATTCCTACTGATGGCTCCCTGTTAGGAAGGATGAAATATTTTGAAATCATCTTAAAAGTATCAAAATACTAACTGGATAGGAATTGCTTTTTCAAAGTCTCAGAGAAAGCAATATTCCAGAGAGGAAAGCCTAGTATTAAAAGCTGCTTTTGTCCTAAGATCTTTTGACAATCTGAAATAAATAGCTGTGAAATTGAGTAGTAGTTTTTGTAGTGGCATTTGGTAAGGAAAACAGAACTCAAAGCCCTATACTTTCTCAAAGTGGAGATTCTGATAAATTTCCTTTGTCAGAAAGCTCAAACCCCAACAGGCTACATCCTCAGGGTAAAGGGAGTACTGCACTTGCCCTTCCGTGGATGTGCAACCCAGTACTTGAGTAGCCCAGGCACTCTCAAGCCATAAATCTAGGTTAACATGTCTCCAAATTGCTAATGCACCCAGTGCTTAGTCGCTCAGTCATGTCCGACTCTTGGCGATCCCATGGAAAGTAGCCTGCCCAGCTCCTCTGTCCATGGGGATTCTCCAGGCAAGAATACTGGAGTGGGTTGCCATGCCCTCCTCCAGGGGATCTTCCCAACCCAGGAATTGAACTGGGGTCTCCTGTATTGCAGGTAGATTCTTTACCAGCTGAGCTACTAGGGTAGCCCAGGTATACACGCTGGCACCTGGAAGAAGAATCAAAAATCTTCTCTGGTGAGGGTCCCATCATCCTTGACCTTCAATTATTCTTGCTAACAGTTATTAAGAGCTAATTGTCAGCCTACGGTCAAAGGCAACCAGGCACATATAAAAACAATATATCATGTGGATAAACTGGTAGAAAAACAGCAGAAACCAGCCCAAAGGACTTCAGATTTGTGGCTTATCAGGCACAGACTAAGAAATATCTATGGTTACTATATTTAAGAAGTAAAAGACCAGCATGAATGCAGTCTGCATGGAACACAAAACCACAAAAACAATACAGCAGATATGAAAAAGCACCAAACATACTTCTAGAACAGAACAACTCAGTGTCAAGATTAGAAACTCTTTGGCGGGTATAACAGCATATTATACAGAGCTAAAGAGAAATTGATGAACTTAAAATAAGTCAAAACAAAGTATCCAGAATACAGTACATAGAGATAAATGATAGAATAAACAGAAAGAAGAGAGGATAAGAGACAGAGGATAGAGTGATAAGATTTGACATTTGTTTGATTGGAATCCAGAAGAGGAGAGAAAAAATGGGGCAGAGGTAATATTAGAGAAAATAATACTTGCCAATATCATTAAACTAATGAAAAAACATAATCAATGAATTAAAAATGTCCTAGAAATATGAACTAAGATAAAAAGAAAGCTGGACCTGAAAACAACACAGTAAAATCGCAGTAAAATAAAGACACAGAAGTAATCTTGAAAGCATCCTAAATTTTAAAATGGTAGATTATAACTATTTCTTAACTATATGCAATAATAAAATAGTGTAATGGGTAATAAAAATAATAAAATAAAATAAAATGGTAGATTACTTTCAAAGAAGCGAATTAGACAATGGCTGATTTCTCAAAAACAGAGGAAAAAGGAAGACAATGAAATAATAACTTCAATTAGCTAAAAAATAACTACTCACCTAGAAATCTGTAGTCAGCAAGAATATCATTTACAAACTAGTGCAGCCACTATGGAGAACAGTGTGGAGATTCCTTAAAAAACTGGAAATAGACATGCCTTATGATCCAGCAATCCCACTGCTGGGCATACACACTGAGAAAACCAGAAGGGAAAGAGACACGAGTACCTCAATGTTCATCGCAGCACTGTTTATAATAGCCAGGACATGGAAGCAACCTAGATGTCCATCAGCAGATGAATGGATAAGAAAGCTGTGGTACATATACACAATGGAGTATTTTTCAGCCATTAAAAAGAATACATTTGAATCAGTTCTAATGAGGTGGATGAAACTGGAGCCTATTATACAGAGTGAAGTAAGCCAGAAAGAAAAACACCAATACAGTATACTAACGCATATATATGGAATTTAGAAAGATGGTAACAATAACTCTGTGTACGAGACAGCAAAAGAGACACTGATGTATAGAACAGTCTTATGGACTCTGTGGGAGAGGGAGAGGGTGGGAAGATTTGGGAGAATGGCATTGAAACATGTAAATATCATGTATGAAATGAGTTGCCAGTCCAGGTTCGATGCACGATACTGGATGATTGGGGCTGGTGCACTGGGACGACCCAGAGGGATGGAATGGGGAGGGAGGAGGGAGGAGGGTTCAGGATGGGGAACACATGTATACCTGTGGCGGATTCATTTTGATATTTGGCAAATCTAATACAGTTATGTAAAGTTTAAAAATAAAATAAAATTAAAAAAAAAAAAAAAAAAAGAATATCATTTAAAATAAAGATAAAACACTTTTTCAAACAAATGAAAACTAAATCATCTTTAGAAGAGTGAACTAGAATTAAAGGTATTCCAAAGGATATGATACAGGAAAAAGGAAGAAGGAGTGAAGAGAAAAGAAAGTAGCAAATCTGTGGACTTCCTTGAAGTCCAGTGGTTAAGACTCCTTGCTTCCAATGTAGGAGATACGGGTCTGATTCCTGGTCAGGGAACTAAGATCCCACATGCTGTCTAGCGTGGCCAAAAAAAAAAAGTGGTAAACACATGAGTAAATCTAAATGAATACTGACTATCTGAAACAATAATTATCCTTTGGAGGGTATTAACAATATAGAATTAAAATGCAGCAACAATAGCATAAAAATCTAGATGTGGAAAAAACAGAGTTAAATTCTTCTAAGAAATAATGGAAGATAAGTTTGGACAAGATAATTGAGACTAAATGATTAGGAAGATTAAATGCCAAGATAATGAGTTAGGATTTCAATAAAGAGACAGTAGATTCAGACATTTAATGACACAATGAGAATGGCATGTTAAGAAGATGAGCCTGGACTTCTGTTTAAGTGGTTTAGAAGAAATAAATACAAGAAGTAGAAGGACCAGCACAGTAAACAAGGTGTGAAATAGTAAGGTATGGTGGTGGCAGTGGGAAGTAAAAGGCATAGGGAATATGAGACTAATTGGGAAGGAAGAACAGACAGGACTTGATAAATGACTGGGTGTAGAAGGCTGACAGATAAAGAAGTTGATGATCCAGAGGCTTCATCAACTATGTAATGGGAAAAAGAGCTCGTTAACAGAAATAATTCAATCAGAAGAAAAGTTACTTCACATGACGAATAGCAAAAGTAGTGAGCTTATTTCAAGATGTATCGAGTTTAGGTGAAACAAGCAAGTGGGATTTGAAGACGAAATGAGCTTGGAGAAATACTAGGACCTGGGGAAGATTTTGGAGTCCTGCACATTTCAGTGGCATTTGAAACAATGTGGACACAGTGTGTATTCAAAGAGTGCCAAAGACTGAACTGAAGCACACACATTTGGGAAGCAAGATTTTGAAGGAGATCAGCAAAGATAGAAAAATAGAAAGGGGCAGGGGGAGAAGTAAGTCAAGAACAATACAGTATACAGTGTCATGGAAACCAAGAGCACAAAATTTCAAAAGGGAGAGGATGATCTTCATTAAGTGGTACAGGCAACTAGAGATCAAGGATAATGGAGTCCAAGAGGCTCCTGAAGCATCACGTGTTCTTTTCATACTATCTCATCGGCCTTATCCTTATTGAAAAAAAAAAAAAAAAGAAGAAGAAATCCAAAGAAAATAGAAAATGAATTAAAGATCATTTGCAGCTTATTTTTATTTACAGTCTAAATCCAATCTTCTCCAAGCTTTTTGTGGTGAGACACTATTATATTTCTCAACCAAACCAGCAGGGACAGTTGCTGCTGACAACAGAAGATGCAGAAACCTCTGAGAATTCCCCAGAATCTACCAGGAGAAGCAAAAAAAGAGGGGAGAGGGTAAGAGTGACACTAGCATTTCAAGTAGGGAGCTGAGGGTATGGGAGCAATGTAAACCAGCATAACCAAGTTGGATTTTATGATACACTATAGTGGCTCCCTGACCAAGAGGCAATATTTTTAGAAGAGATACCTATATGGTTGTTTTCTCTTGTATTTAAATCTTACATTTGTATAATACAACCCCCTTAAAAACATAAATGTTGTTTGTAGTTAAGCACATGTCTTAATTTTCATGCAAATTTCATTAGTCTTCCATGGCTAACTTTATTTTTTTCACTGATCCAAATAAGGCACAGTTTCTGATTATGATTAAATACTAAAATGCTATATTAGGTCCAGGCATCTACTTTCTGTAATACTTTCCCCCAAATCTCATTCATAAAATGATTAAATTGACTGTTAATATATTATGTTCATTATGGCACACTGTGAATTCATGGACTATAGATGCTTTGAACATCTCTATGTAATTTGGCTCAAGCACAAATGTAATTATGATAAGAACCCATCTCTACCCACTCTTTGCCCTGCTGGAGAGAGATGGTCAATTATAATTTTCACCTATCAATCACATACTACCATTTTCAATATCAGACAACTTCTTTCCACCTGGTATCACTCTGGTCTCAGGGTCCTTCAGCTGCTTGGCAACTGCTGCAGGCTCTTGTTTATGGCATCATTTCATTCTGTATGGGCCTGTAGCTAGAGGAGTTGAAAAGATAAGATGCTAGAAAATTTCTTCTTCACACTCAGGTTCACCAATTAGGAAATCTTTCTTTCACCAAAATACTCTATTGGAATTGTCAGAGCAACAGGGAACTTTAGGGTAGATTTGTAAGCATAGAGGATGAACAACTAGACTTGATGGGTGATTTATATCAGCCCCAAAGATCAAGCCATTCAGTCTTCATGTAAAGTGAGCAAAAGGAAGGAATTGATGATTCATATTTGGATGAAGTCAACTTTATATCTCATTCTGGGTAGACACCACAATATGGAGCCTTATTTTTGTGTTTGATATAGCTATCTCATTCCCCAGATCACCAGACTCACTTACTAACTTAATAATAATATTATTAATAGTAGCTAAAATTTATTGAATACTCACTACATGCTAGGCACTATTCCTAGTGCTCTACATGTATAGTATGGCAGAAGGCAAAGAAGAACTGAAGAGCCTCTTGACGAAAATGAAAGAGGAGAGTTAAAAAGTTGGCTTAAAACTCAACATTCAGAAAACTAAGATCATGGCATCCGGTCCCATCACTTCATGGCAAATAGATGGGGAAACAATGTAAACAGTGAGAGACTTTATTTGCTTGGGCTCCAAAATCACTGCAGATGGCGACTGTAGCCATGAAATTAAAAGACTCATTCTCCTTGAAAGAAAAGCTATGACCAACCTAGACAGCAAATTAAAAAGCAGAGACGTTACTTTGCCAACAAAGGTCCATCTAGTCAAAGCTGTGGTTTTTCCAGTAGTCATGGATGGATGTGAGTTGGACTATTAAGAAAGCTGAGCACTGAAGAATTGATGCTTTTGAACTGTGGTGTTGGAGAAGACTCTTGAGAGTCCCTTGGACTGCATGGAGATCCAGCCAGTCCACCCTAAAGGAAATCAGTCCTGAATATTCATTGGAAGGATTGATGCTGAAGCTGAAACTCCAATACTTTGGCCACCTGATTTGAAGAACTGATTCATTTGAAAAGGCCCTGATGCTGGGAAAGATTGAAGGCTGGAGAAGAAGGGGATGACAAAGGATGAGCTGGCTGGATAGTATCACTGACTCAATGCACATGAGTTTGAGTAGGCTCTGGGAGTTGGTGATGGACAGGGAAGCCTGGCGTGCTGCAGTCCATGGGGTCACAAAGAGTCAGACACAACTGAGAGACTGAACTGAACTTAACTGAGGCACTGTTCTTAGTGCTATACATGTAGAGTGGTAGGCATTCTTACATTTTATGAATGTCAAATAAGTACAACATGATGTATGTGAAAGACACAAGATGATAAAATGACTCCTGTTTTTCAATACAAAATTTAAAGTCTGCAAATATAAATTATATTAAGAATATAAAATGAACAGATTCTAATTGGCAAAAGACTAGTCAAAAGATAAGATGAACAGCTAAAGAGGGAAATATTTGAAATATGCATGGCAGATAAGGGATTAATATCCTTACTATTAAAATAGTTGCATTAAATAAATTAGAAAACAGAACCTTAATAAAAAATGGACAAGGATGTAAACAAATTCACAAAAAAATAAATACAAGTGCTGAAAATATTTTTAATATACATCCTCAATATTATTCAAAGAAGTGTAATTTAAAATAGCTATGAGATAGCCACTTCTCACACATCAGATATGCAAACAAAACCTGAATATACTCAAGGATGACTGGAAATAGGCACTCTCATATATTTCTAGCAAGGATATGAGTTGTTATAACCCTTTATAGATGGCTAGTTGACAATATGCACCAAAAGCCCTAAAAAGAAATATAAAAGAATGCCCTTTGACATAGAAATCAACTAGAATAATTTATTATGAGAAAATAATATAAAATTTGCAAGAATATATGTATAAGGATGTTCATCCCAGCTTTGTATGTAATAATAAAATATAAACCAATGTTAAAAGTAGGGGAGCCACTGAATATAATACATACATACAATAGAGTTTTATATAGCCACTAAAAAGATTGGGCCAATTTATATCTATTGGAATAGATGGATTCTTGATGAATGGGGAGAAAACCCAGATTTAAATAAATACGTATAATATGCCTATAAAATATGCATCCCTCTCTATGCTTGTACCCAGGAAACAGACCAAAAAGGTATAATACCTAAATGCCAACAGTGATTATAATTCTTTTTTCTATTTTTAAAATTAAATCAACTTGATTGAAGCATAATTTTCTTAAGATTAAAATATAGAGATTTTAAGTAAACATTTCAAGGAGTTTTTAAAATTTCTTTCTTAGCTAGCTTTATTAAGATATTCCAGCACAAGCTGGAATCAAAATTGCCAGGAGAAATATCAATAACCTCAGATATGCAGATGATACCACTCACTGCATAAAGTGAAGAAGAGCTAAAGAGCCTCTTGATGAAAGTGAAAGAGGAGAGTGAAAAAGTTGGCTTAAAACTCAACATTCAGAAACCTAAGATCATAGCATCCATTCCCATCAGTTCATGGCAAATAGATGGGAAAATAATGGAAACAGTGAGAGACTTTGTTTTTTTGGCTCAAAAATCACTGCAGATGGTGACTGTAGCCATGAAATTAAAAGACACCTGCTCCTTGGAAGAAAAGCTATGACCAACCTAGACACCATATTAGAAAGCAGAGACATTACTTTGCTGACAAAAGTCCATCTAGTCAAAGCCATGGTTTTTCCAGTAGTCATGTATGGATGTGAGAGTTGGACTATAAAGCAAGCTGAACACCAAAGAATTGGTGCTTTTGAACTGTGGTGTTGGAGAAGACTCTTGAGAGTCCCTTGGACTGCAAGGAGATCCAACTAGTCCATCCTAAAGGAAATCAGTCCTGAATATTCATTGGAAGGACTGATGCTGAAGCTGAAACTCCAGTACTTTGGCCACCTGATGCAAAGAACTGATTCATTTGAAAAAGACCCTGATGCTGGGAAAGATTGAAGATGGGAGAAGGGGACAACAGAGGATGAAATGGTTATGGCATTGTTGACTCGATGGACATGATTTGAGTAATCTCTGGGAGTTGGTGATGGACAGGGAAGCCTGGCGTGCTGCAGTCCATGGGTTCGCAAAGAGTAAGACACGACTGAGCGACTGAACTGAACTGAATTTAGATATAATGAACATACAATAATGTGCATTTTTCAATTTTACAATTTGATAAGTTTTGACATACTCATGCACTCATGAAACAATCAACACAATCCAGAAAATAAACATATCTATTACCCCTACAAGTTTCCTCACATTCTTTGCAATCAAACCATCCTACCTCTTCCACCATCCTGCCTCCATCTAAGCAACTACCAGCTGGTTGTATGTCACTATGGATTAGATTTTCTAGAATTTGATATAAATAAAATATGCTCTTTGTTGTCTTCCCTCTTTCACTAAGAATGATTATTTGAGATTCGTCTATGCTCTTGGGTCGGAGAAGGCAATGGCACCCCACTCCAGTATTCTTGCCTGGAAAATCCCATGGACGGAGGAGCCTGGAAGGCTGCAGTCCATGGGGTCGCTGAGGGTCGGATACCACTGAGCGACTTCACTTTCACTTTTCACTTTCATGTATTGGAGAAGGAAATGGCAACCCACTCCAGTGTTCTTGCCTGGAGAATCCCAGGGATGGGGGAGCCTGGTAGGCTGCCGTCTATGGGGTCGCACAGAGTCAGACATGACTGAAGTGACTTAGCAGCAGCATGCTCTTGGGTTATCAGTAGTTCAAGTTCTTCTTTTCCTGACTAATATTTCCTTGTATAGACAAACTACAATTTGCTTATCCATCCATTTCTCTGTTGAACATTTGGACTTCTGCAGATTGTATCTATTACAAATAATGCTACTATAAGCCTGGATGAAAGGGGAGTTTGGGGGAGAATGCATACATGTATTTGTATGGCCGAGTCCCTTTGCTGTTCACCTGAAACTATCACAACATTGTTAATCAGCTATACCCAAATACAAAATTAAAGTTAAAAAAAATAATGCTGCTATAAACTTATGTATAAGTTTTTATAGGAACATATCCAGGCACCCCACTCCAGTACTCTTGCTTGGAAAATCCCATGGACGGAGGAGCCTGGTAGGCTGCAGTCCATGGGGTCGCTAAGAGTCAGACACGACTGAGCGACTTGACTTTCACCTTTCACTTTCATGCATTGGAGAAGGAAATGGCAACCCACTCCGGTATTCTTGCCTGGAGAATCCCAGGGATGGAGGAGCCTGGCGGGCTGCCGTCTATGGGGTCGCACAGAGTCGGACACGCCTGAAGCGACTTAGCAGCAGTAGCAGCAGCATCCTTTCCTCAGGGCTTCTCTGGTGGATCAGATGGTGAAGAATTTGCCTGCAATGCAGAAGACCCAGGTTGGATCCCTGGATCAGAAAGATCCTCTGGAGAGGGAAATGGCAATTCACTCCAGTATTCTTGCCTGGAAAATTCCATGTACAGAGGAGACCGGCCAGCCACAGACCATGGGGTCACAGAGAGTCAGACACAATTGAGTGACTAAGAAAGTTTAATAAAACATAAAAAAAAAAACTTGTCTCGTATTTTCCCACACATTTCATTCATTATCACTGTGGTGTTCCTTATTTCTTCCTGTTTAAATATACATTTAATATCATTTCCTTTCTGCCTTAAAAAAATTCCTTTTAATACTTCTTATAATGAAGATCCACCAGAGACAAATTCTCTTTGCTTTCACATTTAATATCATTTGCTTTCTGCCTTAAAAAAATTCCTTTTAATACTTCTTATAATGAAGATCCACTGGAGACAAATTCTCTTTGCTTTCGTTTATCCAAATGTGTATTTTTTTTTTTACCTTCATGTTTGAAGATTATTTTTTGATGGGTGTCAGACTCTGGGTTGATAGGTTTTTTATTTTTATTCATACCATTCCATAGACATTTGGCCTCCATTTATTCTGATTAAATATCAGCTCTTTTATTGTTTTCCCTCTGTATGTAATGTGCCATTTTTCTTTACCTGCTTTCAAATTTTCTCTTTATTTTATATTTTTGGCAGGTTGATTGTAATGAAACTAGGTGTGGATGTCTTTGTATTTTTTTTTCCTTCTTTGACTTCACTTAGCTTCATTAATCTATATAGATTGCTGAATATCACCAGATTTGAGAAATTTTCAATCATTATTTCTTAAAATATTTTTTTCTGCTCCCTTTTCTCCCTCTCTTCTCCAATCTGGGATTTTAAGTGGTCTTGACAACTCTGCTCATTTTCTTCCTAATCATTTTTCTCTCTATTATTTATATTGAGTCATTTCTATGGTATCTTCAAGTCTTATCCTTCTGCCATCTTCAATCTGATTTTATATTCATCTAGCTTATTTTTCATGTTATATTTTTGGGCTTTTTGTTTCTAGAACTTACATTATGCTATGGATCCCTGTTTTTTTGTCCTTTAAAATAGCATTTTCCTTTATGTCCTTGACTATTTTAAAAATTATTGATTTAAATCTGTGATTGATCATTCTAATATCAGGATCATCACAGAGATGTTTTCTATTGACAGCATTTTTTTTCTTGATTTTGGTTGTATTTTCCTGCTTTTTCACATGTCTAGTGATATTTTTATTGCATGCCAGATATCGTGACATTTTAAGAAGTCTGGATTTTACATCCATTAAAGAATGATGACTTTTGTTCTGATATTCAGTTTATTTACTAGTGGTTCTCCTTTATACTGTGGAGTCTTGGTTTTAAGCTTTGTTATAATACTCTATGTGTCTAGAGTAGCCCAATGCTATTTATTGTTAAGGCAAGGCCCTTCTGGTACCTAGGTTTTAACAATTTCTCTCCATTCTGGCTAGAATTGAATTCTAATATCTCCCTGCATTATGTCACCTCTACAATCTTCATTCTGCTAACAATTGCTCATCTTCATTCTGCTCACCTCTAACAGCCACAGTCTGCTAGGTCTCATGGCATCTTATTCTGCACTTGCACAATTCAGGCCTAAGTCGAATACCTAAAGAAAACCCTCTCACAAACTTGAGTCTCTGTGCCATTGCTGGAAAATTGTCCCCAGGCAGAGAGATGGGAGAATGTGAGGCTCTCTTCATTAGTCTCCCTCTCTCAAGGTTCATATTCCTATACCACCTATTGTCTAGTTCCTGAATATAGTGTCCTTAAATACTTTTTCTAGTTTTATTGTTGTTTATGGCAGAAGGGCAAGTCCATTGCCAGTTACTCTGTCATGTTTGCAGGGTATGTTTGGTTATTATATTTTTCAAAATTTTAATATTCTTACTATGTATATATATATATATTGCTTGAGTAATCAGATGAAAAAATAAAGGCATTCAAAAAGTTTCGGGCCCATGCTGCTGCTAAGTCACTTCAGTCATGTCCGACTCTGTGCAACCCCATAGATGGCAGCCACCAGGCTCCGCCATCCCTGGGATTCTCCAGGCAAGAACACTGGAGTGGGTTTCAGGCCCATAATAAAGTAAAAACTCCAGGTTCAGTTCAGTTCAGTTCAGTCGCTCAGTCATGTCCAACTCTTTGTGACCCCATGAACCACAGCACACCAGGCCTCCCTGTCCATTACCAACTCCCAGAGTTCATCCAAACCCATGTCCATCGAGTCGGTGATGCCATCCAACCATCTCATCCTCTGCCGTCCCCTTCTCCTCCTGTCTTTAATCTTTCCCAGCATCAGGGTCTTTTCAAATGAGTCAACTCTTTGCATGAGGTGGCCAAAGTATTGGAGGTTCAGCTTCAACATCAGTCCTTCCAATGAACACCCAGGACTGATCTCCTTTAGGATGGACTGGTGGACCTCCTTGCAGTTCAAGGACTCTCAAGAGTCTTCTCTAACACCACAGTTCAAAAGCATCAATTCTTCGGTGCTCAGCCTTCTTTACAGTCCAACTCTCACATCCATACATGATCACTGGAAAAACCATAGCCTTGACTAGACGGACCTTTATTGGCAAAGTAATGTCTCTGCTTTTTAATATGCTGTCTAGGTTGGTCATAACTTTCCTTCCAAGGAGTAAGCGTCTTTCAATTTCATGCCTGTAATCACCATCTGCAGTGATTTTGGAGCCCAGAAAAATAAAGTCAGCCACTGTTTCCACTGTTTCCCCATCTATTTGCCATGAAGTGATGGGACCGGATGCCATCTTAGTTTTCTGAATGTTGAGCTTTAAGCCAACTTTTCCACTCTCCTCTTTCGCTATCTTGATCAAGAGGCTTTTTAGTTCCTCTTCACTTTCTGCCATAAGGGTGGTGTCATCTGCATATCTGAGGTTATTGATATTTCTCCCAGTGATCTTGATTCCAGCTTGTCCTTCCTCCAGCCCAGCGTTTCCCATGATGTAAATCCAGTAGAAAATACCAATTTTGAATCAAAGACAATATCTCTATTTTAGATCTCTATTTTACACCCTCCATTAGCAAAATGTTATTAGAGATACAAAGATGGAAAAGTATAAATGATTGAATTATGTTGGGTTGTTGATGACATTTCTTTGTTGATTTGAATATTCAAGTTGGAGAAAAGTATAAAAACATATGAATAGAAGCGTCTGTGTACAAGTTAGTGCAATGTAGAAGAGTACTTATGGATGTTTTTAGAATGTGAGCATGTGAAATAAAAAAGATATGATTGAGTATATAACAAGATAATGGGGGAATGGGGGAGGCAAGATGTATGTTGAGGAAAGAATTCTTTTAAAAATAGGAAAAGAGTGCACATAAATCTAGAATATGTTACTCTCATTATTCATATTATGTATTAATTTGCTCACAATATTCTTATTTGCTTGGGGTAGCTGGATACACAATAAAGCCTTAATAAGAATGTGATATTTCATTCACTGTAAACAAATAAATGTGTACTGGAACATCTGTATTTGTTCCTACAGACCACCCTATTGGGAAAGAACCTCTGCTATTGTACTCCAGTTCATCAGCATTACTTACCAAATTAGCAAAGATAGCACCTCCTGTATGTTTCTTATAAATGAATATTCTTGACTGTATTAACTACTTAGGACAGAAGAGTTAATATCAATAGCTGATGGGTGCAGGGAAGCATTAATTGAGAGTGATTTCAACAGCAGGAATAATAATTAGACCCTGAGGCCCAGGAAGCCCAGCTAAACAATAGATGGAAAGAAAAGCTTGGGACCAGGTCGGGGAGTAAAAGGGAGCTGGTTCAAAATGGAAAAGTCAGTCAGGGATCAAAGATTAGTGTGAAAGTCAGTACATTTCTCTCACACTGCTTCTCCTTTTATGTTTCTGAATTGTCTGTCTCTGGCTCATCCAGCTCTCCTCCTTCCTCCCACTTACTTCCTCTGTCTGTCTCCAAAAATTCAGTTCTTGCCCCCATCCATTCCCCTTTGTACTCACTCCATTAGGGGAGCTAACCTATTCTTCTGATTTTGGCTACTCCTTGTATACAAATGAATCTAATGTATCCAGAATCAGCACTGACTAACACTAGCTTCTTATTTTCTTTTCTGTATTCTAGGTCCAGTTGCCCACAAGATATTTTTTCTATAGCTTTCCTACTGTCCCCTGAAATTTAATATGTCAAAATTTTAATAATTCTCCCTTCTCATTCTCAGGATCCTTTTTAAAACAAGAATTCCTCCTAATCTCACCACCACCAACACCAACACCATTAGCTTTCCAGTGTCTTATCCCTGAAACTGTGAAATGCTTTTTATTTTTCTCAAATTTATACTACATCCAATATATTGCCAAGTCTTTCTAATTCTTTCTCTGCAAAATTCCTTAGGTTGCAGCTTAATTTTTCTTTCTAAAATGACATCAAGTAATATCAAGACTATCATAATATCTTTTCAAATGGCTTCCTTGCCCTAGCTTCTCTTTGCTCCAGTGCAACTCTCACAGATGCTAAATTTAAATCATTGTTGTTGTTCAGTCAGTAAGTCATGTCCGACTCTTTGTGAACCCATGGATTGCAGCACAACCAGGTTTTCCTGTCTTTCACCATCTCCCAGTTTGCTGTAACTAATGTCCATTGAGTCAGTGATGTCATCCCACCATCTCATCCTCTGTAACCCTCTTTGTGTTACTCCATTTCTCAGAACTCCTTTAGTCTGCTGACTTTATCAAGTTAAACTCATCAGCCTAGAATTCAGCACCCTACTTCAGTTGTCTCCCTGTCCATGGCCCTCCCAAACTCTGTTCTCATTTACCTCCAAAGGAGAATCACAGAAAATATATACTAGAAGGTACCTTTAAGTCAGAAATGTATGTGAGACATTTATAAGAAGTTTCTTTTAATTTTTTTATTTTATATTGGAGTATAACTGATTAAGAATGTTGTTATAGTTTCTGGTGGACAGCAAAGGGACTCAGCCATACATACACATATATCTATTCTCCCCCAAATTCACCTCCCATCCAGGCTGCCACATAACATTGATCAGCCTTCCCTGTGCTATACATCAGGACCTTATTGGTTATCCATTTTAAATACAGCAGTGTGCATAAGAGACCTAGAACTAGGTGTAAAAGTCATCCAGATATCCATATTAGTTGAAGAGTTAGAAGTAGGTAACATTCTGGGAAGGTTAAGTGTGATGAAAGAAGAGATTCAAGGGCAAAATCTTGGGCTATGCAAATCTTTTTAAGGATTCAAAAGGAGGAAGATTCAGCAAAAGAGATTTTAAAAATCAATCACAGAAGGTAGAGGCAAATTACTCAATAGTGTCTAGTATATACCATGTATTTTACATCCATTGTTTCTAAAGCTTACCAACTCTTGGCAAACCAAATATTATTACCAACATCTTTTAAAGATGAAAAAAACCTGCAGCTGAAAAATTACATGGTTGCACATCTAGGATTTTAATCCAAAACCACATTGGTTTTGATCCAGAGTCTGTGCTCTTTTCATCGAAGTCCATTGCAAAGGAATCAAGAATGAGGAGGACTAAAAATGTATTTTTGGATTTGGTTAGAAAGGGGATTTATTAACCATCCTGTGTTCAGTCTCTAGTTAGAAATGAAAGTGGAAGTCAAATTGCATGTAGGTTGAAACAGAAAAAGCGACAAGACTTAAGAAATTTGATAGGGGAGATAGATGAAGCTGTTGCTGGAGTATGTAGTAGGGTTGAAGGAAGGTATTTTATGGTAATGGAGGCATGTGCATACTTGTCCCCAGCAGAGAAGAACCCAACTGAAAGGAAAGGTTTGAAAATGCATTCAAGAAGGGTCATAAAGAGGGAGAGGGAAAAGATGGGAAGACAAAATACAGGTATGAAAAGAATCAGCCATGGCAAGAAGAAAAGAATTTTTTTTTTCATAAAGACAGAATATAGTAAGAAAGAGAAGAGAAAGTCAAACATTCTGAAGTAGAAACTATGGGTACATGTAACTGGACCTAAGTCACTCCAGTTGTGTCCAACTCTTTGTGACCCCATGGACTTTAGCCTGCCAGGCTCCTCTGTCAGTGGGATTTTCCAAGCAAGAATCCTGGAGTGGGTTGCCATTTCCTCCTTCAGGGGATCTTTCCAACCCGGGGATCAAACCTGCATCTCTTACATCTCCTGAATTTGCTGGTGGGTTATTTACCACTAGAGCCACCTGGGAAGCCCCCAGAAACTATGGGAGTTCTCACTAAATCTCCATATACTTTTGTTGAGGGAGCCATTCATGGGATACTTGAGAATGGGAAGGAGCTGATGAAAACATTCCATAAGGACCTATAATGTTTCAAGCTCCTTATAAATATTTTCTCTTTAAATCCTCATGACTATTTCTTAAGCACACAACCTTGTCATGGTGAAGGGGCTTGTGTAACTCAATGAAGCTATGAGACATGCTGTGCAGGGCCCCCGAAAAAGGATGGATCATAGTGGAGAGTTCTGACAAAATGAGATTCACTGGAGGAGAAAATAGCAACTCACTCCAGTATTCTTGCTGCAAGAATTGCATGAAATTTATGAAAGGGCAGAACAGTATGACACTGGAAAATGAGCCCCCAGGTCAGAAAGTGTCAAATATATTACTGGGGAAGAGCTGAGAACTCCAGAAAGAATGAAGAGGCTGGCCAAAGCAGAAATGATGCTCAGTTGTGGATGTGTCTGATGGTAAAAGTAAATTCTGATGCTATAAATAACAATATAGCATAGGAACTTAGAATGTTAGGTCCATTAATCAAGGTAAATTGGACATGATCAAGTAGGAGATGTCAAGATTGAACATTGACATCTTAGGAATCCATGAACTAAAATGGAGAGGAATGGGCGAATTTAATTCAGATGACCACTATATCTACTACTGTGGACAATAATCCCTTAGAAGAAATGGAGTAGCCCTCATAGTAAACGAAAGAGTCTGAAATGCAGTACTTGAGTGTAGCCTCAAAAATGACGTGATTTCTGTACATTTCCAGAGCAAACCATGCAACACCATAGTAATCCAACTCTATGCCCCAATCACTGATGCCAAAGAAGCTGATATGGACTGGTTCTATGAAGATCTACAATACCTTCTAGAACTAACACCCAAAAAGATGTCCTTTCCTTTCCATCATAGGGGATTGGAATGCAAAAATAGGAAGTCAAGAAATACCCAGAATAATAAGCAAGTTTGGCCTTTGAGTACAAAATGAAACAGGGCAAAGGCTAACAGAGAACATGCTGATCACAGCAAACACCCTTTTCCAACAACCCAAGAGATGATGCTAAACATGGACATCACCAGATGGTCAATAATGAAATCAGATAGATTATGTTCTTTGCAATTGAAGATGGACAAGCACGACACAATCAGCAAAAACAAGACCTTAAAAAATAAAACCCAAGACCTGGAGATGACTGTGGCTCAGATCATGAACTCCTTATTGCAAAATTCAGGCTGAAATTGAAGAAAGTAGGGAAAACCACTAGGCCATTCAGGTATGACTTAAATCAAATCCTTTATGATTATACAGTGGAGATGACAAATAGATTCAAGGGATTAGATCTGGTAGACAGATTACATGAAGAACTATGGATGGAACTTTGTAGCATTGTACAGAGGGCAGTGACCAAAACCATCCCAAAGAAAAAGAAATGCAAGAAAGCAAAGTGGTTGTCTGAGGAGACTTTACAAATAGCTGAGGAAAGAAGAGAAGTAAAAAGCAAGGGAGAAAGGAAAAGATATATTCACCTGAATGCAGAGTTCCAGAGAATTGCATGGAGATATAGGAAGGCCTTCTTAAACGAACAATGGAAACACATAGAGGAAAATAATAGAATGGGAAAGGCTAGAGATCTCTTCAAGAAAATTGGAGATATCAAGGGAATATTTCATGCAAGGATGGGCAATAAAGGACAGAAACAGTAAGGACCTAATAGAAGTAGAAGAGATTAAAAAGAGGTGGCAAGAGTACACAGAAGAACAGCACAAAAAAACATCTTAATGACCCAGGTAACCATGATGGTGTGGTCACACACCTGGAGCTGGACATCCTGAAGTGTGAAGTCAAGTAGGCCTTAGGAAGCATTACTAGGAACAAAGCTAGTGGAGGTGATGGAATTCCAGCTGAGCTATTTAAAATCCTAAAAGATGCTGTCAAAGTGCAATATGTCAGCCAATTTGAAAAACTCAGCAGTGGCCACAGGGCTGGAAACGGTCAGTTTTCATCCCAATCCCAAAGAAGGGCAGTGCCAAGAATGTTAAAACTACTATACAATTGCATTCATTTCATATTAGCAAGGGTATGCTCAAAATCTTTCAAACTAGGCTTCAGCAGTATGTAAACCAAAAACTGCATCTGAACCAGATATACAAGCTGGATTTAGAAAAGGCAGAGGAACCAGAGATCAAATTGCCAACATTCATTAGACCATGGAGAAAGCAAGGGAATTCCAGAAAAAAACATCTACTTCTGTTTCATTGACGACACTAAAGCCTTTGACTGTGTGGATCACAACAAACTGGAAAATTCTTAGAGATATGGGAATACCAGACCACCTTACTTGTCTTCTGATAAATCTGTATGCTGGTCAAAAACCAATAGTTAGAACTGCACATGGAACGACTGACTGGTTTAAAATTGGGAAAGGAGTACGTCAAGGCTGTATATTGTCATTCTGCTTACTTAACTTATATGTAGGGTACATGTGAAATGCCAGGCTGGAGGAATCACAAACTGGAATCAAGATTGCTAGGAGAAATATCAACAACCTCATGTATGCAGATGATACCACTCTAATGACAGAAAGTGACGGGTAAAAGAGGAGAGTGGAAAAAAAAAACTGGCTGAAACACAACATTCAAAAAACTAAGATCATGACATCCAATTCCACCACTTCATGGCAAACAGAAGGGGAATAAGTGGAAGCAGTGACATATTTTACTTTCTTGGGCTTCAAAATCACTGTGGACAGTGACTGCAGCCATGAAATTAAAAGATGCTTGCTCTTTAGAAGGAAAGCTATGTCAAACCTAGATAGCATATTAAAATGCAAAGATATCACTTTGCCAACAAAGGTCCATCTAGTCAAAGATATGGTTTTTCCAGTAGTCATGTTCAGATGTGAGAGTTGAAAGGCTGAGCACCAAGAATTGATGCTTTCAAATTGTGATGCTGGAGAAGACTCTTGAAAGTCCCTTGGACTGCAAGGAGATCAAACTGTTGCAGGAAGGGGGACCCCTTCCAGGGCCCGAAACTGGGCTAACACTCAGAAATGAACTGTCCGAGGAGACACATGTGCTGACAAAGCAAGAGATTTTATTGGGAAAGGGCACCTGAGTGGAGAGCAGTAGGGTAAGGGAACCCAGGAGAACAGCTCTGCCACATGGCTCACAGGCTCCAGTTTTATGGTGTTGGCATTAGTTTCCGGGTTGTCTTTAGCCAATCATTCTGACTCTGAGTCCTTCCTGGTGGTGCATACCTTGTTCAGCCAAATGGATGCCAGAGAGAAGGATTCTGGGAGGTGGTCAGACATGTGGTGTCTCCTTTTGACCTTTCCCGAACTCTTCAGGTTCAGTTCAGTTCAGTTGCTCAGTCATGTCTGACTCTTTGAGACCCCATGAATCGCAGCACGCCAGGCCTCACTGTCCATCACCAACTCCCGGAGTTCACTCAAACTCCATCTTCAGGTTGGTGGAGGCTTATTAGTTCTGTGTTCCTTACCGGGACCTCCTGCCGTAAAACAACTTATGCAAATGGTTACTATGGTGCCTGGCCAGGGTGGGCAGTTTCAATCAGTGTGCTTCCCCTAACAAAACCAGTCAATCTTAAAGGAAATCAGTCCTGAATATTCATTGGAAGGACTGATGCTGAAGCTCCAATACTTTGGCCACTTGATGTGAAGAGCCGACTCATTGGAAAAGACTCTGATGCTGGGAAAGATTGAACACAAAAGAGAAAATATGTCAAATTTATAAATTAAAATTTATCATAGATGTGTATGTACATACAGGAAAAGACATAGTATATATAGGATTCAGTATTATCCTCGGTTTCCAGCATCCACTGGGGGTCTTGGAACATATCCATGGAGGATAACAGGGGAACTACTGTACTCTCTCCCATGTGCTGTGCTTTGCGTAGTCGTATCCAACTCTTTGCGACCCCATGGGCTGTAGCCTACCAGGCTCCTCTGTCCATGGGGATTCGCCAGGCAATAATTCTGGAGTGCATTGCCATGTCCTTCTCCAGGGGATGTTCCCAATGCAGGGATCAAACCCAGGCCTCCCACATTGCAGGTGGATTCTTTACCATCTGAGCCACCAGGGAAGCCCAAGAATACTGGAGTCGGTAGCCTATCCCTTCTCCAGGGTATCTTCCCAACTGAGGAATCGAACTGGGATCTCCTGCATTGCAGGCAGATTCTTTACCAACTGAGCTACCAGGGAAGCCCACTCTTCTCCATACTATCACCTTTATAAGGCTTTTTTCTGCAGCCTTCCCCCACCTGCCCTTCCTTATCACCGAGTAGGGTGCTGAGCACATTCCTGAATGCTGTTTTGAATTAATCATGGTTGAATATTCCTGAAGAAAAAAACTGACAAGGCTATGGATGGAGAATAAAAGACAGTATTAAGATAGGAATAACTGACCGAGGCTTGAGGAGGTTATGTTTTGAAACCAGAGAGGAAAAGGATGGTGGAGAGAAGGAGGAAGAAGGGAAAGAAGAGAGTAAACTGAAAGGAAAAATGGTGGGAGCGAACTGAAAGGATCTACATTAGGGGAAGAGTAGGGTTTAAGGCGGAGAAGGCAATGGCACCCCACTCCAGTACTCTTGCCTGGAAAATCCCATGGATGGAGGGGCCTGGTGGGCTGCAGTCCATGGGGTCGCTAGGAGTCGGACACGACTGAGCGACTTCACTTTATTTTTTCACTTTCATGAATTGAAGAAGGAAATGGCAACCCACTCCAGTGTTCTTGCCTGGAGGATCCCAGGGACGGGGGATCCTGGTGGGCTGCCGTCTATGGTGTAGCACAGAGTCGGACACGACTGAAGCGACTTGGCAGCAGCAGCAGCAGCGGGGTTTAAGGAGTATCTCATAAGCCTGTTTTGAGAATTACTAATACAAGAGCACATATTCTTTCTTTTTCCTACATACACATACAAATAACCCAGCTACACTCACAGGGTTAAGCTATAATTTTCCCAAACTCCATCCTTCACACAGTCATTTAAACAAATTTTGTCATACACACCCATACCCATAAAAAGACAAATCTCAGATGCACACACCCTGATACCCTTTTTTCTGACAGCACACATCCACACAGACACACAGCCAACCCCCTTATATATGCTACTGTGCACACAATCCCCTTAAACCCTTCCCCACAAATTGACAGCCATGTATCTGTGCACACACACACACAAATACACACATCTACATGGCTTAGTTTCAGAAAATTCATCTCCACTCCTGTCTCCTATTTACCATCTGCAGTGGGAAAGAGCTCTCTTTATAGAGAATAACTGTTAAATAGATAGGGACCAGAATAATCATTTGTGGTACATCATTGTTGTCAGTAATTTTGATAACCAGATCAACAAAGCACTATTATAATGGACCATCTGCAGTGACATGGAAATCAGGGTTATAAAGAACCCTTATAATAGGATTTTTACCTCTAGCTAAGAAAAGAGGTCTACTAACAGATTTAGTGTAAAAATAGGGGAAACATCAGCCTATTTAAAAGTGAGGGCCTTACAGCTGCATAATAATCCTAATTATCCATGATTCTTATGTCTTTGTTACAGCACTTGTATGACTCTCTTAGATTCTGTTCCAGTTAGCAGTGTTACTGGATGTACTTAAAAGTAAAATACAATTACATGTCTTTCAAAATGTTCTATTACTTAGATTTTTCATTAATTCAGACTGACCTTAACTCCTCCCTTTCTCCCCGCCCCCTCCCCGCTCCACCCCCTACCTCCACTCCACAATTAGGATGACTTAGAGTAGTTTCAGTGTAAGTAAAGACTTAAGGTTTTTATCCTTTTCTGCCTTGTACTAGAAGAAAGTAAGGGAGAGAAGAGAATGTCAACATTGAGGCCCTGGAGGGGAGAAATCTGGGAGGTCTGAACAGATGGATCAGAAGGAAGAAAAACAGGAGGGGGATTAGAGGGAAGGGAGGAGAGTGGGAGAGAGGGGTACAGAGAAGGGGAGTGCAGAGAACCTGACACCAGAGTTGAAAGCAGCAGGGAGAGAGAAGCTGAGAGGGAAAGAGGCTAGGGACCCAAGTGGAGGGAAGCAGGGAACTGAGGAGGGAGCGGGATGGGGGTGGGGGGGGGGTGTAATGGGAAACCCAACATGAGAGGTAATGAGCAGGGGCTGCAGGAGGAAGGGCCTGGGAAGGAAGCAATGGAGGGCATTCAAAGCCTGAAAACTGTGCTGAATACTCTGTGCCTCTAGGAATTTTACACACACACAAACACACTTTACTCAAATGTGTTTCGTTCTCTTAAAATATGGATAAGACCAAAGATAAACTGTGCCTCCGTCACCATTTTGCCCACGAGCAACGGTGCACACTTAAACACAGCACACAAACACTGCCCCGCTTTATTTGGAGAGGACCTGAAATTGCTCAGCTACTTGGAGCAGACTTAAAACCATCCAGCATAGCTGCCTGTGACCGTATATACTCCACTTTCATTTCCCAACATTACACCAATGACTTAGGCACTACATCGCTGATTGATTTGTTTTCTCTTCATTTCTCTCCGACAACCTCCCCCGCAACCCCGCCTCGCACACACCAAGGAACCTCCCCTCCAAATTCTTTCCAACCACTCAATCCTCTGAAGCAGCCAGATGATACTCCACCCCCCAATTCTGGCTTCATAGCAAAAAAAAAAAAAAACTGCTGCTGTATGGGCAGCTTGTGGGTGTGTCGGAGCCAAGCTGTGAAGCTACTCTCAAATGAGGCAGATCCCTGGGGTCTCTGTGGAGGCACTGCTCAAGGCGGCAGGCTGGGTGCTGAGGTGGGGCAGCGACTCACCTCACTAATATTTGCAACTTTTCCTGAGGCTCCCAGAGGGTAATCTGGCTTTTTGCATTCACAGACTCATCTGCTGAAGACCTTGGAGCAGGTTGTCAGGAGCTGATGGGGACAGTATTTTACTTACTTGCTCTTTTGTCTTACTCAAAAATGCTCTTCCTGAAAATGAAACAGCAAGTCAAGACACCATCCAGAGCTCTCAGTGCTCATCTTGTTGTTGTTTAGTCACTCAGTCATGTCTGGCTCTTTGCGACCCTATGGACTATAGCCCACCAGGCTACTCTGTCCATGGGATTCTCCAGGCAGGGATACTGGAGGAGGTTGCTATGCCCTTCTCACAGGGGATCTTCCCGACCCAGGGATTGAACCCACATCTCCTGCATTAGCTGGAGGATTCTTTACCACTGCACCACCTGAGAAGCCCCAACACTCATCTAACTCTGGATAAAATCCTGTCTCACTCTTGACACCATGATCCCCTTCCCCAGAATGTGAGGAGTAAGGGACATTTTTTGTCCTCTCTTTGATCAATAGTATTAAACTTATAGTCTTATATCCTGGCCACCGATCCCCAAGTCTTCTTCACCGCTTACCAAAAAACAAAAAACAAAAAACCTGATAGTCCTGATCCAACTATGTTCACTGACAACAATTGATCATGAAGGATGTAGGGATGGGGAAACGTGATGAGGACCTCCCTCTCAAATGGATGCCAACCCAGACCCTCACTGTATTCCTCTTGGAGTCCCTGCAATCCTGCAGACAGTCATAGGGAAAAATAAGGAAGTGAATAGTATTCTAAATGTACATGCGTGCATGCTAAGTCACTTTAGTCGTGTCTGACTCTTTGCAACCCCACGGACTGTAACCCACCAGGCTCCTCTGTCCATGGGGATTTTCCAGGCAAGAATAATGAGTGGGTTCCATGCCTTTCTCCAGGGAATCTTTCCTACCCAGGGATCAAACCCATGTCTCCTGCCTTGGTTGGCAAGTTCTTTACCATGAGCACCACCTGGGAAGCCCAATATTCTAAATACAGCAACCAGATAACCCCAAGACTTGGTTCCTAGGATGAAGCAAGCTTCCACATGCCAAACATGCTAGACTCCGTGGGTGGCATCCTTCCCTGCCTGACCCACCAGAAATGTACAGATAAGCCAAGCTACATGTCATAGAGGTTTCTAGCTGCCTTCCCCCAATACCTCTATTCTCAGGACTCTTCTTCCTGGGGAGATTCCTCACCCATATCTCTAAGTTCTTTGAATCCTAGAAAAGGTGTTCCTAACAGGGTTCTGGGTGCCCATATCCCAGATTCCAGGCAGCTAGACTAGGGAATTAAAGAATTCAGTAGTGCATCTTCAGCAGTAGGTTAAGCAAAGGGAGTGGGGAAGAAAGGATTCTTTGAGATGGATGAGAAGATGAAAACTATGAAACCGTAGATTAGAAGCTTCTCTGGTGACAGAGACAAATGTGCACATACCTACAGTGTGAGAGGAAAGCCATAAACATGTCTTTTTTTCAAAGTTATTTATTTCAGGGAATGTGCCCCTGGAGACTTCTTTGGGACTCGAAGTTTTAACCAGGTGCAACATACTGTGCACTCCATGTCCTGGCAGCATTCACACCTGAGCAGCACAAGAACAAGATGGAGTCACCCAGGAAGAAGAGATGCCTCTAGCTCACTGATCGCCTCGTTCAAAAGCAGATTTGTGCAAACTAAGTCGCTTTAGTCATGTCCGACTCTTTGTGACCCCATGGACTGTAGGCTGCCAGGCTCCTCTGTCCATGGGATTCTCCAGGCAAGAATACTAGAGTGGGTTTCCATTTTCTCCTCCAGGGGATCTTCCCGATCCAAGGATTTGGGAGTACTATAACTGGCAAGCTATACACCCAAACCCAAGAATGCTGATATCATTATTATTTAAAAGAACTCCCAAACAAACCCACTCCTCACTGTCCTAATATCTCAACAGGTCCAAGATTACAGTGAAGCAAGAAAAATGCCTAAGGTGCAAAACTGAATAAAGCATTCACTCCCAGGGTCATGCAGCTACTAACCATGCACTTACATGGCCATGAGAAGTGCCTCCTTCAATTTTGCACCTTAGACATTTCTCTTGTCTTATCCTATTCCTAGCCTTGTATCTCACTCTAAAAAGAAAATTCCATCAGGCCTCATCTGGACTGGGAAAACCAGAAGGAAGCCCATTGTCTCACTGCATCTGATTGTACTATTCAGTTTACACAAAGGAACGCCAACAAAACACGGGGACCACACAACCAAGAATTAAGACAGGGCACATATTTGTAAGGATGCAATTTACCCTCTGCTTAATTTCTTCTCACAGTGGGGAACTCTTAAGCTTCTCAAGCAACTCATTTCATCTTTGGTCAGCTCTATCAGAAACATCTTTCATCACTGAGCAGTAATTTGTCCCTCTCCAAGGCTTCTACCCATAGCTCCTGATTCTAACACACAGCAAAGCCCATCTCATCCTCAACAGGACATTTCTTTCAATATTTGAAGATAAGTAAAACACTTATGCATCCCCACATGTACATAAAGTTACCACTTATTACACATCAACAAAGCCCCAGCACTTTGCACTGAGCCACATCACCCACCATCTCATTTAATCCTCACAGTAATCTTGTATAAGGTATAGGATGAATATTAACTCCATTTTACTAGTGAAGAAACTAAAACTCTCTTAGGGCAAGGCACACATGTGCATGTGTGCTCAGTCGTGTCCAATTCTCTGTGACCCCATGGACTGTAGCCAGCAAGGCTCCTCTGTCCATGGGATTCTCCAGGCAGCAATACTGTAGTGAGTTGCCATTTCCTTCTCCAGGGGATCTTCCCAAGCCAGGGATCGAACCCGAGTCTCCTGTGCCTCCTGCATTGCAGGCAGATTCTTTATCCGCTGAGCCATTGGGGAAGCCCAAGAGTAAGGCCTGTGCCTATTTATATCACCATTATAGACTCAATGCTTAGCAGAGTGCCTGACACGTAGCAGGTGTTCATTGATTTTAATGAGTGCGATCCAGCGCCTAAGTCACACAGCCGGTAAGTGGTGGAGCTGGCATTCAACTTCCAATCCAAAGCCTGCTATCCTTTCATTATTCCCACCTTCCTAGTTCCCTCATCTGACGTTCAGAAGGCTTCATTTGAGTCCTTTCATCCTGATGGCTTTCCTCAAACATTGGTCTGTATCTGTTTGAAGAATGACTGGTGTAACTGACCCAAAAATGCCAGCATGTCTTCTAACAACACCGTTCATGAATTTTCAGACAGGTGTCTATTATATCAGACAGGTGATATAATTGTACTCAAAGTCCGCTCACAGTAGGTGTTCCTGTTACCCATCCACTCAAACTTCCAGCTAGAAGTTCTATTTAATCAGGTCTCAGTTATACTGATGAGCACATTTAATGTCCTGAGTTCTAATACAAATTTCACTTTACTGCACATACAATCTCTAGCCATTAGTAAACAAACAGCTGTGGACACAACACTGACTAGCCCTCTCCCTAATTGCTTTCTTATGTTAATCAGCAGGTAAATCCTAAACTTTGATTTTTTTTTTCCCTTTTCCTGTCATACCTGATTTCCCCCACTGAAACTAGATTTAGTATCTAAGCATTTTTCTCTGTTATTTGACACAATCTGCATAATTAGGCAGCCACTTTCCAAAGGCCCAGGCTTTTAAAAGGAGAAACAGAAAAACAAGAAAAGCACCTGTGTTCCTCAATTCCCGAGCCATTCAATTTACTACCACAAATTTCACAATCTTTAAAGATATCTCTCTGATCATCTGATGGTGTCCTAAGAATCAGCAGAAATGGGTAATCATCATAGCTTTGGTAAGTCTCTGCAGGATCTACAGCACATCCTAGATATGTGCTCTTAGAAGACGGCACACTTTCAGGTTGGCAGTATTTGAGTTACTCCCAACTTCCTCTAAGCCCTCAGTGGGAAATCCTACCAGCTAAGATGTGGCTCCCCTGAAGGTCTGTAGCACATTGTCTTGCTTCTAATAATGCTCAAGAATCCATGTAATTTGCGCTTTTCAAGATAGTCTAGTGGACTCCATTGTGATTAGAGTCACACCCCCTGGAGAAGGAAATGGCAATCCACTCCAGTACTATTGCCTGGAAAATCCCATGGACAGAGGAGCCTGGTAGGCTACAGTCCATGGGGTTGCAAAGAGTCGGACACAACTGAGCGACTTCATTTCACACATCTATTATTATGCCTTATATTTATTTATATTTATTTACTTACAGTTGTGGACTTCCCTGGTGGCTCAGTGGTAAAGAATCTGCCTGCCAATGCAGGAGACACGAGTTCAAACCCTATGTGGCTTTGGAGAAGGAAATGGCAACCCTCTCCAGTATTCTTGCTGGGAAATCTCATGGACAGAGGAGCATGGCGGGCTACAGTCTATGGGGTTGCAAAAGAGTCAGATATGACTGAGTGACTAACCAACAAATTTACAGTTGTACAGTGATTCCCCTCCTTCTCTTCCTTTTCTGTGAACCTTTCTCCTACCATCCTCCATGACTCTGTTTAGCCATGGCACCTTTTTCCCATAGATCCTGGGAAGTTGCTGCTTTTTAAAAAATACTCAAGCTTCATCCTCTGGGTAAAAAGGCCTTACACCTAATGAAAATGTTATATACTTTACTGGTTCAGGGAGTTTTATTTCTCTTTCTTTTCCTCATCACTGACAAATTCAATGAAAATTCAACTATGAGTAAGGCATTGGTTTAGGGACAGTGAATACAAATCTATAGTTGTTAAAGATAGAAACACTGGCATAAAATGATACAGCTGCTATGGAGAACAGTATGGAGATTCCTTAAAAAAACTAGGAATGAAACTACCATATGACCCAGCAATCCCACTACTGGGCATATACCCTGCTGCTGCTGCTGCTGCTGCTGCTGCTAAGTCACTTCAGTCGTGTCCGACTCTGTGCAACCCCAGAGACGGCAGCCCACCAGGCTCCACCGTCTCTGGGATTCTCCAGGCAAGAACACTGGAGTGGGTTGCCATTTCCTTCTCCAATGCATGAAAGTGAAAAGTGAAAGTGAAGTCACTCAGTCGTGTCCCACTCTTAGCGACCCCATGGACTGCAGCCCACCAGGCTCCTCCATCCATGGGATTTTCCAGGCAAGAGTACTGGAGTGGGGGTGCCATTGCCTTCTCCAGATATATACCCTGAGAAAACCACAATTCAGAAAGATACATGTTCCCCAGTGTTCATTGCAACACTATTTACAATAGCCAAGACATGAAAGGAACCTAGATGTCCATTGACAGATGAATGGATAAAGATGTGGCACATATATAAAATAGAATATTACTCAGCCATAAAAAGGAATGAATTTGAGTCAGTTGTAGTGAGGTTGATGAACCTAGAGCTTGCTATACAGAATGAAGTCAGTCAGAAAGAGGAAAAGAAATATCATATATTAACACATATATACAAAATCTAGAAAAACAGTACTGATGAACCTATTTACAGGGAAGAAATGGAGATGCATACATAGAGAATGGACTTGTGGACACAGCAGGGGAAGGAGAGGGTAGGACAAATTGAGAGAGTAGCATTGACATATACGCACTATCATATGTAAAACAGATAACTGGTGGGAAGCTGCTATATAACACAGGGAGCCCAGCCTGGTGTTCTGTGATGACCTAGATGGGTGGGGTGGAAGAGGGAGGGAGGTTCAATGGGGAGGGAATATATATATATATATATATATATATATATATATATATATTATTCTACATATATATGTAGAATTATGAATGATTTGCATTGTTGTATGCCAGAACCAACATAACATTTTAAAGCAATTATCCTCCAATTAAAAAAAAAGAAAGGCTGGCAATCTTACCTTAGCTTTGAGCTCTTTCTGTTATTAAAATCTAAAAATTACTTGTTTGCTTTTAATCATATTGCCTCAATTGTTGTGAATGCTTTCCATCTTTCCTGATAATATGGAGTCCAGAGAGATGCTTTGTACAACTTTTCCTACTCTCAAGATGTGGCAGCTAGATGGCTTTTGGTAGCCACTCCAGCAAGAAGTACAGTAGCTTCAAGTTACTAGAGAAGTCCCTTAGGATTGTCTCCTCTTGTTTTGGGTTGAGATTTTATGTAAAGCCTCATCTTTTATGGGTACTATTGGTAACCAACTGGTTCAACACCATAATTATACCACATTTTCTGTTGCCCTGGTAATACAAGCTTTTGCTGAGTACTTTGTAGAAAAAAAAATGTTTTTTCAAAATAAACACTTAAATTACATACAAAAATACCCAAGTAACATGCAATTTTACCAAAAGTTTACAAACATTTACTGCCTTTTTAAGATAGTTAACTCATCATCACTGGGGACATCGAATTTGAGATTCCTACATTTTTTTGTTGTTGAGATATATTTTATTTTTTTATTGTTGAGATGTATTCATTTTTAATTGAAGGATAATTGCTTTACAATATTGTATTGGTTTCTGCCATACATCAACATGAATCAGACATAGGTATACATATATCCCTGCCCTCTTAAACCTCCCTCCCCCCCAAAAAAAAACCTCCCTCCCACCTCCCATCCCATCCCACCCCTCATTGAGTTGGAGGCTGCTGCTGCTGCTAAGTCGCTTCAGTCATGTCCGACTCTGTGCTACCCCATAGACGGCAACCCACCAGGCTCTGCCGTCTCTGGGATTCTCCAGGCAAGAACACTGGAGTGGGTTGCCATTTCTTTCTCCAATGCATGAAAGTGAAAAGTGAAAGTGAAGTCTCTCAGTCGTGTCCCACTCTTAGCGACCGCATGGACTGCAGCCCACCAGGTTCCTCCATCCATGGGATTCTCCAGGCAAAAGTACTGGAGTGGGTTGCCATTGCCTTCTCCGGAGTTGGAGGCTAGTCTAGATAATTTCTAAGGTTCTTCCAACTCTAAAATTTCATGTTCAAAAAACTGACCCTCAGAGGGTATACCCCATGTTATATGACCCAGAGCTAAGTCTTAGGCTCTGGGGGCCCTCGGCATGTGTTGTGAATATCTGGCATTTTTGTTATCCCTGTTATACACACTGCACTCTGGGATAGCTTTAAGATAATTTCAGCACTCTGTGATGGAATACATTGCCCATAGGTAGGCAGTATCTTCATATTCCTCACTATATTTGGTACAGTCATGCACATGTTAAGAACAGAATGAATGCTTGTTGCATTTGAACTTTGAGATCCAAAGCTGTCACAGAATACCTGCTTTCTGTCATCCCTGAAATTCATGGTGTTCTGGTGATAACATTTGGCCAGGTTGTATCCATAGGTCTGGCAATTTACTGGACTGTTCCCCCTCTATCATGGCATTTTTTAGGGTGGCACGAACTCAGAGTCATCCAGAGGAGGAAGGCATGGAGGAAATCACACCTCGTGTTTCCACCCAACCTCTCTCCATATTCCTAAACCTACTTACAGGTAAATAAGTTTTCAGTGTACATTGGAGGTAGCATTCAATAAGGAAAATAAAGTGAAAAGAAAATATGTTGGAAGTAAGGAGAAATTGCCCAATTACTTCACACTGGAGATAACTGGAAGTTTTTATGAGACTGTTTGTATAAAAGTCTCTAATAATTTTAGTGCTCACGAAGGGAATTACTTCTTCACTACCTATGTCCTTAGGCAAGGAGACCTGGGCAATTTTGAATTCACAGTGCCCTAGGGAAAATGTTGCCTCAAATTTTTACTGATTTTTTATTTAGTTGCTAGGATATTGAGTTCTTCCTAGGTATGATCCAAGATTGTACCACTTACCAGAAAACAGTGATAACAGAAGTTCTTTCAGATGGTATATGGATCAGTGGGCATGTAGATAGAAAGAGAATGAAACAGATGAATGGAGAATAGGTGGCACTAGAAAGAATGGCTCAGTAGGTAGATGATGGAAATTGGTGTCGGCATCTTAGAAAGGTCATCCTTTCACTGCCTGAATTCAGAATCTGTTGTGAAATAAGACAAAACAATGAGCTTTTATCACTCATAAGGGATAGGCTGGAAAATATAGCTCATAACGTTAGTCAAGAGGGTTTCCTGATACTGAATTCCAGAATTAACAGAGATAACCACCCAGGCACAGACAATGATCTATGAGACAGGCCTTTCCCCATGGGATATGTTAAGAGTCCTTTTCTTATAAGAGCAAAGGAAGAACAAAAGAGGTTGCAGCTCATTCCCAAGAAGGAAGGAGGGCACTATTCAAATCCACTTTTTGCTCCCAAACTCACTAGCCATGTCACTCCACCTCTCATAGGAAGGTGCAGTAAAGAGTGGAGGGAAGCCAAATGCATGACAGTGATAGCCAACCCTCCACATGATAGGGAAACATCAAGAATGGAGAAGAAGCATTTCATACCCACCTTCACTACAAAGTGGCCTTTTAGTGAGAAAATTAATGGTTAGGAAACTGACCCCAAAATATTAGCCATTTTTATTTTCCACGTGAGAAATACTCTTAGCATGAACCACAGCATGCTATTACTTCAACCTACAATAAGTTATCTGAATCTAGTTAGTTCAGTAATTCAGAGCCATATGCTATAGTGATGAAAAAAGAAAGTCCTGGTCACATTTAAATATTGTTTATATTATAAAAACCATATTAACCTAGGGTAACTTTAGTACACATGTGATGACTTATTTTGACTATCCTAATAAGAGATCCAAGGTCCAGAGTGGAAATAATACATCAATATGCATAGAAAGTGGCTGCCAGTGATAATGGATTCCAAATATCTAAAAAACTGGTATAATTAATACCTGAATTCCTCTAAGACTGATCTTTTACTGACAAGCACACTGGTAGGACAAGTTGTCCCTTGGATTTTATAACAACAGTCATCTATCATAGAGGTTGAAAGGTAATTAATATTTTTCCTTATTCTAGAGAGCAGTCACACCTAGAAGACAAAACTCAATAACCCTGTCTATCAATCATCATTTACAGATGGACAAATTTAGTATTGGGTTTAGGATTATGAAAGAGGAAGTTTGAAAGAATTGCAAACAACACAACAAAGATTGAATAATATAACATGAATTATGAGCCCATCTCCTTCAGCATTTTTTAGGATTAGCTCTCAGCTTAGTTCAGTCACTCAGTCATGTCTGACTGTTTGTGACCCCATGGACTGCAGCACACCAGGCCTCCCTGTCCATCACCAACTCCCGGAGTTTACTCAAACTCATGTCCATTGAGTCGGTGATACATCCAACCATCTCATCCTCTGTCGTCCCCTTCTCTGGCCTTCAATCTTTCCCAGCATGAGCTCTAGCTGGAAGCTATTACTTTGAACACAGTGATTTTCGAATTTTAAATTAAAAACATATTTCCTTAATCATCACACACAATTATTATTTGCATTATTTCTCTGAAGGTTTAAAAACCTACATGCAATGTAAACATAATTTGGCTACAGACAAAACTGATATTGATATCAGGCAGAGACTAGTTGACAGTAGAACACGCAGATTATGCACTGTGCCCTGCTTTTGATCCTCTCCACAATGACTAGGCTTCTTCCCTTGTAGTTTAGGTCAAACAGCCAAATAGAACAAATGGAAAATATGACTAGGAGCTTTATTTTAATCACTACAGAAGCTACAATCAAGACAAACCATTGATGAGGAGAGTAATTAACATCGCTATGAGTTGAACTGATGTTCATTTCTGTCCATTTCTCTAACACCCATGAGGAAAACCAACAGCATTAAAAACAATGGGGCCCCCCAAAATGTTAATGTTGGTAATTAACAGCTGATTTTAACATTTTAAAAGAGTAATTACCTTCTAGAGTTTCTAGAACAATCAGATCAAAACTGAATATACAGGGCATTTACATGAAAGTAGCTGTTGCTGTCTTTGCCTGCAGTTAGATAGTTTTCTGGATGCTGTGATTTGTTGAATCCAGTAAATATATTTCCTCTGCTGACGACTGAAATTCTGCTCTCTCTTTGGTTTTAAGAACTCTCTCTTTGGCTTTTTACTTCCCATTAGTCTATAAAGGCAACCAATATTTATTGAATACTGACTGTTCCAGACAGCATACAGGTTGCCGGGGTTACAAAGATAAATAAGAGCCATTCTCCACCCTCAGGTAGTAAAAACACTCCTCAGAGGAGTATCATTAAATTCGTAACACCTAAGTGAGAATTAGTTTTATCGATCCCCTCCTGCAAGAGATCCTGTGGGATAAAAAGGGAAAAGGAGAGTTTTAAAGGGAGCTTGGAATGCACTTCTACTAGCATTAATTCATGCCTTTCCTCTGAGTCATTAATCCCTTTCAATTTCATCAGGAATAAATTCTAAACACATGAAATAAAACAGTAATTATACAAAATATCTACTTGCTCCAATAATATAAAATACCATTTTTTCAACTACAGGGTGGGAACAGGTTCTGTGTGCACACTTCACTTATTAGTTAAAAAAAAAAAAAAAGGTGAAGAAAGCCCCTGTTTTTTAGGCAGAAAGGCCTAGGGCTCAAACTTAACTCTGCCATTTACCACTGGTGTGATCTCACCCTCTTAATGGCCCTGAACATTTGTTTCTTTTCTTTTTTAAATATTATTTAATTTAAATAATTATTTATGTTTTGGCCATACTACACAGTATGTGGGATCTTAATTCTCAGACCAGGGATCAAATTCACACCCCCTGCATTGGAAGCATGGAGTCTTAACCACAGGACCACTAGGGAAATCCCCTGAACATCTATTTCCTCATCTATAAAGTGGGGAAAATAACAAGTAATGTATGCAAAAGGATTCCCTAGTGGCTCAGCAGTAAAGAATCCACCTGCAATGCAAGAGACATGGGTTCAGTCCCTGGGTCGGGAAGATCCCCTGGAGAAGGAAATGGCAGCCCACTCCAGTATTCTTGCCTGGGAAATCCAATGCACAGAGGAGCCTGGCGAGCTACAGTCCACAGGGTTGCAAAGAGTCGGACATGACTGAGTGACTGAGCAAGAGTATTGTTCATTTTAAATGAATTAAGAAATAAGTATTTTAACCTTTCTCAGTTTTAATTTCTAATATGGGAAATATTGATGGATATAATTCATTCACAAAAACAAAGCTCTTAAATCTAATTTTAGACTTGGCATTTCCTAAACTTATCTCTATTCTTTTCAAGATTAATATATACCAACAGAAGGTTTACTACATTCTTATTTTGGCTTCTATCACTCTTTGGTAAAAGTGCAACTATGCCATGAACCAACAAAAATATGTGCAAGAAGAGATGCAAAGGGCATGAAAATTTCCTCATATGATTAATCATCTCTTATTATTAGCCATAATAATTAATTTAATAGCTCACAATTTGTTTTATTACAGGGAGATTTATTGAGATACAGTGAATTTCACCTTTCAGTGTATATTCTATGGATTTTAACAACTGTACTATGTGCTTAGTCACTTAGTCCTGTCCGACTCGTTGTGACCCCATTGAGTGTAGCCTGCCAGTCTCCTCTGTCCATGGGATTCTCCAGGCAAGAATACTGGAGTGGGTATCCATTCCCTTCTCCAGGGGATCTTCCTGATCCAGGGATTGAACCCAGGTCTCCTGCATTGCCGGCGAATTCTTTACTGGCTTAGCCACCAGGAAAGCCCTTAACAACTGTATACAGCTGTGTAATGGTGATGGACAGGGAAGCCTGGCATGCTGCAGTCCATGGGGTCACAAAGAGTCAGACACAACTGAGCGACTGAACTGAACTGTATCACAATCACAAATATTCCCTTTGTAGTCAACCCTTACCCCTTCCTCGGCCACTGGCAATCACTGGTTTCATTTATGTTCTTGTCTTTTTTTTTTCCTTTTCCATAATATTATACAAATAGAATCATACAGTATGTAGCCTTTTGAGTCTGGTTTCTTTCACATAGCAACACAAATATGAGATTTATCCATGTTGTTGCATGTATTAGTAGTTTGTTCCTATTATTGTTGAATTGTATTCTGTTGCATGGATGGGTGAATCAGCTTGCTTCTCCATTCTCTCGCTGATAGATATTTGGGCTGTCTCCAGTTTGGGCGATTATGAATGAAGCTGCTATAAACAGTCGCTTACAGGGTTTTGTATGGGCATATGTTTCTTTTTCCCTTAGGTAAATACCTGTTAAGAAATATCCAAACTGTTTTCTAAAATGGCTGTAAAAATGACTTTTCCACAAAGCATGTCATTGATCAAAATTTTAAGATTTCATTAACATCTCCTATTGGAGATCTATGTTTGTAGACAGTAAAGAACAGACTATAGGGAAAGAAAGAAATTAGGGAATATAAATGCATTCTGCTTCTTATCTTAAAATTAATTCTGAGAAATTCAGTTAAAATTTCCATATATTGTTCTATTTTTTAGCTTTTGTTCAGTATAGATATTTTGTTTGCATTTGATTATCCATAGACAATAAAAGCTTATGCATTTTGAATAGTGATGTCACAAAAAAAAATCATAAAACATTTGATGTCTCTTTTTTATCTGGTCTCCCTATAACATATAAAACAAAACCTTGCAGAGAACATTCCCTCTCACCTCTGAAAGGGGCAGGGGTGAACACAGTAGAGTTATTTCTTATTTAAAATTGTGAGCCTAACAGTGTGGCCTTATCCATGATTGCAGTAAAACAATAAAGAGCCAGTTAGAATCAATGCTTAGAGAGCCGAGTTATAGTTTTCTTTGCTCTTAAAACCACACAGAGTCAAAGGAGATTATTTCCAGGATAGGAGACCTGAGGAAAGCCAAAATTTTTAGAATTCAGTATTTTTATCAGTAGCTAAAATCTGTGCTTTTTTACATATTATTAGAGGACAGATACTCAAAAATTCATAAGCTACCTTGAGTTTTGTTGGTACTGTTTTACACGCTTCTATACCTCTGGTTTTTCTGTTAAAATATTAGATGGCAAGAGGTACTACAGGACATACAGCATTCAATCCTGTGGCTCTTTTGGTAAATGATGGTTACAAATGTGGCTTCAGAATCCCTTAATCCATATGAAAAATTGTCTTTCAAATAGTCATGATGAATTTCTAATCATTTGGTTTTAAGATAACAGTGTTCAAGTGAGTGCATTTAGGTATATTAAATGAAACCTGCGCTCTGATAATATGTGAATACAGGAAATTCCTGCTTTAAAACAGTTGATTATATAAATCTATACACTTCAGTTGCCTTGGCAGACGTAAAGCTATCTTTTCAAAATTTGAAAAGCTCTGACATTAGTCATTCCTAAGGTACTACTAAGCTTTGAAAGCTTTGAGCCAAGATTCAGATGGCTATCTTCACTCAATTTTGTATTATATATCAGTTAAGGTGCCAGAGGAAATGAGGCAGGGAGGTTTAGATGACCACTAGGGCTGAAGCCAAATTGCAGAGTATGCCCAGTTGGTTTTGACACATCTCATCTTCTTTTCTTGTGGCTCAACTGGTAAAGAATCCGCCTGCAATGCAGGAGATCTGGGTTTGATCCCTGGGTTGGGAAGATCCCCTGGAGTAGGGAAAGGCTACCCACTCCAGTATTCTGGCCTGGAGAATTTCATGGACTGTATAGTCCATGGAGGAGCAAAGAGATGGACACGACTGAGCGACTTTCACTTCACTTCACTTCACCTTCTTTTCTGATCCCCACTCTCATTTCTGGTTAGACTCTCTTCACCACTATTCAGGACCATTATATTATCCTGTGGCTTCGGTAAGTTCAAAGTAACCCAAGATGCCCTCCTCAAAAGTGATTTATACTGACAGAGAAAGACAAATACTGTATGATATCACTTATATGTAGAATTTTAAAAAATAGAACTACCTGGTGAATATAACAAAAGAGAAATGGACACAAATATACAGAACAAACCAGTGATTACCAATGGGGAGAAGCAAGGGGAGGGGCAAGATAGGGATAGGGTTTAAGACATACAAACTACTATGTATAACATAAATATTTTTTAGATTAGTTGTTTGTCAGTTGCTTCATTTGCTATTATTTTCTCCCATAAAACGAATCACCAGTCCAGGTTCAATGCAGGATACAGGAAGCTTGGGGCTGGTGCACTGGGATGACCCAGAAGGATGGTATGGGGAGGGAGATGGGAGGGGGGGTTCATGATGGGGAACACGTGTACACCCATGGTGGATGCATGTTGATGTATGGCAAAAGCAATACAATATTGTAAAGTAAAAAATAATAATAATAATTTAAAAAAAATTTTTTTTAATAAAAAATAAAATAAATAAACTACGAGGGTATATAGTACAACACAGAGACTATAGCCAACATTTTATAATCACTATTAATGGAATACAACCTTTAAAAATTGTGAATCACTATGTTGTACACCCAAAACATGTAACATTATCCATCAATCATATACCTCAATAAAAAAGTGATTTATACTAAAAAATAATCTTCTTTCTTGCTCTTCCCTTTCCCTAAGATCTTGTTCCCTCAGCTGACTAGCCAAAAGGAAATAATTCTGGTTATTGAATAAAATAATTCATATTAATTATAGTATGAATGATTGATAGACTCAAACTTCTTGCCCTAGCTATTTTCCATTGTGTCCCCAGATCCATTTCTACCCTTTTTCATCCTGATCTGTGACCTGGGAAACTGGACTTTATAGGGTTGCATCAACAGGTCATCTTGTCCTCTGGCTTCACATTAGGTTTGGCCAATGGGAAATACTGGCAGATGACTTAAGGGCATCATAGTAAAATCAGCATGTTTATTTCCTCAATTTCTTCTCTGTTGCATTACAATGGTTGTCTAAGTCAATTGAACAAGGGCCATACCTTCTGTCCGGGTGCCCTCTTATACAGTTTTTAATGGATTTTGTCAGTTGTGCAGTCCTCTTGCTCTCTTGGCGCTTCCCTGATAGCTCAGTTGGTAAAGAATCCACCTGCAATGCAGAAGACTCTGGTTAGATTCCTGGGTCGGGAAGACCTGCTGGAGATGGGATAGGCTACCCACTCCAGTATTCTTGGGCTTCCCTTGTGGCTCAGCTGGTAAATAATTGGCCTGCAATGCAGGAGACGTGGGTTTGATCCCTGGGCTGGGAAGATCCCCTGGAGAAGGGAAAGGCTACCCACTCCAGTATTCTGGCCTGGAGAATTCCATGGACTAATATATAGCCCATGGGGTTGCAAAGAATCGGACATGACTGAGTGACTTTCACTTGCTCCCTTGTGCCTATAGACTCCTCACTGTTTCTAGTCCTAGGATCTCATACAATCCTTTGTTACATTTCCCTAACCCTGCCTCCACATTTGCTAATAGCACCTTTAATAAGTTTTCCTCAATTATACCATTTAAGCATGTCATCTCTTTCCTATTAGGACACTAACTGGGTTCCCAAGTAATTTACCCTCCTTTCTTCCTGCCCTGCCCCTTTTCCAAGAAACATAAATTAGACATCCCAATTCTGAAAGGTTATGAGACCTATAAGATAGGGAAAGAAACCTCTGTTTCTGGACATAGTGATATATATACTCTTCTGATGATTCAAGGATCATCTCTGACTATCTAGGAGATAATGAAGAAAGAAGCTTATAATGATAGTTCATATATTTTGAGTATTTGCTATGCCCCAAGTAATTTCTATGAATTACATCAGTTAATCTTCAAAATGACCCAACATTTTTTATCCCCATTTTAATTTTCAGAAATTTAATTATGATGTTTCTTGACATGGATTTTCTTGGGTTTATCCTGGTTGGGGTTTATTCAGCTTCTTGAACCTGTAAATCTGTGTCTTTTGTCAAATTTGGGGTGTTTTTGGCCTTAGTTTTTCAAATACTCTCAGTCCCATTCTCTCCTTTCCTTCTGGACTCCAATGATACAAGTGTTGGATCTTTTGTTATTGCTGCACTGGTCCCAGACAGAGGCTGTTTTCCTTTTTTTCCCCAGAATATCTTCTCTCTGTTGTTCTGATTAGGTAATTTCCATCAATGAATCTATCAATCTATCTTCTATCAATCTATCTTCAATCTATCTTCAACTGATTCTGTCCTCTTGTCATCTTCACTCTACTAACAAGTTCATCCAGTGAGTTTATCCCACTGAGGGAAAGGGGAGTCTTAGGCCCAGGAGATCAAAGGGGTACAGACCTGGCTACTTTTTGTGGCATAGTCCCTCCTGCTGGTGTCATCCATCTCTCCAACAGCCTCAGGGAAGGAGAAGGAAGTCTCTGATCTTCAGGGACATAAAGGCTTCCCATGTCAGGCCACTCCCTGGTGCCTGTCACCTCAGTATTTCTCAGGGGAGGAACAGAATTTTGGGCCCAGTCTCAAAAAGAGCACTTCACCAAGCTGCTTATTGTCAACCAGACTTCCAGTGCATCAATCTTCACTACTTTCTGGGCTTGCCTGGTCTTATCAGTGGAACTTGCATCATTGAAGGAAGAATGAGCCTACCTAGGCTCTCTTCTATTTCTAGGGTGGGAGTCAGGAAATTTTGGGCCTGGGTCATCTTCTTCTGTTGGGTGGTTCTATGCATTGCTGCTGTTTTTCCTCTATTCCTTATGTCCCAAACCAATACATTTTCCTCTTACCATTACTCAAACTTAGCTTGCATTATTTCCTGGATTTGAAGTTGTGTTTAATAGGGAGGAGCAGGCAAAGACAAGTCTATGCTATCTTAGTCATATGATAGATTCTCACTCTTATTTTATAGAGGAGCAGACTATATTAGAAACTTTAAGGTATTTGTCAAAGTTTGTAAGCTAGAGAATGGCTGAAGTGGGATTCAAATCGAGGCAGTGTTTTTTCCCACGTCCATTTTCTTACCTTTGGATTTGAGGAAATTCATCAAATAACCAAGGCCTCTAGACTAAAATATCTCTTTTCTTGTACATGGAACTAGTGAGCCTGGTATATAACTGCTTATCCATGATACGTTCTAGGGAATGGTTTCAGTTCCTTCCAGTGGTATGGTTCATAAAGAGAAGAATTTGAAGGCATGGAGTTAGGAAATATTGACCTTGATTTAATTTAACCTTTTCTAAAGTACACACTGTTTGAAAAAGAATAAAGACTGAACTGTTTAAAAACTAAGATCTCAGTAACTGAATAATTAATTCTAAATGAACAAGTATGAGATATATTTGCGACCTGAGAATTTAGGAAAAGAAAATTTTGTTAGTTTTCCTTACTTCAGGACTGGGAGGGCATTTTGCTTGAGAGCTGCTGGTTATTGGAGAGGACCCCTTCTTATTTCTAGGAATATTTATTAGTATTCACTAAAAGACATCAGAAAGAATTATAAGATATTATACATAATAGTCTGGCTATCCTTATCCCTTTTCACAATTCCTTACATGAGTTACACATTAAAGAAATAATTTTTGATCTCAGCCATATTCACAAAAGTACAATTCACTTTATATAAGCTTCAATTTTGAATTCTATAAATCATATGATCAAATTCACACTCACCTGCTTTTATCCATGTGCTGATGGGGTGGTCCCCCCTTATTAAATAGTTTTAAGGCAACCCACTCTTCCATCTCCTGCTCATAGTACTAAATTTACTGAAGAAGGGATCAAGGAGAAAAATAGGTCATTGGACTCAATACAGGCTCCAAACCTCAAAGGATCAGGGCATTTCAAGACTAGGCACACAACTTCACAAATAAAGAGGTTCCATGGTTTTCAGAATATGAGTCATTATCCCATAATTTAAACCGTACTGTAAACTATAAAAAAAAAGAGTATCCTAATGATCCTTCTACCTTTCTGCTCCCTCTATATGAAGTGGCCTTCTCTGATCAAATATTGAATCTGTTTGATTTATAATTTCTTCCCTGTTTCCTCTTTAACATTGCTATAATATGGTGCCACAAAAATTTTTTTTGGCTCTGTATAACGATGTACAGCATTTTCTAAGTGCACCTACCTATCCACATTATCTTCTCCCTCCCTCTACCTTAGTTAACAAAAAGACCTTGATCAGGCAACAAAATGCAATTTCTTTAAACCCCCATGTATATCAATTCATGCAAATAGATCCTTTCAAAGGTATTTGGTTCTACAAACCCTGGTTTTGTAGCACTCATTGGTTGTACAAACTGTCATCCAAATTAGGTACAAATAGAATACCCAGCTGCATTTATAATAATGAGAGAACTGGAAACAACTTATATTGTCCAATCTTAGGGGAAAGTTTAAATAAATATCCTATGTTGTAGAGTTGAGTAATATGCAGTCTTTGAAAAGAAAATAAATAGTACTAAAAGGAACCAGAGAGAAATGGCTGATTTCAGAAATGTGGCAGGGTAGGCATAAGAGGAGCCTGGTATTGAAAAAAGTAAGGAAGTACTTCAGAAAAGTGATGGGAACATGTCAAAGGAAACAGGAGCCACCCTGAAGGAGCCACCATTGGCCAAGTCTGAAACAAAATTAGGATCAGGAAAAAAAACAAACAAACAAACAAACAAACAAGTGCAGCAATTAATTATAAAACACAGAAAAAGTAAGAATCTGGGAATTCATATTGATAACAACTAGACAGATAAGTAAACTGGAGAGGAAAGAGGTATTTTGCTTTCCTAGAAAGCTGAGTGCCAACTGGTAAATGTGAAGGAAGTGATAAATTGAAAGATTATCATTTTTCAGTCATTATGCTAAAGATAGGTCCAGGCTGGAATCATCAATGGATGTTTAGTCTATGGAAAATTTTTGATGAAAAGAAGAATATTTTCATGTTATGAAAGTGGCTCTCTATAGACTGCTTATTATTTTCAAGGGAAAATACTAATTATACAGTGGATAAATCAGATAACACCTTGACTGAATGATCACAAGTAACATCACCAAGGAGAAACAGATAAATATTTTATGCCTACTGAATGGTACCCCAAGAAGGACACAGCATCATTAAGTACTATTCTGGCCAGAAATGCATAGACTAAATCTAATTATGAGAATATATCAGAAAAAAATGAGAAACCTTTTGTAAAAAAACAGAGGATGAGACTGTATTCTTCAAAACTGTCAGTGCAAACAAAACCAAAAATAGCATGACTGTTAACTGCAATGTCTGGCCCAAGACTGAATACTCTACTAGAAGGACATGTGGGGGTCAATTAACATAAATGTAATACAGATAAACGAGTAAGTCGCTCAGTTGTGTCCGACTCTTTGCAACCCCACGGACTATACACTCCATGGAATTCTCCAGGCCAGAATACTGGAGTGGGTAGCCTTTCCCTTCTCTAGGTATCTTCCCAACCCAGGGATCAAACCCAGGTCTCCTGCATTGCAGGTGGATTCTTTACCAGCTGAGCCACAAGGGAAGCCATAGAAGACTAGAAAAATTATTGTTCCAGTGCTATGTTTCCTGAAGCTGGAAAGTGTACTATTATGTAAGATAATACACCCATTCTTAAGAAACACATACTGAATTATTAAAGGAGTTAAAGTTAAATTATTTTTAGGAGTTATTTTAGGAGTTAAAGTTACAGGACATTTTGCTGCTGCTGCCGAGTCGCTTCAGTCATGTCTGACTCTGTGCAACCCCATAGATGGCAGCCCACCAGGCTCCTCTGTCCCTGGGATTCTCCAGGCAAGAACAATGGAGTGGGTTGCCACATCCTTCTCCAATGCATGAAAGTGAAAAGTGTAAGTGAAGTCGCTCAGTCATGTCTGACTCTTCAAGACCCCATGGAATGTAGCCTACCAGGCTCCTCCATCCATGGGATTTTCCAGGCATTTTAGGAGTCTATTATACAGAGTAAAGTAGTCAGAAAGAGAAATCAAATATAGTATATTAATGCATATATATGGAATCTAGAAAGATGGTACTGATGAGCCTATGTGTAGGGCATCAGTGGAGATGCAGACATAGAGAACAGACTTGTGGACATATTGGGAGAGGGAGGGAGGGATGAATTGAAAGAGTAACACTGAAACACATGCATTACCATATGTAAAAAAGATAGCAGGTGGAAATTTGATGTAAGACCCAAAGCTAGTGCTGTATGACAACCTAGAAGGGTGGGATGGGGTTGGAGGTGGGAGGGAGGTTCAGGAGGGAGGGGACATATATATACCTATGGCAGATTCATGCTGATGTATGGCAGAAACCAACATAGCATTATAAATCAATTATCCTCAAATTAAAATAAATTTAAATATTTTAAAAATAGGTGAATATTTGGTTAAAGGATAAGAATGAATTAAAACTCTGTGTTTTAATATATATATGGTGAAATAAATGGTCATTGTATATTTTAAGGGAAGAAAAGCAGACTGTGGTATATAACTAGTATCCAATTTTGTAAAGAAAAAAATATGTATATGTAGGTTCATGTATGCATAGATAAATATGTGGAAGGATATACACAAAACAATTAAAGTTTCTCTTGGAAAAGTAGAAATATTTTCATAAAAACTTATTTTTTACTTTATACCTGTCTGTACTGCTTGTATTTTTACAATTAACTTGAATTACTTTCATGACTATTGAAAATATTTTCCACTTAAAAGAATTCACATGGGTAGACATCTTCTGAATTCTAACATAAAGAACAAATCATTCAAAATGAAGTAATACAAGGAACTAAAATCAGTTTAAAACACACACGCAATATAGACAAGTATAACAGATAATTCAAGTAGTCAGTAATAAAAACGTTAATATCAAGTTGCAGCAGGATCTTTTAGCAAAATAAGCCCAGACCAAGTCTAAAGTGACTTACTCAGAGAAAAATGAAATATTTTGTGAGTGTGCTAAGGACCTATGTGAAGAAAACCACAAAATTTCACTGAGAAACAGAAAAGGCATAAAAGAAGATGTAAATGAATGGAGAGACATATTATGTTTTTCAATGGGAAGACTTAACAGTGAAAAGATAGAACCACTCTCTTTCCCTTGAAACACATTTTTCTCTTGGCAGTTATGCTATAATCTTCTGTTTTCATTCTACCTTACTGCCTGCTTCTTTTCAGTCTCCTTTCCTGGGTTTTCCTCCTCCCAGGAATCTCTGTGGCATTTAGTCCTTAATGATCTTCCCTTCTCTATTTGCATTCTCCCTAAGCCAATTCACCTCCTACTGTGGTGTCAAATACTATTTATATGTTAATAACTTCAGTACTGACCTCTCCTCTGACTGCCTACCTGACATTATCACACTGATGACTCTTATGTACATCAAACTTCAAAGGTACAAAACAGAACCCTTGATGTCCAGCTTCAGCTTGGGACACCTATCCTCTAGATCCTCATAAGGTTTCTTCTCATTTAGATCTCAGTTCAAATGTCAACTCCCCGGGACAGTTGATCTAAAATACTCCTGTCCATTTGCTGAAACAGATATTCATATCACATTGCATGTGTGCTAGGTTGCTTCAGCTGTGCCCAACTCTTTGTGACCCTATGGACTGTAGCCCACCAGAATTCTCTGTCCATGGAATTCTCCAGGCAAAAATACTGGAGTGAGTAGCCATTCCCTTTTCCAGGGGATCTTCCTGACCATGGGATGAAACCCAGGTCTCTTATGTCTCCTGCATTGGCAGGTGCGTTCTTTACCACTAGTACCATCTGGGAAGTCCCTCATATCATATTACCTTGTTTTAAATGTCTTCATGGAATTCATTATTATCTGAATTAATTTCTCCATATATTTACTTGTTTAGTATCCATCTCCTCACTACTACTACTGACTAAAATGTAAACTCCTCAAGAGCAATGATCTTGTTTGACTTGTTCATTGACTTGTTCATTTATTTCCAGCATGTATTATAGTGCCTGACACAGAGCAGATGCTCAATGAATATTTATAGAATGAAGGAAGGAAAAATAATGTATAAATTTTAAATAATTTCAATCATATCCCAAGAATATATTGAGAAAAGGGGTCCTTGACAAAGAGACAATTCAGTTGTTTGGGGAAAATTAAGAATAATGGTATAGTAAGGAAATCTTTGAGGAAAAAAAAGAGTAAAGAAGGAGAATTTGCCATAGTAGGAATTTTTAAATGTTAAAAATTGAATAATGAATAATTGAAATAGTGCAGTCCCGTTGAGGGATTGAAGTGGTAGATCTGTAGAAAAGAAAGTCCAGACCAGAGCCAAATACATATAAACATTTAATATATGACAAAGGTAGCATTTTGTATGAACCACTGCCAGTAGTGAATGGTAAATTATTCAATAAATAATGTTAATAATGTACAGATAACTAAGTCTCCCTTTCTCCCATGTACTACAACCTCCCTGAAGTGTTAACAGCTTCTTGTATATCCTACCAGAGATAATCTCTGCACTTTCAAAATTTTACATTTATACATCCCTTTCTCCCCCCACAAATGGTAGCATACCACCACATTGTTATGCATCTTGCCTTTTGTTGCTTAAAAATGTCTTGGACATCTTTCTGTATAACTACATGTTGAGCTGCCAAATTCCTTTTAATAACTGCATAATATTCCATTATATAGACATAACATAATTTAAAACTAGTTCTCAGTGATGGTTGGGATTTCCCTGGTGGGTCAGATGGTAAAGAATCCACCTGCAATGCAGGAGACCCAGGTTCAATCCCTGAGTTGGGAAGATCCCCCGGAGAAGGAAATGGCAATCCAGCATTCTTGCCTGGAGAAATCCATGGACAGAGGAGCCTGGCAGGCTATAGTCCATGGGGTCGCAAAGAGTTGGACATGACCGATTGACTCACATTTTTTACTTTTCACTCAGTGATGGTTATTTCCAATCTTTTGAAAGTATAAATCAGGCTGTAATAATTAGTTCACTCAAATATGACAGTATTTATAGGATGAGTACTTTGGAGTGCAGTTTCTAAGTCAGAAGGTTTGTCTCTTTATTTTTGATAGATTGTTTTCAAAATGTCCTTCATAGAGGTAATGTCAATGTATTTTTCCAGTTTTATTAGAATACTATTGACATAGAACTTTGTGTAAGTTCAAGTTGTACAACATAATGATTTAATGTATTTATATATTGTGAAATGATTACCATAATAAGTTTGGTTAACATCCACCACCTCACATTCTTATGAGAAGAACTTTTAAGATCAACTTACTTATCCACTTTCAAATATACAATACAGGATCATTACTTATAGTCACCATGCCATACATTACACTCTCAGCACTTATAACTGATTGTACCTTTTGACCACCTTCACTCACTTTCCCCACACCCTCACTCCCCACCTCTTTTTTCCTCTGGTAACCACCAAACTGTCCTCTGTTTCTGTTAGTTCAATTTTTAAAATTTCACATATAAGTGAGATTATACAGAATTTGTCTTTCTCTGTCTGACATTTTACTGAGGATGTACCAGTTTAAACTCACATTAGCAATGCATGGAAGTGCCTGATTCCCTTGACTGTTCCCAAAACAAGAGTACTAGAAGCTTTTTGATCTGTGTCAATAGATTAGGAATGTTATCTTGAACTTGCTTGATTTGTATTTCTTTTATAAGTGAGTTTGACATGCTTTCATATCCTTTTATACAAATTATCTAGTTATATCTTTTGCCTATTTTTTTTTGCCTATTGTTGGTCTGTTCCCTTGTTGATTTATAGGAATAATTTATATAGTAAGAAAAGTTAGCTCACCATTTGGAAAAAAAGTTCCTACCCAAAGCCATAAGCCAAAATGAATTCTATATGAATTTAAAATGTGAATATAAAAGAAGAATAGGATACTGGTGAATATACACATAATCTTGTGATGAGGAGGGGCTTCCAATAAGAACTTAAAGGCAGAATTCATAAAGGAAAACGATAACAGATTGAACTATAAAAAAATTTCAAATTTTATGTAGAGCAAAATTACAAACAAACTTAATAAGCAAAGGACAGCTGTACATGTGCATATATTGGGGGAGGGGGGAAAGAGAAAGCAAACATAGTGAAAGCAGTAAATATAGAAAGTGGTCAGTATTCTACTCTAGCAATTTTTTGATAGGTTTAAAAATTTTCAAAATAAACTGTTGAGAAACAGTAATATTAAAAAAACAAAACAGAGAAATCCAAACAAATTTTAAAATTCAAAAATTAAACAATTTCTATAGCATAATAAAGATTCTTTAAAAAATAAGAATAAAGTTGTATGCAATAAACTGGAAAATCTTGATGAAATACAAATGACAGACACCAAAATAAAAAGCAATATTTAAAATATATATGATTGCCAAAAGAATAATATTCTTAATATAGAATATAATCTTATGAATGAGTAAGGGAAAGATATAGGTGAAAGTAATTGACAAAGAACAAGATCAGGCAATTTACAAAATAAGAAATACAAATGACCAATAAACTGTAAAACAAAATTTCAACTTTGCCTGTAATCAAAAAATGAAAATTAAATAATGACATACCATTTTCTATCTATCAGATTGGTAAAGCTTACCAAAATATGAGAAAAGTCAATGTTGAGCAAATGGAGGAAGATGGACACTATCTCAGATGCTGGATGGTGGGCAGATAAATTGTCACAGTTTTTCAGGAGGGCAATTTGAAACCATGTATTAAGAGTCCTCAAAAGTTCATACCATTTTACTTTGCAATCCTTTTGCTAGGAATTTTTCTAAGGACATAATTGGACAAATGTAAAAAGACTGGTAGATAAGGAGGTCTAACATACCATTATTTTTCATTCAAAAAATTAGAAACAAAATTATCAATTAGAAACTGGTTAAATACTTATAAGGTCACTAATACAACTATATATGTGTATGTTTATTGATATTCAAAGATTCACAGTAAAGTTAAAAAGTTATGCATATTATGATCACATTTGTATAGGAAAATTTTCAGAAGATATACACCAAAATGTCAACAGTAGTTGACTCTGGGTGGTTGAATTTTGTTTGCTTTTCTTTGCCATTTGCTCATCCATGTTTCTTATATTTTTAGAATGATAATATACAATGTGCATAATGAAATTTATTCCATATTAACACACAAAGAATTCTTATCAACCAATATGTAAAGGCAAAATAGTTTTGATACTAGGGGAAAATGAGCAAAAGTCATAAACAGGCAATTTATCAAGTAAACAGTACAGTAGCCAACAACAAGAAATACTAAACATCCTAGTAATTAAATTAGTGCAAACAAAACAATGCACTTTTTTTTAACACATCAGATCAACCAAAATAATCAGGTGGAGGTATAAAATAGTACTCCTCTACCAAAGGTGGCTGTTTCCAATGGTACCAACATTTTGAAGGACTTTTTGTCAATAAGGATCAAAAATCTGTAACTTGTGTATACCCATTGATCCAAGAATTCTGCTTTCAGAAAATAATCAGACAAGGGTGAAAAGATGTATATTTAAGAATATTCAGCAAAGTATCATTTATAAGAGCATGATATTGGGAATAACTTCAATAATAATTGGTTAACTTATATAAGTCCATCTTATAACGGAATGTTATGCAACCACTAAAATTCTTATTTTTGTGTTACCAACAGAGAATGAGAGAGAGAGAGAATCACAATATGCTTTCTTTCCTTGTTCTCTGAATGTGTTTTTTTATTATTTTATTTATTTTAATTGGAGGCTAATTACTTAAATAGCAAAAAAAAAAAAGATTACATATAGGTTACAACATGGATGAAACTTGAAAACACTATGCTAAGGGAAATAAGTCAAAGGCAAAAGGAAAAATATTGTATGATCCTCCTTATATGAGGTACCTAAAACAGGCAAATTCATAGAGACAAAAAAGTTACCCAAAATTAGGGAGAAAGGGGAGTGGGGAGTTATTATTTAATGGGTACAGAGTTTCTTCTGGGGATGATGAAAAAGTACTGGAAATGGATAGCGACAATGGTTGCACAACATTGTGAATGTACTTAATGCCTCTAAATTGCACACTTAAAGCAGTTAATATGGTAAATTTTATGTTACATTATATTTTACCACAATTTTAAAAAGCACATTGCAAATAACTCTATGTAACATGATCTCATTTTGTGCTTGCCATGTCAAAGTTGTAGTGAAAGTGTTAGTCACTTAGTCATGTCTGACTCTTGGCAGGCCCATGGACTATAACCCACCAGACTCCTCTGTTTATGGAATTCTCCAGGCAAGAATACTGGATTTTCCTGACCCAGGGATCGCACCTGAGTCTCCTGCATTGCAGGCAGATTCTTTACCATCTGAGCCACCAGGGAAGCCCCAATCATGTATAACATGATTCCATTTTGTTCTGACCATATAACCATATAATTCACTAAAGTGTCCAGTTGATTAAGCAACACAATGGAAACAGTATTTTACATCATATGGAGATTTTATGGGTGCTTTTATTTTTCCTGTATACATTTGTCTATATTTTTTCATGAGTGCAATACTTGTATAAAACTATTTTTTTAATTAAAAGTTATCAGAAATATATGATGAGTGAAAGTGCAGAGTCAAAAAGCAGAGATCTTTAGAAGTTTGGAAGAAATAAAAACCAATTATAACTCTTAGTTAACCTACATGTCCCAAACAACAAAGATTACTCTTTGTTCTCTCAAAGAGAACGTATTTGGAAATACATTCTCTGCTATGCATTTACAGATTCTTTATTAACCTATATACACTTTCAAAGTTAAGTTTTAAGGTTTTATTTCCTTTGCTCTAAAATGTTCAAGATAGGAAGTTTGAAGTGTAGATCTTTATTGTTACTTGAGGATGAATCCATTTAACTTGAAGATTTCTGTTTTGCTTTAAAATAGATATCTTCAAAAATTTTACAATATTTAACATAAATATTTATGACCCTTTTGGTTTTTAAATTAAATGTTGTATTGAGTTGAAAATGATACTTTTATCAATTCACTGCAAAATAAAGTTTAGTAGTATTTTTTTTCTTTTTAAGTTTTATCCTGTTGTTGTAGGGACATACACACACATATGCGTGGGTGCATGCTCAGTCATGTCCGAATCTGTGCTACCACATGGACTGCAGCCCACCAGGCTCCTCTGTCCATGGGATTTCCCAGGCAAGGAGTATTGGAGTGGGTAGCCATTCCCTTCTCCAGGAGATCGAACCTGGGTCTCTTCATCTCCTACATTGGCAGGCAGATTCTTTACCACTGAGCCACCTGGAAAGCCCCAAGTTTAGTAGAGATGGGAGTAAATTATGTGTCATTCACTTAGTCAATATTTATTGAATACCTAATACAGCAGTGAAAAAACACAGACTTAATACCTGCTTTCATTAAAAAATGAAAATTAACTGAGACTAGAAGAATCAGATGGTGTAATAATAGTTAGGTAAACAATTGGGAAGAGTGACTCCAGGAAGAGTGACTAGTGTCTGCAAATTTCCAGAAGTAAGAAAAAGCTTAAAACAATTCAAGACATACTAGTGGATGAGGAAGAATATAGCTAGAGTGTAGGAAAGGAGTGAGGAGGAAAATGAAGATGGAGAAACTGCAGCCAGATCATGGAAGCTCTTAGAGATATAATAATACTCTTAAGTTCAATCAAAAGCCACTGAAGGGGATGACATAATCAATCATACCTTTTTAAAAGGTCATTTTCTAAGGTAGGCTTCCCTGGTAGCTCAGACGGTAAAGTGTCTGCCTGAAATGTGGGAGACCCAGGTTCAATCCCTGGATTGGGAAGATCCCCTGGAGAAGGAAATGGCAACCCACTTCAGTATTCTTACCTGGAAAATTCCATGGGCAGAGGAGCCTAGTAGGCTACAGTCCATGGGATTTCAAAGAGTCGGACATGACTGAGCAGCTTCAATTTCTAAGACTTTCCTTGCTATAATTATAGCCACTAGTTTTTGTGGGGGTACTTGAAATTTTTCAAGACTTATCCCAACACAGTATCTTCCCACATCCTGTTGGGTAGATATTTTCGTTTTACTTAGGAAGAAATCTGAGTTCACAAAATATAAAAGTGGACTCACTAAGATCATGTTGTTAAGGGGCAAAGTCAAGAATCTAGTTGAGGTCTTCCAATACCAAATCTTATACTCTCCATTGCCCTACTTTGGATACTAATCATATCACTGGTATTCAACTATCCACATTATCTTTTCATTAACTTTGAAACATTAAACTTAAAAGCAGGACAAGACAACTCTTTGTAATCCACTTAATTTTTTTTCCCTTTGGTCAGGAAAATAAAAGTCTCATGGATCTGGAGAAAAAGTTGAGCGTTCCACTTAGGGGAAATTACGCTAATAGTGGGGTTTTTGTACAAGATGAACTGCACTCACCATGGTTAATGCTGTTTTCCAGAAGTTTGATTGTGAGACATGAAAAATATAATAAAACAAAATAGAAAAATATTAAGGTAGATGAACACCAAATAGCATATAATAGTTAATACAAGTAAACACTGCAAAATAGAAAGCACTTACCAGTAACTCAGATGTAACCAATTATTAGAGAATATTTCCCATAGAAATGGTATTAACAGTAACTACAGCTAGACAAAAAGATATATTTTCAAAAACATACACAAAGCTATGGAGCATGATTTGGGTACATACAGATAAGTACTATTTACCAGCAAGGCTATATCTATCTATACATGCATAATGAATGAACTGAAGCCTAGTCAATCCATTTATTTTGGCTTTCTTCATGATTGATGTGGAGAGCCAAAAGATTGAGTGAACCAGAGAAATCAGCATCAATCTTGAGGATGCCAAAATGAACAAGTTGCTGTAACCTAACTCAACAAGTAAGCAAATCAAGTGAACAAGTGCTTGCATAGCACTGGCTGTATGCCCAGAAATGTTCTAGATTCTGTGGGGGCTAGAGTTAGAAAACATTGTGTCTGCTTATGAACTTACAGTTTTGTTGGGGTCACAAGTTATAAGTATATAAACTATCAAAGCAGTATAAACCTAACTATAGCATATACTTTCAGTTTATGCTATATGGCTTCAGAGATCAGTGAGCTGGAGTGAGCAAAATTAAGTTGGACATCAAAGAAAAGATAGGATTTGAGTTGCTGAAGAGAAAGAGAGAAAAAGTATATCACACATTTGCTGAGTGCCTCCCCTCAAAAATCTATTTTTCCCTTCTTGAAATAATGCTGAATTCTTGTTTGGGAAACTATTCCATCAGCAACTCTCAGCCAAGTGCTTCAGGCCGAGTTGACTCTCGCTGTAGGTGTGCATGATAATTGTATTAAGTCAATCAAGATATTCTATCCTCCTGGCACCAGTGACTGCCTTAGGGATGGACATGTAACCCAAGCCTAAATGAACTGCTGCATCTTATTCCCCTCTGACCTTAGTAATTAATATAAAAGATTCCTAAAATCTCCTAACAGAGTAGACTTCTGCACGTTTTCTGAGAATGCTGGGACACAGATTTCTCTTCTACTGAATATTATATTATGAAGACTTAAAGTTTCTAGTCTTTTAAAACCAAACCACATAGGTGTTTTATGAAGGAGGGACCTGGAGTTGAGAAAGATCTACTATGTGGTCCTTGTGGGTTATTATGGACACCATTGAAAGAATGGAAGAGACTCAGAGTATACTTGTACCCTTAGTAACATCACTAAATTGCTAGATCTTTCCTTGCCTGACACCAGTTTAATCTCTGGATTTTTTTTGTTATATGAGCTACTAAGTTCTCTTTGTTTGAATAAAATCAAGTTCTGCCCAGCCATTCATGTGACTAGAGCAAAGGATTCATGTTGGTGAATAGAGAGCAATCATAGTGGATAATGAAGAGAGCCTATATTGTAGAGAAACAAGTGACAGAGACAGGATTTGGGATATGATAGTCAATTAAGAATCATGACATTTCATTAAAAGATAATGATATGAATGAAGTGGTAACCTAGGAATATTGATCAGATCGAGGTGAAGTTAATGGATTTCAGGGAAAACAACAAGAAGACAGCAGGAAAATCCTTAAGGAGGATTTGAGGGCCTGGTCTATGGTGGTGGTGATGGAAATATAAAGAAAAGGACTGAGAAGTATTTTTGTTAATAACATGAGTTCTAGAAACTGCCTGAGTTAGAATTTAGAATCTACTATTGCTACTTATACTCTACATTCCCATATTTTGAATAAAACTCATATTACTTCTATCCAGCTAGTCATATCATCTCATTATGATTTGAAACTTTAATCTTAGGGAGATTACATATCTTTTATGAGTTACTTAGTATTTCTTCCCCACAATTTTCGCATTTGCAAAATGAGAATAAAAATAGTACCTAACATCTTAAGATTGTCATTATGATTAAATGTAGAAATACATGCACAATGAGACAGGGCGCTCAGGGCCAGTGCACTGGGATGACCCTGAGGGATAGGATGGTGGGGGTGGTGGGAGGGGGGTTCAGGATGGGGGACACATGTACACCCATGGCTGATTCATGTGAATGTATGGTGAAAACCACTACAATATTGTAAAGTAATTGGCCTCCAATTAAATAAATTAATTTACAAAAAAAAAAAAAAAGACTGAAGGAGAGTGTTCCACATACAACAAAAATGGAGTCATATCCAGTACATATTGTTAATTGAAAAACGTGCACAACAGTGTGTGTAATTTAATACCATCTATGTAAAAATGAGAGGGAGATACTTCTACTCTTTTTAGTGTGTCCAACATTTCTGGAACAGTGGTTAACTCTAGAGAGTGTGTCCGGAAATTTTACTTTTTACCTTACAACCTTCTTTGCTGTTGGGATGTTTTAACCATGGGCCTATACTAATTTTGAAATAAAAAGCTACTTTCTTTAACTTTTACAAATGAAAAAGAGAAATACCATCTGTTTAAGGAAAGTTTCTGTGGACAACACGGAGTTTTAGTTTTTCACCTTTCTTAAATAATATATTTTCAACTCTATTGAATAAATGGAAGATTCTAAATTTGGGAGAAAAAGAAATACATGTAAAATACTTAGAAGAGTCTGTATAACATAATATATGATATTATATATCATATTATATATAGCATTGGGCTTCCCTGGTGGCTCAAACAATAAAGAATCTGCCTGTTATGCAGGAGACCTGGTTTCAATCCCTGAGGTGGGAAAATCCCTTGGAGGAAATGGCAACCCACTCCAATATTCTTGCCTGGAGAATTCCACAGACAGAGGAGCCTGGTGGGCTGCAGTCCATGCGGTACACAAAGTGTTGGATATGACTGAGCGACTAACACTTTCACTTTCATTTATAGCATTAATATGTTATATTAATATATTTTATATAGTTATATAGAAAAATTTTATGTAACACTTTGAATGCATTAATTAATCTTTTCAAAAACTGTGTAGGGTGGACTATTTTACAGATAAGGAAACTGAGGCACAGGATTTTTAAATGATTTCTTCAAGGATATAAATAGTTGAAGCTAGAACCCAAAGTCAGAGCTTTGGGCTCTGAATACCACATTTAGTGTGGCTTGATACCTTAAATTTTAAATGTCAGGGTTATCATGGGACCTACAGCGTCTCTGAAATGTGTGGTGTTTCCACATTAAATTCAGAGCATGCTTGACCCTCATTGAATAGGGTAAATTTCTGTCAGTAAGTACAGAAGAAGTAGCTGATAAAAACAGCATCAAAGAGCTTCTAGATTACTGTAGAATATTCCCATTTCCATAAGGGCAGTAACTGTGGTGCTCAGGATGGGAAAAAGCCTTAAAGAAGGTGAACTTGAATAGAAAAGGACACTTAGATGAGATCCAAGCATTAATATGTTGCTACAATGTTCTACATATGGAGAATATGTCTCCAAAATAGGTTATCAACCAGTGGTGTTGGTAGATTAGATCGCAGAGTGCATAGATAGCCATGCCTATGATAATAAAGGTTACATAAGAGCATGAAGCATTACTATGAACAAAGCTAGTGGAGGTGATGGAATTTCAGTTGAGATATTTCAAATCCTGAAAGATGATGCTGTGAAAGTGCTGCACTCAATATGCCAGCAAATTTGGAAAACTCAGCAGTGGCCACAGGACTGGAAAAGGTCAGTTTTCATTCCAATCCCCAAAAAAAGGCAATGCCAAAGAATGCTCAAATTACCACACAATTGCACTCATCTCACACACTAGTAAAGTAATGCTCAAAATTCTCCAAGCCAGGCTTCAGCAATATGTGAACTGTGAACTTCCAGATGTTCAAGCTGGTTTTAGAAAGGGCAGAGGAACCAGAGATCAAATTGCCAACATCCGCTGAATCATTGAAAAAGCAAGAGCATTCCAGGAGAACATCTATTTCTGCTTTATTGACTATGCCAAAGCCTTTGACTGTGTGGATCACAATAAACTGTGGAAAATTCTGAAAGAGATGGGAATACCAGACCACCTGACCTGCCTCTTGAGAAACCTGTATGCAGATCAGGAAGCAACAGTTAGAACTGGACATGGAACAACAGACTGGTTCCAAATAGGAAGAGGAGTACATCAAGGCTGTATATTGTCACCCTGCTTATTTAACTTATATGCAGAGTACATCATGAGAAACGCTAGGCTGGAAGAAGCACAAGCTGGAATCAAGATTGCCGGGAGAAATATCAATAACCTCAGATATGCAGATGACACCACCCTTATGGCAGAAAGTGAAGAAGAACTAAAGAGCCTCTTGATGGAGGTGGTCCTAAGATGGCACAGGAATAGAGCAGGGTGACCACTTTCTCCCCCACAAATTCATCAAAAGAACATTTAAACGCTGAGTAAAATCCACAAAACAACTTCTGAATGCTGGCAGAGGACATCAGGCACCCAGAAAAGCAGCCCATTGTCTTCAAAAGGAGGTAGGAAAAATATAAAAGACAAAAAAAGAGACAAAAGAGGTAGGAATGGAGCTCCATCCCGGGAAGGGAGTCTTAAAAAGAGAGACGTTTCCAAACACCAGGAAACACCCTCACTGCCAAGTCTGTGGCAAGCCTTGGAAGCACAGAGGGCAAAATAATAGGGAGGAAAAATAAGTAAATAATTAAAACCCACAGATTACGAGCCCAACTGTAACTCCCCCAGCAGAGAAGCAGCGCAGACACCTGTGCCCGCCACTAGCAAGCGATGGCTGGGCACAGAGGCACGGGCTGCATTGCTTAGAGTAAGGATCGGGCCTGAATGCCCTCGAGGGTAATCAGAGTGAACTAATTTGGGCTAGCAAACCAGACTGTGGGACAGCTGCCACATGAAAAGCCCTAAGACATTGCTAGGCCCGCACACAGAAGAAAGGGTGGAACAAAACTAGCCGGCTGCAGACCATCCCCCTCTGGTGACAGACAGCCAGAGCCAGAAGGGGACAATCACAGCCCCAGAGAGATATTATCTACCAAACTGCAAGCAGGCTTCTTTGCTTACTAAGACTTCTTGGGGTTCTAGACAGTCATCTGCCTGAGAAGGTGCACCAGTTGTACACCCAGAAAACCGAGCGGCAGGGACAGGAGAGGCGATAAGTCACAGTGACCACACTCGACAAACACCTCATCACCTGAGCTGCTCGGAACTGGGAAGGGCACAAAATCCAGGCCCAACAGAGTCTGCACCTCTGAGGACTACCGAGTGCCTGAACCTGAGTGGCTTAGACTAGGGGGGTGCATGCAGCCCAGGGCCGGCCTCGGACGGTTCCCAGCAGAGCAACCTAGAGCCTGAGCTGTGTGGACAGGGAGGGCGCACACGCCATGAGCGAGGGCAGGCCCAGTGTGGCTGAGACACTACGAGTGCACGCCAGTGTTATTTGTTTGCAGCGTCCCTCCCTCCCCACAGTGCGACTTAACAAGTGAGCCTAAAAAAGTGTCCACCACCGCCCCCTTGTGTCAGGGCGGAAATAAGACACTGAAGAGACCAGCAAACAGAAGCTAAAACTGAGGGAACCGCCTTGGAAGTGACAGGTGCAATAGATAAAAACCCAGTAGTTAGTACCGACTACATAGGAAGGGGCCTATAGATCTTGAGAAATATAAGCCGGACCAAGAAACTATCCGAAAATGAACTAACCCCACACTACCCACAACAACACCAGAGAAAGTCCTAGATATATATTTACTATTTTTACATTCATTCTTTTCTTTTTTTTCTTCTTTTTTTCTTTTCTTTTCTTTTTTTAACTTTTTAAAAATTTTTAAGTCCTCTATTACTCCTTTAATTTTCATTTTTATAACCTACTATTACTTAAAAAAAAAGACTTTTTAAAAGCAAACTTCATATATATATATATATAAATAACTTTTGTGACTGTTTTTTTTCTTCTTCTTCTTTTCTTTAATATTGTATTTTTGAAAATCCAACCTCTATTCTAGAATTTTAATCTTTGCTTTTTGGTATTTGTTATCAATTTTGTACCTTTAAGAACCCAATCTGCAGTACCTGTTTTTACTTGGGAGCAAGATTACTGGCTTGACTGCTCTCTCCCGCTTTGGACTCTCCATTCTCTCCACTAGGTTGCCTCTGTCTCCTCTCTCCCCCTTCTCTTCTCTACCCAACTCTCTGAATCTCTGAGTATTCCAGATGGTGGAGGACACTTAGGGAACTGATTACTGGCTTAATCGGTCTCTCTCCTTTTCATTCCCCACTTTTATCCTCCTGGCCACCTCTGTCTCCTTCCTCCCTCTTCTCTTCTCTGTATAACTCTATGAACATCTCTGAGTGGTCCAGACTGTGAAGTATACATAAGGAAGTGATTACTGGCTAGCTTGCTCTCTCCTCTTTTGATTCCACCTCATCTCATTCGGGTCACCTCTAACTCCCTCCTCCCTCTTCTCTTCTCCATGTAACTCTGTGAACCTCTCTGGGTGTCCCTCACTGTGGAGAATCTTTTCGTCTTTAACCTAGATGTTTTATCAATGGTGCTGTATAGAAGGAGAAGTCTTGAGACTACTGTAAAAATAAGACTGAAAACCAGAAGCAGGAGGCTTAAGTCCAAATCCTGAGAACATCATAGAACACCTGACTCCAGGAAACATTAAGCAATAGGAGCTCACTAAACGCCTCCGTACCTACACTGAAACCAAGCACCACCCAAGGGCCAACAAGTTCCAGAGCAAGACATACCACACAAATTCTCCAGCAACACAGGAACATAGCCCTGAGCTTCAATATACAGGCTGCCCAAAGTTACTACAAATCCATTGACATCTCATAACTCATTACTAGACACTTCATTGCACTCCAGAGAGAAGAAATCAAGTTCCACCCACCAGAACATTGACACAAGCTTCCCTAACCAGGAAACCTTGACAAGCTACCGATACAACCCCACCCACAGCGAGGAAACTACATAATAAAGAGAACTCCACAAACTGCCAGAATACAGAAAGGCCACCCCAAACTCAGCAATATAAACAAGATGAAGAGACAGAGGAATACCCAGCAGGTAAAGGAACAGGATAAATGCCCACCAAACCAAACAAAAGAGGAAGAGATAGGGAATCTACCTGATAAAGAATTTCGAATAATGATAGTGAAAATGATCCAAAATCTTGAAATAAGAATAGAATCACAGATAAATAGCCTGGAGGTAAGGATTGAGAAAATGTAAGAAAGGTTTAACAAGGACCTAGAAGAAATAAAAAAGAGTCAATATATAATGAATAATGCAATAAATGAGATCAAAAACACTCTGGAGGCAACAAATAGTCGAATAATGGAGGCAGAAGATAGGATTAGTGAAATAGAAGATAGAATGGTAGAAATAAATGATTCAGAGAAGAAAAAAGAAAAACTAATTACAAGACATGAGGACAATCTCAGAGACCTCCAGGACAATATTAAACACCCCAACATTCGAATCATAGGAGTCCCAGAAGAAGAAGACAAAAAGAAAGACCATGAGAAAATACTTGAGGAGATAATAGTTGAAAACTTCCCTAAAATGGGGAAGGAAATAATCACTCAAGTCCAAGAAACCCAGAGAGTCCCAAACAGCATAAACCCAAGGCGAAACACCACAAGACATATATTAATCAAATAAACAAAGATCAAACACAAAGAACAAATATTAAAGGCAGCAAGGGAAAAACAACAAATAACACACAAGGGGATTCCCATAAGGATAACAGCTGATATTTCAATAGAAACTCTTCAGGCCAGGAGGGAATGGCAAGACATACTTAAAGTGATGAAAGAAAATAACCTACAGCCTAGATTACTGTATCCAGCAAGGATCTCATTCAAATATGAAGGAGAAATCAAAAGCTTTCCAGACAAGCAAAACCTGAGAGAATTCAGCATCACCAAACCAGCTCTTCAACAAATGCTAAAGGATCTTCTCTAGACAGGAGACACAAAAACGGTGTATAAACTCGAACCCAAAACAATACAGTAAATGGCAATGGGATCATACTTATCAAAAATTACCTTAAACGTAAATGGGTTGAATGCCCCAACCAAAAGACAAAGACTGGCTGAATGGATACAAAAACAAGACCCCTATATATGTTGTCTACAAGAGACCCACCTCATAACAGGGGAAACATATAGACTGAAAGTGAAGGGCTGGAAAAAGCTATTCCATGCAAATAGAGATCAAAAGAAAGAAGGAGTAGCAATATTCATATCAGATTAAATAGGCTTTAAAACAAAGGCTTTAAAAAGAGACAAAGAAGGACCCTACATAATGATCAAAGGATCAATCCAAGAAGAAGATATAATAATTATAAATATATATGCACCCAACATAGGAGCACTGCAATATGTTAGACAAATACTAACAAGTATGAAAGGGGAAATTAACAATAACACAATAATAGTGGGAGACTTTAATATCCCACTCACACCTACAGATAGGTCAACTAAACAGAAAATTAACAAGGAAACATAAACTTTAAATGATACAATAGACCAGTTAGACCTAATTGATATCTATAGGACATTTCACCCCAAAACAATGAATTTCACCTTTTTCTCAAGTGCACATGGAACCTTCTCCAGGATAGATCACATCCTGGGCCATAAATCTAGCCTTGGTAAATTCAAAAAAATTGAAATCATTCCAAGCATCTTTTCTGACCACAATGCAGTAAGTTTAGACCTCAATTACAGGAGAAAAACTATTAAAAATTCCAACATATGGAGGCTGAACAACACGCTGCTGAATAACCAACAAATCACAGAAGAAATCAAAAAAGAAATCAAAATTTGCATAGAAACAAATGAAAATGAAAACACAACAACTCAAAGCCTGTGGGACACTGTAAAAGCAGTCCTGAGGGGAAAGTTTATAGCAATACAGGCATACCTCAAGAAACAAGAAAAAAGTCAAATAAATAACCTAACTCTACACCTAAAGCAACTAGAAAAGGAAGAAATGAAGAACCCCAGGGTTAGTAGAAGGAAAGAAATCTTAAAAATTAGAGCAGAAATAAATGCAAAAGAAACAAAAGAGACCATAGCAAAAATCAACAAAGCCAAAAGCTGGTTCTTTGAAAGGATAAATAAAATCGTCAAACCATTAGCCAGACTCATCAAGAAACAAAGGGAGAAAAATCAAATCAATAAAATTAGAAATGAAAATGGAGAGATCACAACAGACAACACAGAAATGCAAAGGATCATAAGAGACTACTATCAGCAACTATATGCCAATAAAATGGACAACATGGAAGAAATGGACAAATTCTTAGAAAAGTACAACTTTCCAAAACTGAACCAGGAAGAAATAGAAAATCTTAACAGACCCATCACAAGCATGGGAATTCCAACTGTAATCAAAAATCTTCCAGCAAACAAAAGCCCAGGTCCAGACGGCTTCACAGCTGAATTCTACCAAAAATTGAGAGAAGAGCTGACACCTATCCTACTCAAACTCTTCCAGAAAATTGCAGAGGACGGTAAACTTCCAAACTCATTCTATGAGGCCACCATCACCCTAATACCAAAACCTGACAAAGATGCCACAAAAAGAGAAAACTACAGGCCAATATCACTGATGAACATAGATGCAAAAATCCTTAACAAAATTCTAGCAATCAGAATCCAACAACACATTAAAAAGATCATACACCAGGACCAAGTGGGCTTTATCCCAGGGATGCAAGGATTCTTCAATATCCACAAATCAATCAATGTAATACACCACATTAACAAACTGAAAAATAAAAGCCATATGATTATGTCAATAGATGCAGAGAAAGCCTTTGATAAAACTCAACATACATTTATGATAAAAAAAACTCTCCAGAAAGCAGGAATGGAAGGAACATGCCTCAACATAATAAAAGCTATATATGACAAACCCACAGCAAACATTATCCTCAATGGTGAAAAATTGAAAGCATTTCCCCTAAAGTCAGGAATAAGACAAGGGTGCCCACTCTCACCACTACTATTCAACATAGTTTTGGAAGTTTTGACCACAGCAATCAGAGCAGAAAAAGAAATAAAAGGAATCCAAATTGGAAAAGAAGAAGTAAAATTCTCACTGTTTGCAGATGACATGATCCTCTACATAAAAAACCCTAAAGACTCCACCAGAAAATTATTAGAGCTAATCAATGAATATAGTAAAGTTGCAGGATATAAAATCAACACACAGAAATCCCTTGCATTCCTATACACTAATAATGAGAAAATAGAAAAATTAATGAAACAATTTCATTCACCATTGCAGCGAAAAGAAAAAAATACTTAGGAATATATCTACCTAAAGAAACTAAAGATCTATATATAGAAAACTATAAAACCCTGATGAAAGAAATCAAAGAGGACACTAATAGATGTAGAAATATACCATGTTCATGGATCGGAAGAATCAATATAGTGAAAATACTACCCAAAGCAATCTATGGATTCAATGCAATCCCTATCAAGCTACCAACGGTATTTTTCACAGAGCTAGAACAAATAATTTCTCAATTTGTATGGAAATACAAAAAACCTCGAATAGCCAAAGCAATCTTCAGAAAGAAGAATGGAACTGGAGGAATCAACCTGCCTGACTTCAGGCTCTACTACAAAGCCACAGTCATCAAGACAGTATGGTACTGGCACAAAGACAGAAATATAGATCAATGGAAAAAAATAGAAAGCCCAGATATAAACCCACACACCTATGCACACCTTATCTTTGACAAAGGAGGCAAGAATATACAATGGAGAAAAGACAATCTCTTTTACAAGTGGTACTGGGAAAACTGGTCAACCACTTGTAAAAGACTGAAACTAGAACACTTTCTAACACCATACACAAAAATAAACTCAAAATGGATTAAAGATCTAAACGTAAGACCAGAAACTATAAAACGCTTAGAGGAGAACATAGGCAAAACACTTTCCAACATACATCACAGCAGGATCCTCTATGACCCACCTCCCAGAATATTGGAAATAAAAGCAAAAATAAACAAATGGGATCTAATTAAAATTAAAAGCTTCTGCACAACAAAGAAACTATAAGCAAGGTGAAAAGACAGCCTTCAGAATGGGAGAAAATAATAGCCAATGAAGCAACTGACAAACAACTAACCTCAAAAATATACAAGCAACTCCTGTAGTTCAATTCCAGAAAAATAAACAACCCAATCAAAAAATGGGCCAAAGAACTAAATAGACATTTCTTCAAAGAAGACATACAGATGGCTAACAAACACATGAAAAGATGCTCAACATCACTCATTATCAGAGAAATGCAAATCAAAACCACAATGAGGTACCATTTCACGCCAGTCAGAATGGCTGTGATCCAAAAGTCTACAAGCAATAAATGCTGGAGAGGATGTGGAAAAAAGGGAACCCTTTTACACTGTTGGTGAGAATGCAAACTAGTACAGCCACTATGGAGAACAGTGTGGAGATTCCTTAAAAAACTGGAAATAGAACAGCCATACGACACAGCAATCCCACTGCTGGGAATACACACCAAGGAAACCAGAATTGAAAGAGACACGTGTACCCCAATGTTCATCGCAGCACTGTTTATAAGAGCCAGGACATGGAAGCAACCTAGATGTCCATCAGCAGATGAATGGATAAGAAAGCTGTGGTACATATACACAATGAAATATTACTAGCCATTAAAAAGAACACATTTGAATCAGTTCAAATGAGGTGGATGAAACTGGAGCCTATTTTACAGAGTGAAGTAAGCCAGAAAGAAAAACACCAATACAGTATACTAATACATATATATGGAATTTAGAAAGATGGTAATGACAACCCTGTATGCGAGACAACAAAAGAGACACAGATGTATAGAACAGACTTTTGGACTCTGTGGGAGAGGGAGGGGGTGATGATTTGGGAGAATGGCATTAAAACATGTATAATATCATATAAGAAACGAATCTCCAGTCCAGGTTCGATGCAGGCTACAGGAAGCTTGGGGCTGGTGCACTGGGATGACCCAGAGGGATGGTATGGGGAGGGAGGTGAGAGGGGGGTTCAGGATGGGGAACATGTGTACACCCGTGGCGGATGATTGTTGATGTATGGCAAAACCAATACAATATTGTAAAGTAAAATAATAATAATAAATAATAAAAAAAAATAAAGTGCTGCCAAAGCTTGGGGGGTGGGGCGCGGAAAGAGCCTCTTGATGAAAGTGAAAGAGGAGAGTGAAAAAGTTGGCTTAAAGCTCAACATTCAGAAAACTAAAATCTTTGCATCTGGCCCCATCACTGCATGGGTAATAGATGGGGAAACAGTGGAAACAGTGTCCGACTTTATTTTGGGGGACTGCAAAATCAGTGCAAATGGTCATTTCACCCATTAAATTAAAAGACGCTTACTCTTTGGAAGGAAAGTTATGACCAACCTAGATAGCATATTGGAAAGCAGAGACATTACTCTGCCAACAAAGGTCCATCTAGTCAAGGCTATGGTTTTTCCAGTGGTCATGTATAGATGTGAGAGTTGGACTGTGAAGAAAGTTGAGCTCTGAAGAATTGATGCTTTTGAACTGTGGTGTTGGAGAAGACTCTTTAGAGTCCCTTGAACTGCAAGGAGATCCAACCAGTCCATCCTAAAGGACATCAGTCTTGGGTGTTCATTGGAAGGACTGATGCTGAAGCTGAAACTCCAATACTTTGGCCACCTCATGAGAAGAGTTGACTCATTAGAAAAGACTCTGATGCTGGGAGGGATTGGGGGCAGGAGGAGAAGGGGACGACAGAGGATGAGATGGCTGGATGGCATCACCGACTCGATGGACATGAGTTTGGGTAAACTCCGGCAGTTGGTGATGGACAGGGAGGCCTGGCATGCTGTGATTCATGGGGTCGCAAAGAGTCAGACACGACTGAGCTACTGAACCGAACTGAACTGAAGAGCATGAAGCCGTATTAGCCACACAGCTAACATGTGCCAGGCAAACTGAAAGTGATAGCAGGAGGAAAAGCCAGTAGTCATTGCATATTTAAATATCAAGACTTAAGAAAATTTAATTCTTGGAGGCCAAATATAGAGCACTAGGTAAGAAACCTAAGGCCAAAATCTCTATGTTGATGTTTTTAAAAAAGCATTACTTACAAACAGAAAAATAAGAGTGGACACTCCAAATTATTCCTAACCGAACATAACACTTTTAATTACTGTTGTCGCTCAGTCACTAAGTCATCTCCAACTCTTGGAGATCCCATGGACTGAAGCATGTCAGGCTCCTCTGCCATTCATTACCCCCCGACTTTGCTCAAATTCATGTCCATTGAGTCAGTGATGCCATCCAACCATCTCATCCCCTGTATCCCCTTCTCCTCATGGCCTCAAACTTTCCCAGCATCAGGACCTCTTCCAATGAGTTGGCTCTTCACATCAGGTGGCCAAAGTATTTGAGCTTCAGCTTTAGCATCATTCCTTACAATGAATAGTCAGGGTTGATCTCCTTTAGGATTGACTAGTTTGATCTCCTTGCTGTCCAAGGAACTCTCAGGAGTCTTCTCCAACACCACAGTTCAAAAGCATCAATTCTTTGGCACTCAGCCTTCTTTATGTTCCAACTCTCACATCTGTATATGATTACTGGAAAAACCATAGCTTTGACCATATGGACCTTTGTTGATGAAGTAATGTCTCTGCTTTTTGATATGCTCTCTAGGTTGGTCATAGCTTTTCTTCCAAGGAGAAGGTGTCTTTTAATTTAGTGGCTGCAGTCACCATCTGCCATGATTTTGGAGCCCAAGAAAATAAAATCTGTCACTGTTTCCACTTTTTCCCCACATATTTGCCATGAAGTGATGGGACCAGATGACATGATATTAGTTCTGTGAATGTTGAGTTTTAAGCCACCTTTTTCACTCTCTTCTTTCACCCTTGTCAAGAGGCTCTTTAGTTCCTTTTCACTTTCTGCCATTAGAGTGATATCATCTGTATTCTGAGATTGTTGATATTTCTCCCAGTAATCTTTATTCAAGCTTGTGAGTCATCCAACCTGGCATTTCTCATGATATACTCTCATATAAGTTAAATAAGCAGGGTGACAATATACTTCCTTGACGTACTCCTTTCCCAATTTTGAACCAGTCCATTTTTCCACATCTAGTTCTAACTGTTGCTTCTTGGCCTGCATAAATATTTCTCAGGAGACAGGTAAAGTAGTCTGGTATTCCCATCTCTTTAAGAATTTCCCACAGTTTGTGTCAACCACACAGTCAAAGGCTTTAGTGTAGTCAATTAAGCAGAAGCAGATGGGTTTTTTTAGAATTCCCTTGCTTTTTCTATGATCCAACAGATGTTGGCAATTTGATTTCTGGTTCCTCTGCCTTTTCTAAATCCAGCTTGTACATCTGAAATTTCTTGGTTCATGAGCTGTTGAAGTCTAGCTTGAAGAATTTTGAGCATTACCTTGCTAGCATGTGAAATGACCACAATTGTATGGTAGCCTGAACATTTGTTGACATTGCCTTTTTTTGGAATTGGAATGAAAACTGACCTTTTGCAGTCCTATGGCCACTGCTGAGTTTTCCAAACTTGCTAGCATATTGAGTGCAACACTTTGATAGCATCATATTTTAGGATTTGAAATAGCTCAGCTGGAATTCTATCACCTCCACTAGGATTGTTCATAGTAATGCTTCCTAAGGGCCACTTGACTTCACACTCCAGCCAGACATTGTCTGGCTGTAGGTGAGTGACCACACCATTGTGATTATCTGGGTCATTAAGACCTTTTTTTGTACAGTTCTTCTGTATATTCTTCCACCTCTTCTTAATCTCTTCTGCTTATGTTAGGTCCTTACCATTTCTGTCCTGTATTGTGCCCATCTTTGCATGAAATATTTCCTTGATATCTGTAATTTTGTTGAAGAGATCTCTAGTTTTTCCCATTCTATTGTTTTCCTTTATTTCTTTGCATTGTTCACTTAAGAATGCTTTCTTACCTCTCCTTGCTATTCTCTGGAACTCTGCATTCAGTTGGATATATCTTTCCCTTTCTCCTTTGCCTTTTGCTTCTCTTCTTTTTCAGATATTTGTAAGGCCTCCTCAGAAAACCACTTGGCCTTCTGCATTTATTTTTATTAGGGATGGTTTTGGTCACAACCTCCTATACAGTGTTACAAATTTCAATCATAGTTCTTCAGGCACTCTGTCTACCAAATCTAAACCCTTGAATCTATTTGTCACGTCCACTGTGCCATCATGAAGGATTTGATTTAGGTCATACCTGAGTAGCTTAGGAATTTTCCCTAATTTCTTCAGTTTAAGTCTGAATTTTGCATACTAGATCATAAATTTGGAGAAGGAAATGGCAACCCACTCCAGTGTTCTTGCCTGGAGAATCCCAGGGACGGGGAGCCTGGTGGGCTGTCGTCTCTGGGGTCGCACAGAGTCGGACACGACTGAAGCGACTTAGCAGCAGCAGATCATAAACAGGCTTCCCTGGTGGCTTAGATGGTAAAGAATCTGCGTGCAATGCATGAGACCTTGGTTCAGTCCCTGGGTTGGGAAGATCCCCTGGAGGTGTGCATGGCAGCTTACTCCAGTATTCTTGCCTGGAGAACCCCATGGACAGAGGAGGAGCCTGGCGGGCTACAGTCCATGAGGTCACAAAGAGTTGGACATGATGAGTGGCTAAGCACAGACCATAAACAGGCAGGCACAGTTATGGACATGATAGTAAATGATATACATATGAAGGTGCCACTTACTCTTGTTTAAAGAAATTCAAGGGTGAAATGGTAGAATAGTAGCTTCAAGAGTTAATATGTTGCCAAAATAGAATCAGGAGATCTTCAAGATGACCTACATCCACCAGAAAAAAGCCCCACAAAATCTAGAAAACTTCTTATGTGAATTTACTTCCATAATCAGCCATCTGATAGATCAAATAGCATAAGACTGAGTCCTGAAATAAACATAATATGTTGGGGAGAGAGAAAAAACTGCCATCTAAGTTTCAGATACTGATATACTCAATTGAATGCAGAGTTCCAGAGAACAGCAGAGAGAGATAAGGCCTTCTTAATGAACAATGCGAAAAAATAGAAGAAAACAAAAGAATGTGAAAGACTAGAGATCTCTTCAACAAAATTGCAGATGTCAAGGAAATATTTCCTGCAAGGATGAGCACAATAAAGACAGAAACAGTAAGTAAAGACCGAGCAGAAGCAGAGGGGATTAAGAAGTGGCAAGAATACACAGAAGAACCATATAAAAAAGGCCTTAATGACCTGGATAACCACAATGGTGTGGTCACTCACCTAGAGCTGGACATGCTAGAGTGTAAAGTCAAGTGGGCCTTAGGAAGCATTACTATGAACAAAGCTAGTAGAGGTGATGATATTCCAGCTGAGCTATTTAAAATCCTGAAAGATGGTGCTATTAAAGTACTGCACTCAATATGTCAGCAAATTTGGAAAACTGAGCAGTGGCCACAGGACTGCAAAAGGTCAGTTTTCATTCCAATCCCAGAGAAGGGCAATGCCAAACAATGTTCAAACTACCATACAGTTGTGCTCATTTCACATGCTAGCAAGGTTATGCTCAAAATCCTTCAAGCTAGGCTTTAGCAGTACATAAACCAAGAACTGTCAGATATACAAGTTGGGTTTCGAAGAGGCAGAGGAAGCAGCTATCAAATTGCCAAAGTTCATTGGATCATGGAGAAAGCAAGGGAATTCCAGAAAAAAATATCTACTTCTGTTTCACTGAGTACACCAAAGTTTTGACTGTGTGGATGACAAACTGGAAAATTCTTAAAGAGATGGGAGTGCCAGACCATATTACCTGTCTCTGGAGACACCTGTATTTGGGTCAAGAAGAAACAGTTATAACCAGACATGGAACAATGGACTGGTTCAAAATTGGGAAAGGAGTGTGTGCTAAGTAGTGTCTGACTCTTTGCAACCCTATGGACTGTAACCCACCAGGCTCCTCTATCCAAGGGATTTTCCAGGCAAGAATACTGGAATGGGTTGCCTTACCCTCCTTCAGGGGATCTTCTTGGCCAAGGATTGAACCCATGTCTCTTACATCTCCTCCATTGGCAGGTGGGTTCTTTACCACTAATGCCACCTGGGAAAGGCGTAGATAGGCTGGATATTGTCTCCCTGCTTATTTAACTTCTATGCAGAGTATATCAGGGCTTCCCAGGTGACACTGGGACATGGTTCATGGACATGAATTTGAGCAAACTCCAGAGGATAGTGGAGGACAGAGGAGCCTGTTGAGCTGCAGTCCATGGGGTCACAAAGAGTAGGACATGACTTAGCAAGCAAACAACAACTTTTCGGATACTCTGGAGGTCAAACATGTTGCCCTTCTCTTTTTCCACCTCCTGGTGTTAAACCAAGTGATGCCTCTTTCAGAAAGCATTAATTTAATAGTATTGATACTCTCTGATAATCTTCAGAAGACAAAATATTCTGAAAAAATTAAAATGATTTCTACCAAGACAATAAACTCTGTCAGCTTTTTGGCCTTCACAAAAAAGAGAAATTGGCTTTTCTGGCAAGATTTCCCTGAAGAGGAAAGTCTCCTTCCCAATACAGAAGGGTTTTACATTGAGTGGGAACTATGGACCCCAAATAAGAGTGATCTTGCCAAAGCAGACAGTGCTAACTTAGGCTCTGAAATCCCTCACTGATTTGGAAATCCACGTCTTTCTGGTAGTTTATTCTAGTAGTATTTCATCAGATAAATGGAGCAACAAAATATCAGTAAAATTACATGTCATAATTTTAAGAAATAAATTTAACTATTTCCAAAGAAGCTAAGAGCATCCCATTTCCATTTATATAGACATTTCTAATTTTTTCCTCTAATGCACAGTTGACCATTAAAGCAATTTTCCATAAAACTACTTCTCATAATTCTGCTTCTTGTTGTAGCTATGAGAATTACAGCATTATTAGATGGTGTTCTTATGAAGTAAAAAAGAATCATTCCTCATAGATTTAGCTGGTTTCTGATTCTTTCATGCCAAACCATACTTTTTTTAAATTGAACTTTTAGACTGGGATTATTGTAGGTTCACATGCAGTTGTAAGATATAATACAGAAATATCACACATAACTTTACTCACTTTTCCCCAAATACAGTACCATACCACAACCAGGATTTTGATACCCATACAATCCAACAATCTTGTTCAGACTTCATCAGTTTTATTTTTACACTTCCATCATCAAAAAGATCACACATATTGTCTTTTCATAACCACAGCCACTTCTCTTGTATGTCCTTAACCCCTGGCAACCACTAATCTGTTCTCCATCATTCAAATTTTGTAATTTTAAGCATATTACAGGCATACCTCAGATACATTGTGTATTTAGCTTCACATCACAACAATAAAGTGAATATTACAGTTAACTGAATCACACAATTATTTTGGTTTTCCAGGGCATATAAAATTTATGCTTATACTATACTATAGTCCATTGAGTGTGCAATAGCATTATGTCTTAAAAACAACATAAATACTTAACTAAAAATACTTTATTGCTTAAAAATGCTAAGTATCATCTGAACCTTCAGCCAGTCATAATCTTTTTGCTGGTGGAGAATTTTGCTTCGATATTTATGGCTGCTGACTGATCAGGGTGGTGCTTGCTGAAGGCTGAGGTGGCTGTGGCAGTTTCTTAAAATAAGACAACAATGAAGTTTGTGATATCAGTTGACTGTTCCATTGATGAACAATTTTTCTGTAGCATGCATTACTGTTTGATAACGTTTTACCCACAGCAGAACTTTTTGGGCTTGGCGGCTCACTGGTAATGAATCTGCCTGCCAGTGCAGAAGATGTGGATTCGATCCCTGGGTCAGGAAGATTCCCTGGAGAAGGAAATGGCTACCCACTCCAGTATTCTTGCTTGGAGAATTCCATGGACAGAAGAGCCTGGCAGGCTACAGCCCACTGGGTCGCAAAGAGTTGGACACGACTGAGCATCTAACAAACAAGAAAAGTTATACCTGATAGCACAGAAATACAAAGGAATTATGATAAACTACTATAAATAACTATATGCCAACAAACTGAAGACCTAGAAGAAAGGGATAAATAAAAATATATAATCTTGAAAAATAGAATCATGAATGAATAGAAACAGACAAGGACAGCACAAAAATAGAAAATACAAACCCTTATCCATGAGGAACCTAGATGCAAAAATCCTCAACAAAATATTTGCAAACTGAATCCAACAATAAAAGGATCATGTACCACAGCCAAGTGGGATTTATTCCATGGATACAAGGATGGGTCAGCATCCACAAATCAATCAAAATGCACATCACATTAACAAAATGAACAATAAAAATTATATGATCATATCAATAGTTTCAGAAAAATATATTCTCAAAATTCATCATGCACATATGACAAGTACTCTCAACATTGTGGGTACAAAGGGAACATATGTCAACATAATAAAGTTTATATATGACAAACTCACAGCTAAAAACAGATATGATGGTGAAAAGCTAAAACTTTTTTCTAAATTCAGGAATAAAACAAGAATGCCCACTCTTGCCATTTTCACTTAACATAGTATTGGAAGTCCTAGCCACAGCAATTAGACAAGTAAAACAAATAAAAGGCATCCAAATTGGAAGGTAAGAAGTGAAACTGTCACTATTTTCAGATTATATGATACTACATATAGAAAGTCCTAAAACCTCCATCCAAAAAAAAAAAAACAAACCTCTTAGAAGTAATAAATAAAATCAGTAAAGTTACAGGATGCAAAATCAATATACAAAAATCTGTAGCACTTCAATACACTAATAAAATAATCAGGGAAATAAATCAATTTAAAAATCCCATTTACAATTGCATAAAAACAATAAATTAACTAGGAACAAACTTAAACTTAACCAAGGAGGTGAAAGAGCTGTACATTGAAAACTATAAGACACTGAGAAAGAAATTGAAGAAGATAAACACAGACACAATAAGGAAAGATACTCCATGTTTATGAATTGGAAGAATTACTATTGTTAAAATGTCCGTACTACCCAAAACATCTACAGATTTTCTGCAATTCCTATCAAATTCCAATGACATATTTCACAGAACTAGTGCAAATATTCTAAAATTTATGTGGGACCACAAAAGATCCTGAATAGCTTGAAAATATTGAGAAAGAAGAAAAAAGCTGGAAGTATCATCTTCCCTAATTTCAAACTATATTACCAAGCTCAAAAACATATGGTACTTGCACAGAAACAGAAACAGAGATGAATGGAAAAGAACTGAGACCTCAGAAATAAACTTCCACATATATAGAATATTAATTTATGACAAAGAAGCAAAAAACATACAATGGAGAAAGGATAGACTCTTCAGTAAATGGTATTGGGAGAACTGGGCAGCCACATGCAGAAGAATGAAATTAGACCACTATCTTACACCATAAACAAAAAACATCTCAAATGGATTAAAGACTTGAATGTAATACCCGAAACTATAAAATTCCTAGAAGAAAACATAGGTAGTAACTTCACTGACATCAGTCTTAGCAATTATTTTGTGTATCTGACTCCAAAGGGAAGGGAAATTAAAGTAAAAATAAACCAATGGGAAGACATCAAACCAAAGAGCTTTTGCACAGTGAAAGAAACGATCATAAAAATGAAAATTCAGACTACTAAAAGGGAGAAATATTTGTAAACATTTATCTTATAAGGGGCTGATATCTAAAATATATAAAGAATATACAACTCAATAACAACAACAACAAAACAATCTGATTAAAAATTGGCAGAGGTCTGGACATTTTTCCAAAGAAGATATATAGGTGGCCAACTGGCACATTAAAGACATTCAATATCACTAATTATTAGGGAAATGCAAATCAACACAAAATAAGATACACCTATTAGAATGGCTATTATCAAAACCACAAGAAATAACAAATGTGAGAGATGTAGAGAAACAGGAACCCTCATATACTTTTGGTGAGACTGTAAATTGGTGCAGCCACTATGTAAAACAGTATGGAAATGCCTCAAAAAATTAAGAATAGAATTACTATATGATCTAACTATTCCACATCTGGGTATTTAACTGAAGAACACAAAAAAACACTAATTTGAAATATATATATATATATATATATATGTATATATATATACACATACATATTTGCACCTCTGTGTTCATTGCAGCATTATTTACAATAGCCAAGATATGGAAACAACCTAAGCATTTATTAATGGATGAATGGATAAAGAAGATATGGTCATCGATACAATGGAATACTATTCAGCCATAAAAAATAATGAAATCCTGTTCTTTTTGACAACATGAATGCATCTTGAATATATTATGCTAAGTGCAATAAGTCAGAGAAAGACAAATAATGTATGATTTCACTCATGTAGAATCTAAAAACAACAAAATGAATGAGCAAAATAAAACAAAAAAGAACACCTCATAGATACAGAGAACACATTAGTGATTAGTAGGGACCACAGGGTTGATGGTTGGGCAAAATGGGTGATGGAGATTAATTATATGGTAATGAAACACAGGAGACTTTTAAGACAATGAAGTTTTTTTTTTTGCATGATACTATAATAATAGATAACATGTTGTTATACATTTATCAAAAACCCATAGAATGTACAACACAAAAAGTGAATTTTAATATAAACTATGGGTTTCAATAATAGTGTATCAATATTGACTCATCTTTTGTAAATGTACCACATTAATGTAAGATGTAAAAAATTGAGGAAATTGTTGGGAAATAAGGGGCATATGGTAACTCTCTGTACTTCTAACTAATTTTTTTCTATAAACCTAAAACTACTTTTAAAAGTCTATTAATTATAATTTTTAAAAAGGAATGAAATCAGTTGGGATACACTAAGTAGACAGGAATAGCAAAGTGTTGAAGAGTGTCTATTATAAGTCATCTTTTGTGTAAACAAAAAGGGAAGATAAAAAAAATGTCTATTCATTTATGCAAAATGAAGAAAAAAGCAGAAATAATGAAATTTATACATATATAGGGGTGGGGCAGGGTAGAAAGGATGGGGGATGTGAATGGGATATAAAGGATGGAGGTAACTACATTTCTCTGAGCATTCTTTTGTCTATAGTTCTGACTTTTGGAACCATGTTAATGTTTCACAAACTCCAAAAAAGAAAACAACTAAAATAAAAAGGGATAGGGAAAAACATAAAATGGAAATAAAAACAAATGAATCAAGTTTATAACAGAACTGAAGGAGGGGGCAGAATAAACCCAAGTAATGTGTAAATGCAGTATTTTGATTATATATCTTCAGACTAAAAACCAAAAAAAAAAAAAAAAAAAAAACCAACCTATAAACAAATCTTGAATTTGAGTTATAGGCTTGTTTTTCACAGCGGAATTGGTTAACAATCATAAAACTGCTTTCTGTGCATTCTAGAATTGAGCAAATGAGTAAATATATTATGGATAATGGGAGTCAGATTTCTCACTGTTGGAAAAGAGAGCTACAACTATAGAAAGGGAGTAGTCTAGAATCAACCCTGTGTTATTGGACTAGAGTTAGAGGTATCAGTATGAATTCTTGATTTTCACACATACATATAATAAAATATGTGTAAAATTATAACTATTGTTATTGTAACAAACTTATACTTTATGTATATAACTAAACAAATATATATATGTATATAGCTTGGCCTATATAGATATACAGGGCCTAGAAGCAGCAACACTCCAGTAGCAAAAAGCACACATAGTACCCAGGACTCCTTGAAGATATGTCTCATTCCCGACTTGGAACTGAGAAATTAAAAGATGAGGCCGGGGTAGCCTATAGAGTCAGAAAGTACGGAAGGGCTCAAAGAACTATGAGTACACTCCCAGGGTACAAATATCTGTATGAAATGGCTTTCATTGGCCAAATCTAGGACTACTTGAATATCAAAATAAATAATCACAGTTATAAATTATAACCTATTAAATAAGAATACATGAATTCATACTACTTCAAGTAAACAAATAAATAAAGAACAAACTATCTCATTCTTACATTAGAATGTCAACCAACAAATGTAAAATTAATGATGGGATTAGAAAATCTGAATTTGGCAATCAAATCATCATCATAATAATTGGCTTGGGCCAGAATTTTCAGTGGATATTAACACAAATGGCTGAACATTTTAGAAGCAATTAGAGGGACTTCGCTGATGGTCCAGTGGTTTAAGACTTTGCCTTCCAATGAAGGAGGTTACACCTTGATCCTTGGTCAGGGAGCTAAGATCCTACATGTCTTATGGACAAAAATCCAAAACATAAAACAGAAGCAATATTGTAACAAATTCAATAAAGACTTTAAAAATGATCCACGTGAAAAATTTTTTAAAAGCTATCTCTTTAAGATATTCATTACTTACAAATTGAAAAAATGGAAATTTATAGTGGTGAAACTTGGTAGATTATACCTTAAACAAGTAATTAAAATTAATATCAACAGAGGGGGACAGATAAACATAGTTGAGTCCTCATATAATGTTCTGAGGAAAACACAATATTATTTCTGTGGTAGTCCTGCCAAAATGTGTGGCTTGGATCTAGCCATGGAAAAACATCAAATAAACAAAATTTGAGAGCAATTTACAAAAATAACTAGCCTAAACTCTTCAAAAGTAACAAGGTCATTAAAGACTATGAACGAATAAGGAATTATTCTAAACTAAAGGAGATTAAAAAGACATCACAAATAAATGCAATGTGTGATCCTGGATTGGACCCTAGACCAGAAAACAGAAATCTTTTTCTATAAATGACATTAGCATAATTGGCAAAATGTGAATGAAGTTTATAGATTAGATAGTAGAAATGAACTAGTGTTAATTTCCTGATTTTGATAACTGCAGTGTGGTTATGTAAGAAAAAAAGTTTCTAAGAAAATACATACTGAAATATTTAGGGATAAACAGTCATCCTATCTACAGTGTACTCCTAAGTGGTTTGAAAAGTATATATATAATACATATCTTAAAAGTTTAGTAAAAGAATAGTAAAATAAATCCAGGTAAGATAGAAAGAAGGGAATGATCATGAATAAAAGCATAAATTAATGAAACAGATCAAAGCAAACAGAGAGATGAATGAAGGCAAAGATGATTCTTTGAAAAAACTAATAAAACTAACAAAATTACTGTCAACATTGATCAAGAAAAATATGATAGAAGATATAAATAAAGAATAATAAGAATAACGTGGAGTACCTAATTATAGATACTGCTGCTGCTGCTGCTAAGTCGCTTCACTCGTGTCCGACTCTGTGCGACCCCATAGATGGCAGCCCACCAGGCTCCCCCATCCCTGGGATTCTCCAGGCAAGAATACTGGAGTGGGTTGCCATTTCCTTCTCCAATGCATGAAAGTAAAAAGTGAAAGTAAAGTCGCTCAGTCGTGTCGGACTCTTAGCGACCCCATGGACTGCAGCCCACCAGGCTCCTCCGTCCATGGGATTTTCCAGGCAAGAGAACTGGAGTGGGGTGCCATTGCCTTCTCCGATTATAGATACAGCAGACAACAAAACAAGTATAAAATATATCATAAACAAAATTATGCCCATAAATGTTAGTAATCTGTATAAAACAAAGAAATTACCAAAAATTATATAACTTACTAAAATTGAACTGGAAAGAAATAGAAAATCTGAGTGATTTTATAACCCTTAGATAAATGAATCATTATTCAAAAATGTATCTATAAAGAAAATTCCAGCTCAACAAGGTTTACTAGTGAGCAGTGTCTCACATTCAAAGAATAAGAAATTCCAATTTCACATAAACTATTCCAAACCAGTTCATTCATGGACTAAGATATATAAATCATTTTTAAAATCAGCAAATTAAATCTAAAATGTATTAATAATAGCATATCATTACAAAAATGTATTTGAGGAATACAAAATTGATTTTGATATCAAATAATGTAATCCATGACATTGTTTTTTTTTTTAAAGTGGTCATTTCAATAAATGTAAAAAATACTTAAAATTTCACATCCATTTATAAGAAAAATTCTTACAAAACTAAAAGGAACTTTTTTAACCTGATAAAATGAAGTGAAGTCACTCAGTCGTGTCCGACTCTTGTGACCCCATGGACTGTAGCTTACAAGGCTCCTCTGTCCAAGGAATTTTCCAGGCAAGAGTACTGTAGTGGGTTGCCACCTGATAAGGAGTATCAGTAAAAATTCTTTAGAAAAGATCATACTAATTTATTTAAAAATTGAAGACGTTTCCTTTAACATCATGAACAAGACAAAAATTGCCCATTATTACCATTTTTATTCACCATTGTACTGAAGAACCTAGCCACAAAGACAGAAATATAGATCAATGGAACAAAATAGAAAGCCTAGAGATAAATCCACACACCTATGGACACCTTATCTTTGACAAAGGAGGCAAGAATATACAATGGAGAAAAGACAATCTCTTTTACAAGTGGTACTGGGAAAACTGGTCAACCACTTGTAAAAGAATGAAACTAGAACACTTTCTAACACCATACACAAAAATAAACTCAAAATGGATTAAAGATCTAAACGTAAGACCAGAAACTATAAAACGCTTAGAGGAGAACATAGGCAAAACACTCTCCGACATACATCACAGCAGGATCCTCTATGACCCATCTCCCAGAATATTGGAAATAAAAGCAAAAATAAACAAATGGGATCTAACTAAAATTAAAAGCTTCTGCACAACAAAGAAACTATAAGCAAGGTGAAAAGACAGCCTTCAGAATGGGAGAAAATAATAGCCATTGAAGCAACTGACAAACAACTAACCTCAAAAATATACAAGCAACTCCTGTAGCTCAATTCCAGAAAAATAAATGACCCAATCAAAAAATGGGCCAAAGAACTAAATAGACATTTCTTCAAAGAAGACATACAGATGGCTAACAAACACATGAAAAAATGCTCAACATCACTCATTATCAGAGAAACGCAAATCAAAACCACAATGAGGTACCATTTCACGCCAGTCAGAATGCCTGTGATCCAAAAGTCTACGAGCAATAAATGCTGGAGAGGGTGTGGAGAAGGGGAACCCTCTTACACTGTTGGTGAGAATGCAAACTAGTACAGCCACTATGGAGAACAGTGTGGAGATTCCTTAAAAAACTGGAAATAGAACTGCCATACGACCCAGCAATCCCACTGCTGGGCATACACACTGAGGAAACCAGAATTGAAAGAGACACGTGTACCCCAATGTTCATCGCAGCACTGTTTATAATAGCCAGGACATGGAAGCAATCTAGATGTCCATCAGCAGATGAATGGTAAGAAAGCAGTGGTACATATACATAATGGAATATTACTCAGCCATTAAGAAGAATACATTTGAATCAATTCTAATGAGGTGGATGAAACTGGAGCCTATTATACAGAGTGAAGTAAGCCAGAAAGAAAAACACCAATACAGTATACTAACGCATATATATGGAATTTAGAAAGATGGTAACGATAACCCTGTATGCGAGACAGCCAAAGAGACAGAGATGTATAGAACAGTCTTTTGGACTCTGTGGGAGAGGAGGGGGGATGATTTGGGAGAATGGCATTTAAACATGTATAATATCATATAAGAAACGAATCTCCAGTCCAGGTTCGATGCAGGCTACAGGAAGCTTGGGGCTGGTGCACTGGGATGACCCAAAGAGATGGTATGGGGAGGGAGGTGGGAGGGGAGTTCAGGATTGGGAAGACGTGTACAACCATGGCAGATTCATGTTGATGTATGGCAAAACCAATACAATATTGTAAAGTAATTAGCCTCTAATTAAAATAAATAAATTTAATTTAAAAAAAGCAAAAAAAAATTTTTAATATAAAACATAAGGATTGGAAAGGAAGAAACAAAACTGTCATTATTCACAGATATATAGTATACCAAAAATAAGAAAAAAGCAACTATAAATAAATCATTAGAATAAATAAAATTGTTTAGCAAGGTAGCTGAACATAAAATCAATCTACAAAAATAAATTGCATTTCTATAAACCAGAAAAAAAAAAATGGAAAATGTGTTTTTTAATGCTTTTTCTAATGTACAGGACAAAAATTTCAAATAGCTGGGGGTAAATATAATAAAAGATGTACAACTGCTTTTACAATGAATATTACAAACACTTCTCAGAATAGACATAAATGAGCTGAGAGTTATATCGCATTCATGAACTGAAATTCTCAATATTGTCAGGATATCAATTCTCTTCAAATTGGACTACAGAGTTTGGTTTTTTTGCTGCACCCTGTGACTTGTGGGATCTTAGTTCGTTGACCAGGGACCAAACTTGGGCCCCAGGCAGTGGAAGCACGGGGTCTTAATCACTGGACTGCCAGGGAATTCCCTGCAGATTCATTTTAATCCAAATCAAACTCCCAGGAAGATTTTTTTGTGGAAATTGATAAGCTAATTTTAAAAATCTAAAATGCAAAGAATCTAGTATAACCAAGACAATCTTGAAGAAGAACAACTTTGAAAGATTCATACTACTAGCTTTTATGACTTCCAAAAAAAGCTATAGTATTAAGATAGTGTGCTATTGTCAGAAAGACAGACAAATGGATCTATGTAAGAGAACAGAATTCAGAAATAGACTGCCTTGATGACTATTATAGAGAAAATGAATTCAAAATGGATCTTATTTTTAAGTGTAAAATGAAACAAAAAATTCTATAAGAACACACAAAGAAATAATTTGGTGACATTTGGATAGGCAAAGATTTCTTAAGTAGGATACAGAATATACATAAAATTACAAACTGGACTTTACTGACATTAAAAGTCCTGTGCTGCTCATCAAAATATCATCATTAAATTCATCAAAATAAAATCTTTGTGCATGAAAGGACACCAAGAAGAAAGTGAAAACATAATTCACAGAATTGAAGATATTAGTATCATATCATACATCTGACAAGGGACTTATATCTAGAACATATAAACAATCTTACAACACGATCATAAAGATAAAATCCAACTAAATATGGCAAAGAATTTGAATGTACATTTCTCCAAAGAAGATACACAAGCTATCAAGAAGCACATGAAAAGATGTTCAATATCATTAGCCATCAGAGATACACATATTGAAACCATAATGAGATGTTATTTCACATCTTCTAGAATGGCTATAATTCAAAAATACCAAACAGTAACATGTATTAGTAAGGATATAAAGAAACTGGAACCTATACAGATTGTTATTGGGGATGGAAAAATGGTGCAATCACTTTAGAAAATGATCTGGCAGCTCCTCAAACAGCTAAACATAGTTAAAATATAATTCAGTGACTTCACTCCTGGATATATTCCTCAGAGAAATTAAAACATATATCCATGCAAAATTGTGTACATGAGTGTGCATAATAACATTATTTATAATAGACAAAGTGTGTGAACACTCCAAATGTCCATAAACAGATGAGTGGATAACAAAAAAAAAAACATGATATGTCCATACAACGGAATATTATTTAGCCATAATAAGGAAAGAAGCATTGATATATGCTACAACATAGACGCACCTTGAAAACATTCTAAATGAAAGAGGTCAGTCATAAAAGATCACATATGGTATGATTCCATTTCTATGAAATATGCAGGAAAGGCAAATCTATAGAGTCAGAAAGCAGATCATGGTTGCCAAGGCTGAGAATACTGAGGGACAGTGAAGAGTGACTGCTAATGGGTAATAGATTTCTTTATGGAGTGATAAAACATTCTAAAATTTATTTTGTTGCAGGTTACACAACTCTAAAAGCCATTGAACTATACACTTTAAATGTGTGGTCTGTGAATTCTAAGTAAGGCTGTTTAAAAGGACATGTTTACAAAATGAAAAAGCAAACTAGGGGATTCCAAAAGATATTTTCAATGCACATATCTGACAAATGACTCATATTAAATATATAAAAAGAAATTCAATTTATACAAATTAGTAATTTCTACAAGTTATTTCAAAAAAGAAAACAACAAAAATGTGGGGAAAAAACTTGAAGAAACAGTTCATAAAGAGGATAAAAATGACCAATTAGCATATTAAAAGGTACTCATCATCATCAGTCCTCAGTGAAATACAAATTAATGCCACAAACAGACCGGTTCTAACTAAAAATATTGACAATATTAATTGTTAGAAAAGATGTAAAGAACTGGAACTCTTATACACTTCTCTTGGAAATGGAAAACCGTATAGCCACTTTGGAAAACTCTTTGGAAGTATTTGCCAAAGCTAATCATATCCCTGTTCTGAGATCTAGCAATTTCATTCCTGGGAACATATCCCAAAGTAATGAATGAATTTATCCACAAAACTACATGCACAAGATTGATCATAATACCTTTTCTATAAAAGCAAAAAACTGAAATCAACCCAAATGCTCATCATTTAAAAAGTTGCCAAATAACTGTGGTATATTCTTAAAATGCAATCCTATTGGAAAATAAGAAGAATGACACACAAATGGTATCACAACCACTAAATTATAGGGAATACAATAGGGTGTTAAAATTTCTTTATAAGGGTGATGGTTATATGGGTGTCAAAATAAATTTTTAAAAATTAATAAGATAAGTTTACAAAATTAATTTCTTTAAGGTTAAATTTTAGTCACTTATTTTTTAATTTTTTTTAGCTTTTTGATATTTTTATTTTATTTTTTAATATAAATTTATTTATTTTAATTGGAGGCTAATTACTTTACAATATTGTATTGGTTTTGCCATACATCAACATATATCCACCACGGGTATAATTTAAAAAATAAAGATTAATACACTTAATGTACTTTACTGAGTATATGTTACCCTTCAATGAAAACAATAACTTGATCAATAACAAAACATAATTTAAGCAAAAGAAGCCACATAGAAATCATACTTATGATTTCATATGTATAAAGTTCAAAAACGGGCAAAACTAGACAATGTTCTTTTTAATGATACATATGTAAATGTTAAAACTTTAAAGAAACAAGGACTGATTAACAAAATCAGCCTTGTACAGGGCTTTGGGGGTACAGTAATATTCTATTTTTAAGACTGAGTAGTACATACATGAATGTTTTATTTTTTCCATCAACTATACAAACACATTTCCATATATTCTTTTGTATGTATGTTAATTTTAAAATTAAAAAAAATGTGAAACAAAACTACTACCATATAAAGGAAAAAATATATTAAAGTATATCACATAGAGCTAGTTCTCTGAGAATTTCACTAATATTCTAAGGCTGGATAATTTAGTAAACTATCCAATCCTGAAAGATGATGCTGTGAAAGTGCTGCACTCAATGTGCCAGCAAATTTGGAAAACTCAGCAGTGGCCACAGGACTGGAAAAGGTCAGTTTTCATTCCAGTCCCTAAGAAAGGCCATACCAAAAAAATGCTCAAACTACCACACAATTGCACTCATCTCACACTCTAGTAAAGTAATGCTCAAAATTCTCCAAGCCAGGCTTCAGCAATACGTGAACCATGAATTTCCAGATGTTCAAGCTGGTTTTAGAAAAGGCAGAGGAACCAGAGATCAAATTGCCAACATCTGCTGGATCATCGAAAAATCATCGCAAAGAGTCAGACACGACAGAGAGACTGAATTGACTGACTGACTGACCCATTGTTTGCCATCAAAGGAGAGTGTTTAATAATTGGTGTGGAATAAAAATATTATATTCAGTCATGCCAGGGAACCTGTGTGAAAAAATGTATCTGAACACTAAGAAAATCTTCCAAAAGGAAATACTCAGAATGTTAAAGTTATGAAACATTTATCCAGGTACAGCAAAATATTTCCATAATGGAATTAAGAGAGTAATTAAACAAATTACGTATAGCACTGCCAAAAGATTATGAACTGATAATATACCAGAAGGGTGAACTAGCCCAGTAGTCTTTCAACATATTCTTTATTTGCAGAATTCACTGAACTGTTGTTTATAATAGCAAAAATTGCAAGAAATTTATGCCTTACAGTTACATAGTAACTAAACAAGTTATCAGTTCAGTTTAGTTCAGTCACTCAGTCGTGTTCGACTCTTTGCGACCCCATGAACTGCAGCAAGCCAGGCCTCCCTGTCCATCACCAACTCCCAGAGTTCACTCAGACTCACGTCCATTGAGTCAGTGATGCCATCCAGCCATCTCATCCTCTGTCGTCCCCTTTTCCTCCTGCCCCCAAGCCCTCCCAGCATCAGAGTCTTTTCCAATGAGTCAACTCTTTGCATGAGGTGGCCAAAGTACTGGAGTTTCAGCTTTAGCATCATTCCTTCCAAAGAACACCCACGACTGATCTTCTTTAGAATGGACTGGTTGGATCTCCTAGCAGTCCAAGGGACTCTCAAGAGTCTTCTTCAACACTACAGTTCAAAAGCATCTATTCTTCAGTGCTCAGCTTTCTTCATAGTCCAACTCCCACATCCATACATGACCACTGGAAAAACCATAGCCTTGACTAGACGGACCTTTGTTGGCAAAGTAATGTCTCTGCTTTCCAATATGCTATCTAGGTTGATCATAACTTTCCTTCCAAGGAGTAAGAGTCTTTTAATTTCATGACTGCAGTCACCATCTGCAGTGATTTTGGAGCCCAAAAAAATAAAGTCTGACACTGTTTCCACTGTTTCCCCATCTACTTCCCATGAAGTGATGGGACCGGATGCTATATCTTCGTTTTCTGAATGTTGAACTTTAAGCCAACTTTTTCACTCTCCTCTTTCACTTTCATCAAGAGGCTCTTTAGTTCTTCTTCATTTTCTGCCATAAGGGTGGTGTCATCTGCATATCTGAGGTTATTGATATTTCTCCCAGCAATCTTGATTTCAGCTTGTGCTTCTTCCAAGCCCAGAGTTTCTCATGATGTACTCTGCATAGAAGTTAAATAAGCAGGGTGACAATATACAGCCGTGACGTACTCCTTTTTCTATTTGGAACCAGTCTGTTGTTCCATGTCCAGTTCCAACTGTTGCTTCCTGACCTGCATACAAATTTCTCAAGAGGCAGGTCAGGTGGTCTGGTATTCCCATCTCTTTCAGAATTTTCCACAGTTTATTGTGATCCACACAGTCAAAGGCTTTGGCATAGTCAATAAAACAGAAATAGATGTTTTTCTGGAGCTCTCTTGCTTTTTTGATGATCCAGCGGATGTTGGCAATTTGATCTCTGGTACCTCTGCCTTTTCTAAAACCAGCTTGAACATCTGGAAGTTCAAGGTTCATGTATTGCTGAAGCCTGGCTTGGAGAATTTTGAGTATTACAGTTATAGGACATCCATATAGTGAAGTACTCTGTGAACTATTAAAATGAACAGGTAGATATTATATACCTGTGCGGTCCAATAAAATAGCCACTAACTTTATGTGGCTATCTAATTGAAATTAATTAAAATTAAATACAATTTAAAATCCAGTTTCTCAGCTGAACTAGCCACATGTGGTTAGTGGTTACTGCATTGGATCACACAGAACATTTCCATCATTCCAAATGGTTCTACTGGACAGTAGTGTATAGCTGTCTGCAGAAGGTTGTTAAGAAATGTAAGTTATGCAATTAGAAGGTAACTAAGTTCTAGAAAGCTAATGCACAGTATTGTGATTATAGTTAACAACACTACATTACATACTTCAAAGTTGCTAAGAAGCTAGATCCTAAATATTGTCACTATAAAAGAAAAATATGATAATTATGTGATATGATGAAGATGCTAGCTGACACTATGGTGGTAACCATATTGCAAATATATAAATATATCCAATCAACATGTTGTACACTTTAAAATTACAGTATTATAGATCATTTATATCTCAAGCTTTAAAAGAAGTATAAGAATAGAGTCATATCTAAATCTATATTTGTATTTGTGGAAGGGTATTCCAAAATTTTAACAGTGCTTATTTCTAGGACGAGCTTCTGGGATTGTGGGTGGTTTTTGCTTGCTTTGTCCTACTTTTGTCCACTTTCTGCAAACTTCTACAAGCATGGGTTGGTTCTATAACCAGAGAAAATCAATCAATTATTTCATTTTCTGAAAGAAAACTAGCCAAATTTTTTTTGTGTTCTTTGCTATATTTCTTGAAATATTTCCTAAGGGAATGACCAGGATCAGTAACCTATTCATGGCAGCATTCTTTATAATAAAGGGAAGTTGGGGTAGGGTTAACTCTAGGAATCCAAAAGTAGTAACATATAAGTAAATTTCTGGTTTGTCTCTGTGATGAAATATTATGTAGTTGTTAAAAATAAAATGATTTGATACTTTTATTGTTTTTCAGCTTTATTAAGGTATAACTGGCAAGTCAAATCATGATTATTTAAGCTGTACAATGATGTGATTTAATATACATATACATTGTGACATGGTCACCACAATCAAGTTAATGAACACTCCATCGCCTCACATAGTTACTTTTATGTCTGTATGGTAAGACCACTTAGAATGTAGTCTCTAAGTAAATTTTAAGTATACAATACAGTATTATCAACTATGCTGACCATGCTATACATCAAATCCCCCAAATTTACTCATCTTATAACTGTAGGTTTATATCCTTTGATCAATATCTTTCCATTTCACCACATCCCTGTCCCTGACAACTACTGTTTTACCATAACTCTGGTTCTATAAGTTCAACTTTTTTAGATTTCATATAGAAGTGAGATCATACAGTATTTGTCTTTCTCTCTCTGGCTTATTTCTCTTCAAATACTGTCTTCCAAGTTCATAGATGTTGTAGTAAATGGCAGGATTTCATTCTTTTCAATGGCTAAATAATATTCCATTGAACTTATATACCACATGTTCTTTATCCATTCATCAACAGACAAACACTTTGGTCATTTCCATATATTCACTACTGTGAATAATGCTGCAATGAATCCAAGAGTGCATAAATTTATTTCTCAAGTTCTGGAAGTCTGAGATCAGTATGCCAACATGGGGAGGTTCTCGTGAAAGCCCTGTTCTGAGTTGCAGACAATTGATTTCCTGCTGTATCCTTACATGGCAGAAGAGGACCCAATGAGTCCCTGGACAGGCAGGAATTCTCCCGGACTTGGGCTAAGTGGGACTGGAGCTGGTTCACTGGGCTCCTTAAGAATATACACTTAGACTTGAGGTTGGTGGGCCTGTCTCTGGGAGCACTGACAAATGAGTCTCCAGGAGGGTTGCTGGGCAGGCAGAACTGCTCCTGGATGTTGGCTTGGAGGAGCTGAAGCTAGCTTACAATACCACTTCAAGATCTGCAGTTGAGTTGAGGCCTGTGTGCCTACCTCTAAAAGCACAGATGGGTGTGTCTCCTGTGGATCCCTGGGTGGGCAGGACTGTTCCCTGATCATGGCTAAAAGGGACTGGAGTCAGGCCACTAGCCACTTCAAGTCCACAACCACAGGGCAAAGGTTGGTGGGCCTGTTACATGAGACATGGGTAGATGTGTCTCCTTCCAAGTCCCTTGAAAGATGGTATCACTTAGTGGTAGGAGCAAGGCTAAATGGGGCTGTATCTGAGTTCACAGGGGGACAGGGTTATTGCACAGTCAATTGCCAGGACCACAGTGGGTTGAACCTGCCACTCTGACAAAGGCCAGTTCTGTGAAAGTGGTCCTCCTCAGACTTTGTCTCCACTGGGCTGTCACAGTCTACTACCTGGATTTCAAGGCTCCCACAAAGAAAGTTTTATCTGTGGATGACTGCCAAACTATTGTCACTGAGCAGATATAAGAAGAGGGGAACTACTCTGCTGTTTTGCTGATGTCACTCTGTATAGTTTAAATAACATGAGAAAACACAAAGTTAAATGAAAAAAAAAAATAGAATTGCAGTTGTAATATGCTACTAATTAAGAAAAATATTAAAAAGATTAAAGAAAACTAATTTTTAATTTCTTGTTTATACTTATGATTTTCTCATGGGAATTATTACCCAATGGGAATGTATTTAATATTTAAGTTATGAACATAGCCAAGGAACTCTTCCTTATGAAGTCTTCCAGCATGTAAAATAAAGTCCTAATGAGAGAGGGATTCCAAGCAAAGATGAATAATTGAATGTATACATTTATTTTTCTTCTTCCTCAAACCCCACTAGAGCAACAGTAAGAATTATGCAAAGGTTTAAACTTACAGAGACATGCAAATTTATATCAAGAGTAGATAAAATGCTGCAGGAATTCAGGTAAGCAGATAGAAAATTGGTAACTGCCAATCGTGAGGAAAGTGCTCTCTCCTGACTCAGTTCCCAGAATATTGGAAGCCAGGCCTAGGGTTCCAAGGTAAGAGATTTAAAAATTCTTCTCAGAAATCTGACTCTCCAAAAGAACTGTTTTAGAGAAAGAAACATTGGTGTTTCTCACCAAAATTACCTTAGAACTTACAATCACTTTAAAAAAAGTATTGTGAAATATTTTATGTATATTATTAGATATAATACATATAATAGATAAACAAACAAGTGAATGATCACAAATAACATTTGAGTAATCACCATTCAAATGAAGAAAACTCGCCATCAGCCCCAGAAGTCTCCTCAAAGCCCCTTCTAAATCTCTACCTGCTCCTTCCTTACCTAGAAGTAACCACCATATGGATTTCTATAGTATTTTCTTGATTTTTCTATCCAGTATTCACCTCTAAAAAATACAGTTTAGTTTTGCCTGTTTAAACTACATATAAACAAAATCACATAGCATACATTACATGTGGCTTCTTACACTCAACATAATGTTTGTGAGATTCACCTATGTTGTTGTATATAGCTATAGCTCATTCATATTCATTATAGTAGACCCATGGTTCTCAAGGACTTCCAAGGTGGCTCAGTGATAAAGAACCTGCCTGCCAATGCAGGAGACATGGGTTTGATCCCTGGGTCAGGAAGATCTCCTAGAGAAGGAAATGGCAACCCATACCAATATCCTTGCCTGCGAAATCTCATGGACAGAGCAGCCTGGCCCTGCTTATTTAACCTATATGCAGATTACATCATGCAAAATGCCAGGCTGGAGTCAAGATTGCTAGGAGAAATGTCAACAACCTCCGATATGCAGATGGTAGATACCAGTCTAATAACAGAAAGTGAAGAGGAACCTAAGAGCCCCTTGATGAGAGTGGAAAAGCCATCTAAAACTCAACATTCAAAAAACTAAGATCATGGCATCCAGTCCCATTACTTCATGGCAAATGGATGGGGAAAAAGTGGAAACAGTGACAGATTTTATTTTCTTGGACTCCAAAATCAGTGCAGATGAGGACAGCAGCCACTGAATTAAAAGACGCTTGCTCCTTAGAAGGAAAGCTATGACAAACCTAGACAGTGTATTAAAAAGCAGAGACATCACTTTGCTGGCAAAGGTCCATGTAGTCAAAGCTATGGTTTTTCTAGTAGTCATGTACAGATATGAGAGTTGGTCCAGAAAGAAAACTGAGTGCTGAAGAATTGATGCTTTTGAATTGTGGTGCTGGAGAAGACTCTTGAGAGTCTCTTGGACTGCAAGCAGATCAAACCAGTCAGTCCTAAAGGAAATCAACCCTGAATATTCATTGGAAGGATTGCTGTTGAAGCTCCAATACTTTGGCCACCTGAATGCAAAGAGCAGACACATTGGAAAAGACCCTGGTGCTGGGAAAAATTGAAGGCAAAAAGAGAAGGGTATGGTGGAGGATGATATGGTTAGATGGCATCACCAACTCAATGGACATGAATTTGAGCAAACTCTGGGACATAGTAGAAGACAGAGGAACCTGGCATAATGCAGTCCATAGGGTTTCAAAGAGTCAGACAAAACTTAGCAACTGAACAACAACATGGTTCTCACACTCGAGTGTCAGAATCATCCAGAAGGCTTCTTAAAACACAAATGTATGGGCCCACACCTCCAGAGTTTCTGATTCAAAAGGTCTAGGATGGGGCCCAAGAATTTGCTTTTCTACTCTCTTTATGGATAATGCTCTATGCTCATCCAGGAATCACACTTTAAGAATCACTGCTATGTAATATTCCATTGTGTGAATATGCCATGGCTTGTTTATCCATTCTACTATTAATTAATGGACATTTGGACTGTTTCTAATTTAGCTAATTAGATAATGCTAATATAAATAGTCTTGTGCATGTTCCTTTATGCATATATGCATATGTATCTACTGGAAATACATCTTTGCTGGATATATTTTTAAATAAAGGTACAAATATTTTTAAATTAGTGGGTAAGATCAAGTAATTTTGCAAAATACTGTACCAACATACATTCCCTCAGCACTGAGAGCTTTGATTAACCCATACATATCCTTGTAAACATTTGGTGTTAACCATTTTATTTGATCAATTATGTTATCACATTGTGGTTTTTATTTACCCCCTCGTAACTAAGGATGTTGAACAATTTTTCATACATTTATTGGATGCCCTGCTTTTGGAAGAGCATATTCATGCCCATTATTTTATAGATTCATAGGCATTCTGGATATGAGCCCTTTGTCAAATAGATATCTTGCAAATATGTTCCACGGTTTCATTTTTCATCCATCAACTCAAACAGATTAAAGATCTAAATTTATGACTGGAAACCACAAAATTCCTAGAAGAAAACAGGCAGTATACTCTGTCTTAGCAATATTTTTTGGACCTGTCTCCTCAGGCTAGGGAAACAAAAGCAAAAATAAATAAATGGTACCTGATTAAACTTAGAAAAGCTTTTGTACAGCAAAAGAAATCATCAACAAAATGAAAAGACAACCCACTGAATAGAAGCATACATTTGCAAGTGATAAGTCTGATAAGGGCTTTACAGGTGGCACTAGTGGTAAAGAATCTGCCTGCCAAAGCCGGAGATGCAAGAGACAAGGTTTCGATCCCTGGGTTGGGAAGACTCCCCCAGAGTAAGAAATGGCACCCCACTCCAGTATTTTTTCCTGGACAGAGGAGCCTGGTGGGCTACAGTCCATGGGGCCGCAAAGAGTCAGACACAGCTGAGCGACTGAGCACATACACATGTTTGATAAGGGGCTAATACCCAAAATATATAATGAGCTCATGCAACTCAATATCAAAGAAACAAACAACCAAAACAAAAAATGGGCAGAAGACCTAAATAGACATTCTTCCAAAAAAGTCATAAATATGACCAACAGGCACATGAAAAGATGCTCAACATCACAAATCCTTAGAGAGATTCAAATCCCCAAATGAGAAGTCATTGTGATAGGCTGTGAAAGGAAAGGAAAGTGAAGTTGCTCAGTCGTGTCCGAGTCTTTGCAACCCCATGGACTGTCCTCAAAAAGACAACACATAGTAAATGTTGGCAAGGATGTGGAGAAAATGGAACCCTAATACACTGTTGGTGGGAATGTAAATTGGTACAGTCACCTTAGAAAAGCTTATGGAGGTTCTTTAAGAAACTAAAAATAGAGCTACCATATGATCCAACAATTCTACTCCTTGGCTTGTATCTGAAGTAAATGCAAATACTATTCTGAAAAGATAACATGTATCCCAGTGTTAATAGCAGGGCTAATTACAATTACAATTACAGTCAAGATATGGAAACAACCTAAGTGCCCATCAACAGATGAATGGATAAAGAAGATGTGGCACACATACACACACACACACACACACACGAATATTACTCAGGCATAAAAAAGAATGAAGTTTTGCATCTGCAACAACATGGATGGAGGGTATTATGTTAAGTGAAATAAATCAGGCAGAGAAAGACAAATATTATATGTTTTCACTTATATGTGGAATCTAAAACAGCCAGACTCATAGAAACAGAAAGTAGAACAGTGGTTACAGGGACTGGGGGTGGAGGGAGGAATGGGGAGATGTTGGTCAAAGGATTCAAACCTCCAGTTAAAAGATGAATAAGTTCTGGGAATCTAATACACAGTATTGTGAACATAGTTAACAATATTGTGTAATACTATAGACTTCAAAGTTGCCAAGAGAGATCTTTAAGTGCTTCTCACCACAAAAAAGAAATGGTAACTATGTGTTTTGATGAAGGTGTTACTTAACACTATGAAAGTAACCATATTATCATATACAAGTGTATCAAATCAACACATTGTACACTTTAAACTTACACAATGTTATATGTCAGTTGTTGCTATGTGTCAAAAAAGCTGGGAAACAACAAGGACGACAAAAAAAAAAAAAAGCTTTAAAGCTTTCTAGTCTCATTACAGAGAAGGCAATGGCACCCCACTCCAGTACTCTTGCCTGGAAAATCCCATGGACGGAGGAGCCTGATAGGCTGCAGTCCATGGGATCGCTGGGAGTCGAACACGACTGAGCGACTTCCCTTTCACTTTTCACTTTCACGCATTGGAGAAGGAAATGGCAACCCACTCCAGTGTTCTTGCCTGGAGAATCCCAAGGACGGCAGAGCCTGGTGGGCTGCCGTCTATGGGGTCGCACAGAATCGGATACGACTGGAGCAACTTAGCAGCAGCAGCAGCAGCAGTCTCATTACTTCTGGTCAGTCCCATGAGGGAGTAAGCACAAAGATCTTCTCTAGACTTAGTTTTTAATCCTTTCTCTGTTTTAGTTTGGGTTTTTTTTTTTTTTTTTTTTTTTGGTGAGGGGGGTAATGAAGGCTTTTGGTTGTTTTATTTTTGTTGTTGTTGTTTTTGCCTCTGTGGTTTGCCTGACTCTACCTCAGCGCAATGGTGGACACATGGAGGTCATCTAAAAATAAATTTGAGAGTAAAGGAAATTCTCTTTGATTTTTGCTAGATCCCATTGTCAGGAAAGAGAATGCTTAAGTGGAGTTTCCTGAAAACTACTTGGGGCCAAAATTTTATCTCTTGCTTGTATTGTCTTACTGATTACCATTGATTTCTTTTGGGATATTAAAAGTGGTTGGGTTTTTTTAACCCTGAAAGGTAGGCAAATTATAGGAATCTTAGAAAATCAGATTATAAACCGTGAGTACAGCATGCCTCCTTCTGCCTATCTCTGGACTGCACTGTCTCCCTTGGAAGACAACCCAGTAGCTAAAAGTAGCACAAAGCAAGACATACCAACATACTGAATTTTAAAAATCATTTCCTGTAACCCTGCAGGTTCAGTCAGCAGCATGCAGTCTGACTTCCAAGATATCCTAGGTGACTCTTTCCCCTTTAATGAAAGTCTATTGTCTTCTTGATCTGAAAAATCTGCCATTGACACCTGCTGCTTAGCCATCCCTACTTTGTCAATATATGAAGAGGCCATCAATTTTCTGTCACATGCAGAGAATAATTATAGCTCTAATCAATATCTCCAGTGATATTAGAGAAGATATTGCAACTATGAAATAATAAAATGTTGCTTTTTAAAAGGAAGATTTAGAGGATGAACAAAGAACTTGAGGATAATTAAAAATATGAAAGCAGAACTAGAAACACAGTAAGAGCAAAGAGTAAAAATATGAAAAATGAGACAGCAAAGAAAATGCAATGATTCCCTGTATCTAAATGAACTGAAAGCATATTTTAAAAATAAGTAGAGGATATATGAATGAATTAGAGATAATAACATAGACAAAATAATTAAATGACAAAATAATTATTAATAGAACAGAAAAAACAAAGTTATAGATGACATTGAAAGTATTATAGTACCTCACTCACCTGTTAATTGAATTTACATAGTAGAAGTACTGTGAATACATTGTATTTATAATGGGAAAATGAAGAAGTGGGAAGAGTGTATGTATGTGGTGTGGGTATGAGCATGTATGTGAAAAAGAGCAAAATTCTTATATGGCATAGAAAAAAGCCAACAGATGTCTAAAACTGAAAAATCAAGAATAGGAAAACAAACATTTAGCTCAGAAATAATGAGGTAAGTAGCAAAAGTTAAGCTATAAAGAGTAAATATGGTTCCTCTGGAGAGGAGAAAATGGAAGAGCCCTTCTGTTTTTATAAGAAGCTTGTAGAGATATTTATTTTCTAAGCCATGTGCTCAAATGCAACAAGAACAAAGATGTAACCCTTACCACCCTACCAGTATTCTACAAGTTAAGTATACAGTCATCCCTCTGTATTCATAGATTGATTCCAGGAGCCCCAAGGATACCAAAATCTGCAGATGCTTAAGTCTTTATATAAAATGATGTAGTATTTTTGTATAACCTATGGACATCTTCCAATATACTTGTTAAATCATCTCTAGATTACTTATAATACCTAACACCATATAAATGCTATGTAAATAGTTTTTAAAATGATGTAAACACTAAGTAAATAGTTGCCAGTGCTTGGCAAATTCAAGTTTTGTTTTTTGGAACATTCTGGAATTTTCTTTAAATTTTTTCAATCTGGTTGGTGGAATCTACTGATACAGATCCTGTGGATATGGAGGGCTGACTGGTTTCAAATTAAAAAGAAGCACTAGAATTTGGCACTCAATTGTTTTTATGACTATCAATCACAGACTACTATAAAGAGCCTGATAACCTTTTGGAGTTTTTCATTAGTCTCTTCTATGAGATAGAATCTTTGCAAAGCAAATGAGAAGGATGGATGAAAGCAGACATAGCAATCTTCAGAAAGGAAATAAGAAGAACAGAAGAAACACTTCAAGGGCATTCTGAATTAAATAAAAAAAAATCAAAACTTCAAACAATGTAGCATTCTATGTTCAGCTGAGAAATAATAGCAATAGAAGGTATATCAGTTTGGTTTGTGTAACTCTCAGAGACTGAACGACTACTTCCAAACAAAGGGTCTAACATACACCACTATAATCTGAAAAAAAGGATTATCATAAAGGTGGGGACCATCTCTGTATGTGTACTGGTTTTGTGCAACAGAGTCCTATAGGTCTAGCCACACTTGAAAATAGCTACAACCACCAGTTAATTCATATCATGTATGACAATATTAGTTATAAAATGGCTTAATACTGTATTTTGAATTAAGTATGATAAAACTTCCTCAATTGCTTTTAGGTGTTCCATGTACTTAACCTCCTCCAGAGTTGCACAGTATTTTTTTTTTAATTTTAAATAAAATGATGTGGTTAGTTACCTAGTAAGTAAAGGTGTTTAATAAATGCTTGATAAAGATGAAAAGCAGACCTGGGAGAGCAGTATGGAAAGGGCCCCAGAATTAGAGTGGTGCTGTTTTTAAAAACATGTATTTTAAGATTGGTGTGATAATAGGAGATATTACAAATTCAATTCCAGACTACCACAATAAAACAAATATTGCAATAAATCGAGTCACATAATTTTTATGGTTTTTCAGTGCACATAAAAGTTATGTTTACACTATATTATAGTTCTTTAAGAGTGTAATAGTATTATGTCTCATAAACAATGTAAATGCCTTAATGAAAAAATACTTTATCACCAAAAATTGCTAATAATTATCTGAGTCTTTAGCCAGTCATAATTTTTTTTGATGGTGGAAGGTATTGTCTTGATGTTGATAACCACTGACTGATTAGGGTGGTAGTTGCTGAAGGTTAGGGTAACTGTGGCAATTCTTTAAAATAGTAATGAATTTTGCTATATCAACTGACTCTTCCTTATATGAATAGTGTCTCTTTAGCATGTAATGCTATTTAATCACATTTTACCTGCAGTAGAACTTCTTTCAATATCGGAGTTAATCCTCTCAAAACCTACCACTGCTTTATCAACTAAGTTTACATAATATTCTAAACAGTTTGTGATCATTTCAACAATCTTCACAGCATCTTCACCATGAGTAGATTCAGTCTCAAAAAAAAGACTTTCTTTGCTCATCTATAAGAAGCAACTCCTCATCCATTTAAGTTTTATGATACTGCAGCAATTCACTCACATCTTAAAACACCACTTTCAATTCTAATTCATTTGTTATTTCCACCGCATCTGTAGTTACTTTCTCCACTGAAGACTTGAACCCCTCAAGTCATCCATGACAATCAGAATCAACTTCTTCCAAACTCATGTGAATGTGGATGTTTTGACCTCTTCCTACAGATCAAAATGTCCTTAATGGCATCTAGAATGGTGAATCCTTCCCAGAATGTTTTCAATTTACTTTGACTGGACCCACCAGAGGAATCACTGTCTATGGAAGTTATAGCTTTAGGACATGTATTTTTTAAATAATAAGACTTTAAAGTTAAAATGACTCTTTGTTCCATGAGTTGCAGAATGGATGCTGTGTTAGTAGGCATGAAAACAGCATGAATCTCACTGTATATCTCCATGAGATCTCTTGTATGATCAGATACATTGTCAATGACAGGTAATATTTAATAGGTATATATATATATTTTTCTGAGCAGTAGATCTCAGCAGTGGGCTTAAAATATTCAGTAAACAATGTTGTAAGTAGATGTGCTGTCATCTGAGCTTTGTTATTCCATTTATAGAGTACAGGTAGAGTCAATTTAACACAATTCTTAAGGACCCCAGGATTTTCAGAATGGTAAGTGAGCAGATGATATCACTCTAATGGCAGAAAGCAAAGAGGAGCTTACTGATGAGGGTGAAAGAGGAGAATGAAAAAGCTAGCTTAAAACTCAACATTCAAAAAACTAAAATCATGGCATCCGGTCCCACCCCTTCATGGCAAATAGATGGGGAAAAAATGGAAACAGTGACAGATTTTATTTTCTTGAGCTCCAAAATCACTGTGGATGGTAACTGCAGCCACTAAATTAAAAGACACCTGGTCCTTGGAAGAAAAGCTATGACAAAACTAGACAGAATACTAAAAAGCAGAGACATCACTTTGCTGACAAAGGTCTGTATAGTCAAACCTATGATTTTTTCAGTAGTTCTGTATGGATGTGAGAGTTGGACCTTAAAGAAGGCTAAGTGCTAAAGAATTGATGCTTCTGAATTGTGGTGCTGAAGAAGACTCTTGAGAGTCTCTTGGACTGCAAGGAGATCAAACCAGTCAATGCTAAAGAAAATCAGTTCTGAATAGTCATTGGAAGGACTGATGCTGAAGCTGAAGTTCCAACACTCTGGCCACATGATGCAAAGAGCTCACTCATTGGAAAAGACCCTGATGCTGGGAAAGATTGACGGCAGGAGGAGAAGGGGATGACAGAGGATGAGACAGTTGGATGGCATCACCAACTTGATGGACATGAGTTTGAGCAAGCTCCAGGAGATGGTGAAGGACAGGGAAGCTTGGCATGCTACAGTCCATGGGTGTCACAAAGAGTCCGTCATGACTTACTGACTGAACAACAACAACACGTGAGTATTGGCTTCAAATTTAAAGTCACCAGTTGCCCTAGCCCCTAAGAGTCAGCCTGTTCTTTGAGGCTTTGAAGCCAGGCATTAACTTCTCCACTCTAGCTATGAAAGTACTAGATGGCATCTTCTTTCAATAGGCTGTTTTGCCTATACTGAAAATCTGTTGTTTAGTGTAGCCACCTTCATTAATGACCTTGGGTAGATACAGATAAACTGCATCTTCTACATCAGTACTTACTATTTCACCTTGAAATTTTATGTTATGGGAACAGCTTCTTTCCTTTAACCTCATGAACCAACCTCTGCTATCTTCAAACATTTCTTTTGCAGCTTCCTCACCTCTCTTAACCTTCATGGAATTGAAGAGAGTTAGGGCCTTGCTCTGGCTTGAGCTTTGGCTTAAGGGAATGATCTTCTATCTAGACCACAGAAACTTTCTCCATATTAGCAAAAAGCCTGTTTCACTTTCTTATTATTCAAATGTTCATCTGAGTTAGCACTTTTAATTTCCTTCAAGAGCCTTCCTTTGCATTCACAACTTAGCTAACTGCTTGGTGCTAGAGGCTTACCTTTTGCTCTATCTTGGCATGCCTTCCTCAACCAGCTTAATTATTTCTAGCTTTTGATTTAAAGCGAGAAATGTGCAATTATTCCTTTAGTTTAAACACTTAAAGACCATGTGGGGTTATTAATTAGCCCAGCTTCAATACTGTCGTGTTTCAGGGAATAGAGAGGTCCAAGTGGAGGGAGAGAGATGGGGAACAACCAGTTAGTAGAGCAGTCGGAACAGACACAACATTTACAAATTATGTTTGTCATCTCATAGGGGCATGGGTCATGGCGCCCCTCAATTACAATAGTAACATGAAAGATGACTTATCTGAGATAATCATAACAAATATAATTAATGAAGTATGAAACATTGTGAGAATTACCAAAATGTGTACATAAAAAGAGAGCAAATACTGCTGGAAAATTGGCACTGATAGACTTGCTCAATGCAAGGTTGCCACAAACCTTCAATTTGTAAAAACAAAACAAAACACAGGATCTGTGAAGCTCAATAAAGTGAAGTACAAGGTGTGTCCATAAAACAGAGGAATGTACGAGAATGATAGTCATGTTGAAAATAAGGTCAAGTTAAAAAGTAACATCTAACTTTTCAAACTTTCTGCCTCATTTATTGCAGTTATGCAAAACCATGAGAGTATATTAAAAGATGGAAGAAGTTATGAAATCCTATAGCGTGTAAAGTTCAACTGTTCTATTTTCTATAATAATAATTTTACTAAACCTGTTCATGCCAAACACCTAGGAGTTACCTTTGATTCATCCCTATCTCTCACTCTCTAAATCCAATTCCTCTGCAACTTCTGTAGACCTTACTTCCAAAATACATCCCAACTTTGTCCATTTATCTCTGCCTCCACTATTATCACCACTATTTCATCCACCTTTATCTGGAACACTAAAAAATTCTAGTTGGTCATCAGCTTTCACTTTTAACCACCATTAATCCAAGTGACAGTCGCCTGGTGTCCATTTTAAAACATAAATCAGATAATGTCATTCTTCAGCTCAAACCTCTCCAATGGTTGCCCAGTCTATCTAGAAAAATTTCTGGACTCCTTACCCTAACATATAAACCCCTCCCTGATGTAGCCCTTGGCTGTCAGACCCCACTATGGGTCCAGCATCCTGCAATCTCTCTGTTCCCCCAACACTCCATGCTCACACCTGCTTTTTATGTCTTGTACTTTCTGTTCCTCTGCATGGAATCCTTCCTTTGATCTTTGCATGGCTCAGTTCTTCTTGGTATTTGCATGTCAGAACAAATGTCCTCTCCTCTGAGAGACACTTTTTTCTGATCACCCAACTCAGTTATGTTCTCTATCATATCACCCAATTCCATTTTTTAAACAGCACTTTTCACCACCTGGTATTTTCTTATGCATTTATTTATTTGGCTACTCCCTACTAGAATGTAAACTCCGTGAGATTAAAGACATTATCTTATTCACTGCTTTATTTGCAGCTTCTAAAGCACTATCTGTAACATATATGATTTATGATAAATATTCTTAAGTGAATGAAAAAAGAAGATGGAAACAAATTTGTGTTTAATAATTTAAAGAGGTATTCAATTGTTAAAATTTTTGATCCAAGGGCACACAGTGAAGGTTACTCTCTGTGGGTGGTTCAAAATAACACTCTAAATATATAGCAATTGTGATGTATATATCTGTCTCAGAAACATTAGAAATCACTTGTTCCTAACTTCTCATTTTTTCAAAAGAGTAAACACAGATAAATAAGATTAAATGCACACACAGATAGTAAGTTGCAGAAATGGGACTGGAACCCACCTCGCCTGGGTTCTGACATAGTGTTCTTTCCATATCTTTCTTATTATTAAAAATAAACACTTAGGTCATTATCAAATACTTGTTCTCTTTTTTTTTTTTCAAATTCTTACTCTACTATGGTATAACAAAACTTAAAAGGTAGGTCTTTCATGAAAAGCATTAATGAATTAAAGAATGCTTTATTTATGAGTATATGGTCTGCTATGGGTGAGAACTTAACATTGTAAAACAAAAATAAATCACACATGTTCAATCCTCATGAAAAACTAACACTTAGCTAAAACTGATGACATCTAAAAGTTAGAGATGTATTGCAATACAGTTGCTAAAACTAATTTGTAACATTGCAAAATGTGACAGATGATTAAATTTTAACATATTACATTTTCAATTCACAGAAAGATTGTATATAGTAAATCAATTTCCACTTCAAGTAACAGAAGTTTTGAAAGGGCATAAGCCAATAGTTCTAGTAGTTGAGTGAGATTTTTTTTTTAAATTAGGGTCAGAGTCACAAAAATGTAACCTAGATATCTGAAAATCTTCAAAATTGATTTAGAGAATACTATTTTAAAAGATTTCCAGATCACAGCATGCTTCCACATTTATACTTCAATCATTTTCATTGTACAAAACCCCTGAAACATACAATTAATGATTATAATGTCTCCAGATCATATGCATCACAGGACAGGAGGCTGATCCTTATATTCACCAGCAGAAATTCTTTTGGGTATAAAATGGATGAAACAAGGAGTCACAAGCTATCAGAATATGACATGTATGCATATGAAATCAAGCAAAAGTATTAGGTGACTATCACAGAGCTAGGACACTCAGTGTGAAAGATAATAGATTATCCCTGTCCCCAATAAATTTACAGTTGTTGATGAGAAAAAAATTTATATCAGAAACTACAATTGTATTGTACACGCATATACACAGAGGGAAAAATCATAGAAAGTAAATAAACTTTTAGAGATAAGTAACTCTTCCCTGATAAATATCAGCTTGTACTATTAGGTACTATGAATAAGGCTTCTCAGCTCACATGTCTCAATTTTTGGAGTGCTCTCAGCTTTGATTCTACAACACCTCAAAGATTCCAGAAGAGTGTTGAACCATGTGACAAAAGTCTTCAGGTGGATCTTGAAATAATCTTTAAAGAAATCTTCTCAGGTAGGCAAAACACTTTGTTTCATTTGGCTTTTGTTTTTTAATTTTAAAAGCATTTTTTTATTTTCCAACAGACACCTCTTTTCAGATGCAAATGTAACTATTCCTTAAACACTCCTTTCAGATGTTAACATTATACCTTTCTGAATGCTAATTAACAAAAAGAAGAAACGGTTGATATTTGGTTCTTGATTTTGAATCAATGTGAAATATTGATGTTTTCCTCTTAGGCTCAGATTTTTCTTTAAGATATCTTTTCTTTGATTGTAAAATATATCATATATACAGAAGGCTATACAAAATAAATATGTGCTGTTTAAATAACTACCTACTGAATGTTCATGTAACCATCACTCAGGTTAAGAAATAAGATCCTAGATATTTTTTAATGTATTGTCACAGAAGGAAGGGAACAATTTATGATGAGAGAGTCTAAATTTCCTTGTTGTTCTTTAATCAGAAATGAAAAATTTCCCTAATCATTTCTCTTTTGACATGTTACTCCCAAATTTGTTTACTGAAGTAAACAGTAAACAAGTGCAAACATCTTACATCCTAAATCCAAATTAAATTCTTTATATAATAGTTTATGATGCTCCTTGATGTATTTAAGGGGAAGAGGCAACATATAATTATTAAAGAACAAATTATTTTAAACCTATGCTGTTGATGTTTATGAATTATAATTGTGATTTATTGTCCTATATTGTTGCTAATGTTTTTAAAGCCTCCTGTGAAAATGTTTGACCATGAAGAATGATTAACAAGCCTAAATAAAATGTGATCTCTAACATGATTTTTAAGTACAGTGGCCCTAAATATTGAAAAGTGCATTGAATGACTGTTTCTTCTTTTGTAAAAAATAATCCAAAAAAAATAATAATCCATTGTCTTCTGGGCTTATCACCTTATGTAATATTTTGCATTAAGGTAAAATCCTGCATTCAACAAGTAGTTACTGAGTTCAATGCAGTACTAAGCACCATGAAGAAGTGAACAAAAGTAGAAAAACATAATCCCTGCCTTCAGGGGAGCTTAAAAACACTGGGGAAGCTAAAGCATTCACTAATGAGGCAACTGAAAAAATACTTACAATCCATAATCAATTGTCTGAGAGTAAAGCACAGACTGATTATAGAAACTCACGAAACTAAAAAATTGGTTGTATGTCAAAAGGAGTTTGTAAGGGTGCTCTTTTGAATTTCAAACATTTTACCAACAGAAATATTATAAATACATCCTGACTGGATTTATAGGTTTGCCAAGAGAAACTCATTTAATTCATAATATATGTAAATTCTCTCTGTATATTTGCCAAGAAAATACAGTAGAAAGGAAAAGTGTTGTAATACTATTAGACAAAAACTGGAAAACAAAAAATGGGTATGAAATAGGTTTGTAAAATACATCTTGACATATTCTGAATGCTGATGCTTGAGAAGGAGTGTGTTTATTAATAATTAAAGCAGGTAGATGAAGACTGCTGTGGAGATTTGGAAAGGCATCACTATCAGGAGCACTTGTGGTCCAAGACATATCTCTATTTCAACTCAAAATACACATTTTTCATTTTCATTCACTCATTCAACAAGTATTTATTGAGAATCTCTACTATGTGTCAGGCACTGTTCTAGGCACTGGGAACACACAGGGCAGAGAGCATGGTGAACTCAGAGCTTCCCTTCTAGTCGGGGCTGGGAGGGAAAAACAACAGTGTCAAGAAGAGATAAGTGTTTTTCCTTGCTTCATCTTGAACATTACTCAAGATTATGACAAATATTAATTTTATATTTACCTTCATGGTTGGGATTCCCTGGTGGCTCAGAGGATAAAGCATCTGCTTGCAATGCGGGAGACCCAGTTTCGATCCCTGGGTTGGGAAGATCCCCTGGAGAAGGAAATGGCAGCCCACTCCAGTATTCTTGGCTGGAGAATCCCATGGACAGAGGAGCCTGGCAGGCTACAGTCCACGGGGTCGCAAAGAGTCGGACACAACTGAGGGACTTCACCTTCACCTTCACCTTCACCTTCATGGTCAGGGTTGGAATGTCTCTTTGTCCTAAATGGAACTAAAGAAGGGAGGGGAAAGTATAGGGTGCAGACATTTCCTAGGGTTTCTGGCAACAACCACAAAATGGAAAAGGGAAGTATGTTGGAAAAGATTACCTCTGTTATGATCAATGAGAGGGAAAAAAATGAGTGTGATTCATTTGATGGGAAGGGTGTTATTTTACATCAGGCAGAAATCACCAAGCCTTGGTGAGCTTGGGCACTGTTAAAAGCAATCTAGAGGAGGAGGTAGTTTTCATTGACCATTTAAACCTGTCTTGGACATTTCTCCTCTTTCTCTCCCTTCCTCCTTCTGTGCTTCCATTCCTCTCTTCCTTCCTCCCTCCCTCCTCCCCTCCCTCCCTCTCTTCTTTGCTCCCTCCCTCATCCCCTCCTTCCCTCTCTTCCTTCCTTCCTTACTTTTTTCCTTCTTTCCTTCTCTCCTTCCTTTTTTGAAGCAAACATATACTGGTGATTACCAGGCACAATCCCAAGCGTTAGAGATAAAAACATATGACACAGTTCTGGCCTGGTCCTGAAGCAACTTAAGAGTCTAAAAGAGTGTTCCCAACTCAGGGATTAGTTATATCCAGGGGAAGCACTTTTAACTACTTAACAACCCATGTAGCACAAGCCTACCAATGAAAATATATACCAGTCAAGGTTCCAGAGTAGAATCCCGGAAATGCACTGTAGGTAGCCTTGTATGGCTGTATAGTGGAGAGGTGGGAGGAGCTCCTGAGCCAGGAGCTGGAGTAACCAGGATAATTGGGAGGTAACGTTACTTGGGGAGGGGGGGGTCACCATAGTAACTATTTACCAGATGCTATAAAAGTATTAGTCATGTTAACAATGATTGTCATTTAATGATGATATGACTGTATCAACGAGTACCAATTAAATCCTTGGCTCTACCTACATCTAATGCTTAGGAAAAGAAGGAAGTGGTTGTAGTGAGATTACGTGAGTGAGGGAAGCTCTGCTGAGTGAGTCCGGAGCTTAGTCTTGAGAAAGAAGATTGCCATTAATTGGTGACTAGGACGGAGAGGACATTCAGACATGAGAAAAGGCCCAAGTAACAGTGGAAATGGATAAATCATATACAGAATGTCATTAAAGAGACCTACTTAACTGGAAATGTAGGCAGTGAGAATGTATTACGCTAGAATGAAGAGTGCACTTGGAAGAATGGGTTGTGTGCAAGCAGCAAGGCAGAAGGGGGAACGGTGGTTGTGGTGCTAGGTTACAAGCTTAGTTCTGACATAGCAGGGAAAAAAGGGGGAGCTACTCTGTTTGTCCTAATATGATGAATGTGACATATGAGGAAAAATATTCCGCTGACTATATGTAGACTGAAGGAGCATGAAGCCAGTTTAAGTGGCTACTTCAGCAGCCCTGGTAAAGTTCATTAGGGCATGAACCAGTGTGTTGACTATGGAAATGAAAGGAAGGGTTCAACCTGATAGATACTGCAAGACCATGTGAGGACTGGAGAAAAAGGAACAGATGATAAGCACAATCTATTATCTTAAGTATGACAGCTGGTTTTCTAAATCCCCAAAGAAAAATACAAGTCTCTAATACTAATTTCTTAAAGAACAGCAATTTAGCCATATATAAATCCTATTTAATTTACAAAATAAAGATCCTAACTTTTGATGATGGGGCAGTATGAATTGGTAATCTTTTGACACTCAGAATGAGGCTGCTGTATTATACCAACAAGGAAGAGCGTTAAGCTATTTTTTTTTTTTACTGTTTATTGATATTAACATAGAAAATGCATATAGCATGAAATCATTGACATGTATCTGAAATCTGCTAGATTTAATTGTTTTGATGTTCTGTTTACTTACTAAAAGTCACTTCCAAATGAGTTTTATCTTTTGCAGGTGGGAAGAAATGCTTGATTTTTAACTGAGTTAATTTTCAATTGACTCCTAAGATAACAGGGAAGCTTTAGGAGCCTAATTAAGCCATGTATTTACTCTAATTACTTTAGCTGCAGACTGCTAGGAAACAAAAGCAGCAAACAAACCTGCTCTGTGTGCAACACCCAGGCATTTGACAGTTGTTTTCTCCAGCAGAGATTTTGAGTAGCACAGAAGTTAAGCTGAGATGAAAAGCCATCATCTGCGAAGTGGTGGCTGCAGCTAGAAATCACAGGGCAGCCCTTTTTGCCTTAATAGTGTAGAAAACATCATTTATCGTGCATGATTTTATTCATGTCCTAACACAGAGAAAGCAATCATCACTAGCATCATTTTTAATATCAAGGTAGCACCACATTTTTATCAACATAATTGGATGTTAGCTCACAAAGACTATAGAGTTAGTACTTAAAAGACAATTTATATATTGGGCAAGAATAATAGTGCTTTTATACTGCTTACTTTTTCCTCTTTGGCTTTATTCTCTTGAATAATGTCCATATTTAATGTAACAGTTTGCAAGCTAAGTAAATTCACACTTCTATTATCCATTTTGATTTCAGTACAAGTGGAGTTTAGAAGACTGATGATCATGTGTATAAGGAAAAAAAGCAGATGAGGTTTTATTACTACTGACTACTCAATTCAGTCAAACAATTGTTTTCTTAAAACAGGATTCACAGGAAATTCCTTTTAAAGGCAAACCCCACTCAAGGCATATTTTTTCAATAGAAACTATTTCAAAGGTAGTGTGGCTGTATTTATCCATTTACCTTAGTTTCTAAGTGTAAAATATCAGCTGAAATGCTTGAGTTCCCCCCTCAGCTACTCTAGTAAACAAATAAGAAATATTATAGGTTTTATTACTTCTTATCTGTTGCTTTAAAAATCTGTGTTGGAGATTCTTGTTTCAGAGTCCAAACTTTACAGAAATTATGACACTTTCAGCTTTCTGGGGTAACTTGTCCTAAATATAAAAACAGAAAATTTTAGAGATAAGAATCTACAACCAAAGTAGAGTAGAACATTAAAAGCAACCATCTGGTAAGTTCAGGCTAAACACAAAGTCTCTCCATTTTGCCTGAACCATCTAGAGGTCTGTATCAGCTCTCTGCTTTATTTTGCCTATGGAAACCTGACCTAAACTAAACAACTATTCTATATCATTAAGTTGTCCAGGAAAATGAATGTTTAAATATATGTCAGACAAGCTACAGCACCTGGTGCAATTCAGTAATGACTGTCTCCTCCAGAGAGCTTCAGTACTGGAACAAGTTTTAGAACTGAAGAGATTTGGCTAACCCATGTAAAGGAAAAAACATTCTTCAAGCCATACATTCTCCTTATTCACAAATACTAATATTACCACATCCTCTCCCAATGTAGGAAACATACAAAGTAAAATCAATCCCTCTATAAAACATTTCATTACATCTCTAGTTCCATTCTGCTGCAGTCAAATAACACAGTTTGGATACAAATAATCAGCATTCCTAAACTTTCACAGTAGTTGTCTAAAATTATTTTCATGCTTTTTTTTTAATACATTGGTAAGTCCAAAGGGTTCTCTCCTAGAGAATAATGTCTTGTTAACACGAAGTATTGCTTATTTGAGTGCTGCAGAACATTTAACAAGTACAGATGCTCTCTTATAGTTTGTTGATATGAGAATAAATTGAGTTCTGTCTTCAAAATAGCACATAAGCTTAGATATGTGAATTTGTTTAAAAGGTTAGAAGTGATCATGGTGAGATGTGTGTTTCAATATCTCCCTTCTCAACTACACTACAGACCTCCTTATGTCAAATTTACACATCTTTCAAAACAGAAGAGAATGTAGTTTAAAAGTAGTGGTTTTTCATCAGTAGACTGGGGAAAATTTGCAACAAATATGACAAAGTTTTAATATCTTTATTATGTAAACAAATCACACATTATAAGAAAAAAAACACTAAGAATCCAACAACTAAGGAAGGCAAAGGACACAAAAAGACACTTTACAGAAGGTAATCTATTGTCCACAAATACATGTAAAAGTTTTAAATTCTCACTAGTATAAAACATTGCAAGTTAAAAAAAAAAAACAACATGGAATACCATTTCACCCATCTTATCAGTAATTTTATTTAAAAAAGCAATATACAACTCTGGCAATCAGTGTGGTAATCAGGTAAACTGATATATTTTTGAAAAACAACACATGAGATTCATATATTCATATATTTCAACTCAGTAATTCCACTCCTCGGTTTCTACCCAAGAGAATAATTCTCAACATTAAAAAAATTTTTATAGGTTCCAAGATGTTCCCTGCATCATTATTTCTAATATTGGAAAAAAATGAAAACAATCTAAATACCTCAGAGGGATGATTAAGTACATTAATATACAACTGCCTAGAATATTTTACTGCATTTTAAATGATGTTTAGGCTAATCTATAATCATATGGGCAAATGTTATCATGTAATGTTAAGTGAAAAAAAGATAAAATATTATATACATTGTAAGCATACCACTCTACGATAAAATTCTATAAAGAGATGAGGATTTTTAAATCTACTATTCTCAGTATTTTCCAAATATTCAACATGCAGTTTAATGTTTTTCAATACATTTTAAAATGTCATTTGTTTTTTACTCAAAGCACTTTCAAATGCATGGCTTTGTTTTCAAAATACGTCTATCTAAAGCAAAACCGGTGCTTGTAAAGGCTTATGAAATATTATAACACCTATCATAAAAATCTCAAATGTTTTTATTAATTATCATTTTGGTTATAAGAGTAGGGAATCTTCTACATAATGTGACCAAGCAGCCGAAACGTGGGTAGCAGCTCCAGTCAGAGTTCTGTCAGCATCCACTCTCCTTCTACTTCCAGTCCCTTTCAGAAATCACGGCTGCTCCTAGCACCTGTGAATATACTGTGTTTATAAACCGGTGGCAGCGGAGGAAATGATAATGGTTTTGTTTTGTTTTGTTTTGTTTGGAGATAGCCAAAACCAAATCTTTTTTTCTCAAAATGGGAGCATCAAAAAGGAGCCATTCATCCAAATGTGTTTATTCTGTTTCTAACAGAGAACAAATTCTTAAGAGGGCAGGGTTGGGGGTTATTTTTTATGATGTATACCTTGCCTGGTTTACTGTTAGATTTTATAAATAATACGCTTTGCAGCATCTACCCAAGGACAAAGGTGAACTGACATTCCATTCTTTTAGAAATACCACATCCCACCCTCCCTCTCCAAAATCCCTCTTTGCAACTGCGGTCACTCCTTTGACATTTTAATGTAACATCAACCCATTGCCACCCTTAGGAAGCTGAAATCCTAGTAAAAGAGAGAGCAGGATAGAAAGACACTGAGAAACACTTCAGGAGGTTGCACTTACACTCCACATTCCAGCAGTTTGTCCAGAAACAGAGGAGGCAGTAGTTCTTATTTTTGTGGTGTCAAGCTGTACACTGAGATTCAGCAAAAAGCTTCCTTTCTTGACGTGAGGAATGTTAAATATATTCTAGGATATGTGTTAAGTATGATCCTTTGTTCTAGGTATGAGCTTTTCTTTTTCTAAAGTTTTTCGCTCTTGATCAAGCAAAGGGAAACAATATTATTCTGAAATTCTCTTAAAGGCGCCTTTCAAAGCCTCTCCCACGGGAAAAGATCACCACAGCTCAACACTGCTGTTTTTGAGTAAGAATCGAGTCCGATTTTTTTTTCCAACATGGCTGTATACTTTGCAGGCCCCCAAATTTGTGCTTTCATAGTCAGCATTAATCAAACAGCCAGAACCACCCTCTTTAGCCAACCTACGTTTCGTGGACTAAAAACGCACCCTGATGAAAGAGGAGGCTCATTTTCAAAACCTCGCTGTTATTTGTGTGCCCCAAACTTGCGGGCTTTTATCAGGGCTGGAGCAGGCTCGCGAGTGCCTGCAGCGCGGTGGGCGGCAGGTCTGAGGGCCCTGGTCGTTAACACGTTTCCAGGGGTTGCCCACACTTTCTCCCGAGACTCTTGGCTCGCCGGGTGCGGTGGGAACTAGTGAACCAGACTGTGACAGAAAGAGAGAATTTATGTGAGGGACGGGAAGAAGAGAGGGCACCCGACAGGGTCCCCGGGTCAGCGTGGCTTGGGGATTTGCACGAATTTATCAGTACCATTAACAGCTATTTGCAGAGGGTTGTTTACCGCCGAACGCGCGACAACCAGACAGCGGAGCCCACTCTGCGCCCCAAGCCACGCCTCCTTGCCCCTCAGCACCCCTCCTGCCCCCCAAACTAATTAATTCGAGGCGGTCTGCCTGCTAGGCCCTCCCATTGGCTCCCACCCCATCCAATGAGAATCTTGCAACACTTTCACCTGGCTTCTGCTTCCCAAATAAACAAACAAGCCGTCCCAGGACCCTGCCAGCTCTCCTCCCCGGCGCCGCCTGAGATCGTTGTGCTCCGCCCCATCCCGCCACCTCTCGCCCCCTCCCGCCACCTCTCGCCCCCTCCAGCCAATCGAGCCTGCCCGTGGTGCCCCCGCCCGGCCGCCGTCTCCGGCCGCTCTCTCCTCCGCCCCTCTCGAACTTCTCCCGATACTCCCCCGACCCCCAGTCCGTGCCTCCTTGGAGTCCTCGTTAGAACCAGCGTGGCCAAGGGCCCCGCCTCCTCCCGTGGGTCCTCCCGAGACCCACAGGCCGGGAGATTCTCCCAGAGGGTCTAGGAGGGGTTGGAGGCAGCCCCACCTCTCCGGCCGGCCACCCCCTCCCTCGCACACCTCTGCTGGCGGCGGCTCGCGCCCCTCTGCTGCGCTTGTAGCATGAGCCGCAGCGGCCGCCGCGTGAGGCAGTGGTCACGTGTTGTTTTGCCCGCCGCCGCGCGCTTGGAGTGGAGTGGGCGGGGGCGCGGGCGGAGGGGGTAGACGGCCTCTTCCCCCAACTCTCCCGTCCCCGAGCACCCCCTCTCCCTTTCGCTCACCTTAAAACCCTCGTGCATCACCATGGCTAGTTGCTCCTTCGCTCGCGACCAAGCGACAAGGAGACTGCGAGCTGCAGCAGCGGCAACAGCAGCGGCTCTAGCTGCGGCGGCGACCACCCCATTTCTTTCCTCGGGAACCCCCACCGCACTCATTGGGACCGGGTCGTCTTGTCCGGGAGCCATGTGGCTCTCCACGGCCACTGGCTCCCGGTCAGACTCGGAGTCCGACGAGGAGGACCTTCCCGTCGGGGACGAAGTCTGCAAACGCGGCTACCTGCGGAAGCAGAAGCATGGGCACTGGCGCTACTTCGTGCTCAAACTCGAGACCGCCGACGCCCCAGCTCGGCTGGAATACTACGAAAATGCCAGGAAGTTCCGGCACAGTGTCCGCGCCGCGGCGGCTGCAGCGGCGGCGGCCGCCTCCGGCGCCACGGTCCCCGCGCTCATTGCACCGCGGCGCGTGATCACCCTGTACCAGTGCTTCTCGGTGAGCCAGCGGGCCGACGCAAGGTACCCACACCTCATCGCTCTTTTCACCCAAAACGAGTATTTCGCAATGGTGGCCGAGAATGAGTCGGAGCAAGAGAGCTGGTACTTGCTGCTCAGCCGCCTCATCCTCGAGAGCAAGCGCCGCCGCTGCGGCAGGCTCGGCGCGCAGCCGGAGGGAGAGCCGGCCGCGCTAGCGGCTGCAGCGGCGGCAGAGCCACCCTTCTACAAAGATGTGTGGCAAGTAATAGTCAAACCCAGGGGGCTGGGGCACCGAAAAGAGCTGAGCGGCGTGTTCCGGCTCTGTCTTACCGACGAGGAGGTTCTGTTCGTGAAGTTAAATACCGAAGTGGCCAGCGTGGTTGTCCAGCTCCTGAGCATCCGTCGCTGTGGGCACTCGGAGCAGTATTTCTTCTTGGAAGTCGGCAGGTCCACCGTCATCGGTCCGGGGGAGCTCTGGATGCAAGTGGATGACTGTGTGGTGGCCCAAAACATGCACGAGCTGTTTTTGGAGAAGATGAGAGCCTTGTGTGCAGACGAATACAGAGCCCGCTGCCGCAGCTACAGCATCAGCATCGGCGGCCACCTGTTAACCCTACTGTCCACTAGGAGGCACCTGGACATGCTGCCTCTCGAGCCCGGCGGCTGGCTCCGAAGGTCCCGCTTTGAGCAGTTTTGCCACCTTCGGGCCATCGGTGACGGGGAAGATGAGATGCTCCTCGCCAGGCGCTACATAACACCCAGTGAGCCAGTGCCCCGCTCCAGACGAGGAAGACTACACCTGCCCAGAGGGCGCAGATCCAGGAGAGCGACTTCAGTGCCAGCCAGCTTTTTCCGCCGCGCCGCACCCAGCCCTGTGTGCATCCCATACCCTGCAGAAGCCCTCCACGACCGAGATCCCGTGTCTTCTGAAGCCTCTAGTTCTGGCTCTGGCAACTCAGGGGAAGAAGGCGGTCCTCAGCGCAAAGAGGATCAGGAAGAAAACGAAGGTGACTATATGCCCATGAACAACTGGGGCTCAGGAAATGGCCGGGGCTCAGGAAATGGACAGGGTTCAAGCGGGCAAGGCTCCAGTAGCCAAAGCTCTGGGGGAAGTCAGTGCTCAGGCAGGGGGCATGGCTCCGGAGGTGGTCAGGGCTCAAGTAGCAGTCATGGCTCAAGTGGCAGCGGTTCTGGGGACCAGAGTGCAGGAGGAAACCAGTGCTCTGGGGATGGCCAGGGCACTGCTGGGCATGGCTCAGGCAGTGGCCAGGGAGCTGGAGGTGGGCATGGCTCAGGCCATGGCCAGGGACCCGGAGATGGCCATGGCTCAGGCGGTGGCAAGAACTCAGGAGGGGGCAAAGGCTCAGGGAGTGGGAAGGGGCCTGAAGGCAATGGTGATCGTGGGAAATCTCTGAAGAAAAGATCCTACTTTGGCAAATTAACTCAAAGCAAGCAACAGCAAATGCCACCACCTCCGCCCCCTCCACCCCCACCAGGTGCAGCAACTGGTGGCAAAGGGAAGTCTGGGGGAAGGTTCCGACTTTATTTTTGTGCAGACAGAGGGGCCACAAAAGAACGTAAAGAAGCCAAAGAAGTGAAAGACACAGAGCCCCCAGAAGGTGCAGCTCGGGGTCCCCACAGAGCCAGAGCTTTTGATGAAGATGAGGATGATCCGTATGTGCCAATGAGGCCAGGCGTGGCTGCTCCTCTCGCAAGCTCCAGTGACTACATGCCCATGGCTCCTCAAAATGTCTCTCTATCTAAAAAGCGCCACTCTCGATCACCTTTCGAAGATTCTAGAGGGTACATGATGATGTTTCCCAGAGTGAGCCCACCACCTGTGCCAAGTCCTCCAAAAGCACCTGATCCTGCTAAAGAGGATGACTCAAAGGACAATGACAGTGACAGTGACTATATGTTCATGGCCCCTGGAGCTGGTGCCATTCCTAAAAACCCCAGAAATCCTCAGGGAGGCTCTTCCTCCAAAAGTTGGAGCTCCTACTTCTCTCTGCCAAATCCTTTTCGGAGCTCCCCATTGGGACAGAGTGACCACAGTGAGTATGTACCAATGTTACCTGGAAAACTCCTAGGAAAGGGCCTAGAGAAGGAAGTCTCATCTAACAGAGGCCCCAAAGATACAGCTTCAAAGCCTTCAGTCGAAGGGTCTTTCTCAAAGCCTAGAGATGGGGGATCACCTTCCAAGCGTTCAGGTGATGGGCCCCCCAAGAACAAGGCTAAGAGACCTAATCGACTTCCTTTTATGACAAAAGGAAACAAAGTCAAGCCAAAACCACAAAAGCCCACACAGGAGCAGAGAGAAGCCGACAGCCCCGGGGGCTACGTCAACATTGACTTCCCTAAGAGAGGTTATAATATGCCAGATCCATGTCTTCAAAGACTTCCAGGTGTGTGGGGCATAATTGCCGACCCCAGACAGTTTGCCTTTTCCAATTATGTGAATGTTGAGTTCGGAGTGCCATTTCCAAATCCAGCAGACAACCTCTCAGATTTCTTCAGAGCTATCCCAGGTGCCAATCCCTTCTTTCTGGACGGTGCTACAGGGAGCAGTGCTAATAGGGAAGAAGGTGACTACATCGAAGTGATTTTCAACCCAGCGATGACACCAGCCGTGCCTTTTGCTGACAGTGCCATTCGCTACGATGCCGAAACTGGTCGCATCTACGTGGTCGACCCATTTTCTGAGTGCTGTATGAACATTTCTCTCTCCCCCAGCCGCTGCTCCGAACGACCACCTGTAGCGAGGCTGCTACTGCTAGAAGAGCTCGAGCGAAGGCGCCCACAAAGCCGTTCGCAAAGTTTCTTTGCAGCCGCCAGAGCCGCCATCTCTGCTTTCCCTACCGACAGCCTCGAGAGAGACCTATCCGCCTCCTTCGCCGCGGCCGCGGCCGCGGCCGCCGTGCCAACCTTAGCCCTGGGCCGGGCTTTAGCCGCCGCCTCCGCTTTGGTCGCGGCTCCCGGCATCGGCGCAGCGGCCGCCGGCCTCGAGGCAGCCGCTGGATTTGACTCCGCCTCCGTCCGCTGGTTCCTACCTGTTGCCGATGCTGCTGGTGCCGCGGTCAGGGGGGCCCAAGACGTTGCGGGTGGCTCGAACCCCAGACCCCCAAACCCATCAGCAGACCTGGCCGGAGGTGAGAACCGAGCCGGTGGGGCTGCTGCTGCAGTCGCCGCTCCGCCTCGATCACCTGGCCGCGGCCGGGTGCCCAGACCCCCAGAGCGAGAAGATTCTGACGACGACGACACGTACGTGAGAATGGACTTTGCAAGACGTGACAACGGGAAGTTCGACTCTCCCCAAAGAGGTTGGTGATTCTTTAATTCATTTCCCTGAAGTTAGTGGTGATTCCTTAATAAATCGATGTACTCCCCCGTTACAGTGTTAGGAGTATGTTTCATTCACTGGTGCTTATTTAGAATGGAAAGTAGAATTCTGTTTTAATCATTCATTCATGTGAATCATTATTATATTAAAACTTAAATTTTAATATAGTAAGTTTCTTTACCTGGAAAGCTCTGATCATCGATTAAACATTGGTTCGACTTTTTAGAAGTAGTTTAAACGGAAGGATGTGTAACATGATGCTTTCAGATAGCCTTTGATTTACGCAAAGAGGACGTCGTTGTCCGTTGAATCCCATCAATTCATTTTCAAATCAACATGTAAAAGCTGCTTTTCTACAAATGACCACATTTAATTGCAGGTCATTTAATAAGAGCACTGGATATTAAGCAGTAATAATCAACCGTTAACCCTTGTGGGTTGATGAGCTTCTCAGAAAATTACTTTTTGAAGAAGCAGTCATGGTTATGTTGGTTTGCTGAGATTTACCAAGAAGGTTGAATCTCAGTTGTTAGTGTGAATGTCTGGCGGGAACCAAAGGTAAATAATCCAGAACAATTGAAAGAAGATGGTGTTTGACTCTGGAATGTGTTTTGGTGTTGATTTGTTTTGTTTTTACACAGGATAAATTGCCGGAAACCTTGAGAGTTCCTTTTCTATGTCACTAATAGTGACAGGCAAGTCATCTGCTGTGCCACATTTTCTTCATGTAATTCCCCCCCGCCCCGCCCCCACCAAAGAGGGTATGGTGACAACACAATAATGGGTATGACTATTTGTTTGAAAGGTTTAAAAACCATTTAAGATATCTAATTGGTGCATTTTCTGGGCAATTCAGTAAAGCAGGATAGTAAGGCTGGGGGCAGACCTGACCCCAGGGGCAGCTTACCCTGGAAGAGTGAAAGTTTTTTTTTAAGGGTTACTTTTCCAAAGGAAGAAACAAGAAAGAATAGGATCTGTCAGACTTGGAAATAAGACTTAAAGTAAATCTGTTGTATACATCTTGCAGTGTTGTTATCAGTGTCCCTGGAGATAGTCTTGAGAAACGATTTTGGATGATGTCTCCATAGTCTCCACTGCCTCCCCTCTTTACTGATATGTGCTTCTTTTCCAGGGAAGAGAAGGGATGGACCCCAGCAGTTTTCATTCCAGTAGTCAGTTTAGTGAAGATTCTTGCTTTGCTTGCTTTGTGGAATGCTTTTGTGATTGGATCTCTGCCCACTGTGCTTGATCAGGCAGAACAAGTCGGGGACTGATCACAACAGTCACCTAACAAGCTCCCTATTTAGTGCAGGTGTAGCCCTCCCCCCCTCTTCCCCCCTGCTTTAGAAAACTTGCCTTACAAAAACTCATGTTTGTAGCATGGACACATTAAGGAGTGATCATTAAAACGACAAAAGGATGCTTTGGCATGCCAAAGGATTCAATTCAGGTCTCCTTTAAATTGTGAGGGCCCCTGCCCCCCACACACAAGTGTGGGCACACACGCACAATCATCAGCACTAACAGAACCATGCATTTAAAATATACAATTCTGTTTCCAAGCACTTAATTTATACCAAGCTTTTCAAGAACAGATCTATTTTATTCTGTAAAGTACACCTGGAAATTAGTCTTAAGCCATTGTTTGAGCCTAACTGATATTGATGTGGGTGTTCCATAGCAATCTATGTCCCTGGGGTGCTTTGGAAAGGACAAGTTTTCATAGAGGTTTGTCTGTATTTTCCACTACTCTTTGTTTCAGCAAAGATGAAAATTAGTGAAAATTTCTTGTTCCTTAAATAAACCCTGTCTTCCTAAATATTATCTAGATCATGAAATAATTAACATTTATTTTAGCATAGGTTACTGATTTATGAATAACTTCAAATAACTTTGTAGCTATTCTGAAGGCTAATGTTCTGTAAATGTGTTGTTCCTTGAGGAAATTCCTAACTTCATGGAGCAAGGAGGCTGTATCTCAAAGGGACGTAAGTGATTAGGTTAAAACAAGAGAGCGAATGTGAAAGGACTTTGGGCCTTTAAAGCACTTTGCAAATATAAGATATTTTAATTTTGTCATTGGATTAACAAACATTGACATTTCAACAATTTCAACAGGTGATTTAGTTTCTTGCAAAAATGATTGGTCCTGAGACTGATTAAGGTACATTATTTGCTGAGATATATAAAAGGAAGGATATATAGAAAGAAACTGAAGGAAATTACTTTTACTACCACCTTAATGCAAATTGATATGGGGGAATGTTGTCTGTGAAGGGTTAAGAACAAGCTGGCTGATTATGATCATTTTGTGACTATAAAGCTGTAGAATAGTTTTCCCCCATTTCTGATCGTGCTTCACCTTCCTAACAAAATTTTTTTTAAAAAATCACTTTAGAAAATAACAAAAATGCTTTGACAAAGGAACAAAGGCACAGTCTTCATTAGGAGTTAGGTATCTCTCAGGGTAATTTTAATTTTTGCAAATGCTTAAAACAGTGCCTGACACATCGTAAGTGTTACACATGAATTATTATGCAACTAATGCAACTACTGTCATTGTTGTTACTGTTGTTGTTGTTATTACATTTAGAAAAAACACGAAGCTAAAGTTCTGTGTCCCCAAATCCCACTTTTAAGTTTTCACTTAAAATGGTTTACATGCTTGTTCAGAATTGGCATCTTTATAGTTGGGATCTGTTTGTAACTTAAGTGAAACGAAGGGAGCCCATAAGGCAGTGAGACAGCTTTGTTCATATAACACAAAATTAATATGTAATCTCATTTACCCACAAGTCATATTGCATATAAGTAAGTACTTCAAAGCCATTTGTTTAAGACAGTTGGAACCACCCAGAAATATAAACTGGACTTGACTTTTTAATAAATGAAATAATTTAAGAAGTGTGAAGTCCTCAGATTTTAAACACATGAGTTATAAGTATTAACATTTATAAGGAGAATGCAGTTTTTTTATATGGTTATTCTGGCTCTTGATTTATGAATGCATTTTTACTTCTTTTACTGTTGTATCTGATGGAGAATTCATAGTTTGAAGTTAGTTAGGGTTAAAAAAATTCACTGATTTTCCATTCCAAAGATGAGAAGGTAAGAGCAGCTCTTAGAGGGGTGAGAGAATTGGGCAAATTAGTAATGCTATAATAGTACTTGGTATTAAAAAGCAAAAAAAAAAAGCTGTATTAATTACCTTTTGAAATTTTAGTCCTTGTTATTAACATGAAGGAGGTATAAGCTTCTTTTCAGTGTACCACTGCCAAATCCTCTTGATATAAATTATAGATGCTGAGAGCAAATTTTTTGTTTATTGGACTTATTTATTATACATTACTAGAGTTAAATTTCTGCATAGCAGAGATTTCTCAGTCACCATTGTTGGGTCACTTATTTTAGACAACATTCATCCCCACCAAAAAAAAAAAAAGGACAGTTATTTGGAGTAGAGGTATTTGATCTATAACAATTAAAGAGGGTTTCATTCTATTAAAGTTAACTAAAGCTATTGGCAATCATTATTTATGTGGATTCATTCTATTTTTGAGTAATGCATCCCAGGTGATTTTGGAATTTTGGTTACTCACTAGCAAAGTATCCTCTTTAAACAAGGACTAGCACACATGCATCAATACTCAAATAAGATCTCTTGCTTTCTTTTCCTCCCCCTAATTACCAAACATGAACTAAGAGGCTTCAGAGTCATCGACAGGAAACTATTTGGGAAACAAACTCTTTGAGTGACCCCCAAGTTTTCATGTTGAAATAGGTGAGGATAACCAGTGTAGAGAGAGATCAGGCATCTTGTGTGTGATTTAAAAGGGATCATTGTTAACTTGTTGATGGAGGAAATGCTTTACAGTTGCCTACTGCCTTATAATTTGCAAAGCATATTTACATTCATTATTTTACTGGGGGATAGTAGGTACTGGAACTGAAGCCGGTGTTAAGAACTTTCCCATTGTCGAAGAGGTAAGTGGCAGAGCAGAAAATCAAACCCATACATATGATTTATTTTTTTTAATTTTTTAATTATTATTGTTTTTTTTTCTTTTTTTTTTTTACTTTACAGTATTATATTGGTTTTGCCATACATCAACATGCATCCTCCACAGGTGTACACATGTTCCCCATCCTGAACCCCCCTCCCACCTCCCTCCCCATACCATCCCTCTGGGTCATCCCAGTGCACCAGCCCCAAGCTTCCTGTACATATGATTTCAAGTCCAGTGCGCCACCCAGCATACCACACTGCCCTTTCATCAGATGTTCAATCTGCTATTTTCCTATTGATGAAGATTATGATATAGGCAAGATTGGGGAAATTTCCAAGTCTTCTTGAATCTGATAGTATCCAATTTGCTTGTAAGTAATTCATTCAGAGTGTTATAATTGTGAGCCATCCACCAGAGATTGGATCATTTTCATTACATTGAACTGTTTATAGCTTTGGAATAAAAGAATATAACTTGTATTGGAATTGAAGGTTTTAAATCTGATTGCAGGAGGAGTTTGCTCATCTTTACACAAATATTCTGTGTATCTATTTGGATTTCACAGAAACACTGAAAGGAATAAACTTTCTTAATTTAACAGAATAAACGTCTGTTAGTGGTCCTTTCCTTAAGTAAAGTCACCTGTGTGTGGTTTTTCCAAATAATCCATTGACATTTGCCAGTTATTGCCAAAAGTTTTTCAATTCCTTTTTGTCCATATGTATAACATCTGATATTCTAGTCGGCGCCATCATGGTGCAAACAAAACACAGAATAAGATGAGACAGGTGGGGGAAAAAGCATTGTAGTAAGAGATGCTCTTCATTTGTTTAAAACTCAAATTTGCCCTTGGCAGTCAGGGAAGAAGATTTTAGAAGCCTCGAAAATCAAATCCTTTCCTAGGGACATAAAAATCTTTGTTTAAAAATAAATTCATTTTGCTTAGCACCGTTTTTAAAAATGCTTTACGACTATGTAAAAATAGCTCAGACATTTTATTGGCAGTATTGGAAAATAACTTTTGTAAAATGCTTAATTAAAGCTTGCAGTATGTTTTGTCTAAGAGGTGCTGCCAGGCTCGAAGATGGTGAAGATCATTTGCTGGAAAACACTGTGTGGTCCTGAGTGAGAAATGAGAGATGAAAAAGGCTACATTTTATAATAATGAAATGAATACAGCACACTCAGTTTTTATCACAACTATCAGATTGCTAATTTTAAGGCTACTGATAAAAATTGCCAAGACAATAGGTTCACCATAAGACATTAAATGAATTCCCTAGCAATTCTGCATTGGTTATTGGTTGTTCAGCAACAGGTCTTAGATCTTCATCTTCTTTTTCAGATGTTAGGCTGCACACTTGAGAAATAGGGATTTTTAAAGATTTTTTTTTTAATTTAGACCTATGTCCTAGTTCAGATTTGCATTCTTTTAGAGGGTACCTTACTATTTCTGACTAATTCCTTTTAGAATTAATGAAAATATGTACTGAAATATTTAGTGAAATGAGAAAGTTATTGCACTTTTCCTCTAGCTTCCTGACACCCCCTTTCTTATGGGTGGTTTTCTGTGAGTCTTACCCTCGATAATTTCAGGAAAACATGCCTTTCCTAGCCTCTCTCTGGCAGTAAAGGTGAGGCCACTCTGGGAGTTCCACGAGGGAAGGGAGGCCCTCAGAGGGGAAGACTGCTTTCCTGAGAAGTTGCTGCTCCTAGTTCACAGCCTGCCTGTGCTCAGCTCACAGGAACAGCATTGCTTGCCTGCTCTGGTCTCGCTTGTTGGCACAGAGGCAGCTGGGCTGGTGTTTAAAGCAGTTTTCATGGTTGGATTGACCACACTATATTTGGTGCTAACCAGATCTTCTGGATTTACTGAATATCCAATTCCCCATAAATTGTAGTCACTTTAGCTAGTTTTCACAATTTATATCATTTGCCTCTCTATGATTACTAATTTGTTACTTGTAGACTTGAAACTTAGAGAATATCAATGAAGACTGTCTCTAAATTCACCTTGAAAATGATTCACACCTGCACCCACGGTGCCTTAGAAAGTCTGACCAATAAATATGGTTTTAAACTCCTGCTGCTGCTTTTTCCTTTTGTTTTTTTTTTGCCCACACCATGTGGCTTGTGAGATCTTAATTTCTTGACCAGCGATCAAACTCGTGCCCACGGCAATGAAAGCATGAAATTTTAACTACTGAACTACCAGGGAATTCCCACTCCTGCTTTTTCATAAGTTATGCCTCTGTCCTCACCCTCAGACCTCCCCAACCCCACCCACTACTGCCACCCATGAAGGACATAATTGTGGCTGTGACTCTGACCATAGTTTCTACTGCCACCCTGGCCCTGTTCTTACAGCTGCTTGAATTTAGGAGACCCTATTCTTACTGCTATGGCTTGAAGAGATCTTTTCCTGGAGTCTCATATTGAAACTTCGAACATGTCTCCCCACAGAAATGATGTTATACACGACCATCGGGTGCAGTCAAAATCATTCCCCTCTCAGTTTGGGATCTGCTTGAATGAACGAACCTACGAACCTGTCCACTATTTATTTATGACATTGTTTTCACAGGATAATTTATTTTGAGTTTCAACTAAACAGTGAGCCCTGGAATATGTCTCTTGTAAATCAGAGACTGCCTATATTAGAATTCCAGTAACTTGCATTCCTTGAGTCTTCAGTAACTAGGCAGTGGCATGAAGTGGCCTGAGTGTGTGTTGGGAGGTAGTAGAGAAGCTGACCTGCGATGAAAATCCTGTAGCTGATCCCCAAATAGTTTGTATCCGGATGATCAAGACTTGAATGAGCATGCAGAAGTGGTCCAGGGCCTGCTTTCAAATGGCAGGTGTGAAGCTATTGAACTGACCTTTGAGGAGATGGAGGTTTACAAGCATCATTCATTTTCCTTAACAGATTCTTTTGAGTATTCCATCACAAAACCATTGCCAGTTAGGGGAGAAGCATATTTGAGCTTCCAATCTATGAAGGAGACAACAGTCTGTTATGATTGGTGTTGTAAAGACTAGCAGCAGTTATTGCTAGTTTTCACTCTTGAGGGACAGCACTTCAATTAAGCTCTTTAGAGTCATCTTCCTATGTATTTACAGGGCATAGAAAGATGTGATGATCTGTTTCTTATTGGTGGAAAAAAAATCTACATATAAGCCAGAGACAATGCTAAGCTAAGTAATGTAACTGTATTATTATACACTCATCTTTGGGTTAAATGCTCCCATTTTCTCCTCATTTACTTTGTTCATCTTCAGTGCTTTACTTATTGTTGCCCCTGCTTGTTTGTGATCACCAGTTGACCATGGGGATGGATCGCATGTTGTCTAATAAAATTTTCCAAAGAACTTGAATTGTTTCTTTAGTTCTAGGAAGATTGGAAGTAAGATAACTGAGGCCATGGGATTGGGGAGAGTGGAAAAAGAATGAGAGACTAACTGGATGTATTGTTATTTGGGCTTCTCTGGGCAGGGGAACCACTGCTCTTTTGGACTTTAGGCAATAGTAGAAGCATGTTTGAGATTCATATGAAGAGACCTGGAATGCCCTGGAGGAACTGCCTACGTTGCTCACCCTACACATTTTTGGGAGTATTGATGTCATGTGTGTTTTATCAGTATATTAAAGATTAATGGTCAGGTTTATATAATTATAAAAACAGAAACATTTGCTGCATTTGTTTTTGAGAAGAAAATGAAATCTGTCAGATTTGGGGGGCCATGAGTAGGAAAATGTTTTGACCCATCAGAGTCCATTGAGGTTTTCTCCCTTCTGGAGAAGGGGTGAAATTAACTTGTCATTAAAAAGACCTTTGCTTAATCAGAAAGTTAGAATACCTGAGACAGTAATTATTTATAACCCATCAGTCTCAAGTGGAAGTAAAACATCAAAATCAGATCACGTTATTAAAAGCATCACCATTTGCCTTCCTGGTAGTGAAATGATATCAGAATGAACAGGAAACAGAACTCAGATATGACTGTCAGGCCTTTGATTCATTTTGCAGACTCTTTCTGATGGAGTGTTAATCCCAAATTGCTTTCCTTTGCCAGCCAGCAAGCTTCTGGGTTATTTCTTATGGTGTTCTTTGAAATGTTCTTGGAGAATGTAAACTCATTTTAATATTGACCTAAGTAAAACAGGATTATACAGGTAAATCTGTGGCTCAAGTTCCCATAATGCATTTCAAAAGCAAATTAAATTATTTTTGGATTATCTTGTTTTCGATAGCATTCTTTCTTTCTACTGGCAAGGCTAATCAAGAGTTGACGAATATATTTTGTAAAGTAAACTTGAAACCACACCATTATTTGCTATTAGTATGTTATCAATTCACTCAATGCTGCTGTGTAGGTGTCATAGGAAAGCAATTGAAATATGAATCAAATTTTTATCAGAACCCCTGTCACTTTTAAAAAAGTAAAGCAAGAAAGCTCTAATAGGAACAAATGCCCCTAATTTCAGGCTTAGTGTAATGTTGTTGGGGTAGTGAGATGGAGCTTAATTTGTATGTTTCTAGGAAAACACTTGTGAAATACAGGGAGTAGTAAGAAATCTCCTTTAAAGCATATTCAGTATACTATGTATGAACGTTTTTATATTAAAACAAAGCAAACCAAATTAGGTACAGTACCTTTCTAACCTTAAACTTCTGTCAAAAACCTCTAGCTGACAGTAGCTTCACAATTCTGTAATGCTAGTAGAGTCTAATTTTGCAGCAGATAACTGAGCATGGACCATCATGGTTAACCTCTACTGATCACACCTTTCATCCTATGTAAACTTGATAAATACATAGAATCTAAAATTTCCTAAGCCCACTGCTGACAGGAAAACAATATCTTTCCTAATCTATGGTGTTAATTAAAAATTTTTTTCACATGGAGGAACAGCCCTATAGAAAAAATCATGATGAATGGCCATAAGTAGGTGGGAGGGGAGTAGAGCGCTTTGATGCTGTATGGAGATGCAAGTGGTTACATTTTGAAAACCTCTGATGAAAGAGTGAATAGTTAACATGTGTCAGTTCAGCTCAGTTGCTCAGTCAGGTCGGGCTTTGTGACCCCTGTTTTAACACAAGATCTTGTACTAGCAGCCTACTTTGGGGAATGCTTTCCATGGATTCTTTTAGGTCAGCTATAATGAAATGGAATATTTGGTTCTTCAATGTGACCTGGTCTTAACACTCACATCCTGTAATCAATTTGCTGACCATTTATCCCCATCCCTTCTGCAATCCAGCACCTTCTTCAGTATACCGGACACCCTTCCTCTGTTCCACTCCCAATTATGTACCCTCTCAATAAGCAAAAGGCCAAGAGAGTAATACCAGAACTTTTTCTTCTTCTTTTTTTTTAGACAGAGATTTCATTCAAATCTCCTTTGCAGGTATGACCTTGCTCTTTTAGATGAAATCCTGGTGGCTCAGACAGTAAGAGAATCTTCTTGCAGTGCAGGAGACCTGGGTTCAATCCTTGGGTTGGGAAGATCCCCTGGAGAAGGGAATGGCAACCCACTCCAGTGTTCTTGCCTGGAGAATTCCATGGACAGGGGAGCCTGGCGGGCTATAGTCTACGGGGTCACAGAGTCAGACACGACTGAGAGACTAACACTTTAGTGATTGAATCTGGAGACTAGCACCAAGGCTGTGCTTGAATCATTTGACTCATGCCACATAATTTGGTTAAGGCATAATCAAACATGTGAGAGAAGAAAAAGCTTCTCTTTGTCCACCCAATGCCAGGCTGACTTGCTGGCCTCACTGGGAGAAAGTAGAGCAGTGCATGCACATTGACAAAGCTGCTATCCACTGGAAAATTCAGAGTGGAGCCTGGGGGCAAAAGGAGTAACTGCCCTTAGGTCTTTGTCAGGCTTGTGCTGGTGTTTGTCATAGGCATTCAGCCTAGTTACGTATGTCCTGGCCAAGGAAGTGTCCTCAATATGGTTCTCAAAACTACTAGCTCAATTTTTTTTATTTTCAATTTTGTTTTAGAACAGGGTGGGGGTAAAAGCGCTTCACAGTTTAATCCTGAAAGTTAACATTTATTCTGTCATCTTTTATTTTTTTCCTAGAGTGATTACATTGCCACAAAAAATTTAGAAGAAACGTGATGCTTATGGAATTTCATCTTTGTCTACTCCAGATCTGCCTAAAAGAGAATTCACAGGCTTCTGAATAGAAAGCAACCTGGATTTCTAAAAGCCTACAAGTGGATGCTGGCAGTTGAGTAATCTTAACACAGATCATTCTTAGTGCTGCCTTATAGATCCAATGATTTTGAATTAAGAAATTCACTCTAATTTGTTTTTATTTTCTAATTTCCATCTCTAATGTGTCATTTTGAAAGGAAACAAATGTATAAAAGTGAACATCTCACAACTTGCTCCTTCTTAAGAATGTTACTGACCTATGTATAAACATGGCCAATATCAATTTTACTAATGTGTAATACTTAGATTTAGTTTTGAAGTTGAAAACCCTTGAAATAAGAGGAGATAAAGAAGGTTATGTTCCTGAGAAGGTAGGTATGATCTGGAATCTTTCTGAGTAGTATGTATACAAAACTTTTCTTGATCAAAGACTTAAACCTCAACTGGACTGATATCTGAATGGGACATTTCTAATATTTTAAATGCAGGACCAAAGGGCAGATTATCTCAGTTTTGTTCATGAACAGAACTGCAACTTTCTGTCCACATTCAATGTTAACTGATATCTTGACTGAACTTTGCCAACGTTATAAAGACAGAACTGGAGAACAGAGGATCTGTTTCTTCATATACAATACTGTGATGTTCTGCTTGCAAATTGATTGAACATTTCCAAAACCATTATTTTTTAAAAAAATTTAAAACCTACATTTTCCCCCTAAATGAAGCAAAGTTCTTCAAAAAGTCTCTCCACAAAGACCCCCTCTGCCACTCTGGGCCTGCCCATTTCACCCTCCATTCTCCCCCTCTTTCTGGTTCTTTCCTTGACACACTTTCCCTCCTATTCCCAGGGCTCCTATAAAGAGATCAGTTTCCCATATTCAAGAAATTAGTGTGTACAAATCAATCAGTATTCTGACCGAAACTTAAGCCAAAAGGAACCTCTTATAAGGTTTTGTTTCCCTTTGGATAACAAGACTATATAAGATGAACAGAATTAAAAAAAAAAAAAAAAAAAGAATCAGAGCAAGCTCCCCCTTCCTATTTTTGCTTGTCTCTGATGGAAACTGAATTAAGATTTTAGGAACCTGGACCTTTGAGAACATGACATTAACAGGTGGTGATCACAGAGGAAAGGTACAAAGGTCTTGAAGCTTGCTTAGAGCTTTGTTATGTGGTGGCACACAAATCACAGCTTGTTGTACCATCACTGGCAAACCTCATCACCGATGGGTGTGAGTGTCTGTAATAACTGTGTGAGTGCTAATGTGTGTGCACACATTTGTGTACCTGTGTACATGTGATTGTAGATGTACCTGTTGTGCATAACTCTGTTTAAAAAAAAATTGCTTCACATTTGATGTGCAACTTTGAAGTAGTGTAGTATTTACCTGAAGTTTTCTGCCACTCGGTTCTGATGTCTTTGAACGTGTACTTCTATCTTCAAGCAGGCTTCTAGTACATGTGTTGCTACACTAACTTTTCTGAAAAACCGAGTTGACTTCTATTATTCTTCCTTGCCTATCAACCAAGGGGTTGGGGCGGGGGCTCTTTTATTGTTTGTTCCCTTGTGAGCGGTGCTGAGGAGAGGATGTGGCTGCAGTACCGATCACTACTCCAGTTACTGGTCACTGCTAGGGCATCAGTCTCACCAGTTCCTTCAGACTCTTCGCTTTTTCCCAACCTAATCGAAGAAATGCAGTGTGGCTTTTGTTCATTATGGTAACAATGCAGTCTTTAGGCAGCCTTTCTCAAGCCTTCTCTCACCATTTTATTTTTCAAGTTAAGTCATAATCATTCAGAATTGTGGAAAGAAAAGATTATTTGGGGGGAAAATGCTCTTTTGCTTTATTTGCATATTAGGTTCAGAGGCTGCCGACAGGGTACAGCACAGATGTAACACTTGCTGAATAAATGAAGGGGAAACCTCATACACAACAGTACACATAGTAACAGGTACAAATAGTCACAGGTACAGCATAACAAATATGCAATCTTTTGACACAACTTAGTTTACAGACACAACTAATTTATTCAGTATTGTGCTGGAAGAATCTTTTTAGAGTCAGTGTACCAACATATCACTTACCTTTCAGCTACGAGTTTATGCTGCTGTTAAGAAAAACCAATGACGGAACGATTTTTTGTGACCTCTCCACTTTATTTGGTATCAGACATAATTAACTTGGTCAGTAAAAACTAAAATGTTCCAGTTCCAACAGTTCATTACATTTGCTCTTTCTGCTTTCACAGATCTGCTTTGAGTTGCTCTGGCTTTGTCTTCCTTTGTAAATACTCTTCTATTCTTTTCTTCTTTGTAAGCATCTCATTTGCAGTTTTGGGAGACAACCTTGCAACTCTGTATAGTGTTTATATATATATCTGACTTGCCTTTCCATAGAGCTACTCGCAATAAATGTGTTCGTGAATGTTATTTGTGTGGAGATTCATTTTTTTAATGAATACTGTTATCTCTACCTGTTGTTTAGTTGCTCAGTCATGTGCAATTCTTTTGTGACCCCATAGACCAGAGCCCGCCAGGCTCCTCTGTCCATGGAATTTCCCAGGCAAGAATATGGGAATGGGTTGCCATTTTCTTCTCCAGGGGATCTACCTGATCCAGGGATTGAACCCCCATCTCCTGTGTCTCCTTCATTGCAGGTGGATTCTTTACCACTGCTCCACCTGGGAAGCCCGTTGCTTCCACTACTTCATTTTAAATATATTTTTTTCTGCCCCATTAAGAATTGACTGCATTTTTCAGAATAAAGCAGTTGGGATAACTGAGGGTTTGGGTTAAAGTTACTATGCCTCAAAACTGTAGGCTTTTTAATAGTTAATACCTCAAGTGTTCATTCTCCAAATGTGGAGGTAATGCCACGTGGCATGTGGGATTTAGTTGCCTGACCAGAGACTGAACTTGTGCCTCCTGCAGTGGAAGCACAGAGTGCCAGGGAAGTCTCCAGTGTAGAACTTGAATTTTCATGTCAATTCTGATAATGTATGAATCCTAAGTAGAAGAGACAGGTCAATAAGGTTAAGGTAATCAGTTACAGTTTTTTTTTCATCTTCTCTTGTTACTTACTCATGCCCTTTAAATGACTCCCTTTTCATTTACTTATTTTTAACCACTGGGAAGGCGAATATGAGTACATGGAAAATACACCAGTGAACAGGCAGAAAACATTTCTGCATCAATGAATGAATTGAATGTCAAGAATATATTAGCACATTTATTGTCAGCCTAATCAGAAGCCAAAGGTTTAAAGGAACACTAGACAAATGATTACCTCCTTGCTTGCTCAAGGATCAGTGCGGGAAAGGGGAGGGGATTGGTGGAGTCGGATGGACTACAGGGTAGGAAGCAGTTCCCACATCATGTGCATAATCTACAAGCTACATGGGTTGTGTTTGTGGACAATCAAGTTCAATGTACAGCTTGACTTGATGTACCTGAGCAGTTGTGTGTAAAAGAAGATCACCTTGGGAATGCATAGTTAGACTGCCTTTATCATTAGAAAATGTCCACAACAGAGATTATCTTAAAAATATGTAATGTGTATCTGTGCATGCATGTGTGCTAAATCGCTTCAGTTGTGTCCAACTCTGTGTGACCCTATAGATTGTAGCCCACCAGGCTCCTCTGTCCACAGGATTTTCCAGGCAAGAATACTGGAGTGGGTTGCCATTTCCTTCTCCAGGGGATCTTCCCAACCCAGGGATGGAACCCATGTCTCTTAAGTCTCCTGCATTGGCAGACAAGTTCTTTACCACTGGGAAGCTGTTTGTGGGTATGCATCCATGCTAAGTCGCTTCAGTCAAGTCTGACTCTCTGAGACCCTATGGACTGTAGTCCGCCAGGGTCCTCTGTCCATGGGATTCTCCAAGCAAGAATACTGGAGTGGATTGCCATTTCCTACTCCAGGGGATCTTCCTGACCCAGGGATCAAACCCGTGTCTCTTATCTCTGGCATTGGCAGGTTCTTGACCACTAGCGCCACCTGGGAAGCCCGTATGTGTGTATATGTATGTGTATATATACACACCTACATAGATATATAGGAACTCTAATCCTCTCTTCAAGGGAAGCAATCTGTATTTATCATGGCATAGCCCAGAGATATTTTTTCATCCCAAACAGCCCCTCAGAAACAGGCACATCTGTGCTTTTTAGTCTATATAATCATTGTGTACTCATTTGGTGATTCACAATTTAATGGAACTTGGATTCCTGGAACAGTAGGCATAGTCAGTGTGGCTGCTTTGACAATCAGCAGAACTTGACAGCTGGAAAGATTTACATTGAAGAGTATGTGAACAGAACTTTAGCGTCTCCACTCCCTTAATCACATATAGCAGCCACATGCTCACTATAGAATGTGAAGGGATACTGTTTCTTTAAAGCATAAAACCTATTCAGAAGACTTGTCAGGTAAAACATGCCTAAGTACGCACTAGTTAAGCACCTCCAGTGACTGCTTAGAAAAATATTACTAGGTGCTAATTGACCCCAAAGGGCATCTTGGAAATGCACCAAAATGCTTTTTTAAATGTTTTGAACTCAAGGCAGAACCTGGAAAATGTGAGTATGGCTATATGGGTAAACCAAATCATGGCCCCTAATTTATAAAATGTGCAAAAGAAATTATGTAAAATTAATGCACAGAATGAGGCTAAACTGTATTCTGTTTTAGAAAAACCAATACATTTTTCCTCTAAGACATGCATTTTAATGGTTGTTGGTTTTCAGGCAGCTATCTTAAGTCCCAGTTTGCTTCTTAAGTGTACTTCAGAGATAAGAAATGCAACTGAGCTGTACAAAATGAGACAAATTTCCCTCCTGTCTCTTGTGAATGATAAATGCTAAAGCAATTAGGAACCACTGTTGCATGCTACATTGGAATTTGTCAGTAACATCAGTGCTGTGCTATATAAATGGGAAAAACTTGTTTAGAATAAAGTCCTAAGAATTTAGCAGAAGACAACTGATTTAACTTAATATTAAACATTGGGTCCATCGAACTGAAACAGAAACAATCCCCTCCTTGACATTTCTTGTTTTGTTTTTTTCTTTTTTTAATAGAGGTGTAATTGACATGTAACACCATGTTTCAGGTATACAATGTAATTATTCAACATTGGCATACACTATTACCATAATAAGTATAGTTACCATCTGTTGCCATACAAAGTTACAAATTTTTTTCTTGCCATGAGAACTTTTAAGATTTATTCTCTTAGCAACTTTCAAATCAGAACTACAGTACTGATTATAAGTCATCTGTAATGCTGTACATTACATCCTCATGATTTATTTTATAACTGGAAACTTGTACCTGTTGACCCCCTTCACTTATTTCACCCATCCTCCATCCCCTGTCCCCCAATAACCACCTTTTTGTTTTCTATATCTATGGATTTTGTTTTCTTTGTTCATTTGTTTTGCTTTTCAGATTCTACATATAAGTGAGACCACATGGCATTTTCTCTGTCTGATTTATTTCACTTGGCATAATACCCTCAAGGTTCATCCATGTTGCTGTAAAAGGCAAGATTTTATTCTTTTTGTGACCGAGCAATATTCCATTGTACATATATACCACAACTTCTTTATTCATCCATTGATGGATACTTAGATTGTTTTCAAATCTTGACTATTTGGTAAATAATGTTGCAATGAACATAAGGGTGCATATATCTTTTCAAATTAGTATGAATTTTTGGGGTAAATACTAGAAGTGGAATTGTTGGATTTTATGGTAGTTTTAAGTTTTCTGAGGAACTTTGGTACATTTTTTTTAGTGGCTATACCGATTTATATTTCTACCAACAGTGACCTAAGGTTCTCTTCTCCACACCCTCACCAGCACTTGTTATTTCTTGGCTTTCTGATGATAGTCATTCTGTCAAGTGTGAGGTAATATATCTTTTTTTTTTTTTTTTGGATCTGCATTGACCTGATGATTAGTAATGTTGAGCATCTTTTAATGTACCCATTGACTGTTTGTCTTTTTTGGGGGGAAATGTCTATTCATATCCTCTGTGCATTTTTTAAATCAGATTGTTTTGGGTTGTTTTTTGTTTGGTTGGTTTTGTTTTGTTTGCTATTGAGTTGTGCAGTTTTTTATATTTTGGATATTAATCCCTTATTGGATATATGATTTTCAAATATATTCTTCCATTCAGTAGGTTGCCTTTTCATTTTGTTAATGATTTGAGTTTTTAATCTCAGAATATGCATTATAAGGTGTTCTGTTTCACTGGCAGTTAGTTATCTGAAATATCATTTCAGTAACAAAATGAGCAAGAAAACACTGAAATGGGAAGCAAATTCTTAAGTGTGTACAGAAAAATGTGATGCCCACAGTTCATTCTATATTTCCATATTTGTAACTCCCAAGAAGTTTTTCAACATTTTTGTGCTTTCTACAACATTTCAGGGAATTGAATGCATGTTTGCCATTTAAAATATATCTATGCTTAAACTTTTCTTATTGTTTTAACTTTCTTAGAAGCATTTTGGGAACCACCTTTCCAACCTTGCCTTTTTATTATGTTTTTTTCCTCTTTATATGAAGATTATGCTCATTCTGGGATGACAGGAGGTGATGGTGCTTAGTACTGAGAATTATAGCTAAATGTCTCACATTACACAGTAGATATACTTCATATAAGATATAGAAACTGCAAAAACTTATTTTTTTTTTGCAAGACTACCATGTCTTTTGTAGAAGCACAACAATGACAAAAGGTCAACATTCTAATTGTCAAGGGTTTCAGTTGGTTACTTTACGTCTTAGAAAACTATAGTTGACTCTTGCTTTGTTTGTATAGAGTTGATATTCTGGAAATAGGTTTAGAACTACAGGGGATCTTAGACATGCTATAGACCAAGCCCTATGACCTTTCCAAATAATTCTCTTTTCATCCACTTTTTTCCCTTGGAGAAGTTATTTTAACCATCTTTCCTAGCTACTAAAGTCCTGATAAGAGGTCTAGTAGAATAGGATATAAGGATTGGGATTGGAAAGATTTCTTCTTAGTCTAGAGTTCTATGACACATGGTACATGAAAATACTGACAGTTTGCTATGTAGGATTTGAAAGGAGGATTTTCACTTCTCCTTCCCTGTTTTCATACTCCTTACCTCCACTAAGAAATGTGTTCATTCACCAGTAGTGCTCACAATATTTCACTTTGTGTAATCAAAGCCTAAAACCATTTTTGTTCTATTTTTCCCACTTATGATAAAGTAAAACTCTGTATTACTAGAGTTAATGAGAATAATATCTGAAACTCCAATTGTTAAGTCACAGCTGAGACAAGACTAGGCTATCCTAATACAAATATTCATAAGAGGTAACAGATGACCCTACATTTAAAGCCCTATGTGCCATATAGTAAACAAAATCCTCTACAAAGATCTAGGCCTGCTGTTGTAATGACTGTTTACCCTGTGCTGGCACCAAGTAACTGTAAATAATAAGATATTAAGACTTCTACTTCTGGCCAAGGTGGACCATATTTAATCTCCCACTTGAACAACCAAAGAAAGAACCTCAGAATATGAAACAAGGGGTTTCAAGACACTACATATCAAATAATAAAGAACAGTGATCCCTAAGAGGTGAAACAAACTTGATAAGACCTACATCTGCCCTGTCTTATTGCCTTCAGAACAATTTCAGGCCATGGAGCTGGGTCATGGATAATCTAAGCCAATTCCTTGAATTAAAGATATGGACCTCTAACTCTAAGGAGGCCAGTGTGGCTGTGATTCATGGGATAGACAAGACAAAAGATAAAGAAGATCCAAATTATTAAAATCAGATATAAAGGGGAGGCATTACTACTAATGTTACAGAGATAAAAATGACTATAAAAGAATGTGTGTTTTTCACTCAGTCATGTCTGACTCTCTGCAACCCCATGGACGATGGCCTGCTAGACTCCTCTGTCTACAGAATTTTCCAGGCAAGGATACTGGAATGGGTTGCCATTTCCTTCTCCAGGGGATCTTCCCAACCCAGGGATCAAACCCAGGTCTCTTGCACTGCAGGCAGATGTTTTACCATCTGAGCTACTAGGAAAGCCCATCTACAAAAGAATACTATGAGCAATTGTATGTGAATAAATTAGACACATTAATTGGAACAAACATACTTCTAGAACACAAACCACCAAAACTGACAATAAATAATGAAAAAACTGAATAGATATAACAAGTAAAAAGACAGAACAATTAATTTAAAAACTTCCCACGTATAAAACCCTAGAACAAGATAACTGGTGAATTCTACCAAATATATAAAGAAGAATTAATACCATTTGCAAAATTTATCCCCCCAAAATTGAAGAGGCAAAACTTTTCAACTCATTCCATGAGGCTAAAACTTCATAGATACCAAAACAAGAGACACATGATGAAAAAACTACAGAGCAATATTCCTTATGAATATAGACAAAAAAAACTAAATAAAGAACAATAAACGCCACTAGCAAATCCAATTAAGCAACATATAAAAAGCACAGAACCAGATAGCTTCACTGGTGAAGTCTACCAAACTTTTAAGGAAGCATTAACAAAACCTTGGTCAAACTCCTCCAAAAAAATTGAAGAGGAAGGGACACTTCCTATATCATTCTATGAGGTCAGTAATATGCTGAGAAGGCATTGTAAGAAAACTACAGATTCAGATTCTTATGAATATTGGTATAAAAATACCCTCAACAAAATACTAGCAAAACAAATTCAAAAGCATCTTAAAAGAATTATATACCATAATCAAGTGGGATTTCTACTGGAATGTAAAGTTGGTTTGACATATTAAAATTCATCAATGTGATACACATAATTAATAGAATGAAGGAAAAAACCCACATGATTATTTCAATTGATGCATAAAAATCATTTGACAATATTTAACAACTGTTCATGATAAAAACACTCACCAGCTAGGAATAGAAAAGAAGTTTCTTAACCTGACACAGGGTATCTATGAAAAACCCCAGCTAACATCACACTTAATGGTGAAAGACTGAAACTTTCCCCATTAGATTAGGTACAACAAGATGTCTCTTTTCATTCATCTCTATTTAATATTGTACTAGAGTGTCTAGCCTGATCAATTAGTAAAAGAAAATAAATAAAATGCATAAACATTGGAAAAGAAGAAGTAAAATCACTTGTTTTGATGATATGACCTTATATATAGAAAATTCTAAGAAATCCACTAAAAGCTATTCAAGCTGTGCGTGCTAAGTAGCTTCAGTCATGTCCGACTCTTTGCGACCCGATGGACTGTAGCCCACCAGGCTCCTCTGTCCACGGAATTCTCCAGGCAAGAATACTGGAGTGAGTTGCCATTTCCTTCTCCAGAGGATCTTCCTGACCCAGTGATTGAGCCCCTGTCTCTTATGTCTTCTGCATTGGCAGGCGGGTTTTTTACCACTAGCGCCACCTGGGAAGTCATTCAAGCTAGCAAATGCATTTAATAAAGTTATAGGATACAGGCTCAATATACAAAAAATTGTATTTCTATACACAAGCAATGAACAATTGAAAAAGAATTAAGGCAAAATTTCCATTTATAGTAGTGGAAAAAATAAAATACTTAGGAATAAATTAAAGAAGTATAATATTTGTTTACTGAAAACTACAAAATACCATTGAAAAGTTAAAGAAGACCTACATAAATGATAAGACACCCTGTGTTCATTGGTTGTAATACTTATTCTTAAAATACAATATTCCCCAAAGTGATATACAGATTCAATGCAATTTATCAAAATCCCATTTGCTATTTTTCCCTTGAAGTAAGTGACGAGCTGATCCTAAAACTTATATGTAATCACAAGGGAGACTGAATAAGCCAAGACAATCCTTAAAAATAAGAACAAAGTTGGAAGACTCACACTTGACAATTTCAAAACGTACTCAAATGTTACAGTAATTAAGACTGTGTGGTACTGGCATAACGACAGACATATAGATCAATGGAATGGAATTGAGAGTCTAGAAATAAACCAACACATTTGTGATCAATTGATTTTTCAAATGATGCCAAGGCAATTCAGTTGGGGAAAACTGTCTTTTCAACAAATTGTGCTAGAACAACTGAATAGCCACATGCAAAAGAATGAAGTTGGACCTTTACCTCATACCATGTATAAAAATTAACTCAAAATGAATCAAAGATTTGAGTGAAAGAGCAAAGCAATAAAACTCTTGGAAGAAAAATAGGGGCAAATCTTCATGATCTTGGATTAGATATGACTCTAACAGCAAAAGCAACGAAGTGAAAGTGAAAGCCGCGTCTGACTCTTTGCAACCCCATGGACTATACAATCCAGGGAATTCTCCAGGCCAGAATACTGGAGTGGGTAGCCCTTTCCCTTCTCCAGGGGATCTTCCCAACCCAGGGATCAAACCCAGGTCTCCCACATTGCACGTAGATTCTTTACCAGCTGAGCCACCAGGGAAGCCCAAGAATACTGGAGTGGGTAGCCTATCCCTTCTCCAGCAGATCTTCCCGACCCAGGAACAAAAGGAAAAATAAATAAATAGGATTTCATCAAAATTAAAATCTTTGGTACTTTAAAAGACACTGAGAAAGTAACAAGATGACTCTCAGAATGGAAGGGAATATTTGGAAATATTGATGAGGGACTAGTATTCAGAGTATATGAAGTAACTCGCACAGCTCAACAGTAAACAGAAAAATAACTCAACTTAAAAATGAGCAAAACATCTGAATAGACATTTCACTAAAGAAGACACACAAATAGCCAACAAGCACACAAAATATGTTCAACAACATTAGGTATTGTTGTTGTTGTTGTTTAGTCACTCAGTCATGGCTGACTCTTTGCAACCCCATGGAGCCTGCCAGGCTCCTCTGTCCATGGGATTTCCAGGCAAGAATACTGGAGTGGGTTGCCATTTGCTTCTTTAGGGGACCTTCCCAACCGAGGGATCAAACCCATGTTTCCTGTACTGCAGACGGATTCTTTACCACTGTGCTACCTGGGAAACCATCATTAGGCATTAAGAAAATACAAATCAAAACTACAATGAGATACCACTTTACATCCACTGTAGTAAATACTTAATGTACCAAATAAGAGATTTTGAAAATAGAAGAAGAAAAACCTGATATAGCTGCAATGGGAAAGCCTTAGTACATTGTCTTGTGCCTGTGGCTGCTTCTGCTTGCTCAGAGAGAACAAAAGAAAATAATAGTTTCTGCACAATGAGATAATACCTCACACATGTCAGAATATCGGCAAAAAGCCTACGAATAGCAAGTGTTACTGAGGATGTGGAAAAAAGGGAACTCTTGTACACTGGTAGTGAGAATGTAAATAGGTGTAGCCACTATTGAAAACAGTATGGAGGGTCCTTAAAAACTAAAAATAGAATTATCATCAGCTCAGTTCAGTCCTCAGTCGTATTCTACTCTTTGTGAACCCATGGACTGCAGCATGCCAGGCTTCCTTGTCCATCACCAACTCCCGGAGCTTACTCAAACTCATGTCCATCGAGTCAGTGATGCTATCCAACCATCTCATCCTCTGGCATCCCCTTCTCCTCCCACCTTCATTCTTTCCCAGCATCAGGGTCTTTTCCAATGAGTCAGTTCTTCTCATCAGGTGGTCAAAGTATTGTAGTTTCAGCTTCAGCATCAGTCCTTCCAATGAATATTCAGGACTGATTTCCTTTAGGATGGACTGGTTTGATCTCCTTGCAGTCCAAGAAACTCTCAAGAGTCTTCTCCAACACCACAGAATTACCATATGATCCAGCAATTCCACTCTTGGGTGTATGTGTGTGTGTGTGTGTATATATATATATCAGAAAAAAAATGAAAATACTAATCTGAAAGATAACATGAACCCCAAAGTTCATAGCAGCACTATTTACAATTACCAAGATATGGAAGCAACCTAAATGCCCATCAACAGATGGATAAAGAAGATGTGGTTTATATTTATCCATCCATCCATTCATCCATCTATATAGATATACACAATATATTACTCAACCATAGAAAGAATGAAATTTTGCCATTTCAACAGCATGGATGAACTTGGAGGGCATTATGCTAAGTGAAATAAATCGGACAAAGATAAATACAATGTTTTCACTTATATGTAGAATCTAACAAATGAATATAACAAAAGAGAAACATATATTTAGAACGAACTAGTGGTTATCAGTGTGGAGAGGGAAGTGGAGAGAATCAAGATAGCAGTAAAGAAGTACAAACTACTATGTATAAAATAAATAAGCTACAAGGATATTTAGCACAACACAAAGAATATAGCTGAAATTTTGTAATAACTATAAATGGAATATAACCTTTAAAATTATGACTACAACATATGCCTGACACATATTAATATTATAAATCAAGTATACTTCAATTAAAAAAATACAGGGAAAAAAAGAAAATACCACTTTCTCAGAGCAGGAGGATATGTTTGTTAAAATGGCTTTAGGCTGTTATCTCTCTCCACTCTATATGGGTGGTTTTCTGTGCGATTGCTGGCCTTAAGGTGGGTAACAGCTGCCACATTTGGATTCACAGATAATTTAACATATTTAAGCCTAGTAATCTCAAAGTCCAGCTTCTTACTCTACTAATTACTATAAGCTAAGCAGGGCCCTATTTTAGCCAAGATGTTTTCCAACTTATCTTTAACACTTCCTGTATCTCTATTCTGATAAGTAATCTCATACTCCTTAGCTCAGTTGGTTTGATGTTTGTTCACCTGATTCCCAGCCTAAATTTCTGCTGAGGGAAACCAAATGAGGAAAGTTACTACATGTAAAACATGACCAGTGCATCTTATAGTTAGCAAACTCTAGCTGCTTCTGTGTTTATTTATACTGGTGTTAATGAAATACAATGAACTTCCCGGGAAGAAAAGTTCCCCTCCCCCAGGGTACTTTTTACATTGTCTAAATCAAATGATAGATAGTATCTTCATGGTCTCAGGTTTCATAGCAATTGATACACAATGTTCCTTACTTGGACACTGGTAGTACTGGAGCATCTGTGAACCAGAGCATTCAAATTCCAGGGGCTCATTTGGATTCAAGATCCCCAAGAAAGGTTATGTAAGGCCAATACCAAGCCAGAGTCACAAGATTTCCTTTCACTGCATAGACTTAGACAAGACAGAGAAGAATATCATGAGGTACCATGGATTTACTCTAAGTCCCCTAGGTTGAACAGCTAATTCAAGAGGGTCTCAGGTGCTACAAAGGTGCTGGGAAAATCACTCTTCATTAACTAGGGACCAAGATTTCCAAAACATGCAACTTATCATTTCTCAGGAGGCAGAGATCCCTGTAGTGACAAGAATCTCTAGTACATATGATTTTGAATATTTTGATATAGGTCTTTTAATGACTAGTGATTATTAAATTTGGAGTGAAAAAGAACTTAATAGTTTGTTCTGTGACCCTGGGAAAGTCACTTAACCATTATAAGGCTCAGCTTCTGCATCTATAAAATGGACAATGGACTTTTGAATATATCAGCCTCACTGAGGCTCAGATGAAATAATGTGTGAAGAATGAGATTTTAATGAGAACTGTTGAGTTCTGCCCCCAATGACATTTTAATGAGAACTGTTGAGTCCTGCCCTCAGGCCAGAGGTGTGAGGCCTTGTGCTAAGGCCACAGAAGCGGAGGCCAGAACCAAGGTCATTTTCGAAGCTAACTGAGCCCCTTTGTAACTGCTGCCGAAGACCCCCTGGTCATCACTAACAAGCTTCCTGACTCCCAATTAGGCAAAGATGCTCACTCCAGTAAACAACCTATAATGCCCCAACCAATCACCTAACGCCAACCTTCCAGCAGAAAGTTTCTTTGTCTTGAGGCTATAAAAATTGGCTATTAATTCACGAAAAGTGTCAACTCTCCATGGCCTGTCAGAAGTTGTCACCCCATTGTACTCCCAGTGCCCACTTTATCTCTACTCTTTAATAAACTCACTCCTTTCTGCAATACTCTGTCTGGAAATTCTTTTCCAACTCACACTTAGACTGCCTCAACAAGAACTATATAAACATATTACTCTTGTTGCCATTGAGGCATCAGGAATAGTGTTCCTTACAGTCCAAGCAAGAGTCAAATTACTGCTTCAAGAAAGACACAAAAAATCTGGCACCTGATTTACCATTCTGGCTTTGTGATAGACTCTAGTGGCCCTAAGGAAGTCAACCATAAAACTACTTCACTTTAAATGAAAGTATCATCACTTCTTGGCAGGCTCTATGTGGCCCTGGTTGAAATTTGCAGGTAGTCTCAGACTGCCTTTGGTTTTAGAGGCTGTCTCATCTTCCATAATCCCTAGCCTAAGTCTTCACTCTTGTACATTCAATGATGACTCCAGTATTCTTGCTGGAAAATCCCATGAACAGAGGGGCCTGGCGGGCTACAGTCCATGCGGTCACAAGAATCAGACATGACTTAGCAACTAAACCACCAACTTTGAAGTTAGAAAACCACTTGTTTTAGGTGGCTTAAGTTGTCTATTTCTTGGCTTAGTAACACTTTGGGACTTTTTAACTAACAGCAGGCATGTACACCAGACTTGGCAGATCTCTTGGGTGGAAGTAGTACTATTAGGAGTTTTCTTTCAGGAGTTTTCAGGAATCAAATTGTCAGTGCCAACTGAGATTCTTCATTTGGTGTGGCGTGAAGCAAACCAAATGACCAACTGGGGGGAAAGTCAAGATGCATTCTTTCAAGACACAGTGAGACAATATTTGAAAAAAGGCATATAGTTGAAGATCATAATGCATATATTTTTGCCTTATTTCACCCTAAGACCTTGGAACACAGCTTCCAATAAAGCTTAGTAAATAGGTCTTAGATTAGGTGATATTAAGTCATTTCTTCTGGCTTATCCCTCAGCACAACGTGGAAAGATGCTAATCATGCATGTCAGCTTTATCAATTCAGCCTCATTTTGCCACCTATAAAATGAAGCACCTCCCACAGATTTTGGAAATGAGAAGTGGTTGTGCATTCATCAGGTTATCAATAACAGATAATACATTTATATTAGGACAAGTCTGTGGAGAGTTTAGAAAGATATAGGTAGTCTGTCAGGAAACCACAAAATACAGGAATCCAGGGTGAGCAGCCCAGGAGCAACAGACTTGTCATCATAAACAGAGACCTGAAGGGGTAAGAGATGTTACTAAAATCAGAGGGGGAGATAATTAAGAACAGGTCATCTTGAGAGGAGAAGAGACATTCAATTGAAAAATACAAGCCAATCTGAGGTGACCCTAGAGGCCTCATAAAAATAAATACCATAATCTCAGTCTTGGCCGTCACTCTGTCCTATTGAGGAGTCCCATTGGTTGACCCCAAGCAGAAGTCAGAGAGCACAGGAACTTTTGGGGGCAAAAAGTAGGGTGAAGAATGCAATGTGAATCTGGAGGAGAAAAACAGACGATATCTGACATAAATGAATATGCTATCAGCAATTCGTCATCCTATGGAGTCAGGTGTTGGGCATGCTGTCTACTCATAGAAAAATAGAGAATTACAGTTACATAAATGGCTACCCACTCCAGTATTCTCGCCTGGAGAATCCCATGGACAGAGAAGCCTGGTGGGCTACAGTCCATGGGGTTGCAAAGAGTCGGACACGACTGAGTGACTAACACTTTCACATCAAATGTGATTTAGTCTGTCCATGTATTAGAGAATGGACTGGTGAATCAGCTTCCTCCAGTCAGCAAAAAGCCTTAGGATCTGTTCTGGTTTGGCCTAGAATTAGAAAGATTTAGTAGTCAAAGATAGAGCAGCATACCTCTTTTTGGAAGTATATATTAAAGTGATGACCTTTCTGGTTGAGCTGATTTTGGATTGCTGTCTATCATTGTGCCCTACAAGGTGCTGCTGCTGCTAAGTCGCTTCAGCCGTGTCTAACTCTGTGCAACCCCATAGACGGCAGCCCACCAGGCTTCCCCATCCTTGGGATTCTCCAGGCAAGAACACTGGAGTGGGTTGCCATTTCCTTCTCCAGTGCATAAAAGTGAAAAGTGAAAGTGAAGGCGCTCAGTCATGTCCGACTCTTAGCGACCCCATGGACTGCAGCCCACTAGGCTCCTCCATCCATGGGATTTTCCCAGCAAGAGTACTGGAGTGGGGTGCCAAGCTAATAAGTATCTAATGAATGTTTGTTGTTATGGAACTTGGGAGACAGGCCTAACTTGATTTTTTCCTTCAGTGTCCCAACTTATGAGTGCTTCCACCATAAAAAGCTTCCAAACATCCCAAATATACTTTAGAAACCACTGCTGTAAAATTGAAATGACATATGATTTTAAAATATTATTCAATATATGTTGGAGCTGCCTAGGGATGAACATGTTTTTAAAGTCCAGCCTGAGAACAGAGCTTCTCTGCTAAACATGCCAACTGAAATCCTGGCCAAACAAAAGTGATTGCACAGAGGAGCAAGGACATTTGCTTCTGTGTTGAGAGGCACAGGAATTACTACCAGAGCCAACTCCTAATCAAGCTCTTAAGAAAATCTTTGACAGCAGAGCTGTCCCTTATTTTGGATGCAAATATTGGGTAACTGGGCCACCTCTTGATATATTTGCTATTGATCTTCATGAAGATGAAAGAATACATGAAACCAAAACAAGGAATCTAAAAGGTAGGGCTTTAGATAACTCCACCGCCATCATCAACAATGAGCTCAACAAATACATGCTGAGTTATTTCCATGTTGATTTATTTTTATAGGCTATAGTGCCCTCTTGTGATTAACATATGAATAAACTTCTGATGACTTGGCATGACCAGTGAGTTTTTGATTATACATGTCAGTTGAAGCAAAGAACCTCACTAGCACCATAAGAAAGTGCTTTTCAAATTTGGCCAGGTGAAAAAAGACACTATACAATCCACAAGGTGTCCAGTAAAACACTTTGGAAGCTTGGAAGTGATCAGTGTGATAGCAACGTGGCATACACATACACACACACACACACACACATACACACACACACACACACATAATCTCACTTGGTTGCTACATGTAATAACTATATCTCATTAAGTAGAAGAGTTTATTCATTGCCTGCCTATGTGGGAAAACCATTAACTGTTTGACTGTAAAACTCACTATAGGTAACTACTAGAGCAGTTACATCAGAATAATCTGAATATTCAGTGGCAAGGGTGAGTTAACAGCATTAAGGTTCTGGAAGGGATTGGGTTCATGTACTTTAAACAACAAAACAGGGTTGGGAATAGTTAGGGCATTCAAGAAACACAAAGACCAGCTATACATGCTACTATTAAAATCTAGGAGGTTCTTTTTGAGCCAAGATTTTCAGTCAGCTAAATATGAAAGAGAAAGCTACAAACAGCAAAATCTCTGGAATCTGTGCTTGCAGGTATAACTCAAGGAGCAACCTTCACGTGTATAGCATATAGAAAAATGCATAGAATGTAATATGGAATTTCACTTACAATAACCCATTACTGTTTTCATGTGTGTAGCTCACGGACAAATAAAGCTAGAATTTGCAATTGATTAGCCTTGAAATCAACAGCATTACTGGAAATCAGCAGTATTATCTACCATTGTTTAGAACCTAAATTTTACCACTATAGGCTCTAAGCTTTAGAGCTTAGAGCATGAGCTCACATTAGGGCCTAAACTTCTCAAAATCCTTTGCTTGTTTCATATCTTAACTGTAACACACATTTTATTATAGAGGCAAGTCTACGACTATTTTAGAGACCTACATGTGTTCATTCTTAATCAATAGGAATATTAACTCACTAATCCGCTTTAAATACTATTAATGAATTCCCCAAATGAAAAGTAGTTCTGCTTCCTTTCTTAGCCATCAACACAATGTTAATAAATTTATCACCTCAAAATACTTCCCAATGTGTTGTTCTCTTCACTGGAAAAAGTGCTTTACTATGTCTCCTATTGGGCTTCCCTGGTGGCTCAGCTGGTAAGTCTCCTATCAGGTATGAGAGTGATCAAAGTCTGCAGAAACCTCTTTTGCTTTTGAACTGTTATAAATGGTTCTCTGAGAAGAGTGACTACTTGGTGATGTGCAGAAGTGTGGTCTATCTGTAAATGAGCAGTATTTTTACACATAGGCTGAAGAGATACACAACAAATCATCCTTAACATATGATATCTTTAATTAAATTGATATTGGTGAGTTAAAAACATTTAGTGAGAAGATGACAGCTAGGGAAATAAGGTGTTCTATGACTATAATAGTGTTTAAAATAAAACAGTAAGAAATATCAGTTGGCTTTGTAATTGAAGAGAGAAGACAAACTAAGTATTGTCTTCCCAGTTCTTGAACAAGCAGAGACCACAGGAGAATAATTCTTACGTAAAAAGCACAGGGAAGAAAATCGTCAACTTTTTAAATGTTTTTGTTTCACAAAATTATATGGGAGAATTTGCCCAGTCAGGGATGAGGCAAAATCAAGAGGTAAGAAACATCAAAGCTGGGGGTGTCTAGTGTTGAGTGTCTTGGAGAATACAGCAAAAGAGAAGTTGCATCATTAGATATTATAATTTGGTATGTAACATGTACATTTAAAATTCTGATTAAAGTGACTAAAAATGACCTTTTTAAAAAAAGTCAAATGAGAACTTAGGGGAAAAAACTCAAATTTACTCTCAGTAGTGACTTGATACAAGAATATAAACTCTCACTTTGATCAACCTGGATATAAAATCTTGCTGTCTGTATTCTAGGTTTTCCTAAGTTTTCTGTAAAAGTGATTCATGTCAGGTCACCTCTAAATGACTCAACATTTTGCACTAAAAGGCTGTTTACACAATATACACATTCTTTACTTACAGAGCAAAATAAGCTTAACACTTTTATATTAAAAAACTGGGATACAGTAGGATTAGTAGCACCATGAAAAATAATTCTTCCCCCAAACTGCAGTCTTTTATTTTACTCAGTATGATTCTTCTCTTAATTGAATTTTTAACGTGCCATTTTAGTTACTGGGCAAAATATATAATCTTCATCTTATAATCCTTGGAGAAAGTCATCCTGGACCCAAAAAGTAAATTCATTTCCTCATTTCATTCATAGAAAAATAGAGACCTTGCTCTGGCACATTGCTGAGGTACATCTGAATCTTCATGATTTACTAGTCAGCTGTTCTCTTGGTCATATATAGTAGCACCATGGGCGGCAGCAGTGGTAAAATTGGGGAGAGTGAGACATTGCATCCTGGGAATTTTATATATATATATGTATATATATATATATATATATCTATATCTATATCACATTTAAAAACACACAAAGAATTCTTCAAAATGTTATGTCCTCTTCATGCACACTTGACATCGGCTAATACGTGTCCTCAAGTCTCCTGCTTTCAGCGTTTCTGATTGAGGTTTGCTGGGAAATAAAACACAAGACTATCAAATTAGCCTTTTCTGGTATTTTAATTCTATTATTGGTTCAATTCATACTTTAACATTCTATTGTGTTTAAGTAGTTGACTTTATGGTTAACTTTTGAGCAATGCAATCTAGTGCAATGACTGGTATGGCCTAAGAGCCATTAGTGGTCATAGGTATCTTAGTGATTCTCCTCCCCACCACTCTCATCCTCGTCTATTTGTCTCTCGCTCTCTTTCTCTTATACATTTTTCTAACAGTCCTAGAACGTGGGGCAATTGATGATGAATAGATGATAATACATAACACATAACGGTTACAGAAAGATAATACATAAGAAAAATGTTAATAACTCAAAAGAAGCAACATATAAAAATAGAAATAAAAAAAACCCAATAGAATAAAGTCCCCTGCAGGCACATGTATTACAGGTGGCCTTACTCATTCAAATACTTGGATGAAAGCCTTGAAAACAACCTGGGAAAGAGACTACTGGACTGGGGAAGCAACACAGATTACTTCAGTTTCTAGGGTGGCTTCAGTCTAGTCAAACAGTTGCTCATGGGTTACTGAGAAGGTCACACAATCTTTTCTTGCTCTGTTTTGCTTTTAAAGAATTATCATCATGACATCTCAAATCACATACACCTATTATTAGTCAAGTATGTTTTTCTGACCTGAGTCTGTTATATGAGGAGAACAAGCAAGAATAAAGGACATGGTCCTCTAAATTTCTAACATTTTTTGGGTATAAACCATTCAAAACTGCCTCTCTCTTCCTCCAGCACCTCTGAAGGAGGCTTAAGACCTACACTGAAGCCATAAGCACCTTACCTGAACATGTCTGCCACATCTACAGTCGCCAGCCAAAAGCTGTAGGAGTTGGCGTAATAGTTGCAGGTCCCCCGCCCATGACACTCAATGAAGGGAGCTGAACGAAACTCTTCTAAGCAGGAACCAGGGGAGGCCAGGGCTTGGCCTGAGCCCTCTGCCCCTGCACTTGTGTGCTAGAAAAGACAAGGGAAAAGGTGCCACAATACCCATGAACCTTAGTGAGTATCCAAAGATAAGTGCTGACCTTGGCCAAATATTCAAATCCAGTGAAGTAAATAGAGCCAAAGTTAAGAGAACAGTATCCACACAAAGGTTCTCAACAAAACAAACAGGTAGATTGTGAACATCTGTTCCAGCAAATGTATGAAAGGGAACATAGTGCTTGGATAGAAGCTATACTAGGCTCAAATGACAGGGATTCCTCATACTAGGAAGAAATGTAGATATGGTGGACAGTCGGCTAGGATGACAAAGCCAAGGAAGAGTGATTCATACCATCATGAAGGAATAACCAATCCAGAGAGAATCCCATCCCTGAGGACAACGGGGAATCTGGATGGTCTGACTGTGGACTGCAATCACCACGGCCGGAGCTTCACATACTGCACATCTGGTAAGGGAAAGGCAGAAGGAACACAATCTACAGAGGGAGCACACAGGAAATAGCAGTCCCTCTTCTTTGGAAGCCTTCCTGTTATAAAATCCCATCAAGGGGTCTACGGTGCTCAGAAAAAAGAGGAGAGAAATGTACTTTGAGGACTGCTTTTGCATAAGCCCAGCCTCCCAATATACATAATAAAGTTATAAATGAAACCTGTAAGTTTTTTTTTCTTTTTTTTAAGAAACTACAGAACCACTGCTATGGCACTTTCATTTTCTATCCTGCCCTAAACTTGTATTCATACTTGCAATAGTCAATGTCATAACTGCTGCAAGACTTTGGCTTGGTGTATTGCACATACTACTTGCTGTCAAAGTGTCCAACTTGAGGGTAGACATTCAGTACTACTGAAACTGTGCTAAGAACAATGTCTGGTAAACTGAAGAAGACAAGAAACAAGACACTTTCTTAATCCCTGCCCATTATTTTTGGCCCAAGGGATATTTATTAACCATTTGGCTATCTCCTTAGAAGTACAACATAAACAGAATACTGGACAAGTACCAAGGCACTTGGAGATGCGGTGTCTGGGTACTTGTCTATAAAATCAAGTACAGTGCAGCTAAGTCTACCAAATCTTTAATAAAGAGCAAGACGGGACCTTTTGAAATATGACTAAACCAATTTGGCAAACTTTATCTACCAAATAGGGAATGCCTTTAGGAGATCTTTTACTCCAAAGAATTGGGACTGTTAAAAAAAAAAATCACATGCACAGAAATGAATTCCCAGAAGAAGCCCTATTTATCATTTTTTATGATTTATTCTTCTTGTCCCTGTCTAGGAGATCTTTACTAAACTCGTAAGATTTTACCTTACCCTCTCCTTGAAAACTTACATAGTTTTGGTTTTACCTTTAGGCCTATGATCCATTTAAAGTTGATTTTTGTATATATGTAAGGTATGAGGTTATGGATCTTTTTTATTTATTCACTGCATATGGTTATCCAATAGTTTCAGCACCATTTGTTGAAAAGAGTATCCTTTCTTTATAAAATTATCTGAATACCTGTTTTGTACTCATCTGTTAATGATATGAATTTGGATCTATTTTTGAATTCCCTGTTTTTTATGTTAGTCTATATGCCTCTCCTAACACCAATTTCATACTATCTTAATTACTGTAGTTTTGTAGTAATTCACACTGTCAGGAAATGTGAATCCTTTGACTCTGTTCTTCCTTATCAAAATTTTTTGGGCTCCTCTATGCCCTTTGCTTTTCCATATAACTTTTATTATCAGCTTGCCAATTTCTACAGGAAATATAAAAACCTTATAGAATTTTAATAAGGATTATACTGAATCTGTGGATCAATTTGGGCAGAATTGACATGTCAAAAATATTGCATACTGCATTCCCTGAACATAGTATATCTCTATAGTTACTTAGCTCTTTTTTTTTTTTAATTTAAATTTAAGTTACTTGGCTCTTTTAAAAAAATTTTCTCGGTGTTTTGTAGATTTTTAGTTTACAAACATTGTACAGCTTTTGTTCATCTTATTCCAGGTATTTCACGTTTGGATGGCAATTGCAAATAATTTTTCTATCATAGGAATATAATTGTTATATATCCTGCAACTTTAATAGACTCACTTGTTAGTATTAGAAAATATTTTATAGATTTGTGAAGGAAAGGGTAAGATTTTCTATGTAGACTATCATGTCACCTGTGAATAAAGATAGTTTTATTTCATTTGTTATAAAAATGAATTCCCAAAGGATTGTAGCAAATATATTGAAAAGGGCTCTATGAATTTGCTATTAAGAGTGGCTGAACTAGGCTTAACCTTTATATTTAATGTCAAAGAAACTAAAGTTTCCAGTGATTCATCCTTTATGGTTACTAGACTCCTAGATCAATTGGGTCATGATCAAAATGAAAATGGCAATACCTAATATGCTTAGGAGGTAGAGTTTTACCCGGGGTTGTAATGTGGTAACATTCTAGGAAATCTTTATTAACAGTACCTCCCTCCTCTTAGATACTCATGCTCCAAGTCTCAGCTATCACGTTTCCTTCCCATAACTAATCAACTGCCAAATCTTATTTATTCTATTAATGTGATACATGTACCCCACTGAGAGTTCCAAACCACTCCTACAAGGACTATAGCAATAAGCTTAATCTATCTGGTCTCTTACCTCTGGATTATCCCCTCTGGAATCATGTTACACATTTATGCTTCTGTAATCTTCCCTGAAATGTAGCTCAAAAACTGCAGAGGTCCCCATTATATACCAAATAAATTTCAAACTAAAACCTGACACTGAAAGGCTTCTACTGACTGGGTCCAAATTAACTTTCCAATCTCTTCTCCCTCTGCACCCTTTGGACACTAGTAGTATATTCTAGACACATCAGTCTACAAATCCATTCCCATTTTCTCTACCTAGAATGCTCTTCTCCATTATAAATGCCTGTCTCAAATCCTTTACATCCTTAAAGGGCTAAGCAGTTCAAAACACATTTCTTCCATATCTCAGATTTCTCCAGTTGGAATTAAATATCCCTTTCCTAATACTTTCATAATACTTTATTAGATTTACTGCTGCATTGAGCCCAAGCCTGATACATATTAATTTATGTATACTTGCCTAATGACTAGATTGTGAGGGTTGTTTTTTTTTTTTTGGTGATATTACACTAGTATATCACTGGTCCTGGTCAAAAGAAGATCCCCAATAAATATGGATCGAACTACATACTGAACATTATAAAGTTCCTCTGTTCTACCTAAACTGAGAGGAATATGGTCAGATCATTATCTTTGGACTCATATCTAACTAGCTAAACTAACTGGATATCAGCAAATGTCAACGGTACCCATGTCTCACCGACTAATGAATGGCTGGATGCTCTGCCCCTTCAGGGGTTCCATGCTCATTGGCATGGGCTCTGGGGTGGAGAGCCAGTAAGAATAATCATTTCTTGAAGCAAAGTTGCAAACATTATTGATGTTGCAGAACATGAAAGGCATGGTACTGAAACGACGAAGGCAGCTGCCGGCTGTTCCTGGGAAGAATTACGGAGAAAAAGGAAAAGTGTCATGATAATTAGTTTCTTCTAACATACTAACAAACAACCTTTCAAAGAGGAACTTTTCCCTATTTCTTAGATGATAACCAGGTCTTCTCTGGTGACTCAATCAGTAAAGAGTCTGCCTGCAATGCAGGAGATCCATGTTTGATACCTGGGTCAGGAAGATCCCCTGGAGAAGGAAATGGCAACGCACCCCAGTATTCTTGCCTGGAGAATTCCATGGACAGAGGAGACTGGTGGACGATAATCCATGGGTCACAAAGAGTCTGACATGACTGTGACGAACACTTTCATTTTCTAGATGATAACTACACTTTAATTCTTCAATTAAAAGATGTACATTTACTCATATTTTAACATTTCTAAAATCAGGATATATCTTACAACTTATGTAGACATTTATTGTGCTAGCTCATTATATATTCCCCAACACTGTTTTTAAACCAGTGATGCGTCTTATAAACAGTGGTGCCTTATGGAGAATATTGAGTAATTTATTATGCAAAAATGAAGGGCACACACTTAGTCCTTATAATATGATAACACAATTTCCTCTCCAGTATGCCCTCCCTTCCTCTAAGACATCCCTAGTATGTGTCTTATGTGGGTTCCCCATATCTTTAAGCCTAGGGACAATTGTAGTGCTGACTAATATGTACAGCAACCATGGACAGGTTTGGATGTAAATAATACAAGGGGGAAAAATAAATGAGGGAGAAAGGAAAGAAAGATGCGAGGGGAGGAAAAAAGAAATGAACTAGAGCGTTGAAATTTCTGAGCTGGTAAGGACAATAATATCTCTACCTGCGATCAGGCTTTTCTTTTCTCATTTACTCATAAAGAATGATGAAAAACGATGTATCTCCCTCACATTTTTAAGCTGACACCTCAAATTTTTCATCAGAAGTTTAAATTGATGCTGTGCCAGTTATTAAGATATTATTGTCTCTTGGACCCAAACCCACCCTTCTATACTTGGTAATACTGGAGTCTGGAATTTTGCAAACCACATTTCAACATTACCAGCTGTCATTTCCAGTGTTTTGTGAATATTTATATTTAAAAGCAAACTTTGACATCACTCTTTTAAATGTATCCAATGTAATTATTTGAAACCTAAAACAATAAACCTTTTTAAAAGTACAGAAACTCATATTTAACAATGGGAAATTATACAATGCTCCTTTCGCATTGTATTTCCATTCCATTTCTCTCACACAGTTTTATCCTAATGTATTTTTTTTATTATTCAATGTCTTTTACTGAGGATCCAATCATATTCTCTGAAACAAGAATTTTAAATAATTTGAACTCATTTTCTGTGACCCTAAGGCTTTACACGTTACATATTATTTTGAATGATCATCATAATTATTATTAATTCACAGTGATCAAAAATAGGTTATTATAAATTTTGATACTGACTAAAAATTAAATTTTTATTAGAAATGCATTTTCTAATGAGATGGATTAGAAGTGAATTATAGAACCTGAGTTAACAGATACTTTAACAAAGCCATTATTTTGAATTGTTCCTCTGAATTTGTCTCTTAGAGGTTTTTATGTTTCAAGGCAATATGCCATGGTATGAGTCTTTTATAAAACAGGAGATGGGTGGTAGAGAAAGAGGATATAGGAAAAGAGATTATCTAAAGCATATACACAGGCAGTTCAACTTTAGGAGAAAGTACATATGAAAGTTGAGGATTTATAAACTAATACCATTAAAATTATACATTGGAAACTCCTCATGTATCCAATGGAGTAAGTTTATCTCAGGCTGAAGATGATTGATAAAAGATCAATAATTCTTAAAATTGGTGGATTGTCAGAATCATTGGGAATTTTTATATTATAGTTTAGGAATGGACCTAGGAATCTTTTCAAAATTTCCCCAAGTGGAAAATCATTGATTTAGCCTAATTTATACTTTTTTCAGAGAAAAAAAAATAGCTCAGAGAGGTGAATGACTCGAAGTCATGTGAGAGCAAATGAGAAAACTGACATAATTGAAAAATGGATGGGTTTGCAATTGGTAGGTGTTACAAACAAACCTATCTTCAAAACAGAAACAGATTCACAGACACAGAGAACAGACCGGTGGATGCCCAGCAGGGCAGGGGTTCGGGGAGGGATGGAATGGGGGTCTGGGGTCAATAAATGCAAACCGTTACATACTGAATGGATAAACAAGTTCCTATTGTATAGCACAGGGAACCATATTCAGTATCCTGAGATGCATCATAATAGAAAGAATATATATAAATATGCATACATATATATTCTTTTGTGATTCTGAGACCAGAGATATTTCCATCCCTGTCTCTAATTAGTAATGCTAGTTTTATTTTTAAATTAATTTATAATTAAAAAACACTTTCAGAGACTTCCCTGGCAGTCCATTGTGGCATTGAATAGGTCAGGTCACTTAACCTCTTAGCCAGTTTGTGTGTGTGTGTGTGTGTGTGTGTATAAATACAATACTTGCCCTATTAGCCAGTTTGTGTGTGTGTGTGTGTGTGTGTGTATAAATACAATACTTGCCCTATAACTTTCTTGATTATTTTAGTTTTGAAAATCAAATGTCTAATGAATATGAAAGTGCTTTTATTTCTTTTTTTTTGAAAGTGCTTTTCTTTTTGGCTATACCACATGATTTGTGGGATCTCAGTTCCCTGACCAGGGACTAAACCCTTGCCCCCTGCAGTTGAAGTGCAGAGTCCTTCCCACTGGACCACCAGGGAAGTCCCTGAAAGTGCTTTTTAATTATAAATTAAAAATAAAACTAACATTACTAGTTAGGGACAGGGATGGAAATATCTCTGGGTCTCAGAAAGAAGAGAGACTAGGAAGATGTGCATAAAAGGAAGGTCTACAATGATGAGAACATGGGTGTTTGGTTGCATTTATGCTGTAGGCTACCTACAGTGATGCAGAATTCTGGTTATAGTCTCCAAGCATTCAAAGATAGGGTGATCTCATGAACTCTCAATACTCTCATATTTTGAAACTATAAATTTTTAATACACTAATGATTCTGGGTATGCATTTTGTTTTTTTCAGACAGAACATTTTCAGTATTGTCTGTTTCCTCCACCACTACCATCTTTTTTATACACCATAGTCCTTTCACTAATTCAGCACAGACTATGTATGTATTTAGTGAGGTGACTGTTTCTTTAACATCAAACTTCTTATTTTTATTCTTTGCCTAGGCATCAAGATATCTCCAATTTGATCCCTGAATGAGCCCTGGCAGAGACCCTGCAATCCTGTATCACACTTGAAATATTGGGTATTATCATGATGTTCCCATGGCTGAGGCCTAAGCTGTACTTGAGTCAGGTCTAGTTTATAGCCTCTGCATCTGAATACATACTATGACAGCCCTTGATTGACCAAATACACACATTTTGAAAAGTTATAGGGACATAGTAGGTAAGAGATCCTATTTTTTCTTTGCATTACATTTGTGAATTTCATGATGTTCAAAAACTTTTAATGCTTCCTGTTCACTTACTAGATTAGGAGTTAACATTTATAAGCTTGATTATGGGTAGAAGTTAGATTCTCACAGTAAAGAGAGAATGGACTGAAAGGAGAAAAAGTAGAGAACATTATCTAAAAGATAAGAGTATATTTACAATGAAGATTTGTCAATTGTAAAATTAGAAAAAGATTCTACATAAGGTGGCTCAGATGGTAAAGAATCTGCCTGCAATGCAGGAGACTGGGGTTTGATCCCTGGGTCAGGAAGATCCCTTGGAGAAAGAAACGGCTACCCATTCCAGTATTCGTGCCTGGAAAATTCCACAGACAGAGGAGGCTGGCAGGCTGCAGTCTATGGGTTTGCAAAAGAGTCAGACACGGCTGACTGACTGACTGTGAGTGAAAGAATAGAGAGATGCACTTTGTCCAAGGTTACTCTAGAACCTAACAAGATTTTCAAAACAAAATAGAAATGCATAGTAAGAAATAAGATGTTGATTATCTCACCCAAGTCTTGACCATGAGCTCTTTTATTTCCTTGTACATACAGGAGAGAAAAGCCTTCATACACCTGGATGGTTCCCTGTGGGCATTGTGGAGCATCTGTTGTCTGGCTGTGACGTGTGATGAGAAACCCATGGGCGATAGAAGAGGTTCCAGGGGGACCTGGAGGACCCTGCAATCCATCTGGCCCGGGGGGACCATCCAAGCCACGAGTACCTATTTTCCAAAAAGCCATCAGTATACAAAATTAAGTGAGCTCTGATTCACTATTATGGCTATTGACAAAACATCATGACCTCGTTTGATTAGTTAATTTAGTCAATATTTATAGAATGTCTACACAGGCATTGTCAGATATCACAGATTTGGAGACAAACAAAACATGGTCCCTGTCCTCAAAGAGATTAATTTTTTTTTTCCCTTCTGTAATTGGCTGATGACATTAGGCACTAAATAAATACTGAGTGAATGGAACACTAGATGGGAAGAAGTGACGCCCATTTGGGGAATTTGTATGTTATCTAGTCTCTCACTGTACTAAAGGAGTCCAAACCCAATGACAAAATCTCAGTCTGCTGTCCAGTTCATCACTTAGAAAGGAAGGGTGTGGTTGCTGTCAGTCTGCCAGCTTCAGTGCTGAAAACATTTTCCTTTGAATCTGTCTAGGCAATTATTCTCAGGCATACATTCTTGTTTAGAGAATAGGCAGGGTACTCTGAGGAAACTTTTTAAAATGTCTAATTTCAATCTGTCACTGGTTTCTCTTCTCTATTTGGCCACTCGATTTGAGCTTATTTTTTAAAAATTCTCTATATAGAGGCCTTTGGCCACTGTGTGTATAGATTTTCACTTGGGGGAAATGTCACAGCAATGCCTGTATGTGATGAAGGTGACACTGACTTGCTTCTTCCCTAGAAAGACAGTTAATGAAATGGCAGGTGTTGGTTCTAGGAGCAACATAGCACCAATCTGCTTTGCTGCTACTGCTGTTTTTTTTTTGTTTGTTTGTTTTACCAACACAAACCTTTACATTTGTTATTTAGAGTTATATTTACATTATCTACAGTTGTAAAAACACTGAAAATTGTCAGAACAGTTAAGTACAATGAATACCTGAAAAATCCTCATTTTGAGGAAAAACTGACTTTCTAGGGCTGTAAAAACATTTAAAATGAAAACAGCCTTCCTGTGTTTCTCTTATACTGGCAAAGCTGTGTCATCGTATTTTTCCCAAGCAACAGACTCCCCAGCTAGCTGTGCTTTCTCAGGAGGCTTTCACAGTTCCAGTTGGAGGGATATGTCCAGAGGTCTCCCAGACTTAAAAACTACTATCAGCAGCAGTGTTTTACTTGTCTCACCTGGCTGGCCTGGCAAACCTGGGTCTCCTTTGCGTCCTCCTGCACCATCAAAGCCAGGGAGTCCATTGCGTCCAGGATCTCCTGGAGGGCCAATTGGACCTATAGGAGAAAGCAGTAGGGTTTTCAAATGTGTGTAGAATAAATCCACATCCAGATAGAGCTAGGACACTTGACATCCATGAGTGGCACTGAATTCATAATCTGGTTTTGTCTTTAATTCAGATAAATGAAAGAATAGTTCAAGTCCAGGATGAAAAGATGCAGACAAGGATTTAGGTTTAATTTTAAACAATCCATTTGCCTCTGTGGAAAATTCTATAATATGGCAGTTGTGTTCTCCTTGCCTTCAGTACAAGACATAGCACAAGGCCCAACTTTTGTTATATATCCCAACAAAAGGCAAGGCTGTTGCTGCCTGGTATATTTCATTTATGAAAAGACTGCTGTTAAGCCACTAATAAACTGGAAAGACTGAAGTTAGTTTCTAGTTTTCTTTTAGAATCACAGTTGGCTGCAAGTATAGAGTGAACTGGCCAACTACACAGGATTTAGTTTAAAAATCATATGTGGAGACTAACAGCGTGGAAACTAACAGCCCATCAAATCAGCCTTCTATCCTTCTGGTGGTTGGGACAGAGAAAGCATCAGATCTTAAATGCATATGAATTTCATTATAGAGATTTTAAAAACATTAACCTAATCATTCAATTAGGATAGCCAGATGAGCGAGAAGAAATTGGACTCGGCCTAAAAGAAATTAGGGCATGAGAAATGAACCTTTCAAGAAAGGTTCAAAAAAAAAGTGCAAGCCATGGTAGTGTAGTATTCTACTAGCTGATGAGACTCCTGTCGTCAGAGACAAACTCTGACAAGTGAAAGGAGAATGAGGGAAATGTTTGTAAATACATAAGGCTTGAAAAAGATGATCTACAAAGGTACCTGGTAAACCCTGAGGTCCTGGGAGTCCTTGTAAACCTTTTAATCCAGGCTGGCCTGGAATCCCTGGTGGGCCAGCATCTCCTTTGATTACAATACTCTGACCTGAAGGACCAGGTAATCCAGGGGGACCTAAGAGGCAAAATACATAAAGTTGAAGGTAGGGAAGAGAAAGGTTGGAAAGAATGAATGCCAACATAAACCTCAGATCGGAATAAGAATTGGTTTGAGAGAAATGAGTTATATGTACTGGAATTTACTATGTCCAACAGAAATCTGTTTGGGAAAATTACCTTTATTTCCCCCAAAGAGCTGAAAAAAAATAAATAATTTCTTAGGGTCTTATTTGTCCATAGATTAGGGTCTATGGACAAATTAGGCATATAGTCCCTATTTTCAAGCCTTGAAGCATGATTGCAAATCTGTGAACACTGGTGTCAAGGGAAGACAGTTCTGTTTCCTGATGAATCCATTCTGATTCTAATGTCATTTGCAGATCTTGTTTGTTGAATTTGTCAAGGGAGCCACTGAACTAACTAGTAGAGGAATTTAGTAGATACCCTGTTTCATAGTTTATAGGAAATGCCTGTAAGTCTCTCAGCAAAAGGAACTATTTTCATATTAAAAATATAGAAACATACCTATGAGACTTGCTCTTGTGATCTGTTCTATTGAATATGGGAAAGTTAGTATAAAAGGTAAAAAAAAAAAACAAAAAAAACCCTCAATGAAGCATTCTTGTTGGTCCTGTATCTACCTTAAATTTAAAAGGTTTGTTCTTGGTATTACATTATTGAAACAGAGAGCTTGAGAGATTAATATAATAAGAAGAGGGAAAGTCCTGCCTATTTCCCCTCAGTTGTTGGGGACTGAGACTCTGAAAGTTTCAGCTGAAAGGCAGAATGCAAACTTTCAAATTCTTCAATGAATTTAAGTATCAGGTATAACCAGCTCCAGAAATAAGTCTTACCTGGTGGGCCAATAAGTCCTGGATCCCCCTCAGGGCCAGTTGAACCAGGTACTCCACTGGGTCCTTTCATGCCTACAAAGAAGGTACAATTGCACAGCAAAGCAACAGGGCCATAGCTTTTACCCAGCCAGATCAGGAACTGTGTGTCTTCTCCCAGAGGAATTTAATGTAAAGGGGGAAACTGCAAAACATCCCTTCAAATACCTGGAAATCCTGGAACACCAGGGAGACCAGGATCTCCTTTCATTCCATTGAGACCTGGCCGGCCAGGGTTACCCTGAATAGATAAAATCATTAATTTTAGAACAATATTGGGGGCAGGGAAGGAAGAGCATAGGTGGTATGGCACAGTGATTTGCTGCACTGGCTCTAGAGTCAAACTTTTAGGATTCAAATCTCAGTTCAGCTTTTACTAGCTTGTGTGACCTTGAGTTGATTGTTTATCCTTTCTGCTGCATCCTTTTCTTACCTCTAACAGAGAAAATAATAGTATCTACTTCATGACGTTGTTGTGACGATTAAATGAGATAATTGATATTAAGTACTGAGAAAACTGATTGCTTATGATGTGTACTTAATGGCAGCTATTATTCTATAATAGCTATATTATTTTATAATATAATGGTAATTATATAATAACAATAATATTTTCTTATCATTAACAAAGGCATTTCTTTTGAGTATAGCCCTGATGTAGTAAGTGCGTGAATTAAAATCCAAGAAGTGATAAAGTCTAACAGACTAAGTAAAAAATAGAGTAGGCTTGTTAATTAATTGGGTTTGAGGGCCAGGAAAACTATGGGGAGAGGAAGAGTTGAGAATAACTCCAGAATGAACCTAAAGGAAGAGTAAGTGTGGAACAATGAAGTTTACTAATAGTAACAAAAAAAGAGGCAAGTCTAGAACATCTTAAGCAAAAATGTAAGAAAGAGCTTAAAAGAGGGGCCATGTCATAAAGTCATAGGATCCAGCTTGAAGGGGCTCCCAAATCTAGGACAGTTTGAGAATCAAAATAAGTAAGGATAGTTTAAAAATTACAAATCATTGAAAAGAATGAAAGTTTATCAGTCTATGATGATAACAAATAGACAATATATGGAAGAGAAGGGAGGCTCTTGGTTACAGAAGGGCCAAGTGGAATATGTGGAGGCAGTGCTAGAGTGGAACAATCATCGGTTGCCACTATCACAGAATTGAATGGCTGAGGCAGAAATCATAAATAGATATTCTAAGGAGAAATTCTGATGTGGAATAGTATAGTCATATGATCTTAATGTGTCTTCCTGTAGTTTTGCTTATTAGTTACAAGGGGAAAAACAGTAACCATGTAGTGGAGAAACCAGGTAACAACTTAATGGGAAAATAAAAATTAAGATAATTAATTAAGGGCAGATGAATATTGTGGGCCTCCATATCTGAGAACACACCACTCATGGAGTATTCCATCTGGGGACACACATCTTCAATCTAATTATGAAGAAACAGCAGGCAAAAGAAGAAACATTCTTTTTTTAATGGGAAGGGGCTACACATATTTCTTCAAAAATGCCCAGGTCATGAAGGAAAAAAATAGGTTTATTTCAGAAAAAAAATACATAATTATACATATACACACAAAGAAAATACACATAGAGAGCAAGTGGGGCAAAACATTAACAACTGGTCCATTTGGGTAAATAGGGTTTTTTACCATTCTTGAAAATTTTCTATAAGTTTAATATTATTTCCAAAATGAAAATTAGAAAGGGTACAAATGTAAGAACTTGCATAAAAGAAAATGAATAGAACTTGAAAATACCATGTTTATAAAACGTTGGTATCAGATAGTAGTCTTGAATCTGGCAAAGTGACATGCACACTGGAACTACATTGGAAATGAATGAGGTAGGGAGTGAGTAGAGAATGAATAAAAAGAGGATTAAAAATTTAAGTCTAGATGTCTAAAAGAATAGTGATAACAGGGGAAAAGCTGGGTTGTTTTAAACTTTAAGGACAATTTCTTTAGATTTTTTTTCTGCTATATAGCAGCCGTCAACGCTAAAAGACTAAGCCCTGACTTTGTTGGCTGTCAAATCTAACAACAATCCTCATGAATGAAGGAAGGAAGCTTTGAGGATACATAAATAAACATGTGACTTTCTGGGTCACTCAAACCAAGGTGGAAAACGCATGAATATAGACGTGGGGATATGTTATTATTCTCCTTTTACAGGTAAAGACAGAAACACAAAGTATCTGTCTGCCTTCCTCATAGACACAAAGCACAACTGTACAGTGGAGCTGAAAAGTGACTCTAACTACAAAGTCTAACATATCCCCACTCAACATGATCAATTCTCTGTGGAAGACTCATCCACATGCAATGCTTACACACACACACACCCCCCACACATATCCTTTTATAATTTGCTTTCGCTGAAATCAAAGTTTCTGAAATCAAAATCTGTACACACCAAGAACTCCAGTTAAAACTATCTTTTGGGGAACCCGTTAACTATAAGGTAGCACAGTCCCTTTAGTTGGTAGAAGACAGGAAACTTGCCTTTTTCTCTGTACTTCACCAGGAAGCCAGGCAAAGAGCCTTGATCAGTAAATGCGAATTAAAACAATGCAGTTTGGAATTCTCATTTTGAATGCAAACACCCACATCCATTTCTCATCAAATATCTACTCCTATTTCCTACCTGGAGTCCTGGAGGACCTTGATCACCTTTCAAACCAGGCAAACCAGGTTGCCCAGGTTGGCCTGGGTTACCTCTTTCTCCTTTAATACCCCCACTTCCAGGTAGACCCCGGGGACCTTCTGGACCTGGTGGACCTTGATAATGCACAACAAATAGCCACATTTCAGTATAACATAAGAACAGCATCAAAGTCAGGCTTTTAAATTATCCAAATACTTTTAGTCATCTATTAGTTTGCAGAATAAAATCCAGAGTACATTAAAATGTATAGATCAATGCTGACTCTCTAATGTAAACTGGGCTGGGTTATTAACACTGGGATGCAGATTCTTTAATTTTGTATTTTATTATATATTAAATCCAATAAGCTCATATCTAAAGGAAGGACTTCGGACATTGTAATAAAGATTGCTTCTGTAATCCCTAACTGTTTGATTTAAGTGAACCAAAACAGACACCATAGAGCACTGTTTTCAAATTGGAAATGCATCAGAATCCCCAGGAGGGCTTGTTAAAATAGATTCTTGGATATACCCCCAGAGTTTTGGATTCTGTTAGGCTGGAGAGGGGCCCAGGAATTTCCATTCTAACAAGTGCCCTGTAAATAAAAAGTGTCCTGTAGCTAAAGCTGCTGGTACACCGCCACATTTTGCAGGGCAATCAGGGATTCACGTCATTTGCCTCATTGTGATTAAAATAAAGTTGCTTTATTTGTAAGTAGTTACTTTTATTCAGTTTGTATTACTATGCAATTAAGATAGTTATTTAACCAAACTAATTGCTTAATTTCATTTTAGTGATATGCTTAACACATGGGAATATTTTAGTGTCAGAAATTCACAGAGTCAATATAGTACTTTTAACTTGATTTAAAAATGCTTTTGTGTTATTTACATTTTAAATATTTCTGAAGAAAAATAAAGGACTTGACATATAACTTCTGAATAAATAAATAATTTAAAAGGGGATTTTGCTAAGCTCCTTCCTTATACTATGTTTTAAAATGTTCCTTCTAAATAAAGATATCAGGTTCATTAAGTGACCAAGAAGATCTTATAAATAGCCACATTTTTCCTCACTAGGTGGGAAATAGCTGTCTTGCCTGCAGAGTGCTGAGGTGGAGACTAAATAGCCCTGCCTTAAGAAAATAATTACAAAGTCCCAAATAATGAACAGTACATAGTGAGCACCTCTACCTTCTCTCCTCCAGTAATCTTAGTTTTTCACTGGTTTCAACAAAAAAGGAAAATATGTAGAGTTTATTTTTAAGGGAAATTTCACAGGCATATGAATTTAGAATACTGAATTCATGTTTACATACAGACAAAAGGTCACATCTTTGATCCCGCCCTTTCCAGTAATCTTATGACTCAGAATCAGTGGCTTCATGCTAACAAGGCAGCATGGCTTAGAGATCATGAATGCTGGACTCATTAATCAATCATTAGCTATTTGACCTCTTTAAGTTTTATTCATCACCTTGGCCTCAATTTCAACTTCTTTGAAATGGAAATAAGAATAGTACCTACTTTATCAGGCTGTTCCAAGAATTAAATAAGATAATATCTATAAACACAGTGCCTGGCACATAGTAAGAATTATATAAGAATTTTTAAACAATTATCTTCATTACTAGTAAAACTGAAGGTAAGAACATATTTTAAAATATGAACCCGTTTTTAATCTTTCAGCTATTTCTATGTGATTTCATAATATAACACTGTCACTTGAGAAAGAGGAAGCAGGTTCACAACAGTACAACAATCATTTATGTTTAAACAGTTTAAATCATATAGTCACCCTAGCCCAGCAACCAGATAGACATTTTCAGAAATTCCCTTCCCAATCATAAAGAAAGGGTTGGGTATTTTGAATTTAAACAAATAAAAACAATTATTGAGTTCAAACCCCTAAGTAGGGTTTTCTGACAAAAATTGTTACCTTCTTCCATAATGTGTAATTTAGACTAGAAATCAGGTAGCAAATCAGATTATTAAGAGAAAAGTAAACTATCTGTGAATCAATCTACCAGTGACTAGGGTAAGATTAAGAGGAGGAAAAAAAAGGAACATTTTATTCTTCTCTCCCCAATCTGAAAAGTAATCAGAACACTTATCATTTGGAAAAAAAAAAAAAAAGTAGGCATGTTTTGGGAATTGTTCTGTTTGCAATTAAAAGGAAATTTGGGTAAATTTACATGTTATTGATTCAGACCTATTGTTCTAGTGTCTCTTAAATTTAAATTACTGATTTGCTAATAACACAAGGGGCAGGTAAGTTTTATTTATAACAATACTTGATAGTTACCCTCTTTCATTATTGAAAATAGCCATGAAAGCACAGCTCTGATCAATCTCAGGCAAAAAAAATTCAAGAAAATAAAATCAACACACAAAGGTTACAAATGTGTCAGATGCCTGCCTAAATAATGCGTCTTAAATATAAAAATAAGTGTATTTCCATTTAAAATTCAACATGTTTATATGTATGAATTACCTATTATAAACAATTGAAACCACAAAGACCTAATGTCATTTCAAACTTGATTATAAACAAGTCACATTACCTTCACCAAAATGTTAAATACCAGAGCACGTAGTTATTTGAGGATAACAGCACTCTTCAATGACTTCTGAATTATAGCAAAAAAAAGTGCATTTCTCTTGTCACACATACAAAGCATTAAAAAAAAAAATTGACCAGTCTAACCTTGAAAACCTGGGAAGATCAGAGTTCACCAAAGCCCAAAGATCGATGTTAGCAGTATCAGACATCACACAGTACAAAATAAGATTATGAGTTAGAAGTGGTTCACATTATAGCACAAGTTAAACAATAATTCTCTTTGCCAGCATTTCTTACACCTACAGCGTAATCAGTATGCAAACAGAACCATACAGGAGTATAGAGAGCCAAATATTTTAAAATAGAGCTTATTCTATGAAATAAGCTGCTAGTTTTCATTAACTCAAATGAAATGCTACAATGGCTTTCCAAAAGTTAGAACCTCAAAATATGAAAGTTGGAAAGGGAGTACCACTTCACTGATAGCCTTCTACTCCTTTGGGTAAAACTTTTGGGTAAAAGTTTATCTTGGCCTCTGCCATTCTTTAGCAAAAACACAAGGTGCAAATTTCTTGGTATAGGCAGACTGCTCCAAGGAGCTACAGTTGAAGACCTTACCAAGCAAATATACAAAGATCACAGATGACCTAACAGAGAAATTAAAACACAAATATACAATGGCCATTACCAACTGTACTTCTGTTTGTCTTCTTTGAAAATCATTCCATGAAGACAGATCGTGATTTTTAAAAATAATCCATCAAGAAGCTTTCTTCTCTTCCATTATTACTTGTAATATACTCAAAGAGAAAAAACCAATATATGTTTGCTCACCATTGAACTTGAAAGCTAAGAGTAGAATTTTCCAAAGATGTGAAGACCATCACTGAAGGGGCCCTTCAAAAATATTTTGGCATGCAATATCCCACCCCAAACTACAGAAAATATCACATCTACTTTATATTATTTGGTGTACATATTAAATTAGACTATTAACTATTAAAAGAAGGATCATTAAAAAGATAAAGAGCCTACAAACAGGACAACTCCTGGTTAATGTTAATTGACTATAAACCCAATTTCCTTTTCTTACAAGTCTTGCTATGATTTATAGGTTGAGGTTTGCAGAGAGAATAAATTGTACTAGCATCCTGAATCCTAGAAATTAGAAGACTGAGGATTTATTCTTGGCTCTACTACTTACTTATATCTATGAGATTCTGGGCAATTCAATCTCTCTGAGCTTGTTTTCTCACCCACACAATGGGAATAGTGTTGTCTACCGTAATCTCCTTCAGAGTTGTTTTAAAGATCAAATATATTTTTTAAAATGTTGACCTGCCATGTGCAAGATGACACAGGGAACACAAAGATTAGCTAGACCCAAACTCTGCCTTCAAGGAGCATGATATAAATGAGGGTATGTCATATAAATATAAAACATTACTATACCGAGTAATAAGACTCTTAAAGCATTTGACAATTTGAAATCCAGGAAGCCCAAAAATCAGCTTCTGTTTGTTTAAATGGTTTCTAAATCACATACAGCAAACTGACTCAAGACAACACTTTGAGCAGAGTCTGGCAACACTATTAGCTAGATAAATTAGAATTTCTACTTAAGATAATTCAGAGTTTGAGTAAAGACATTTTATATATGTGTTTGCTATAGAAGGACCAAAATAAGAACTCTTAGAAAAATATCTCATTGAAATATATGATATTTCAGTCTAAGTAACAAGGAAAACTTCAGATCATATCATAGCAAAACTTCTAAGACTTTAATTCTAAAAGGTAACATTTTAATGAGTTATATGCCAAGTCAATTTTGTACACGAGTTTCTAAATTAATTATTTCTCAAATGACCTAACAAAGTTTAACTGAAAAACAAAATAAAACAAAAAATCTCTTATACATGAGTAGTAATAATTAAAGATAAGCTAATGAATTGATTGGTAAATTTTAAATCCAGTTTCCACTTAGGGTTGCAGTCTCCAATTGCTGCAAAGAAGAGAATACTACAAATACTGGGTTCCAATAACTATGTAATTTAGAGTACATCTTGTAAATAAGTTGTCAAATCAGTTTTAAACTAATATGGCTACTTTCCTTTTTTTTTTTCTCTGAATATTTTCTAGGGCCTTGGAAGAAGACAATCTTGTGGCTGACTGTAAAGTCTGGAAGTGATCAAGGCAGCAACTTCTATGCAAGTCAGACGGGGCTGGGGGGGGGGGACTCAAAATTACTTTAAAGTATACCCTAGTCTTCTCTTTATCTTGGCAATAGTTAAATAGCATGCATTTGTCTTAATCTTTTTGATGACATCCATTTAGGAAAACACAAGAAACAGTTAGTAGGGGTTGATAGAGATTTAGAGTTAACAGAAAACAAAAAAGCAAAGGCAAGGCCCAGTCTGCTGTGCTAAAAGTCTCCTAAAATGGCAGAAGCAGCTTTGTTCAATCACTTATCATATTTATAACTAGAATAAGAGGCCAGATCATAAGCATCAAGATATGTAGCTGTCTGTGTGGAAAGATGGTATGTTTTACTAGTAGAACAGATACTTAACTAAGTACTGGGGAACCCCAAGTCAGATTCCCTGCTATGCCAGTAACTAACAATATGACCTTGAGCAAGCTTATTCACTTCTTTGGGCCTTAGTTTTCTCATCTGTGACTAAACTTCAGACAGATTCCTCTGAGCCCTCTTCTCAATTAGGCCTTACTCCTTGGGCCCTGTCCTTGGTCTGTTCAGTCCACTTTTAGCAAGAATCTTGCTAAGTCAGTTTAGCGTGAGTTGCCCCGGCCCCCGCCCCCGATATCTGATCAAGTTCCTTATTCCTCATCTTTAATGTCTAAGTCCTTAGACTGCCTTTAGCAAGATTCTAGCAAGACTTTGGCAAGACCTCAAGGACCCTAATAGCCCTTAGACTGCCTTTGATGAGACCTCTAATAGGCCAGTTTAGCAAGAATCTGTTGACCCTTGATGTCTCCTATTAGTAATTTTTCATCCACTGAGTCCTTTACTCTACTAGTTGAATAAAACCCCCATTTGACCTTGTTGTACTCCGACCTGAGCTCAGTCTCTCTTTCCTGTTGCAATAGTCTTTCCCCTAATGCAATGCAATGCTGCTGCTGCTGCTAAGTTGCTTCAGTCGTGTCCGACTCTGTGCGACCCCATAGACGGCAGCCCACCAGGCTCCGCCATCCCTGGGATTCTCCAGGCAAGAGTAGGTTGCCATTTCCTTCTCCAATGCATGAAAGTGAAAAATGAAAGTGAAGTCGCTCAGTCGTGTCCGACTCCTAGCGACCCCATGGACCACAGCCCACCAGGCTCCTCTGTCTGTGGGATTTTTCAGGCAAGAGTACTGGAGTGGGGTGCCATTGCCTTCTCCCCCTAATGCAATAGTCTTGAATAAAACCTGTCTTACTACCATTAGCTGGTATCTAGTGAATATCTGTTTGACTAATGTAAAACTTAGGTCCTTCTGGAGTGATAATATATGGTTATATGAAATAATGGGTTTGTGGGGTAGTAATAAATCAAGGAATCAATTCAGATAGAGATAGACTGCTTCCTAAAAAGCATCTTGAAAAAGTATAAATTTTAAAATAATAAGAATAGAAAATTTCCTGCCATTCCCAGTAGCTAGAACTCAGGATTATACTTTTTCCCCTTTTAGCTGCTCCTCAGAAATGTGAAAAGGGCTCTTTATCTTGAATAATAAACACATTCAGATATTTGTGATTCTTTTTACTTCTGATTAGGTGAAAATCTTTTAATATTAATCAGCAATTTTCTAATGGGCAGCTCTTGGTAACTATTTCTAGGTGTGTACTGTTTATATGTATAGGATGAAAATAAGATTAAAAGGTTTCTAATTTTGCTGGTTACACTAAATTTATTTTTAACTCTGAGCCTATTAGTTCATTTATATAGTAGCAGAATTTAGAACTTTGTGACAAACAAAAATGTGAAGGTGGGATGGTTTGAAAAGTTACAAGAGGTATGGTTCATCAAGAATTGCATATTTGCAGGATCTGATAATATATATTATTCTTTAAAAAATATCTTTTTGAAGAATAGTTTAATTTCAATAATATTAGCAGATATGAAGCAAAAATAGGAAATACACAGAAAGTGTAAAATAGTATATAATATAGTTTTGAATACTATAAATTTCCAACTAAAAAAACATAAATATATAAATTTTAAAATGATAAATCAGTTTTTCTAAGTAGGTTATTTTGAGTTATTCCAATAGACAGAAAAACTGGACTGTACAAATTCCTAATAACTTTCAGAGATAGACCAACATGTAAGAACTGAATTGGCATATATGCTCTTAAAATATATTCAAATACTTGAAAACATTAGACACAGGTGTATATATACCTATATATACACATACACATACATATGTGTATATAAATAATACACACATACATATAAATATATATATATAAATAAAAGAAAAAGTTTCATATTTCATGCAGATACTACTTTGGAGTTAAGGAGCTAACCTGTAGGACCTGGATAGGGATCAAAGTTCACCAAGGCCCAATGTCATCATTAACAAAAAGGAAAAATATCAAAATTGTTAGAAATATCAAGAAACTAAAGCATTACACTAATTTTTTTCAAGTTAAACTTTAATTCAATAAAAGAATACCCTGCAAGTTTATATTCATGCATCTGTATATAAACCAAATTATCGCCACTTCACATCAACATTAAAATAAAAACAGCACATGTGACATATTTTGAAAAGCCAAAAATCATTCTTATAATAATCATTACTATAAGTGCAGACAACAATCAATTCTAAGAGCAACTGGGTTTAAAATTCCATTTTAATTTGTAGTTTATGAACATGTTGAAAGGTTACAAATACTCATCAGATGTGTGTTCTTCTTCTGACTACTTTTGTTAAAATTTCTTTTAGAAATGGTAATTTAAAAAAACTTTTATGAATGATGTCTTTATGTTGACATATTTCAAAATAATTTTCAACATTGAACTCCATTACTGATAATAAATAGCCACAGTGCTGATTAAAATACTAAAAAGGAGAATAGTTTGGTTTATTTGAATTATTACATGCATAACCAAGCAAGATATTCGTGTCAATGCTTTACATTACATGCAAGAGAATTAACATAGCTGAGAGCTTCACTGATTTTCTTCAATAGTAAAGCAAAGGAAAACTTTATAAATAATACCTTCTATAAATAGTCAGATCAGATAAAATCTGGTTTTGAAAATGATCTCCTGAACAAAGTATGTGATCCCATTGATTCATGTTTTTACAGAATATCTTATTAAAACTGACTGCAATCACTTCAAAGTTTATGGAAATTTGCACTTTTAAATACATTATAAAAATGAGTCAGACCTTCAAAGGATAAAAAGGCAATTTTTTTGTTTCTTTAATTTTACATTTATCTTACTTTAAAAAAATCAATGAGGGCCAAATTTTCAATAATTAGAAATTTAAAAACTGAATATTAAGTCTCAAGTATCTGTTAATTAAGTCTCAAGTATCTGTTAATAATCTATCTTCAGTGATTGAGCTCAGCGACATTAATCCAGAATGAAAATGAGTATTTCCAAACTTAGTAAAATGAAATGAAACAGCACAAACACAAAAGGAAAAGTGAACATTGGATGCAAAACTGAGACCATTAGAGCAGTTAACACAAGACAAATGAGGTATAGACATGAAGCTGGTATGAAGAGATCACTATTCAATTTAATCATGCTGTGATGTTGAAGATAAATTTGATTGCCTAGCTCCTAGAGAAGATAAATTTTTTTATTGTGCTTAGTGACATGTGCTGATCATATGACAGAACCATAGCAACATTTTTGGTATGGACCACAAGCATCTATTGGGTGATCACTAAAATGATTTCTGTGATAACATGCTGAGCAGCTCACATTAAAAATGCAGCTTGCATTTTGCTGTCAGGTTATCAGTATAGTTTTTTTTTTCCCTCAGTATAGCTTTATTTTAATAAAAAGACTAATAAATTCATTATTTCCTTTTTTTCCTCCAAGTTGGTTTGTTTTAGCTCAACTTTAAGTAAATGATGAAATACATTACTGAAAAGAATTATTAGATGCCATGGAAATGGATGGAGCCAGGAATAAAACAAGCTATTTCTTTTTAAGAAGTTCTTTGGATTGCAGATTTTAACGTCCTAAAGACTGAATAACCTGCCAGCAAAAATGGACTAATAAATAGACCATTCCCCTACCACTCATGTACATACCTGGTCTCCCAGGAGGACCTTGGGGTCCAGGGCTGCCTTTAGGGCCTTCCAGAGCTGGACCTGGAGAACCAGGAGGGCCTGGGGGACCCTGCAGACCAGGGAAACCATGAAAGCCTGGTTCACCCTTTGGACCTGGAAGGCCAGGGTTTCCTGGAATGCCAGGTAATCCTTCATCACCCTTTTGACCTATGAAAGCAAAGTCATGTTATAGAACATATTAAGTGATACTGAATACTAATTAGGCTTGCCTGTAAGACTAAAGCTACTCCCACTTATTAGAAAAAATAACAGGATTTACTAAGGTCATTTCTACCTCCTACCAAATCCCCAACCCATCCAGAAAACCCATTTTTTCTATTAGGTTTATCTGTTATCAGAACTATTTGTTAGAGTATGTATAGAAATATAGAAACAATAATAACTTGCATTCTAAAAGATATCCTTTGTGTTAGGAGATAAAGTAATGATCACATGACCAGTAGTTAGGAGGGAAAAAAAGGAGAAAAAAACAAAAGTATAAAATATTTACAAGAATAGGTTAGAGATAGCTAGAGGAAATTCCTAACACAAAATATTTTTAAAAAATTATTAATTTTAATTGGAAGCTAATTACTTTACAATATTGTGGTGGTTTTGCCATACATTAACATTAATCAGCCATGGGTGTACAGGTATTCCCCCATCTGTTTTGAGACAAATTTTTGAGACCATTGAAAGATATGGATCTTCAATGGTTGCTGTGTGTCCCCAACGACCATTCCATCCAAGATTTAGAATCACAATCTAGACAAACTGTTTTCAACAGCTTTTCTATACCACTGACATGCTGGAGAGCAATATAACAGTTATACATTAGAGTAATAATTTTTATGTTGGATTCATAAAAGGAATACAGGAATTTCTAAGTGATCTATGTGTGGTTTGAAAAAATCCTCCATAAATAGCTGATGGTCATTTCAGAACATAAAAATATGTATCTGTACACATTTAGTCATTTAATTAACTACTTGGGGCTTACAATGAGAGTAAAAACAAATGAGGGAGGTAGATGTGTATGCACACATACCCTCCAAGATATAAATTAAAATGGAGTTTTCAATAGACATTTTTATGATTGGTACATATTTCTACAGTTTACTTATATTATCTTGGTTTTGGTTTCCATGGGGAAAAAAAAAGTATTTTTCTTCTGGCTAAAAGAGCTTTTAAAAAATTACTGAAAAAAAGAAAAACTTACTGAAACCTAACTCTTCCTACAATTTTGCTTTCTTTATAATTTCCTTAACATTTATGAGGTTAATGAGAGATATCTGTATATTAATTTTCTTAATTGTGCATTTTTATAGTACAATAGCTTATACTAAGTTGCTAATTAAGAAATGCTTCAAGATGTAACTCTAGCTTTGAGTTGTCTGGGGTTGTATGTGGAGATGAAAAAATAAGTGTACTGGAGAATATTATCTTTTTACTGACTGATTTAACATGCTTTATTAAAGTTTACCAGAAAGTCCTGGAAGTCCAGGGGGTCCTGGGATTCCAAAGCCTGGTTGACCTGTCAGAACATAAACCCAAAACTTTCAAACAGATAATAATAACTGAAATAAGAAGAAATTATTTTTGGATTATTTAGGTTTTTAGCAAGTGCTGCAATGTATATCATACGAAACATGGAGAAGACTTATTTCCAACGTGGAACTACAATTTGAACATGAAAAAATTATATAAACTTATATTCTACTTGTGATGAGTATTAAGTATATTTTTAAATACACATATCATATATATATATATGTTTTTATATATTATATATATATATATGTTTATATATATTATATACATTGCATGGTGAAAGAAGGTCATCCAGAGTAGTTTAAAAAAAGCTAGATAGCTTCTTGACATGGAAAATTGAGCAATAAAAGATTATGGAGTTTTTCATAAGAGGGAGGCAACTTGATTCAATAAATGTGAGGTAATATTCTCAGGAAGAAGGTAAATAGGAAGGGAGACGTGCATAGCAGCTTAGAGGATAAGGAAGAATTTCACTATGGGTACTTAAGGGCAAAAGCTAAAGTAGACAAGGAAGAAATTAGAAAATTAAGGACAATTAAAAAAATATAGTACCTGGTTCACCCTTCTGTCCAGCTGGTCCAGGAATACCATCTTGACCTGGTTTGCCTTTTTCACCTGGAGGCCCTGGTGGCCCAGGACGACCTCCACCACCTAAAGAACAGAGTACAGCAGGTTACACTTTTCTTCTCAATTTCCTTTTTCTCCTATATTCCCAATTCTTTTGATTTTAGCCTCAAATAATTCTAGCCAAAAGACACAGAGTGTCTCTGGGACATTTCTTTAAGTCATGAAACCTTGTGAAAAAGAAATAAAGGATAATGAGAATAAGGAACTGTTTTATCATCCACTCAGTATTCAAACTCACTTTCTCATTTAACCTATCTTTTAGAATATGTAAAAAAGCAAGGTGTGTGTGGGGGGGAGAATGGAAGCGGGGTGAATTATAGGCCTCATAGGGGGCCAAAAGGAGTGATTTGCTTAGAACAGTAAACAAGCAAAACTACACTTTGCCATTCTAAAATAATGAGAACTTCTATCTACTATTATAGGATACCTGAAATAACTCTCCTTGGAAAAAGTGAGCCTGAAAAATAAGGTCCCATAATAATAATTTTAAGCAAATCTTATTAAGAATTGTTCATTTCGTATCTAACAAGTAGTATGGAGTGAATGATCAGCATGTTTGTCTTGAAAACGCGCACAGCTCCCAGAAATGATTTGACTTTCCAAAAATGAATAAGCCTTAATTTTATAGCATGGCAAACCCTTAGTTTTCATTCTTACCTACAGGACCAGGTTCTCCTGGAAGGCCAGGGTTCCCAGGAGGACCACTAATACCTTTTGGTCCAGGAAGGCCTGGGGTTCCTAGAGTAAAGAGCTCAATTTAATGATAAACAAAAACTGCATTGCTTTGAGAGCTACAATTCAAAGTTACAATTTAGAATGTTAGCATAGAAACAGTAAAGAATAGAAAGAAAACCCCCAAACACACTGGTGTTTGCTTGATGATTTAAGAATAATTTTAAGTTTTATATTGATTTATTTAGAGGCTGGCATTATTACATATTCATAATAAAAATAATTACCATCATATTATACTTGTAGAGTTAACTGGTAGGATTCTATTGTATGGACATATCAAAATTTTAAAAATCCATTCGTGTACTGTTGAACATTTGGGTTGTTGTCAGGTTTTAGCTGTCATGAACACTATTCTATTTATGGAAACCTGGTCTACTTAGCTATTATGAGTAATGCTTCTATAAATATCTCTGCACTGGTATTTTTGTAGACACAAGTCTTAATTTATCTTTGGATAAATACTTAGATGGGGTGAAACTGCTGAGTCAGAGAATAGTTATATGCTCTGATTTATAAACAAACAACAATATTGGGAATCCCAGCTGCTCCAAGTTCTTATATAACATATACTGATCCAATTGTTTTAATAATAGCCATTCTGGGCAGAAATGTAATGCTACTTCATTATGGTTTTAATTTGCATTTCTCATATTGATCACTTTTGCATGTGTTTATTGGACATTCGTCTTATCTTCTTTTGTGAAATATCTGCTCCAAGTTTTCCTCATTTAAAAAAAATGGACTGCATGTCTTATTATTGAGTTGCAGAAGTTCTTTATATATCTCAGACATTAGTTATTTATGAGATGTATGTTTTGTAAGTATTTTCTCCTAATGTGTAGCTTCCCTATTCATTTTTTAATTGTGTCTTTTGATGATCAGAAGTAAAGAAGAACTCAGTTTCTTTAAAATAAAAAAAACAGTGTGGAGCAATTGGACATTTGTATGAAAAAAAATGAACCTTGATCCCTAATCACATGATAAAACTATTTTTATTCAAGACAGACTATAAACTTAAATATCAAACCTTAAACACTGAAAGCTATAGAAAAAATTAGAATAGTTCCATAAACCTGAGTAGGCAAATATTTCTTAAATAAGATACAAAAAGCACTAACCATAAAAGTATATAAGAAATTAGACTTTAAAATGGAGAAGGAAATGGCAATCCACTCCAGTATTCTTGCCTGGAGAATCCCATGGACAGAGGAGCCTGTCTACAGTATGGGGTTGCAAAGAGTCAGACACAACTAAGTGACTAAACAACAAGAAGACTTAAAAAAAAGAAATTGGATTTTATCAAAACTAACATCACTAAGATGTGATTAAGAGTGAAAGGCAAATTTGTGACAGAATCTATTTGTAATACATGTATCTGACAAAGAACTCATATCCAGAATATATAAAGAACAGCTCTGAATCAATACCAAAAAAAAGGCAAACAACTCATTAAATAAGAGCAAAAGGACTTAGAGCAGGCTCTTCATAAAAATGCTACCCAAATGGCCAATAAGTATATGAAAAGGTGTTTAATATTATTGTTCATTAGGAAAATGTAAGTTTAAACTTCATTGGGATACTTCTATATACTGACCAAAATTGCTAAAATTAAAAAGACTGACAATATCAAATGAGGTATGGATACAGACAACTGGACACTTCGCAATACAAAGTACTAACCACTATATGATCATGGCAAGCCACCAGGAGCTACCCGTAGACATTCAAACATTGCAGGTGGGACTCTAAGGCATAAAACCACTTTGGAAAACTGACACCATCTACTAAACTTAAATGTACACCTACTTTATGATTCAGTAATTCTACCACATAAATTTTTGTGTGAGAGAAATGAGTATGTAGGTCCCCAAAAAAACATGTTAAAGAATATTAATAGCATCTTTTTTCTTCATAGTTCCAAACTGGAAACAACCCAGAAGTCCATCAAGAAGAGAATAGGTAATTGATTATGGTTTATTTCTTCAATGGAATATTATGGAGCAATGATTAAAAAACCAAACTGCTGACAGGCAACAAGATAACTTTATCTTATATGCATAATGATGAGTGAAAGAAGTTAGACACAAAGATATATACTGTATGATTCCATTAATGTGAATTTCAAAAACAGGTAAAGTTAATTGGTAGTGATAGAAGTTATAGTAGTAGTTACCTGGGAGAGGGAGGTTCACTGTGAAGGGGAATAGGTAAATTTCATGGGGTAAGAGAATTGTTTTATACTTTGATATGTGTGGTGGGTACACGAATATATATATATAGATAGATAGATATGTAAATATTCATCTATTTTCTTGTACATTTTACTGTATCTAGGCTATACTTTAATAAAAAGGTTAAGGAAAAGATAATCAAAGACCCACTCCATCTGTGCCACAGTGCAATCCAAAAATCAAACAAAAATAAACACAAACATAAACAGAGCAGATACTTTATCAAGTTCAGATCACCTACTTGATTATAGTGCTAAGACCCTTTGCTTGCACAACTCAGTCCTTATCATTTGAATAAAGTGTATAATTGTTCTACCAACAGCCACCCACTGTGTGCCTGAGGACAACACTCTAAGAGAATCAGCAGCAGGCTACAGAACGGTAGTGTACATTACCACCTACAAAAATAGTAAGGCCTCTTAACTGACTTGTGGCTAGCAGTTAGACTCAAAAATGCTCCACCAGTCTCTATGCCCACAGGATATTGTACTGCTGAATTGATAATGCCCATTTTCATTTTCTATGGAAAGAAATGTGGGCAAAAAAAGAAAAGTAAAAGAGATAGTTCGAGATTGCATTGCTGTCAGTATCTGAGAAATAGAACAGAGGTCTGTCAACTAAGAAGTTGCTTTATGACATAGATTAGAGTAAATAAGGAAGGAGAGAAAGAAGCATTTAAGAAAAGTAGTATTACCAGGGAATCCAGGAAGGCCTGGTTGTCCTTTTGCTCCAGGGGTCCCCGGTAATCCAGGCAAACCAGTTTCTCCCATAGAACCTTTGGTACCAGGGTTCCCTGGGTATCCAGGCAGACCAGGTTCACCCTAAAAATATGAATAAAAATATAAAACTGAAGTCTCTACATGATTTGGATTATATAACAACATAAAATTATTCATAGAGCTTGTACTGGATGTCAGGTCTTCTGTTAAGTGCTTTACATAAATTGCTTCATTTAATCATCAAAACAGCCCTTTAAGTTAGGCTTTATCATCTCCATTTAGAAATGTGAAGATTGAAATCTTTTTTTTTTTTTTATTTTATTTTTAAACTTTACATAATTGTATTAGTTTTGCCAAATATCAAAATGAATCCGCCACAGGTATACATGTGTTCCCCATCCTGAATCCTCCTCCCTCCTCCCTCCCCATTCCATCCCTCTGGGTCGTCCCAGTGCACCAGCCCCAAGCATCCAGTATCGTGCATCGAACCTGGACTGGCAACTCGTTTCATACATGATAGTTGAAATCTTAGAGAAACTCAAGTGCCTAAGGTCTTTGGTAAGTAGCAGAACTGGGATTTGAACCAAGGTCTGTCAGATTCCAGATCTCATGCTATTCCCATGAAATGTAGATGCATTATTCTCTTTAATACTAACAACTCTATAAGAAAGATACTATTATCCCCATTTTACAGTGATATAGCTAATAAGTGGTGGAATCCAAATTTGGGTCCAGGTAGCTTGATTTCAAAACCTGTGTTCATCATCCCTAGCATGCTACAATGAAATTAATTGCTTACAATAAGCGTGCCAAATAATAACCACAGTAGGTTCTATTGTAAAAGAGAAATTTCATCTTCACATGAAGAAGTCTATGAATTCTTCACTAGACATCTCAAATCCCCATTTCTTCCATGAAAACTTCCAGGACAAAGACAGCTTACCCTAAAAATTAGGGTAGGTTCTTATTCCATTATGTTTATAATTGTTTCACATATGCCCGTCTTGACTCTTCAACTACATTGAAAACTTATTTGTGGTCAGAGATAATTCATACATAGCTACCTTTGCTCAACATATATTTGCATTGTTTTCTTCTAATAAAGCCTTAGAAGAATTCATACCCATTTTCACAATTAAAACAATTTTTCCCAATAACAATGAGAATATATATGATAATACTAAATCTACCACAGTGTTCCCTGCTCTGCTCATGAGGACTGTGACCTGTCCAACAAAGTATTCAACATCACCTACTGAATATTTCCTTCTTCATTTAGTGCTTATGCTTGTCTAGGGGCATAAGATCATCTATTTGTGACTCAAATGTTTCCACATTATGTTAAAAGCTTTTTAAACAAATGACTTTTCTCCTTACATCCTATTTTTAAAAAAGTTAACAATCTCGCACTTGGAATACATGTATTTTTGTCTAAACACTTATAAATCAAACATGTGGCACATTTTTACACACATAATAAGTATACAATTAAAATTTGGATTGAACTGGTTCCATCTTGGGTATTTACACAAAAAGCTTTGAATAAAGTATCATAATTCTTGTTATTCATGAACCAATGATATTTATATATCAAAATTAAAAAACAACAAGAAGAAAATAACATTATCCTACTAGTGGTAAACATGCAAGGCAGTAGACAAACTTTTGATTATTTATAATAAAGTATGTTAAATTCTACAAAAAACCCCATATTGCAGGTTCAACCAGTACTTGTTTCCTAATACAGTTCTTACCACCCTACGGCTTACTCCTTCAAACCAACTAAATTGTAAAAAAGAAAGGAAATATTTCACTAAAACTTCTGAAAAGGACTAAAATTTTCTTGCTGAAGTTTCATGTTAGCTTTTATTATTTATGCACTTGCAGAAAAAATAATGAGTTTCAAAAAAATATATGCAAGATGTGAAAAAGAAGAGAGCACTCAGAAAATCAACAAACTGGCCAAGAATCCTGTAAATCATTCTGAGAAGGGAAAATTCTAGTCTACGTAATATTCTCAGCAAAAGCTAGGCATGACTTCAGTTCAGTTCAGTTCAGTGGCTCAGTCGTGTCCAACTCTTTGCGACCCCATGAATTGCAGCACACAAGGCCTCCCTGTCCATCACCAACTCCCGGAGTTTACTCAAACTCATGTCCATTGAGTCGGTGATGCCATCCAGCCATCTTATCCTCTGTCGTCCCCTTCTCCTCCTGCCCCCAATCCCTCCCAGCATCAGAGTCTTTTCCAATGAGTCAACTCTTCGCATGAGGTGGCCAAAGTACTGGAGTTTCAGCGTTAGCATCATTCCTTCCAATGAACACCCAGGACTGATCTCCTTCAGAATGGACTGGTTGCATCTCCTTGCAGTCCAAGGGACTCTCAAGAGTCTTCTCCAACACCACAGTTCAAAAGCATCAATCTTCGGCACTCAGCTTTCTTCACAGTCCAACTCTCACATCCATACATGACCACTGGAAAAACCATAGCCTTGACTAGATGGATGTTTGTTGGCAAAGTAATGTCTCTGTTTTTGAATATGCTATCTAGGTTGGTCATAACTTTCCTTCCAAGGAGTAAGCGTCTTTTAATTTCATGGCTGCAGTCACCATCTTCAGTGATTTTGGAGCCCAGAAAAATAAAGTCTGACACTGTTTCCACTGTTTCCCCATCTATTTCCCATGAAGTGATGGGACTGGATGCCATGATCTTAGTTTTCTGAATGTTGAGCTTTAAGCCAACTTTTTCACTCTCCTCTTTTATTTTCATCAAGAGGCTTTTGAGTTCCTCTTCACTTTCTGCCATAAGGGTGGTGTCATCTGCATATCTGAGGTTATTGATATTTCTCCCGGCAGTCTTGATTCCAGCTTGTGCTTCTTCCAGCCCAGCGTTTCTCATGATGTACTCTGCACATAAGTTAAATAAGCAGGGTGACAATATACAGCCTTGACATACTCCTTTTCCTATTTGGAACCAGTCTGTTGTTCGATGTCCAGTTCTAACTGTTGCTTCCTGACCTGCATATAGGTTTCTCAAGAGGCAGGTCAGGTGGTCTGGTATTCTCATCTCTTTCAGAATTTTCCACAGTTTATTGTGATCCACACAGTCAAAGGCTTTGGCATAGTCAATAAAGCAGAAGTAGATGTTTTTCTGGAACTCTCTTGCTTTTTTGATGATCCCGCAGATGTTGGCAATTTGATCTCTGGTTCCTCTGCCTTTTCTAAAACCAGCTTGAACATCTGGAAGTTCACAGTTCACATATTGCTGAAGCCAGGCTTGGAGAATTTTGAGCATTACTTTACTAGCGTGTGAGATGAAGGCATGACTTAAATATACTTAAACCATAAGTATCTACATTTATTCTAATGTCAAGCTTTGATATAATTCTTCTAAAATTTAGATATAACTGACATATTAGTTTCAGGTTTACAACATAATGATTCAGTATTCATATATATTATGAAATGATCATCATGGTAAGTTCAGTTAATACTAATCACCACACATAGTTATACAATTTTTGTTCTTGTGATGAAGTGATGAAAAGTTTTAAACAATTTTTAATATACAGTATAAATTGTAACTATAATCACCATGCTGTATATTAATTATATGCCCATCACTTACTTATTTTATTGCTAGAAGTTTGTACTTGTTAACCCCTTTCATCTATTTCACCCACCTCCACCCACCCCTGCCTCTAGCAACCACCAATGTATTCTCTGTACCCATGAACTTGGTTTTTGTTTATTGTTTTGATTTTGTTTATTTGGTTTTAGATTCTACGTATAAATGATATCATATGGTATTTGTCTTTGACTTATTTCATTTAGGATAATACCCTCAAGGTTCATCTAAGTTAACACAAATAGCAAGATTTAATTCTTTTTTATATGCTACTTCTTTATCCATTCATCTATCAGTGGACATTTAGGTTGCTTCCACAGCGTGGCTATTGTAAATAATACTGCAATGAACAGAGGCGTGCAAGTATCTTTCCCAGTTATTCTCTGGATAAATACCCAGAAGGGGTGCTGCTGGATCACATGGTATGGTTCTATCTTTAACTTTACAAGGAACCTTGATAGTGTTTACCATAGTGGCTGCACGTATTTACAGTCCCACCAACAGTAGGCAAGGGTTCCTTTTCTCCACATCTTTGCCAGCACTTTTTTTTTTTTTTATAATAATCATTCAAAAAGGTATGAGGTGAGATCTCATTATGACTTTGATTTGCATTTTCCTGATGATTAGTGATACTGAGAACCTTTACATGTACTTGTTGGCCATATGTATGCCTTTTTAGAAAAAATGTCTGTTCAGATTCTCTGCTCATTATTTAATCAGATTGGTTTTTTGTTATTGAGTTATTTGAGTTCTTTATATATTTTGGATACTAACCTCTAATCAGATGTATGACTTGGAAATTTTTTTCCCATTTAGTAGCTTGTCTTTTCATTTTGTTGGTTTCCTTTCCTGTGCAGAACTATTTTAGTTTGATGTAATCCCACTAATTTATTTCTTCTTGTTTTTGTTGCCTTTGCTTTGGTGTCCAGTTAAAAAGCTCATGGCTAAGACCAGTGTCAAGGAGTTTACTATCTGTGTTTTCTTTTAGTTTTATGGTCTCAGGTCTTATGTTCACATCTTTGATCTATTTTGAGTTGATTTCTGTGTATGATGTAAGATAATGCTCCAGTTTCTTCCTTTTTTTTTGCATGTGGCTGTCCAATTCTCCCAACACCATTTACTGAAGAGACTGTCCCTTCTCCACTCTATAATCTTGGCTTCTTTGTTATAAGTTAATTGACCATACATGCCTGGGTCTATTTCTGGGACACCTATTCTGCTCCATTGATCTATGCATCCGTTTTGTGTGAATTCCATACTGCTTGTTTTATTTCAGCTCAGACAACGTTCTTTCCCTCTTACTCTCCCAAAGGAAGAGAACAATCATCAGTGACTAATGGCAGTTGCAGGAGCAACACCAACAGCTGGCTTCGTATTCAGGAGAGACTGCTGTGCCTCCTCCTTGTGGTTTTGGGTAGTCCACACATTCAGAGAAACTTCTCTAGTAACAAACGACAGAAACGATCCCTGAAAGTATAGTCTTCATCCTGTTTTGATTATTATAGGTTTGAAATATAGTCTCAATTCAGGGAGTATGATGCCTCCAGTTTTGTACATTTTTCTATTGCTTTGGCTATTTTGGGGGCTTCCCACATAGCTCACTCAGTAAAGAATCTGCCTGCAATGCTGGAGACCTGGGTTCGATTCCTGGGTTGAGAAGATCCCCTGGAAAAGGAAAGGCAACCCACCCCAGTATTCTTGCCTGGAGAATCCCATGGACAGAGAAGCCTGGCAGGCTACAGTCCATGGGGTTGCAAGAGTTGGACATGACTTAATGCTGTCTTTGGCTATTTTGGGGTCTTTTATGATTCCATACAAATTTTAGGATTGTTTGTTCTATTTTGTGAAAAATGTCATTGGAATTTTATAGGGATTGCTGTGAATCTATAGATTGCTTTGGTAGAATGAACATTTTAACAATATTATTTTTTTCAATCCATAAGCATGGAATATCTTTACTTTTGTTTGTGTCTTCTTCAATTTTTTCATCAATGTCTTACAGTTTTCAGTGGACAGGTCCTTTTGTTAAATTTATCCCTAGATCTTTTATTCTTTTTGATGCAGTGATAAATGGAATTGTTTTCTTAAGTTTTCTTTCTGCTAATTCGATTAGTGTATAGAAACACAACAGATTTTTAAAATATTTATTTGGCGTCCTACAAATTGAATTTGTTTATTCTGATAGTTTTTTGTTTTTTAAATATATAATATGTCACTTGCAAATAGGAACAGTTTTACTTCTTCCTTTTCTATTTGATTGCTTTTTACTTCTTTTCCTAGCCTAATTGCTCTGGCTAGGACTTCCAATGCTATGTTGAATAAAAGCGCAAGGGTGGGCATCCTTGCTTGTTCCTAATCTTAGAGGAAAAGTTCTCAAGTTTTCACCACTGAGAATGCTGCTGCTGCTGCTGCTAAGTCACTTCAGTCGTGTCTGACTCTGTGCGACCCCATAGACGGCAGCCCACCAGGCTCCCCCGTCCCTGGGACTCTCCAGGCAAGAACACTGGAGTGGGTTGCCATTTCCTTCTCCAGTGCATGAAAGTGAAAAGTGAAAGTGAAGTCGCTCAGTCGTGTCCAAATCTTAGCAACCCTATGAACTGCAGCCCATCAGGGTCCTCCGTACATGGGATTTTCCAGGCAAGAGTACTGGAGTGGGGTGCCATTGCCTTCTCCAGAGAATGATGCTAGTTGTGGGCTTATCTTGTATGGCCTTTATTATGCTGAGGTATGTTCCCTATATGCCTACTTTGTTGTTTTTTTTTTTTAAATCATATGTGGGTGTTGCATTTTTTCAAATGCTTTTCTGCATCTATTGTGAGGATCATATGATTTTTATCCTTCATTTTGTTAACGTAGTGTATCATATTGCTTGATTTACAGAAGTTGAGCCATCCTTGTGACTCTGGAATAAATTCCTCTCAATAATGGTGTAGGATCCTTTTAATGCATTGGAGTTTGGTTTACTAATATTTTATTGAGGATTTTTTCATCTATATTTACTAGTGTAATTTTCTCTTTTGTGGTGTCCTTGTGTGATTTTGGTATCAGGGTAATGCTGGCTTCATAAAATTAATTTGGAAATGTTCCTTTGTCCTCTAATTTTTGGGAAGAGTTTGAGAAGGATTGGTATTAATTTGTCTTTAAACTTTTGGTAGAACTCACCAATGACACGATCTGGTTCTAGACTTCTGTTTGTTGGGAGCTTTCATATAACTGAAAATGGAATATATATCACCCTTGATGAGTCAAATTTAACATTGTGAAACTAACAAATACAGTAGCACTATAAGACTAGAAAGCCATTTTTTAAAACTTTTAACTGGAGGATAATTACTTTTCATCTTGTGTTGGTTTCTGCCATACATCAACCTGAATCAGCCATAGGTATACATATGTCCCCTCCCTCTTGAACCTCCCTCCCACACCATCCTTCCCCTCACAGAGCACCCAATTCGAGCTCCCAGCGTTCTATAGCAAATTCCCACTGCCTATCTGTTTTACATATGGTAATGTATATGTTTCCATGCTACTCTCTCAATTAATCCCACCCTGTCCTCCCACTGTGTCCACAAGTCTGTTTTCTATGTCTGCATCTCCACTGCTGCTCTGCAAATAGGCTCATCAATACCATCTTACTAGATTTCATATATATGCATCAATATACGATATTTATTTTTCTCTTACTGACTTACTTGACTCTGGATAACAGGCTCTAGGTTCATCTACCTCATTAGAACTGACTCAAATGTGTTTTTTTTATGGCTAATATTCCATTGTATATATGTACCACAACTTTTTCATCCATTCATCTGTCAATGGACATCTAGGTTTTTTCCATGCCCGAGCTATTGTAAATAGTGTTGCAATGAACACTGGAGTACATGTGTCTCTTTCAATTATAGTTTTATCAGGGTATATGCCCAGTGAGTGTGATTTGTTGGGTCATGTGGTTCTATTCTTAGGTTTTGTTTTTTTTTAATGGAAATCTCCATACTGTTCTCCATAGTAGCTGTATCATTTTACATTCCCACCAACAGTGCAAGAGGGTTCCCTTTTCTCCACACCCTCTCCAGAACTTATTGTTTGTAGATTTTTTGATGATGGCCATTCTGACTGGTGTGAGGTGACACTTCATTGTAGTTTTGATTTGTATTTCTCTAATAATGAGCAGTGCTGAGCATCTTTTCTAGTGTTTTTTTAGCCATCTGTATGTCTTCTTTGGAGAAATGTCTGTTTAGGTCTTCTGCTCATTTTTTGATTGGGTTGTGTTACTGATGTTGAGCTGTATGAGCTGCTTATATATTCTGGAGATTAATCCTTTGTCAGTTGTTTCAATTGCAATTATTTTCTCCCATTCTGAGGGTTGTTTTTTAATCTTGTTTGCTGTTTCCTTTGCTGTGCAAAAGCTTTTAAGTTTAATTAAGCCCCATTGGTTTATTTTTATTTCCATTACTCTAGGAGGTGGGTAAAAGAGGATCTTGCTGTGATGTATATCATAGAGTGTACTGCCTGTTTTCCTCTAAGAGCTTTATAGTTTCTGGCCTTACATTTACGTCTTTAATCTAATTTGAGTTTATTTTTGTATATGATGTTAGAAAGTGATTTAGTTTCATTCTTTTACATGTTGTTGCCCAGTTTTCCCAGCACCACTTATTGAAGAGGGTGTACAGATGGAGAGATATACCATGTTCTTGGAATGGAAGAATCAATATTGTGATGATGAATGTACTAACCAAGTAATCTACAGATTCAATGCAATCCCTATCAAACTAACAATGGTATTTTTCACAGAACTAAAACAAAAAAAATTCAAACTTTGTATGCAAACACAAAAGACCCCAAAGAGTCAAAGCAATCTTGAAAAAGAAAAAACGGAGCTGGAGGAAGCAACTTTCCTGACTTCAGATTGTACCACAAAGCTACAGTCCTCAAAATAGTATGGTACCGGCACAAAAACAGAAATATAGACCAATGGAAGAAGAAAGAAAGCCCAGAGATAAACTCACACAACAATGGGTACCTTATCTTTGACAAGGGAGGCAAGAACATACAATAGAATGCTTTTTAACAAGCCTGAAACTAGAACTGCTTTCAAGATCACTATGTTGTATAACAGGCAGTCTATGTAGAAATACTTGTCAGGTTGATAACTTTTTTGCTTTTAAAATTCAAATTGGTAAACTAAGAGCATCTAGATCATAGTCATTCTCTACTATCTCTTAATAACAGGATCTCCCTTCCATTCCATGCAATAACTTAAGACTTGGAATAAAATATCATGCTGACCCCAATACACAAAATAGAAGACATCAAAGTTGGTAATATAGCTAATACTGTTTGTTATTGTGTTCCATTGTAATATTGAAGAAGCACTGCCAGTAAGGGGAAAAAAATAGGATAAGCTGAAAATATTTGATGAGAAAGAGTAAAAACCATTCTTTGTTTTATGGCAAGAAGAGTATTACAATAATAGTCCAATCATTTGGAAGCTGTGGTTCCCACATAATTATTAAATTTTTACAGTTAAATTTATATTTGCAGATTAAAGATACCATGAACCAAGCCATACATAAGTTCTTCTTTAGTTAGGAAATATTAATGATAGGGATACTAAAGAGTGAATGCAGAGATACTCATAGTTAACATTTTACTAAATGATGTAGCAAAGGCAGTATAAAATAATATCTTCAAGTCTGCATGCTACTTACCTCTCCCAGGTAGTGAAATTTTAAGCTAATAGGGACAAATTGATAAATAATGGCTCAAAGTTGCTTGAGTAGGCCAAAATATGGTACATGGGATTCAAAGTACATGTTAAGGTAATGAATTTAGAGAAAAGGTAATGAACTCAGAGAAAAATATTATGAACTACGTTTGTAACATAATAGGCCCTATGGTATCCTTCACCACCCAAGGAAGCTAAAATCTTTAGTAACTACAGGTCTATTCAGAAAAATCTATTCTTTATCATGCAGCCTTGGTAAATTGTATGTTTTTAGGAATTTGTCTGTTTCAAAGTTATCCAATTTGCTATTGTACACTTGTTCACAGTACTCTCATCTTTTTTATTTCTGTAAATTTAGTGGTGATGTGCCCTCTTTCATTTCTAATTTTAAGTATGTGAGTCCTCTCTCTTTTAGCCAGTCTACCTGAATGTTTTTCAATTGTGTTTATCTTTTTGAAAGAACCTCTTGGTTTTATTCATTTTCTCTATTGTTTTTAATCTCTACTCTATTTATTGCTTTAATCTTTATGATTTCCTTCCTTCTACCAGTTTTGGGGTTGCGTTTGTTCTTTTTCTAGTTCCTGAAGGTGTAATGCTAAATTCTGATTTAGGATCTTTCTTCTTCAATGCAAGCATTTACACTATAAATTTCCTTGTTAACATTACTTTTGCTGGCTCGTGTAAGTTTTGGAATTTTGTGTTTTCATTTGTCTCAAGATGTTTTCTAATTTCACTTGTGTCTTCATCTTTGCCCCACTGGTTGTTAAGAGTATGTCCTTTAATTTCTACATATTTGTGAATTTTCCAGCTTTCCTTTTGCTGTTTACAATCTAATGTAATTAGAAAAGGATCTTTGTATGGTTCCAATGTTTTAAAATTTATTAAGACTTATTTTGTAGCCTAATGTATGCTCTGTTCTGAAGAATGTTTCTTGTGCACTTAAAAAAAATGTATACTCTGATGTTGTGAGATGGCCTATTCTGATGATAGCCATTCTGGCTGGTGTGAAGTGATATCTCACTGTAGTTTTGATTTGCATTTCTCTAATAACTGGGGTGGCATGTTCTGTATAGGCCTGTTAGGCCTGATTGACTTTGCCCATTTAAAAATTGGTCTACTTTCTTATTGAATTAGAGTTTTCTAAAAAATAAATTCTGGATACAAATCTCTTGTCTGATATATCATTTGCAAATATTTTCTCCCTTTCTCTGGGTTGTCTTTTCACTTTTTGACATTATCATTTGCAGCATAATATTTTAATGTGGTTCAATTTATTTATTTTTCTTTGTTTGCTTGTGTGTTTGGTGCCATGTTTAAGAAATAATTATCCTAACCCAAGGTCATAGGATATGTTTTCTTCTAAGATTTTCTGCTTGTCAAAAAAATCTATCTAGGATTATGACAAGAATTGTTCTGTCTATAGTATGATTAGATTTTAAGAAGGAGTAATGGGAGCTAGAAACATTATACCACATTAAAAGAATATAGTCATTAAATATAAAAGTTATAGAAATCTTAGATACTATCTAGTCCATCTCTCTCATCTCACAGACAAAGATTATGTATAGAATACTTTATAATTTACAAAGTGTTTTTTAATCTAATTGAAACCTCACAATATCTCTGTGTAATAGGTTATATAATTCTTCTTTCTATTTTACTGACAAAGTAATGAAGATAGAAAAGAATTAAGTGACTTACAAGGTCATTCAGACAGACTCAGGACTCAAGCTTCTGCCTATTAATTCTCTGTCCAGGGTTTTCAGTGTACTTATATTAATTATGCTTTTTGACTAACAAGGACACTGTCTTATAAAGTGTGTCATTTGTAAAACAAAGTACCATCTGACCTTTTACCACTTTATCCTTACTTCTTAACAACTCACTAAATACAGAATTTTTTTTCTATGCTTGACATCTCCTGATCATACTATCATGTTCCTGAAACTTTTATTCTACTCTTCTTTTACAGTAATAGGCAGGAAGTCCTCATTTTGCTCAATAGTATGGGACTACAAAAATGAAAATGCAAGATGAAACCATGTAACAAGATTTTAAAAAATCAATGGGAAGAACATGCTTCTATGACCTTTAAAAGTTTTTCTCATAACATTAAAATCCTCTTCACATCAGTTACATATATAAAGAAAGTCAAGTTCATATGTTGATCATTTAGTCTTCACTAGCTTTCTTGGCTGCACATCTGAAGTCTCTCAAATGGTGGCAATGTAAACATTTCTTTGGTTGGCTATTTCATCTCTAATTACATCTACATTAGATATAAATTTCACTTCCAGTGTTATTACCTTTCCTTTTTTAAGCTGCACTTTCATCACTGTTGATCAGTTTTCTCTTTGATTATTCACTTTTGTTAAATTTCAAGTTGGTTTGTCAATGAGAGACAGAGGCAACACACCTACATTGCTTTGCTGTCATGCATGATGGGAAAACAGATTCACAGTGACTAATTACTGACAGAATTTGAAAGAAGTGAAATGACTGCTCACTGATCATGATGCACAGTAGTTATTTACATAGTGGTTTAGGGACTGAAGACTAATATATCAGGTAACTTAAACCTGATCTGTATTGTTGTGGACTGATGTCATTTAACTAATTTGTAGTAACAAATTTGGCATGTCAGACTGTACAAGGACTGCCTGCATCTATTAGAACTGAGTGTAAGATCTTATTTTTTAAATAAGTGTCATCATTTTAAGATAAAATAATACCATCTTAAAGAAACAAAAGAATACTTCAAATACATGACTTCCTGGTTTTATCAACTCTGCAAGTATCCAAGCTTAGTGTAGAATTTGCTTACTGAAATACATTTGTAGGCTGCATAGAAAAACTAAGAGTTAGCATCTTACTTAGAGAGTTGAATACACTGTGGACACTGGCTAACTGAAACATGTTTTTCTGCTGAATTTATTATAATTTCAGAGATGATTTGTTATGGTCATTTTGGTTCCATTATATGGATGCTAAAATTCGCTCAGTCTAGAAAAAATATGGATGAACATATTTATAAAATTTTTAAATGAAATTTAAATTCAATGAGTAAACAATGGAGTTTGTAACAAATGGTTTTAAGTTATATGGATAATTTATTTGGGAAAAATATATAGTTCCTCACCTCACACAACATATAGAAAAGAAAAATTTAAGCTCTATACTGCTAATCTGTAATTAATAAGCAGAAATTTCACTTGATTACTTCTTACAATAAGTTGACTAGGCAATCAAAATATAGCCTTTTGCATACTATTAACAAGAAATTATCTTAAAAATATTATTCAATGAATTCTTACCTCAGTGAGAACTTTCACTAATTCCACAATTACTTTTCTAATACTCTCAAGTTTTGTGTTGTAACTGAATGATTGAACATCATTGCTGCTGCTGCTGCTAAGTCGCTTCAGTCGTGTCTGACTCTGTGCAACCCCATAGACGGCAGCCCACCAGGCTCCACTGCCCCTGGGATTCTCCAGGCAAGAACACTGGAGTGGGTTGCCATTTCCTTCTCCAAGTGAAAAGTGAAAGTGAAGTCACTCAGTCATGTCTGACTCTCAGTGATCCCATGGACTGCAGCCTACAATGCTCCTCCATCCATGGAATTTTCCAGGCAAGAGTACTGGAGTGGGGTGCCATCGCCTTCTCCATTATGAGACAAACAATTCACTGTGAGAAGACACTTGCAATGTATATAATAGACAATGGACGCATCTTGGTTAGTTATAAAATACTTCTGCAAATAGAAATTACTACCCTTTTACATGGAATTAAGCAGTTATCAAATATTTGAAAGTTCAGTGATTCTTAAACAAGTTCTAAATTTGATCCCTTGAGAAATAACACCAAAGTTTTCACAGTGACTAGCGGCATAGAGGGATATGTAAAACTGTTTCAGAGAACCACTTCATACATGCATTTAAGAATACTATTTCACTTTCATTAATTTTATAAGTTACTTTGCTTGTAAGCCTCTTCAAGTTAGTTGATAATAATATTAGGACAAAGACCAACAACTCTATCACTAAAAGGGAAAGGAAAACCAAAACTAGGCAGAAATATGCCTTTCAGTTACTGAAACATACTCAAAGAGCAAGATAGAGAGAAAATAAAGAAATCAGAAAGATCCCCCCTTCATCCTTCTTTGGATTGGCTGCAAACTCTAAAACAAATCTCCTTACAATATAAAAGAGAAAGGATGAATTTCTTGCTCAGAGATTCATGTCACACTACACTATATCACACTATAGTTTAAGGAAGAATTAGGAGCAAGCACAGTGTTAAAGAAAAATCATATCTGCTCAGGCATATACCTGAGTAGGATTACCTTTGGGCCAGGAAGACCTGGAAGACCAATGCCTGAAATACCAGGATCACCTTTTTCTCCTTTCTGTCCAGGTAATCCTGGGGAGCCAGGTTGTCCAGGAACTCCAGGAGGTCCGAAAGACCCTTTTGGACCCTGTGGGCCTGTTAAAAACACATAACATGCAATCTTTTACAAAATATTGTATAGGATATATATAATGCACATGACCACACAAAAAGATTTTTAAAAAGAATTTCACAAAGTCTGATTTATATAATAAAGAGCTTTATAATCAGAATTGTATAAAAGCCTATTTTTAAAGGAAGTTTAAGTGAAAGGGAGTATGTGTTCATGCTAAGTCACTTAAGTCATGTCAGTCTCTTTGTGACCCTATGGTCTGTAGCCTGCCAGGTTCTTGTGTCCATGGGATTCTCCAGGCAAGAATACTGGAGTGGGTTGAAAGGGGGTATAGTTGGAGAAAAAAATATAAGTTTGTGAATTCTTTCTAAAGTTCTGTCTCTTAATTCCCACTTCAAATACTTGTTTAATGAGAGAGCTCTACCCACTGACTGCTTTAGATATCACCTCAGTTTGACTCTGTCAACAACAGTTTCTTTTCTGATAACAAAGATAGTCAACCATCTTCCATTAATGGAACTAAATATCTGGGAGATGTTCATCACTCACCTGGAAAACCCATATCACCCATGTTTCCTTTCAGTCCAGGAGGTCCTGTAAGTCCTGGCATTCCAGGGAGACCAGGGTTACCCTTGGGACCTAGAAAAGTCAAATTGCTTAAAATTAAGACAAGTCAGCAATATTATGGTTGCTTGGTTTCCTGGAATGGGTCGTAATTAAAATGAAAGCATGAGGCTGAATGGACCAAATCTTAATATATGATAAAGTTCCATAGATCTAACTGGACATAAGATAGGCAAAAATTATCAAGAAATCTCCTTAGGAACATATTACAATATAATCACAGCAATAGAGAGCTCCCAATACACATTTATTTAAAAATGCAAGAATCTTGTGTCTTGCCCTAAAACTACTCCAATTAACTGAAGTCTTATTTGTTGTACACATATAACTATCACCAGGACATCTTGTTTCTTGCCCTAAAACTATTCCAACCACTTGAAGTCTTATCTGTCATATGTGTATAACTACCTTACTATATTTATCACAGATAAATCCAATTTAAAGAGAGTCTTTTAAAAAGATTCAGAAGCTTTTCCATTGAAAGCCTTATCATGTGCAACCAGAAGAGGAAAGTGGTAACCTGTCATGATACATACACCTTTGGCACATTAAGCCAGGGGTAGGTAAGAGTTGATGGAGATGTACTGGACTATCTTCCCCCAGCAGTCATGGCTACTGTGTTCAGTCATGGCTGCTGTGTTTGCATTCTTCCCAGAGCTTAGATACTTCAGTTCTGTGGTGTCATCTAGGTATTTTCCAAGGATCACAATGTTGCCTTCAACATTATTTGCTTTTATTTTTTATTTCACACTGTCTTCTCACTTGGGAAAGAATGCAAAGTATATGAAAGATAGATACGGAGATAATTCTTCCTTCCAACTACATTAAGATAATATAGTATACAGTCCAGAGCAGAATAACTGATCTAAAGGGCTCTTAGGAGGATGGTAACCAGCCACTCTTTATTGTTTAGGGGTCCAACTAAAGGAAAATGGTTTAAGAAGCAGCAATAAAAAGTTTTATTAGAAATTAAAAAATCCAAATTTATTGTAAGAGTGATTAATGCTATAAAACATTACCAATGAAGGTTGTGAAATTCTTACTCCTAGAAACCTTTAAATCTAGAAATGGCAGTCATCTGTTTTACATGGTTTAATGATTAACTTGTCTGAAGGTAAAAAATGAAAAGGGTGAATTCTTTAGGCTCCTAACAGATAACTGTCTAATTTACATATGCTACAATGTATATAAATAAAATATAGCACCTTACTTGGATGTACTTCTGATTCTGTGTATATTCTGAGGCCACAAAAAAGAAGAAATTGAGTAAAGAAAAATATCCTACAAGTCTTTTCTGTTGACATTTGTGCCAATGGCAACATTTTTGTTAAGGGGAGGTCCATATCTCAGTTGCTTCAAATATCACTACACATGATAAATACATGATTACTTTGTTCCAGGGGTCAGGGTCAGCCACCCAACTGCTACAGGTGGTTTATCATACTTACCTGCTGGTCCTGGCAATCCAGGTTGTCCACTCAGTCCAGGTTGCCCTGGGTCTCCAGGCAAACCCTGGTAACCTTTTGGCCCTGCAACTCCAGGAATACCTTCCAAGTATGAGCATAAGAAAGACAAGTTAGGCTGGTATTATTAATCATTAAATCCATTTGGCAAAGCAAGCTACCCAAACTCTGAAATATGAATGAAATATAGGAACCAGTGATATTCTGATATAGTATGAACCAATAGCACTGGACTCATTAAAATCTCCCACTTTTTAATGTAGCTACCATTAAGAACTTCGGAGCACTCAATAATTAAGCCACTTTTCTCTTTGGGCCTCAGTTTCTTACACTGTAAAATGAAGGAATTGGGGCAGGCTGTCTCTGCATTATCTCTTAGATTCTATAACTATCTTTCATAACCTTATATCAAGGCAAATACAGTTTACTGACACTATTTTGCAGAAGGTATAATGGAAAGAGAAGCTTTGCAAGAAGTAAATCAAGAAATATAACTCATTTTAACAATAATACAAAATTAGGTGGCCTTGCCTCTTTCATGATTATATACAAAATTACAATAATGTCTTAAAGTTCTTATTTGAGGAGAAATCTTACCAAGCCCTGCTCACAGGGAAACTTATAACATCTATGTGTACACACACACACACACACACACACACACCTGCACACACACTCACACACATACATGGACTGACAATAGTAATGGTTTCAACACAGAAAGAGCCACAAACCTTACCTCAATCTGCAAATAAACATAGTTTAAAAATTCCACGTTGTTTGAAAGGATATTCTATGCAGATTGGATTGTGTTTTATTTATTGATTTGTGCTTATTCATATTTTTCTCCTGGTGGTTCAGCTGGTCAAGAATCCGCCTATAATGCGGAGGACCTAAGATCGATCCCTGAGTAGGGAAGATCCCCTGGAGAAGGGAACAGCTACCCACTCCAGTATTCTGGCCTGAAGAATCCCATGGACTATCCATGGGATTGCAAAGAGTCAGACACAACTGAGCGACTTTCACTTCATGTATTTTCCGATGCTTTGTTATGAATATGTTATAGTTTTATAAAAAGAATAAAGGATTTTTATTTTAAAAAATCTGTTATTCTTCATATCTCATTTGCTTCTAATAAAATAACTGTAATAACACAATTGTTCCCTAGACCTACTTTCAGCAACCTTCCCCAGGGGTGAGTTTGACTGTTCTTAGTCCAATATTTGTTTATTCTTCTAGGTTAGAATAACAGTGAACTGTACTTAAAAATCAAGTATGATATGGGTATCAAAAATCTGCAGGACAAAAAAAAAAAATCTGCAGGACAACAGTGTACCACTCATCCTCATTTGGTTTTTAAGAAAAAGAATTTAAAGGGCCAGGAAATTTTCCAAACACTGAAATCTGTTTTCCAAGTAATTCTGTTTATTTATCCATTTTCTCTTGATCATATTCTATACACTACTTTCTGGAAGGCTTGAAAGTGACTGTTTATTTTAAAGCCTCATAGTTTGTGATAGATAAACTACAAAGAAAATAGTCAAGCAAAAGTTGATCAGTGAAACAGTATAAATCAGTGAAAACTAACTTACATTACCAAAATTTGATATACCTAATTGCCTTAATCCTGGATTATAAGTCACTTTCCATGCTAATAAAAATTAAACTTCATACACACTAGGAGAAAAATTCAAATAAATGCATTCACTCACCTGGTAGGCCAGGGTCCCCTTTCTCTCCTTTTGAGCCCAGCAGATCTGGATCCATAGGCCCAGGAAGGCCTGGAAGGCCAGGCTCTCCTTTACTCCCTTTCTCTCCTGCAGGGCCAGGAAGTCCTGGCTGACCCTGCAAACCATCATCACCTAAAACCAACATGTGTGGGGAAGACACAGCAGATCAGGTTCATCCATCCAGGATTAATGCATATAAAGATTATTCACATGTTACACAGTTGGGTAGGCTATTGACCACCCAAAACACTCATGCACCTTATTTATTGTCTACAAATAACTCGAGCTCACTTTTACACTCAAACAACAATCTCTCTCCTGGTGTTCTCTGACAAATACAGAGTGTAAAAAAAAAAATTAAATCCCTGTATGTTGTTATTTTGAGTTAATGCTTATCATATTTCATAGTATTCAACTAAGCATGCCATCAAACTGAAAACAGGAACTACTTAAATGCCATGTCACCTAAAATACAAGTAAAGCATTGCTCATTTTTAAGTAGTCAAATAAAAGTATTCTGCATTGATGTAAAGCAAAATTTTTCATTTTCTTTCTTTCATATATCTGCCCGCAAACCCTGAATATTACCTTTGAGACCAGGAACACCACTCCTGCCAGGAATTCCCAAAGGTCCTGGTGGGCCTGGAGGTCCCATCATACCCATTTCACCTTTGGCACCTTTAAAAATATCAATAGGTACCTTTTTACCTTTCTTTGACCTTGGAAAGATAAAAGATCAGTTTAAAGATGTCAACTAGAAAACTACTGAGTTAGAGGGAAGGTACTATAAGGCTTTCCCCTTTCCAACTATTGTAATCTTAGTGACCATTACTGTCTATATCACTGTGGTAGTTAGTCTCTAAATATGGTCCCCAAATGAACTGCACTTCCCAGTACACACAGCTCTGTGTACCCTTCTCCCCTTGAATTTGGGATGACTCTATGCCTTAACTTTGACTGTGTGTCCCTGTATAACTCCCAAGGCTAGATGATAAGAATTCTTGCAGCTTCCACCTGGGGCTCTTAGAACACTCACTTTCAATTTTGGGGATTCTCTCTTTTGGAAACCAACTGCCCTGGAAAAAGAGCAACTACCCTCATACTAGCAAATGTGAGGTACTTCTGTGGATAATGAGATACCATGTGAAGAGGCCAATGAACACTCAGGTGTCACAGTAGTGCCACGTTAGAAGTAGATCCTTCATCCCAACCACTCCAGCTGGAACCATGTGGATCAGAGATAAACAACCCTGTCTAAGTCATCCAATAATTCCTGACTCACAAAATCTTGAGCAAAATTAAAAGACTGCTTTAAATCATCAAATTTTTGGGTCATTTGTTACACAGTAATATATAGCTGGAGCTCTCAGAGAGAAAAAGTGCAATGCAAATAGCAAAGTGAGTTTCCCACAATCAGAGACATTTAATACATTTCCTTAAAGGATAGTGTCTATAGAGAAAAGTACAAGAGAATAATACATCAGAGTCATATTAGTTCTAATTTCTGGAATCCAAAAAAGTTACCTGGAAAGCCAGAGGCACCTGCTTTTCCTGGGAGCCCTGGTGATCCTGGGGGTCCCATAGGACCTGGTGCTCCAGGGATCCCTGGGCTGCCTCTCTCACCAGGAGGTCCTGGAACATCAAATCCAGGAGGCCCTGGATCCCCCTTCTCTCCTGGTAGTCCATGCAAGCCTAGTTAATACAAACCAATATTAAAAAGTATTGAAGCAGTTTTAAGAGATGTATCTGGTTATTTTTCTAGCAAACAGGTAATAGAATCCTGTATATAACAAACCTAACAGTGAGTTAGGGATACTTTAGTTATCATGCACAGAAAATAATCTAATAATAAAACTTTAGGATTTTCAAGTATATTTCCCTAAGAATGGACTTCTGAAATTATTTCTCAAAAAAGACCAATCTTTTCTTAATTGCTACAATCATGTACTATTTTTAATAAAATGTAATAAAAAATACCAAAAAAACTGAAATAAAAAAAGACATAAAAATACAATCCTATATCGTGGTTATTATAGTCAATTAATATATTAATACAGTTATACAGTCAAATGCTTACTCTCAATTTCTTCTAATTCCAGTGCAGTAACAAACAGTCTGTGCTTTGATACTGATCCACTGCCCACACTTGGATTTCCACTATTCTAAGGTATTATGAATTATTAAGATGTATTTCTATAATCCATAAAAAATTAATTACTAAATAAGTCAGTTATATGGGCCCTCTTGACTTTAGTTTGGCTTTGTTTTAACATGTTGTTTTAATAACACATTACTATTAGTTTTTGTTGTTAACTTTTGTTTCTCAGTAATTCAGCCAGGATTTTATAGAAAAATTATGATATGCAAAAATACACTCCAGAAAACAAGGTACTTAAAAAAGTTTAGTGCAAGTTTAGTGAAAGGAATTACACTACAAATATAGTACAAGTTCCCACACCAACACCTATCAGCTATGTGACTTCTTAAGTCACTTAAAGTTATTGGTCTTCATCTGGTAAATGGGGATGTGCCATAATGGACTGAAAGCTGGGGGTGAAACAGGTGACCATTCCAAGCATTTCTTCAACAATATGACCAGTTTTACTGTTGAAGATTCACAGGCAATTATTGTTATAAGAGAACAAGATGGCTGGTATTTTAAGACCTGTTTGGTGTCATTTTACCAGCATGCCTTTAAACTGATAAAATTCACTTTGAAGATTAGAGATTTCCATTTAGTTGGCACAGTAGTGATGATTCCAATGCTGCCATTTCATAGTAAAAAATACTATTAAAGGGGAGAGATATTTTATATTTATGAAATATGATGAGATACCTGATAATGTACACAATTATAGCTCTACATGGATCACTGTTTATTGTTATATTACAGCCCAAGTAGTTTTTAATAGCTGAGTTTTCAAGGTAACTATTTTGTCCTTTGAAATATTCTCCAAGAGAGCAGTTCTACAAAATAATTAAAAGACTTCAATGTGGATAAATCTTGCTGCTTTCCAAGTTTAAAGCTTGAAGATATGGCTTTTGGAAAAAAAAAAAACAGATGAATAAGGTAGGAGGATCTAATGTAATAACATGGTGACTATCACTAATAACATTATTGCATAATTACAATTTGCTAATATAGTAGAACTTAAGGGTTCTCACACACACAAATCAGTAAATATGTAAAGGTGATGGATGTGAGAACTTGATTGCAAAGATTCTTTCACAATGTATACATATATCAAATCATCACATTGTACATTTGAAATATATTACAATTGTCTATGTCTTTTATACCTCAATAAAGCTCAAAAAATAAATCAAAGGAAAAATAAATATCCTATTTACAGCTTCTCAGAACTGTTTTCATGTGCTATCTTTTGCACCTTTTATGATGATGCTATTATATTTGGATGATTTTTTTTCTACTATTTGTCCTAATATAATAAATTTTCAATATTAAAAAAGTGAGAACTACAATACCTGGTAGACCTGAAGTTCAAGAGGCAGGAAGTTACAGTTCAGAGCAAGATGAACCACCCAAGCAGAAGCAAGTTGCAAAAAGATTAATTAGGTTAGGAAACAAAACTAACCATGTAAAGATTAGAACAAAAAAAAGTCTACAAATAGAATGTATTAGATATTGATTCACTACTAACATATTAGTGATGAGTAAAGAAACTTGTTTTAGGCATTTGCTCAGATGCTCATAAACATATACTACAAACATGTTTGCCAATAGAATAAAATATTTACTTCAGAAAAATACTTTTTGATGAAGATCAGCAGTACACTCTTGTTTATTTCTGATCTTTATACTGCTTTGAATGATCATTTCAGAATTTAAGCTCTTAAAGGTTAGTTAGATATAAAATTAAACTTCATTTTGTACCCTAACAGGTTAGGTTGTTGTTTAGTCCCCAAGTCATGTCCGGCTTCTTGCGACCCCATGGACTGCAGTCCACCAGGCTCTTCTGTCCATAGGATTTCCCAGGCAAGAATACTGGAGTGGGTTGCCATTTCCTCCTCCAGGGGAGCTTCCCAAACCAGGGATCAAACCCACATATTGTCAGGCGGGTTTTTTACCACTAAGCCACCAGGGAAGCCCTTACAGGTTAGGTACAGAGAACTCAATAATTATTAGTGCATGTCTATGATGAAACAAACTACATGTTCTAGGCTAAGATCTCTTCATTGTTATTAGTAATAACAGTAACATATATTATGCTGTATTTTTCACAGCATAGATCTTTTCCATGACTATTGTCAGGAACTGGCATCCTGGTAAAATCCAGGATGAAGAAAGTCAATATAAATTCAAAAGTTCTGCTGAATCTTATACAATAACAGGAATTATATGGATATATTTATAGAGCCTACGTGCATTAGAGGTGTATAATGCTCTTAATTTATGGACAGCCAAATGGAACAAGTTAGTGGAAAAAAAAGAAAATTCCAAAAACATGCATTATCTGTGAAAATGTTACACACACACACACAGTCCAAGGGTTTTATAGCCAAAAAGTTAGAAAATGACAATGTACTCTCCTTCATCTATGAAAATGACATGAATAATGCCTTGTTTCTTTGATTCACATTAGTGGTGATAAGTTTGAACTCATTTAGCCATGCACGTGTTCCTGAGACTGGACAAGTGTACAACACATTTGACTCAGGTTAGGGTATTACCTGTGAACATGGAATTGAGTATATTTAACTGACCTCTAAAAAGATTCACTAAAGCAATTATCTTCCAGCTATTGGCCAGACCAAATAATAAGAACCAACAACTTCCATTTCTCCCTTGCTGCTGCTACTGCTAAGTCGCTTCAGTCGTGTCCGACTCTGTGCGACCCCATAGACGGCAGCCCACCAGGCTCCCCCGTCCCTGGGATTCTCCAGGCAAGAACACTGGAGTGGGTTGCCATTTCCTTCTCCAACGCATAAAAGTGAAAAGTGAAAGTGAAGTCTCTCAGTCATGTCCATCTCCTAGCGACCCCATGGACTGCAGCCTACCAGGCTCCTCTGTCCATGGGATTTTCCAGGCAAGAGTACAGGAGTGGGGTGCCATTGCCTTCTAGGGCATAAGATGAAAAGCATTCTGCTCCTTGTCCTTTGGCATTTTTACCTATTGCCAAATGAGAAATTGATATTCAACAAATCTTTAACTTAAAAACATGCATTAAACCGTACAGTCTGCTTTGGAAAGAAGAGTGACAAATAGTAAAGCTTAATTAAATAATAGAAGAAAATTGGAGTCAAAAGAAAAGCCTGAAAAGGATATATCTCTGGAGAAATGACAAGATAGAATACTTTGCAGTAAGTTTTCTACTACAAAATGAAACACAGCAAGTATATTAAATAAGGTTTTTATTTTAAAAATAGGTAGTTAGAACTTCAGCCATGCAGTATAAGTCAGGTGTATCAAGATATTAGTAGTAGCCTTGCTGATAGTCCTGTTATTGAGATGTATAAACAAAAATTATGGTATTTTTGAAATGCACTAAGACAATATTCTGCTTTGGTGATTCATGTAAAATTTACTTTAAAAATGAGTATATATAGATATTATCAAATATAAAATATAGTCATGCAGTGGTAAAAAAAATTGTGATTTGAGAATATTTCTATATTAATAAGAATATATTCAATACATTTTTGTGGCAGTTGCTGTTAACTTCATTTATCTGTTGAACCATATTAGTTCAGATCTTCAATTGTATGGCAAAATATATATTTACAGAAGAAAGAGATGTGATTAAATTCAGTATCATTACTTTTCCCCCTGCCCATCCTATATAGACTTTATAAATATATCTATATATCCATGAATTAGAGAGAACATTAGATGAATGAATTGCCAAATGAGGAATTGATATTCAACAAATCTTTGATGAATAAAATATTGTAGAATATTAGCTAAATTTTAAAAAGCATTAAAACACAAATAAATGTATTTTTATTTTGTTCAGATTGGTATTAATTGCTTTAATAATCTCTTTTTTATTCTTGCTCAGCTGTGATTTAAGAGTTCAAAATGCTTCTGAAACCTTATGTAATTTTGGGAAACAAAATGAAAAAACACAACAGAAATCATAAATTCATTTTAGCCATTTTGTGAAATAGCAGGCCAAGACTATAATGACCAAATGTAAAAATTAATTGTTTTTTTCTCAAGATCCCTCTGCTATGCTAGACAGAAGGGTTTCTCATTAATGTTGAAGCACCTGCTTTTTAACCAGTTGGTTCAAAGCAACATCGTAAGTTTTCTTTTTTATTTCTAAATCAGTAGTGACATGTTAGGGGCCATTTAAAAAGAGGTACAAGGTGCCATAAAACAAATGTTTAAAATAGGGCATAAGCAAAAATAACCTTTACTTTTCAGGCTTTTTATATTGTTAATCAGTGTTTCTAGATTTTTAGCATAATAAACTAACAAAATACCTATTGGCATTTAAGGTCAGAAACATATTCCATTGCTTAAAAGTCAATGATTGTATATCTGAACGGTGCATTTAAGTCATCCAATGTATTCATGTGAATTAAGGAATGACTAAATGTTCCATATTTGCTTTAATCTCATATATTATTATAGTACTTTGCAATAACAAAATCTTGGCCCACATGTGACCCTTACTATATCTTCCTAGATTAAGATAAAAGTAATTCATATCACCAGATAGTTCAGAATCTGTAAACTCTCACATGAACACAGAGGAATCATATGATTCTCTATGAGGTTACAAGCTGACAAATCTTTTTTGAGTATTCATATTAAAAAAATCTTAAAAACCTTAAAAAACTCATAACCTTAGCATGCTTATGAGTTGTAAAGTAAATGTTGATTTATGGGCAAAAGAAGAGAAAATTCAATTAAACTTACTTATTTAAAAAATTGAGGATGCCTAAAAAATATTTTTAACAGGATTTTTTAAATTTAATTTTATTTTTTAACTTTACAATATTGTAACAATAACCCTATATACGAGACAGCAAAAAAGGATTTTTTTAATCCTGTGCTAAGAAATGTCATGAGGTTTCACAGACAAAGCTCTATTAATGCCATATAGCTACTAATGCCATATAGCTACTCAGGTCTGAAATGATTAGCACCAGAAGTTCCTAAGATTCCAATGGTATGATTAGCTCAACGATTATAAGCCATGGAAACATACTGCAATTGCTAAACTGCACTGTTGTTAATAGATCAATCTTAAATGAACAGAGAGGGGAAATATCGGGTAATATTAGCTCTTCTGCTGTGATCTGTGCTCTTTTGCTTTTACATAATTATATACGTGGACATGTTAACTCTCAGATCTGCTTTCTGTAAGACTATTACATAGGTTACACTTTATTGAGGGGCTAAACCAACCTCTATATAAATGTGCTACAAAATGCATATTTACTCCAATCTTACCAGGTTGGCCTATTGGTCCAGGAATTCCTGGTGGCCCTGGTGGTCCCTGAAAACCTGTTCCTGGCAGCCCAGGAGGTCCAATTGGCCCAGGTTGTCCATTTGGTCCAATGTCACCTTTAAGGAATAAATACAGTTTAGATATTAAAAACAACAGCTGAGTCTCTCGTCTTTAGCATTGGGTCACAAAGTTATAATTAAAATGATTTTGTAGTATGTTTTAACTTATGTTTGCTAAACATTAACTTTCAGAATCAGTTATGTCATGTCCAAAAATTCCTACTTGAATTTTCATTGAAAATGCAGTATATGTATAGACAGACAAATGTGGGGAGAATTGACTATGTCTGCCCATCCACACAGAAGACTTATCAAGTTCTTAATAACAGTTTTAAATTTTTTCCACAAATACATTAGGCGCATTATGTTTTATTCATTTCCAAATATGACACAGATTTTTTTTTTGCAAATTACACTTTAGTTCCTATTTATTTTGATATTTACAAACACATCATTCTATTTGTCACAATGATATTTTGCATGTTATTTCTGCTACCTGGAACATCCTTCCCTAAAGACTCAGTTCAAATGTCACCTCTTATATTGCTTCCCAAGGCACCTTAGAAGAGGCCCTGAACAAAAGTAATACATGAGGTAAACTGAATGCTTCCAAAGTCATCTTTTCATTTTTGTTTAATGATTCCAATGGTCAATATAAGCACATTTTCTCCTTCATATGGTTCTTTCCTGATGGATATTAGCCTTACTAATTTATTATTGGTAAAAGCAGAGACATTACTTTGCCAACAAAGGTTTGTCTAGTCAAGGCTATGGTTTTTCCTGTGGTCATGTATGGATGTGAGAGTTGGACTGTGAAGAAGACTGAGCGCTGAAGAACTGATGCTTTTGAACTGTGGTGTTGGAGAAGACTCTTGAGAGTCCCTTGGACTGCAAGGAGATCCAACCAGTCCATTCTGAAGGAGATCAGCCCTGGGATTTCTTTGGAAGGGATGATGCTAAAGCTGAAACTCCAGTACTTTGGCCACCTCATGCGAAGAGTTGATTCATTGGAAAAGACTCTGATGCTGGGAGGGATTGGGGGCAGGAGGAGAAGGGGACAACAGAGGATGAGATGGCTGGATGGCACCACTGACTCGATGGACATGAGTCTGGGTGAACTCCGGGAGTTGGTGATGGACAGGGAGGCCTGGCGTGCTGTGATTCATGGGGTCACAAAGAGTCGGAAACGACTGAGTGATTGATCTGATCTGATGTTGCCTTAAAAATGTTGTATCAATTTCTCTTAAGTTTTAATACCCAATCACTGGTATAAATATATCTAGTGGGTGAACTTTTACTGTGATATGCTTGCTGTGTTTTGACTGTGGTCTATTGGTCCAAAACATTAGTGATACATATTCATAAAGGTTTCTATAGAGATAACCAAGATCATGGTAATGCCTTCTATGATTATTTTTTTTTTACAGTAGCGAACAATCTCTGAGATATTCAAGAACAGAATCAATGCCTTGTGTTTCAAGTGATTAAAGTAGTAGGCATACAATAAGAACATAATAAATGTTTGAGGAATAAAGGAATTACATAGCAGAAAGTCCCCAATTTTTTTTTTCTAGCACCTTAGAACGTTACTGAGTTTTAATATTTGAGAATGAATGCTATGTAGGATATGGGGATTCTATACTTCAGTGGTTAGGCAAGTGATTCATAGGGAGCTGATATTTAAACTAGGCTTCAACCTCTTTCTTCCCAACCTCTGTCTCAAGGCTGTTATTATAAACAAAGTATAGCGAGAGAGCAATTTCCATATAGAGATTGTTAGCCATATAGCTTATCATTTGAAATGTTTCTATCTGTAAGTTTTGGGGTCACAGGTCTAAGCCTGGGAAGGTAGGTGATAGGAAACACTACCTGTAACTTTGACTATCACAGTTTATAGCTGGCCAGAACTGTCTACTCAAGGACAGGAAGGTATTTTTATTTTTTAAAATATAAATTTATTTATTTTAATTGGAGGCCAATTACTTTACAATATTGTAGTGGTTTTGCCATACATTGACATGAATCCGCCACGGGTGTACATGTGTTCCCCATCCTGAACCCCTCTCCCACCTCCCTCCCCATCCCATCCCTCTGGGTCATCCCAGTGCACCAGCGTCGAGCACCCTGTCTCATGCATCAAACCTGGACTGGTGATTCATTTCACATATGATAATATACATTTTTCAATGCCACTCTCCCAAAACATCCCACCCTCGCCCTCTCCCACAGAGTTGTATACATCTGTGTCTCTTTTGCTGTCTCGCATATAGGGTTATCGTTACCATCTTTCTAGATTCCATGTATATGTGTTAGTATACTATATTGGTGTTTTTCTTTCTGGCTTACTTCACTCTGTATAATAGGCTGCAGTTTCATCCACCTCATTAGAACTGATTCAAGTGTATTCTTTTAATGGCTGACTAATATTCCATTGTGTATATGTACCACTGCTTTCTTATCCATTCGTCTGCTGATGGACATCTAGGTTGCTTCCATGTCCTAGCTATTATAAACAGTGCTACGATGAATATTGGGGTACATGTGTCTCTTTCAATTCTGGTTTCCTCGGTGTGTATGTCCAGCAGTGGGATGGCTAGGTCATATGGCAGTTCTATCTCCAGTTTTTTAAGGAATCTCCACACTGTTCTCCATAGTGGCTGTACTAGTTTGCATTCCCAACAACAGTGTAAGAGGGTTCCCTTTTCTCCACACCCTCTTCAGCATGTATTGCTTCTGGACTTTTGGATAGCAGCCATTCTGACTGGCATGAAATGGTACCTCATTGTGGTTTTGATTTGCATTTCTCTGATAATGAGTGATGTTGAGCATCTTTTCATGTGTTTGTTAGCCATCTGTATGTCTTCTTTGGAGAAATGTCTGTTTAGTTCTTTGGCCCATTTATTGATTGGGTCGTTTATTTTTCTGGAATTGAGCTGCAGGAGTTGCTTGTATATTTTTGAGATTAATTCTTTGTCAGTTGTATCATTTGCTATTATTTTCTCCCATTTTGAAGGCTGTCTTTTCACCTTGCTTATAGTTTCCTTTGTTTGCAAAAACTTTTAAGTTTAACTAGGTCCCATTTGTTTATTTTTGCTTTTATTTCCATGCTCTGGGAGGTGGGTCATAGAGGATCCTGCTGTGATTTATGTCTGAGAGTTTTTTGCCTATGTTTTCCTCTGGGAGTTTTATAGTTAGTTTCTGGTCTTATGTTTAGATCTTTAATCCATTTTGAGTTTATTTTTGTGTACGGCATTAGAAAATGTTCTAGTTTCATTCTTTTACAAGTGGTTGACCAGTTTTCCCAGCACCACTTGTTAAAGAGATTGTCTTTTCTCCATTGTATATTCTTGCCTCCTTTGTCAAAGATAAGGTGTCCATAGGTGCGTGGATTTATCTCTGGGCTTTCTATTTTGTTCCATTGATCTATACTTCTGTCTTTGTTCCAGTACCGTACTGTTTTGATGACTGTAGCTTTGTAGTAGAGCCTGGAGTCAGGCAGGTTGATTCCTCCAGTTCCATTCTTCTTTCTCAAGATTGCTTTGGCTATTCAAGGTTTTTTGTATTTCCTAACAAATTATGAAATTATTTGTTCTACTTCTCTGAAAAATACCATTGGTAGCTTGATAGGGATTGCATTGAATCTATAGATTGCTTTGGGTTATACTCATTTTCACTATACTGAGTCTTCCAATCCATGAACATGGTATATTTCTCCATCTATTAGTGTCCTCTTTGATTTCTTTCACCAGTGTTTTATAGTTTTCTATATATAGGTCTTTTGTTTCTTTAGGTAGATATATTTCTAAGGTTTTACTATTTTCATTGCAATCATGAATGGGCTTGTTTCCTTAATTTCTCTTTCTATTTTCTCTTTATTAGTGTATAGGAATGCAAGGGATTTCTGTGTGTTAATTTTATATCCTGCAACTTTACTATATTCATTGATTAGCTCTAGTAATTTTCTGGTGGAGTCTTTCAGGTTTTCTATGTAGAGGATCATGTCATCTGCAAATAGTGAGAGTTGTACTTCTTCTTTTCCCATATGGATTCCTTTTATTTATTTTTCTGCTCTGATCACTGAGGCCAAAACTTCCAAAACTATGTTGAATAGTAGTAGTGAGAGTGGGCACCCCTGTCTTGTTCCTGACTTTAGGGGAAATGCTTTCAATTTTTCACCATTAAGGATAATGTTTGCTGTGGGTTTGTCATACTTTTATTATGTTGAGGTATGTTCCTTCTATTCCTGCTTTTTGGAGGGTTTTTATCATAAATGGATATTGAATTTTATCAAAGGCTTTCTCTGCATATATTGAGATAATCATACGGCTTTTATCTTTCAATTTGTTAATGTGGTGTATTACATTGATTGATTTGCGGATATTGAAGAATCCTTGCATCCCTGGGATAAAGCCCACTTGGTCATGATGTATGATCTTTTTAATATGTTTTTGGATTCTGCTTGCTAGAATTTTGTTAAGGATTTTTGCATCTATGTTGATCAGTGATATTGGCCTGTAGTTTTCTTTTTTTGTGGCACCTTGTCTGGTTTTGGTATTAGCGTGATGGTGGCCTCATAGAATGAGTTTGGAAGTTTACCGTCCTCTGCAATTTTCTGGAAGAGTTTGAGTAGGATAGGTGTTGGGTCTTCTCTAAATTTTTGGTAGAATTCAGCTGTGGAGCCATCTGGTCCTGGGCTTTTGTTTGCTAGGAGATTTCTGATTAGAGTTTGAATTTCCATGCTTGTGATGGGTCTGTTAAGATTTTCTATTTCTTCCTGGTTCAGTTTTGGAAAGTTGCACTTTTCTAAGAATTTGTCTATTTCTTCCAAGTTGTCCATTTTATTGGCATATAGGTGCTGATAGTAGTCTCTTATGATCCTTTGTATTTCTGTGTTGTCTGTTGTGATCTCTCCATTTTCATTTCTAATTTTATTGATTTGATTCTTCTCCCTTTGTTTTTTGAAGTCTGGCTAATAGTTTATTAATTTTATTTAACTTCTCAAAGAACCAGCTTTTGGCTTTGTTGATTTTTGCTATAGTCTCTTTTGTTTCATTTGCATTTATTTCTGCCCTAATTTTTAAGATTTCTTTCCTTCTACTAACCCTCGGGTTCTTCATTTCTTCCTTTTCTAGTTGCCCTAGGTGTAGAGTTAGGTTATTTATTTGACTTTTTTTTTCTTGTTTCTTGAGGTAAACCTGTATTGCTATGAACCTTCCCCTTAGCACTGCTTTTACAGTGTCCCATAGGTTTTGGGTTGTTGTGTTTTCATTTTCATTTGTTTCTATGCATATTTTGATTTCTTTTTTGATTTATTCTGTGATTTGTTGGTTACTCAGCAGCACGTTGTTCAGCTTCCATATGTTGGAATTTTTAATAATTTTTCTCCTGTAATTGACATCTAATCTTACTGTATTGTGATCAGAAAAGATGCTTGAAATGATTTCAATTTCTTTGAATTTACCAAGGCTAGATTTATGGCCGAGGATGTGATCCATCCTGGAGAAAGTTCCATGTGCACTTGAGAAAAAGGTGAAATTCATTGTTTTGGGGTGAAATGTCCTATAGATATCAATTAGGTCTAACTGGTCTATTGTATCATTTAAAGTTTGTATTTCCTTGTTAATTTTCTGTTTAGTTGATCTATCCATAGGTGTGAGTGGGGTATTAAAGTCTCCCATTAGTCAAGGCTATGGTTTTTCCTGTGGTCATGTATGGATGTGAGAGTTGGACTGTGAAGAAGGCTGAGCGCCGAAGAATTGATGCTTTGAACTGTGGTGTTGGAGAAGGCTCTTGAGAGTCCCTTGGACTGCAAGCACATCCAACCAGTCCATTCTGAAGGAGATCAGCCCTGGGATTTCTTTGGAAGGAATGATGCTAAAGCTGAAACTCCAGTACTTTGGCCACCTCATACGAAGAGTTGATTCATTGGAAAAGACTCTGATGCTGGGAGGGATTGGGGGCAGGAGGAGAAGGGGACGACAGAGGATGAGATGGCTGGATGGCATCACTGACTTGATGGACGTGAGTCTGGGTGAACTCCGGGAGTTGGTGATGGACAGGGAGGCCTGGCGTGCTGTGATTCATGGGGTGCAAAGAGTTGGACATGACTGAGCGACTGATCTGGTCTGATCTCATCTGATTATTGTGTTATTGTTAATTTCCCCTTTCATACTTGTTAGCATTTGTCTTACATATTGTGGTGCTCCTATGTTGGGTGCATATACATTTATAATTGTTATATCTTCTTCTTGGATTGATCCTTTGATCATTATGTAGTATCCTTTTTTGTCTCTTTTCACAGCCTTTATTTTAAAGTCTATTTTATCTGATATGAGTATTGCCACTCCTGCTTTCTTTTGGTCTCTATTTGTGTGGAATATCTTTCTCCAGCCCTTCACTTTCAGTCTGTATGTGTCCCTTGTTTTGAGGTGGGTCTCTTGTAGACAGCATATATAGGGGTTTTGTTTTTGTATCCATTCAGCCAGTCTTTGTCTTTTGATTGGGGCATTCAACAAATTTACATTTAAGGTAATTATTGATAAGCATGATCCATTTACTTTGTTGTTTTGGGTTCAAGTTTATACACCCTTTCTGTGTTTCCTGTCTAGAGAAGATCATTTAGCATTTGTTGAAGAGCTGATTTGGTGGTGCTGAATTCTCTCAGCTTTTGCTTGTCTGTAAAGCTTTTGATTTCTCCTTCATATTTTATTGAGATCCTTGCTGGGTACAGTAATCTGGGTTGTAGGTTTTTCTCTTTCATCACTTTAAGTATGTCCTGCCATTCCCTCCTGGCCTGAAGAGTCTCTATTGAAAGATCAGCTGTTATCCTTATGGGAATCCCCTTGTGTGTTATCTATTGTTTTTCCCTTGCTGCTTTAATATTTGTTCTTTGCGTTTGATCTTTGTTAATTTGATTAATATGTGTCTTGGGGTGTTTCACCTTGGGTTTATCCTGTTTGGGACTCTCTGGGTTTCTTGGACCTGGGTGACTATTTCCTTCCCCATCTTAGGTAAGTTTTCAATTATTATCTCCTCAAGTATTTTCTCATGGTCTTTCTTTTTGTCTTCTTCTTCTGGGACTCCTATGATTCGAATGTTGCAGCATTTAACATCATCCCAGATGTCTTTGAGGTTGTCCTCATTTCTTTTAATTCTTTTTTCCTCTCTGCTTCATTTATTTCTACCATTCTATCTTCTACCTCACTTATCCTATCTTCTGCCTCTGTTATTCTACTGTCGGTTCCCTCCAGAGTGTTTTTTTATCTCATTTATTGCATTATTCATTATATATTGACTCTTTTTTATTTCTTCTAGGACCTTGTTAAACATTTCTTGCATCTTCTCAATCCTCGTCTCCAGGCTATTTATCTGTTACTCCATTTGTTTTCAAGATTTTGAATCATTTTCACCATCATTATTTGGAATTCTTTATCAGGTAGATTCCCATCTCTTCCTCTTTGGTTTGGTTTGATGGGCATTTATCCTGTTCCTTTACCTACTAGGTATTTCTCTGCCTTTTCATCTTTAGATTGCTGTGTTTGGGGTGGCCTTTCCATATTCTAGCATTTGTGGTTCCTCTTTATTGTGGAGGTTCCTCACTGTGGGTGGGGTTGAACGGGTGGCTTGTCAAGGTTTCCTGGTTAGGGAAGCTTGTGTCGGTGTTCTGGTGGGTAGAGCTGGATTTCTTCTCTCTGGATTGCAATGAAGTGTCCAGTAGTGAGTTCTGAGATGTCAGTGGGTTTGGTGTGACTTTGGGCAGCCTGTATATCGAAGCTCAGGGCTATGTTCCTGTGTTGCTGGAGAATTTGCGTGGTATGTCTTGCTCTGGAACTTGTTGGCCCTTGGGTGGTGCTTGGTTTCAGTGTAGGTATGGAAGTTTTTGATGAGCTCTTATCAATTAATGTTCCCTGGAGTCAGGAGTTCTCTATTGTTCTCAGGATTTGGACTTAGGCCTCCTGCCTCTGGTTTTCAGTCTTATTCTTACAGTAGCCTCAAGACTTCTCCATCTCCTTTTGAAGACAATGGGCTGCCTTTCTGGGTGCCTGATGTCGTCTGCCAGCATTCAAAAGTTGTTTTGTAGAATTTGCTCAGTGTTCAAATGTTCTTTCAATGAATTTGTGAAGGAGAAAGCGGTCTCCCCGTACTATTCCTCCACCATCTTAGGACTTCCAGGAAGGTATTTTTAAAAGTGCTTATCTGAGAAGAATTTGTATTGGTTCAGTTTGGGGCTTTTGCTGGCAAAATATAGCCTGGTTAAATTTTGTTCTGCTGTTCTGTTGCTTTAATCAGAATCAATCCAACTTTTTTCAGGAGCATGGGGTTGTTCAGACTTTTCTCGGGGTGCAAAACTGTTTACCGGGAGAGTCTAGTTCCGGAAAGGAAAGCAAGCCAGAAAGGAAAAAAGAAACAATCTCCAAACCAGTTAAGATGAATTCTATTCATATATATAATTAGGGAAATCAAAATCAAGGGGATAGAAGAAACCAATAAAGAAATGAACAAAGGACATGAGCCACTTACATGAAAAATATATATCCTTTAAGCATATGAAAAGATGGTCTATTTCACTCATAATAATGGAAATACCATTATTTTAACTATAAATTTAAATTACCCTGACAGTAAAGGCAAAGGACCTAGTATATCCAAAGAAAATTTTTTAAAAGAACAAAGTTGGAGAACTTACATTACCTGACATCAAGTCATACTATAAAAATACTGTAATGTAAACAGTTGTTACTGACTTAGGATAGTAAAATAGGTAGAATTGAGAGCACAGAAATACACCTACACATAAAAATTATTTCATTTTTGACACAGGCACCAACATAATCCAATGGGGAAAGAGCTATTTTAAATAAATGATGCTAAGCAAAAATCATTTAAAATGGATGACAGTCTCCAATATAAAAGCTAAAACTGTAAAACTTACAAAAATAAAACAGAATATATTTGTAACTTTGGAACAGGGAAAGTTTTCTTAGGCAAAACACAGAAAATAATAATCATACAACAAAAAACTGATAAATAAAAAATCAATAAAATTAAAACTTTTGCTCATCAAAATACACTGATAATAAAATGAATAGGCAAGCCAGACAGGAATAAAATACTCATAAACATATATTTGACAAAGAACCAGCATGCAGGATATGTAAAGGTCACTTCCAACTTATCAATAAAAAAGGGGAACAAACCATATTTCAAAGTGGGAAAAATATCTGAATGTGTAAATAATCTGCACATACATGCAAAAGAGCTCAACATCAATAGTCATCAGGGAAATGCAAACTGAAACCAAAACACATTACCAACATACCTACTAAAATTCAAAAATGAAAAGATCGATAACAGCAAATGCTGGAGAGAATGCAGAACAACTGAAACTTTCATACTGTATTGGTTAGAAAATGATACAATCATTTTGGGAAAAGGTCTATTAGTTTCTTTTTTTACTACTAGGTATAGGTGATTTACAGTATTATATAAGTTTCAGGTGTACAACATAGTGATTCACAATTTTTTTCAATTTTTATTTATTTAAAAAATTTATTTATTTTTTAAGTGGTGGAAAGCTGCTTTATAATTTTGTGTGGGTTTCTGTAATACAATAGTCAGTATTACAGAACAACTGTACTGTGATTCACAATTTTAAAGGTTATATAGTCCATTTATAGCTATTATAAAAATACTGGCTATATTTCTGGTACTGTACAGTATGTCCTTGTAGCTTATTTTATACATAGCTTCTACCTCTTAATCCCTTACCCTATCTTACCCCTCCCCACTGATAACCACTAGATTGTTTTCTATATCTAAGAGTCTGTTCCCTCTTTGTTATATTCACCAGTTTGTTTTTTTTTTTTTTAGATTCTACATATAAGCCCTATCATACAGTATTTGTCTTTTTCTGTCTGATTTGTTTCACTAAGCATAATATCCTCCAAGTCCATTCAAGTTGTTGGAAATGGCAAAACTTCATTTTGCCTTTTTTTTTTTTTTAACTGTGTGTGCACGTGTGCTCAGTCATGACTCTTTGCAACCCCATGGAATGTAGCCCACCAGGCTCCCCTGTCCATGGGATTTCCCAGGGCAGAATACTGAAGTGGGTTGCTGTTTCCTCCTCCAGAGTGTCTCCTGAGTCTCCTAAAATGGCAGGCAGACTCTTTACCACTGTGTCACCTGGGAAGCCCTGTTGTGAATAGTACTGCCATGAATGGGCTCCCCAGGTGGTGCTAGTGGTAAAGAACCTGCCTGCCAATACAGGAGATGTAAGAGACACTGTGTTCAATTTTTGGGTCAGTAAGATCCCCTGGAGGAGGGCATAGCAGTCTACTCCAGTATTCTTGCTTGTATAATCCCATGGACAGAAGAGCCTGGTGGGCTATAGTCCATAGGGTCGCACAGAGTTGGATACCTGAAGCGATTTAGCATGCACACACTGCAGTGAATATTAGGAGGCATGTGTCTTTTTGAATTATAGTTTTCTCTGGATATATGCCCAGGAGTGGGATTGCTGGATCAATATGGTAGTTCTATTTTTAGTTTTTTGAGAAACTTCCATACTGTTTTCCATAGTGGCTATACCAATTTATGTTCCTACCAATAGAGTACAAGACTTCCCTGTGAAAGGTCTAGTAGTTTCTCATACAACAAACACACATTTTTCTTATGACCCAACATTTCTACTCTCAGCTACTTAATCAAGCATAACGAAAGCATATACCCATTAAAAATTTGTAAAATAATGTTCTTAAGAATTTTCCTCATAATAATACAAAACTTGTCACAGTCCAGGTATCCATCAACATTGAATGGATAGACAAACTTTGATATACTTGTACAACAAAACGCTCAATAAGAAAAAATAAAGAACTACTGATAAACACAACAACGTGAATGGATTTCAAAAACAATAGTCTGAGCGAAAGAAGCCTTACAAAGAAAGTACATGCTGTATAATTCCAAATGGATTTCTAAAATAGGCAGAATTAATTTATGATAAAAAATCATTACAGTATGGTTGCCATTGTGGATGCTAGGGTAAGAACTGAGGAAAGGGTCAAAAGGGAAATTTCTAGCATTATATGTTGATAGGGGTTTGGTGACACAGAATTATGTATCTGCTAAAATCCAGAAAATGTACCCTTAAGATTTGCACATTTCATTTATTGTGAATTTTGTATCAAAGAAAAAGAACCACCATAGAATTGCAATGAATGACAAGCATGCAGCAGTACTGAAGGAGAAGTTATTGCTGTTGTAGTTAACTTTGAGTTGCATTAAAAATAAGTCAATGTAAGGAGAAAGGGATGGACAAATATTTGGCAAATCTTACATAGTAAAATGTTGATAGTAGCATATCAATGGTGGGTATAAAGTAGTCACTATCAAATTCTTTCTACTTTGTTGTATAAATACAATTTTTAAAAATTAAATGTTGGAAGAGAGAAAAAATACTAGTGTAGAATCTAGGTGGTAGATATATGGATTTTCCCTGTACAATTATTGTTAGTATTTTATGTGTGTTTGAAACTTCTCACAATAAAATGTTTAGAAAACTATACTGAGATACCTACTTGTTTCCAACAGTTTGGCAAAAAATCCAAGAGGTCATCAACATACTCATTTAGCAAGGCTGTGGGGAAACAAGCACACTCATACATTTTTGCTGGGAGTGTAAAGGGGTACAAGTTTATGGGTGATAAATCCAATTAACTAGAAAGCCCATGTTACTGTCAATATATAGAATCTGTCAATATATAGAAATGCATTTGTCTTTCCATTCAGAAAATCCATTTTTATTGTTCTATTCTAACATTATACATATGAAATTACATGTATGCAAGAGTATTCACTGTAGCATTATTTCTAATAAGAAGATTGCTAAAATCCCAATCTGGCAACTAGCAACTGGTAGAACAAACTGTGGTATACCCAAGCAATTCAATACTAGGCAATTTTTTTTTAAATCATGATCTCTATACACTAATATGGAGGGATCTCTAAAATATAAAGTTAAATGAAATAAGTAAAATGCAAAGAGTCAAAAGGTAGTGCTCTATTTTTTGAGAAAGGTAGGAAATATATATACATATATATGTGTATATATATATATTCCTATTGACTTGTATTTGTATGAAGGAACACCAGAAGGATAAATAACTAAAAAATATCTATACATGTGATGTGGAGGAACAAAGTAGATGGAGATGTGATAAAAGGACAACTTCTTATAAAAGTGTAACTTCAATACATATATATCACCTATACAATGAAATAAAACATAAAAATATCAATGGAGGATTTTTAAAAAACCATGATGGGGAGTAATATGGGCTTTCTAGTTAATTGGATTTATCACCCATAAACTTTCCCAACAGTTTCAATTTCTTCAAAAGTTAAAAGCAAATTAAGAAGCAGTAAATGCCTCCATACCTTTTGGTCCAGGTAGCCCATCCAAGCCAGCTTGTCCTGGAGGACCTTGAGGTCCTGGGAAACCACGATCCCCTTTTGGACCAAGTATTCCTTTGAAACCTGGGAGTCCTGGAGGCCCAGGTGGCCCAGGTAGCCCAAATCCTGGTTCTCCCTAGAGCATACACACGATAAAACACAACAAAATTCCCATGACTTTCTTGGTGTTTACTGTTTACCATAGAGAATTTAAAGCAGACAACACAAGGTAATATTCCCCCCTGCTATGATACAGGGAATAGGATAAATAAATGAAAAGTAATTGGTATGCAGTACAGAACATCTGGAAGGACAGGAAACGGCTTAGTAAAACAAATAGAATTATTTGGTCTGGTTTCAGGACAAGAAAGAAGTATCTGAGAGAGCATGAGACTAAAGAACTCAAGTGAGGAAATGTGATTACAGATTGCTGCTGCTAAGTCGCTTCAGTCGTGTCTGACTCTGTGCAACCCCATAGACAGCAGCCCACCAGGTTCTGCCATTCCTGGGATTCTCCAGGTAAGAACACTGGAGTGGGTTGCCATTTCCTTCTCCAATGCATGAAAGTGAAAAGTGAAAGTGAAGTCACTCAGTTGTGTCTGACTCTTCGTGACCCCATCGACTGTAGCCCACCAGGCTCCTCCGTCCATGGGATTTTCCAGGCAAGAGTACTAGAGTGGGTTGCCACTGCCTTCTCCAGATTACAGATTAGGTGATTATTTTACATTTGACTAAGAATGATAATGGAATTGTGGGTTTTGTATAAAATGTCCATTTACTTAGAGGTGAATACTGAAGTATTATATGTATTTATGAGCCTCCCAGGTGGCTCAGTGGTAAAGAATCTGCTTGCCAATGCAGGAGATACGGGAGACATGAGTTCAAGCCCTGGGTAGGGAAGATCCCCTACAGGAGGAAATGGCAACCCACTCTAGTATTCTTGCCTGAAAAATCCCATGGACAGAGGAGCCTGGTGGGTTACAGTCCATGAGGTCACAAGAGTCAGACATGACTGAGCGAGCAAAACACATATATATTTATATGTGAAATGACACAATATTGAGATTTAGGTTAAAATCTTTCAGCAAGGGAAAAAAAAAGAGTAGATGAAGCAAATATGATAAAATATTGATAATTTGGCATCTGAGTGACAGGTATATGAAAGTTCATTGTTATTATTCCTTGCAGTTTTGCGTTCATTTGAAAAGGTTTATAATAAAATAAAAACAATTACTAGAGAAGTGATTTCTCATGAGAACTGTGGTCATGATCAATGTTTCTTTCCATGGGAAAAAATGTAGTAATGATAAAAACACAGGAAATTTAAATTAATTAAGCACAGAGAAAATACAGGAACAGTTAGGATAATTATGTACCACAATAGTTTGCTGAAGACTGACTAAGGAAAATTTTAGATCAGATAAAATATAAAAAGAGGAGAGGAAACCAACTTAAACACAGTATTATTATTACTAAGTCAATAGCAGTGATTTGAATTATGTATCTGGGATGGAACAGAGGGAAAAAGTATGAGATGTGCTTGACATGATGTGTGTGTGTGTGTGTTAGTCACTTAGTCATATTCAACTCTTTGTGATCCCAAGGACTATAGCGTGCCAGACTCCTCTGTCCATGGGATTTTTCCAGGCAAAAATACTGGAGTGGGTTGCCATTCCCTTTTCCAGGGGATCTTCCCGACCCACGGATCAAACTCAGGTCTCTTACACTGCAAGCGGTTTCTTTACTGCTTGAGCTACCAGTGAAGCCCACTTGTGATATTCAACACCATTTCAACCAACCACCATACAGACATGGGCAGAGATTAAGTGGAATAGCGATACTACAGAAAAGCACAGAGGAAGCTGACGATTGTATTCTCTCATTCTCATCAAATAACCAGTCATTCTAAAACAAGTTCAGAATTTTTTTAAAATTTTGCTTCAAATTCGACCTCTTGGACTATTAAAAAAGTGTTTGGAGTTAAATATTTTTAAATAAAAATACAGTAAGTTAAGTGCTATTTATATAGTACAGACTTGGGATGATGTCTAAGTCAAAATAGAGAAAGCTAAGGGAAGGAAAGGCTTCCCTGGTGGCTCAGATGGTAATGAATCCACCTGCAATGCAGGAGATGTGGGTTCGATCCCTGGGTTGGGAAGATCCCCTGGAGGAGGGCATGGCAACCCACTCCAGTATTCTTGCCTGGAGAATCCCATGGACAGAGGAGGCTGGTGGGCCACAGTCCACAGGGTTGCAAAGAATCGGACACAATTGAGCAACTAAGCACAACACAAGAAAGGTAGGCGGAATAGAAAAAGAAGAAAGAAGGAAGTAAAATGTCTCAGACCTTTGGTCCTGGAAAGCCTGGTGGCCCAGAAGGACCTTCTAGACCGATTCTTCCAGGTGATCCAGGTGCTCCTGGAGGTCCTGGAATTCCAGGAAAACCTGTAAATTAGAAGTCATTTTTAATCCCCAAAGAGAAGACACTGTAAGAAAGATACCCAAACTCCTAAACCCACATTTCACCCTATTATATCATGCTTAGTGACTACAGTAAGATGTTAAAAGCACAATGACATTCTAGATGACTATTTCAGACCAAGCCTTACAAATACCTGATATTCTCTCTCAATCACCTTGTGGTCCTATTATTTTCATACAGGGCTAAATAGCATTTGTGGCTAATGCTCTTCTAAAAGAAAGTAAAAGCTATTACCAATGAGATAGAAGAACTAAACTTAAGAGATTAATTCCACACAAAAATGCAGAGAAACTTTTATTCTGCTTACATCTGGATATAGTATGATAAAAGGCCTACCACATAATTCTGGAAATGAGCTAAAAACAACGCAGATGTTATACACATATATACACATAAAATCAAATCTGACTCTTTTGAAGTCATTTAGTATAAATGATTAAGGACACATTTAAGCACTGTTCTCAGATTAAGACACATGTTTGCAGTTCATGAGAAAAAGTTCTGTGAAGAATAAAGCAGAACTGAAGCAACAGCCCTAGAAGTTTCAGCGAATCATGAGAATATGACTTAAGGATAAAACATTACTTGGATAAATGTGTGCAATAAATCAGTTTTCTGTTTAATATAATCCATTCATTTAACAAATATCTACTGAGTGCTTACTATGTGCCAAAAACTCTTTTGAGTCCTTAAAATATAATGGTGAACACAAAAGACACATTACTATGATTTTTAAAGTTTATATATCATTTTTGCATATCTAGGATTTAGATGTTTCCTTGTCTGGAAAGTTTTAGATAAAGACAACAAAACTTTAGCGCACACATTCTGTGACTTTTCATTTAAAACTTTTTATTACACAAAGGGTCTTCCTTAATGGCTCAGCAGATAAAAGAATCTGCCTGCAATGCAGGAGACATGCATTTAATCCCTGGTTGGGAAGATCCCTTGGAGGAGGAAATGACAACCCACTCCAGTATTCTTGCCTGAAAAATTCCATGGACACAGGAACCTGCTGGGTTACAGTCCAAACGATAGTAAAGAGTCAGACGTGACTGAGCACTGAGCAAACTACACATAGAAAAAGTTAAAACTAATATAGTTTATCTATTGTGTAAACTATATCACAGAATAATATCACTTTAAGCAGTTAACCTACCTTGGCTGCTACCCAGTCCTACATACCTTTGGGACCAGGTGGTCCAGGAAGCCCGATTCCAGGGAACCCCGGTTCTCCTTTGCTACCAGGTATTCCTGGCAAGCCTGGCTGGCCCGGGAGTCCAGGTTCACCTATGGAGAAACAGCAGGTTTTTTTCTGGAAGTAGCCAAAGAAAGAAGCCAACAAATGTTGAGGACATGGCCAAATAAATTCCTCACATACCTGGAAGACCTACTTCACCATCTCTGCCTGGGTGACCAGGCAGGCCAGGCTTCCCTGGTTGGGTTATAGTCTGACCTGGATCACCTTTAGGACCTATGTGGGAATTAACAGTGAATAGGAAGTGTTCACTTGACTAAAGACCTCCATTAATTAAAACAAAAAAATATTTATAATCTTTTGAAAATGCAAACTAATAAAAATTCAAGAGAAAAACAATCATATATATTTTCAAGGAAGATACTAAACAGAAGAATGAAATTTCAAAGAGAAAAGTATATTACAGTTTTAAGAATTTTCATGAAGATAGCATCTATAAAAATATTAGGCATCTGTAAAAATATTTTCTAAATGCAGCTCAAAAGAAAAATATTTCTTTTTGGTTAACTACTGGTACTTTAAGGTTTTATGTGCGCAAAGTCCAAGTACACATACTACTCATTAACTGAAATAAGACTTTGAAAAAGGTTGAGGATAAAGATGGATTTCTTAATCATGGCATAAAAAGCACTAACCATGAGAGAAAAGACTGATAAATTTGGCTACACTCAAATTGATTTCTGTTCATTAAAGACACCATAAAGAGAGTGAAAAGGGTAAGCCACAGTGAATGAAGATTTTGCAAAATAAATAGCTAAGAAAGAACTAATACACAGAATACACACACACACACTCCCCTCCAAATCAGTAAGAAAAACAATCCCAAAGAACAAATGGTCAAAACACTTGAATAGAAATGTCACAAATGGAAAATTCAAATGGTCAACAAACATATGAAAATATTAATGTTTGAACTTTATGTTAATGGAATCATGGGGTAAGTATTCTTTATGTTAACTTTGTGTATGGATATTGCATATTCATTTTTATTCATTTATATATCAGAGAAATATAAAATAAATCTGCCACCCTATATATCACACTCAACAGACTGGCAAAAGTGTAAAAGTAGCAATACAAAATGTTTTTGAAGATATAGACCAATAATAAATTTCTAATACTGCTGGTGGGAGTATGAATTGATACAACTGCTTTGGACATGGTTTGGAATTATCTGGTAAAACTGAAGATGTATTTATTCTATGCCTCAAAAATGCAAATCTTAAATACATACCCTAACCCAGTGACTGGCAATTGTTTTCTGTAAAGGACTAGACAGCATATACTTTAGGCTTTGTGGGCCATACATGGTCTCTGTAGCAACAACTTACCTCTGCAGCAGTAGTGCAAAAGTAAGCATAACAATAGTGAATGGGTGTGAATCTGTTCAAATAAAACTTTCATTTATGACAACATGTGGAGGGTCAGATTTGATTTATGAACTGTAGTTTGCTGATCCTTGCCACAGAGCACAAGAATATATAATAGAACGCACATAGAAGCATTATAATAACAGGCCCGAACAATAAATAATCCAATTGTCCATTAACAATAGAATGCATAAATCAATGGTGACACATACACAGTGGGACACTGTACAGCAATAAAAATGCTATATCCATATACAAAGTTAACATAAAGAATACTCACCCTATGATTAACATAAAGTTCAAAAAGAAGCATAAAGTACTTTATTTAGGAATATATATCTAGGTGATAAAACTATTTATGGAAGAAAATTATGCAAAAGTGAAGGCAGTGTTTACCTCTGGAGAAATGGAAGAAGATTTTTATCAGGAAAAGACAGAGAGGGGAGCATAGGTTTCCAGAATACTGGCAATGGATATTTCTTGGCACATGTGGTAGTTACGTGTGTGTTTCTATTGTAATTATTTGTTAAACTTTGCATTACGTATCATGCACTTAAAAACAACAACAGGAACAATAAATACAGTCAGAGAAACTTTAAAGAGAAGGCATTCTTAAAACATACACACACACGCACACACATGCACATACACATTTATGTTTCCTTGCTAAGGAGCTCTGGAAAGCCCAAATATAAATAGCCAGGGAAAAACACCTCTCATGAAAGGAACCCAAAATGGTCAAAAGATAATGCATTTCTGTTTTTAAGCACCAAACTAAAAATGAAACAACCATAGCAAACTCACCTGGTATTCCTGGTTGGCCTGGATTTCCTGCCACACCTTGTATGCCTTTTTCACCTACTGGACCTGGAGGGCCAAAACCAACAGGGCCCATAGGCCCCCTATTTCCTGGGAGACCTGGCAAACCTGGGTTCCCAGGGGGACCTCTTTCACCCTTAAAAGCCATTCCACCCTGAAAGGGAAAAGTTTAATACAGAAATACATAGATATAACAGCTATCTGTAGGTTGGTATTACTTAGTACAGCTAGAGAAATGATACAGCCATAATAGTTCTTCTTAAAAACTGAGTGTGTGTTACTATGGGATGGTATGTGTGATCACTCTATTTATACATTCTTTCATTCAACAAATATTTTTTGAGTTCCTACTATGTGCCAGGAACTGGTGATAGAGCAAAGAATAAAAATAGACTAAAGTCTCTAAGTTCATTAAGCTTACATTCTAGTGTTAAGTCAAAAAGTTTACAGGCTAGTTAACATTTTATAAAGTATCGCTTTCTACCTAAATATCCTAGGCTGTGTGTTGCACACAAAATAAGACTCTACTCATTTACGTTCAATCTTTAGGCTCCATGGCACATTTAACACAGCCATCTACTCACACTAATCTCTAAGCTTACTGTATATAAACCAAATTAGACCCTTGTTGTCAGGTCTAAACAAAACCACACAAGGCTATATAGGATAAGAAAATGGGAAACTTACACTGATCTACAGGCATCTTAACCTTCTGCCTATTTGGTCATAGCAAACAGTACTCAACATAATAGTGGGTTACGCAGAAAGAATTAACAAAACCACTTAGAGAAAAGAATTATAAAGAAACTCTACATAGTCAATAACAATGTGCCATTAGTACATATAATCACATTCTTTTAAGCATTGATGAGATGTTCATCTCAGCACCAGGCCCATCCTAGAAAACATCACTAACAATTTGACACCACAAAATCAAGAATATCAAACCAACTTACAGGTTCTCCTTTGGGGCCAGGAAGTCCTGGCAATCCATCCTGTCCAGGGGTGCCAGGTAAACCAGGAAGCCCTGGAGCTCCAGGGGAACCCAAATCTCCTTTGTCACCCTTCATTCCTGGAAATGTGAGGATGTCACCAGGTTCACCTTTAGGTCCAGGAAAGCCTGGAGCACCTGGAGCTCCTGGTATGCCCTGAGGGGTTAAAAAGGAAATAAAAGTGGAAAAAAAGAGGAGAGAGAAGAAAATCAGTTTCTTTTTTTCTAATATGTTCTCCAGTTTATCCAATCAACCTGCCCAATAACATTTAGTGTACAAAGCTATGAGTCAAATGAGACATATGAGCCTGCAAGAGTAAAAGAATCAAATAAATCATAATATAAAAACTAAATTTCCTTTATATATATCCACAAGTGAAAACTCAAGGTGTAAATGGGTTTCTTCTATTTCTTTTGCTCTATAATATACTCAAAACTTACTGTTAATCCTTTGGGACCAGTTGCACCAGCATGTCCTTTTTCGCCCTTCTGTCCAGGGAAACCAAGAGATCCTAATACACACACACACACACACACACACACACACACACACACAGAGAGAGAGAGAGAGAGAGAGAGAGAGAGATAGGGAGGGAGAGAGAGGGAGAGAGGAGAGAGTCAAATGAGCTTTGGGCTTGAAATTTTGATAAAGCTTATATAAACATCAACAAGTCAGGGAGTCAAGTCTTAAAGTAAAAACATCATTCAATCTCATTTGACAAGTCACATGTTGATTTCTCTATTTTATGTTCTCAAGATACAGAGATAATCCCTTCTTTTAGGTAAATCTAACCTTTCATGGTATATACAACATTGTATCCTTCAGTTCAGTTCAGTTCAGTCGCTCAGTCGTGTCCAACTCTTTGCGACCCCATGAATTGCAGCACGCCAGGCCTCCCTGTACATCACCAACTCCCAGAGTTCACCCAAACTCATGTTCATTGAGTCAGTGATGCCATCCAGCCATCTCATCTTCTGTCGTCCCCTTCTCCTCCTGCCCTAATCCCTCCCAGCATCAGGGTCTTTTCCAATGAATCAACTCTTTGCATGAGGTGGCCAAAGTATTGGAGTTTCAGCTTCAGCATCAGTCCTTCCAATGAACACTCAGGACTGATCTCCTTTAGGATGGACTGGTTGGATCTCCTTGCAGTCCAAGGGACTCTCAAGAGTCTTCTCCAACACCACAGTTCAAAAGCGTCAATTCTTCGGTGCTCAGCTTTCTTCACAGTCCAACTCTCACATCCATACATGACCACTGGAAAAACCATAGCCTTGACTAGACGGACCTTTGTTGGCAAAGTAATCTCTCTGCTTTTCAATATGCTATCTAGGTTGGTCATAACTTTCCTTCAAAGGAGTAAGTGTCTTTTAATTTCATAGTTGCAATCACCATCTGCAGTGTATTTCCAATTCCAAAGTGTCTCAAAGCTTGTAGCTACCAAGTACTATGCATAGAAGTACTCAGCTTCTATAAGCATCCCATTGTCAAAGGCAGAACGAGATAAGGACAAAGTCTGCATATTTTTCTCTGTTCTTACTTGAACAATTTTCCTAGATTCCTACCAGTTCTTTATTTGGTTTATCACTCCCTAAAATTTACTTTATGAAAAAGGATTGGTGCTCAAAGACTAGAGGAACTACTACTAAAGCAGTGTTTTCAAAATGGTTCCCTGAAACAGATGCATTTGCACCACCTGGGTACTGGCTAGAAATGCTAATTCTTGGGCCCTCCATCTCAGGTCTACTGAATCAAAAATTTGGGGGGTGGGACCCAGCAATATGGGTTTTAACAAGCCCTCCAAATAATTCTGATGCACTCCCAAGTTTGAAAATCACTAGACCAGAAGTACAAGGCTAGATGATGAACTTCCAGGGGCAGCTATTAGACTTGCTGAAAATCTATTTCCAAGCACCAAATGAAATGGTTCACTAGGGAGATACACTAGACAGAAAGGTAAGAGATCTGGCGTCTATTCTCAGCCCTGACTGACTCAGACATAAAGTGTGATTTCAAGAGAATATTGGGGTATTCCAAGAAGCAGCTAAGTGAAAGTGTTGTGGGTCTGATGGATATCAAATACAGTTCTGCTTGGAAATGGGGAAGGAGTTATATATAGAAAGAGGAAGACAAATATCATATGATACTGGTTACATGTGGAATCTAAAAAAAAAAGGGTACAAATGAACCTATCTACAAAATAGAATTAGAGTCACAGATGTAGAAAACAAATTTATGGCTACCTGGGAGTAAGTGGGGGATAAATTGGGAGACTGGGATTGACACATACACACCACTATACATAAAATAGATAATTTATTAATAAGGACCTTCTGCATAGCACAGGGAACTCTACTCAATACTTTGTAATGGCTTATATGGGAAAAGAATCTAAAAAAGGGTGGATATATGTATGTATATGTGTCTGATTTATTTTGCACTGCAGAAATTAACACATTATAAATCAACAGTACTCCAATAAAAATTACAAAAAAAGAGGAACAGTTTTTAAATTAAAATGAATAAAGAGGAATATTGGCAGTTGATTTCCAAAATCTAGTAAAAGCCCCATTTCTCAATGATAACATATGATACATCCCAATGACTAGAATCTGACACTGGAAATGATATTCAGGGGTCAAGCATTATTAACATTTTCCCCAGTTTTCTGGAATAAAAAAGTCTGACTCTGTTTAAGTTATTTTCTTCACCATATGGAAAATAAGGAAGATATTTTTCCTGGAATAATATTGTTGAAATGCTTTAATAGAAAATGTGGGTAGCTTCAGGTACAGAAAGCAAGAGCATAATTTATTTCATAGCAGATACTGATATTACATATTCAATTATTTATGAATATGAATGACTAGCTATAAAAGGAAAAACTGGCATCATTCTAAAACTATAAGCTCACTAATATCTAGCCAGAAATATTTTAAAGGTTGTCCCAAGGCAGAATGTTTTACCTGGGGGACCTGGAAGACCTGGCAAACCAGGCTGACCTGGAGGCCCTGAAACACCAGTTCCAATACAGTTGAAGCAGGTGTCACCTTTGTCACCTAGAGAAAACCATAATAAAAAACAAATTTTACTTCAATGGTTACATATATCTTCTTTAGACAGGTTCTAAAGAACTTAGCAGGGATTCCCAGGGGGATCTATGGTAAAGAATACCCCAGCCAATGCAGGACAAGCCAGTTCAATCCCTGGGTTGGGAAGATCCCCTGGAAGAGGAAACGGCAACCCACTCCAGTATTCTTGCCTGGAAAATCCCATGGACAGAAAAGCCTGACGGGCTACAGTCCATGGGGTTGCAAAAAGTTGGACATGACTGAGTGACTGAACACAAGGAAGTTTGCACTAAAGGACAATATTCCCACGCAACAGTGTAGTTAGAGAAGCTTATATTTAGAATCAATTCATTTGATATATATTTACTGAGCACCTACTATGTGCCAAGCACTATTAGAGGGGTCTATAATACATGATAAACAAAACAGACAAAATCCATACATGCATGGTGCTCACATTCTACCATTGGCTGAGTAAGTTAAACTGGATATACTTAGGGATGGGTGGCAGGTTGCAATTTTGAATAAGATAGTCAGGATAGAAATCCTTGAGAAGATGACATATGATAAAAATAAAAACTAAAGGACATGGCATGTGTGCAACAACTGTAGAGCAGTCCAGGCAGAAAGAGTAGCTATGTCTTCTAGCACACAGAAAGAATATCAAGGAGAAGAGATTACTGGAATAGAGTGAGGAAGGGAAACTAGCTCAGACCATTAACAGGTTATAACAAGTGGTATATCATAAAATATCATATAGGCCACCATGAAGACTGTGGCTTTTACTGTGAGTAAAATAAGAATCTAGGAGAAGAAATTCAACAGAAAAGCAACATGATATGACAAGTTTTAAAAGGAGGACTCTGGTTGCTATGTTAAGAATGTGATCTAAGTACAAGGATGGAAACATATTAACTATGTAAGTAGCTACTGCTGAAGTGATCTAGGAGAGATGGAAGCTCATTCCAGAGTGACGGCAATGAACATGATGAGAATTGGTTAGATTCTGGACATATTTGAAGGTAGAGCCAATGGGATTTTCTCATGGATCACATAAAGAATGCAAAAGAAGGGGGGAATCAAAGATGACGTCAATATACATCAAAAATCAAAATAAAAAAGGAAAACAATAAAGCTTTTAGAAGAAAACATAGAGGAATATCATCAGGTCCTTGGGGTAAGCAAAGATTTCTAAAATAGAACAGAAATAGCACTAATCATAAAAGAGGATGTTTATAATTTGATTTCTGTTAATTAACAACCTCTCTTCAAGAAAAGACATGAGTAAAAAATCAAGTCACAGAACGGGAGAATATATTTGTGATACATATATCCAACAACCCAATTAAACACAGAAAAAAATAAGTACTTTACAAAGAGAATGTACAAACTATACAAGAGGCTCAGCATCAATAATTGTGAGAGAAGTGGAAACTAAATTCTCTTTGTCAAATGGTTTGGTGATATCTATGGAATCAAAATCTATACCTATCCTGCTGCTGCTAAGTCGCTTCAGTCGTGTCCGACTCTGTGTGACCCCATAGACGGCAGCCCACCAGGCTCCCCTGTCCCTGGGATTCTCCAGGCAAGAATACTGGAGTGGGTTGCCATTTCCTTCTCCAATGCGTAAAAGTAAAAAGTGAAAGTGAAGTCGCTCAGTCGTGCCTGACTCTTAGCGACCCCATGGACTGCAGCCTACCAGGCTTCTCCGTCCGTGGGATTTTCCAGGCAAGAGTACTGGAGTGGGTTGCCATTGCCTTCTCTGATAAGGTTTACACAACAGGAATGAATGCTTATATCCTATAATACATACATACATATATATATATATATGTATATACACACACATATATGCATGTATGACATAATATATATATGAATGTTCATAGCAGCTTTATTCATAATAGCCCCAGACCAAATGCCCATTAACATTAGAATGGATATTTAGGAATATTTAATAGACATAATATTAAGCAAAACAAACCAGATAAAATATTAAGACATAAAAGGGCCTACATGATTCCATTTCTACAAAGTTCAAGGCAAACTGAGAGGACAAAACAGTGGTTACCTTTGCAAGTGCTGATTAGGATGCACAAAAGAGTCTTCTAGAATCCTGGTTAAGTTCTAAATTTTGATTTAGATAGCAGTTACATATGAGATGATAGACACACATATAGAGATACACATATAGAGACAGAGTGTATATAGGGAGAGACATATCTATATAGATAGAGACATATCTATTATATGTGTGTGTGTGTGTGTGTGTGTGTGTGTGTGTGTGTGTGTGTGTGTAGCTCAGTTGGTAAAGAGTCTGCCTGCAATGCAGGAGACCTGGGTTCGATCCCTGGGTCAGGAGGATCCTCTGGAGAAGGAAATGGCAATCCACGCCAGTATTCTTGCCTGGAGAATCCCATGGACAGAGGAGCCTGGCGGGCTACAGTTCATGGGGTCACAAAGAGTTGGACACGACTGAGAGAATAACACTTTCACTTTCAACACTTTCCACATAGAAGATAAAATCATCACAGTGTCTTACAAGGTCCTGTATGATCTGCCACAGACTGCCCCCTCCCTCAAATTATATTACATCATATTCTACGGTTCTCCTCCCAGCCCTGCCATGCACCCTGGCCTAGGCTCAGTCTACTCCAGTCACAATGGCTCCCTTTCACATATATGCCAGGGAGGAAGGAATAAAAACAGAGCATGTAATTTATTGAAAACCAAGTGAATAAACTGCTTAAAGAATGCAAAAATCAAGTAAAATAAGGACTGAGACAATATTTGAATTGGTAGTGAATAATCCCATGGACAGAGGAGCCTGGTGGGCTATAGCCCATACAGTCACAACACTGAAGTGACTTAACACACACAGGCTACTGGTGACTTTGATAAAAACAGCATCTATGGAGTGATGCGAGTGTGTGTGTGGGGGGGAGGCGAGTCCTGATTAGAGTACGTTTAACAGAAAACGATGGGCTTTCCTAATAGCTCAGCTTATAAAGAATCCGCCTGCAATGCAGGAGACCCAGGTTCAATTCCTGGGTCAGGAAGATTCACTGGAGAAGGGATAGGCTACCCACTCCAATATTCTTGGGCTTCCCTGGTGGCTCAGCTGGTAAAGAATCCACCTGCAATGTGGGAGACCTGGGTTCAATCCCTGGGCTGAGAAGGTCCCCTGGAGAAGTGAAAGGCTACCCTCTCCAGTATTCTTGCCTGGAGAATTCCATGGACTATATAGTCCATGGGGTTGCAAAGAGTCAGACACGACTGAGCGACTTTCATTTCACTAACAGAAAATGAGAGGAGAGGAGAGTTATCTAGAGACAGTGAGTAGAAAATTATTGAAGAGTTTTGCTGCAAATGAAAGAACAGGAATAGAGTAGTATCTAGTAGCTGAAGTGAGATTATTATAAGATATTTTTTAGACGGGTAAACAAACACATATTTGTATACTGCTAGGAATGATCCAGTGAAAGGGGAAAATTGATGATATGGGAGAGACAAGAATTTCTCAAATGAATCTTTGAGGGAAACAAGAGGAAATGGAATCTATTGTACAAGGAAGAACTATTTTAGATAGGAGCAGGAACAATGATCAGCAGGAGGCAGAATAAATGTGGTGGTGGTGGCAATTTGTGAAAGTTCTCTTGTTATTGCTTCAACTGGTCTGTGGAGGAGGAAGCTAAGTCAGAATCCTAAAATAAGAATAGAAGAGGATGTGTTAGAAGTTTGAAAAGGGAAAACCAGGTGCAGGCTCAGAAGAGGTAGTAATTTGGAATTTGTTGTTGTTCAGTCACTTAGTCGTGCCCAACTCTTAGCAACCCCATGGACTGCAGCATGCCAGGCTTTCCTGTCCTTTACTATTTCCCACAATTATTGAATTACCAGGGCTATGTTTTGGTTCCAATGGCAGGAGAGGAGGGCAAAGAAGTCAAAAGTTTATGCATGGGATTGACTACAAGGATTGATCATGGAATTTAAGCTGGGTTAAGAGATAAGAAAAGACTTCAAAAGGCTGAGGGATAATAAAGGTTGGCAGGTTTCACTTAGTTTGAAGTAATGTTGGAGTCAGGTTATTAGAGGTAGTGAGCTAGATAGATAGGATATAGTGGTCAGGAAATCACAATTTGGAAGTGTTCACTATTGGTAATGTATGGTCTTGGGGTCTGACCATGGGAGTGAGTGGCTGAGGAAGGGTGGAGGATATAGGGAATTTTGCTAATGACTTGAAAGAATGAAGGAATATGGGGATCAAACCTTTCATTCCTTGTTCTCCTTGGAGTCCTCTATCACCTGGAGATCCTGGAGGGCCAGGAGGGCCTGCTTCACATATCTTATCACCTGAGATAAGATAAAGCAATAATAGCAAGCCAATTGTAAAATATCCAGAAGACTCAACAAAAAGAAAGTCTGATAGGCTAGAAAAAAAAAGATTTATTTTCAGTTGTTTCTATAATATTAATGACAATTTGAAGAACAAATTTAAATATCAAATAATCACCATAAATCAAAAGTAGAAGCAGCAGAAGATTCTTATTTATCAGAAATACAAGAATGATGCAAACCATCAGATTCACTTATAAATGAAGATAAAACAAATACAAAAACAGAACTTAATAGGAGAAAAGTATATAGCTTACTAGGAGGGATGTGAGGGCCGGGAGGGCCAGGGGGGCCAGGAGGACCAGGAGCCCCAGGCTGTCCATCAAGTCCAGGAGATCCAGGAATGGAAATTCCAGGTGGGCCTTCATCACCTTTCTGGCCTCTTTCCCCAGGAAAGCCAGGGGGTCCAGGAGGACCTATAACTGCAGGTCCTAAGATAAAAACAAATACCCATTAAAGTGATCAAAATGATCTTATTTCAGACATATTACTTTGGGTCTCAATGAGACATTAAGTAATGATAAAATCTTTCTTTAATGTATTAATATCAGTTATGGTCTTATTTTTTTTCTATGTATAATACGAGCTATGTTCTTATTTTTTTCTATGAGAATCAACATGTAGAGAAAAGATGGAAAGTCCCAATAATGTAAGTACCAGTTTGAATATAAGAAAGAATAAAGTAGTTTTATTACTTTTGGAGGGCTTTCCTGGTGGCTCAGGTGGTAAAAAAAAAAAAAAATCTGCCCACAATGTGGGAGACCCAGGTTTGATCTCTGGGTCGGGAAGATCTCCTGGAGAAGGAAATGGCAACCTACTCTAGCATTCTTGCCTGGAGAATCCAATGAACAGAGGAGCCTGGAGGGCCTCAGTCATGGTGTTGCAAAGAGGTAGACACAACTAAGCAACTAACACTCACATTACTTTTGGAAACGTACTAGTAACTAACTGTCTACACTTTGACATTACAATCTCTTAATCTCTGAAATACTAGAAAGCCACTGACAAGAGAAGAGGCATCTCAAAGTTTTCAGGTAAACATGGCTCTGTTTCTGGACATTCTTCTGTTCTGCTGTCTCTTCCTGCATCACTAACACATTTTTTCATTACTGCAGCTTTATAATATTTTCAAAACTGGCAAGGAAAATATACTCATCTTTGTTCTTTTTAAAACTATCTTTGTTCTTTTTAAAACCATCTTCACTACACTTACAAATTTATTCTTCTAAATAAATTTCAGAACCAGCTTATCAGTTACATTTTAAAAAATCACTGGTATTTTGAATGAGATTAATTTGAATTTAAAGATTAAATTTTGGTAGAATCACCTGTATATAATACTGAATTCCCACATCAAGTAATAATTACATATATCTTTCCATTTATTTATTAATTTTATATTATTTAATAATATTTTATAAAGTTATGCAAAGAGATCTTATACATCTTTTGTTAGGTTTATTCATGGGTAAATTTGATTGCTAATGTGAATTTTATTGTTGTTCTATTGTTAACTGATTTTTTCCCCTCTTGTATGTTTAATTATTTTCTTGCTGGCTTAAAGCAAATCACTTAAATTTTCAATTCATATTTGGATACCTTGCAAACATTAAGTTCTGATAATTTGTCACTTGATTCTTTTAGGTTCTCTGAGTAAATAATCACATGGCTTTTGAATAACCAAAATGTGGGGGGGGAGGTTGTTTTCCATCCATATACCTCTTTTTCTTCTTCCAGACTTACTGGCTGGGATCTTTAGTTTAAGAACAAATAGCATTGGTGACCATTGGTGACCATCTTTATTTTATTCTTGACTTGAATGGGAATACTCCTGATGTTTCACCACAAAGTATATTTCCTGCACAGTCCTGTACTTCCTGTATGAAGTAGACTGCTTCATCAAATTGAGATAGTTCCCTTCCAATCTTAGGATGCATGTTGATGTATGGCAAAACCAATACAATATTGTAAAGTTAAAAAAAAATTATTAAAAAAAAAGGATTTTTTTCCTTTTAAAAATAGGTATTAAATTTTGACTGTTTTCTTTTTATCTATTGTCCTATTCCTTTTTAATATGTCAATGTAGTCAATTAAAGTAATGTTGAACCATCCATGTAATCTTAGGGTAAATACTATTCAGTTACAAATACATTATTTAATATACTTCTGAATTGATAATATTTAAGATTGTTACTCCTACATTCATAAATAATATTGAACTATAGTTACTTCCAGTAACTACAGTTCAATATTATAGTTTGGTATCAATTGTTAAATTGAATTTCCTTTTTAAAAAAGTGTTCTGAAACAGTTTTTAAACTATGAGAATTGCCTGCTCAGGAATTTAGTAAAATTCATTCATAAAACCCACCCACAAAACTAATACTTTTTCAGGGAGACCTTTAACCTTCTAAAATCTTCTATGGCAATTGATCTACTTAGGTGTCCCACTTTCTCAGGAAAATTTTTATTAAATTATGTTTCATGAAGAATGTATATTTCATATAGAATTTCAAAAATATTGACAATTTTATAGTTTTCTTATAATTCAAGAATTTGAATTGTATTTTATGGTATCTTTTTTTCTTTACTGATTTTGAGTCTTTTCCTGCCTTTATCTTGATCTTACTTTATTTTTACCTTTATCAAGTTTTCCATCTATTTTGTTTATGCTTCTGTTTTAAAAATTTTATTGGCATATAGTTGACTTACAATGTTGTGTTAGTTTCTGGTATACAGCAAAGTAAGTCAGTTATACATAAACATATATCCACTCTCTTTTAGATTATTTTTCCATATGAGTAGAGTTCCCTGTGCTATACAGTAGGTTCTTATTAGTTATCTATTTTTGTATGTGTGTGTGCATGCATGCATGTGCTACGTCTCTCAGTTGTGACCAACTCTTTGAGATGCCATGGACTGTAGCCTGCCAGGCTCCTCTGTCCATATATAGTAGTGTACTATGTCAATCCCAATCTTCCAATCCCGCCCCCCACCCCATATCCATATGTTTGCTTTCTACATCTGTTCTATTTCTGTTTGTAGATAAGTTCATTTGTACCTTTTTTTTTTTAGATTCCAGATATAAGCAGTATCACATGATATCTTTCTCTGACTTCACTTAGTATGACAATATCTAGGTCCATCCATGTTGCTTCAAATGGCATGTGCTTGTTTTATTTCTTACTATTTTTACAACTTAGCTCATTTAAGTTTAGGATCTCTAATTTTGTGATCAATTAAGTGTAAGACTTTTGGCTATATTTAATGAATTTTGATATGAAATTGTTTAGCATTTAGTAGTTCATCATCTCCATTTCCAGAGAAGGCAATGGCACCCCACTCCAGTACTCTTGCCTGGAAAATCCTATGGACGGAGAAGCCTGGTAGGCTGCAGTCCATGCAGTCACTAAGAGTCTGACATAACTGAGTAACTTCACTTTCACTTTTCACTTTCATGCACTGGAGAAGGAAATGGCAACCCACTCCAGTGTTCTTTTGCCTGGAGAATCCCAGGGACGGGGGAGCCTGGTGGGCTGCCGTCTCTGGGGTCACACAGAGTCAGACACGACTGAAGTGACTTAGCAGCAGCAGCAGCATCTCCATTTCTGTATCTTCTTTACCTATAGAGCTATTTACAAATGTGTACTTTAATATAAAAATATTTGGTGGTTTTTGTTAATTTCTAACTTAATTTTACTGTGGTCACAGAGTATGGCCTGCATATGCTTTTTTTTTAATTTATTTTTTATTGAAGGATAATTGCTTTAAAGAATTTTGCTGTTTTCTGTCAAACCTCAACATGAATCAGCCATAGGTATACATATATCACCTCCGTTTTGAAACTCCCTCCCATCTCCCTCCCCATCCCACCTCTCTAGGTTGATTCAGAGCCCCTGTTTGAGTTTCCTGAGCCATACAGCAAGTTCCCGTTGGCTATTTTACAGATGGTAATGTAAGTTTCCATGTTACTCTTTCCATACATCTCACCCTCTCCTCCCCTCTCCCCATGTCCATAAGTCTATTCCCTATGTCTGTTTCTCCATTGCTGCCCTGTAAATAAATTCTTCAGTACCATTTTACTAGATTCCATATATGTGTGTTAGAAAATAGTATTCATCTTTCTCTTTCTGACTCACTTCACTCTGTATAATAGGTTCTAGGTTCACCCACCTCATTAGAACTGACTCAAATGCATTCCTTTTTATGGCTGAGTAATATTCACTCATGTATATGTACCACAACTTCTTTATCCATTCACCTGTCGATGAACATCTAGGTTGCTTCCATGTTCTGAAAGTGAAAGTGAAGTCGCTCAGTTGTGTCCGACTCTTTGAGACCCCGTGGACTGTAGCCCACCAGGCTCCTCCGTCCATGGGATTCTCCAGGCAAGAATACTGGAGTGGGTTGCCATTTCCTTCTCCAGGGGATCTTCCTGACCCAGGGATTGAACCCAGGTCTCGTGCACTGCAGGCAGACACTTTAACCTCTGAGCCACCAGGGAAGCTTCCATGTTCTAGCTACTGTAAATAGTGCTGCAATGAGCAATGGGATACATGTGTCTCTTTCAATTTGGGGTTCCTCAGTGTATATGCCCAGGAGTGGAATTGCTGGGACATATGGTGGTTTTACTCCTAGTTTTTTAAGGAATCTCCATACCGTCTTTCATAGTGGCTGTATCAATTTACATTCCCACCAACAGTGCAAGAGGGTTCCCTTTTCTCCACACCCTCTCCAGCATTTATTATTTGTAGACTTTTTGATGAGAATCATTCTGACTGGTGTGAGGTTATATCTCATTGTGGTTTTGATTTGCATTTCTCTAATGAGTGATGTTGAGCATCTTTTCATGTGTTTGTTAGCCATCTGTATGTCGTCTTTGGAGAAATGTCTCTTTAGGTCTTTTCCACGCTTTTAGATTGGGTTGTTTGTTTTTCTGGCATTGAGTTGTATGAGCTGCTTGTATATTTTGGAAATGAGTCCTTTGTCAGTTGTTTCATTTGCTATTATTTTCTCCCATTCTGAGGGTTTTCTTTTCACCTTGCTTATAGTTTCCTTTGCTGTGCAAAAGCTTTTAAGTTTAATCAGGTCCCACTTGTTTACTTTTGTTTTTATTTCCATTACTCTAGGAGGTGGGTCATAGAGAATCTTGCTTTGATTTATGTCATCAAGTGTTCTGCCTATGTTTTCCTGTAAGAGTTTTATAGTTTCTGGTCTTACATTTATGTATTTAATCCATGTTGAGTTTATCTTTGTGTATTGTATTAGGAAGTGTTCTAATTTCATTCTTTTACATGTAGCTGTCCAGTTTTCCCAGCACCATTTATTGAAGAAGCTGTCTTTGCCCCATTGTATATTCTTGCCTCCTCTGTCAAAAATAAGGTACCCATAGGTGCATGGGTTTATTTCTGCGCTTTCTATCCTGTTCCATTGGTCTATATTTCTGTTTTTGTGCCAGTACCATACTGTCTTGATGACTGTAGCTTTGTGTGCAGGCTATGTTATGTGCTAAGTCACTTTAGTCGTGTCCGACTCTTTGTGACCCCATGGACTGTAGCCCACCAGGCTCCTCTGTCTGTGGGATTCTCCAGGCAAGAATACTGGAGTGGGTTCCTCCTCCAGGGGAGGAAATGCTACCAAAAAGAAAGCTGCTTTAGCAATTCTAATACAGTATGAAATAGAACTAAATGCAAAAATGCATTAAAAACAGATATTTCATATGGATAAATAGACAAATTATACCACAATGATATACAAGTCATGAAACTTACTCATCTAAAAATATAACCTGAAGTCAAGAAGCTTGATTCCTCTAGCTCCATTCTTCTTTCTCAAGATTGCTTTGGCTATTTGGGGTCTTTTGTGTCTCCACATGAATTGTGAAATTTTTTGTTCTAGTTTTGTGAAAAATGCCATTGGTAATTTGATAGGGATCACTTTTGGTACTGTAGTCATTTTCACAATATTGATTCTTCCTACCCAGGAACATGGAATATCCCTCCATCTGTTTATGTCACCTTTGATTTCTTTCATTAGTGTCTTATAATTTTCTGTGTACAGTTCTTCTGTCTCCTTAGGTAAGTTTATTCCTATATATTTAATTCTTTTTGTTGTAATGGTGAATGGGATTGATTCCTTAACTGCTCTTTCTGATTTTTCATTGTTAGTATATAGAAATGCAAGTGATTTCTGTGTATTGATTTGTATTCTGCAACTTTGCTAAATTCACTGATTAGCTCTAGCAATTTTCTGATAATATCTTTAGGGTTTTCTATGTACAGTATCCTGCATACACTTTTAAAAGATTTTTTCTGGTCTAATAGACTCAATTTCTTGACTACACAATCTCAAAGCTACACATCACAAATGCTTCATGTGTGTTTGAAATGAATGTACATTCTCTGCTGCACAAGATTTTTCTCTCTCTCTCAAAAATACAGCTTGTGTTACTCAAATCATTTATATCCATATTTATATTTCACTTCCTTGATATACTGGGGAATTTCCAATTTATCCCTTGTAGTTTATCAGTTTTCACTTTACATATTCAAAGCTATAATTTTAGATGAGTAAATGTCATGACTTTTATATCATTGTGGTATAATTTGTCTATTTATCCATATGAAATATCTCTTGCAATGCATTTTTGCATTTAATTCTATTTCATACTATATTAGAATTGCTAAACAAGCTTTTTTTGGGTAGCATTTCCTTAACATTCTCTCATTGCTTAAATTTCATATTTTCTATATTCTTTTACTTTAGATGTCTCTACTGTGCATAGCATATAGATTTTATTCCAATTTTATTTTAGCTTTTGTTTATTAATCAGTGTTTAGTCCTTTCACATTTATTGAAGTTACTGATTTGTTTTTAACTTCTTGTCAGTTTATGTTTTTTTATTTATCCAAGTTTATCTGTGTCTGTTTTGTCCCAAACCTAACTTGTATTACATAGATCAAGATTTTGGTCATCTTCTTTCTTCAACAAGTAAGTAATATATATTATTTTAATTCTTTTCTAGTGGTTACTATTAAAATGTTTAACCTAGGAACTAAAATATGTATTTTTTGAAAACCTTATATAGTTAGTAGTATTTATATTCTCTCCCTCTAACAAGACAATAAACCATATAATTCACTTCCCCATTCTCTCTGTACCTCTACATTCTATGTTAGTAGTATGTACAATTATACTTCCATATTGTTACTTAAAATATTTATGTTATTTTTTATGATCAATACTTATTTAGACTTAAAATACTTTATTAATATCTTTCTTAACCATTGTTTCTTCTATGTTACCCACCCCTACTCCCAACTTCATGTTGAATTCATTTCCTTCTTCTTGGAGTAAAAGCTCCAGTAACTATTTCAGAGATCTGGAGGTCCTCATCTTCACCTTAGGATGACAGTTTGATGTAATATAGGATCTCAAATTCATAGTTATTTTTCCTTATTAGTTTGAAAATTTGCCCCATTATCTTCATCTGACTCTCGCTGATTCGTAAGTGATCTGCTTTGGGTCTCAGACAGTTTTTAAGAACTTCTTTTTACCCTTAAATTCTAAAATGTCCTTACAATGTGTTTAGGTATGTATTCTGTATTAATTTTGTATTATTATTATTACTTTTGCTTTGTAATTCATAAGCCTTTTTATAGGGAAATATGCCTTTTTTAAATAGCTAGAAGTTTTAACCATTAATTTTTTGAATATTGCTTCTTGTCCTATTCTCTTTTTGAACTCCTTCATGTTGGATTTTGGGACATCTAGGTTTATCCTTTGTGTGTCTTACATTTTATTTCATACAATCCAACACTTTAAATTTTTTGCTATATCCCTGGAGAATTCCTTATCTGAATTTGCCAGGCACAGTTATGTCTTTAGTCCACTACCCTGAAGATAGAAATCCAAAGGGTATACTTTGAGCAAAATGGGACCCACAACTTATTCTCTTTCTTCTTGGCAGAAACACTGAGCAGCACTCATCTTATCATGTTAACATTTCATTAGGCAAATATTTTTTATGGAAAAGTAACCACAATTTATTAAATACCTATGTGTGACAGATACTGTACCAGATTTTTTTTCAAATTTTACATGAGAGGTATACTATCACCTCATTTCAGAGAACATCCAAATAAACATGCTAAACAAGGGCACTGCTCAATTAGCAGCCAAATTAGAAGTGCTCTACTGTACTGTGTATCTTCAATAAGGAAGTGATATAAAATTGGTACTGAGCTCCAAGATTTTACTGCAGAGCAAAATCGCCATGGGGATTTCTAGGTAGATGTTTCTGGAATTCTAAGTGGATAGTGCTGTTTACTACATAAAAATACAGTAAATCTTACATAACTAGGCATCATTAGTACAATGTTTCCTACCATAACAGCATGAAAGGTACAATGATTAATATTTGGCTCACAGTAATGTTTGGTGTAATTTATTAATAACAAAAGATAGAAATGGTATTTTTTATTGTAAGACAACACTATTCAAGTAATTCTGATTTTTTTTTAAGTATACATGAGGAACTTGGAAAGGTTATAGTAAGAGCTGAGGAGTTCCTATCAATTAAAAAATACTTATGTCTTCTAGTCCCATGCTCACCCTGGAACTAGTATGATAATATTGTATACATGGATTAGTAAAGATACTATAAACACAAGTGTATTAAGTACAGTACAGTCTCATTTACCTGGAGGTCCAGGAAGGCCGGGTGGACCTTGTATTCCAGGAAATCCTCGATCTCCTTTATCTCCAGGCAAGCCAGGTAACCCAATGTTTCCTTTTTCTCCTACAGTTACACCAGTCCCAGGCCTAGGTATTACCTTTATTATGAGAGAAAAAACAAAGGAATTCAAAGAGGAAGAGACTTGTTTTTCTGAAAATAACCTGGTAGGTCCATATGATTACAATGCATCATTTTCACAAAGTGTTCAGATGCAAAATCATCAAGACTACCTTACATAGATTGTGAACAGCACACTTCAACAGATTAGAAAATGTTCAATGTCAGTATCAATATTACCATCCACTTGAGCCCCAGGCTTACAGAGTTAGAATTATGTTTGATGTCTCTTATCATTTACATTCAATTCATTCCAATCACCTAAGCCTTATAATTCTTTGTTTAAAAAGTCTCTCCATTTTGTCCCCTTCTTTTCTGTGACACCTTCTATCCTTACCTCACACTTGGACTAACAGAAACAACTGAGCTTTTCCCTTTAAATCCAAATCTACTACTAGGATACACTTCCTCAAAAAGCAATTTTTCTGTGTTACGTTTCCTGTTAGAGCACTCATAATTGTTCATTACTTCTCACTATATATTATGTCACTTTATAGCCTGGACTTTAAACATACTTCTCACTCCCAATACCTCTCTCATCTGTTTCATGTCCTGTTAGTTCTAGCAATGACTTTTTAGGAGAGCGAAGTCTGATTGTAACCACTTCATGCATCTTGCACATTCCTGCTTTTTCCTTTGAATATGCCATTCTAAGGATGCCTTCCCATAATCTTCCTCTTTGTCAACTCATATTTTTTTCCTTCTTCTTAAAAAGAAAAAGAAAAGTCATTCTTCCAGGAGGGCTTTATTAGTTAAAATCAACTAGCTAATAATTCCCTTTCTATCATCTTAGAACCTCATGCCTAAAGAATTTTATTTTAAATAATCTAATATAAAGAGGTTGACTTCATAGAGTTATAAAGGTAAAGTAAGCTTTACATTTAAGCAACTATCAGTCTGAGACAGAAATTATCACCTACTGGCAATATTCATCCTGGCTCTTTTGGATACAAGAAATATTCAGACAAATGGACAATTGTGGGACCTAGAATTGGGATAGTAGTTCAAAGGGGAAGTGAGCTATTGAATAGGACACACTCTCAAAATTTCCATTTCTTCTCAAGCTCATCAAAATTGTATCATCTCATTTTTTGGAAAATTTATTTGTTAGAAAAGTTAAATTCTGATTTTAAAATGAAAGCAAATAAAAATTATCTTAAGATCTTCTTTAAATATAACACATCCTCATCATTGGATTTGATAAAGTACCAAGTATCAATATCTGAGACTCACTATGGACAAAAATAATTAAATAAACATTATTCAAATGTCTTATCACATAGGGTTTATGGCACTTGCCCCTTTGCAACTTTAGTGAAGTCTAAAGCCAGGAGTCTTAGCAAATTTCAATGAAAGGAAAACCAATATGTCAACTGCAACAAAGATATTTTATTCTTAGTAAGAATGAAAACATGTGTGACTAGAATTTCATGGTAAATACAAATATGACAGACAAGTTGTAAACCCCTCAAGTATTCTTTTATACAGTAGTTTCCTACATTTGTTATAAAGAGCCCCTAAAAGCACACACTCCAGGAAGAAAGAGGTGTGAATCAGACAATTACAAATTGAGAAAAGCTATTAAGACCAAATCCATCTTTCTTCTGAGCCCTGCAGGGGAAAGGACCAATCCCTAGTTCCCGAAGTTTCATTTTTTGAACCTTTGTAAGCAACACTTGCACCACCTGCTGGTTACTTGAGAAATGATTTGCCAATCATTATGCAAAAAAACCTAATACCATAATTTTGGAGCTTTACTATGGAGAAATAATACACAGGCAGACCAATACAAAGACTTTGAGGTCAACCTCACTGAAGTTTTAGATGTAAAGACTTTTAAGACAGGAGGAGTTGATAACGACTTGGAATTTTGTGTTCTATGAGGAAAAGGTACGGAGTATATAATTAAGACACAAAATTTAAAATGCACTAATAAATTTAATAAATACAAACTGAAAGAAAAAAAACTTACAAGTCCAGGAGGCCCAGGTAGGCCAGTGTCACCTTTTTGACCCTGTTCAATACAATTACACAATAGATTAGTAAAAATCACATGAAAACATCAATTTCCTCAAAAATATAACTGATAATTAAGTTTCATAAAGACCCAGAAATCCATAATAAAAAATGTCAAAGAGAAATACAAAATGAGTTAATAAAACACTCCTTAGCTAAGCCTAGGGAAAGCCCGTGCTGTTATGTCAGATTTACAAGCTATATGATGCTGACCAAATCAATTAACTTCTTTGCCTTATATATAGACCAGACTTCTAAAGTATTTCTAGCTGTAACAGAGAAGACACTGAATTTAAAAATTGGTATTAGTAGAATCAGCTAAAATCTTTACCCTTTTCTTATATTTATCCATGTCTTTTTCAAAAAACTTGTCAGGGGCATAAATTTAGTGTCATTTCCATTAGTAACAGATATTGTAAAGCTGATGGAGTTAACTATCACCAGGAATAGCTAATAAATCATAATTGGTTTGTGACTTTGCTCTTAGACTCTACTGAAAGACAAATTCAGACAAAACTGTTACCCTTAACCAGTAGATACCACAGGTGAAGATCACAGTATTCAACTGTTACTCCACTGGCCAAGACCCAAGAATAGGTGTACCTCTCACACCTCTACTCTCATTCTAGACTTATTCATAGAAACCTTTCATCTATCTATAAGCGTCTTTTAGTTTAAGGAGATACTCTGTCCTATAACTTCACACACAACTAAAAAAACAAAATTTTATTCTTTGACTATTTATTATCTTCCTTTATTCTAGTTGTGCCTCTTAAGCCAGTCTAGAACTTGGATCTAGTTTAGAGATAAAATCATCATTAAAACATGTGCCCTCTGGGTACATTCAAGTTTCTCACACGTTCCTGTCCCTGCAAAACAAAGCTTTTCATAGAAAGCAATTAAAGACCAGAGATTGGAAAAATGGATGTTTTGTGATCTGCTATAAATATGGAAATTGTGGCCTTCATACATTTTTTTCAAAGTCACTTTTAAAATAGGGAACTAAATAAATAACTTCAGTCAGGCTGCATGGCCAAATGAAAAAACAACAGCCAACAACAACAATAACAAAAAACAACAAGGAGTTAGCCACGGGCTTCCAAACAATAATTGCCTAGAGAATGGAAATGTTTAGTGCCAACATTCTAAATTCACAGCTATAAGCCTTTTTTAGTATGAGGGCCTCACTTAAATAGTGCTGAATCCTCTTTCTGGAGAACAAAAGTTTTGCCAGTACATGCTCAAAGTAAAGGCATCAGCTTTTAACAATGGAAATGCTAAAGTTAAACAATTCTCCATGTGTTTCTATCAGATGGACTGTGATTTAGGATAGTGAATGAAAATTTAGGGAATTGGTATAAGAGAAAAGGGAATAATATCAAAAGATGGATAAAGAAGGTGTAGTTTGAATACAAAAGCTAGTCACTTAGAAATTTTTCATTTATAACTGGGATGAAAAGAATTGTGCTAATCAGAATAAGAGCAGTTCCCTAGGTGTTTTAAAATTCTTACCTTTTCTCCATCTCTTCCTGGTTCACCAGGGTAACCAGGATCACCAGGCAAACCCTTTAGAAACATAGAAGACAGTGACATCAGCAAAAATGGTGGAATAAGAACCTCCAAAATTCCTCTCCTCCATAAAAGCACCAAAGACATTGACAAAAATGGTCAATCTTTTTAGAACTCTAGAAATTAAGCAAGGGTTTGCAGCAATCCAGGAAATGTATTTTTTGGGGGAAAAAAAGACTGAATCTTGGTTAGAACAAAGTGGTTTGTGGCTCTATTCTCATCACCCTTCCTCAGTTTCACAGCAGCCTTGAAAACCAACAGCTCACAATCAAGGTAAAGACCAGCAGCATAGCAGCAACCGGAAGGGAAAGAACCAGGCTGAAGCTTCTTCAAAGCCCCATCCCCACAGAATTGTCATTTCTGGTGGTTCCCAGAAAGATCCCATTACTTGACCTAATTTTACTTCTCCCAGTGCAAAGAGAGAAAAGCCTTTTCCCTAGGGATATCTGTCAAAAACAGAGGCAATTGTTGAACATCATGACTGCATAAATCATTGTTTCAAAAGAAGACAGGAACTGAGGTCCTGAATTGGAACCCCCACTCTGGAGAAGGGAGAGGTTACCCACTCCAGTATTCTGGCCCCGAGAATTCCACGGACAGTATAGTCCATGGGGTTGCAAAGAGTTGGACACGACTGAGCGACTTTCACTTTCACTTATGCCATTTTATATGTTTAAGCCATTGGTGAAGCTACAGTTTGTAAGTTGAGGACTGCCTGTTTAGCAAAATTATTTAGAAATCAATTTATCTGATTCTATTGAATATTACTTTACAACTTCCAGTTTTATTAAGAATGCTCCCTTTCCTGCAGAGTAGTCTCCAAATTTCATCAAATTTTCTATCTGTTCTTGAAAACATCTTTTAACATCTATGGTGGATACTCCTGATACTAAGGCTGCCTGAAATAATGTTCCTGGACTTCCATATTTTTACTTGCCTCTTTTTTGGTAGTAATTAGAATTATATGTCAAAACTTTAACTGGAAAAAGAAAACTTATGTTCACACCAAACAGAGTATGTGAAGGTTTTTAGCAGTTTATTCATGATGGTAAAAACCAGAAATAACCAAAATACCCTTCAATGAGTAAATGTATAAACCTTGGTACTCCATAGAGTCATATACTGGTCAACAATTAAAAGTGAATGAACTACCAATATACAATACAGTGTGTTATACTATGTGAAAGAATTCTGATTCAAAAAGCTGTATACGCTATGACTCCATTTTTATGACACTCTGGAGTAAGCAACATTACAGAGATGGAGAACAGATCAGTTGTTTCAATGGACACTGGGTGAGGGGAGGGGAGGGAATAACTACGAAAGATCATGAGAGAACTTTTGAGAGAGATGGAACTGTTTTTTATTATGGAGATTGTTACACAACTTATGTGTTTGTCAAAACACACAGAACTGTTCACCAAAATGGTTCATTTTACTGTATACAAATTATATCTCAATAAATCTGACTTAAAATCTATCTTGAAAAGCAGAGACATTTTAAATTCATATTTGAAAGAGATGGAAAGGATAGTTTCTATTCATTTAAACTATTTTCAAACCCAAGCCTCTTTGCCATCCTGCTTCTTTACCAACATGTACAAATGTTGCTATTCGGAGGGGAGGGTGGGTTTTAAATACTCACTGGAATTCCTGGTTGGCCATTCTCTCCATCTTTGCCTGGTTTACCCTATTTAGGATTCAAGGAAATGTAATAATATAAATTTGTTATTTAGAAATATAAGGTTAAAGGATATAACAAGCTTTCTTCCAGCCTGGGACTCTCTTCAGTAGACTTTCTGGACTTTAATGTTATAATAAATAAATAAATATGTCATTCATGCCATTTTGAGGGAATCAAGGCAGGATTTAAGAGGAAAAAATAAAATTACACACATGAGTACATGCTCAAAGACATGTTTAAAATTTTTTGTAAAGTTTATTAGAAGCCATAACACTTACTCTTTTGCCAGGCTCTCCTTGCTCACCCTTCTCACCTTTCACACCACCTGGAGGACCCTATAAACACAAAAATAATTTTACATTGGTTCATGCAGTACTATGTGAGATTATCAATTTACATTAAATTTTGCTAAAGAATTTTAGGTTACTTACTGGAGGACCACGTATCCCTGGGGGTCCAGGAGGCCCTCGGTCACCAGGAAGTCCCTATGCAGTGGTAGGGAAAAGGAAAGCAATATTAAAACTGTTAGTACTGTTAGGAACAATTTTAACTAGCTGAACTACAGACTCATGTACTATAACCAAAGATGTTTCAAATTCAAAGTTGAAATCTACTACGCAAAAAAAATCTAGGGCGATTTGGGAGAATGGCATTGAAACATGTAAAATATCATGTATGAAATGAGTTGCCAGTCCAGGTTCGATGCACAATACTGGATGCTTGGGGCTGGTGCACTGGGACGACCCAGAGGGATGGAATGGGGAGGGAGGAGGGTTCAGGATGGGGAACACATGTATACCTGTGGCGGATTCATTTTGATATTTGGCAAAACTAATACAATTATGTAAAGTTTAAAAATAAAATAAAATTAAAAAATAAAAGAGTCAGGAAAAAAAAAATCTAGGGCCATCTTTGCTTATTTCAGTTAATTTTTAGCGTATGTACAAGCCAAGTTTTGAGGTAAAGAGCAAGAAAGCACTTCAAATTAAAGTACTAATGATTTTTCTATTCTTATAAAATATTTTGTAATAATATAATTTGATGCCCTCATCTACTCTAGTGCATGTATGCTAAGTCGCTTCAGTTATGTCCAACTCTTTGCGACCCCATGGACATAGCCTGCCAGGCTCCTCTGTCCCTGGGATTTTCCAGGTATGAACACTGGAGTGGGTTGCCAAGGGAATCTTCCCGACCCGGGGATCAAGCCAGGATCTCTTAACCTCCTATATTAGCAGGCAAGTTCTTTACCACTAGTGCCACCTGGGAAGCCCACCCCACCCCCCCGCAAATATGGAACACTTCACAAATTTGCATGACAACCTTGTGTAGGGGCCATGCTAATCTTCTCTATATCATTCCAATTTTAGTATATGTGCTGCCAAAGAGAAGCAATTTATCAGTAATACCATCTTTCTCCCTGAATATCAGTGAAATATAGAGAACATGGTCATCTAAAACAGTGACAATCTTACAATGACTTAATTTTGTACATAAAGGCATTATTCATAATAGCCAAAAATGGGGAAAAAGTCAAGTGTCGATCAACTGATGAATTAATAAACAAAATGGGGAATATACATGAAAAGGACTATTAACTCAGCCATAAAAAGGAACAAAATACTAATACACACTACAACATAGATGAACTTGAAAAGATTATAATAAAAAAAGAAACCAGAGAATATCATATATTATATGATTCCATTTATATAAAATGTCCAAAAATAGGCAAATCTTTGGAGCCAAGAATTAAATTAGTGGTTTCATTTAATTAAACTTTCAGGGCTTGAAAGTTTAGGGAAAAATATTAAGTGATAACTAATAGGTGTGGGGTTTTGTTCAGGGGGCTCATGAAAATGTTCTAAAATCAGACTGCAGTGATTGCTTGACTATCTTGTGAATATATTAAATAGATGTAATTGTACACTTTAAATGGGTGAATTTTACAGTATATAGAGTATATCTCAGTCAAGATATTTTAAAATTTTAATTATCTCTAACCCTTGTTATTTCAAAAAGACTATCACAAATAACCTTATTCCAGCTTGTACTGCATTTTAATGGAATGCCACTTTCATAGCAAGATATTCATTGATTTCCTCCCTACATACTCACCTGATCTCCTTTCTGAAACTCTACATCGATTGGTCTTTTTTGTTCACTGATCTGCCCAGGTGGCCCAGGGGGGCCCTGAAGACCTTGCTCACCCTGTTTGCAAGATAAAATAAGTAATATTTCATAGTTTAAACAGACAATAATATAATATAACATGCAAGCTAATTTAGTTGCAAGAAGCAAAAAGACAAGTTCAAATGACTGTGAAAGAAAAAAACTGAGGGTTGAATAATCAACTTTTTTCTCTACTCACCTTCTCACCCTTGGGTCCCTGGAAATTTAAGCCCATATTGCCCTGAAGAGAGAGATTTGAATTTAAAACCTCATTGATTATGGCAGAAACCAACACAACATTGTAAAGCAATTTTCCTCCAATTAAAAAATAAACAAATTAAATAAAAAACCTCATTGACAACAACAACAACAACAACAAAATCCACACCAAATAAAAATGCTAAAAGGAGAAAGAAAATTACCTTTGGTCCTGGAAGTCCTGGTGGGCCAGGAGGGCCCTAAGGGTGAAAGACACAGAAAAAGGAAAAAAGAGTTATATTAATGAGTATATTAAAATTAAGTTGGTTTCATAGAAGTAAGGACTGAAAAAAGTCCTTTAAAATAATATTTCCTGAGTTTTTTTTCTCATTGTTTTCTCGTCAGAGACACATATTTAAATTGATTTAAAGAAACTGGATAATAGTGGTGACTTCTCTTGACAGGCTACAAATGGGTGAGGGAAGAAATGCAAGCATGGGTAGAGGCCATGGGGTAGCACTCATGCCAAAAATCAATACAAAAATTAATCTCAACAAATATCAAACTTATATCAGAATTATGGGTTGAACTTAGGTACCATTAGACAATTAACTGTCCAGTTCTAAAAGGTACATGTTTACTTTTTTAGTGCAATTTGGTTTTATATGATTTTTGTATATTTGAGAATGTTTTAAGGTTTGAAAAGTTAAATTGGCATTTGTCTGTCCAGGGATATCACCTCCTGATGTCAAATGATCTGTTTATTTACATATTATACCTTGGTAGCATTTCTAAGACTTTGCTTCATCCTTTGAATCAAGGTTAATTGCAGGGACATTAAGAACAGAGTGAATGTATTATGTGGTCACAAGAATTAAGGAAATTCAAGGTGTAACAATACACCTAGGGTAGGCCAAAGTTGTAAGAGTTCGGAAAAAGTGCCATGCTCCAGGGTCTCATGTTTTGCAAGATATTTACAACTAAAACAAACTAAACAAAGAGGTTTTCTAATCCTCTCCTAAAGATTCCTAAAAAAGCAGAAATTACAAACTTTTTCTGGTAGATCTGCTGCTGCTGCTGCTGCTAAGTCGCTTCAGTCGTGTTCGACTCTGTGCGACCCCATGGACGGCAGCCCACCAGGCTCTCCCGTCCCTGGGAGTTTCCAGGCAAGAACACTGGAGTGGGTTGCCATTTCCTTCTCCAATGATGAAAGTGAAAAGCGAAAGTGAAGTCACTCTGTCGTGTCCGACTCAGCGACCCCATGGACTGCAGCCTACCAGGCTCCTCCATCCATGGGATTTTCCAGGCAAGAGTTCTGGAGTGGGATTCCATTGCCTTCTCCGGGTAGATCTTTTAGTATTTATCAAACATTATTTCATTATTTCTTTCATTCATGAATAGAGGACCAATGGTCACAAGCAAAAATGTATAATCTATAAAGGTATAATGAAAACTGTCCTTTAAATATATGATAGATGAGAGATAGAGTGGCACATGAGAAATTAATTTGAAGTACAATTTTCTTGCCCTTTTAACAGGGCAACAGTAAAGTTCTAAGTTTAAAATATGACTTAAATGAAATTTAAGTATTTCAGGGGTAAAAGTACTTACAATTTATTAGAGTAGAAATATAAGTGACGATACAGGTAGTAAAGTAAGAGAACTGGTTGCACATTCAGGGTCTTTATAAGTTTTTGCTTCTTTCCTGGGGAATAAAAATCCTTATCCCATTTCACAGTGATTCACTACCCTCACCAATCCTACTGTTCTGTCACAGGTCCTTAAGAAATGAGAGCCGATATTTTTTTGTGTGTGAATATCTATTTTTATTCCTTTTTAACAGAAAACTACATCTTGAAGAAAGATGTTTCATCAAGTGACTTAAGAATTGCCTTAGAAGTCTTCATAAGATGGCCCCAGAAGTGACTTCAAACCTGACACATCAAGAGTTAACCACGAAGATACTTTATTTGAAATCTTTCCTTTTGTGTACCTCATTCTTTCCATCTATAAAATGGAGCTATTATTTAGCATATATATTATTCACCATAACACTATAGAATCTCCTATATAAGAAAATTTAAGAAAACTATAGATCAAATTCATTACACTTTCAAGTAATACAAATAATATTAATATTTTTAAAATGAAAGAAAAGGAGGATAAATGAAATTACAGAAGCAAGCTCACCATCAAACCTGGTGGTCCTGGGGGACCAATTGGCCCTGGTATACCAGGGGGACCAGCTGGGCCCTGTTACAAAGAAAGTAAAGAAAAGGATAAGAAAAAACTTGTATAAAGAACTAAATGGATGAAATTTAAGTTTAGTTGCCAGAATTCTGTTCTACAATTCTATAATTCTGAAGTACTATAAGCAGAATTTTAAAATGTAGAAGAATAAAAGGATTGAATGACTATAAAGAAATTCAACTAAACAGAATGAATGCAGTTTTTAGAGAACTTGTTTTACAGTGGTATACAATAAATATGGGACAAATGTATAGTACGGAAATTTTAAAATATGAAGCAATAAAGATGGGCATTTAGTGGAGCTTTTATGCTAGAAATGGGAAGGAAAAGCCTACTAGTTTCAAGGTGGCTTCTCTAATTTTAAAATAAAAATACATAAAATTAAACACAAAGAGGGAAGTGAGAAAAACTGGGACAAAAGATAAAGGAATGATGTAATGGTTGTGGAGCAAAATTAGGCATCTTAATAAGTTTAAAATTTGACTGCCTTGAAATCTAGCAATTTTATATCTAGATATAAATTATGGATTATTTTATAATTTAAAAAATCTCAAAACAACCCCCAAATCCAACAACAGGAGATTAGAGAAACAAAATCTAGTATATCAAACAATGGACTGTAACATGGAAGTGAAACTGAATGAACTATGGTCATATACAATAATATGGGTGAATCTTAACATATTAAATAGAAAAAGTTGCAGAAAACTACACATACATTTCATATTACTCTAAAAAATAAATACTCTTGTTTAATGATATATGTGCATGTAATAAAACTATTTTTAAGAAGAAATGGAAAACCCAGGATGGTAGCTACATCTTGGGAGAATGCAGAAGGATGTGACTGCCAAGAAAGGTTGATTGAAAATTACAATGTTCTAGTTCTTAAATACTGCATTGGGTTCATGAGTGCTCATTTGGTCATTTTGCTTTATAACCTACATATACTTTGCATGTATTCTGCTATATTTTCAAATATAATACAGTAAAATTTAGAAAAGATTGGTAATACTTAAGAACATATGGATGGGTGATATCAAGTACATATTAAGGTGATTAATGAAAAAAGCCCTGACATTGTATCTTAGTGATCAAAGATTAGAAAGAATTGATTTTTATTTTTGGTAAAGGGAGCAATCCTCATGAAATATAAACCTTAAAAAAATTAATTCCCTAATCAATAAATCTCCAAAAGTTGTCATCTCTGTGTATGTTATGTGTAGGCTGACATGATAATTTTTCTAAAGATTACACTTGATGTTCACTATACATATATTTTATTCTTTCAGCCTTCAAAATATGTTCATACATTATGCATAACTAATAATGTTATAAATGAATTCTTCAAATACCTTGAATGGGAAACCTGAAATTTTTATCAGACCATTTACTCCTACTACCCTATTGATCCCACAGCACAGAAATAAGACTATATAGAAGGCTGTTTCCACTGCAAAACTCTGAAACAAAAATTTCCATGGAAACTGGATTTGAAAGGTAAAAGAACAAGCCACACTTCTTAAAAAGCTCCCTGGTCAAGACTGCTTTTATTTTCACATACAACATACCTGCCATATCTATCAAACCTCAGATGCTAATTTCTATAATGAAAATAGAGAATACTAAAGGCTGAGGATTAAAAAAACTGATGCTGTGACCTGATTTAATCAATAGGGCCAAGTAGAAAGTCAGCAGATGCTTACTTGAATTCCAGGAGGACCTGGATAGCCTGGATTACCCTTTGGTCCTGGCAGGGATGACATAATTATACTACCTGGTTCTCCCTGAAAGAAACCATAAGTGGCAATTGTAAGTAATAGTTACGATACAGCAAAGCTGGCCAGAATACAAAAAATGAACTAGGCGTTCAATTTGTCACATAAATGTCCTCAAAGATTTAGGCGACCTCAGTGGTTAAATGAATACATTTACTCTTCAAAGGAAAATGAGGAAGTGGGTAGAGTACATGGAAGTCCACTCAATTTGTTAAGAACCTGTCATACCTTTGGTTACTCATTCATGAAAAAAATTAAATATTAATATTTGCCAAGAATTGTGTTAGGCTTTGGATGCTTTGTAGCAAAGAAGATAAAACAAGACACCTGTTCTCACTGTGCTAATCATATACTGGAGAAATTAATATCATAACATGTAAACAAATAAGATGATAAAATTTTCTGTTTAGGACTATAAAGGAAAACTACATGGTACATGATAAAGAAATGGTGGAGAACAATCACAGAAATGATAATTATGTGATGTCCTAGAGGGGCTAACTATCGTTATAATGGAGATCATATTACAATATATAATTAACATGTACACCTTAAATTTACACAATGTTATATATCAAATATATTTCAATTTAAAAAAAGAAATAGTGGAGAAAATTTGTTTGGGCAGTAAAGATTCAGGCTGAAATCTAAAGGATCGTGAGTCAGCCAGGTGAAGATGGGGGAAGAGCATTAGGCAACGTAAGCAGCATGAACAAAGGACCCAGAAAGGGAAGAATCTGGCACATTCAAATAACTTAGTGCATACTGGTGTGATCAGGGAGCCCAAGGAAAAGCAGCTTAGGGATGAGGCTGGAAATGTGGGGCAAGGACCAGAATATGCAGATCTTACAAGCCATAGAAAAAAATGTGGACTTTATCTTGGATGCAGTGGGAAACCCTTGAAGGTTTATAAGGAGACATTTAAATTCCTGATTCATATTTTTAAAAGATCATTCTTGGCTGCTTTGTATAGAATAAATCATGCTGGGAGGTGAGGGGGACGAAAAAGAAACTAGTTAAGAGGCTACTACACTAATCCAGATGAGGCATTATGGTTAGTGTGCTGGCAGTGGAAATGAAGAAAAAGTAGATGAATTTTAATATATATACTTACAGGCAAAATTAACAGTATTTAGAGATAGTATGCAATGAGGAGATGTGTGAAGGAATAGAAAATGCAAATACTAACTCTCAGGTTTTGGTACATGTAAAAGTGTACATGGTATATAGTGATGCAAATTTTAGAGATGAGGAAAACAGAAGGAGGCAAAGGTTTATTTGGGGGTCTGCGTTAACTCTGAGGACATTAATTTGAATGTCTGGGAGATAAGTCAGGGGGCTGTCAGGGAAGCAGTTTAATGCATGCATATAACTCAGAAGAAAATTCTGTTTTAGAGGTAGGAATGTAGGTGTTCCATAACTAGACAGCAATCAATACCATGAGCAATAATGATATTGCTAGGCATAGAATGGAAGAAGGGATCAGGACTGTGTCTTGATGTCTGCTAGAAAGGATAACATGAGCTTGCACAGAAGACTGCAGAATGACTGGAGATGCAGAAGAAAGATTAGGAAAAGGGAAAGAATATTCCCAGAATATTCCCTTGCAGAAGCCAGAGGGAAAGAATATTTCCAGAGGGAGCAGGTGGTCAGCTGAATCAAAATGTAATAAGGAAGGTATCAAAAAGAACTGTGAGGCTGATATACACATTTGCAAGCATACCAGCCCATAAAAGGTACTTAAAGCCACAAGAACAAAGGAGAGTACTTAAGAAGAGCTCATAAATGTGCACCTGTGCAACTTCTAGAAGCATCCATTTTAAGACAGAAGTCAGAGACATTATCTGACTGAAGATGCAGGCTTTCCAAATACTTTAAAATGCTTACCTTTCCAACATGAGATACTTACCTTCATACCTGGGATCCCAGGAGGTCCCTATTATTAAAAAGAAAAGGAATTATATGAATGAGAGGAGAAGGAGCAAGCAAAATTGAATAGATTGCTATAAGATCATTCTGAGGAAAAGGTATCTTAAGATACTTAGAGATGACATTTATATTAAATATGCACTACAGAATCTTTGCTTTTACCCAGCAGAAAGCTCTATGCACTACTTCTTTTTTTAAAAAATCCTTTTACTTTATTACTTTGAAAAGTACTATTTTGTTCCATACAAATGCACTGAGCTCATTTTGTACACTTCTGCTTATGTTAATTCCTGTGTTCATTATAATTCCGAATTTTATAACTTACTGGAGGACCCTGTAAACCAGGAAAACCGGGACTGCCTGGAAATCCACGTTCTCCCTAGAAGGAGTTAAAAATAAAAAGCATGGAGGAACAAAAAAAAAAAGCATCATTATACCAACAAACAATGACTTACTGAAAAAATTTCTGCAAGTCATTTTGAAACATGCCAGATTGTCAAAAATTCATTAGCCTACACTTTTCAATTACCTTATACCAACTATCCATATCAATCCAACCTTTTAAGATACTTTTATCTCCACTCATGAATCCCAATCAGAAATAAAGGAAAAAAATCTTCTACTTTAGTCATTTTCTTCTAACAAATCCATTTTGAGAGAATCATACCACAGATTCCTGGCTATCATCACATTTAATAGTTAATTGTCTGCCCCAATTTCCTGCCCATGTATTATATAGATTCATATTTTAACTGCCCCATTGCTTTTTTATTTTATTGTAAACTATTTCAAATTATTTTTGTAAAGAGGAAAAGATGGTTAGAAAGAATGCCATTAATATCACCAAGAGTATAATCATAGCAATAGTTTTAGCAATTGCAGGTCATTATGTTCTCTAGGCATCCAGTCTTTCTCACTCCCTATTGTAAAGTACTAATATGGACATTTGGTTTAGAAAACAAAAGCTAAAATGGCTGTAGAAGAACCCCATTGCAACCTCCTTTCAAATACCCATGTGCTGTAGTACTTCTAGAAACATCCTTGTCAGAGGCTTAAAAGAGTAAATGATACAGCGATGTACCTTTCACTTATTGTCCAATATCCCTTTCTTCACCACTTTTTATACATGGAAAAAATAAGCCCAGACAGAAAGGAAGTGGCCTGTACATCGAGTTTAGAAAACAGAGAGCAAAAGAATCCATATATTTTGACTCCATCTCTAGGGTTCATTCAATTAGCTACATAGTTAGAAATATAAGAATCCATTTAATCTGCAGGTACACATAATGCTTTTTTCAGGCCAGTATTCTGGAGTGGGTAGCCTTTCCCTTCTCTAGGGGATCTTCCCAATCCAGGGATCGAACCCAGGTCTCCCGCATTGCAGGCAGACTCTTTACCAGCTGAGCCACAAGGGAAGTCCAGTTACATAGTTAGAAATATAAGATTCCACTTAATCTGCAGGTGCACATAATGTTTTTAAAATTTTTTTGTTGCTTACATAATTGGAGGGGACTCAAATGCAAACTAATCAAGAGATCTGCTAAGGTGTTGCTTTAACAAAAAAAGAAAAAGATCCCTTTAATCACATAGCATACTATACTCATTGTAGATATATCTGGTCTTAATTAAAACTTTGGCTAGTAGTCTGTTTGTTGCTCAAGACATGCTAGCAAAAAAACAATCAAATTACCAGAATAGGCACATGAATGTAGCCTGCTTTAACAAGCAATACGCCATGCAAGCTAACTCCATGTTGGTCCTATCACTGTAAGGTTGCCCCAAGCAAAAATGAAAAACACAAGTAAGCCTCACAAATCCAAAATCAGAGTAGTATTATTAGTGGCAAGGATGACACTGACTTGGAGAAATATTGGAGGTAACAATAACTTTATTGCCTACAAGTATACACTACAATGATTATCATAAAATGTGATGGCCTGCATAATACAAAATAGTTTGTTCAAGTTATTTTAAATATTATGTCCTAATATAATATATGACAAAAGTCATTAATTAGAAAGATCTGTGGTATTTCAGAATAGTTTCACAGAGTATTATGTGCAATATTGAAATATCAAAAGGATACACAGAAAACAATATTTCATTAACCTATATAAGGAGAAAAGTGAGGGAATAAGAAATGGAAACAAATACTTGTAAGCTTTTAAAAAGAGCAAATTTTCCTCTCTTTTTTTCTTGCTCTCACTTTATACTTAATCCAAATAGTTGTATTTAGTCTTGACTAAAGAAAAGAGGGCCAGGAAACATTGTTTGTAGCATATGACACTTTATTTTCTCACTTGTTAAATTCATTATTTTCTATGATGGAGAAGTTTCAGATTTCATACTAATAGTTCATAGTAAAAACTGATGTGGTGTATTACATATAGATTCTTAGGATTTTTTTCAGGAAGTTATTAGGCAATATAAAAAAGGTTTAATATGGAGGGAGGTGGGAGGGGGGTTCAGGATTGGGAACACATGTACACCCGTGGCGGATTCATGTTAATGTATGGCAAAACCAATACAATATTGTAAAGTAATCAGCCTCTAATTAAAATAAATAAATTTAATTAAAAAAATAATATGAAAGATTTGAAAATTTTAAGTCTACCTAGTTTAAAAAAATCAAAGTTAATGAATGACATTCATAAGTATTACTCTTAACAACTGATAATACAGATGTGTTTGTGTATGTGTGTATATATATATATATACATACACATACATATATGTGGGTGTTTCTATGTACAAACATATACTGTGGTGTTGGAGAAGACTCTTGAGAGTCCCTTGGACTGCAAGGAGATCCAACCAGTCCATTCTGAAGGAGATCAGTCCTGGGTGTTCTTTGGAAGGAATGATGCTAAAGCTGAAACTCCAGTATTTTGGCTACCTCGTGTGAAGAGTTGACTCACTGAAAAAGACTCTGATGCTGGGAGGGATTGGGGGCAGGAGGAGAAGGGGACGACAGAAGATGAGATGGCTGGATGGCATCACCGACTTGATGGACATGAGTCTGAGTGAACTCCGGGAGCTGGTGATGGACAGGGAGGCCTGGCGTGCTGCAATTCATGGGGTTGCAAAGAGTCGGACACGACTGAGCGACTGAACTGAACTGATATATCCGAATTCCTTTTTAACCCTCATTTAACTCTCATTTAATTCACTGAAACATGTATATTATCATATGTGAGATAGATTGCCAGTCCAGGTTTGACGCATGAGACAGGGTGTTCAGGGCTGGTGCACTGGGACGACCCTGAGGGATGGGATGGGGAGGGAGATGGGAGGAGGGTTCAGGATGGGGAACACATGTACACCCATGGCTGATTCATGTCAATGTATAGCAAAAACTCTCATTCTACTTAACACTAAAACACAAAAGGGATTTGGTAGGTAATCTTCAACTCAAAAGAATTACTGATGTTTCAGTATACTGAAAATGCTAACTCAGAACATACCCTATGTTTGTCCTAGACATGAAGCTACTATATCTCTTATTTGACATTCTTGATATTGATTCCTTGAAATGTTTAGTCCATTATCAAGCATATTGCCTAAGATTAAGTCAAATAAATCTCACCTTGGTTCCATTGCATCCAGGGATACCTTGAGGTCCTGGGGCCCCATCATGGCCTGGCATTCCCTTTGAAAGGAGATATAACACATGTATAATATTTCTTAGATTACTGTTTTAAGAGATTTTAAAAATAAGAAGCCAAATTCTACTTACAGGAAGACCTGGTGTCCCTGGAAATCCAGGAAGTCCAGGAGGACCCTATAAAAAGAAATAAATAACCAAATAACAACCAATGACAATAAAATAATATCCAACCTAAGGGAATTAAGAATACTACATTTAGACAGCAACAGACAAAATGTGTCTCATTGATTATTACCACTCATTCTTTTTACACACTATAGAAGAAACTATACATGTTTAAAATCTCATTTATAGAAACCTATAGAAGATACTCCTATTTGAGTGAATTATTTTAATTGTCTTTAGTTCAGTTCAGTTCAGTCGCTCAGTCATGTTCGACTCTTTGTGACCCCATGGACTGCAGCATGCCAGGCTTCCCTGTCCATCACCAACTCCTGGAGTTTATTCAAACTCATGTCCATTGAGTCAGTGATGCCATCCAACCATCTCATCCTCTGTCATCCCCTTCTCCTCCCACCTTCAATCTTTCCCAGCATCAGGGTCTTTTCAAATGAGTCAGTTCTTTGCATCAGGTGGCCAAAGTATTGGAGTTTCAGCTTCAACATCAGTCCTTCAAATAAATATTCAGGACTGATTTCCTTTAGGATGGACTGGTTGGATCTCCTTGCAGTCCAAGGGACTCTCAAGAGTCCAACACCACAGTTCAAAAGCATCAATTCTTTGGTGCTCAGCTTTCTTTACAGTCCAACTCTCACATCCATACATGACTACTGGAAAAACCATAGCCTTGACTAGATGGACATTTGTTGGCAAAGTAATGTCTCTGCTTTTTAATATGCTGTCTAGGTTGGTCATAACTTTTCTTCCAAGGAGTAAGCATCTTTTAATTTCATGGCTGCAGTCACCATCTTCAGTGATTTTGGATCCCAGAAAAATAAAGTCAGCCACTGTTTCCCCATTTATTTGCCATGAAGTGATGCAACCAGATGCCATGATCTTAGTTTTCTGAATGTTGAGCTTTAAGCCAACTTTTTCACTCTCCTCTTTCACTTTCATCAAGAGGCTCTTTAATTCTTTTTCGCTTTCTGCCATAAGGGTGGTGTCATCTGCATATCTGAGGTTATTGATATTTCTCCTGGCAGTCTTGATTCCAGCTTGTGCTTCATCCAGCCCAGCGTTTCTCATGATGTACTCTGCATAGAAGTTAAATAAGCAGGGTGACAATATACAGCCTTGACATACTCCTTTTCTTATTTGGAACCAGTCTGTTGTTCCATGTCTAGTTCTAACTGTTGCTTCCTGACCTGCATACAGGTTTCTCAAGAGGCAGGTCAGGTGGTCTGGTATTCCAATTTCTTTTTTTTAATTTTATTTTATTTTTAAACTTTACATAATTGTATTAGTTTTGCCAATTTCTTTAAGAATTTTCCAAAACTAATACAATTATGTAAAGTTTAAAAATAAAATAAAATTTAAAAAAAAAAAAGAATTTTCCAGTTTGTGGTGATGTAGGAGCAGGCAAATTAGTGGATGTAATGTCTGTTCTAAAAGACAAAATGATTCTCCCAGGTTTGTGATGAATCCTGAATACAGCAGGGTATGGATAAGTGGCAAATACTGAAATATCTGCCTCCGAGAACATCAATGTGATCACCCCCAAAATCTTAATCAAATATCCCTGTCAGGATTGACAAAAAATACAAGTTTGACAAAATTCTCTGTAGGTAAGGCCAAGAAGAAAAGGTACTTTCATACAACTGCTAGTGGAATTTAAACACCATAGAGAGAAATTTGGAAATACCTAACAAAATTACACATGTATTTATTTACTCTTTGAAGCAACTCATTTCAAGAAATCTATCCCAAAGGCACATAAGAAATTATAAAACATGAAATTCAAGGTTACTGACAGAATTATTGTAGCTGAAGTTTAGAAATGGACATATAACCAGAATTATAGCTGAAGGTTAGAAACAAGGCATGCATGTGTGCTCAGTCATGTCCAATTCTTTGTGACCCCTTGGACTGTAGCCCACCAGGCTCCTCTGTTCATGGAATTGTCCAGGCAAGAATACTGGAGTGGGCTGCCATTTCCTTCTCCAGAGAACAAATAGGGACATGAATAAACTATGGTATATCTGCATAATAAGAAACTACACAGCTTTAAAAAAGAATGTGGAAGATCTCTGTACACTGAAATACATACTGATCTCCAGGACAGAATGTTAAGTAAAAGAAACAAAGTTTAAGTAGTGTATATAATATACTACCTTTTTATAACAAAGGTAGTGATACTAAACAATGAAAAGATAAACAGCAAATGAAAAATGATTACCTCTGGGGGAAAGAGGAAAGAGAATGGGGAGATGGTAAAGAAGGATGGGAAGCATCTCTGACTATACCTAGTCTTATAGAACAATGCACTTGTCTTAAATAATGAAAATTTTTTAAAAAGGTAAAAAGGAAATCATCAACAATTGAAAGCAAGCTGGAACCAATGAACCTAATGTACATCAAACTGTGGACAGTGACCATACATAGAAGAAAACTACTTTTGACTGAAATGAGTCAATTCAGCAAAGAAATAATTAGTGGCAGTTAAGATTTCTACTATTGCTTTTAAAATTGAAATGTTTATTTTGTTTATTTATATATTGTTATTTTGAAGTCATTATAGCTATACTGTGGGACAAAGGAATTAATTATATTAATATAATTGGGAAATGAAGATTTTCATGTTAGAGAGAGAAAGGTGGCAGGGGGAGAGAACAAGTATAAAAAATTTATATTAAAGTTCAGTTGGAAATAATATGAACTCATATTTTTTCTCTTTAAAAAATACATATTTCTTAACTCTGTCCACTTAAAATACATCAAAATAGTGACAAAACCAGTAGCAATGAACACTCCTTATATTCAGACTGTGGAATCTAAATCACTGAGAGAATCTGTAATCAGAGACATGGTTAATTCCAGATCTAGAGAGGACACGCATAAGTTGAGCCCGAAGGGTCTTATGTCAGAAAGCAAAGAAATTATCAAAGATCAATAGGGTTTTGTCAATAGGACAAATCACAGGGGCCAACTTGAAGAGGCTCCCACAGACAAAGATGAAATAATTTGAGCTTCAAAAAGAATAATGAGTACAAGTGATTGAAACACAGAAATTCCATGTTTCTAATGATAAATGAAAGAAAACCTTCCTTGATCATCACTCGAAGTTGCCAGTATACAAACTCATTACCCCACTAGAATTCAGCTGATAAATCAGAATTCAAGTTAATGAATTAGAATTCAAGCTATTCAATGAAGGACTGATAGACTTTTAAAACTTATCATTTTGCAACTCCAAATGAAAAACAAAAAACAAAAACTTGGATCTAACCAATGATCATGGATGGATGCTAAACCACTATGTGAAAGTTGATAGGGAAATTCTGGTGGCACAATCAGGCTCATACATTTGAGACCATTGACCAAATCTAGCATCAAAAAAGTGAGATAGACGTTTGTGCCATGAGATGTAATTCAATAGCAAATATACAGCAGTACCTATAAAGTATTGTTTTTCAATTTTCTTTCATTTTTTAAATCAGTATAGTTTATATATAGTAAAATGCACACATCTTAAATGTACAGGTTTTTCTTTTTTCCTAGAAAGTTCTCTACTGCCTCTTCTAAGGCAACCTCAAAGTTGCAGGAAACATGGGGGGCAGAGAAATAAGTTAAATGACATCATGAGGAAACAGTCAGGCAGATCCAGATTGTGGAACACAGTACAACGCCATGATGCAGTTTCTTCAATGGCATAATAAAAGAGGCTTAAGAAATACATCAAGCAAATGCAGTATGTGGAACTTGCCTGGATCCTGGTTTGAACAAACCAATTGCAAAAAGAAATCTTTGGGACAACTGAGAAAATCTGAATATGGACTGAGTTTTAAAGGATATTGAAAAGTTTTTGCTAAGTTTTTGAGGTGTAATAATGGCATAATGTGGTTATAAGTTCAAGAAACGTAATATTCATTGGTGGAATGATGATGTGAGGGATTTACTTTAAAATATTACAGGCAATAGTGGTGAGGTATAGAAACAAAGCTGTCAAAATGTTGGTAGTTTTTGAAGCCAGGTAATGACTTCATGGGGGATGTCATTGTAATATTAATATATTCTCTGTAAATCTGTGTATGCTTTAAATTTTCCATAATAAGTCTTTTAAAATCTGCATGCCAACAGCTGCCTGTGAGCTGAGACCTGAGGATGCAGGAACTATTAGGCCACCAAGTTCTAAGCACTCTCAGACACTTGAAAGTGGGAAGTGATAGAGTGGACAGATTTTTTTAGTCTCAGCAATACTACAGTTCAGTTCAGTTCAGTCGCTCAGTCATGTCCGACTCTTTGAGACCCCATAAATTGCAACACACCAGGCCTCCCTGTACATCACCAACTCCCGGAGTTCACTCAAACTCACGTCCATCAAGTCAGTGATGCCATCCAGCCATCTCATCCTCTGTCTTCCCCTTCTCCTCCTGCCCCCAATCCCTCCAAGCATCAGTCTTTTCCAATGAGTCAACTCTTCGTATGAGGTGGCCAAAGTACTGGAGTTTCACCTTTAGCATCATTCCTTCCAAAGAAATCCCAGGGCTGATCTCCTTCAGAATGGACTGGTTGGATCTCCTTGCAGTCCGAGGGACTCTCAAGAGTCTTCTCCAACACCACAGTTCAAAAGCATCAATTCTTCAGTGCTCAGCTTTCTTCACAGTCCAACTCTCACATCCATACATGACCACTGGAAAAACCATAGCCTTGACTAGACGGACCTTTGTTGGCAAAGTAATCTCTCGGCTTTTCAATATGCTATCTAGGTTGGTCATAACTTTTCTTCCAAGGAGTAAGCATCTTTTAATTTCATGGCTGCAGTCACCATCTGCAGTGATTTTGGAGCCCAGAAAAATAAAGTCTGACACTGTTTCCACTGTTTCCCCATCTATTTCCCATGAAGTGATGGGACCAGATGCCATGATCTTCGTTTTCTGAATGTTGAGTTTTAAGCCTACTTTTTCACTCTCCTCTTTCACCTTCATCAAGAGGCTTTTGAGTTCCTCTTCACTTTCTGCCATAAGGGTGGTGTCATCTGCATATCTGAGGTGATTAATATTTCGCCCGGCAATCTTGATTCCAGCTTGTGCTTCTTCCAGCCCAGCATTTCTCATGATGTACTCTGCACAGAAGTTAAATAAGCAGGGTGACAATAGACAGCCTTGACGTACTCCTTTTCCTATTTGGAACCAGTCTGTTGTCCCATGTCCAGTTCTAACTGTTGCTTCCTGACCTGCATACAGGTTTCTCAAGAGGCAGGTCAGGTGGTCTGGTATTCCCATCTCTTTCAGAATTTTCCACAGTTTATTGTGATCCACACAGTCAAAGGCTTAGGCATAGTTAATAAAGCAGAAAATGATGTTTTTCTGGAACTCTCTTATTTTTTCGATGATCCAGAGGATGTTGGCAATTTGATCTCTGGTTCCTCTGCCTTTTCTAAAACCAGCTTGAACATCTGGAAGTTCACGGCTCACGTACTGCTGAAGCCTGGCTTGGAGAATTTTAAGCATTACTTTACTAGCGTGTGAGATGAGTGCAATTGTGCAGTAGTTTGAGCATCTTTGGCATTGCCTTTTTTGGGATTGGAATGAAAACTGACCTTTTCCAGTCCTGGGGCCACTACTGAGTTTTCCAAATTTGCTGGCACATTAAGTGCAGCACTTTCACAACATCATCTTTCAGGATTTGAAATAGCTCAACTGGAATTCCATCACCTCCACTAGCTTGGTTTGTAGTGATGCTTTCTAAGGCCCACTTGACTTCACAGTCCAGGATATCTGGCTCTAGGTGAGTGATCACACCATCGTGATTATCTGGGTCGTGAAGATCTTTTTTGTACTTAGGACATAGTTAATGGTAGCTATAGCTATTAAGATATATGTTATGATTATTATGAACAGCTTTAATAGTATATTGATATTCAGTTATGATAGAAAAACACAGAAGCATGTCTGCTAAAAAAATGTTAAGGGTTTTGAGTTTCTTCGCTGCTTTTCAACTGCTCTACCTACACTAGTCAAAAGTAGCACATAAGGCAAGCTACATGTTGTTAAGACGTATATAGCAAACAGAATATTTTAAACATTTATGTAAAATGTATACATCTACTAAATTTCTGGAGATCAGAGGATCAGAATGTTTTTCTTTGTAATACACATAAATATCTAAGCCACCACCCATATATTCTATATTCAAATTCAGGGACCTTGTCAATCTATGAACACAGAATTACAGATCTAAAAGAGACCATGGAGATATTCTTGTTTGACTTTCTAATATAACAAATGAAGAAACTGAGGCTCAGAAAAGTTAAATCTGATTTTCCAAAAGCCAGTACTATTTATAAACTATAGTTTCCTCCCAATCTAAAACACACTGAAAAGTATATGTCTACTTAAAAGCTATTCAGAAAAATTACACTAAATGTGCACTTAAATTTTCAAACACATCTTGAATTCCAGAACATTAAAACTTGAAAAATCATACATCTCAGAACTGATAAAATACTGTATTCTTCCAAAAATAGTTATTCTTTTTAAAATATATTTTGCTATCATGTAGTTACATGGTGGTATAGGCAGTAAAACTTTATGGAACCGACCTCCTTTTTCAAAAATAGTTATTCTTTAACATAATGGCTTCAACTAGAGGCTTCCCAAACTTACTCTCTTCAAGACACACAAATAAAGTTATACTATTTGTACCTGGTTCCCAGGGAGGGTACATGACCTGAGGTGATCAGTTCTCTGAACTCTGAGATGATCACCCTGGTTGGGTAGTTCTGCTTTAAACCACTTGTGTGATGTATATTTTTAAGAATTTGAAAAATTATTGAAATTTAACACTTTCACATTTCTCAACCATAAGCTACTTTAAAGTATTCTTATATTAGTTTAAATAGACATCTGGATATATAAAGACAACTATCAAAATACTAAAGAAAGGCTAATTATAGACATATAAACTCTGAAACATTAAAAGATGTCACTTCTCTTCCTGAATTTCTATATGAGTCTTTTTCCAGTTGCCTTATAACACTTCAGTAGCTTCTTCGTTTGACCAACAAAACATTTGATACAGCAAATATCACTTACTCTGATCCCTTTTGGTCCTGGTGGCCCTGGAATTCCATCATCACCCTGAAAAATACAACATATTTAGTTATGTTTCCTTCAAAAAGAGCCCTCGAATAACTAACTTTGCATTGTAAACTGAGACAAATTTTTGTGAGCCTTTGTGAAAGTTAGTGATAAATTTACATACTCAAGGAAGAAGTATTTATTATTGAGACTAAAAGCACTAAGATAAGTCAAAAGCTAAAAAGTAAGAAAGGCCTTTATTTACTAAGAAGAAAACTGTTGACATGCAGAAGAAACTTTATACCTGTTAAGTTAGTTATGAATAATGTCAAGAAAATAAAGATGAAATAGTGGTACAGATACCCTTCAAATCATTTGTGCGTGTGTGCATGATCAGTCGCTCAGTCATGTCTGACTCTTTGGGACCCCATAGACCATAGCCCACCAAGGATTATCCTGGTCCATGGATTATCCAGGCAAGAATCCTGGAGTTGGTTGTCATTTCCTCTTCCAGGGGATCTCCCTGACCCAGGGATCGAATGCATCTCTCCTGTATCTCCTGCATTGCGGGTGGAATCTTTACCACTGGGCCACCGGGAAAGCCCCAAATCATTTATGCAGTAACAAAATTAGAGCTGAAAACCTGAACAGTTTCTATATTGTGTCAATCTGTTCACCATGCTGCTAATAAACAGCATCACCTCTGAACCTCAATATGAGCTGTTCATGAGTTTGCTGTTTTAAAGCTTTGCTACATTTTATACAGGCACTTCCTACTGTAAGAGCTAAGAAGGAGTAAGAAAGAACCACAGACTTTCCTTTCAAGCTTCTGCTGCAGACTCCATGCAAAAGAGGCTGCCCACAGGATTGTTAATCTATTTACCCATTTCTAGTTACAACTGCATTGCTGAGAATTTAAAGTCTTGCCTCACTAAGTTTTCCTAAGTAGTTTTTTTTTTTTTTTTTAAGGAATAAAGAAAACCTAATCCTGCTCCAATAGGCAATATTTTCAGTGGAACATACAGTTAGTATGTCACCATCTAAGGCTTTAGATAGTTTTACTAACTTGGGATATCTTGCTTTATACAAGCTTCCAAACTACTCTACTCACAATCCTAGAGATTCCCTTGTAGGTTCCTTTATGCCCATGTCACAGCCCCTCTTCAATCAGTAAAGCTCTGTTTTTATCTGTTTTATTTGAGGTTTCCAAGAAAAATTTTATTTGGAGAAAATGTTACCTGATGTATTAGTTTCTTATGCTGCTCTTACAAATTACCACAAACTTAGTGGGCTAAAAAATAATACAATCTTACATACAGTTCTGGAAGTCTTAGTGGGAGAGCTGTGTTACTTTTTGGAGGGTTGAGATTTCATTTATTTTCTTTCTCCAGCTTCGAGAGCTACCAGCATCCCTCTGCTCATGGCTCTCTCCAATCTTCACAGTCAGTGACAGCTGAATGAGTTTTTCTAACATTGCATCACTCTGACACTGATTCTTCTGCCTCCCTCTTCCACATTTAAAGGACCCTTATGATTATAATGGGTCTACTCAAAGCAACCAGAAAAATTACCCTAGTTTAAAACAAGTTGACTAGCAGCTTTAATTCCACCTGTAATCTTAATTTCACTTACTTTTATAACCTAACATATTCACAGGTTCTGGGGGTTAGTTATGGATATCTTTGGCTTCCTGGTGGCTCAGATGGTAAAGAATCCACCTGCAATGTGGGAGACCTGGGTTCGATCCCTGGACTGGAAAGATCCCCTGGAGGAGAGCATGGCAACCCACTCCAGTATTCTTGCCTGAAAAATCCCCATGGACAGAGGAGCCTGGTGGGCTACAGTCCATGGGGTTGCAAAGAGTTGGACACAATTGAGTGACTAAGCACAATTAGGAGGTGGATATTAATCTGCCTGCCATACTCTGCTTAAAAACAAGCTTAATAATCTACTCTTTTCACAACAGATGCATATTTAAGGAAATTAAAGTAAATCTAAATCTATTTTAAAACTAGAAAATTGATTGCTCAGTGAATCATTTTATGTCTTCCCACTGAAGGCAGAGATAAGACAAGGATGCCTTAATACTATATTGGTCATACTAAGCAACATGGCTAAATAAAAGAAATTAGAGGTATAAAAATTGGGGAAAATGAGGCAAAATGAATTATTTGTAAATAATATGTTTGTATGCATGGGAAATCCAAGTTAACTAAATGAAAAATTACTATAATCAATAAAATAATTCAGTAAGGTAGCTGTATATAAAAATAATATGAAGAAATCAATAGCTTTCTTATATTCCAACAACTACCTGCTAGAAAACATAATGGAAGAAAACATGCAATTTATAATAGCAGAAAAAGATAAAATATTTAGCATCAAACTGAATAAGATGTAGAAGATTTGTAAGACAAGGTGACTAATGTTTATGTGGAAAAATAAGTAAGCAATAACACTGAGAAAAATTCTGAAGAATAAAAAGACAAATGAGGGGACACTAGCAGTGTCAGATAAAATATAACAAGTCAATCATTAAAATAGTTTTGTTCTCATATCTGAATAAGCAGACCATTGGAAGAGTATGCTGCTGCTGCTAAGTCGCTTCAGTCGTGTCCCACTCTGTGGGACCCCAGAGACAGCAGCCCACCAGGCTCCCCCGTCCCTGGGATTCTCCAGGCAAGAACACTGGAGTGGGTTGCCATTTGCTTCTCCAATGCATGAAAGTGAAAAGTGAAAGTGAAGTCGCTCAGTCATGTCTGACTCTTAGCGACCCCATGGACTGCAGCCCACCAGGCTCCTCCGTCCATGGGATTTTCCAGAAGTCCAGAAACAGGTCCATATAATCATGTGAATTTGGTATACAATGAAAATGCATTACAAATCAGAGCAGAAAATTATATTGGGGCACACTTGTGAGGACATCTAGAAAATAAAAGTAGAATTTATATCACAAACCATACCAGGGTGAATTAGAAATTGATATAATATTTACATGAAAAAAGCAAAACTATTAATATACTGGAATAAAACATGTGAGAATTATTTTACAATCTTACAGTGGGGAAGGCGTTTCCTATTCAAAACCCAAAGCCATAAAAGACCTTCGATAAACACAGAGGCACATAAATATATACATACACAGATAAAGGGCAATCTCCCTGAAATATAAATAGCTCACTGAAATATGAAAACACCAACAATCCAGTAGAAAAGTGGGCAAATTATATAAACACACAGTTCACGGAAATGAAAAGATGCTCAATTTTCATAAGAAAATAACATGAGTATTCATTATGAATGTATAGACCTCAGTGGCTAATAGACACAGTGGAAAGGAGGTGTTTTTCACTGTATACCTTTTATGTTAATTTATTTTGAACAAAATGAATACATTATCTATGGAAAATCAATTGTTTTTAAGAATAAAGCAATACTTTGGAAATTTTTATATATACACTCCTATATATATTTGTTATTAATATATATATATTTGTTTTCTATACTTTTACTTTCATATACAAATGTATATAGATTAAAGAATAATCCTACAAAATTTTTGACTTGGTATGTATGTTAATATATACACGTGTCCAAACATCCAATCACATAAAAAGTATAAATTCAGCTATATTGGGAAGTATGAAGTCATAGTGGAGACTGAAGCACAAAGTGCTTCCAATTAAAAAACCGAAGAGCTTAGAAAGCAGTGAAACCTTCTCATTTTATGGATACAGAAATGGAATCAGAGCAAAAGATTGAATTGCTTTCTTAATTTAAACTGCACACAACTGCACATTTAAAAATTATCATACTGCTGTACAATAGTCCCAATTAATTGTAAATTATTTCAAAAAAACCTAATGTAGTTAGTTTTCAATAATTTGACATAAATTTTATTAAAACTGAAACCACTCAGTGAGCATGATGTGCAAGAAAACTCAGCACCTAATACCAGGTAAACTCAGATACAGCAAATGTAACTTTATTTTTTTATGGTTCAACTTAATTACTAAGGACCCATTTCACTAACATCGCTGAAATTTAACCTCAGTTGGCTGGACTTCCCACCTCATTTTCACAAGGCTGCACCTAAGTTATGGAGAGCTTAAGTAGTTTCAAGGTGTTAAGGGGGTGGGACAGTACAAACTCGAAATCATCGAGATGTCCTTTGCCAACAGTGTGCGTGGGTTACTGCTGAGTTAGTGCCCAATTCTGGGCTTACCTGGTGGCTCACCTCAGCCTGCAATGTGGGAGATCTGGGTTTGATCCCTGGGCTGGGAAGATCCCCTGGTGAAGAGGATGGCTACCCACTCCAATATTCTGGCCTGGAGAATTCCATGGACTGTATAGTTCAAGGGGTCACAAAGAGTCGGACATGACTGAGAGACTTTCACTCACTGGGCTTCCTTGGTGGCTCCAATGGTAAAGAATCCACCTTCAATGCAGGAGACCTCGATTCAACCCCTGGGTCAGGAAGATTCCCCTGGAGCAGGAAATGACACCTCACTCCAGTATTCTTGCCTGGAGAATCCCATGGACAGAGGAGCGTGGAGAACTACAATCCATAGGGTCGCAAAGAGTTGGACACGACTGAGCAACTAAGCACCTAGTGCTCAATTATACCCACTTGACTAAGATCTTTCTGTTATTTCTGTGTTGCGCTTGGGTGTACAAGAAACATTCTGATGTTTTATACCTCGTTAGACTAGAAAATTCTGTCGTATATCCCACCTACTTAAATTTTATGCCTTCATTTGGAGTTTTGCTTTTTCCTCAGTGTAAAAGTTCTCTATTCAGGAAATTTATACAAGTCCTGTCTATTCTTGAATCTAACAAAATTCCTTGGTGAACTGCCACCTCCTCAGAGATCATGCACAAACCTATTCCCGTAATCTATGCTATGGTATAGTAAGTGTTAAAAAGTATTATGTATTTAAGTTAATTTTCCCCCTTTACTAAGAAAACCACTTGGTTAAGTATCCATTTGATTCCCTTCATGCTCTAATGGCATGATGTACCACTATTCCATGAAATAAAATTAGGGGAAAAAAAGGGGTTTTAAACCGGTTTTCTTTTCCAGGAAAATGAACAGAACTAGCCCTTTCATCTATCAGTTAATCAGTCTAATACAGATAATAAAGGAGAATGAGCCAAAAGAGCCATTAAAAAACTTCTCCCAATCTTAAAATTCACTATTGTCTCTTCCCATTCCATATCTTAACATGCACATAAGATGTTATCCTTGCTCATGATATAGGACTTCCCACACAGAAGTCAATGGGGAAAAGTATTACCAACTGATAGGATGGCAGCATCTTTGGATCTTTGAGCATGGGTACACGCTCAAAGAGAGAGGGTGCATGTATCTACCCTCTCTTCTTTCTCTCTCATAGAAAAGCCTACGTGACTTCCTCCTCACTAGATTCATTGATACATTTGTCTCAGATAGCTTCCACTCAATTTGACAAACTGGTAGACATGTCACCCATCACCCAACCCTGCAGATAAATGTCTGCTGTGTCCCTGAATACAACAAATGGGTATGTCTCTAAACATGGAAATTTTTAGTACCTCAGATATCCCAACCTTGTTACACTGATGTGTTGCCACAGTTGGACTCTGATGCTACAGAAATAAAACACCTCTTCAGAAGTCAACTTTTTCCTAAGCTGGGATTAACTGAGGCATCTGGGAAAAGGCATATGGAATTTGACACTGGAGCTATTTTGACATCAATAGTGGTGGCCTTCTCCCCCATACATTCCTCTACCTTATACAAATTTTGCAATTTCACTCAAGGACTCTACCTGCCAGGAGGGACTTCTGGCTGTTTGCACCCCACCTTGGGATATTTCTTTTGTAAAAGTCAGGCCTTTGACTTTCTGACCAATGTACATAATGGAGGCATGGACAAGAGACTTCTAAATATTCAAAACAGCCTCTCCCACTGAGCACATCACAGTAAAACAGAGTAAGAGTGGAACTCAAGGTAGATTGTGGTTACTCAGGAGAATAGTCTGCTCATGTTTATGTTCCTGGCAACTTTTCCCACTGTCAGGGCCATTCATTAGGAAAAGTTGTATGCAACGTGTCCTTGAAAGTGAAGTGAAAGTGAGAGTTGCTCAGTTGTGTCTGACTCTTTGCGACCCCATAGACTATACAGTCCATGGAATTCTTGGCCAGAATACTGGAGTGGGTTACTGTTCCCTTCTCCAGGGGATCTTCCCAATCCAGGGATCAAACCCAGGTCTCCCACATGCTAGCAGATTCTTTACCAGCTGAGCCACCAGGGCAGCCCAAGAATACTGGAGTGGGTAGCCTATTCCTTCTCCATGGGATCTTCCTGACCCAGGAATTGAACTGGGGTCTCTTGCATTACAGGCGGATTCTTTATCAGCTGAGTTACCAGGGAAGCACCAACTTGTCCTTGACCTCTACTAAAGTCATTAATGATACCACTTCAGGTTTGGAAACACAACAGACCAGCCTCACCAACCTGGCCAGAGTAGTACTGGATTAACAGCCTAGTCTTCAACTTCCTGCTGGCCAACCAAGGAATGGTATTGCTATTACCAAAACTTCATGATGTACCTACATCACTAAAACTGGCAAGGTAGAGCAGTCTATCACTATACTTAAGAAAAAAGGCTTCTGGCTCTCTAAATTTGATCAGATGGGCTATGGGCCATCTATTCCTGGCTTGGTAACTGTCTGAGCCACCAGGGAAGCCCAATGGTTGGGGCTGATGGTTAGACTCACTCCTCCAAGCAGGCCTGATCATCCTACTTGGAGTAATTTTGATCATGACCATGATCCACTGTAGCCTCATACTAATTATATTGTGACATAACTCCTCAAAGTCCAACCCATCCAAGTCCATGTTGGAGTGACCTATGTTTCTCATTTGGGTCTTAAAAAATCAAGAGATGAAATTGAGGAGTCTGGCTCCTGGCTAAAGACCTATGTGTGATTTTTCAGACCCAACCACAGGCAGTTACAAAGACCTCATGGTAAACCTCATATAGAAAAGCTGCCCATCCCATGCCAGAAAGCCTCATAGAGGAAAGCAGCCCATCCCACACCAGAATTAGTGCACAGCCAATGCATGTCAGTCTCTGAAGGGAGTTGTAGTTAAGGTATCAGTCCTCCTGGCTGGTCATGCTCTTATGCACATCTGCGTTGAAAGGCCTCTTTATATGGAGCCTTGGTGAAGACCTCTTTATTGAGTGCAGGATGGGGACCTTGACATTTGTTTCTGTTCTCTGTACTTTTCCACTCCTAGCTCTTCCCTCTCTCCCTGCATCCATCCAGCCCTCTGGTATACTAACAAACAGCAGTTTTTTCCCTCCAAGCTTCCAGAGCAATGACACAATTCCCCATGCTGAAGCATTTGACCCTCACTGGCACTTTTCCATGAGGAATAATAGAACAGTGGGGAAATCCACACTTTCTCTGGTTTATGTTTTGCTTATACACACTGTCACAGTAAGTGACTAAAGGCTTGACTGTTACTTTCCTTTTGGCTTGTTGTCTTAACCAGTACTCTGACACCTGGCAGTTCAGCTCTCTCCAGTTCAGCTGAGCTCCTGACAGGACTTAATTTTTGTTCAGGATCCCAATAACCACACACCATTAACAGTATCTTGCAAAAGCATTTGAATACAGCAGTAATATTTAGCCTTTTACAAAAACCAACAATGAAGTATAAATTCTTGGCCATTCTACTGTTTTATTTAAATATTGGTTTTTGGCTGTAATTCAGTAACTTTTTAATTCATCTGACACTTATCCCATATTAAGATGGCTTCATTTCTTTGGTATTATTGACTGGCAACTTGGCACGTACCTTTTGTCCCCGAGGCCCTGGGGGCCCTTCTGGACCTGGAAATCCAGGCAAACCTGGGTGGCCTTCCAAACCTGGAAATCCTCTCTCCCCCTGCAATTGAATAAGAAAGAAAGATAAGGTCACTCGTCAATTTTCAAGCAGAAGCATGGATGAGATTCAAAAACATCAAATGACTATCTAGAGAAGATTAATTTATTTATGCTAAATTCAGAGTATCTACTAACATGGAGAAAATTGTATGATATGAGTAGAAAAAACACAAACCACTCTAAATTTATATTGTATTTGGTAATGTAATCTCTTGCTTTCTCATAAAATTTAAAGGCTTACAGAGATGAAATAAAGTTGAAACATACTGACATGAAGAATTTAACAGGGAAGATGGCAATAATTCAGGAAAAATTCAGGAAACTAGGTCTGAAGGGGTTACAATGAAACAAGTATGGTACACAGATGAAGAAGGTTAAAAGAACATCAGAGAAGATTTCAGGTTTGTAGTAGAGCACAGAGTTGTAGGATTATTAATAATGGAAATTAATTAACTGGTCAGTGACAAGTTAGCTAGAAAAGAGCTTGATAATATCAAGATCTTTATATATTTTTTCTGATTGTAAAATTAAATAAAAAAAGGAATCCATGTTTGTTCTGGAAAAAAAGAAAAAACCACCACTAATTATAACTCAAGTCCCAGTTCTGACCACGCACTTATCAACACCAGCACAGGAGGGCTGCCTACCTACTAGTGAGGATCCACCACATCTTATCAGCATCTATCAACAAAGGTTGCCTGATGTGCAAATCTCTACATCCAGACAGGTGGGGGCTACAGAGCCACCATGTGTACTAACATACCATTAGACATATTAGAGTTAGTTAACTTGCATACAGTCAATTATGCTGAGTGTGAACCCCAACATCTCCAGGGGATCCAATCACAGACAGCAAATTCACCACTATTACATTTAAGAACCCCAAGGGCTCATAGTTCCAAGGCATAAGCTTTCAACTGCTTGGCTGTACGCAGTTCTCTACTTTTCTAAGGCTTGAAGGTTGAGTCTCTGGCCAAAGGCTCTGGACCTTTTTCTGGAAACCCCTCTCCCCAGATTCTATCCACAGTGACAGCCTAGGCAGCACGTGAGAAAGACGAAGCATCTATATCTACAAGGCAACTGGCTAATGGCCCATAAGAGGCATATACCCCTGGAGGTTAAGGGACAACAGACTTTCATTCACAATCCCAGTGGGCATGTGTATCTGTGTGTGTGTGTGCGTGTTAAGTACTAAGTTTAGCCTGGATAGCTTAGATAATCTTGTACTGAATACTTTCTTGTTATGTTGAATCATACTATAATAAATATAAGAACTTTGAAAAGGCAACTTCTGGTCAGTTTTCACTTATTACTTCAAAACCAATGAAGCAAATGTTACCCAATTAATGGTAGGTCTCAACATTCCTATAGCATTGACAATAATTATCATTATTGACATATTACTGTATTTTCTATTTTCAATAAATATCTCTCTTTGTTGTTTTAATTACTCATAGGATTGTGATAATTTAGCATCCAAAGGGCTTCCCTGGTGGCTTAGATGGTAAAGAATCTGTCTGCAATGTGGGAGACCCAGGTTTGATCCCTGGGTTGGGAAGATGCCCTGGAGAAGGAAATGGCAACCCACTCCAGTATTCTTGCCTGGAAAAGTCCATGGACAGAAGAGCCTGGTGGGCTAAAGTCCATGGGGTCGCAAAGAGTCAGACACGACTGAGCGACAAACATACATACATATACACACACAGAATCTCAATTCCATTATTTTGAAGAAAACAGAACAAGAAAAGATAAATAGAAGATTAAAAAATTTTAGACCTGGATTGCCTCAATTCACTACATAGCCCATTTCTAGCAGAGCTGGTAACAGAAATCTAATCAAAAGTGCCAGTCAGAAAGGAAGCTAGAATGAAATAAAATAATCTAGTTGGAGTAGATTTCCATAAGTGGAAAACACAGCTATGTTTTAGGATCTCCGCTGATATTTAGAGCATATCTCTGCCAAAACTTGAGGCTAATGCTTGAAGAGAGCTATATAGTTTCAGAAGCCAAATTGCTACCTGAGCTATAGATAATAGAGGAATAAACTAGAAACTGAAAGTAGAGAGTGCTAAAAAGCTTAACTACACTTGCATTAATAAAAACCATATACCTATACCAGATTCCTATCCTGAAATCTCCCCACACAATAGTCAAATAATGTTGTAGTCCTATCTAGCTGACAGAGCAGTATCATCCCAAGAAAGACAGAATGGCAGCTACTGGAGGAAAGTAGCAGAAAAATTGCAATAGCAACTCCCAGTCTTCAAAAGGTAGAAAGGTTCCTGCAGTAGAAACTATAGAAGGCTTCCATGAGGAGAGGGTGCAAGAGGGTCCTCTAACCTAATTCCTAATACAGGAAGTAGGGAAGGCTGACATTTGTTGCATGCCCACCCTTTTTACTGGTTGTCAGGCAATTATTTAATCCTTATAGCTACCTAGATTTTACTGTAATTTGCTAATACCACTCACTAACATAGAAAATGATGTGGTGCACCTATTTTTGAAGGTTAAACTTAAACCTAGTTTGTGCTGCCTGCCCACATTTGGATAAAAAAAATTATTCTAATTTTTCTTTGTGGAGTAATAGTCTTCTCTCTCTGCCTGTCCTTTAAATATTGGTATTACATTGAATGCCCTTTTTTGACCCTTTCTCTGGGATATCTCAAATATCAACATATTTTTTCCTAAAAGCTGGGTTCACAGGGCCAAATGTCTTAAACATCTCCTCTTGAATATCACACAGGCACCTAACACTCAACAATAACAATAGCAAACGCGTATTGAACGCTTTCTATGTGCCAGAGTTTTCTTAATTCTTTCCACGTTTCACATTATTTAATCCTCCCAATGACAATATTAGGTAAATACTATTATTATTTCCACTTTATAGATGAAGAATTAAAGCAAAGAGAAGTTGAATAATTTTCTCAAAAGCAAATTTAACATAAACAACATTGAAATCATTATCTTTCAGCCCTCTTATTTATTTCAGGAAATTACACAATCCAGCTACCTTGGCCAGAAATTTATAATAATCTCAATTCCATTCTCTCCATTTTCCCTTCATCTAACCAATTATGCTATGTTCATCATTGTATTCTTAGTGCCCAACAGAACAAATACGCAGTAAATATTCATTCAATGAATGAACTTCCTTCAGTTCAGTTCAGTTGCTCAGTCGTGTCCGACTCTTTGTGACCCCATGGACTGAGCACGCCAGGCCCCTGTGTCCATCGCCAACTTCTGGAGTTTACTCAAATTCATTTATGGCACATGCTTTCCTCAAAGATTCAGAAAAAATAAGAGCTAGGATTAGGGGAAATTATACAAAAGATGACTTTTATTTGCAATAAAGCTGGCTTACATACAAGCTAGAATTTAAGAGAAGGATAATAGACTAATTTCAGTTCAGTTCAGTCACTCAGTTGTGTCTGACCTTTTGCGATCCCATGGACTGCAGCACACCAGGCCTCCCTGTCCATCACCAGCTCCCGGAGTCTACTCAAACTCATGTCCATTGAGTCAGTGATGCCATCCAACCATCTCATCCTCCGTCGTCCCCTTCTCCTCCCACCTTCAATCTTTCCCAGCATCAGAGTCTTTTCAAATGAGTCAGCTCTTCGCATCAGGTGGCCAAAGTACTGGAGTTTCAGCTTCAACATCAAATCCTTCCAATGAATATTCAGGACTGATCTCCTTTATGATGGACTGGTTGGACCTCCTTGCAGTCCAAGGGACTCTCAAGAGTCTTCTCCAACACCACAGTTCAAAAGTATCAATTCTTCGGCGCTCAGCTTTCTTTATAGTCCATCTCTCACATCCATACATGACCACTGGAAAAACCATAAACTTGACTAGACAGACCTTTGTTGGCAAAGTAATGTCTCTGTTTTTGAAAAAGCTGTCTAGGTTGGTCATAACTTTCCTTCCAAGGAGTAAGTGTCTTTTAATTTTGAAGTAGAACCTACTTTGTGAGTAAGACATACACATAAAAATGTTATAGGAAGGGCACTTTATAATCACAAGAAGAAAGTTATGTGATCATGGAAATAAAAAATAAATTCTAAGAATAGTTTCTTGGGGCTTCACTGGTGGTACAGTGGTTAAGAATCCACCTTGCAATGCATGGGACACCAGATTGATCCCTGGTGCAGGAGGATTCCACATGCCATGGAGCAACTAAGCCTGTGTGCCACAACTACTGAGTTTGCACTCCAGAGCCTGCGAGCTGCAACTACTAAGCCCATGTGCTGCAACTACTGAAGCCCACAAACCCTAGAGCCCATAGTCCACAACTGTGAAGCCACCACAATGAGAAGGTCCCGCACTGCAACTAAAGAGTAGCCGTCATTCACTGCAATTAGAGAAAGTCTGAGCGCAAAAATGAAGACCCAGCACACCCAAATGTAAAAATAAATACAAAAATTAAAAAAAAAAAAACCAGTTTCTCAAAACAGGTACACAATTAACAGGAAAAATACTGGATTTCTGAGGATAGGAAAAATAAAAATTAGGACAAACTGTCACAATGACAATTATAATTAAAATTATTTGAAGATTATACTATTGTAAAAAGTAAAAATTACATAAATCTATGGACAAAGCAATACCCTTAACAGACAAATGGCAACAATGATTTAATTAGGTAATGCAATTATAATGGTTTTGCTGCTGCTAAGTCGCTTCAGTCGTGTCCAACTCTGTGCGACCCCATAGACAGAAGCCCACCAAGCTCCCCCGTCCCTGGGATTCTCCAGGCAAGAACATTGGAGTGGGTTGCCATTTCCTTCTCCAATGCATGAAAGTGAAAAGTGAAAGTGAAGTCGCTCAGTCGTGTCTGACTCTTAGCAACCCCATGGACTGTAGCCTACCAGGCTCCTCTATCCATGGGATTTTCCAGGCAAGAGTACTGGAGTGGGGTGCCATTGCCTTCTCCGATAATGGTTTTATAATTATATAAATTATGGGCAACTGTGTCTTCTTTTGTGTAATTTCTATTGTCTTTGTAATTATATAGCACAAAGAAATATTTGAAGTAATTAGAACAAGAACATGGATCTTTAGGAACTGTCAAAATGGAAATAATCTATGTCATAAGATCTCAAATTTTAGCTTGCATCAGAACCACTTGGACAGCTTGTTGAAACAAGGTTACCTGGTCCTGCCCCAGAATTAGATTCAGTAGGTCTGCTATGGAGCCTAAGAATCTGCATTTCTAACAAGCTCCCAGTAAATGCTGATGCAACTGGTAGAGGGGCACACTTTATTTAGATAATATTTGACTATGACATGAATTTTGGGATGTCAATTGATTGATTTCTTATTCTCATCAGCAGTCTGGTGAATTTTGTTTTTAGCAGTATGTACTTGAACACATTCCTTTGGCAGAATGTACATGCTTCTGTGTTAAACTTATTTTTAAAAGCAGTTTTATTGAAGCAAAATTAATATACAATAAATTTCACTTAAAATACACAATTTGAAAATTTTTGTCATATATGTGACAACCAAAATAATTAACATATCTCTCACTCGTAAGAATTTCCTTGTCTTTTCAACAAATGGTGCTAGAAAAACTGGACATTCCCTGAAAAAAAAATTGTAGACACAGACCTTACACCTTCATAAAAATAACTCAAAATGAATCAGAGACTTAAATGCAAAACATAAAACTCTTAGAAAATAACATGGGAGAAAACCTAGATGACCTTGGATGTGGTGGTGACATTTTAGATGCCACAACAAGGGCACAATCCACAAAAGAAACAATTGATAAACTGGACTTCAAGAAAATGAAAAGCTTCTGCTCTGCAAGAAACAATGTCAAGAGAATGAGAAGACAAATCACAGACTGGGAAAAAATATTTTCAAAAGACACATCTGATAAAGGACTGTTATCCAAAGTAGACAAAGAACTCTTAAAAACTCAACAATAAGAAAACAACCTGATTTAAAAATGGGTCAAAGACTCTATGGGGCTCCCCTGGTGGCTCAGACTGTAAAGAATCACCCTGCAGTACAGGACACTCGGGATTGATCCCTGGGTCAGGAAGATCCCTGGAAAAGGGAATGGCTACCTACTCCAGTATTCTTGCCTGGAGAATTCCATGGTCAGAGGAGCCTGGAGGGTTACAGTCCATGGGATCGCAAAGAGACACAACTAAGAGACAGAGACTCACTCACAAAAACTTTAACTGATACCTCACTGAAAAAGATATACAGATGGCAAGTAAGCATATGAAAAAAATGCTCCACATCATATGTCATCAGGGAAATGGAAATTAAAAAGTAACAATGAGATACCTTTACACACCCATTAAATTGGCCAAAATCCAGGGTATTGACAATACCGAATGCTGACAAGGATGTGAAGCAACAGGAACTCTCATTCATTACTGGTGGGATGCAAAATGGTGCAGCCACTTTGGAAGACACTTTGGCAGTTTCTTACAAAACTAAACATACTTTTATCATATGATCTAGCAATCGTGTTCCTTGGTATTAACCCACAGGAGTTGAAAATTTATATCCACACAAAAACCTGCATTGAATGTTTATAGCAGTTTTATTCATAATTGCCAAACCTGAAAGCAACCAAGATGTTTTTCAGTAGGTGAACAGATAAAATGTGGTTCATTCAGACAAAGGAATATTATTAATATCAGTCCAGAAAGAAACAAGTTATCACACCATGAAAAGACATGAAGGAAATTTAAATGCATATCATTAATTGAAAGGAGCTCATCTGAAAAGGTTGCATACCATGTAATTCTAACTATATGACATTCTGGAAAAGGTAAAATTATACCAACAGTAAAAATATCAGTGGTTGCCAGTGGGTACAGGTTGGGGAGATCAATAGAGGGAGCAGAGATTTTTTTTTAGGTCAGTGAAAATACTCTGTATGATAATTTAATATGGATGCCTGTCATTATACATTTTTCCAAACACACAGAATGTATAACACCAAGAGTAAATGCTAAGGTAAAATTTAAATTTTGGGTGATAATGACATATCAATGTAGGCTCATCAACTGTAACAAATGTACCACTATGGTATAGCTGGGGAGGCTATGCATGTGTGGGGGCAGGGCACATATGGGAAATCTGTATCTCTTTTGATTTTTCTGTGAACCTAAAACTGTACCAAAAAAATAAAATCTTTTTAAAATAACAATATTAGATGAAATATTATAAATATTAAAAAAATTTCTTTGTCCCCCTTTATGTCTTCCTCCTGCCTCTACTCATAACCCCAGGCAATAACTGATTTGCTTTCCATCACCAGGGATTAATTTGCATTTTTCAAAGTTTTTTTATTAATGGAATTATACAGAATATACATTTTGTCTAACTTTTCACTCAGCATAATTATTTTGTGATTTAGAAGTGTGTCAATAGTTCATTCCTTTCTACTGCTGAGTAGTATTCCATTGTATGTATATATATATATATCACCCTTGAACAACATGAGGGTCAGGAGTGCCAACCCCTATGGGGTTAAAAATCTGAGTATAATTTTACAGCTGGTGCTCCAAATCTTCAGTTCTATAACTATGGATTCTAATCAACTACAGACTGTATACTACTGTAGTATGTATTTATTGAAATAAATCTGAATATAAGTAGACCCATGAAGTTAAAATCCATGTTGTTCAAGGATCAGCTCTACTACAATTTGCTAAGATTCATTCACCTGTTAAAAGGCAGTTGAGTTGATTCCTGTTTCTGGCTATTACAAATAGAGCTACCATGACATCATGTACAAGGATGGTATACACACATGCTTTCATTTCTCATGGGTAAATGCCTAGGACTAGAGGGGGTCATATGACAGGTTTATGTTAACCTGTTTAAGAAACTGCCAAACTATTTTCCAAAGTATTTGCATCATTCTAGATCGGAGAAGGCAATGGCACCCCACTCCAGTACTCTTGCCTGGGAAATCCCATGGACAGAGGAACCTGGTAGGCTCCAGTCCATGGGGCCGCTAAGAGTCAGACACAACTGAGTGACTTCACTTTCACTTTTCACTTTCATGCATTGGAGAAGGAAATGGCAACCCACTCCAGTGTTCTTGCCTGGAGAATCCCAGGGACAGGAGAGCCTGGTGGGCTTCTGTCTATGAGGTCGCACAGAGTCAGACACGACTGACGCGACTTAGCAGCAGTAGCAGCAGCAGCAGATCTCTACCAGCAATCTGTGATAATTTCAGTTGCTCCACACATTGATCTGTATTTGGTATGGTTATGTTCTAATATTTACACATTCTTATAGGTTTATAGTAGTATCTCCTCATAGATTTATTATACACTTCCCTAATTATTAATATTGAGTAACTTTTCATGTGTTTACTATATGATGCCATCGTCTATTCTTTTGGAAAGAGTCTTCAAATCTTTTGCCAACTTGTTTTTAATTTAATTTTACTTAGGGATGTTTATTATTTAGTTTTGAGATTTCTTTATATATTTTGGTTTCAAGATTCTTATCAGGCAATTCATTAATATTTTTTCCTAGTCTGTGAACTGTCTTTTCATTCTCTTAGTATCTTCAGAAAAGAATACATTCTCGGGTTTCCCTGGTGGCTTAGTGGTAAAGAATCCACCTGCCAATGCAGGAGACACGGGTTCGATCCCTGATCCAGAAAGATCCCACATGTTGCGGAACAAATAAGCTCATGCCCCACAACTATTGAGTCTGTGCTCTAGGGCCTGGGAACCCAACTACTGAAGCCTGTACACCCTAGAGCCCATGCTCTGCACCAAGAAGAGCCACTGCAATGAGAAGCCCGTGCATCACAACTGGAGTGTAGTCCCTGCTCACCACAACTAGAGAAACCCGTGCAGCAATAAAGACCCATCACAACCAAAAATAAATAAATAAACATTTTTTTAAAAAAGATATGTTCTTTATTTTGATGAAATACAATTTATCAGTCTTTCTTTTACAGATCATGTTTTTGTTGTCATATCTAAGAAATATCTACCTAATCGAAGGTCACAAGGATTTTTTCCTATGTTTTCTTCTGAAAGACTTGTAGACTTAGGTTTTATAGATTAAGGCTTTATATTTAGGTGTATGACCCATTTTGAATTAATTTTTGCATATAGGGCAAGCAGTGAGTCAAAGTTCATTTTTGTGAATATGCATATCCAGTTCTTCCAGTACTCTTTGTTTTAAAGACCATCTTTTCTCCACTGAATTGTTTTTGCACTTTTGTCAATAAATCAATTTATCATGTGCCTATGGTCTAGTTATGGACCCTATTGTGTTCCATTCATCAATATGTCTATCTTTTTTGCTATTAGCACACTATCATGTTTACTCTAGTTTTATTCTAAGTCTTGGAATTGTGTAATATAGATATTTTAGCTTCATTCTTTTAAAAAGCTACGTTAGCATTTACACCTGAATTTTATTTAGTTTTTTAAAATATTTATTTATTCTGTTGTGTTGGGTCTTAGTTTTGACATGTGGGATCTTTCATTGCAGCCCACAGACTCTAGTTGTGGTGTGTGGGCTTAGTTGCTCTGTAGCATGTAAGAACTTAGTTCCCTGACCAGGGATCAAACCTGAGTACTCTGCATTGCAAGGCAGATTCTTAACCACTGTACCACAGGGAAGTCCCTACACCTGAATTTTGTGCGTACTAAGTAGCTTCAGTCAAGTCCAACTCTTTGTAACCTTATGGACTGTAGCCCGTCAGGCTCCTCTGTCCATGGGATTCCCCAAGCAAGAATACTGGAATGGGTTGCCATGCCCTCCTTCAGGGGATCTTCCCCATCCAGGGATCTAACCCAGGTCTCCCACATTGCAGGCAGATTCTTTAATGTCTGAGCCACCAGGGAAGCCCACACTGGAATTTTAGAATCAGCTTAATTTCTACAAGAAAAGTAAGAAGGTCTATTAATCTGTATATAAATTTGGAGAGAATTGGCATCTTAGTAATGTTGAGCACTTTAATACCTAAACATGATATATATCTATGTTAATTCAGGTATTCATTTCTCTCAACAATATTTTTATAGTTTTCAGTGCACTGGACTTACACATTTTTGTCTGACTTGCTCCCATGTATTTCAAATTTCTGGTGCTCTTGCAAAAGGCATTTTTATAACTCCTATTTCCAAATTTTCATTGTTACAATATATACATATACATGATCTTTATTGATCTTATCAGGTTTGTTTATTCTGATCTTTTTACACTCACAAAGTTTATGAGCATTTTAGTATTGTTCATCTACAAAAAAAAGAGAGTTTTATTCTTCCATTCTAGTATGGATGCTTTTCCTTTTCTAGTCTTACTGCACTGGCAATGTTGAATAGAAATCGTGAGAGCAGACATGTTCCTATCTTAGAAGAAAGGGATGTAGTCTTTCTCCATTGAATATAATTTTGGCTATAGGGGTTTGGTAGATGCTCCTTAAGATTAAGGAAATCCATTCTATTTCTAGTTTGCTGAGATTATCAGAAATTGATAATGAATTTTGGTAAGTGCTTTATTTGTATCTATTGAGATAATTATACGGTGGGCTTATTTATCTTTAAATTTTTTATTTAGTTTTTTAACATGGTGAATTATAATTTTTGATTTTCAAATATTAAACCTACCATGCATTACTTGCATAAACCCCACTTGGTAAGGGCATATTATCTGCTTTATACACCACTGGATCTGATTTGCTAAAATTTTGTTCTTCATTTCTTCAGCTCTATTAATGAGCTATAGTTTAATGATTTTTAACTTTTGTCTTTGGTTTGGTTTTAGGGCATATTTGTTTCATAAAATTAGTTGGACATCAGTCCCTATCCCTCCACTGTCTGAGTTTATGCAAGACTGATATTGTTTCTTACATAAATGCTTCATATAATTCCTCAGTGAAAACTTCTGGACTAGAATTTTTATGTGAGTGTGGGAAGGGTTTGATAATTAAATTTCCTTAGTAGATATAGAGCTATTCATATTTTCTTTCATTTAATTACTTAGTTGGTTAGTGTTAGGTAATGTGTGTTTCTCAAGTTGTTTGTCCATCTTTCTTCAGTCTTCATTCTGCTGTTAAAAGCCCATCTGGTAAATGGTTCTTTCTCATATTTTGCTTTCCTTTCTTTCTTTTTACACAATTTCCAGTGCTGTTATGATTCTCTATCTGTTCACTTATTATTAGCAGAGTTCCCTTTAAACCAACAAATATATTTATCCTATCTGCTTTAAATTACTCTCCCTATTTCACTGTCAGTCGCTGATTCATAGGTTTATACTATTTAATCATCAGCAACAATTGCAGTCATCTCACATGCTAGTAAAGTAATGCACAAAATTCTTCAAGCCAGGCTTCAGCAATACATGAACTGTGAACTTCCAGATGTTCAAGCTGGTTTTAGAAAAGGCAGAGGAACCAGAGATCAAATTGCCAACATCCTCTGGATCATCGAAAAAGCAAGAGAGTTCCAGAAAAACATCTACTTCTGCTTTATTGACTATGCCAAAGCCTTTGACTGTGTGGATCACAATAAACTGTGGAAAATTCTGAAAGAGATGGGAATACCAGACCACCTGACCTGCCTCTTGAGAAACCTGTATGCAGGTCAGGAAGCAACAGTTAGAACTGGACATGGAACAACAGGCTGGTTCCAAATAGGAAAAGGAGTACGTCAAGGCTGTATATTGTCACCCTGCTTATTTAACTTCTGTGCAGAGTACATCATGAGAAATGCTGGGGTGGAAGAAGCACAAGCTGGAATCAAGATTGCCGGGAGAAATATCAATAACCTCAGATATGCAGATGACACCACCCTTATGGCAGAAAGTGAAGAGGAACTCAAAAGCCTCTTGATGAAGGTGAAAGAGGAGAGTGAAAAAGTTGGCTTAAAACTCAACGTTCAGAAAACGAAGATCATGGCATCCGGTCCCATCACTTCATGGGAAATAGATGGGGAAACAGTGGAAACAGTGTCAGACTTTATTTTTCTGGGCTCCAAAATCACTGCAGATGGTGACTGCAGCCATGAAATTAAAAGATGCTTACTCCTTGGAAGAAAAGTTATGACCAACTTAGATAGCATATTGAAAAGCAGAGACATTACTTTGCCAACAAAGGTCCGACTAGTCAAGGCTATGGTTTTTCCAGTGGTCATGTATGGATGTGAGAGTTGGACTGTGAAGAAAGCTGAGCACTGAAGAATTGATGCTTTGAACTGTGGTGTTGGAGAAGACTCTTGAGAGTCCCTTGGACTGCAAGGAGATCCAACCAGTCCATTCTGAAGGAGATCAGCCCTGGGATTTCTTTGGAAGGAATGATGCTAAAGCTGAAACTCCAGTACTTTGGCCACCTAATGCGAAGAGTTGACTCATTGGAAAAGACTCTGGTGCTGGGAGGGATTGGGGGCAGGAGGAGAAGGGGATGACAGAGGATGAGATGGCTGGATGGCATCACCGACTCAATGGATGTGAGTTTGAGTGAACTCCGGGAGTTAGTGATGGACAGGGAGGCCTGGCGTGCTGCGATTCATGGGGTCGCAAAGAGTCGGACATGACTGAGCGACTGAACTGAGCTGAATACTTACTTTGTAATCAGTTGTCTAAAAATTCTAACATCTGTGTCATTGCAGAGTTAGTTTTCATTTATTGGTCTTTTTCTTGACTATGGGTCACTTTTACTTGTTACTTCACAGATTTTGCTGTGTTAGTGTCTAGCAAGTTTTAATTGCATACTGGACATTGTACTTAATATGTACACACATCTTGGATTCTTTTATATTGTCTGAAAAGTACTGAATATTTGTTTTAGGAAATAGCTATCTCAGCTAAATTAACACTTAAAACTCCATTTTCCTTTCAATGGACAACAGTTAAATCTGTGTTGCCTTATTGAGGCCTTTAAGCTGTTCCTTTCTGCTGGGTTGAATGAATCCTCCTGTATACATATAAAGTTCAAGGTTCAACCAAGTATTTTGGTGACATTTGCAAGCAGATACTCGGGCTCTCCATTCTGTAACTCTCTCCATTCCAGCATATCTCCCATCATTTTATAGCCATTCTGGCATCCTCAATTCTGTCCTTGACTTCTCAAGCCACTAGGACTGTGGTTTTCTGTCTGCCATCTTACCATCCGTTGCCATGCAGACTGAAAGGTACACCCAGGATAAAAAGGTACATAAGTGCAAACATTCCCACTGTACTTCCCTTCTTTAAGAGGCAGAATTTGCTCTACTGTTTTCCTACTTTGGTCACTCTCCTATGCTATTAAATAGTTGTTATATTTTGTCCAGAATGTTCACTTCTTAAGAGTTAATCTGATAAAAGGCATTCCACTAATGTCAGAATGAATTCCTCTTGGTCTTTTTACCACTACAGAAATTACCTTTACCATAAAACTACTCCCCTCAAACTAATGTTACTCAAATAATGGTTCTGTATAACACTCTTCAATTATTATTAATAGGTGTTCTGTTGGAAGGAACGTGGGTTAAATAAAACTTAGAAATATAACTTTGCAAAACAAATAGGTTTCTTTACTCCAGGACTTTTAAACCCCTTTAATATGCTAGTGTACCTTCTATATGCCTAAACGGAATATGCTCAAGATACTGTCCTGAAATTTTTCTTATATAATTAGTAACGTTCAGTTATTCATTCAAAAATATTGAGTCCCAAAGAATGAAGACTGGAGTATGATCACCTTCCCCCAGTACAATTCTTTGTAAGGTACTATCCCTTTTTAAACACATCTAATTTCAGTGTCAGTCACTGATTCATAGTAGCTAGATTTGTGCTATTTAATCATCACTAATACTTTGTAATCATATCTACACAGTAAGGATGCTGTTATGAGAAAAGTAAGATGAAAGTAGAGATGCAGCAATCATTAACTTACATGGACTAGATAAAAATACATGAAATTGCCTACTGTCTAGCATAGATTAGTAGCCTGATAAATATTTTGTTTCTTAATGTTGTTTTTACTTTCTTTTGCCTATTAAGTCAGTGATTACAAGATTCATCAGAGATTGGCAGACTATAGTTATCAGGCCAAATGCAGTCAGAAGCCCATTTTGTATAGTCCAAAAGCTAAAAATCTTTTTAACACTACTAAAGGACTATTTTTTAAAAAGGAGAAAAACATGTGACAGAGACCTTATGTAGCTCAAAAAGCCTAAAACATTTGCTATCTGGCTCTTTTTTTGTTTGTTTGTTTGTTTTTTGTTTTTTTCTTTTTTTTAAATTTTATTTTATTTTTAAACTTTACATAATTGTATTAGTTTTGCCAAATATCAAAATGAATCCGCCACAGGTATACATGTGTTCCCCATCCTGAACCCTCCTCCCTCCTCCCTCCCCATTCCATCCCTCTGGGTCGTCCCAGTGCACCAGCCCCAAGCATCCAGTATTGTGCATCGAACCCGGACTGGCAACTCGTTTCATACATGATATTTTACATGTTTCAATGCCATTCTCCCAAATCTTCCCACCCTCTCCCTCTCTCACAGAGTCCATAAGACTGTTCTATACATCAGTGTCTCTTTTGCTGTCTTGTACACAGGGTTATTGTTACCATCTTTCTAAATTCCATATATATGCATTAGTATGCGTTATCTGACTCTTTACAGAAAGTGTTTGCTGACTTCTGAGATATAGTCTAATCCCTATAGTAATCTAAAATAAGAAGCATAGTAAAATTCATTGTACTTAATTATATTTAATTTATCTATTTATTTTATTATATTCATTTTAATTATATGCTGGGGTGGAAGTCCTATTTTTTTAATTAAAATCAGTATTTTATTGGTTTTCTAAATTTTTGAAGGATTAACTCATATCTTACCTTTTCTCCTTTTATACCACTACAGTCACACTTAGATCCTGGAGAACACCCATAGCAAGCCTATAAGGAAGAGAAAGAGGGAGGAAAATCATTAAATATGAACCTAAAAACCAGACTCTGACTTATGGCTCAGATGAATTCAACAATCCAAACTTTTAAAACAACTACCATAAAAATATCTAAAAGGATAAATACTAAACTATAGACAATGTTTATCTCTGAGGAATCATCCATCTTTTATTGTATACATTTCTGTTTGAACTCTTTAAAATGAGAAAATATAATACTTATAAAGTGAAAAATGTCTTTTTAAAAATGAAAAAAATCCACACAACTTCCCTTTAATATGATTTTCAGCTCTAAGGAACTCCTTTTTTTCTCCTAACATCACTTGTAAGAAATTACCTCTCAATCTATGTTAGCAAAGTCTTTGGCAACTTGCCAAAGATGACTGCCACTTAAAGTCCCTTGCTTTTCGGCATTCATTAGCAATCAGGGAGCACGAAATATATACTACCTTTTACCACCTTTCTTTGCTTTGCTTCCACTCTTTCATCACTAGTAGCTTAGTCTCTAATACCTCCAAGCTTTACTTCAGACGCTGTTCCCAGAGCCTAGGTGTCTTAAACAGCCACTACTAACAAGCTCATTCTCTCATACTAGGAACTGAAGTACTGGAGCCAGAAAAATATCCTTCTCCAAAATAAGAACCTTAGGACAAGAAGACAACAGATGATGTCTGCCATCCAGATCTATCCTTTATTCTTGCATGAAGTTGAACTGCTTAGAAAAACAAATAGTAATTAGTTTAACATATGTAGATAGTTCACCATTTATGTAAAATAAGGGGTTGTGCTCCTCATCAAATAAAAGAAATTTTTATGTGATATAAATACGTAAATGTTTATAATGTTCAGCCTTGGGAGGCTATGATTTAAAATGTACCGTAGCCTCCTTCCCAACATTCCACACTTTCCTTTACTCCAATCATTACCATAGTACCTTCCCCAATTCTTATCAAAGTACTAACTTTGTCCTTCTATTTAAAACTCCTAACACACTCAGCCACAACTAGAAGTCACTCTCACGCTAGAACTCCTTTTCCTAATTATAACAGCAAATAATAATGGCTTGATATTGGGGGAAATCTCCCACTCACATTGCAAAAAGCTGTTTCAATAAAAGATGTGCATTTGACATTTCTAATGATACTGTTATATGTCTATAATTATTCATAGGTGATTAAGTTATACACTCTGGCTTTAGTGTTATGTATCAACTACATTACAGGTTAAATAGACTTATTCAGAGTTACTTATTCATCAAACATAAACTGAGCATTATAAGAAGTCAGAAAACACGTTAGGTGTTAATACTGAATAAGGCACAGCTCATTCAAACATATATAACTAATTCAACAAATACATATTGATCACCTGTTATGTGCCAGCCACTTGGTTATGTTTGCAGGTAGTGATACAAAGACAGTGTATCACTGCTCTCTAATGGGTAGGATAATCCCATACATAAATACTACATTACAATGTGTCAGGAACAGACGTTAAGATATTTAGTAGTGTTCTGTGCAAACATGAATTCTAGATTCCAAAGTAAAACTTAAAAATTTTAGAATTTATTGATTCATGAGAGTAGTAATATTCACTGAATTAGACTGTGCATATTAACAGCATTCAATTACATGCATTAATGGAGGAGTAAAGGATAGTGATAATCAAAAATGACTGTAAATCTAAGAATTAACCTTTGACTTTGCATTATAAATGTAAATATATTTGCATAGATTTTTGGTTCTGTAAGTAAAAGATGGTGTAATATTCTATTGTCATCTATCATTAACAGTTCTTTTAATGTATTATCTGTATGTTATATATTATATATGTATATATTTATAATACTGCATGTGTGTGTGTGTGTTAGTTGCTCAGTCGTGTGTGTGTGTTAGTTGCTCAGTCGTGTCTGACTCTTTGTGACCCCATGGACTGTAGCCCACCAGGCTCCTTTATCCATGGAATTTCCCAGGCAAGAGTGCTGAAGTGGGTTGTCATTTCCTTTTCCAGAGGATCTTCCTGACTCAGGGATCAAACTTGGGTCTCTGGCATTGCAGGAAGATTCTTTACCATCTGAGCCACCAGGGAAGCCCATAATACTGAATATTTTCACTTATATATGAAATCTAAAAAGTAAAACAAACTAGTATATATAGCAAAAAAGGAAATAAACTCAGATATATAAAACAAATTAGTAGTTACCAGTGGAGGGAAAGAAGAGGGGAGAAGGGAGATAGAGATGGGGATTAAGAAGTACAAGCTATTATGTATCAAATAAATAAGCTACCAGTATATATTGAACAACACAAGGAATATAGCCAATATTTTTTAACAACTATAAATGCAGTATAAATTTTAAAATTGTGAATCACTAGGTTGTACACCTGAAACTTATATTGCAAATCAACTATAGCACAGTTAAATTTTTTTTAATTGAAGGAGTTCTACCTTTTTAAAATATAAACTAAGTTCTTGAAAATAATTCAAAGCAACAACCTAATAGGATTTCATCAATATGGAGAAGATAGTATGCAACTTGTCTTTATAATTGCATTTCTGACTTTTCAGTATCCAACAATATCCTTCAACTTGTAATAAGATTTATAAACAAACAATAAAACTTTAGTCATGCATCCCATTTTGGAAGTGATTTTATACAAAAATTTTCTAAAAATTAATAATCTCATCATTTTGCACTTCTTTATAACTTAACATGGTTATACTTTAGAGAGGTCACTGCTTGAAACATTTGGTGGCTACAGAAAAATCTGCTTCAATTTGAACATTTAATTTATATTCTATTTATTCCACCTAGGTGGCAATGGCACCCCACTCCAGTACTCTTGCCTGGAAAATCCCATGGGCGGAGGAGCCTGGTAGGCTGCAGTCCATGGGGTCGCTAAGAGTCGAACATGACTGAGCGACTTCACTTTCACTTTTCACTTTCATGCATTGGAGAAGGAAATGGCAACCCACTCCAGTGTTCTTGCCTGGAGAATTCCAGGGACGGGGGAGCCTGGTAGGCTGCCGTCTATGGGGTCGCACAGAGTCGGACACAACTGAAGTGATTTAGCAGCAGCAGCAGGTTATGAAAATAACTCCAGTACTCAGTTCAAGAAACAAAAGGAAACTGTAATACACAAACCAACCACTAGATGCCACTTTTCTTATAGTTATAACTGGGATGCTCACAAGGAAATAGGTTCAATTTGACATCTGTTTAATGGAACAATTTATTTTTTATCAACATCTATCAGTACTGATTAGGTGCTTAATAAGAACCAAGCACAATATTAGTGCTGAGTTGTACAAAAAAATTAATGAATGCTGCCTTTAAGGAACTTCCAGTCTAGTGAAACAAAACAAATCGGGCCCAAACAAATGAAAAGAATACTTAATATAATGCAATAATGATATAGCATACAATAGGAAGAGAAAAAGCTCCAAGATGCAACAAATACATCCTGATGTTACCTCAGGAACTGATTCACTACGTGACTACAGATAAGTCATTCCTATACCCTAGAGTTCAGGTTTCTCTTTGGTAAAATTATAGAGATAGACAATATAATATCTTTAGGTATTTTCCAGCTTTTATAGTCTGTGATTCAGTAGGATTTACCGAGTAAAAATGAGTTGTATAATCAATAATTGTTATCAAACTTAAGAGACTTTCTTTGAGCTTGGGAGTGTCCCTAATGGCTCTGCAGAAAATGTAAATAGCTGCACTCCAATTTTTAAAAATGCAGTAGAAATATATCTAGAGCAAAATGGCCATGCTAAGCAATAAAATTATAATACAAATTTTTGTGAACAAAAAACAATATTAAGTACCTCAGTTTAAACGACTTCTTAAGTCCATAGGGGAAAAGTACTATAGGAGTTAAGTTAAAAAAAAAAAAACTTTCAAAACTTTGGAAAAACTATTCTACAAAGTCACTGAAGACTGTTGAAGCAAGAAAACGAGTGGAACTATAGCAACGTTGTACACTTTTTAGTGTGGGAGAAAATAATAAAAAGTAAAAAAGATATTTTATTATCACATAATAAAACATATCATGAAGATACAATAATTAAAACAGTATGGTATTGCTCAAAGAATAGGCAGCTCAATTATCCAAAATACAAAGGCCAGAAATAGATATACATACACAGACACACACACATTTACTATATGATAAAAGTTGGAATATGAAATAGATAGGTCTTCCCTGTAGCTCAAAAGGTAAAGAATCTGACTGCAATGCAGGAGACCTGGGTTCAGTTGCTGGGTTGGGAAGATCCTCTGGAGAAGGGAATGGCAATCCACTCTAGTATTCTTACCTGGAGAATCCTATGGACAGAGGAGCCTGGTGATTTCTATGGTCTGTGGGATCACAGAGTTGGACACGACTGAGTGACTAACACTACTATGAAATAGATGTAAAAATAATGGGCTGTTAACCTTGATGCTGGGCAAGTATAAAAAAAAAACAATAAATTTAGATTTCAGGGTCCTACAGTAAAAAAAAAAAAGATTAAAAGTATAAATAAAAGCAAACTTCTGTATGCATTAGGATCATTTATAAAACCTCACAGAAATTCAGATACTAGGACCCCATCCTAAAGATTTTGTTTCAGTAAGCTTGAGGTTAGCTATCAGAACCTAAAATTCTAATAAACATTTCTAGGTGATTTTGCTTCAGATGATCTGAGACATATACTACAAAATAATGGCACAGAGAAATAATATCCCAATAATGGAGTTAGGTATCAAGACAGTTAAAAAAAAACTTTTATGCTTGAAAAGAATGTAAAAATACCTTAAAAATCTCAAAGAGAAGCACAATAGGATTCATCAGGCCAAAATCTAAGGGGAAGAAACTCCAATAAACTGACCATAGAAAACTACTTTTGCCCCAAGGGCATTTACTAGACTTGGGGAATTTGAGATTCTTGTTTTTAGTGTAAGAGAGAACCATATACAAAATAACTCCAGAGAATTTTAAGAAAAAGATATTTTGGATCTCAACAGAGAAGAACAAGGGGAAAAGATCCTTGAAAAACTATAACCACAAGCTGGCCATCGTGCAGATTTGCAATTCAAGTTAGCATTTAGCTGGGTGGCCCACTAACTTCAAACTGTAAATTTTTTTAGAGTGGACTCAAACTGCTTCAACATCCTAGAGTCTGGACAGAAATGCATATAAATCCTATGCAGAAGAGCATGTGTGTGTGCTTAGCAGTGTCCAACTCTTTGCAACCCTATGGACCATGAACTGTAGCCTGCCAGGCTCCTCTGTCCATGGACTTCTTCAGGCAAAAACACTTGAGTGGGTTTTATTTCCTCCTCAGGCACCTTCCTGACTCAGAGAGGCCACGTCCCCTGCATTGGCAGGCAGATTCTTTTACCACTGTGCCACCTGGGAAGCCCATAGAAGAGCATATGTTCATATTAAACTTCAGAGAATTTTAAAAAATCCTTTTTGAGAGGAAAATAAGCCCTCACATTCAAAAATCACTAAGCATACAAGGAAGCAAAATACCATAAGCAAAAATCAGGAGAAACATGTCACAACAGAAACTACTCAGCAAAGATTTCAAATATTAGAATTATAATGACTATTTTTACAATGATGAAAGATTTTTAACTTTAAGACAATAAAGGAAATCATGTAAAAAAGGTAACAGCTAAACTGAAATATAAATTCTAAAAGTAAAAACTATGATATTTAAAACTCAATGGATGAGCTTCACAGCAGACTAGATAACAGCTGAAGATAGACTTAGTAAAGTTAAAACAATTAAAGTGAAAAGCAATGATCTATAATGTAACATGGAGATGAAACATATAAGAAATGTAAAAGAATAGTTAAGAGCCATGGAAGAAAGAGTGAGGTAGTATAGCAAACAGGTAATTTGGGTTATAGAAAGAAGAGGTGAAAGAGGGAATGGGGCAGAGCCAATAGTAGAGATAACGGTGGAAAGTTTTTAAGAACTAATTAAAGACATCTGTGAGTCTAGAAGTCTAGCAGATCCAATGGAAGAAAAATCGAACCCCAAACTAGATGCAAAATAGGGTTACTTCAGAACATAGAGCCAAGAAACAAAAAAGCCCTTCAAAGCATCAATAAAAGCAAGATAGACTGCCTTCAAATGGGTGACAATTAATTTACAGATAAGTTCTCAGATATTCAACAGAAGACAGAATACCATGAAATTGCATCTTTAATACGCAGAAAGAAAACTGTCAACCCACAGTTTATACCCAGTGAAAATATGTTTCATTTCTAGACAAACAGAAACTGAGAAAGGATGCCCCCAGCAGGACCTCACAAAAGGAAATTTAAACCTTTTGAATATCTTCTCCTGTGTAAGAAAGGAAATACAAATGAATTGGAAGGTTTAAAATACAAAATGGAAATAAGAGAAAAAGTAATACACTTGTGGTTGAATTTTAAACAATACTATCAAACAAAGTTATAAAAATAGATGCAGTGCTCAAAAATACAATACTAACATAAAAACTGTGATAAAATAATATGTCAGGAGAGGATGAGTGAAGTTAAAGATCCTAATGTCCTTGTAACTGTAAAAAACAAATATGGACATTGATTACTTTAGACTTTGATATGATAAGCATACAATATAGGAATTCTAATTTCTAGGATAAACTGTAAAAGAAGCCAAGTTTTCCACATTATTAGAGAAAGGACAATACTAAAATCCAAAAGAAGACAAAAGAGAAAGACAGAAACAGAAAGTGCTATCTTAGAAAAGACAATACAATGGCACACTGTGATGAAATAATCAGACAAATCTGGAATATGGTACATTATAGAAAAAAACTATGATGGACTATTCAAAAACTCAGTGCCACGCCATGAGAGAGATGACTTTGTAAATGAGAGCTTGAGGAACTCTATGAATCATCTCCCTAAGGAAACAACAATAAATGATGAAATTTAGAAAAAAAAAATTCTGGATATTATCTGAAACACCTACAGCAAATGAAGAAACACTTATTCAACAAAATTTACTAAATTTCAGTGTGACTAGAAAGAATGTATGGCATTTTAGCCATGACCCACTCCTTTCCTCTCCTCCTGCCCTGCTGAGTTTGACAAAAGCTCCACACAAGGTGGGAAGCAGACATGAATGCAGAGCTCCTTCTCCCTCCGTCACCCAGTTGAGCATTACAGTAATGCCCAGTTCCAAACTACAGAAGTACTCCAAGCAAGAACAGTTGAGAGTTTTGTGATTCTTCTCTTCCACACAGTCCCAACTCATAAGATAAAAGATCTAAGCTCTGGCATGGCAGGCTAAGAGTACTGGACTCAGTCACTCATAGAACAAAAGCTGATGCTAGTGTAATCAAGCTGAGGAGACCAGATGTTACTGTCCTTCTCGGTGCCCTGTTCACAATGCAGGGTGTCACTCTAAAAAAGAGGGTCACTTCGTCTACCATCAGTTCTGGAGAAGTCACAGAGATTTTGCGTGGGTGGGTCAGTTGACAGGTAGGGAGACCATAAAAACAAAGATCTCTGAAGATCTCCCTAAGGGACCTGACTTTACCTGGAACAGATGTGGGGAATTTTAAACCAAAGGGCACTCTCAAAGACAACAGAAATTTTGGTGGCAAGCAACTAAGAAGAGGCAGTTACCTTCATGAGAACAAGTCAAACCACAAATCAGCTACAATTTACCAAAGATAACTGGAAAAAGAGAAAAATAAGAAGAGAAGCCCTGAGACTAGAACAAGTCTCAAAGATTTGGCTTCAAAGATTAACTTCTGAAACAGGCCCTAAATTAACTGTCAGAACCCGGAGCAATGCATGCCCAAGTAAGTAAGTGAGTGTTAGTTGCTCAGTCGTGCCCCAACTCTTTGTGACCCCATGGACTGCAGCCCACCAGGCTCCTCTCTCCATGGGATTTTCCAGGCAAGGACACTGGAGTGGGTTGCCATTTCCTTCTCTGGGGGATCTTCCCAACCCAGGGATCAAACCTGGGTCTCCTGCCCTGCAGGAAGATTCTTTCCCTTGAGCCACAAGGGAAGCCCCATGCATGCCCAAAGACACTGTCAAAAACAATACAGCCACTAGTAAGTCATCAGTGAAGGTTTATAGCTGGGTAAGATACAAACAAAGGAAATCACCTTAAGAAAGAGAGCAGGGGAAAAAACCATCAAAGAGATCCCTGATAAATACACAGTCATATCAAGGTGACTGTGAACATGTCTAAGGCTACAACCTTTGGGTAGTGACATCAGACGCTGTACCATGTTGGGGAAAGAGACCTCAATCAAATAGTCTAGCAAACTCTTTGAAAAAAAAATGGACAAGCAAGCAACAAGCCCTGGAGAGGAGGAGAATCAATAATCAGATTGGCTAAAATACATTACCTAAAATGTCCACATTTCAACAAAAGACAGTAAGACATATAAAGAAACAGGAAAGTATCCCATACAAAAGGGGAAAAAACAAGCAATAGAACTACTTTTCACAGGGCTGAGATGATGAAATTAGTGCACAAAAATGTCAAAGCACCCATTATACAAATATGTTCAAAGAATTAAAGGAAACAATGTTTAAAGAAGTAAAGTATAATGATAACATCTCAACTAATAGATAATATCAATAAAGAAACATACTTAAAAGAACAAATGGAATTCTGGAGTTGAAAAATAAAAGAAAACTAAAAAGAAAAATTCATTAGAGGGCTCAATAGTATATTTGAACTGGTAGAAGAAACAATCAATGAACTTTAAAATAGATGGTAACAATCACACAACCTGAACAACAGGAAGGAAAATGAGGAACAAAAACAAACAGAACCTCAGAGAAGTTTAGAGCATCATTGAGGGCATCATCTTACATGTAATGAGAGTAACAGAATGAGAAGGGACAGAATAAGTAGGAGAAAAAATAATAGAAGAGGACTTCCCTAGTGGCCCAGTGGTTAAGAGTCCACCTGCCATTGCAAGGGACACAGGTTCAACCCCTAGTCCAGGAAGATCCCACATGCCACAGGGCAGCTAAGCCCACTAGTCACAACTACAGAGCCCATGTGCTGCAACAACTTAAGCCCTCATGCTCTAGAGCCCATGCTTTGCCACAAAAAAAGCCACCACAATAAGATGTCTGCACATGGCAATTTAGAGAGTAGCCCCTGCTTGCCACAACTAGAGAAAAGCCTGTGCATAGCAACAAACACCCAATACATCCAAGAAAAAAGAATAGAAGAAATAATGGCTAAAAATGAACTACATACATAATATCATGGTAAAAATATTCAAAAACAAGGACAATGAAAAAATTTTGAAAGCAGCAAGAGAAAAATGGCATTCTCTAGCACTGAATTCCAGAAAGATTAACAAATAACATCTCAGAAACAATGGATGCCCGAAGACAGTGGGATGGCATATTAAAAGTACTCAAAGACAAAAACTATTAACTAAGAATATTATATCCAGCAAAGCTATCTTTGGAACACAAAGGTGAAACAAAGACATTCCCAGATAAAAGCAAACAGATTTTATTGCAATCAGACATACTCTACATAAACTACTATAGGAAATTGTTCATGCTGAAAAAAAGTGAATCCAGACAGTAATTTGAAGCCACAGGAAGAAAGAAAAGGAATGCTGTTAGACACAACTATATAATTATAAGGGCTCCCCACGTGGCTCAGTGGTAAAGAATCCACCTGAAATGCAGGGGATATGGGTTCAATCTCCCCTGGGTTGGGAAGATCACCTGGAGACAGGAATGTCAACCCACTCCAGTGTTCTTACCTGGAAAATTCCATGGACAGAAGGGCCTGGTGGGCTACAGTCCATGGGGTCACAAAGAGCTGGACAAGACTGAGCAACTGACCATGGCACAGCACATATAACTGTAAAAGGCAGTAAAAATGCGTATTTCTATATCTTTCTTCTCTTAACTGACTTAAAATTCAATTACATAAAACATATGGTATAATGGGATGGGCCTATAACATATAGAAAGGTAACATATTTGACAATAACATAACCAAGGAGGTCATGAGAGCAAAGTATTGAAATAATTTACAACAGTTAATAATGTGAATTTCAATGAACAAAAAACCCAGAAAAGTTAAATAAGAAGTTCAGTATAACAAACTATATATACTTCCTTTCCTTGCTTTTCTCAGTTTCTTTAAAGACATAAAGTTATACAACATTCTAATTTCAATTAAAATATTTTAAGTTTCTAACATACAAAGATGTAATATGAGGAAAAAAGAATAAAGCACCATAGAAGTAATATTTCTATATTTTAGTGGAATTCAGTTGCTATATTTTAAGTAGATTATGATAGGTTATGATACCCATGATAAGCCCTAGAGCAACCATAAAGAAAACTAAAAAAAAAAAAAAAAAAAACACACACAGTGAAGAAAAACATTAAAGAAAATTTTGTATTAAACTAGAAAATATCCACTCAAAAATGAAGGTAATTAAAGAGGAAAAGAGGAAGAAGAAAACAGCAAAATGGATGAGAAATACAGAAAACAAAAAGTAAAATGGCAGACAAAATCCAATCATATTAATAACATTGAATGTGAATGGATTAAACAAGCCAATCAAAATTCAGATTTTCAGACTATATAAAAAAGCAAGATCCAATGATGTCTACAGGAGAACACATTGATGAAAACATACAAAAAGACTGAACATAAAAAGATGGAAATAATACAATCACCCAAACAGCAACAGAAATCGACTGAATATTTGTTCCCAGAAATGGACTGAATATTTGTTCCCTGTCTCTACAAATGCATATGTTGAGATGCCAATTCCAATGTTATGATATTAAGAGGTGAGGCTTTGTGGAGATACTTAGATCATGAGGGTATGATCCTCATGAGTAGGATTAGTTTCCTTATAAGAAGAAGCCAAAGGGTACCCAGCCCTCTTTCTATCTTGTGAGGATACAAGAAGTCAGCAGTTTGCAACAAGGGCTCTCTCCAGAACATGACCATGCTGGCAGCTTGATATAGAAATCCCACCCTCCAGAAATGTGAGAAATATATTCCTGCTGTTTATAAGCCACCTAATTTGTGGTAGCTCAATTTCCTGGGTAGCTTAGCTAATAAAGAATCTGCCTGCAATGCTGGAGACCCTGGTTCGATTCCTGGGTCAGGAAGTTCCCCTGGAGAAGGGATAGGCTACCCACCCCATTCTTGGGCTTCCCTGGTGGCTTAGATGGTAAAGAGTCTACCTGCCAATGCAGAAGATATGGGTTTGATCTCTGGGTTGGGAAGATCCCCTGGAGAAAGGAATGGCAACCCACTCTAGTATTCTTGCCTGTAGAATCCCCATGGACAGAGGAGCTTGGTAGGCTACAGTCCATGGGGTCACAGAGTCGGACACAACTGAGCGACTAAGCACAGCACAGTTTGTGGTATTTTATCATACAGCACAAACTAAGATAGCAACCATAACAAAGCTGTATGGATATACTAACAGACAAAATATATAATAAAACAAAAAACATTACTAGAGATAAAAAAGGATATTTTATAATGATAAAAGAGTCAATGTATCAGAAAGACATTACAAGTAGAAACATAGATGCACCTAGCAAAAGAACCCCAAAATACAAGAAACAAAAACTGACAGGTTAGAAATAGACAATTCAACAATAGCTGGATTGTCTTCAATAATGGGTAAAATAGCAAGGCAGAAAATCAACATGGAAATAGAGGACTTGAACAACAACATAGATCAGCTAGACCTAATAGACATCTATTCAACCCTCTACCCGAGAAGAGTATAATGTACATTCTTCTCAAGAATGCATAGGACATTCTCCAGGATAGCTTATATGCTAAATCTTATAAAATCAACTTCAATAAAAGTAAAAGAACTGAAATCAAAGTATGTTTTTCCGTGAAAATGGAATGAAATTATAAATGAGTAACAGGGGAAAATTGGAATATTTACAAGAATGTAGAAAATAAACAATTTGTTCCAAATTAACCTTTGGGTCAAAAGAAAAATAACAGGTTATATTATTACTCCATTTATGAAGTAAATGAAAATAAAACCAGAAAATGTGACAGCATATGAGATACATTTAAAACTGTTTATAAGAAAATTTATAGGAGTAAATGACTATATTAAAAAAGATGTCAAGTTAATAAACTAATTTTCCACCTTTAGACTCAGCAATTCCACACCTACATATATGCCTAAGCAAAAGAGAAACAAAACACAAACACATACATGAATTTTCATAGTAGTATTCACAATTGCCTAAAAACTATTGAAAAAAAATGTCTATCAACTGATAGACTGGTAGGTAAAATGAAACATATGTGTCTGGTGAAATATTATTTGGCAATGAAGAGGAATAAAATACTGGTGTATACTACAAACATGGATGAACTTTGGAAACATTATGCTAAATGAAAGAAGCCAGATATCAAAGACTACATGTTGTCTGACTCTATTTACATGAAATGTCCAGAGTAGAGAGCCCTCTAGAAACAGCAACTAGATTGGTGGATACCTAGGTCTGGGTGGTTGCAGAGTCATGGGGATTGTGGATTTGTTTTGGGGCTGATAAAACTGTTCAAAAATGAATTTGAGTGATTGTTGCACAACTCTGTAAATATTCAAAAAACCCACTGAACTGTGAACTTTAAGTGAATAAATTGTATGTAAATTATCTCAATGAAGCTGTTAACAATCAGTGTCATAAAATAAAATGTGAGAAAACCACTCTGTCAAAAACTGTGAAGGGTCTGAGATTTTTCTTTACTTGGAAGCACACAAGTTAGCTTGCCATAGTTTCATGGATGCTGTCAGAAAATACAAAATTTTTTTGACTAGAGACAACACATAATTTATTACTTACAGTAACAGCCTAGGCTTCCCTGAGCCCCAGTTCCCATAGGCTGACATGAAGAGGACAAGATAATGCCTTCATATACACATTATTGTCACAATAAATAAATTGAGTGTTTAGGGAACCTGCATATTTTATAATGGGAAGTAAGCTTTCTTAACAATTGCTCTGAGATTTTATCTTTACTACACTGGACAGGAAAAAAATCTGGATTTCACTCCAAAGGGAGATACTATCTTTATTTTCCAAGGTGTTCACTATATAAATATTCTTGAAAAAATAGTTGAGAACAAAGAGCTAGTTCCTCTCTTCTCAAGATGTATAGAGATACAAGAGATCCATGGAAATTTTTCTTCCAAACCACCCCATACTTTTAGAAACTTAATTCCAGATTTTTAAGAACTTTTAAAAACTTAAGAAAGCAAATGTCATACATGAACAGCTATGAAAGGATCATCTGAATATGACTTGAATATTAAGCTATACTTTAAAATTGTTAACTTTTTTAAGTGTGATAATGATGTGTTGATACAGTATAATGTTCTTTTCCTCTGCTAAGTCATGAAACATGCTGAGATATTCAGTTTTATAACATGTCATGATGTTTGAAAATTATTTCTGAATCATTTAGAAAAAGTGCATACACAAACAAGATTTTTTTTTAAAGTCACTAAATCAACTTATATAATCATTAAATACATGCACACACAGATGTTAGAGATAATACAAAAATATAAAGCAAATATGGCAAAATGATAGGTATTGAATCTAGAGGGGAAATATACTTGTAATTCATTAAAATTTCTTTCAGCTTTTTGAAACTATTGTTATTAAAAAGTTAGGTTTGTAAGTACATTGTTTAAAAAGTACTCAAGAGGCAAGTATTCTCAGACTGCAGAAAACTGGGTAAACTGCAACACATACGCTATTTTGGACACCAAAAACAAAAATTCAGAGAAGATGAGAAAAGTTATTCAAATAATAAAGAAAACTTATATAGCTATGTTCAATTCAATTCAGTCACTTAGTAGAGTCTGACTCTTTGCGACCCCATGGACTGCAGCACCCCAGGCTTCCCTGTCCATCACCAACTCCCGGAGCTTACTCAAACTCATGTACATTGAGTCAGTGATGCCATCCAACCATTTCATCCTCTGTCTTCCCTTTCTCCTCTCAAATTCAATCTTTCCAGCATCAGGGTCATTTCTAGTGAGTCAGTTCTTCCCATCAGGTGGCCAAAGTATTGGAGTTTCAGCTTCAACATCAGTCCTTCCAATGAATATTCAGAACTGATTTCCTTTAGGATGGACTGGTTTGATCTCTTTGCAGTCCAAGGGATTCTCAAGAGTCTTCTCCAATATCACAAATCAAAAGCATCAATTCTTTGGTGCTCAGCTTTCTTTATAGTCCGACTCTCACATCCATACATGACTACTGGAAAAACCATAGCTTTAACTAGAAGTATCTCTGTTTTTTAATATGCTGTCTATGTTGAACATAGCTTTTCTTCCAAGGAGCAAGTGTATTTTAATTTCATGGCTGCAGTCACCATTTGCAGTGATTTTGGAGACCCAAAAATAAAGTCTCTCAATGTTTCCATTGTTTCTCCATCTATTTGCCACAAAGTGATTTGACTAGGAGATCCAACCAGTCCATTCTGAAGGAGATCAGCCCTGGGATTTCTTTGGAAGGAATGATGCTAAAGCTGAAACTCCAGTACTTTGGCCACCTCATGTGAAGAGTTGACTCATTGGAAAAGACTCTGATGCTGGGAGGGATTGGGGGCAGGAGGAAAAGGGGACGACAGAGGATGAGATGGCTGGATGGCATCATTGACTCGATGGACATGAGTCTCAGTGAACTCCGGGAGTTGGTGATGGACAGGGAGTCCTGGCATGCTGCGATTCATGGGGTCGCAAAGAGTCGGACATGACTGAGCGACTGATCTGATCTGATTTGACTAGATGCCATGATCTTACTTTTCTGAATGTTGAGCTTTAAGCCAACAGTTTTACTCTTCTCTTTCACTTTCATCAAGAGGCTCTTTAGTTCTTCTTGGCTTTCTGCCTTAAGGGTGGTGTCATCTGAATATCTGAGGTTATTGGTATTTGTCCTAGCAATCTTGATTCCAGCTTGTGCTTCACTCAGCCCAGCATTTTGCATGATGTATTCTGCATATAAGTTAAATAAGCAGGGTGACAATATGCAGCCTTGACGTACTCCTTTTCCTATTTGGAACCAATCTGTTATTCCATGTCCAGTTCTAACTGTTGCTTCCTGACCTGCATACAGATTTCTCAGGAGGCAGGTCAGGTGGTCTGGTATTCCCATCTCTTGAAGAATTTTCCACAGTTTGTTGTGATCCACACAGTCAAAGGCTTTGGCATAGTCAATAAAGCAGAAGTAGATTTTTTTTTTGGAACTCTCTTGCTTTTTCGATGATCCAACAGATGTTGGCAATTTGATCTCTGGTTCCTCTGCCTTTTCTAAATCCAGCTTGAACATCAGGAAGTTCACGGTTCATGTACTGTTGAAGCCTAGCTCAAAAGCAATTTTGAGCATTACTTTGCTAGCATGGGAGATGAGTGCAATTGTGCGATAGTTTGAAGATTCTTTGGCATTGCCTTTCTTTGGGATTGGAATGAAAATGACCTTTTCCAGTCCTGTGGCCACTGCTGAGTTTTCCAAATTTGCTGGCATATTGAGTGCAGCACGTTCACAGTATCATCTTTCAGGATTTGAAATAGCTCAACTGGAATTCCATCACCTCCACTAGCTTTGTTCGTAGTGATGCTTTCTAAGGCCCACTTGACTTCACATTCCAGAATGTCTGGCTCTAGGTGAGTGATCACACCATCGTGGATATCTGGGTCATGAAGATCTTTTTTATATAGTTCTGTGTATTCTTGTCACCTCTTCTTAATGTCTTCTGCTTCTGATAAGTAACATACAGCTATGCTACTTTCAGACAAAACAGACTTTAAGGCAAAAAAATTACAAAAGATAAAAGCCTCACTTCAATTCAGAATAAAAAAAAGGTTGTTTTTTTTTAAAGAAATACACTTTAAAAGAAAAACAACTAAACTTGTACATACTAATAAGATCCTAAAATATATATAGTTAAACGGTCCAGATTTACAAGGAGAAATAGACAAATCCACAATCACAGTTGCAAATTTTAAACAGATCTCTGTGAAGGTGTAGAAAGATTTGAACATGATTACAAACTTGTTCTAATCAACATAAATAAAACACTGTGCCCATCAAATGTAGAACACACATTTCTTTTAGGTGCACTATTTTAAAAAATAATTTTATTTATTATGAGTTGTCCTGGGTCTTCATTGCTGCGTGGGCTTTTCTCTAGTTGCAGTGAGTGGGAGCTACTTTCTAGTTACTGTGTGTGGGCTTCTCATCATGGTGGCTTCTCTTGTTGTGGACCATGGGCTCTAGGGTGTGCAGACTTCAGCAGCTGTGGCATGTGGGGTCAGTAGTTGTGGCTTCCAGGCTCTAGAACAATGGGTCAATAGCTGTGATGCAGAGGCTTAGTTGTCCCACAGCATGTGGGATCTTCCCAGATCAGAGATGGAACCCATGACCCTTGAACTGGCAGACAGATCCCTCACCACTGAGCCCACACCTTGAATATTTACAAAAGCTGGCCATAAACAGGGCTTTAAGGTTACTTGAGATATATCTCAAAGGAATGGTTTCACACAGGACATGATATCTGACTATAATGCAATTAAGCTATAACAAATAATTTAAATCTAACCAAACTCTTCCAGAGAATGGACAGAAGAGGAAGAATAAAGCTAACATAGCCTTGATGTCAAAATTAAATAAGACTGAATGTGAAAAGCAAATGACAGTTTAATTTTACCAATGAATATTTATGTAAAAATCCTAAATAAATTATGACGAAGTTGGATTTAACTTAAGCCTTAGCCATTATTGAAATGGAAAAAAAGTTTGGAGAAAAAGATACAAAAAATGTCATTCACAGATGATTTGATTGTACAGATAGAAAACTTTTTTAAATATACAGAGAAGTTAGAATTAATAGTGTTTACCAAAGTTGCTAGGTATCAATCCAATAAATGAAAGTGAATTATATTTTTATATATCATCAATATAAGGCCACTTGTGATGATGTCCCAAGTCTATCTCCCAGGAAAAATGTAAGGGAATGAGATACAATGTAGCTTTTGAAAGAAACAAAGGTCATGATAAATACATTATGAAAACAGAAGAAATGGAATTAGAGACTCTGGGGAAAAGATCAACACAATTAAAAAAAAAAACAGGTATTGGCAGGAGACATGATGGAGAAGGAGAATGACTTGAGCTTACCTTCTCTGATAAAAAAAAAACAAAATCACAACTAACTGCTGAACAACCATCAACAAAAAAGACTAGAACCTACCAAAAAAGATACTCTATATCCAAAAATAAAGAAGCCACAACAAGATTGTACGGAGGGTGCTTTCACAATATTATCAAATTCCATACACACTGGAATGCATGACAAACAAATGAGAAAGTAATTAATTGCAGAGGTTCTCTCACAGGAGTGAGTGTTCTAAGCTCCATGACAAGCTCCATAGTCTAGGGGTCTGGCATTGGGAGGAAGAGCCCCCAGAGCATTTGGCTTTTGAGGTCAGCAGGGCTTGAATGCAGAAGCTCCACAAGACTTGGGGGAAACAGAGACTCCACCTGTGGAGGGCACACACAAGGTTTCACATGCACTGGAACCCAGGGAAAAGCAGTGACTCCATAGAAGCCTGGGCCAGATATATTTGCAGGTCATGCAGGTCTTTGGGGGAAGCAGGGGTCAGCTGTGGCTCACTGTGTGGGCAATGTCAGTGGTGGCAGAGGCCCAAGGGAGTATTCATCTGTGCAAGCTCTCCAGGATGTCACCATTTTGGCCTTGATACCTGGCCTTACCTGACAGCTTGCAGGCTCCAGTGCTGGGATGCTGCTGCTGCTGCTAAGTCGCTTCAGTCGTGTCCAACTCTGTGAGACCCCACAGACGGCAGCCCACCAGGCTCCACCATCCCTGGGATTCTCCAGGCAAGAACACTGGAGTGGGTTCCCATTTCCTTCTCCAATGCATGAAAGTGAAAAGTGAAAGTGAAGTCGCTCAGTCATGTCCGACTCTTCGCAACCTCATGGACTGCAGCCTAAGAGGCTCCTCCACGCATGGGATTTTCCAGGCAAGAGTACTGGAGTGGGTTGCCATTGCCTTCTCCATGCTGGGATACCTCAAGCCAAATAATCAACAGGGTGGGAACACAGCCTTACCCAATAAAGATAAGCTGGCTAAAGTTGTTCTGAGTGCACAGATGTCTCTAAACATACCACTTGACATGGCCCTGCACAGAAGGGCAATAAAACCCAGCTCTACCAACCAGTGGACAGGCACCAGTGGCTCCCACCAAGAAGCCCGTACAAGCACCTGGACCAAGCTCATCCACCAGGGGGCAGACACCAGAAGAGAGAGGAGCTACAAACCTGCAGCCTGAGAAACGGAGACCACAAACACATAAAGTAAGACAAAATGAGACAGCAGAAAAATGCGTTCCAGAAGAAGGAACATGATAAATTCTCAGAACAACTAAGTGAAGTGGAGATAGGCAACCTGCCTAAAAGAGAATTAAGAGTAATGACAGTAAAGATGATCCAAGCATAGACCAAGAAATACACAAAATGTTTAACAAAGAGCTAGAGAATTTATAGAAAAAACAAATGGAGATGAAGAATACAATAACTAAAATGGAAAATACACTAGAAGGAATCAATAGCAGAATAAGTGAGGCAGAAGAACGAGTAAGTGAGCTGAAAGACTGGTGGTAATCACTGCTGTGGAACAGGATAAAGAAAAAAAGAATTTTAAAAAAGGGGGACCATCTCAGAGACCTCTGAAAAAAACATTAAATGCAAGTACATTTGCATTACAGGGGTACCAGAGGGAGAAGAGAGAAAGAGTTTGAGAAAATATTTAAAGAGATAAAAGCCAAAAACTTCCCTAACATGGGAAAGGTATACTCATGCAAGTCTAGGAAGTGCAAGAGAGTCCCATACAGGATAAACCCAAGGATGAAAACACCAAGGTACATATTAATCAAATCGACAAAAATTAAAGACAAAGAGAAAATATTGAAAGCAACAAATAACATACAAGTGAATCCCATTATGGCTGTCAGCTGATACTTCAGCAAAAACTCTGAAGGTCATAATGGAGTGACACAATATACTTAAAGTGATAAAAGGGATAAACCTACAACCAAGAATACTCTACGCTAAAGGGATCTTGTTCAGAGTCAACAGAGAAATCAAAGACTTTACAGACAATCAAAATCTAAGAGAATTCAGCACTACCAAACCAGCATTACAACAAATGCTAAAGAAACTTCTCTGGGTAGAAAAGAAATAGCCACAACTAAAAACAAAATTACAAATGGGAAAACTCACTGATAAAGGCAAACAAACAATTTGGGAGATCATTCACATATAAATATGGTATTGAAACCAGCAATCATGAGAAGACCACAAATGCAGGATACTGTAAATGCATTTAAAATTAAGATACCAATAGCATAAAACATTTCAGTACTCTTGCCTGGAAAATCCCATGGACGGAGGAGCCTGGTGGGCTGCAGTCCATGGGGTCGCTAAGAGTCGGACACAACTGAGCAACTTCACTTTCACTTTTCACTTTCATGCATTGGAGAAGGAAATGGCAACCCACTCCAGCGTTTTTGCCTGGAGAATCCCAGAGACGGAGGAGCCTGGTGGGCTGCCGTCTATGGGGTCACACAGAGTCGGACACGACTGAAGCAACTTAGCAGCAGCAGCAGCAGCATAAAACAATCGTGTGTGTGTGTGTGTGTGTGTAGACTGCTATATCAAAACCTCAAGGTAACTTCAAACCAAAAACATACAACAGATACACACCAAAAAAAGAAAAAGCAATCCAAACACAACTCTAAAGATAGTCATCAAACCACAAGAGAAGATAATAAAAAGAGGAAGGGAATAAAAAAGACCTATAAAAACAAATCCTAAACAAATAACAAAATAGCAATAAAAACATATATATATATATATATATATATATATATATATATATCTCGATAATTTCTTAAAAGAAATGAGTTAAGTGCTCAAACCAAAAGACACAGACTAGATGAATGGATACAAAAATAAGACCCTTATAAATGCTGTCTACAAGAGACCCACTTCAGATCTAGGGACACATACAGACAGAAAGGGGATGGAAAAAGATATTCCATGCAAATAGAGACAAAAAGAAGGTTGTAGTAACAATAGTCATATCAGACAAAATAGACTTTAAAATAAAGACTGTTTTAAGAGACAAAGGACACTACATAATGGTCCAGGAACCAATCCAAGAAGATATCACAATTGAAAATATATATGCACCTAACATAGGAGCACCTCAATTCACAGGGCAAATGCTAACAGCCATAAAAGGAGAAACCAATGGTAAGATAATAATAGGGGGGACTTTAACACCCACACCTACATCAATGGACAGATCATCTAGACAGAAAATCAATACGGAAACACAGGATTTAAATGACAGATTAGAACAGATGTGCTTAATTGATATTTATAGGACATTCCATCCAAAAGCAGCAGAATATATGTTCTTCTCATGTGCACATGGAACATTCTACAGGATAGATAACATGCTGGGCCACAAAGTAAACCCTGGTAAATTTAAGAAAATTGAAATCATATCAAGCATTTTTTCTGACCAAAACACTGTGAGACTAGAAATCAACTACAAGAAAAGAACTGTAAAAAACACAAACACATGGAGACTAAAAAATGTTATAAACAACCAGTGGATTACCAAAGAAATCAAATAGGAAATCAAAAAATACCTAGAGACAAATGAAAATGAAAACATGATCATCCAAAACCTTTGGGACACAACAAAAGCAATTCTAGGAGGGATATTTATAGCAATAAAATCTTACCTGAGGAAACCAAAAAACTCAAACAACCTAACCTTACACCTAAAACAACTAGAGAAAGAAGAACAAAGAAAATCCAAACTTATTAGAAGGAAAGAAATAATAAAGATCAGAGCAGAAATAAATGAAATATTAATAGAGACAAAACAATAGAAAAGATCAATGAAATGAAAAGCTGGTTCTTTGAAAACAAAATTGATAAATCTTTATCTAGTCTCATCAAGAACAAAAGGGGACATGGCTCAAGTCAATAAAATTAGAAATGAAAATGGAGAATTTAAAACTGATACCAGAGATATATGAGGTTCATAAGAGACAATTTCAAGAACTATATGTCAATAAAATGGTCAATCTAGAAGAAATGAATAAATTCTTAGAAAGGTACAATCTTCAAAGACTGAACCAGAAAGAAATGGAAAATGTGAACAGATCAATTACAAGTACTAAAACTGAAAATGTAACTTTAAAACTTCTAATAAACAAAAATATAGGACCAGATAGCTTCATAGTCTAATTTTATCATTTAGAGAAGAGTCAACACCTATACTTTTGAAACTTCCCAAAGTTGTAGAGGAAGGAAGACCTCCAAACTCATTCTATGAGTCCACCATCACTCTAATATCAAAACCAGAGAAAGATACCACACAAAAAGAAAACTACAAGCCAATATCACTGATAAACATAAAACAAAAATCCTGAGAGAACGAGATGGCAGAGGAATAGTTGGATGTGACGTACATCTCTCTCCATGGATACATCAGGAATACACCTTCAAACACAGAAGTGCTTGCAGAATACCAGCTGAGAGCAGACAGCAGTACATGACCACCAGAAAAGAATATACAGAACCACACAAAACTCGGTAGGAAGAAGGAACTAGGGGTAAAAATGAGAGTGTTAGAAGGACTGGACCCCACACAACCTCGCAGGTGGGTGAACTGAAGCAGGGTCCAATCTCTGCATCAGGGCAATTTTCTGGGTCAGAGGAGAAACATTTAAGGCTGAGAGTGAAGCAGCTGATCTGTGGTAGCCTAAAACGGAATGAGAATCAGACACTCCGTGCCGCAGCCATATGTACCCCAGGGAGGGATGCAGGTCCCCTAGAAGCTGTAGCAGCTGGGAACTGGAGTGTAGGGATTGTGGAGCAATCCCAGGGCGAGGGCTGCTGTTGACTGCAGAGATAGACTGAGGGGATGTGAGGGAGGAGATTGTGGTGGGAAATGCCTGTGGAGGAAAGCCAGGCAGCCTGGAAGCAAGGCAATACTGCTGAGTCATGCATAGCGGGTGCAGCCATCACTGTAGCCTCTCTCTTCCCACATGCCAGCATCCACAGCTGAATAGGCGGAGCGACAGAGAAAGACTAGCCAAAGAGGCCTTCTGATCACCAGCTATTAAAGGTTCAAGAAAAGACTCTGATAGGGCCATAACTCCTGCAGCTGAGACAGTCCATGTCTCTGTACATTTGGCACCATCAAGGTCCACTCGACCCAAGCAGCTGTGCTACCTTTGCATTTAACATTCACTGGGGCAGAGCTGCCAAAGGCAAAAAAAGTCTTGCATCTATACATGCAGAGCTGCTTCAGTTGTGTCCAACTCTTTGTGACCATGTGGACTGAGGCCTGCCAGGCTTCTCTGTCAGGGAGGGGGTTCTCCAGGCAAGAATATTGGAGCGCATTGGCCAATAGTGGTTCCCATACCCTTCTAGAGCACTATATTTCCTGATGCCCTAGCCACCAAATCTCTGAGTACCTGGTACTGCCAGAATCCCTGTGATCCAAGCAACTGCACCACCTCCACATCTGGCCCTCACTGGGGCAGACCCAAGTCCTCCAGGGCAGCCTCAGGAGCAAACCCAATTGGACCACCCATATGCAGAGATGGAAATAAAACCACAATTGAAACCAAGGGGCAGTGTGGCTAAGGAAGAAGACCAAAACCTTCCCACCGACAAGGTAAAAAGACAACCCTCAAAATGGGAGAAAATAATAGCAAATGAAACAAATGACAAAGGATTAATTTCCAAGATACACAAGCAGCTCATACAACTCAATGCCAGAAAAACAAACAACCCAATCAAAAAAAAAAAAAAAAAAAGACCTAAACAGACATTTCTCCAAAAAAGAAATACAGATGGCTAACATACACATGAAAAGATGCTAAATATTGCTCATTATTAGTGAAATGCAAATCAAAACTACAATGAGATATCACCTCACACCAGTCAGAATGGCCATCAACAAAAGTCTACAAACAATAAATGCTGGAGAGGGTGTGGAGGAAAGGGAACACTCTTGCACTGTTGGTGGGAATGTAAACTGATACAACCATTATGGAAGACAGTATGGAAATTCCTTGAAAAACTAGGAATAAAACCACCATATTACCCATCAATCCCAATGCTAGACATATACCCTGAGGAAACCAAAATTTAAAAAGACACATGTACCCCAATGTTCGTTGCAGCGCTATTTATAATAGCTAGAACATGGAAGCAACCTAGATGTCCAAAGACAGATGAATGATAAAGAAACTGTGGCACCTATACACAATGGAATGTTACTCAGCCATAAAAAGGAACACATTTGAGTCAGATTTAATGAGGTGGATGAACCTAGTGCCTATTATACGGAGTGAAGTAAATCAGAAAGAGAAAGATAAATATCATACACCAATGCATATACATGGACTCTAGAAAAATGGTACTGAAGAATTTATTTGCAGGGGAGTAGTGGAAAAACAGACATAGAGAACAGACTTATGGACATAGGGAGAGGGGAGGAGAGGGTGAGATGTATGTAAAAACTGACATGTAAATTTACACTACCATATGTAAGATAGATAGCCAATGGGAATTTGCTATATGTCTCAAGAAACTCAAACAGGGGCTCTGTATCAACCTAGAGGGGTGGGGTGGGGAGGGAGATAGGAGGGAGGTTCAAGAGGGAGGGAATATATGAATATCTATGGCTGACTCATGTTAAGGTTTGACAGAAAATAACAAAATTCTGTAAAGCAGTTATCCTTCAGTATAAAATAAATAAATTTTAAAAACCACTTTGGAAGACACTATGATATTTCAAAGAAAGTTGAATAAGTATTAAAAAAATACTCAACAAAGTACTAGCTAACTGAATCCAACAATATACTAACAGGATCATACACCAAGATCAAGTGGGATTTATCCCAGGGATGCAAGGATTCTTCAATATCCACAAATCAATGTGATATACTGCAGTAACAAATTGAAGAATAAAGACAATATGGTCATCTCAACAAATGTAGAAAAAGCTTCTGAAAAAAAATCATCATCCATTTATGGTGACATAGATTGAAAGATATAAAATGTTCTTAGACTGGAAGAATCAATGCTGTCAAAATGACTGTACTATACAAGGCAATCTATGGATTCAATGCAGTCCCTATCAACTAATTCCCCAATAACATTTTTCAGAGAATTAGAGCAAAAAAAAATTTAAGGCTGTATGGAAACACAAAAGATCCCAAATGGCCAAAGGAATCCTGAGAAAACAAAAAACAGACCAAGGAGCAATCAAGCTCCCTGACTTCAGACTATACTACAAAGCTACAGTCATCTAAACAATATGGTACTGCCACAAAAACAGATGCAAAGATCAATGGAACAGCATAGAAAGCCCAAAATAAACATACATAGCTATGGTCAATAAATGTATAACAAAGGAGGCAAGAACATACAATGGAGAAAAGATAGTCTCTTCAGTATGTGATGCTAGGAAAATTGAAAAGAATAAAAGTAGAACATTCTCTAAAACTATACACACAAACTCAAAATGGATTAAAGACTTAAATGTAAGACTGAATACTATAAAACTTTTAGAGGAAAACATGGGCAGGACACTGACATAAACTTCAGCAATATCTTTTCGGACCCATCTCCTAGAGTAATGAAAATAAAAACAAAAAACAAACAAATGGACCTAATTAACTTAAAGGCATTTGCACAGAAAAGGAAACCATAAACAAAATGAAAGGACATCCCATAAAATGGGAGAAAATATTTTACAAACAAAGCAACTATCAAGGGATTAATCTCCAAAATACACAAACAGCTTATGCAGCTCAATATCAAAAACACAAATCCAACCAAAAAATGCAGAGAAGATCTAAATAGATATTTCTCCAAAGACATACAGATGGCAAAAAAACACATGAAAAGATATTCAGCACCACTAATTATTAGAGAAATGAGAATCAAAATTACAATGGGATATCACTTCACATAGTTCAGAATGGCCATTATCAATAATATAAACAATAAATTCTGGAGAGCATGTGGAGAAAAGAGAACCCTCCTACACCATTGGTGGGAATGTAAATTTGTATAATCACCATGAACAACAGTATGGAGGTTCCTTGAAAAACTAAAAATAGAACAACCATATGATCCAGCAATCCCACTCCTGGGCATATATCTGGAGAAAACCATATTTTGAAAAGATATATGCACCCCAACATTCACTGCAGCAGTATTTACAACAGCTAAGACATGGAAGCATCCTAAATGTTCATCAACAGAAAATGGATGAAAAAGTTATGGTATGTATATACAATGGAATATTACTCTGCCATAAAAGAATGAAATAGTAACATTTGAAGCAACATGGATGGACCTAGAGATTATCATACTCAGTGAAGTAAGTCAGATAAAGACAAATATCATGTAATATCACTTACATATGGAATCTTAAAACATGTTACAAATGAACTTATCTACAAAACAGAAACTGACTCCAACTTCAAAAACAGACATGGTTACCAAGGTGGAAAGGTGGAGGGGGAAGGATAAATTGGTAGTTTGGGACTGACATATGCAAACTACTATGTTTAAAATAGATAAGTAACAAGAACCTACTGTATAGCACAGGGACCTCTACACAATAATCCTGTAATAACCTATATGGGGAAAGAATATGAAGAAGAATGAATATGGGTAAATGTTTAGCTGAATCACTTTGCTGTACACCTGAAACAGAACACTGTAAATAAACTATACCCCAATATAAAATAAAAATTAAGTTAAAAAATAACAAATAAAATTGTAAAACTAAGAATAATTTTAAAAAGAAATATAATGAAGAGAGTTTTACTTGGCTCTATAATAAGCAACATATTCATAATATTCACATATTCAAAATAACTTAAACATAACTTATTGAATTAACTGGTTACAGAGTTAACATATTGGGGGGAGCTGAAAAAGAGAAGTAAGGGTGGTAGCAGAAATAACAGCTCATTTTTTATAATACAGAGTAAGCAGATAATGTATTGATAAAGCAAAAATTATTTACCCTCAAGGAACTGATCTAGGAAGTCCAAAGGGATGAGAAAAGAAATTGTGGTGTTTACTATTTGCTGTACTTTACACATATGCATGATATGATATCATATTGTCACACAATGGCTACTCTCACGAGTCTCATAAACTCTTAGAAGATATTAATTTAAATTTAAGATTTCTAAACAGAAGGCATCTTTGACCTGGCTATTCTGAACACAAAATTTCCATTTTGGGGGGTAGAGAGGGCATAGATTCACCATTTGTTAACAGTCCAAGGGTAAAAAATTTACATATTTTTGATATATACCTCTATTTGATATCCTGACACAATCCATACCTAATAAATGTTATCAATAGAAGAATGCTATCAGAGTTGAAAGGAGTCTTAGAAATTACCTAACATATCCCTTCATTTTAAATACAAAGAAATGGCAGGCTAGTCAATGACAGAGCCAGACCCACAGTTAGCTTCTTGACTTTTTCAATATTCCAAATCGATTCCCATTTACTTTCAAATTCTGAGCAAAAGCCAAGATGTTTCACCAGATTTTTTTTTATGAAGAGGAGACATATTCTTTTCACTATCATAAAAGTATTTAAAAAAAAAAATCAAATCACAGGTGAACATAATCAGTTTGAAAGCCTTTTAACCAAAGCAGCAGCTGCCACTTTCTACAAATCAAGAACTAAAAATATGAGGAAACCCATTAAAAATATGATGACTACAACATGTAATTCACCTATACTAACACAGGTAATGAGTTTTCTTGATGAAAAACATTACAATTATTAAGGTAACTAAAGAAAGAGACATACTCATTTAGTTTTAAAGATTCTATTTTCTTTTTCCAACAGGGATGAAAGAATGTTGGGAAAAGAAGGTAGGGGCCTAAGAAAGGTTACCAAGCAGAAGTATTAATATGTCAGACTTTAAGGATGCTCATAAACTAACAATCAACGTGAACTCAAATATTTAAGGACATCAGTTATCAGACAATGGAGCTATCCTGGAATCTAGTCTGGACAAATTAGCAAATGCTTCATTACCATAAGTACTTTAACCTTAAAAATCCTCAGACAGTTGCTTACATTAGCTCCAGTGATTTTATATTTAGGGTGGGGAAGCTATACTTATTTCGGGTAATTTTTTTTTATTTCCAAGAATTTTTGGATACCATTTGGAAATATGTGGAATGGGGGAACTTTTGATGTATGGCAAAACCAATACAATATTGTAAAGTAAAAAAAAATAATAATAAAAAAATTAAAAGAAAAATAAACCCCAACTGCTACTGAAAAAAAAAATTAGGTTACCAGATGCTTTTAATGATGTTTATATAAATGGGATTTTTACATTAGAAAATTAACCAGACTCAGAATGACATGTGTTGAGACTAGATTCCATGACTGGCAGATAGGAAAAAAAACAAGCATAAGCGACCTTAATCAAGGCCAACTTTCTTCCCAGTTTTAGGTACCAGTAACCATAAGTTAAACTTTATAAAGGTGTATGGATGTTATTAAATATCTTATCTATCCAGAAAATTTTATAACCAAAAAAAGGGAATTAGAGAAATAAATTAGGATTTATTAGACAGAATGAGATAAATGACATAAGATGAACATAAAGCATTATGAACACTGAAAAAAGAAAAAAAATGCTTAGAAAACTGGTAACACACACAAAATATATTTTTTCATGTTACTCTAGTAGATTTTTCCCTAACCAGAATTTCCAAAGTTTTTAAGGGGAACAAGTAATATTTAAAGGAATAAAGTATATATAAGTATGTCAATAATCTAAATTGAAAATAAACAGAAGAAAATATCACAACATAGCAGAATTAGAAAGATTTCCAGTTCTTAGCTCTATATCATCAATGCTCTCCACCTAAACATTTCCAGCCATCTAGCCTCACCTAGTTCACACCTCCAGTGATGCTGAACTCATAATGTAGCTCACAGTATTAACATACTTGTACAGTAAGAGATTGAACCTGCCTACGTCTCTTACAAATAAAAGTCAACAATGGGAACTCAAGCAAGTAACAGACTAAAATCACTTTAAAATGAGATCAACCCAATGAATTACTTAATATTGTTTCTCAAAGGCTATAATATAAGCCAAAGAAGAAATATTTGATCTCCCTACATGAACTAAAAGCAGTTATTTTACTTTGTGGGTAGGGGGAGATGGGCAATGTTTACTCATAAATTGTTTCTGTTGGAATGATTATTATTCATTTTTAATATGAAACCTTAGTAGGAAAATCTGGTGATACATACATTTTCAGTAGTAAAATGAAACATACATTCTTAAGTGATACTATCATATCTAACCTGCTACTAAGGGATTATAAGCAGGAGATACTTATATTAAAGATTTTATGGTAAAAGGGTTGCAAAATAGCAAAAATTATAACCGACATTTATATAGCTCTTTACAGTTTACAGGGCTTCTCTGGTGGCTCATGTGGTAAAGAATATTTCTGCAATGCAGGAGAACAGGGTTCGATCCCTGGGTTGGGAAGATTCCCTGAAGAAGGGAATGGCTACCCACTTCAGTATTTTTGCCTGGGAAATCCCATGGTCAGAGGAGCCTGGCAGGCTATAGTCCATGGGGTCGCAAAGAATAGGACACGACTTAGCATGCATGTTTATAGTTTACAAATGATGTGACATATATCATATTTGGGCTTCCCTTGTGGCTCAGCTGGTAAAGAATCCTCCTGCAATGTGCAAGTTCTGGGTTCGATCCCTGGGTTGGGAAGATGCCCTGGAGAAGGGAAAGGCTCAGTTCAGTCGCTCAGTCGTGTCTGACTCTTTGTGACCCATGGACTGCAGCACGACAGGCCTCCCTATCCATCGCCAACTCCCGGAGTTGACTCAGACTCATGTCCATTAAGTCGGTGATGCCATCTGACCATCTTATCCTGTCATCCCCTTCTCCTCCTGCCTTCAATCTTTCCCAGCATCAGGGTCTTCTCAAATGAGTCAGTTCTTTGCATCAGGTGGCCAAAGTATTGGAGTTTCAGCTTCAGCATCAGTCCTTCCAATGAATATTCAGGACTGATTTCCTTTAGGATGGACTGGTTGGATCTCTTTACAATCCAAGGGAAAGGCTACCCACTCCAGTATTCTGGCCTGGAGAATTCATGGACTGTATAGTCCAAGGGGTTGCAAAGAGTTGGAGAAGACTGAGCAACTTTCACATATCATATTTGGTCCTCTCAGTAATATTGTTGGAATGTATGCAGCTATACTTACCTATGGTTTCAGATGTAAAAATGGAGGTTTAGAGAGCTTAAATGACTTGATTTAGGATGACATAGTCAGCTAAGATTTGAACTCAGATTTTTGTCTTGCCTCTAAATGCCATGTTCTTTCCACAACTAACTCTGAAAAAATATCCAAAATTTCCAATTAAAAAAAACTGGTGGTCCAGAATGATGGAATTATAAACATAAGTAACATAATAAAATCATTGGATTTTATGTTATAATGTATTTCCAGATATTATGAAAACTCCCAACACCATTTAAAATTATTTACTTTCAGATAAATGAATTAAGCAAAACTATGGATTCACTGAGAAAAGAAAATTGAGAAGATAAACCCTGATTTTGTAACAAGAAGATTTTTATAGACTGGCTATTGAAAGCACTGTGGCTTTCCAATCTACCAGGCCTGTACAGACATATCCTGAGTTTCAACATCTTTCTTAGGATTGCAGTAAAGTGGTTCCATAAATGTAAAGAGATTAGCACAAGTTGGACTTATCTGAGTTATTTGTTTTAACTTGGCCTTGGAAAAGTACTAACATCACAGATAAAAGAAACAAACAAAAAGACCACAGTACCATGATAATAAGAATAAAAACTTCAGAGTTCTGCTGAGCATAAATATGTCTGGAATGTCTCCTATGAAGCAGTTAAAACCTGTATTCTAAGTGTGTTTAAGATTCAGTGTGTCCAACTCCAGGGCTCTATGCCAGTGTAAAAATGCACTAACATGCCCTAGGCATCCCTGTTAGCTGCTGGCAGGAAGGTAAGAAGAAATTGTTTTTTGCCCTTACACTGAGTAGACCAACATTTCCTGTGCATTTCTAACAGAATTACTGGCTGATCATCTCGGCAGTTGGTATTCATGATAGGAGGAGTTAATATGATCTTCATTTCACAGGCAGCAAAGCAGGAAACCCTGCTATCACTGAGTATGGTAACTGTTCTGCATGAAAGACTCCACGGTATTTTCCAACACAAGCAGAAATCAGCAAAACCCTAGTTTAGTACAAACACAAAAAGATGGAATGCTTCAGTTCTGGCTTATAATCAGCTTATAATTTCACTTATAATCAGCAGGAAAAAAAACAATGCCTTCTTAATAGTGTTCTTGATGGGACACTAGTTACATAAAGTCGTATATGAAAGGTGAGAAATACTATGCCACTACCACCATCACAGTCCCTCCTGAATCACAAAAGCTCTACCTACATCTAATAGATTGGTAACTGTCAAGTCAATATTTAGAAAACTTATAACCTCCTTTAGTAGTAAAGTAAGCAGTACTTTTTCAATATTTGTCATTTAAACAGGGTATTTACAAAGCAGCTTCGATTTATGTATTATTCAGAATCTACTGTCATTTTGTGCATGTCATGACAAAAATCTGTCTTTTCTTAGCCCTGTCTTAGAGAGATCTGTGGAAGTGTAGGTGAGAGAGATGATTTGACAAACAGATCTAGGAGACTGTAGATGGAAAATCCTGCAGAGGCAGAAGGAGTCCCTATACACCTTACATACAGGGTCAGTCAATGAGCTTTTATTTTAATAAAAATAGCAAAAACTTGGCAATTTGCTATTTAATCAAGTTTGTTAACATGGTATTGTACTTGATTCCTATCATCAGTTCCTAGGAACAAATCATCATTTCCTTGGAACAAATACTAGGGTTTGGTGAACAGCTTTAAGAATCATAGATAAACTAGCAAAACAACTTTAGAAATCAAAGTCTACCTGGCTAGTTATCTATAAATATAATTCAAGGCAACACTGAAATTGAAACAAAAACAATGAAATAAATACTACATACCAGAAAATCATAATTCAAATGGTACATCTGGTAGAACGAGAGCTAACACACACGACTAGACAAAATTGGAACAGAACGTACACTATCTTGACTTGTGGCTAGATATTTGAAAATGGAATGTCTCCTTATTCCTGAGAGAATACTGACCACATTCCTCGTTACTAACCCTCCGTAATTGCAGACACACGAAGAAATGGGTTCTATGCAATTCGATTTCATAAACATTTATTGCTTGATTTACTAACTCAGAAACCAATGAGAACTGCTAAGGATGGGGAAAGATGGCACAAAGATAAATATGGTATGCAAAACATGCCTTCAAACATCTGGCAATTTAGTTGGAGAAACACACAGGCAAATCAATTATTGTAATACAATAAAAACAATATGAAATAAAAATGCTATGATGGAAGTTTAAATAATGTGCTAGGAGAGGAGAGATAAAGGATTAATTTTAATTAGGAAGAAATCATGACAAAAGAACAAATCAACGGGCATTTTCTATAGTAGATTTTAAGGTAAAATAATATGGTTGTTGTTTTACAGTAACTAAGTTGTGTCCCACTCTTTGCAACCCCATGCACTACAGCATGCCAGGTTCCTCTGTTTTCCACTATCTCCAGAAGTTTGCTCAAATTCATGTCCATTGAGTCGATGATGTAATCTATCTCATCCTCTGCCACACCAACTGTTCATTTGGACCCACTCTGACCAATAGAGTGGCCACTAGCCATCTATGGCTACTTAACATTTGAAATATGGCTAGTCCTACTGAACACTTGAAATATAGCTAGTACAAATTGAAATGTGTTATGAATGTAAAATACACACCAAGTTTCAAAGAGTTAATAAACATCTCATTAATAAGCTGAAGTTGAATGGTTCTATCAAGACCTACAAGACATTCTAGAACTAACACCAAACAAAGATGTCCTTTTCATTACAGGGAATTGGAATGCAAAAGTAGGAAATCAAGAGATATCTAAAGTAACAGTCAAATTTGGCCTTGGCATACAAAATGAAGCAGGGCAAAGGCTAAAAAGAGTTTTGCCAAAAGAACACACTGGTCATAGCAAACACCCTCTTCCAAAAACACAACAGATGACTCTACACATGGACATCATCAGATGGTCAATACAAAAATAAGATTGATTATATTCTTTGTAGCCAAAGATGGAGAAGCTCTATACAGTCAGCAAAAAATAAGACCTAGAGTTGACTGTGGCTCAGACCATGAGCTTCTCATTGAAAAATTCAGGCTTCAATTGAAGACAGTAGGAAAAACCACTAGATCATTCAGGTATGACATAAATCAAATGCTTTATGATTATACCATAGAGGTGACAAATAGATTCAAGGAATTAGATCTGGTAGACAGAGTGCCTGAAGAACTATATGGATGAAGGTTCATAACACTATGCACGGTGGTGACAAAAACCATCCCAAAGAAAAACAAACACAAGAAGGCAAAGTAGTTGTCTGAGGAGGTCTTACAAATAGCTGAGGAAAGAAGAGAATTGAAAGGCAAAGGAGAAACAGAAAGATATATCCAACTAAATGCAGTGTTCCAGAGAATAGTAAGGAGAAATAAGAAAGCCTTCTTAAGTGAACAATAAAGAAACAGAGAAAAACAATAGAATGGGAAAGACAAGAGATCTCTTCAAGAAACTTGGAGATACCAAGGGAATGTTTCATGCAAAGATGGGCTCAATAAAGGACAGAAACGGCAAGGAACTAACAGAAGCAGAAGATATTAAGAAGAGATGGCAAGAATACACAGAAGAATTATACAAAAAAGGTCTTAATGACCCAGATAATCACAATGATGTGGTCACTCACCTAGAGCCAGACATCATGGAATATGAAGTCACATGAGCCTTAGGAAGCATTACTATGAACAAACCTAGTGAAGGTGATGGAACTCCAGCTGAGCTATTTAACATCCTAAAAGATGATGCACTCAATATTCCAGCTAATTTGGAAAACTCAGCAGTGGCCACAGGACTGGAAAAAGTTTCCATTGCAATTCAAAAGAAGGACAATGTGAAAGAATGTGCAAGCAACCATACAATTGCACTCATTTCACATGCTAGCAAGGTAATGCTCGAAATCCCCAAGCTAGGCTTATACAGTATGTGAATCGAGAACTTCCAGATGTTCAAGCTGGATTTAGAAAAGACAGAGGAACCAAAGATCAATTAGTCTACATCGGTTGGGTCATAGAAAAAGCAAGGGAATCCCCCCAAACAGGTACTTCTGGTTCATTGACTACACTAAAGCCTTTGACTGTGTGGATCACAACAAACTGTGGAAAATTCTTAACAAGATGGGAAAACTAGATCATATTACCTGCCTCCTGAGAAGTGGCTCAGACAGTAAAGCATCTGTCTGCAACGCAGGAGACCCAGGTTCAATCCCTGGGTTGGGAAGATGCCCTGGAGAAGGAAATGGCAGCCCACTCCAGTATTCTTGCCTGGAAAACCCATGTATCACAGAGCCTGGCAGGCTACCATCCATGGGGTTGCAAAGAGTCGGACATGCCTGAGTGACTTCCCTCTCCCTTGAGAAATCTGCATGCAGGTCAAGAAGCGACAGTTAGAACCAGATATGAAACAATGGACTAGGTCTAAACTGGGACAGAAGTATGTCAAGGCTGTACATCATCACCCTGCTTATCTAACTTATATGCAGAGTACATCATGCAAAATGCCATTCTGGATGAAGCACAAGCTGAAATCAAGATTGCAGGGAGAAATATCAACAAGCTCAGATATACAGAGGATACTCTGTACCTCTTGCTTTAATGGCAGAAAGCAAAGAGGAACAAATAGCCTCTTGATGAGGGTGAAAGAAGAAAGTGAAAAACCCGGCTTAAAACTCAACATTCAAAAACCTAAGATCAGGGCATCCGGTCCCATCACTTCATGGCAAATAGATGGCGAAAAAGTGGAAACACTGACAGATTTTATTTTCTTGGGCTCCAAAATCACTTCGGATTGTGACTGCAGCCATGAAATTAAAAGACACTTGCTCTTCGGAAGAAAAGCTGTGACAAACTTAGACAGCCAATTAAAAAGCAGAGACATCACTTTGCCAACAAAGGTCCGTATAGTTAAAGCTATGGTCTTTTCAGTAGTCATGGACAGATGTGAGAGTTGACCATGAAGAAGACTGAGAGCTGAAGAATTGATGCTTTCGAACTGTGGTGCTGCAGAAGACTCTTGAGAGTCCCTTGGACTGCAAGGAGATCAAACCAATGAATCCTAAAGGAAATCAACCCTGAATATCCATTGGAAGGACTGATGCTAAAGCTGAAGTTCCAATACTTTGGCCACCTGATTCAAAGAACTACTAACTCATGGGAAAAGACCCTGATGCTGGGAAAGACTGAGGGCAGGTGGAGAAAAAAGTGACAGAGGATGAGATGATGGACAGCATCGCTGACTCAATGGACATTAGGTTAAGCAAAGTCCAGGAGATAGTGAAAGACAGGGAAGTCTGGCATGCTGCAGTCCAAGGGGTCGCAAAGAGTCAGACATGACTTAGTGACTGAACAACAACAATAAACTATATATTACATGATGAAATTATAACATCTTTGGATACAGTGAGTTGAAGGACACATTACTAAAGTTCATTTCACCTGTTTTTTAGAGCATTTTTATGGTCATTTCTAGGAAATTTTAAATTATGTGTGACATGCCTTAAATTCTTAAATTTAAATTCAATAAAGCTGATGTAAAAAACAAAAATGACAATTGTGATTGTTACTGAAAAGATATATTCAGTCTGTAAGTACAAAGAGTTATTTTTCTAGAAAATAAAGGATTCTTACATAAGACAGAGAACCAAGAAAAAAAGAAGAATGAGGAGTGGGTGGGAAAAAGTTATTTTCTAATAAAAGGAAATATTAAAAAACATGATAGTGAATAAACAAAAAATCTCATCACTTGGCAAATAGAAAAATTATTGTACAGCTTCCTTTGTTATTACAAAGGTAGTCCTAAATCGGAGTGCCTTGTCCCCAATCCAGACCAAGTAAATCAAATATAATGGGCACCCGAAGCTGAGAACCAATGTGTTTACAAAATTTGGAAGACTCATTGTCTTCAAAAGGTGGTTGAAGTCAGATTATTTTCAACAAGAGCATTCTATTCTTTAAGCCTGAAGAGCACAGTTGAACTGACTGATATTTGGTAGCAAAAGGAACCTAAAGATGACAAATTGTAATGTCAGATTGGAGTTGTTAATAGTAAGGGAAGAGAAAGCTGAGCATAGTCAACTGCAGACCCTGTAAGCTGAAAAGCAGATTTCAGAAAATTAAAAATTATAACTGTGATTTAACGACCAAAGACTCTAATACCATAGTGATTATAGGTAATTCTACAAAGTAAAATTCTATCACACAAGTATGAGAATTCAATGACAAAGAAAATAGAGCCATGTGAAATAAACCAGAGGTACAACAGAGGGAATATTCTGACTAAATTGGATTTTTGAATGTCAAATGATAAAAAAAGGAAAAAGGAAGAAAGGCACAAATGAGTAACATAAACCTGTAAGAACAATCATGAGAATGCTAAAAACATAAAAGGGACCAAAGCTCATGGAGGAAAAAATGCTTTAGAAAAGCAAAAGTAGAAAACATAGACCTGGGTAGTGTACTACTTGGGAAACATTTGGTTTCCTTCATCTCCAAGAAGAAAGGTAGCCTTCTAACTGGACAGAATAGAAGTTGAGACTCTAACTAAAGGGGAGACAATGTCATAACTGTTGGATGTATTCGTGTGTCCAGGTTCAAGTAAATTATGCATTAAGTTAATGCCACCTTTCTCATAACCACTGTTAGGAAAAGTTTTAAATGTATGGAAAGTGGTAAAGATGTTGGGATGACTCATACTGGAAATTTTTCAGTGTTGTTAAAAACAGAATTAGAGGAACTACATAAAAGTTAACATGACATAAATGCCAGGTAAAATAATAGTTTTTTAGATAAGGGAAATGGAATAGCACAGTGACTTTACCTTCAGCATGGCATTTAACACAATGTACTTAAAAGTGAACATCAAATTCTAGGAATCAGTGAACTAAAAATAGACCAGAATGGACAAATTTAATTCAGATGACCATTATTTCTACTACTGTGGGCAAGAATCCCTTAGAAAAAACACAGTAGCCCTCATAGTGAACAAAAGAGTCCAAAATGCAGTGCTTGGGTACAATCTCAAAAACGACAGAATGATCTCTGTTCGTTTCCAAGGCAAACCATACAATATCACAGTAATCGAAGTCTATACCCCAACCACTAATGCCAAAGAAGCTGAACGGTTCTATGAAGACCTACAAGACCGTCTAGAACTAACACCAAAAAGAAAAAAAAAAAAATATATATATATATATATATATATATATCCTTTTCATCATAGGAGACTGGAATGCAAAAGTAGGAAGTCAAGAGATAACTGGAGTAATTCCAAAGGAATTTTGGCCTTGGAGTACAAAATGAAGCAGGGCAAAGACTAACAGAGTTTTGCCAAGAGAACACTTTGGTCATAGCAAACACCCTCTTCCAACAACACAAGGGACAACTCTACACATGGACATCACCAGATGGTTAACACTGAAATCAGATTTATTATATTCTTTGCAGCCAAAGATGGAGAAGCTCTATACAGTCAGCAAAAACAAGACCGGGAGCTGACTGTGGTTCAGCTCATGAACTCCTTATTGCCAAATTCAGACTTAAATTGAAGAAAGTAGGGAAAATACTAGACCACTCAGGTATGACCTAAATCAAATCCCTTACGATTAAGTGACAAATAGATTCAAGGGATTAGGTCTGATAGAGTAGCTAAAGAACTATGGACAGAGGTTTATAACATTGTACAGCAGGCTGTGATCAAAATCATCTCCAAATAAATGATGCAATCAAAAAGTGGGCCAAAGAACTAAACAGACATTTCTCCAAAGAAGACATATTGATGGCTAACAAACACATGAAAAGATGCTAAACATCACTCATTATCAGAGAAATGCAAATCAAAACCACAAAACTGTGAGATGAGGTACCATTTCACGCTGGTCAGAATGGCTGCTATCAAAAAGTCTACAAACAATAAATGCTGGAGAGAGTGTGGAGAAAAGGGAACCCTATTACACTGTTGGTGGGAATGCAAACTAGTACAGCTACTATGGAAAACAGTGTGGAGATTACTTAAAAAATTGGAAATAGAACTGTCATACCACCCAGCAATCCCACTGCTGGGCATACATACCAAAGAAACCAGAATCTAAAGAGACACGTTGTACCCCAATATTCATTGCAGCACTGTTTACAATAGCCAAGACATGGAAGCAACCTAGAATGTCCATCAGCAGATGAATGGATAAGAAATTTGTGGTACATATACACAATGGAATATTACTCAGCTATTAAAAGAATGCATTTGAATCAGTTCTAATGAGATGGATGAAACTGGAGCCTATTAAACAGAGTGAAGTAAGTTAGAAAGAAAAACACCAATACAATATATTAACGCATATATATGGAATTTAGAAAGATGGTAACAATGACACTATATGCAAGACAGCAAAAGAGACACAGATATAAAGAAAAGACTGTTGGATTCTATGGGAGAAGGCGAGGGTGGGATGATTTGAGAGAATAGCATTGAAATATGTATATTACCATATGTGAAATAGATCACCAATCCAAGTTCAATGCATGAAACAGGGCACTCAAAGCCAGTCCACTGGGACAACCCTGAGGGACAGTATGGGGAGGGAGGTGCGGGGGGTTCAGGATGGGGTACACATGTACACTTGTGGTTGACTCATGTCAATGTATGGCAAATACCACAATATTGTAAAGTAATTAGCCTCCAATTAAAATAAACAAATAAATTAAATTAAAAAAAAAAACATTCCCAAGAAAAAGAAATGAAAAAAGGCAAAATGGTTGCCTGAGGAGGCCTTACAAATAGCTGAGAAAAAAAGAGAAGCGAAAGCCAACAGAAAAAAGGAAAGATATATCCTTCTGAATGCAGAGTTCCAAAGAATAGCAAAGAGAAATAAGAAGGCCTTCCTCAGTGATCAATGCAAAGAAATAGAGGAAAACAACAGAATGGGAAAGACTAGAGATCTCTTCAAGAAAATCAGAGATACCAAGGGAACATTTCATGCAAAGATGGGCACAATAAAGGACAGAAATGGTATGGACCTAACAGAAGCAAAAGATATCAAGAAGAGGTGGCAAGAATACACAAAACTATACAAGAATGACCTTAATCACCCAGGTAGCCACAATGGTGAGATTACTCACCTGGAGCCAGACATCCTGGAGTGCGAGGTCAGGTGGGCCCTGGGAAGCATCACTATTAACAAAGCTAGTGGAGGTGATGGAATTCCAGTTGAGCTATTTCAAATCCTAAAAGATGGTGCTGTGAAAGTGCTGCATGCAATATGACAGCAGATTTGGAAAACTCAGCAGCGGCTACAGGACTGGAAAAGGTCAGTTTTCATTCCAATCCCAAAGAAAGGCAATGCCAAAGAATGTTCAAACTTCTGCACAATTGCATTCATCTCAAAGTTAGTAAAGTAATGCTCAAACTTCTCCAAGCTAGACTTCAACAGTATGTGAACCAAAATTTTCCAGATATTCAAGCTGGATTTAGAAAAGGCAGAGGAACCTGGGATCAAATTGCCAACATCCATTGGGTCACAGAAAAAGCAAGAGAATTCCAGAAAAACATCTACTTCTGCTTCATTGACTATGCTAAAGCCTTTGACTGTGTGGATCACAACAAATTGTGGAAAATCCTTAAAGAGATGGGAATACCAGACCACCTGACCTGCCTCCTGAGAAATCTGCATGCAGGTCAGAAGCAACACTTAGAACTGCACATAGAACAACAGAATGCTTCCAAATAGGGAAAGGAGTACGTCAAGGCTATATATCATCACCCTGCTTATTTAACTTATATGCAGAATACATCATGTGAAATGCTGGGCTGGATGAAGCACAAGCTGCATTCAAAATTGCTGGGAAAAATGTAAATAACCTCAGATATGCAGATGACACCACCCTTATGGCAGAAAGCAAAGAGGAACTAAGGAGCCTCTTAATGAAAGTCAAAGGGGACAGTGAAAAATCTAGCTTAAAACTCAACATTCAAAAAACTAAGATCATGGGATCTGGTTCCATCACTTTATGGGAAATAGATGGGGAAACAATTGATACAGTGACAGACCTTCTTTTCTTGGGCTCCAAAATCACTGCAGATGCTGACTATAGCCATGAAATTAAAAGACGCTTGCTCCTTGGAAGTAAAGTGTGAGAAATAGACAGCATATTAAAAAGCAGAGACATTACTTGGGCAACAAAGATCTGTCTAGTCAAAGGTATGGTTTTTCCAGTAGTCATGTATGGATGTGAGAGTTGGACCATAAAGAAAGCTGAGTGCAGAAGATTTGATGTTTTTGAACTGTGGTGTTGGAGAAGACTCTTTGAGAGCCCCTTGGACTGCAAGGAGTCAAACCAGTCAATCCTAACAGAAATTAATCCTGAATATTCATTGGAATGACTGATAATGAAGTTGAAACTCCAATACTTTGGCCAGCTGATGTGAAGAACTGACTCCTTGGAAAAGACCCTGATGCTCAGAAGGATTGAAGGCAGGAGAAGAAGGGGACAACTGAGGGTGAGATGGTTGGATGGCATTACTGACTTGATGAGTAGGAGTTGAGCATGCTCCGCAAGTTGGTGATGGACAGGGAAGCCTGGCGTGCTGTAGTGCCTAGGGTCACAAAGAGTCAGACATGACTGAGTGACTAAACCAAACTTACAGATAAAATTGCAAAATGTGCCCAGATGAAATTATAACTCAGTCACATGATTTCCCTAAAATCCTTTCCACAGACTACAGGGTGGTCTCACAATACTGTATCTGACTCCCTCCTGCCTTTCAGAGCTTATTTCTCCCTCTACTCTATTGTCTAACCTCGTTGCTCAGCCTCAGACATAAAGAAGATTGTTCATGCTTTAAGGCTTTTTCTTCTGCTGTTGCCTTTGGCTGGAACAACACAGTCCTTGATAGTCACATACTTGGCTCACTCTTTAATTAATTTCATTCAAGTTTTAGCTCAAATATTATCTCTTCAAAGAGTTTTGCTGTGATTACTCTATCTAAAAGAGCAAAACTATCATTCTCTATTTCTTATTTTTCTTCATAGTACTTATTATTCACTATGTGGTTGTTGTATATGTGTTTGTGTGTGTGTGCGCCTGTATACTCTGTCTCTGCACTCAAATGTAACTTTCATGAAGACAATGAGGGCATTTTGTTCACTAGTAGTTCCCAGAAGCTAAAACAGTGGTATTCAACTTCTCCCTCTTCCTAGCCATTCTAAATCCCTCTCATCATTAGGTATTCACTCTATGGGTCTTGGTGTGACTTAAATATTCATTCCTAAGGGAATTAATCCTTTGGTAATGATACACCTATTACATCAGAGTTGCTTCAGGTATCCATTCACAGTTTAAACAGGGCAAGGAGACATTAAGTAGATCCCCTAGGTTTCACTCATATTCTTCCTGACCTTGTATGAGTAAACACAGCTCAACATTCTCATTAGAATCAATTCTTGCCAAGATGGAAGGCCCAGGACTAAGTGCAAGAATGGAATACTGTGGTTCACCCAACTAACCTCTCTCTTCTAAGTTTCCCCTCAAGAAGACAGGATCATGGGCACCATGCATGGACAAACTGCTCCCCAAATTTGCATTGGGAAGTGGATATGTGTAAAACAAGGGAATGTGGGGCTATGGGAATGTACCACTCAAATCTACTGCAGGGGTCATGGTGGATTTATAGTCCAAGCCTCTATCCCTCTAGATCCACCATCATGCTTAGAAGAAGCAGCCATGTTTTACTCAGACTGCTCCAAGACAATGACTGAGCATAGCAGGAATTCTATTACAGACCCATTCTTATAGGACAAGGGACTCCACCACCAAATGACTTTGGCTCAAGGACTCTCTACTGGCCTGGTTAAAACTTTGTTTGAACTGCATTGTTCCTTCCATTTGTCCTTTCACGGGTGTCAGACTACAAGGCAATCTGAAGGTTGTTGTTCAGTTGCTCAGTCATGTAGACCCTGCCTATTACTGCTTTTCTGCAGTTATGATACCTTTTTGAACAAGCCAAGTTATTAAAACTGAGTTGCCTACTGAAGGCTCTAACATGCTCAGAAAAAATATGATGATAATTCTACAAAAAAGTTGATAAAAAACTGTCAGATATAAACTATAATGAAAACCATAAAAGTTGGTAATCACCACTTCAAAAAGACTTTCCTGATGAAGAGGACTTAAGTACATGTGAGTAAACAGTAAAGTGCTACTGATTCATTTAATTCAGTCTAGTTTCTTGAAAGTGAAAGTGAAGTGAAAGTGAAATTCGCTCAGTCATGTCCAACTCTTTGCGACCCCATAGACTACACAGTCCCTGGAATTCTCTAGGCCAGAATACTGGAGTGGGTAGTCTTTGCCTTCTCCAGGGGATCTTCCCAACCCAGGGATTGAACCCCAGTCTCCCGCATTGCAGGTGGATTCTTTACCAGCTGAGCCACAAGGGAAGCCCAAGAGTACTGGAGTGGATAGCCTATCCCTTCTCCAGTGGATCTTCCCGACCCAGGAATCGAACTGGGCTCTCTTGCACTGAAAGCAGATTCTTTACCAACTGAGCTATCAGGGAAGCCCACTGAGATATCAGGGAGACACAATAAATGAGATGGCTAGTTCCTTTTGTATCTACTTCAATACCACATGTGTTATTTACATCATTGAGACAAATACTATTAAAGAGTGTGAAGTCTTAGTGTTCAATGAAATTCAATTTAAACAGCCAAATTATTGATATTACTGTTATCCCTAAAACAAACATGATGTTATAATCTGTAATGTATTCACCAAACATAACATTTACAGAATTATCTCCATGGGTACGGCTGACTAAACAGCCATGAATATATTTTTTAGTCAAAAGTAAGCCTTCCTGGGAGTTCCTGGGCAGTCCAGTGTGGTTGGGACTGGGTGCCTTCACTTCCATGGGCCTGGGTTCAGTTTCTGGTTGGAGAATAAAGATACTGCAAGCCATGTGGCATGGCCAAAAAAAGGGAAGACTTCTCCCTTACCCTTTCAAATGGGAGGAAATGGAGGCATACAATGAGGAATCTCATCACTATAACAGAGACCTGGCAACAGAAATGACAACTTAAGAAACTGATAACCTACCCACACAAAGATGTGTGGGTTATTGTCCTATTTCAGGGAAGAGTGCTCAGTTTTGACACACATCAGACACTTTTCAGAAGAAGATGTTATGAATATTAGAAGCTACCTTTCACTGAGCACTTACTTCATTGCAACTACTGTGTTAAGTGCTTTACATGCATTATCTCAATCTTCACAGCAATTGTGGGAGGTAGTAATTGTTATTTTCATTTCAGAGATGAGGAAACTATCAAAAATGTTCCTAACTTGCCCAAATTCACATAGTAAATGGTAGAGCCAAGAATCCCACCAATATCTTTGATTCCAGAATCAGCATGAAAAATCACTTAACCAAAGTAAAACATTCCTATTCTGTAACAATGGTAATTAAACTATAGATTAGAAAATCAGATAAAACACTTATGAATAGAAAATTGGGTAGCAACAGTAATAAAAATAAGCAAATTTCTCTACCTTCTGCCACTTACATAATAGGAACAAATGACAGTTCTGAATTTCTAACCTGTTAGGAAAAAGTCATAGTTCTGATTGAGGAGATCATGCTGATATCAACTTTTGAGCATCTCTTAGTTATCAGAACAGGGAAAGAAAGTGAAAGAGGTGGAGAATAAAGAAAATATTTGTCCTATTATACAGAATGAAGTAAGTCAGAAAGATAAAAACAAATATCATATATTAACCCATATATATGGAATCTAGAAAGATGGGACTGATGAACCTATTTGCAGGGCAGCAATGGAGATGCAGACATAGAGGAGACATGGATACAGGTCAGGGGGAGGAGAGGATGGGATGAATGGAAAGAGTAGCATGGAAACACACACACACTGCCATATGAAGAATAGATAGCCAATGGGAATTTGGTATATGACTCAGGGAACTCAAACCAGAGCACTGTGATAATCTAGAGGGGTGGGATGGGGTGGGAGGGAGGTTCAAGAGGGAGGGGACATATGTCTACCTATGGCTGATTCATGTCGATGTATGGCAGAAACCAATACAATGTTGTAAAGCAATTATCCTTCAACTAAAATAAAATTTTAGAAAATTTGTAAGTATATGTACAGAATTGTACTTTATTCATTACACTGAGTTTAACTAGATAGATGTTAGCAACCTCAAATACTTAAAATGTCTTTAAATAAACCTGTCTTGTAAACAAGTTCCCCAATGGTTGAAATCAATTGGAGATTCAATAATAAGAGCAGTTGCTTAATTAATTAAATAATTGTTATTTGCTTTAATGGCAAAAAGGTTCAATGAATTATATACCTTTCACTTTGGCACATATATACCTTTTCACTTTGCCAAAGTCTAAAAGTCCAAACTGATAACATCTAAAAGTCCAAACTGCAGTATGCAATAGCCTTATATGCTGGATTTTAACTTTTGGGGCTGTAGAAGACGCAAAGGTGTGAATGGAAGGAGCTCTGGTGATATTACAGACATTATCCTTTAGCCAGGGAGAAGCTGCACTTTTATATTTGCTTCCCTTTTATGATGCAGTTAAGAGAGATGGTTGAAACTAAATTTCCTATTCTATCTAAAGGATGCCAGACATGTGATGACCTACACAACATGTATTTCTCTTATCTTTTCCTCATCTTTCCTCTCTGTTCTCTTTCTTTTATTTACCTTTCTAACTATGCCAGTGTGAATGGCACCCCCTGGAGTTAAACAATACAAAATTAGTGTGGTGGTCTTGGATCCTGAGTTCTACTAAGAGTTTCAGGAAAGGTTACTTAATACTAGGTTCAAATATTCCAAAGGATTATGCCCCAAATTACACACATCATCAGAGTAGTTTTCCCTAGTAAATTGAAATGACCTTCTGAAAATTATAATGGTTCATTTAATAAAGTTGAAAATACTCAAAGTGAATCACTGTTCATATAAGGAAAATGAGGGTATTTTTTATAACTTAGCTTAAAGCTTGTTTTTTATTCGATCTTTTGCTTAATCTTGGGGGTTAGTCACAAAGTTGACTTCAAGACTTGTTACAAAGGTACAGCAATTAAGATAGCAGGGTTTCATAAGTATTAAGAAAGAAAGAAATTTAACAGAATATAGCATATTTGATTTTCAATAAAGGTGCCAAAGCAATCCAACAAGGGAAAATATATTTTAAAATGGTGCTAGTACAACTGGATAGCCCCATGGGGAAAAATTAGCCTCAATTCCTAGCTGATAACAAACGCAAAAATTATTTGAAATTATTCGAAATGGAAAAAAATAGAAAAGCTAAAACCACAAAGTTGTTAGAGGAATATATGAGAATATCTTTGTAATCTGAGAATAGGCACATATTTTCTAGACAAGACAAAGACAGGAAAAACCATAAGAGAAAAAACTGATAAATAAGATTTTAAGAAAATTCAAAATGTCATCAAAAGATATCATTATTAATATGAATAAGCAAGGCAGAGATTGGAAAAAGATATTCACAATTCATATATCTGACAAAGAACTGATATCTAGGATATAAAAAGAACTTACAACTCAAGAGTAAAAACACAAACAGCCTAATGGAAAAACAGGCACAAGATTTAGACCAACACTTCACAAAACAAGATATATAAATTTCTGATAAGGACATGAAAAAGTGATCAACATCATTTACTATCACTGAAGTGAAAGCCACATTAAAAGCACAATGAGAAACCACTATACAATCAGCAAAAAGGCTAAATATGGAAGAGGTGTGGAATAACTGGAATGCTCATACACAGTTGATGGTAATGTAAAATGAAATAAACATTTTTGGAATACTGTGGCAGCTTTCTTGAAGCTAGACATATACCTTCCCTATGACCCAACAATTCCAGTACTAGGTGTTTAAGAGAAATGAAAACATACAATCACTAAAAGGCCTGTAATAAAATGTCTATTGCAGCTTTATTTATAATATCCAGAAGCTGGAAAGAGGTTAGGTATGTACCATTATGAAAATGAAGTTATCCTTGATAACTTCATACAGTGGAATACAAATCAATCATTAAAGGAAAACAATATGGATTAATTTCAGAAACAGCATACTGGATAAAAGTATTACACCAAATAATATGTATTATATGATGCCATTTATATAAAATACTACAACAGGCAAAATGATTTTGTGGTGGAAAAAAATCAGAACAAAGAACAAAGGATGTCTTTAATGAAGGTAAGGCAAAATTGACTAGGAAGGGGGCATAAGTAAGCTTTTTTGGGGTGATGTTAATGTTCTATAACATGACGGGGGAATGGGTTACACAGGTATATGCATTTGTTGACACTCAGTGAATGCACCTTTGAGATTTACGCATTTCATTCTACATAATTTTTATATCAAAAGGAAAAATCTGTAAACACATCTTTAACAAATATTGAGTATATATTAATAACATTGTGAACATATATATTGAAGTACTTGGGGGAAAATGTACTGACTTTCTCATGGGGAAAAAAGAGAGTATTGGGAGAAGGCATTCCATAAATTTTCAAACTACCAGATCTGTAATTTAAAAAAACCCAAAGAGGGATGGGATGGGGAGGGAGGTGGGAGGGGGTTCAGGATGGCGAACACATGTACACCTGTGGAGGATTCATGTTAATGTATGGCAAAACCACTACAATATTGTAAAGTAATTAGCCTCCAATTAAAATAAATCAATTTATATTAAAAAAAAACCGTAAGGTATATAACGTCCCAAACAAACTATAGTAATCTATAGCTGAAAGGTCTTTTACAGAACTATGTTATGGCTGAAGGTTAAATTTCTCACATTATTGCACTTCCATCACAATCATCAGCAGATAGCTTTCTGGTTAGGATCATTCTGACTAAAAATAAACAGACAAATAAAATACTATAACTCCACAACTATTAGAGACTACCTAATAATGAGCAGAGGAAATACAGCCACAAGGAGATACAGCCGTCCACCAGGCAGTTGCCTAGGCTCACTCACAAACTAAGAGACTTGCCCTATACTGCCTTCTAACTTAAAGGGGCATTACTTAATTTGGTGCTGCAGTAAAACTACAAGTTAACTGTATGTAATGTATCTTTAGTTCAGTACTGAAAAAAGAAATGATAAAGCAAAACAATTTGGAAATAAGTGACATCTATTCCAGATGAAAGAAATTATTCACACTTGTGTTTAAGTGGGCAGGGGTGAGATGGGGTGGAAAAGAGAATTATGGATCAGGAAGGGGCTTCCCAGGTAGCTCAGTGGTAAAAAAAAAAAAACTGCCTGCCACTGCAGGAGATGTGGGTTCAATCCCTGGGTCTGGAAGATCCTTTGGAGAAGGAAATGGCAACCAACACGAGTACTCTTGCCTAAGAAATCCCATGGACAGGGGAATCTGGTGGGTTACAGTCCATGGGGTCCCAAAGAGTTGGACACGACTTAGCAGCTAAACAACAACAAATGTATGAGGAAATAATGGCAGGAAGTCAGTCTTATACACTAGATAGCAGTGGTTCTTAAACTTTTCTATGCTATGAATCGTCTGTGAATTTTGTTAAAAATGCTGATCCCAGGTTCAAATTCTCACAAATTCATTCTGTTTGAAGCAGGTTCAGGACTCTATTATAGTCTATTTAGCAAGCATCTCAGGTGACAAAACTGCAGGCAGTCTTCTGACTATACATTATAAGATACTGAGTTAGAGAAATGGGGCAAAGAAAATTTTATTTCTTTTCATTCTTTCTTCATTTTCATACGGCCTCATTATTTGTCCTTCAGTTCAGTTCAGTTCAGTCACTCAGTCGTGTCTGATTCATTGCAAACCCATGAACTGCAGCACGCCAGACCTCCCTGTCCATCACCAACTCCTGGAGTCCACGCAAACCCATGTCCATTGAGGGACATGCCATCCAACCATCTGGTCCTCTGTCGTCCCCTTCTCCTCCTGCCCTCAATCTTCCCCAGCATGAGGGTTTTTTCAAATGAGTCAGTTCTTCACATCAGGTGGCCAAAGTATTGGAGTTTCAGCTTCAGCATCCGTCCTTCCAATGAACACCCAGGACTGATCTCCTTTAGGATGGACTGATCTCCTTGCAGTCCAAGGGACTCTCAAGAGTCTTCTCCAACACCACAGTTCAAAAGCATCAATTCTTTGGCGCTCAACTTTCTTTATAGTCCACTCTTACATTCACACATGACCACTGGAAAAACCATAGCCTTGACTAGATGGACCTCTGTTGACAAAGTAATGTCTCTGTTTTTTAACATGCTATCTGGGTTGGTCATAATTTTCCTTCCAAGGAGTAAGCATCTTTTAATTTCATGGCTGCAATCACCATCTGCAATGATTTTGGAGACCAGAAAAATAAAGTCAGCCACTGTTTCCACTGTTTCCCCACCTATTTCCCATGAAATGACAGGACCGGATGCCATGATCTCAGTTTCTTGAATGTTGAGCTTTAAGCCAACTTTTTCACTCTCCTCTTTCACTTTCATCAAGAGGCTCTTTAGTTCCTCTTTGCTTTCTGCTATAAGGGTGGTGTCATCTGCATATCTGGGGTTATTGATATTTCTCCTGGCAATCTTGATTCCAGCTTGTGTTTCTTCCAGCCCAGCGTTTCTCATGATGTACTCTGCACATAAGTTAAATAAACAGGGTGACAATATACAGCCTTGACGTCCTCCTTTTCTTCTTTGGAACCAGTCTGTTGTTCCAAGTCCAGGTCTAACTGCTGCTTCCTGACCTGCATACAGATTTCTCAAGAGGCAGGTCGGGTGGTCTGGTATTCCCATCTCTTTCAGAATTTTCCACAGTTTATTGTGATCCACACAGTCAAAGGCTTTGGCTTAGTTAATAAAGCAGAAGTAGATGTTTTTCTGGAACTCTCTTGCTTTTTCTATGATCCAGTGGATGTTGGCAATTTGATCTCTGGTTCCTCTGCCTTTTCTAAATCCAGCTTGAACATCAGGAAGTTCACGGTTCACATATTGCTGAAGCCTGGCTTGGAGAATTTTGAGCATTACTTTACTAGCATGGGAGATGAGTGCAATTGTGCGGTAGTGTGAGCATTCTTTGGCATTGCCTTTCTTTGGGATTGGAATGAAAACTGAACTTTTCCAGTCCTGTGGCCACTGCTGAGTTTTCCAAATTTGCTGACATATTGAGTGCAGCACTTTCAGAGCATCATCTTTCAGGATTTCAAATAGCTCAACTGGAATTCCATCACCTCCACTAGCTTTGTTCATAGTGATGCTTCCTAAGGCCCACTTGACTTCACATTCCAGGGTGTCTGGTTCTAGGTCAGTGATCACACCATCATGATTATCTGGGGTCATGAAGATCTTTTTTGTACAGTTCTTCTGTGTATTTTTGCCACCTCTTCTTAATATCTTCTGCTTCTGTTAGGTCCATACCATTTCTGTCCTTGCTGCTGCTAAGTCGCTTCAGTTGTGTCTGACTCTGTGTGACCCCATAGACGGCAGCCCACCAGGCTCCCCCATCCCTGGGATTCTCCAGGCAAGAACACTGGAGTGGGTTGCCATTTCCTTCTCCAAAGCATGAAAGTGAAAAGTGAAAGTGAAGTCGCTCAGTCGTGTCTGACTCTTCGCGACCCCATGGGCTGCAGCCCACCAGGCTCCTCTGTCCTACTATCATTTAATTCTAGACTGATCTAAGAATAACATATTTTAGGTACAGATACAGATAGGAGCATCCTGAAATCATCCCACTTTGAAATTTTAAAAAGTTCCTCATCATATGTCCAATACTCTTTTTGGATTTTTCCTAATTATTTTGTTTCTAGTTTTTCTCTCTACCTCACAACAATCTCTCATCCTTACTTGGTCCTCTGGTTCATTCCATTCTTCTTGGTACACCCACCCCTCACCTAATCCTGGTGGCTCAGTAGGTGAAGAATCCACTTGCAATGCAGGTGACCCAGGTTCGATCCCTGGGTTGGGAAGATTCCCTGGAGAAGGGAGTGGCAACCCACTCCAGTTTTCCTGCCTGGAGAATTCCATGGACAGAGGAATCTGACGGATCATGGGATTGCAAAGAGTCAGACACAACTGAGCAACTAACACTTTCACTTTTTCATCCCTCACAGTTGATCTGAAACAGCTTAAGTAAACTGACTTCTAATGATTACACCTTTTTTTCACAATTTTATCGGAAAAGAGGATTCATACTAGATCTCTACTACATACAAGCACCTTTTTAAAAGCCCTCTATTTTTGTTCTTTCAATTTTTTTTTAAACTTATAAGCCTCTATTACCTTGATACAAAAAGTACACAAAGGAATTACAAGAAAATATAGGCAAATATACCTCAAGAACATAGATACAGAAAATTTAATAAAATATTACCAGACTGAATATTGATATATGAAAAGGATATTATATCTTGCTCAAATAGGCTTTAATTTCCAAAATGCAACATTGATTTAACAAATATCAATAAATATAATATTATTCATTAACATATTAAAGGAGTAAAATTATGTGGCCATTGGATAAAACTCAACGCTACGCATAATAAAAACTGTCTCCAAACTAAAAGTACAAGGGAACTTCCTTGATGATGTGCATGTAAAAAAAAATACATCTAACATTATACTTAATAGTGAAATATTGAAGACTTTTCTGTCTCTGATTGGAAACAGACATATATATCCTCTCTCATCACTTGAAGATGACATGATTAATAAATGTAGAAAACCCCAAGTTATGTGTAAACAACTGCAAAATCCAAGTGCATTTTGTGAAATCACAGTATAAAAATTATATAAAAATGAAGCTAATATTAAATTATAAAATCAAAATTCTTAAATAATATGATTTATAATATTATTAAAAAGTTGTATATTACTTAAGAGATAAAGTTAATGAAAGATGTTCAAGATACATACAATGAAAATAACAAAATATTGCTGAGAAAATTAAATTTCTTAAATAAACAGAAAGACATGTGAAGTTCATGTACTAGAGTCTAAATATTGTTATCAATTTTCCAAAAATTGATCCATAGATTCAATACCCCATCAAAATTCTAAGAGACCTTGTTTAAGAAATGGACAAACTGATTATAAAATTTATATGGAAATGAAAAGGACACAAACTATTCAAAATAATATTGAAAAAATGAATAAAGTTGTAAAACTTCCTCTACATGATATTAAGACCCACTCACTAGAATCCTATACAGTCAAGACAGTATAGTATTAGAGAATAGAGAGATCAGTGAAAGCAAATGGAGAATCCAAAATTAGATACAGAAAAATCAAGTCAAGTGATTTCCAAAAACAATACCAGAAAACTTCACTGGGAAAAGAAAACTTTCTAGAAATTTGGATGAAGCAATAAGATATCCATATTTTCTAAAACAAAATGTCCATTTCTATCTTGAATCACTCAAAAACATTACTTCAAGATCAACCATGCCCTTAAATATAAATAATACTTTAAAGCTTCGAGGGTAAAAAAAAAAAAATGAAATACCTTTTTGACCCTGGTATAGGAAAAGATTTGTTAGACAAGATATAGAAGAAATAAGCACTAAAAAAAATTAGATTTAATAAAAATGAGGAGCTTATACTCATCAAAGAATACTGTTAAAATGAATAAACAAGCAATAGACTGGAAAAAGACCTTTGTAAAACATATATAATAAAGGATGATATCCACAATAAATAAAGAACAGTTAAACTGAACATAAGTGGCAATTTTACCTTGGACATGTAGATAACTAGAAAGATGTTACTCCTAAACTTGAAACAAATAAAATGCTATACAAGTTGCAGATTAACAACTTTTCTTAGACCTATTACAGATAAAAGAGATCACAGGGCAAACAATAGTTTAGAGCATTTGATTACCTGCCAATGATGATACTGAATGCCACAGAAGCAGGCAGGAGGATTAAATTAGAAATTTTAACTAACTGCCAAAGGTCAAGCATGGATAAGCATGAACGTGAAACTGGGAGTTACACAGAAGAGCTCACATTCTCTAACAGCCCTTTCCAGAAAGCTCATCATGCTCTCTGCTGGGAATGTAAAATGATACAGTCCCTTTAGAAAACAGAATATTACTCTTCCAATTAATTAAACATAGAGTTACCATATCACTCAAAAATTCTACTTCTAGGTATATGTCAAAGCTAAACAAAAACATACATTTACACAAAATTTTTTCACAAATATTTATATCATCATTACTTATAATAGTCAGAATGGGGAAAACCAAAATGTCCATCAACTCATGAATTGATGAACAATATATGGAGTATCTATATAATGATATTTGATTCAGTGGTGAAAAGGAATGAAGTACTGATTTACCTTACAACATGGTTGAATCTTATAAAAATTCAGGTAAGTAAAAAAATACAGTCACAAAAGAGTGTCTATTGTATGATTTCATTTATATTAAATATTCCGAATAGTCAAATCTATACAGACAGAAGTAAATTAGTAGTTGCCTAGATCTGGGAGATTAGGGGAAAATAGGGACTTACTGCAAGTAATATGAGGTTCCTTTATGGGGTAGTGAAAATGTTTTAAAATTAGATTATAGAACTTATATGCAGAGTACGTCATGAGAAACGCTGGGCTGGAAGAAGCACAAGCTGGAAACAAGATTGCAGGGAGAACTATCAATAATCTCAGAAATGCAGATGACACCACCCTTATGGCAGAAAGTGAAGAGGAACTAAAAAGCCTCTTGATGAAAGTGAAAGAGGAGAGTGAAAAAGTTGGCTTAAAGCTCAACATTCAAAAAACGAAGATCATGGCATCTGGTCCCATCACTTCATGGGAAATAGATGGGGAAACAGTGGAAACAGTGTCAGACTTTATTTTTGGGGGCTCCAAAATCACTGCAGATGGTGATTGCAGCCATGAAATTAAAAGACGCTTACTCCTTGGAAGGAAAGTTATGACCAACCTAGATAGCATATTCAAAAGCAGAGACATTATTTGCCAACAAAGGTCCATCTAAAACCAAAACCTATGGTTTTTCCAGTGGTCATGTATGGATGTGAGAGTTGGACTGTGAAGAAAGCTGAGCGCTGAAGAATTGATGCTTTTGAACTGTGGTGTTGGAGAAGACTCCTGAGAGTCCCTTGTACTGCAAGGAGATCCAACCAGTCCATTCTAAAGGAGATCATTCCTGGGTGTTCTTTGGAAGGAATGATGCTAAAGCTGAAACTCCAGTACTTTGGCCACCTCATGTGAAGAGTTGACTCACTGGAAAAGACTCTGATGCTGGGAGGGATTGGGGGCAGGAGGAGAAGGGAATGACAGAGGATGAGATGGCTGGATGGCATCGCCAACTCGATGGACGTGAGTTTGAGTGAGCTCCAGGAGTTGGTGATGGACAGGGAGGCCTGGCGTGCTGTGATTCATGGGGTCGCAAAGAGTCAGACACGACTGAGAGACTGGACTGAACTGAATGACTATACAATAATCTATGAATACAGTAAAAAACAGATTTGTGTATTTTGAATGAATGGATTACAGCTCAATACATCTTTTTATTTAAGAAACAATGACAATATTTAAAAATTAAAGTCATAGCAGCAATACTAATTTTTGACATCATATTCTCCAGAATAAGAGATATCAGAGATAAAGAGGAGTGTTACATAATAATAAAGGAATCAATTATCAAAAAAATTAACAATATTCATGAGTGTATACAATGAACAACTGAGCTTCAAAACACATAAGGCAAAACTTGGTAAAACAAAAACAAAAATAAAACTAGCAAATCAATGACTGAATTTTGAGACTTTATCAGCAATCTCCCAGTAACTGACAGAACAAACATAATGAAATCAGTACAGATTTCTTCATGATGACCTGAAGAACACAATTAAGCAACTTGACACTTATAGAATATTCATCTAAAAACAGCAAGATGCACATTCTTCTCAAGTATATGGTACATTCACCAAGAGAGAACAAATTTTAGGCCATAAAAAATTATAATTTTAGAATAAGAATCATACAAAGTGTATTATCTGACCATAACACAATTAAAATAGAAATCACAAGCAGAAAGATATTGGGAAAATTCCCAAATGTTTGGAATAAAACAAAACAGTTCTATATAACTTATGGGTCAACTTAGAATTCTTAAAAAAAATGTACTTTGATAAATGAAAATGAAAACAACATGTCAAAAATGGGTGGCATACAATTTGCAGCATTGTGGATGGACACAGAGAATATTATGCTTAGTGAAATAAGTCATATAAAGATAGGCAAATACTGTATGATATCACTTATATGTGGAACCTAAAAAAAATACAAATGAATGTCAGAAACAGACTCACAGATATAGAAATCAAACTTGTGGTTACCAAAGGGAGGTGGGGGGACAATTAAGAGGTATGATATTAACAGATACAAGCTATTATCTGCGGTGTTGGAGAAGACTCTTGAGAGTCCCTTGGACTGCAAGGAGATCCAACCAGTCCATTCTGAAGATCAGCCCTGGGATTTCTTTGGAAGGAATGATGCTAAAGCTGAAACTCCAGTACTTTGGCCACCTCATGGGAAGAGTTGACTCATTGGAAATGACTCTGATACTGGGAGGGATTGGGGGCAGGAGGAGAAGGGGACGCCAAAGGATGAGATGGCTGGATGGCATCACTGACTCGATGGACGTGAGTCTGAGTGAACTCCGGGAGTTGGTGATGGACAGGGAGGCCTGGCGTGCTGCGATTCATGGGGTCGCAAAGAGTCGGACACGACTGAGCGACTGATCTGATCTGATCTGATTATGTATAAAATAACAATGCTATACTGTAGAGCACTTGGAATTATAGTTATTATCTTCTAATAACCTATAATGGAATACAATCTGAAAAAATACTGAATCACTACACTGTACATCTGAAATTAATATTGTAAATCAACTATACTTCAGTTTAAAAAATGGGTAACGTATAGCTAAAACAGTTCTTAGAGGGAAATTTATAGGAATAAATACATATATTAGAAAAAAGGGGTCTCAAATCAATAATTTAAGTTTATACCTTAAGAAATTGAAAGGAAAATGCAAAATAAAACCAAAGAAAGCAGTTAGAAATCTAAAGAGATCAGTGAAACTGAAAGCAGAAAAACAATAGAGAAAATCATTGAAAACAAAAGCTATCAATATAATTGATAGGCTCTCTAGCCAGGCTGAGTAAAGTAAAAAATACACCTAAATTATCAATAGCAGAAATAAAAGAGGAAGCCTCACTAGTACTCAAGAGCTCTTGAAATGATAAAAAGGGAATACTACAAACAACTCTATACTCATAAATTTGACAACTTAGATGAAATGAACCAATTTCTAAAGATCTACAAATTACAAAACTCACCTCAAACGAAACAGATACTTTGAATTGTCTTGTAACTATTAAGGAAATGGAATTCATTGTTAAAGACCTTCAGAAAAAATATTTAAGCCTGGATGATTTCACTGTCAAATTCTACAAACATTTAAAGAAGCAGTAATACCAATTCTGTATAATCTCTACTGGAATGTGGAAGAAGATGGAACACTTTCCAACTTATTTTATAAGGCCAGCATTATTTTAACACCAAAAACATATTTAGACAGTACAAAAGGAACAACATTACGACCCAATACCCCTTATCAACACAAAAGAAAAAATTCTCAATAAGAAATTAGCAGATGGAAGCCAGCAATACACATAAATAATAATATATTGTGACCAAATGGGATATGTTTAAGGAACACATGAAGTACTTCAATATGTGAAAATCAGTCAATGTAATCCTGCATATTAACAAGTTAAAGAATAAAAACTTGATTCAGTAAAAGCTTTTAACAAAATAAAATACTTATTCATAATAAAAACCTAATGAGTTAGAAATATAAGAGAAATGTCTAGGTAAAAAAAAGCCCTGGGAAATCAACAGAACACGTCATATAACTAATAACTGAATCTACCAAAGCTATACCAATAATTGAATCTACCAAGGTTGTACTCAGCTTCCCAGGTGGCACAGTGGTAAAGAATCTCCCTGCAAATTCAGGAGACAAGAGACGTGGGTTTGGTCCCTAGGTCAGAAAGATCATCTGGAGTAGGAAATGGCAACCCACTCCAGTATTCTTGCCTGGAAAATTCCATGGACAGAGGAGCCTAGCAAGCTACAGTCCGTGGAATTGCAAAGAGCTAGACATGACTGAGCATAGCACACACAAGGTTGTACAGTAGAAGAGAACTACAATGATCAGCTTTAATTAATTAATTAATGCAAATCAATAAATGGAAAAAAAGACAGAAAATATCAATTATATTTTATATACTAGCAATGTAATTGAAAACTGAAACTAAAAAAGAAATATCATTAAAAACTCCAACAAATAAAATATTTTGGTATAAATTTAACAAATTGTGAACAGAACTATGGGCTTTTAAAATATTTTGATCACAAAGCATTCATAAGAGAAAGACTATATAAGTAAATGGAGACACAAACTATATTTGTTGACTGGAAGATGAAACATAATAAAGGTATCAATTCTATCCAAAATGATATATACTTTCAGTGTAATTCCAATACAAGTCATAGCAGAAATTTTTGTAGATCTAGGAAGGCTAGTATTAAAATTTATGTGGAAAAATAAAAAATAGCCAAAACATTTTTAAGTACGATAAATTAGGAAGAATCCCACTGCAGATTTTAAGATTTTTTAACAACAAAGCTACAGTAATCAACAGAGTGGTATAGATGAAAGAATACACACATAGATCAGTGTAAAAAAAATAGTCAGGAAATAAAACCACATGAACATGGTCAAGTGATTTTTAATGAAAGCACAAAAGCAATTCAATGGAGAAAGGGTAGTCTTTTAAACAAATGATATTCAAACAATTGGTAATTCATATAAAAAAGCATAAACTTTAAATGAAATTTCACACCTTACACAAAAATTAACACAAAATGGAAGAGACATCTAAATGTAAACTTTAAAAGACTATAAAACTTTTATAAGAAAATATAGGAGAAAATATTCTTTAGGCAAAAAAAACTTTTCAACAATAAAATCTAACACACACACACACACAGAAATTCTTAGAGAGATGACAAAGAAAGCACATTTCATAGAAGAGGAAAAGGATTAATTGTACTTCACCAAAATTAAATGTTTTTGAACTGTGAAAAACACTCTTAAGTGAAGGAAAAGTTATAGACTTTCCTACAGGAAGAAATTTTGTGAATCACATAGTAATAAAAGACTTGCATCCCAAGAATATAAAGGAATCTGAAAAAACTGAATAGCAAGTAAATAACAGCCAAATTTAAAAATGGGCAAAGGACTTGAACAGATACTTCACAAAAGAAGTTATACAGACAAGCATGTGAAAAATGTTCAGTGATGAACCAATAGGAAAGTGAAACCTAAAACCATAATGAAATACCTCTATAAAGGAGAAATAATGTACAAATGAGTCAATCTGTCAGCTTTTGGTGTTGTCAGAATTTTTTATTTTAACCATTCTGATTGTTTTTAATTTGCATTTCTCTAATGGCTCAAGATGTTGAACATAATTTCATGTGCTTGTCATTTGTATATCCTTTCATGTAAGATGTATGTCCATGTCTTTTACCCATTTTCTAATAGGATTCTTTGTTTTTAATAAGTTTTGAGAGTTTTTCATATATTTAAAATACTAATCCTTTGTTGGATACATGTTTTGCCTAGGCTATAGCTTGTATTTTCCTCCTTTTAATAAAGGCTTTCACAAAACATTTTAAATTTAGGTGAAGTTCAGTTCTTCTGAGTTAAATTCACCAATTCCAGTCCATTTTAGCTCGCTGATTCCTAAAATTTTGACATTCACTCTTGCCATCTCCTGTTTGACCACTTCCAATTTGCCTTGACTCATGGCCCTAACATTCCAGGTTCCTATGCAATATTGCTCTTTACAGCACCGGACTTTACTTCCATCACCAGTCACGCCCACAACTGGGCGTTGTTTTTGCTTTGGCTCCGTCTCTTCATTCTTTCTGGAGTTATTTCTCCACTGGTCTCCAGTAGCATATTGGGCACCTACCGACCTGGGGAGTTCATCTTTCAGTGTCCTATCTTTTTGCCTTTTCATATGGTTCATGGGGTTCTCGAGGCAAGAACACTGAAGTGGTTTGCCATTCCTTCCGCAGTGGACCACATCTTGTCAGAACTCTCCACCATGACCCGTCCATCTTGGGTGGCCCTACACGGCATGGCTCATAGTTTCACTGAATGAGACAAGGCTGTGGTCCATGTGATCAGATTGGTTAGTTTTCTGTGATTGTGGTTTTCAGTCTGTCTGCCCTCTGATGGACAAGGATAAGAGGCTTATGGAAGCTTCCTGATGGGAGAGACTGACTGAGGAGGAAACTGGGTCTTGTTCTGATGGGTGGGCCATGCTCAGTAAATCTTTAATCCAATTTTCTGTTGATGGGTGTTCCCTCCCTCTTATTTACCTGGAATCAAACTATGGTAGAGGTAATGAAGATAATGGAGACCTCCTTCAAAAGGTCCCATGTGCACACTGCTACACTCAGTGCAGCAGGCCACCTCTGACCCACACCTCCACCAGAGACTACTGGACACTCACGGGCAAGTCTGGGTCAGTCTCCTGTGCAGTCACTGCTCCTTTCTCCTGAGTCCTGGTGTGCATAAGATTCCGTTTGTACCCCTAAGAGTCTGTTTCCCCAGGCCTGTGTAAGTTCTGGCAGCTCTATGGTGGGGTTAATAGTGACCTCCTCCAAGAGGCCTTATGCCACACCCAGGTCTGCAGCAGTCAGAGCCCCTGCTGCTGTGGCAGTCCACTGGTGACCCATACCTGCACAAGAGACACTCAAACACAGTCCTGTCTCAGTCTCTGTGGGGTCTCTGGGTCATGGTGTACACAAGGTATGTTTGAGGCCTCTGAGTGTCTCTGGCAGATATGGGGTTTGATTCTAAATGTGATTTTGCTCCTCCTACCATCTTGTGACATTTTAGGAATAAGCGAATTAAAATAGACTGGAATGGGTGATTTAACTCAGATGACCATTGTATCAACTACATGGGCAAGACTCCCTTAGAAGAAGTGGATTAGCCATCATAGTCAACCAGAGAGTCTGAAATGCAGTACTTGGATGCAATCTCAAAAATGAAAGAATGATCTTTGTTCATTTCCAAGGCAAACCATTCAATATCACAGTAATCCAAGTCTATGTCCTGACCAGTAATGCTGAAGAAGTTGAAGTTGAACGGTTCTATGAAGACCTACAAGACCTTCTAGAATTAATACCCCCAAAAATATGTCCTTTTCATTATAGGGTACTGGAATGCAAAAGTAAGAAGTCAAGAAACACCTGGAGTAACAGGCAAATTTGGCCTTGCAGTACAGAATGAAGCAGGGCAAAGGCTAGCGGAGTTTTGCCAAGAGAATGCACTGGTCATAGCAAACACCCTCTTCCAAAACCACAAGAGAAGATTCTACACATGGACATCACCAGATGGTCAATACCAAAATCACACTGATTATAGTCTTTGGGAGCCAAAGATGGAGAAGCTCTATACAGTCAACAAAAACAAGACCGGGAGCTGACTGTGATTCAGCTCATGAACTCCTTATTGCCAAATTCAGACTTAAATGGAAGAAAGTAGGGAAAACACTAGACCACTCAGGTATGACCTAAATCAAACCCCTTACAATTATACAGGGGACGTGACAAATAGATTCAAGGGATTAGACCTGAAAGACAGAGTGTCAGAAGAACTATGGATGGAGGTTCATGACAATTTACAGGGGGCAGGGATCAAGACTATCCCCAAGAAAAAGAAATGCAAAATGGCACAATGGTTGTCTGAGGAGGCCTGATAAATAGCTGTGAAAAGAAGAGAAGCAAAAGGCAAAGGAGAAAAGGAAAGATATACTCATTTGAATGCAGAGTTTCAAAAAAGAGCAAGGAGAGAAAAGAAACCCTTCTTCACTGATCAATGCAAAGAAATAGAGGAAAACAATAGAATGGGAAAGACTAGAGATCTCTTCAAGAAAATCAGAGATACCAAAGAAATGTTTCATGCAAAGATGGGCACACTAAAGGACAGAAATGGTATGGGCCTAACAGAAGCAGAAGATATTAAGAACAAGTGGCAAGAATACACAGAACTATACAAAAAAGATCTTCACGACCCAGATAATCATGATGATATGATCACTCACCTAGAACCAGACATCCTGGAATGTGAAGTCAAGTGGGCCCTAGGAAGTATCACTATGAACAAAGCTAGTGGAGGTGATGGAATCCCAGTTGAGCTATTTCAAATCCAAAAAGATGATTTAAGGTGAAAGTGCTGCACTCAATATGCCAGCAAATTTGGAAAACTCGGCAGTGGCCACAGGACTGGAAAAGGTCACTTTTCATTCCAATTCCAAAGAAAGGCAATGCCAAAGAATGCTCACACTACTGCACAATTGCACTCATCTCACACACTAGCAAAGTAATGTTTAAAATTTTCCAAGCTAGGCTTCAACAGTACATGAACCTTGAACTTCCAGATGTTTAAGCTGGTTTTAGAAAAGGCAGAGGTACCAGAGCTCAAACTGCCAACATCCATTGGATCATTGAAAAAGCAAGAGAGTTCCAGAAAAACATCTACTTCTGCTTTATTGACTACGCCAAAACCTTTGACTGTGTAGATCACAATGAACTGTGAAAAAGTCGGAAAGAGATGGGAATACCAGACCACCTGACCTGCCTTTTGAGAAATCTGTATGAAAGTCCTGAAAGCAACAGTTAGACCTGGACATGGAACAGCAGACTGGTTCCAAATAGGAAAAGGAGTACGTCAAGACTGTATATTGTCACCCTGCTTATTTAACTTACATGCAGAGTACATCATGAGAAATGCTGGGCTGGATAAAGCACAAGCTGTAATCAAGATTGCCAGGAGAAATATCAATAGCCTCAGATATGCAGATGACACCACCCTGATGGCAGAAAGTGAAAAAGAACTAAAGAGCTTCTTGATGGAAGTGAAAATGGAGAGTGAAAAAGTTGGCTTAAACCTCAACATTCAGAAAAGTAAGATCATGGCATCTGGTCCCATCACTTCGTGGCAAATAGATGGGGAAACAGTGGAAACAGTGACAGCCTTTATTTTGGGGGGCTCCTGAAATCAATGCAGATGGTACTCAAGCCATGAAATTAAAAGACGCTTGCTCCTTGGAAGAAATGTTATGACCAATATAGACAGCATATTGAAAAGCAGAGACATTACTTTGCCAACAAAGGTCCGTCTAGTCAAAGCTATGGTTTTTCCAGTAGTCATGTATGGATATGAGAGTTGGACTATAAAGAGAGCTGAGCGCCAAAGAATTAATGCTTTTGAACTGTGGTGTTGGAGAAGACTCTTGAGAGTCCCTTGGACTGCAAGGAAATCCAACTATCTATCCTAAAGCAGATCAGTCCTGAATATTCATTGGAAGGACTGATGTTGAAGCTGAAACTCCAATACTTTGGCCACCTGATGCGAAGAGCTGACTCATTAGAAAAGACTCTGATGCTGGGAAAGACTGAAGGTTGGAACAGAAGGGGACGACAGAGGATGAGATGGTTGGATGGCATCACTGACTCAATGGATATGAGTTTGAGTAAACTCCGGGATTTGGTGATGGACAGGAAAGCCTGGCATGCTGCAGTCCATGGGGTTACAAAAAGACATGACTGAGCGACTGAACTGAACTAAGTTCTTCAGCATTTTCTCTCTTGAATTAGGCATTGGGTATCAAGTGTAAGAACTCTTGATCCAGCTCTAGGTATGAAGGATTTTCTCACATTTTTTTCTAAAAGTTTTAAAATTTCAGTTTTACATTTAAGTTCATGATCCATTCTGAGCTAATTCTTTTAAAGATGTGAGGTTTGAGTCAAGTTGCACCTTTCTGTCTATGGATGTCCAATTGCTCCAGCATCATTTGTGAAAAAGTTATCCTTGCCCCATCAAATTTCTTTTGCTCCTCTCTCACACATTAGGCAGGCATATTTATGTATGTCTATTTCTTTATTCTCTCTTCTGTTTCATTGATCTATGTGTTTGTAGCTCATCCATTACCACAATCACAACAACTAACTGAAGCTATTCAGTAGGCCTTAAAAGATCAAGTAGAATGATTCTTTATACCTTTATTCTTTTTTTTCAATATTCCTAACTGTGTTCTTTGCATCCTGCTCTAATCCAGAGGCTGAACACATCAAGTGTACATCTATTTAAGTAAGTTCTCATCCCCAAAGACACTAAGTTTAATCATGAGAGTAAAGAGAATGGGAGGATGAAAAAGCTTAATTTTTTTATATGTAACAATAGTTACAAAACTGGCATTATTTCTGCATATAGAATCTGCTACTCATATATCTTAATACATTTGAGGCATTCTGAGAACATGTGAGTGACTCAATCTATGATTGCTTATTTATAAAAAGTCATTTCCACATAAACCTCTTGTACATTATTTAATCTATGAATACCGCCTTTAACACATCTGAAAAAAACATAAGCACTTTATAACAACAGAAAAAGTCCTTGTGGAGGTAAATGCTTATAGGATGCTGAAATACAAATTAAGAAAAAGCACAAATGTATTAAAATGTGAAATATTCTCTTGTCTATAAAAGATTTAAGCATCTCAAAAACAAACAGAACCAGATGTCCTCTTACTTCCTGTCCCTTGTAGTAACTGTAGCTGACTATAACTTTACTTATGGATCTTTTTTTCTCCTGTGCCCTTCCTATCACCCATTTGCCATAAGGCTCGTTTATATAAAATGCTGACCTATAAGGAAATCCATGTATCAGAGTGAAATTTTTTTCTAGAATAACAATTTCAAATAATTAAATAATGGGTCTTATTACACCCTGAAGCAGCATCTTTTCTGCATTCTCCATAATGCTAGATCTGTTTGGAATTACAGAGAAATTCTACAAAATGACACAAGAGTCCAGTATTATAACTGTTTAATTGAAACAGTCTTAAATATTAATATAACCTCAATATAGCCCTTGCTTGAAATTTACAAAAACAAGAAAGAAGTACCATAGACTTAAATAGTTGCCATTTGTATTCTTATAAAGAGTTTTTATTATTTTCTGAGCATCAGCCAATATAAAAATAGACCACAAATAAATCATGGTCACAATTCAACATTGTATTTTAATATGATTTACATATAATTTTAGCCTATTTCAGGCAAAATACTAATTTACAAAACAATTAAAAGTGAAATCAAATGTCAAAAAAACATTTAAAATATACTATTTTTTGCATCAATTCTAGGTTGGAGACACAAAGTAAGCTGTATTAAATACTGGTTAATCTTCCATGCAACTGGGGAGCTCCCATGAGTGAAATACTGTACATTATTTGATGGCTTTGTAGACCCAAGGATTACATCACTATATTCCTTGGATAACAGAGAAACTATATTGTACACACATTTAACCTTTTTTAGGAAAAACAGAATTGGAGTTAATCAACAGTATATCTATTGCTTCATGATTTCTACTGACAAAATGATTCACCAACATAAAGTATGTAACATTTTGCTAACTTTGGTAACAGATTTAAAAAATTGTATACATATGATATGTAGATTTGCATTTGCATTTCTGACTCAGTCTATGCAAATGTAGACACGGGCCTGTATAGATAAATCAAACCAATTTAGTTATCTCTATGACATCATTGTGGCTTCCCTAGTGGCTCAGTCAGTAAAGAAACCTCCTGCATCTCAGGAGAGCCGAGTTCAATCCCTGGGTTGGGAAGATCCCCTGGAGGAGGGCATGGCAACCTACTCCAGTATTCTTGCCTAGAGAAAACTCATGGACAGAGGAGCCTGGTGGGCTGCAGTCCATGTAGTTGCAAAGAGTCATACACGACTGAGTGACTAAACACACATGACATCAATGAGGTTCAAACTAGGCAATGAACAATAGGTAGACAGTTCCCAATTTAAGTTGCACTCCATTATATTTACACAACATATACAAATATTGTTAGATGAAGACCTGAAATTTGTTCATTTTCACAAAAGTAATATGCACGATGCAAATATTAGGTACCAGCAACTTTCTAAAACAAAGAACTAAGACAACTCTGAATCAATTTTACATTCCAGTTAATTATACACACAGTGGAGATATCCTTTCTAAAAACTAGTATTTAGGCTTAAATAGCCCTACTTGAAGTTAGTATATGCACAGAAATTATTTTTTACTATTATTGATCATTGTGACAACTAATCTAGTTGCAGCATGCAGGATCTTTAGTTGTGGCATGCAGAATCTAGTCCTCTGACCAGGGATCAAACCCAGGTCCCCTGCACTGGGATCATGGAGTCTTACCCACTGGACCACCAAGGAAGTCCCATGACAACTAATCTAAAGTCCTCTCTAAGTGAAATGGTCCTGCAAATAGTTCCTGACACAAGGCCAGCCATGGGCAATTATGTTTTAGATCCCATGAACATGACTATATGTACTCACTGTTGTTGTACAGTCACTCAGTTGTATAGTACTCTTTGCAACCCCATTGACTGCAGCACACTGGGCTTCCCTGTCCTTCACCATCTCCCAGAGCCTGCTCAAAATCATGTCCATTAAGTCAGTGATGCCATCCAACCATCTCATCATCTGCCATCACCTTCTCCTCCTGCCTTCTACCTTTCCCAGCATCAGGGTCTTTTCAAATGAGTCAGCTCTTTGCATCAGGTGGCCAAAGTATTGGAGCTTTAGATTTAGCATCAGTCCTTCCAATGAATATTCAGAACTGATTTCCTTTAGGATTGACTGGTTGGATCTCCTTGCAGTCCAAGGGACAATCAAGAGTCTTCTCCAGCACTACAGCTCAAAAGCATCAATTCTTCCGCGCTCAGCCTTCTTTGTGCTCCAACTCTCATGTCCACACATGACTACTGGAAAAACCATAGATTTGACTAGACGGCCGTTGTCGGCAAAGTGACGTCTCTGCTTTTTAATATGCTGTCTAGGTTTGTCATAGTTTTTCTTCCAAGGAGCAAGTGTCTTAATTTCATGGCTGCAGTCACCATATGTAATTATAGACCAGGAAGAAGTAAGATAACTCAAAAAACAATCAATCTATAGATTGGCCAGTGGTCTATGATGAGATAAACATGAAAAGATAAATTGTACCATCAGATTGTGTCAATTTCCTCCCATGAATTTGAACCAGGAAACAGCAAGAAATTAACTTAGGCAGCAATGAGAAGGAAGCCAGGAAGCCACAATACAGAATAGCTACAAAGGCATGTTGGCCATGTGCAAGTCAATATACATGCACCTCTGTGTTCACTGCAGCACTATTTACAACAGCCAAGACACAGAAGCAATGTAAATGTCCATTGACAAAGGAATGAGTGGATAAAGATGTGGACAGGATATTATGCATCCATAAAAGAAGAACAAAATAATGCCATTTGAATCAACAGGGATGAACCTAGAAATTGTCATACTAAGTGAAGTAAGTCAGGGAGAGAAAGACACATATCATATGATTTTGCTTATATGTGGAATCTGGAAGAACTGGTACAAATGAACTTATTTACAAAACAGAAATAGAGTCACAGATGTAGAAAATAAAATTATGATTATTGGGGGTAGGGGAAGTAGCTGGGCAGGGGAGGATAAATTGGGAGGTTAGGACTGACATATGCACACTACTATATACAAAACAGATAACTAATAAGGACCTAATTTATAGCACAGGGAACTCTTCTCAGTACTCCGTAACACCCTATATAAGAAAGAAATCTGTTGGTGGGAATGCAAACTAGTACAGCCACTATGGAGAACAGTGTGGAGATTCCTTAAAAAGCTGGAAATAGAACTGCCTTATGATCCAGCAATCCCACTGCTGGGCATACACACTGAGGAAACCAGAAGGGAAAGAGACACGTGTACCCCAATGTTCATCGCAGCACTGTTTATAATAGCCAGGACATGGAAGCAACCTGGATATCCATCAGCAGATGAATGGCTAAGAAAGCTGTGGTACATATACACAATGGAGTATTACTCAGCCATTAAAAAGAATACATTTGAATCAGTTCTAATGAGGTGGATGAAACTGGAACCTATTATACAGAGCGAGGTAAGCCAGAAAGAAAAACACCAATACAGTATACTAATGCATATATATGGAATTGAGAAAGATGGTAACAATAACCCTGTATACGAGACAGCAAAAGAGACACTGATGTATAGAACAATCGTATGGACTCTGTGGGAGAGGGAGAGGGTGGGAAGATTTGGGAGAATGACATTGAAACATGTATAATACCATGTATGAAACGAGTCGCCAGTCCAGGTTCGATGCACGATACTGGATGCTTGGGGCTGGTGCACTGGGACGACCCAGAGGGAGGGTATGGGGAAGGAGGAGGGAAGAGGGTTCAGGATGGGGAACACATGTATACCTGTGGCGGATTCATTTCAATATTTGGCAAAACCAATATAATACTGTAAAGTTTAAAAATAAAATAAAATTTAAAAAAAAAGAAAGAAATCTAAAAAAGAGTTGATATATGTATAACTGATACACTTTGCTGTGCAGCAGACACATAACATCACAAATCAACTGTACATCAATAAAAATTTTAAAAATAAGATGAAATGAGGAAGCAAAAAGTATAATGAAGATAAAAAAGAGCAAAATAAACATGTATAGATAATACAGAAACTTGGAGTTTATAAACAAGTTATTCTCTTTTCACTGTCTCACCTCTAGAATGTGAGACATTCTACAATAACTACTCCACCCACATGTGGGTAGAGTGGATATTTATCTCTCAGAACCCAAACCATCCTTACTCTTTATTAAAATAGACACAGTACTTCTCCAATCAAGATTCAAGCAAATCTACTGCACTAATTAATTTTATTTAAAGAAATTATAAATATTTGAACAGATTGGGTTTTGATAAAAGGCAACTGCACAAGATACCATGCTATATGCAATGCTATTTCATAAAAATTCAGATTTTCACAGAAACATCTGTAGATATTATTCCCTATAAATCAGATTTAATTGTCCCTACAGACTTAAGGGAAATTTTCCAAAAATGTGCTTACTGAGAATAACAAAGAAAGTGAACAGTGAAAAATCATTAATGTCTCAAAAAGAATTCCATAGAACAGAAATCCAATAAGAATAGGAGGTTTAACAATGGAAAGTACTCAAAAAGGATTTTTAAAACTTTAAAATATACGGTTGTGACCTAACAAATGAAATACACAAAAGAATCAATGGTTTGAAATATATAATTGTTTCCAATATTCCTTTCAGCATGCCATTCAATTTAAACTACATTTTGAAGTGTGATTCAACTATTTAACATGACAGGAAGCACACCTGTTTTGCTTTTCAGGGTTATCTATTTTAATATAGACATTACACAGGCTTCTACACACTCCTTGATCTTTTATGAATGAAAAAGGAAATACAATGTGACTCATATTTTTAATATCATCAGCCATTTATGCCAGATTTCTCATATCAAAGGTTATATATGCCTTCCCTTTTGACATATACCTGCTTACTTAACTTATATGCAGAGTACATCATGCAAAATGCCACGCTGGATTAATCACAAGCTGGAATCAAGGTTGCTGGGAGAAACATCAACAATCTCAGATATGCAGATGATACGCTCTAATGGCAGAAAGCAAAGAAGAACTAAAGAGTCTCTTGATGAGAGTGAAAGAGGAGAGTGAAAAAGCTGGCTTAAAACTCAGTGTTCAAAAAACTAAGATCATGGCACCTGGTTCCATAACTTAATGCCAAATAGATGGAGAAAAAGTGGAAACAGTGACAGATTTTATTTTCTAGGGCTCCAAAATCACTGCAGCAGTGACTGTAGCCATGAAATTAAAAGACATTTGCTCCTTTGAAGAAAAGCCATGACAAATCTAGACAGTGTATTAAAAAGCAGAGACATCACTGCCAACAAAGGCCCATATAGTCAAAGCTGAAGCTGAAGCTCCAATACTCTGGCCACCTGATGTGAAGAGCAGACTCAATAGAAGAGACCCTGACGCTCGGCAAGATTGAGAGCAAGAGGAGAAGCGGGCAACAGAGGATGAGATGGCTGGATAGCATCATCAACCCAATGGATTCATTTGAGTTTGAGGAAACTCTGGGAGATAGTGAAGGACAGGGAAGCTTGATGTGCTGCAGTCTATGGAGTTGTAAAGAGTTGGACATAAATTAGCAACTGAACAACCACCACCAATTCATCAAAGATATTTAAAATGCTATGTACAAATGGCTCAAAAAACACTTATTTTAAGTCATAATTAATCTGACAATAAGATCAATAACCTCAAATGTATAGAATCTGAAACCTTGAAAAATAGTAAAACAAACAAACAAACTCTCCTAACAAAAATTGATGTACAAAGTTGGTATTCTTTATTGTACTGGCCACTAGCAACTGTAAATACGCCTACTTAATGAGTTTATCATGTGTTTTACCTGCTAAAAAATCTATAGATGCCATTAATGTTATGCCATAAATCACATTATAGTATAAATTCCATGAATTCAGGAATCTTATTTAACAGCTATATATTAACAGGTCTCATCTAAAAGTGGGGAAACCAGGAGTGACTCCATAAATGAATAGATAACGCCTCAGATTTTCCTGTTTCAAGGAGGAGTTACAATCTTATCCAGTATGTCCTTATTACTCCATGATGTGATCTCTCTAGTACAAGACAAGCTTATATATCTCCTGTCATCTAAATAATCACTTACTCCTACCTCCTGACTTTACCTTCTCCATACCCTCAATTTTTTTTATACTGGGCTCAAAAATTACCAAAAAGACATTTTTTAAAAATTACACCCTCCCTCCAATAAGTCCTTACTCATGTAATCAGTAACCCCTCCTCCAGTCTATCATACTTATGTACTACGACAGAGATAAAAATCTTTATAGTAAATATCATTACAAAGTTTCCCTAGTCTAATACAAATGCTATTTCTCTAGTACAATTTCTCACTTGTTTACATGGTTGAGTAGTGAGTAGTGCATACTCAGTTGGTCAGTTGTGTCAGATGTTTTCCGACCCTATACACTGTAGCCTACAAGGCTCCTCTGTCCATGGGATTTTCTAGGCAAGAATACTGGAGTGGGTTGCCAGTCCCCCTCCAGGGGATATTCTAGACCCAGGGATTGAACTCACATCTCCTACCTCAGCAGGCAGATTCTTCACCACTGCACCACCATTTACAGGGTTATGATCTTTAAAATTAAACTAATACTGCAAACACAAAATATTATTTATCAATTGCAATAGAATAAGATAAATATACCTGCATTGTTAATTAATTAATATTGAATGGGTATTAATAAACAAGCTTAATCATTCTCAGCAAGCCTATAAAAGTTGAAAACCAGATTAATGTATGCATTCCAATTTGACAACAAAACAAGGAAAACACCATAAGGACTACTCTGTGTAGAAAAATCTAAATAATGGAGTTACATACCATGCTCATGAACTAGAAGACTCAGCATAGTAATGATGTCAATTCTCCTTTATTTTTCTGTAGGTTTAATTCAGTTTCTATCAAAATTCCAGGAAGGGTTTATAGACATAGATAAACTAATTCTAAAATTCATATGGAAAGGCACAGACCATAGAATATCTAAAACTATCTTGAGAAAAAATAATAAGTGAGAAGAATCATTCTTTCCAATAGGGCTTACTATAACCAAGATAGGTGTTACTGGTAGAACAGACACACAGATCAAAAGAACAGAATAGACAATCCAGAAATAGATTCACACACTAAACCCAACTGATTTTTTTTTTTAACAAAAGTTCAAAAAAGCAGTTCAATGGAGAAAGGATAGCCTTTCCAACAAATGGATCATGGACTTAAATGCAAAATGTAAAACTATAAAACTTATAAGAAAATCTTCAGTATCTAAGGCTAGGTGAAGGTTTCTTAGACTGACACCCAAAAGCACAATTCATAAAAAGAAATACTGATAAATTGGACTTCATCAAAGTTTCAATAATTTGTACTACAAAAGAACCTATTTAGATGACAAAAAGACAAGTTACAGACTGGGAGAAAATATTTGCAAACCACACATGTGACAAAGGACTAGAACTTGAACATATAAAGATTTCATAGAACTCAACAGAAAAAAGAACAAACAGTCCAATTAGAAAATGGGCAAAAGCCATTTCACTGAAGAAGATACAAAGACAGAAAACAAGCCCATCAAAAGATGATCAATATAATTAGCCATAAGGGAACTACAAATAGAAACCACATTGAAATATCACTACCAACCTACTAAGAATAGCTAAAATAAAAAATAATGATAATGATATATGTTGGTGAGGGTGAGGAGAAACTGGATCTCTCATCTATTGGGATGAAAATGTTTCTCTGTAAAACAGACACTATCTTACACTATCTTATAAAAGGAAACGTGCACTACCATATGCCCCAATTATTATATACCTGGTCATTTATCCCAAAGAAATGAAAATTTATGTGTACACAAAAACCCTTACAATGATATTTACAGTAAATTTACTTATAATAGTCCAAAACTGGAATCAGCTCAGATTTCCTCCAATAATTACACAGTGTGTGTGTTAGCTGCTCAGTCGTGTCCAACTCTTTGAGACCCCATGTATATAGCCTGCCAGGCTCCTCTGTCCATGGGATTTTCCAGGCAAGAATACTGGAGTGGGTTGCTGTTTCCTCCCCTAGGAGATCTGCCTGACCAAGCGATCTATCCTGTCTCTCATGCATCGGCAGGCAGATTCTTTATTGTCTGAGTCACCAGGGAAGCCCAATTATACAGTACATACATAAAATGGAATATTACTCAGAAATAAAAGGAAATAACGATTGATAATCAGAAGAACTCGGATGTATCTTCAGGGAATTTTGCTGATGAGAAAACCTAATCACAAAAAGTCACATACTATACTATTCTATACATATAATATTTTTTATTTTATTTTTTTAATTTTATTTTTAAACTTCACATAATTGTATTAGTTTTGCCAAATATCAAAATGAATCCGCCACAGGTATACATGTGTTCCCCATCCTGAACCCTCCTCCCTCCTCATATCATCCCTCTGGGTCGTCCCAGTGCACTAGCCCCAAGCATCCAGTATCGTGCATCGAACCTGGACTGGCGACTCGTTTCATACATGATATTTTACATGTTTCAATGCCATTCTCCAAATCATCCCACCCTCTCCCTCTCCCATAGAGTCCATAAGACTGTTCTATACATCAGTGTCTCTTTTGCTGTCTCGTATACAGGGTTATTGTTACCATCTTTCTCAATTCCATATATATGTGTTAGTATACTGTATTGGTGTTTTTCTTTCTGGCTTACTTCACTCTGTATAATAGGCTCCAGTTTCATCCACCTCATTAGAACTGATTCAAATGTATTCTTTTTAATGGCTGAGTAATACTCCATTGTGTATATGTACCACAGCTTTCTTAGCCATTCATATGCTGATGGACATCCAGGTTGCTTCCATGTCCTGGCTATTATAAACAGTGCTGCGATGAACATTGGGGTACACGTGTCTCTTTCCCTTCTGGTTTCCTCAGTGTGTATGCCCAGCAGTGGGATTGCTGGATCATAAGGCAGTTCTATTTCCAGTTTTTTAAGGAATCTCCACACTGTTCTCCATAGTGGCTGTACTAGTTTACATTCCCACCAACAGTGTAAGAGGGTTCCCTTTTCTCCACACCCCCTCCAGCATTTATTACTTGTAGACTTTTGGATCGCAGCCATTCTGACTGATGTGAAATGGTACCTCATAGTGGTTTTGATTTGCATTTCATATTTTTTAAAGGACAAAATTTTAGAAATGGAAAACAGATTATTGGTTGCCATGGGTTATGATAGTGGGAATGAGACTGGAAGGTGTATGTAATTATAAAAGGGCAATACAGATATTTTTATGGTGTTGGAGCTGTTTGATATTTTAACTGTGGTGGTGGATACATAAACTTACATATCTGATGAAACTGTATAGAATTAAAACAAACACAAATGAACACAAGCAAATCTAGTGAAACCTGAATAGACTGGTGGATTGTGTTAATATTAATATCTAGTTGTGATATAATGTAAAACATTTTCAAGTTGTTACAATTGGGGGACAAAGGCAAAGGGTATAAGAGATCTCTCAGTATTATTTTAGAATTGGACGACCCAGAGGGATGGAATGGGGAGGGAGGAGGGAGGAGGGTTCAGGATGGGGAACACATGTATACCTGTGGCGGATTCATTTTGATATTTGGCAAAACTAATACAATTATGTAAAGTTTAAAAATAAAATAAATTAAAAAAAAAAGAATTGCATGTGAATCCATAATTATTTCAATAAAAATTTAAATTAAACTGGAGCTTATTATACAGAGTGAAGTAAGCCAGAAAGAAAAACACCAATACAGTATACTAATGCATATATATGGAATTTAGAAAGATGGTAACGACAACCCTGTATGCGAGACAGCAAAAGAGACACAGATGTATAGAAGTCTTTTGGACTCTGTGGAAGAGGGAGAGGGGGATGATTTGGGAGAATGGCATTAAAACATGTATAATATCATATAAGAAATGAATCGCCAGTCCAGGTTTTATGCAGGATACAGGAAGCTTGGGGCTGGTGCACTGGGATGACCCAGAGGGATGGTATGGGGAGGGAGGTGGGAGGGGGTTCAGGATGGGGAACACATGTACACCTGTGGAGGATTCATGTTGATGTATGGCAAAACCAATACAATATTGTAAGGTAAAAATAATAATAATAATAAAAAAGCAGCAATTTGAAAAGCTGTTCATGCTGCTATAGAACCTTTTAAATTACTTATATTAGCCATGACCAGAATTTTAACTGCATATTTCAAACTGCATATATAAATTGGGAATTTTAGTGAAATGAAACAACTAATATGCCTTACCAAAGTGTCCAGTCTACCTATTGCCCAATTAATACTTAGAATTGACTGTGGCTAGAATTAAAGTAGGACTTTGATGGAAAAAAATGAAGAGCAAAGAAATATATACCAAAAAATCTACCTCTTCAATGCTATAATAAGAGAAACATTCTAAGTAATTCTTTTTAACACAAAATTAATAATATTAGCAGAAAACAAACCCAAGCAGCATTAGAATGAGATTTTACAAGAAAAAATCAAACAATACGTGGAAAAATGTTTTGAAAAATGCAACCTCAGAACCCCAATGTAAATGTGATTCAATTCAATTCGACAAACATGTTGTGAGTATGAGATATATGCAAAGCCCTTAAGCTAGTGCTAAAGGGGAATACAAATTATATCCTCTAGAAGTTCACGATCTAGTGAGAAAGGCAGACACATAAATAACTAATGATGATACATGCCAGACGTTGATAAATGCTATAATAGAAGTGATCTAGTATAACACAAAGCTGAGAACAATTCTGTTGTATGATACAAAATAGTCCAGAGCCATTTATGAATCAGCCAACACATTTAAATATACACTGAACTTCTAACCTTCCTGTAATGTGGCTTAGGTATCAAGAAAGAAAATTGTATACACATACTTCAAATGAAAACATATCATACTTTTAAATAATTCTGTGTAAATTCTAACACACTGGTAAGTTTCTAAGTAAAGAATAATTTTATTTATCTTAGGATATAAAAATATTTCATAAAGTACAATCTATATTAAGAAGTAACAAATAATGAGCTAAGTTCCTTACAAGTAATTTACATTATTTAAAATTACTAGGGGATGTTGGTTCAGTTGTTTCTCAACCATGATATGTTGGCTGTATAATGAGTTATAAAAAGCTAGTGAATTTTTTTTAACCCATAAAATGTTCCTGGCTTAGAGTTTATTTGACCTAAACGTGCTCTTTGGAATCACCTTTGTTCTTTTGTGCAAAAGAACATGCCCATAGGATAAGGAGAAAAGATGCTGTGCCAATCAACCCAGTAGCATTCCGACCATCATAAAAAGGAAATTGTTTTTTTATAAATATCAAAGGGTCTTAAATATATGAAAAGATAAGGTGAGGGCTGGGGAAACAAGCACGTTTATATCTATTGCTGATATAAGTGTAAACTGGTACAACCTCTATGGAGGATGATTTGGCTATATCCATCAAAATGATAAAGGTACATACTATCCAACCCAGCAGTTCCAGTTCTAGAAATTTATCCTACAGATAGGACATATCTGAAATGACCTGTTACAAGGTTATTCATTATAGAAATGCAATAGCAAAAGTCAGAAAACAATCTACATATTTGTCAATAGGAGACTGGTTAAATAAATTATGGCATTCATACAATCGAACAATACTATACACTCATAGCTCTTCATGTACTAATATGAAATGATCTAAAGCAAGGAACATAAAAGTGTGTAAAAATAAGGGAAAAAAAAATGTGTCTATGTTTGCGAGTGCCCAGTCTTTTTATGTATGAAATAGCTCTAGAAGTCAAAATAAGAAATGTTAACACAGGAGGCTCTGGGAAGAAGAACTATGTAGCTGGGCATGAAGAGTGCCCTTTAACTGTATACTCTTTATAACTATTAAAATCTGAACCACCTGAATGTATTACCTAATCAAATATAAACGTAAGGAGGGAACAAAACAAAGAAAAATAATCCAAGGTAGCACAGCTCATTTTTAAGATAGTAATTTTATTACAGCTAATTCCTCCTGTTTAAAAAACACCTTGGGGGCAGGGTTAGAATGATAGATACCAATTTATTTCAGTCACAGAACCAGTAATCAGGTTGATGTTTGTTTCATGGTATAATAGTTTAAGTTTTCCCCACTGATGTTTCCTGACATGCTATGTGACAGCTTCACTTTTAGCAGATCCTCCAGATTCAAAAGAAAATACTTGGTCAGAGAATCAACATTTTGGAATAAATAAATCAACATTTTGATAAATACAACACTGTATGGGTCACTACTTTCGAATTAGTGTAAGTGAAATATACAATGCTGTTCGGTTTACTTAATTTTCCTTTCAGATCAGTTAACCCTCTTTACTCTCTCTGTCCCCCTTCCTCCCTCTATTATCACACACAGACATAAGACACACACACAAAGAGTTTTTTTTTTAGAACTCAATATAGTTATGTGCTTTATGTATAATTCTAGTATTGTACTCATCATGCTCTATTATAATTTCTTTCTCATCAGAACTGTGAGATCTTTGAGTTTGAGGGGATTGTGCACTACTCAGTCTGACACATATATTGCAATGCGAAAGCTTGACAACTGTCTCACTAACTTCCTCCCTGAAACACTGTCTCACATAATCATTGTTTGCTATTATTTTGCTAAGTCAGAAGAAAATAACATTGATATCATGTCCTTTCACACTTTTCTTGTTTAGAAAACTTTGGGAACACCTGTTTTAACCTTAATCTATCTTAACGTTTGCATATAAGAATATTTAGATTTGGCATATAGACCAAAGGGCTTCTCAGGTGACACTGGTGGTAAAGAACCTGCTTGTCAATGCAGAAGATGTAAGAGACATAGCCTCGATCGCTGGGTTGGGACGATCCTCTGGAGGAGGTCATGGTAACCCACTCCAGCTTTCTTGCCTGGAGAATCCCAAGGACAGAGGAGCCTGGTGGGCTACAGTCCATGGGATTGCAAAGAAGCAGATACAAGTGAAGTGACTTAGCATGCATGCATGCACACATATAGACCAAAATACATTGAAATGAAAATATTTTCCAAGGTGTCCTTTGAAAGTACAAATAAGAAACATTTTTATATATGATGTACTAGTTTGAATATTGTCCTTGCAAAATTTATGCTCACCCAGGGCCTTAGAATATGACCTTATTTGGAAGTTAAGTTCTTTACAGATGTAATCAAACTAAAAGGAGGTCATACTGAATTTCGGTGGGCCTTAATCCCTTGTGGCACAGCTGGTAAAGAATCCACCTGCAATGTGGGAGACCTGGGTTCAATCCCTGGGTTGGGAAGATCCTCTGGAGAAGGGAAAGGCTACTCACTCCAGTATTCTGGCCTGGAGAATTCCATGGACTCTATAGTCTGTGGGGTCACAAAGAGCTGGACACAACTGAGTGAGTTTCACTTTCACTAATCCAAAGACTGATGTCTTTATGAGAAGAGACAAAGTTACACACAGAGACACACAAAGAAAGAACACCATGTGGTGACAGAGGTAGAGACTGGAATGATGCATCTATAAGCCAAGGGAAACTAGGAATCACCAAAATCTAGGAAGAGGAAATGAAGGATTCTATTCTAGCGCCTTCAGAAAAAGAATGGCCAGGCATATCACACCTTGTTTTAACATTTCTGTTCTCCAAAACTGTATGAGACAATAATTTTCTGTTATTTTAAGCCACTCAGTTTGCAGTATTTTGTTAGAAAAGCCCTTAGAAACTAGCACATATGGAAAATTAAAAGGTTAATGCCAAGTAATATTAATACCATTATCACATTTCTAAAAACATCCTAATACCTTCTAGCCCAGCTGTAATGAGATAATCAACAGAAGGGTAAAAATTACTTTCCACATCTCCCAATATGAAGCTCTGTTAGCCAGTGTAGTCTCAGAAATCCCAAATAAATCAAGTGTATTCCTAGATCCAGGTTTTGTTCCAGCTGTTTATGGACCAGGAAGGGGGCTTTCACCAGACATCAACTCTGCCAGCACTTGGATCTTTTGACTTTCCAGCCTCCAAAATTGTGAAAAATAAATTTCTCACCCAGTCTATGACATTTTGTTAGAGCAACCTGTTGGTAATTCACTATGTTAATAGAAAGAGGGAGAACATACTATACAATCATCTCTCTAGAAGCAGAAAAAAATAAACAAAAATTCAATAGCCAATTCTGATGAAAACACACCGAAGTTGGGGAAAAGGTAATTTCTTTAATTCAATAGAGGACATCCTTAAAACTTAGAGCTAACACAGAGATTCTCAGCAATAGCATTATTGCTATTTTGGCCTGGATCATTCTTTGTTTCGTAGAGTAGGTGGGTGGGGGTCTTATGCATTGTAGGATGCTTAGCATCATCTCTTGCCTCTATCTACTAGATGCCAAAAACAGCCCCCAATCATGACGATCAAGAATGTCTCTAGATGTTGCCAACTGTTCTCTGTGGGCAAAGTTTCCCCACACTTTGAGAAATACTGAACTACCATCACAATGGTAACAAACTGAATGCTTTCCCCCAATAACAGAAACAAAGAGGGATGACTGATCTTACCACTTTGCTCTCACTGCTTCTACTGCATATTGCACTGAATTCCTAGACAAGAGACCAAGGCAAAGAAAACAATACACAGGCATAGAGAATGGAAAGACAACATAATTGTGCCTATAGAAGATTCTTGAGAATCTATAAAAAGCTACAAATATTGATAGAAATTATAAAACTGGTACACTGAAAAGTATAAGATATTGCTGAGAGAAATTAAGGAAGACCAAAAAATAAATATAGACATATTAAAAACTCAGTATCATTAATGTCAACTGAACTATAGATGACATGCAATCCCAATCAAAATCCCAGCAGATTTTTCAGAAACTAACAAGCTGTTACCAAAATGTATATGGAAACAATAAAGTCAAAATAGTTAAAAACAACCTTGTCTCATTTCAAGAATTACAATAAAGCTACAATAATCAAGACGGTGTGGTAACTGGCATAAGGACAGACAAGTAGATCAATAAAACAGAGTAGAAAGTCCAGAAGTAGATTCACACATATATGGTCAATTGACTTGCAACAAAAAAATGAAAAAGTAACTCAATTGGGAACAAACTGTCATTTCAAAGAACAGTGAAAGAACAACCAGATAGTCATATTAAAAATTACATTTGGACATCAGTGGAAATGGTGAAGTAGGATGCTCTAAACATTTGTCCCTCCACAGAAACATCAAAAATCAAACAGATGACCCAGAGGGATGGTATGGGGAGGGACGTGGGAGGGGGGTTCAGGATGGGGAATATGTGTACACCCGTGGCAGACTCATGTTGATGTATGGCAAAACCAATACAATATTGTAAAGTAATTAGCCTCCAATTAAAATAAATAGATTAAAAAAATCAAACAGAAACTATCAGAACCAATTTTCTTTTAGAAATCTGGAAAACAATTTAAGGTTTAGAACAACCAAGCAAATGTTGACTCAAGAAAAACAAAACTTAAGATGGTAGAAAATGTCTGTGGTGCTTTTTCTTGCTCTTACCCAACTGCTTTTCCAGCTTAGTGGCAGTTTTCAGATGGCAGCCATATTCACGTTGTGGAACCTTTATTCCAGGTTCCAGAGGGAAAAAAACAAACTGTTCACAAAGAACTGTTTTTCTGTACTAATCTCTATGTGGGCTACCTAAAACACTGATGCAGGGTCCTTGCCTTTGTTTCACCTAACTTAGAAAAGACTCTGGATAGAAGAACCATACACATGTGAGAAAACACTGTAAAGTGAATGAACAACCTGCAGCTGCCTGGGGCAAAAGCTTACAGGTGAGGTAATACAGAGTGCCAAAACTCTGGGAGGAAAAGCAGGAGAGAGAGTTTCTTTGGGAAAATTAGGACACTTAAAAGTGCCCATGTATACTAGAAAATTTTACAAACCAGGCCTATGCCCAGAGAAGGACTCATGCTCAGGAAAGACATGAGAAAAACCTTGAATTTTCACTCTAGTTGATCTCCAGGCACAGTGTAAGCAGGAAGTAAAAGCAAAGGCAGAGTTACACATGGCCTGGCTAAGTAGTAAAAGAGTGCCACAATACACAAGACACAGATATTCAGTACAGTTCAGTTCAGTCGCTCAGTCGTGTCTGACTCTTTTTGACCCCATGAACCGCAGCACGCCAGGCCTCCCTGTCCATCACCAACTCCCAGAGTCCACTCAAACCCATGTCCATTTAGTCGGTGATGCCATCCAACCAGCTCATCCTCTGTCGTCTCCTTCTCCTCCTGCCCTCAATCTTCCCCAGAATCAGGGTCTTTTCAAATGAGTCAGCTTTTTGCATCAGGTAGACAAAGTATTGGAGCTTCAGCTTCAACACCAGTCCTTCCAATGAACACCCAGGACTGATCTCCTTTAGGATGGACTGGTTGGATCTCCTTGCAGTCCAAGGGACTCTCAAGAGTCTTCTCCAACACCACAGTTCAAAAGCATCAATTCTTCAGCGCTCAGCTTTCTTCACAGTCCAACTCTCATATCCATACATGACCACTGGAAAAACCATAGCCTTGACTAGACGGACCTTTGTTGGCAAAGTAATGTCTCTGCTTTTCAATATGCTGTCTGGGTTGGTCATAACTTTCCTTCCAAAGAATAAGTGTCTTTTAATTTCATGGCTGCAATCACCATCTGCAGTGATTTTGGAGCCCAGAAAAATAAAGTCAGCCACTGTTTCCACTGTTCCCCCATCTATTTCCCATGAAGTGATGGGACCGGATGCCATGGTCTTAGTTTTCTGAATGTTGAGCTTTAAGCCAACTTTTTCACTCTCCTCTTTCACTTTCATCAAGGGCTCTTTAGTTCTTCTTTACTTTCTGCCATAAAGGTGGTGTCATCTGCATATCTGAGGTTATTGATATTTCTCCCAGCAACCTTTATTCCAGATTGTACTTCTTCCAGCCCAGCGTTTCTCATGATGTACTCTGCATAGAAGTTAAATACACAGGGTGACAATATACAGCCTTGACGTCCTCCTTTTCCTATTTGGAATCAGTCTGTTGTTCCAAGTCCAGGTCTAACTGTTGCTTCCTGACCTGCATATAGGTTTCTCAAGAGGCAGGTCGGGTGGTCTGGTATTCCCATCTCTTGAAGAATTTTCCACAGTTTATTGTGATCCACACAGTCAAAGGCTTTGGCATAGTCAATAAAGCAGAAATAGATGTTTTTCTGGAACTCTCTTGCTTTTTTGATGATCCAGCAGATGTTGGCAATTTGATCTCTGGTTCCTCTGACTTTTCTGAATCCAGGTTGAACATCTGGAAGTTCATGGCTCATGTATTGCTGAAGCCTGGCTTGGAGAATTTTGGGCATTACTTTACTAGTGTCTGAGATGAGTGTAATTGTGTGGTAGTTTGAGCATTCTTTGGCATTGCCTTTCTTTGGGATTGGAATGAAAACTGACCTTTTCCAGTCCTGTGGCCGCTGCTGAGTTTTCCAAATTTGCTGGTATATTGAGTGCAGCACTTTCACAGCATCATCTTTCAGGATTTGAAATAGCTCAACTGGAATTCCATCACCACCACTAGCTTTGTTCGTAGTGATGCTTCATAAGGCCCATTGACTTGACTTCACATTCCAGGATGTCTGGCTCTAGGTGAGTGATCACTCCATCATGATTATCTGGGTCACGAAGATCTTTTTTGTACAGTTCTGTGTATTCTTGCCATCTCTTCTTAATATCTTTTGCTTCTGTTAGGTCCCCACCATTTCTGTCCTTTATTGCGTCTATCTTTGCATGAAATGTTCCCTTGCTATCTCTAATTTTTTGAAGAGGTATCTAGTCTTTCCCATTCTACTGTTCTCTATTTCTTTGCATTGATCACTGAGGAAGGCTTTCTTTTCTCTCCTTGATATTCTTTGGAACTCTGCATTCAAATGGGTATATCTTTCCTTTTCTCCTTTGCTTTTCATGTCCGTTCTTTTCACAGCTATTTGTAAGGCCTCCCCAGACAGCCATTTTGCTTTTTTGCATTTCTTTTTCTTGGGGATGGTCTTGATCCCTGTCTCCTGTACAATGTCACAAACCTCTATCCATAGTTCATCAGGCACTCTATCAGATCTAGTCCCTTAAATCTATTTCTCACTTCCACTGTATAATCATAAGGGATTTGATTTAGGTCATACCTGAATGGTCTAGTGGTTTTCTCCACTTTCTTCAATTTCAGTCTGAATTTGGCAATAAGGAGTTCATGATCCAAGCCACAGTCAGCTCCTGGTCTTGTTTTTGCTGACTGTGTAGAGCTTCTCCATCTTTGGCTGCAAAGAATATAATCAATCTGATTTTGGTGTCAACCATCTGGTGATATCCATGTGTCGAGTTTTCTCTTGTGTTGTTGGAAGAGGGTCTTTGCTTTGACCAGTGTGATCTATGACCAGATACTAGATGAAATATAATATATGTCAGATTATATTACAATATCTATGACCAGATAGATATTAAGTTGGTACAAAAGTAATTGTGGTTTTGCATTGTTGAAAACTTCCATTTGATATTGGAATACATTCTTAAATAAATGTGGTTATGTTATATATCATTTTAATGCACATTTCTCACTTTGTTCTTTTGCTAATGACTTATTACTTGTTGTGTATTTTATATTTACTTTAGACTAGGGAAATGATGTTAGACAAAAATCAAATTCGAGTGATTTCCTCATTTGAGTTCAAAATGGGTTGTAAAGCAGTGGAGACAACTCAGAACATCAACAAGGCATTTGGTCCAGGAACTGCTAATGAATGTACAGTGCAGTGATGGTTCAAGAAGTTTTGCAAAGGAGATGAGAGCCTTGACAATGAGGAGCATACTGGCTGACCATTGGAAGTTGATGATGACCTATTGAAAGCCATCATCAAAGCTGAATCTCTTAAAACTACACAAGAAGTTGCCCAAGAACTAAACATCAACCATTTTACGGTCATTCAGCATTTGAAGCAAATTGGAAAGGTGAAAAAGCTTGATAAGTGGGTGCCTCATGACCTGACCACAAATCAAAAAAGTTTTCATTTTGAAGTGTCATCTTCTCTTATTGTACACAATAGTTTCTCTATCAGACTGTGATGTACAATGAAAAAGTGGATTATTTATGACACCAGGTGATGACCAGCTCAATGGTTGGACCAAGAAGAAGCTCCAAAGCACTTCCCAAAGCCAAACTTGCACCAAAAAAGGTCATGGTCACTGTTTGGTGGTCAGCTGCCCATCTGGTCCACTAGATCTTTTTGAATCTCTGCAAAACCATTACATCTGAGAAGTCTGCTCAGCAAATCGATGAGATGCATCAAAAACTGCAACACCTTCAGCCAGCAAGAAAGGGCCCAATTCCTCTCCATGACAATGCCCGACCACACATCATATAACCAACACTTCAAAAGATGAATGAATAGGGCTATGAAGTTTTGCCTCATCCACCATATTCATGTAACCTCTCACCAACTAACTACCATTTCTTCAAGCATCTTGACAACTTTTCGGCAGGGAAAACACTTCCATAACCAGCAGGAAGCAGAACATGCTTTCCAAGAGTTCACTGAATTCTGAAGCATGGATTCTTATGTTACAGGAGTAAATAAACTTATTTCTGGTTGGAAAAAAATATGTTGATTGTAATGGTTACTATTTTGATTAATAAAGATTTGTTTGAGTCTAGTTATACTGATTTAAAATTCACAGTCCAAAACGGCAATTACACTTGCACCAACCTAATATATATACAGAGAACTTTCAGAATTTAAGCTGAATTTAGAAAAGGCAGAAGAACCAGAGTTCAAATTGCCAACATCCACTGTATCATAGAAAAAGAAAGAGAATTCCATAAAAACATCAACTTCTGCTCACTGACTACACTAAAGCCTTTGACTGTGTGAATCACAACAAACTGTGGAAAATTCTTCAAGAGATGGGAATACCAGACCACCTGACCTGCCTCCTGAGAAACTTCTATGCAGATCAAGAAGCAACAGTTAGGACTGGACATGGAACAAAGACTGGTTTCAATTTGGGAAAGCAGTACGTCAAGTCTGTATATTGTCACCCTGCTTATTTAACTTCTATGCAGAGTACATCATAAGAAACGCTGGACTGGAAGAAACACAAGCTGGAATCAAGATTGCCGGGAGAAATATCAATAACCTCAGATATGCAGAATACACCACCCTTATGGCAGAAAGTGAAGAGGAACTAAAGAGCTTCTTGATGAAAGTAAAGTGGAGAGTGAAAAAGCTGGCTTAAAACTCAACATTCAAAAAACTAAGATCATGGCATCCAGTTCCATCACTTCATGGCAAATAGATGGGGAAACAATGGATGTACTTATAGTCAAAGCTATGGTTTTTCCTATAGTCATGTATGGAGTTGGACCATAAAGAAGGCTGAGCCCCGAAGAATTGATGCTTTTGAACTGTGGTATTGGAGAAGACTCTTGAGTCTCCCTTGGACTGCAAAGAGATCAAACCAGTAAATCCTCAAGGAAAGCAATTCTGAATATTCATTGGAAGGACTGATGCTGAAGCTGAAGGTCCAATACTTTGGCCACCTGATGTGAAAAGCGGACTCATTAGAAAAGACCCTGATGCTGGGAAAGTTTGAGGGCAGGAGGACAAAGGGACAACAGAGGACACAATGGTTGCATGGCATCACTGACTCGACTGACATGAGTTTGAGCAAAATCTGGGAGATGGTGAAGGACAGGGATTCCTGGTCTGCTGCAGTCCATGGGGTCACAAAGAGTCAGACAGGACTGAACAACTGAAAAACAACAAATATATACAGAAACAGAGAGATTTTTCTTCTCTCTCATCTTTTTTCTTTAATCCTCTTCTCTCTCTCTTTTATTGATTCTTGACATTCAAAGAAATATCTATCCAAACGTAAGCTAAAGGAACACAAATTTCAGCACCACACATGACAAGGGATATGGTCTCTGCAAAAATAGATTTTAAAGTCTCTGGACAGATAACTGCAGCTTTCAACAATCAACAGTAACAAATTCTGGCAACAACCAATAATCTGATTTCCAGAGTTACCACATTAAAAAATACAAATACCTAGTCTTAGCAACATTTTTGTTTGTATATATATCCTCTCAGGCAAGGGAAAGAAAAGCAAAAATAAACAAATGAGGCAACATTAAAAAACTTTTGTACAATAAAGGAAACTATCAACCAACTAAAAAGGCCACCAATTGAATGGGAGAAGATAACGCTAAACAATATATCCAAAAATGGGTTAATATCCAAAATATATAAAGAACTCAACTCAACAGCAAATAAGTAACCAACCCAACTGAAAAAATGGGCAGAGGATCTGTTTAGATATTTTTCCAAAGAAGGCACACAGATTGCCAACAAGCATGTGAAAGGATGCTCAGCAACACTATCTGTCAGGAAAATGCAAATCAAAGCCACAATGAGATATCACCTCACACATATCAGAATGGCTATCATCAAAAAGACAGGTGTTGGTGAGGATATGGAGAAAAGGGAATCCTTGTGAACTGCTGGAGGAATGTAAATTGGTGCACTCATTATGGAAAATAGTACAGAAATTCCTCAAAAATTAAAAATAGAACTACTATATGACCCAGCAACTCCACTGCTGGGTACTTATCTCAAGAAAATAAAATATTACTTTGAAAAATATGTGTTCCCCTCTTTTACTGCAGCATTATTTACAAGAGCCAAGATACGGAAGCAACCTAAGTGCCCACTGATAGATGAATGGATAAAGAAGATGAATAAAGAAGACTATTACTCAGCCAAAAAAAAAACCTCATAAAACTGAAATCTTGCCATTTGTAACAACATGGATGGACCTAGAGAGTTTTATCCTAAATGAACTAAGTCAGAGGAAGACAAATACTATATGATTTCACTTACATGTAGAATCTAAAAAACAAAACAAATGGGCAAATCTCACTAAACAGAAACATAGTCACATATACAGAGAACAGATACAGAGAATAGGTGGTTGCCAGAGGGGAGGGGATGGGGGGAAGAAAGAAATAGATGTGGGAGATTAAGAAGTATAAACTTCCAGTTGAAAAATAAATGAGTCAAGGTATGAAATGTACAGTGTGGAAAATATAGTCAATAACCATGAAATATCTTCATATGGTGACATATTGTAACTAGATTTATCCTGGTAATCCTTTCAAAATGTATAGAAATACCAAATCACTATGTTGCATAATAAGAACTAACAGAGTGAAGTAGGGCAATTATACTTCAAAAGCAAACTTATAAAAAAATAGACCAGATTTGTGGCTACCATTGGTGGGGATGGAGAGAGAATTGGATGATGGCAGTCAAAAGGGACAAACTTCCAATTAGAAGATAAATAAGTACTAGGAATCTAACGTGTGTGCATGCACGCATGCTCAGTTGTGTCCAACTCTTTGTGACCCCGTGGACTGTAGCCCACCAGGCTCCTCTGTCCATGGGATTTTCCAGGCAAGAATACTGGAATGGGTTGCCATTTCCTCTTCCAGGGGATCTTCCAAATCCAGGGATTGAACCCTCATCTCCTGTGGCTCTTGCATTACCAAATGGATGCTTTACCACTGAGCCACTTGGGAAGCCCAGGAATGTAATGTACAACATGATAAATATAACTAACACTGCTGTATGTTATATATGAAAAGTTGTTGAGACAGTAAATCCTAAGAGTTCTCATCACAAGGAAAAAAATATTTTTCTCGTTCTTTAATTATGTATCTGTATGTGGTCACAAAGAGTCGGACACGACTGAGCGACTGAACTGAACTGATGTGATGATGGATGCTCAGTAAGCTTATTGTGATAATCATTTCACGATATACATATATATATGTCAAATAATTATACTGTACATCTTAAACCTACATAGTATTGTATGCCAATTATATCTCAATAAAATTGGAAGGAAAAATTCAAATTCCATTTTCAACCAAATATTACAAAGCATACAAAGAAACAGGAAAGTATAGGCCATTCAAGAAAAAAAAATTGACAGAAATCATCACTAAGCAAGTACAGACATTGGCCTTATTAGACAAAGATTTAAAGCAGCTATTTTAAATATGCTCAATGAGCAGAAGAAAACCATGGACCATGAACTAAAGGAAACCACAAAAACAATGTATGAACAAAAGAAAAATATCAACAAAATTTAAACAGTATAAAATCAACAAAATTTAAATAGTATAAAAGGAACCAAATAGAAAATCTAGAGCTCAAAAGCACAATATCTGAAATGAAAACCTCATAAGAGTTCAACATCAGATATTACCAAGCAGAAGAATCAATGAAAATCAAACATAATTAAAATTATCCAATCTGAATAGCAGAAAGAAAAAGAAAGGAGGAAAAAAGAACAGAGCCTAAGGGACCTATGGAATACCTTCAAGCAAACCAACATATATATTTTGGAAATACCAGAAGAGAGAGGAAAAGGCTAAGAATGAATATTTGAAGAAATGGTAGCTGAAAACTATCAAAGTTTCATTATACATGAATTTATACATTCAAGAAGTTCAATAACTCCAGGTAGGACAACCTCAAAGAAATCCAAGACATATTATGATCAAAGAGAGATCTATGTCAACAAAGAGAGAATTTACAAAACTTCAAGAGAAAAGCAACTCATCACAAGGAAGGGATTTTCAATAAATTAACAGCTGTTTTCTCATTGGAAACCATGGAGCCCTGAAGGCAGTAGGATGACATATTTATAGAATAGTCTTATGGACTCTGGGAGAGGGAGAGGGTGGGAAGATTTGGGAGAATGGCATTGAAACATGTAAAATATCATGTATGAAACGAGTTGCCAGTCCAGGTTCAATGCACAATACTGGATGCTTGGGGCTAGTGCACTGGGACGACCCAGAGGGATGGTATGGGGAGGGAGGAGGGAGGAGGGTTCAGGGTGGGGAACACATGTATACCTGTGGCGGATTCATTTTGATATTTGGCAAAACTAATACAATTATGTAAAGTTTTAAAAATAAAATAAAATTTAAAAAAAAGGAAGAAGAAAAAAAAAGATAAAAAAAAAAAAAAGTACTGAAAGTAGGACTTCCCTGGTGGGGAATAATGCATTAAATTCTCCAATCAAAAGAGTGGCAGATGGATAAGAAAACATGGATCCAGGTATATGATCTCTAGAAGAGATTCACTTTAAATCCAAAGATACAAATAGGTTGAAAATTAAAGAAAGGAAAAATATTCAATGCAAATAATGACCAAAAGAAAGTGAGGTGGCTGGCTATAATAATATCATACAAACTAGACTTCAAGTCAAAACCTGTTACACGAGACAAAGAAGAACACTGAATATTTTTAAAGCGTAAATGCATCAATAATTTATAACAATTATAAACACAGTCACCAAAAAGAGTCCCAAATATATGAAATAAACATTGACAGAAATGAAGAGAGAATTAGACAGTTGTACAATAGTTCGAGATTTCAGTCAACCTAGATGAAATAGGCAAATTCTTAGACACATAAAGCACCAAAAGTAACTCAAGAAGAAATCTAGAATTTGAGAAGGCTTATGACAAGTAAAGACATTGAATCAATAATCAAAAACCTCACAACAAGGTCCATAATCAGATACCTTCATTGGTGAATTTTACCAAATATTTAAAGAAAAATTATCACTAATTATTCTCAAAATATCCCCCAAAATAAAAAGAGGAGGTAACACAACCTAACTCGTTCTAAGAAGCCAGAATTATCCTGATACCAAATTCAAAGATACCAAAGAAAACTATAGACTGATATCCTCTATAAAATAGATGCAGCATATTTAAACAAAATGCTAGCAAACCAAATCCAGTAGCTGACTAAGAAAGGATTATACAACATGACTTAGGTAAAATTTATTCCAGAAATTCAAGAGTGATTAAACAGAAGAAAATCAATCAATATAATATGCCACATTAATAGAACAAAGGGGAAAACACATAATCATTTCAACTGATACAGAAAAAGCACTCGACAAAATTCAACACACTTTCATGATACTCAGAAACTAGGAATAGAAGGGAACTTTGGTGGCTCAGACAGTAAAGCGTCTGTCTACAACGTGAGAGACCTGGGTTCAATCCCTGGGTTGGGAAGATTCCCTGGAGAAGGAAATGGCAACCCACTCCAGTACTCTTGCCTTGAAAATCCCATGGACGGAGGAGCTTGGTGCAGGCTACTATCCATGTGGTAGCAAAGAGTCGGGCACGACTGAGCGACTTCACTTCTACTTCTTGTTCTCAACATGATTGAACGCATTTATGAAAAACCTACAGCTAACTCAATACTCAATGGTGAAACATTGAAAGCTTTTCCTCAAAGATCAGGAATGAAGAAAGGACACTTACTTTCACCACTTCCATTCAACATAGGCTGGAAGTTTTGGTCAAAGTTAATTAGGTAAGGAAAAGAAATAAAAGGCATCCAAATTGCAAAGGAAGAAGTAAAACTATGTATGTCTCAGACATACATGCAGTAGTCTTAAAGTATCCACAAATGAAATACCAGAGCTAGTAACATATTCAGCAAAGTCTTAGGTTACAAGATCAACACACAAAAATCAATTTTGGTTTTATACAACCACAGTGAACAATCTGAAAGGGAAATTAAGAAAACAATTTCATTTATAATATCATCCAAAAGAATAAAATACCTAGAAATGAATTTAACCAAGTAAGTGAAAAACATGTACATAGAAAACCAGAAAAAAAAAAAACTGCTGAAAAAAATTAAAGAAGACATAAATAAATGGACGATTTTTGCTCTCCCTGATGGCTCAGTAGGTAAAGAATCTGCCTGCAATGCAGGAGACAAAGGAGACATGGGTTTGATCCCTGGGTCAGGAAGATTCCCTGGAGATGGAAATGGCAACCCACTCCAGTATTCTCGTCTGGAAAATCCCATGGACAGAGGAGCCAGAGGGGCTACAGTCCATGCGGTTGCAAAGAGTCGGACATGACTGAGCAACTAACACTAATACCACCCAAACCAATCTATAGATTCAGTGAAATCCATATGAAAATTCCAACAGCCTTTGAGCAGAAATGGAAAAGCCAATCCTCAAATTCACATGGAATTTCAAGGGGCCCAAATAGCCTACATAATCTGCAAAAATAAAATTTTCAGAACCCATACATCCTGGTTTCAAAATTTACTACAAAACTATAATCATCAAAACTATGGTACTGGCATGAACGTGAAAGTGAAGTCGCTCAGTCGTGTCCAACTCTTTGCGACCCCATGGACTGTAGCCTACCAGGCTCCTCTGTCCATGGGATTTTCCAGGCAATAGTACTGGAGTGGATTGCCATTTCCTTCTTCAAGGGATCTTCCCAACCCAGGGATCGAACCCAGGTTTCCCGCATTGTAGACAGACGCTTTACCGTCTGAGCCACCAGGGAAGTCCAAGTACTGGCATAAGGATAAACAAATAGCCCATGGAATAGAATTAAATGCCCAGAAATGAATCCATATGGTGAACTGATTTTTCAGAAGGGTTCCTCAACCATTTAATGGGAAAGGATAGTCTCTTCAACAAATCATGCTGGGACAACTGGATATTCACACGTGAAAGAATGAAGTTAGACCACTACCTCATGTCATTTAAAAAAACTAATTCAAAATGGGTCAATGACTGAAATATAAAATCTAAAGTCATGAAACTCTAGTAATAAAACAGGAATAAATCCTCATGACCATGGATTTGGCAATGGAGTCTTAGATATGACACCAAAAGTGTGAGTAACAAAACAAAAAAGATAAATTGGAGTTCATGAAAAAAAATTAATTGTGCATAAAATCATATTATTAAGAAGTTAAAAGACAATTTAAAGAATGAGAGAAATATTTGAAGTCATGTATTCATCTAGTATCTAGAATGTATACAGAACTCTCACAACCCAATAACAAAAAGACAAGTAGCCCAATTATAAGGCAAAAGCCTTAAGTAGACATTTCCCAAAGATAACAGGTGGCAAACAGGCACATGAAAAGATTCTCAACATCATTAGTCAGTAAAAAAAAAAAAAAAAATGCAAATAAAGACCACAATGAAGAATTACTTCATTAACAAACTAGAATGGCAATAATAATAAAACAGAAAATACCCAGTGTTGAAAGGATATGGAGAAATTGGAATGCTAGTGCACTTCCAGTGGGAAAATAGTTTGATTATTCCTCCAAGACTTAAAGACAGAATTACCATATAGCCAGTAATTCTACTCTAGGTATATACCCCAAAGTATTGAAAACAGGTACTCAAACAAATACATGTACATACATGTTCATAACAGCATTATTCACAACTGCCAAAAGGTAAACTACCCAAATGTCCATCAGTGGATGAGTGGATAAACAAAATGTATGATTCCATTTGGATGAAATATCCAGAATAGGTAAATTCAGAGACAGAATGCAGATTGGTGGCTTCCAGGGTCTGGAAGGAGGGTGGAAATGGGGAGGAACTGCTTATTGGCTACCAGGTTTTATTTTGGAGTGATAAGGTTTGGAAGTAGACAGAGGTGGGTTGCACAACATGGTTAAATGTACTAAATACCACTGAATACCAGTGAATTGTTCACTGGGAAATAATTTTCCTATATACTGCTGGTAGGAATGTAAAATAGTAAAATCGCTTTGACAAACATTTGAGCAGTTTCTTATAAAGTTAAATACATTATACACTCCATTCTTTTGCATTAACCCGGGAGAAATGAAAATTATGTATACAAGATGAGTGTATACAAATATTCATAGCAAAAGATACCAGAGTACAGGAATAGGACAAGATTTTACTGGGAAAGGACACAAGTGAACTTCTTAGGGTAATGAAACTATCTAGTATCTTGATTGTTGATACTGGATAGTTTGAGGGTGTATTGTTGAAGGTGTATACATTCTTCAAAATTCATTGAACTGTGCGCTTAAAATGAATGCAGTTTACTGCATTTAAACTATACTTCAATAAAGGTGACTATTAAAAAATAGAAGGGAGGGAGCCTGAATTGGGACTTGGACCTCTTCAGTAAGATTTCCAAAGGCAACTCCCATGAGGGACGCTTCTTTGAGGTCCCTGTTTGCACCGAGGAATGCGGAGGCAAAACATTGTTGGAATAGCTAAGTTATTCACTTGGTCCCATAAACTTACTAAACGGCATGATGTATTTCCTGAACTATTTAAAGTATTTATTTAAATTTCCTTCAGGTGAGAAGGACCCTCAAAATAAGCTTAGGTATAACAAATTTACATATATGTGACATACATGCAGGCTGACATGCATATCCATACTATAACTATCTAAATATTTAGTTTCAACCAAATGCATCATTTAATAATTAAAAACCTTAGGAAGCTTCCCAGGAAATTAAAGTGAGCTAAGAAGTTTTAATAGTTTTTCTCTATGGCTGCAGATAAACTTGCTTTCTTATTTATATGCTAGTTTTAATTTAGTTTTTACAACTACTTTCACATCCCCATTTTCCTGTCTCTTTTGGACCATTTCATCTCTAGTCAGACAACACTACGTAAGAAATTATATGCTTTTAGTATATCAAATATTGGTATATGTGAACTTAACTGATATAATGTCTAGCCAATATCTCCAGAAATAAACTAAAACAGTGTTTCTATGACATTTTTTCCAATTCATGGTAAAGACCAGAGATGAAGAAAACTAATCAAGAAAGAAAATAAATTACTAGGCCGAAAGAAAGGCAATTAGATTTCACTAAATTATATTGAAAGAGTCTACAGATCCTGCAGGAAATCATGGTTATCATTTATTGAATACGTACTATATGCTAAGAATTAAGATATTTTAGGCCAATAATATTAGCATAATTAGTAGGTGGAAGAGTCATGACTTAAACCAAACCTGATGTCAATGTCCATGCTTTAAACTAAACCATTACACTATACTACTATGATAACTTTAGAACCAGTCATCGCAGGGATATGTACTGCCACAACAAAGAAGAATCGGTCCTACCTACTGTAAAACACCAAAATTCTAAGGCTGTCCACCATTCTAATTCCTGACCCTTTTCTGTTCAGGATAAACTCCCTGTGCAGTCTCTCTGTAACCCAGTTCTACAGAAAAAACAAAAACAAAAAATAAAACTTCCAAATCCTGTTCTTTCCAATAATTTCCTGTGATAAAGTGAAACATTAAAGCAACAATGTGGAGAAAGAGACTGATCCTCCCACACTACATGCCGACTGACTCTTAAAGGAATGACTAAGAAATGTGCAGAATCCTAAAAAAAGATGGGTACAACATGACTAATGGGATGCCACTCTCATTTTTTCCAGTTGCATTCACTTACATCATCTTCTGCTGCTGCTGCTGCTAAGTCGCTTCAGTCGTGTCCGACTCTGTGCGACCCCATAGACGGCAGCCCACCAGGCTCCCCCGTCCCTGGGATTCTCCAGGCAAGAACACTGGAGTGGGTCGCCATTTCCTTCTCCAATGCATGAAAGTGAAAAGTGAAAGTGAAGTCGCTCAGTCGTGTCCCACTCTTAGCAACCCCATGGACTGCAGCCCACCAGGCTCCTCCATCCATGGGATTGTCCAGGCAAGAGTACTGGAGTGGGGTGCCATTGCCTTCTCCAACATCATCTTCTAGACAGATTCAAAAAATGTACCTTCCTCTCAGCAACATAAACTCTAAAAGTATATCTCTCTACCACAATACCCTATCTTGGCTATGAAGACAACTCTCAAACACTCACTGAGGCTCAACTCGCAGCCTCACTGAGGCTGACATGATTTTGTTTTTCAGGGAAATAAAATAGGGTGGAGATTAGAGCAGAAACAGGTAATATAATCTAATTATTTTCAACCAATGCTGGGAAACAGCATAAACTAGTTAAAATGTTTTATTAAGGCTTTAGAATAAATTATAGAACTTGTAAGTAATTAAAAACTAAGATATCTTCTTGAAGTGTTTTGTTTATTAGAGACTTACTAAATGTTTCACAAATCTTGAATATTACTAATTCATCCAGAAAACACTCAAAACATAAAGTTTAAAAGTCTTCCTTTTTTCACCAAAAGGGAATTTCAATTTTATCAAAACTTTTGTGTCAATTAAAGATTTTGGATATATTCACAAGACCTTAAAATAATATCACAGGATTCACACATACATTACATATTTTGCTCCAATTATATGTGAAAAGGTTGAATCCAGCATTCATAATCACTCTTTTTAATGTTGGGAAGGTGTTTGGCACTCAGTGGGGGAAAGAGATGAGAATATATGTTACATTTTATATGAAAAAGTACACACGAATTAAAGAAGACTGATCCCCATTTGTGTTCAATGATAGAATTACTATTGGCATTAGATTATTCTGGCAGACTCTGAAATTTTTTACTTAAAAAAACACCACTTAAATTCTACTTCAAAAAAAAAAAGGTAAGGAAAACTCTAAAATTTATCTGAAATGTTTATTAAAATAATAAATTCCTGTTTTAGATTTTCATTAATTGACCTAGCTAGAGGTGGCAAGAATACACAGAAGAACTATACAAAAAAGATCTTCATGACCCAGATAACCAGGATGGTGTGATCACTCACCTAGAGCCTGACATCCTGGAATGTGAAGTCAAGTGGGCCTTAGGAAGCATCACTACGAACAGACCTAGGGGAGGTGATGGAATTCCAGCTGAACTATTTCAAATCCTAAAAGATTATGCTGTGAAAGTGCTGCATTCAATATGCCAGCAAATTGGGAAAACTCAGCAGTGGCCACAGGTCTGCAAAAGGTCAGTTTTCATTCCAATACCAAAGAAAAGCAAGGCCAAAGAATGTTCACACTACCGCACAATTGCACTTATCTCACATGCTAGTAAAGTAATGCTCAAAATTCTCCAAGTCAGGCTTCAATAATACGTGAACCATGAACTTCCAGATGTTCAATCTGGATTTAGAAAAGGCAGAGGAACAAGAGACCAAATTGCCAATATCTGTTGGATCATACAAAAAGAAAGAGAGTTCCAGAAAAACATCTACTTCTACTTTACTGACTACACCAAAGCCTTTGACTGTGTGGATCAGAACAAGCTGTGGAAAATTCTTAAAAGAGATGGGAATACCAGACCACCTGACCTGCCTACTGAGAAACCTGTATGCAGGTCAAGAAGCAAGTTAGAACTAGACATGGAACAACAGACTGGTTCCAAATCAGGAAAGGTGTACATCAACGCTGTATATTGTCACCCTGCTTATTAACTTCTATGCATAGTACATCATGAGAAATGCCAGGCTGGATGAAACACAAGCTGGAATCAAGATTGCTGGGAGAAATAACAATAACCTCAGATATGCAGATGATACCACCCTTATGGCAGAAAATGAAGAAAAACTAAAGAGCCCCTTGATAAAAATGAAAGAGGAGAGTGAAAAAGTTGCCTTAAAACTCAACATTCAGAAAACTAAGATCATGGCATCTGGTCCCATCACTTCATAGCAAATAGATGGGGGAAACAATGAAAACAGTGACAGACTTTAGTTTCTTGGGCTCCAAAATCACTGCAGATGGTGACTGTAGCCATGAAATTAAAAGATACTTGCTCCTTGGAAGAAAAGCTATGACCAACCTAGACAGCATATTAAAAAGCAGAAACATTACTTTGCCAACAGAGGTCTGACTATTCAAAGCTATGGTTTTTCCAGTAGTCATGTATGGATGTGAGAGTTGGACTATAAAGAAATCTGAGCACTGAAGAATTGATGCTTTTGAACTGTGGTGTTGGAGAAGACTCTTGAGAGTCTCTTGGACTGCAAGGAGATCCAGCCAGTCCATCCTAAAGGAAATCAGTCCTGAATATTCATTGGAAGGACTGATGTTGAAGCTCCAATATTTTGGCCACTTGATGCGAAGAAATGACCCATTGGAAATGACTCTGGTGCTGAGAAAGATTGAAGGTGGGAAGAGAAGGGGATGAGGATGAGATGGTTGGATGGCATCACCGACTCAATGGACATGAGTTTGAGTAAGCTCCAGGAGTTGGTGATGAACAGGGAAGCTGTGCATGCTGCAGTCCATGGGGTCGCAAAGAGTCAGACACAACTGAGTGACTGAACTGAACTGAGCCTTGTTTTCCTTTAACAGGAATAATGGCATAGGGACTTCCCTGGTAGTCCAGTGCTTAAGGCCCTGCACTCCAAATGCAGATAGCACAGGTTCAATTCCCGGTTGGGAAACTAAGATCCAGGAAGCTAGTATTCAACATTTTTTAAATGTGTTTATTGTAAAAGTAATAAACATTTACTATAGATAACTAGGGCTTCCCAGGTGGCTCAGTGGTAAAGAATTTGCTTGCCAATGCAGGAGACGAGGGTTCAATCCCTTGTCTGGGAAAATCTCCTGGAGAAGGAAATGGCAACCCACTCCAACATTCTTGCCTGGAGAAATCCATGGATAGAGGAGCCTGACAGGCTACTGTCCATGGGGTCTCAAAGTGTTTATGATTTAGTGGGTGAAGAACAACACAGATTACTGAAAAAATAGACAAAGAAAAACAAAAAAATAAGGACCTAATCTCTTCATCATCTCCAAATCTTTTTTCTACATTTAATTTTGGATAAACATTTATCATAGAGACATTCTTTGTTAATATATAAATTTCATGTTTAGACTGATAATGCATTTTTAATGACAATGGTAGGAAAAGGATATGAAACTTTATGCCTTATTCTACCCAAAATGAACCATGTTAATGTTCCTATGAGTACAGATTTCCATTAACTGTGATTTAATGAGAACGTATGTCTACACTCTTATACTCCATAATAATTTCTGATTTTATTAATGATTAAACCTATTAAAATCTTCACAGAACTTTTAACTATTATGAAGAATACAGATGAAAAAATAGACACGTAAGCAGAACTAAGAAAACATTATCATCACTGTTCAGTCACACAGTCGTGTCTCTTTGCAACCCCATGGACTGCAGCATGGCAGGCTTCCTTGTCCTTCACCATCTCCTGGAGTTTGTTCGAACTCATGTCCACTGAGTCAGTGATGCCATTCAACCATCTCACCCTCTGTCGTCCCCTTCTCCTCCTGCCTTCAATCTCTTCCAGCATCAGGGTCTTTTCTAATGAGGCCACTCTTCACATCAGGGGGCCAAAGTATCGGAGCCTCAGCTTCAGCATCAGTCCTTTCAACGAATATTCAGGGTTGATTTCCTTTAGGATTTACTGGTTTGATCTTCTTGCTGTCCAAGGGATTCTTAAGAGTCTTCTCCAACACCACAGTTTGAAAGCTTCAGTTCTTCAGCATTCAGCCTTCTTTATAATCCAGCTCTCACATCTGTACATGAGTACCAGGAAAACCATAGCTTTGACTATACCGACCTTTGTCTGCAAAGTGACATCTCTGCTTTTAATATGCTGTCTACGTTTGTCATAGCTTTTCTTTCAAGGAGCAAGCATCTTTTAATTTCATGGCTGCAGTCACCTTTACAGTTATTTTGGAGCTCAAGAAAATAAAGTCTGTCACTGTTTTCCTTGTTTCCCCATTTATTTGATGTGAAGTGATGGGACTGGATGCCATGATCTTAGTTTTCTGAATGTTGAGCTTTAAGCCAGCTTTTTCACTCTCCTCTTTCACCTTCATCAAGAGCCTCTTTAGTTCCTCTTTGCTTTCTGCCATAAGGGTGGTGTTATCTGCAAATATGAGGTTATTGGTATTTCTCCTGGCAATCTTGATTCCAGCTTGTGCTTTATCCAGCCCGGCATTTCTCATTATGTACTCTGCATATAAGTTAAATAAGCAGGGTGACAATATACAGCCTTGATGTACTCCTTTCCCAATTTTGAACTAGTCCATTTTTCCATGTCCGGTTCTGATTGTTGCTTCTTGACCTGCATACAGGTTTCTCAGGAGACAGGCAAGGTGGCCTCATATTCCCATCTCTTTTAAGAATTTTTCATAGTGTGATGTCATCCAAACAGTCGAAGGCTTTAGCGTAGTCAAAGAAGCAGATGTTTTCCTGGAATTCTCTTGGTTTTCCTATGATCCAACGGATGTTAGCAATTTGAACTCTGGTTCTTCTGCCTTTTCTAAATCCAGCTTGTACATCTGGAAATTCTCAGTTCACATACTATTCAAGTCAAAGCTTGAAGGATTTTGAGCATTACCTTGCTGGGATGTGAAATGAGTGCAATTGTGCAGTAGTTTGAACGTCTTTGGCATTGCTTTTCTTTGAGACTGGAATGAAAACTGACCTTTTCTAGTCCTATGGCCACTGCTGAGTTTTTCATATTTGCTGGCATATTGAGTGTAGCACTTTCACAGCATTATAACCTGAAATAATTTAATCCTTCTTGCATTTAACATTTTCAGTTTCTTCCAAAATAAATCAGGACCTGATTCTAAAATAAAGCTGAGTGGCATTTCCCTGATGGTCCAGTGAATAAGCCTCTGCACTTCATTCAGGAGGCATAGGTTTGATCCCCAGTTGGGTAATTAAGATTCCACATAGCAAAGCAAAAGACAAAAAATAAAGCAAAACAAAACAACTCACGACAACAAAGCATGAGTAACATAATGTTTATAATGCCTCGTGGAAATCAGAAAGACCTGATTTTGGACTCACCTACTGTTTTTTAGCATATTGTCAATTTCAAATTATAATGATTTAACCATCTGAAGAAAAATGATACTTCTCTTTCCCTATCTGGGAATCATGGAGTGGAGGAAAAATGAGGTCATGGGTTTGAAAATCTACTAGGATACAGATAAGTTTATAAGCTCATGTCTTAAATATAACAGTTGTCAATCTGAAAATTCAAATGTGTCATTCAAATTAGTCAGGAAAACAAATATAAGCCCCTGAAGATGAATCTCTTTTTCTGCCTCTAAGAAAGGTGACCTTTCTCAGTTTAATCTCATTTGTTATTTTACAACATTAGTTTGTAGTTTTTTCCATTATACATTATATACAAATGAAGACATGAAGGCTGTGATAAGGTATAATAAGCTTGTGCTATAACAACAACAACAAAAAAATTCTTTACTCCAACTGTGGAGAAAAATGAAATGCTTAAATAGGCTGCAAAAGATAAGCAAGCAAATAGAATTGAGAGGACTAAGAGCTAAGCATGCATTTATTCACTATGAACTATAAATTGAGTACATTCACTCTAAAGAAAATTTTTAAAAAATTAAAAATCCAGGAATTCAACTGACCATAAGAAGTAAAAGAAAAAAGTTATTATTTTTCTTCTTCCAAAATGTATTTAGTATCTTTAAGGAGGAAAATGGGGTAGGGGGAATCTAGGGAGATGAATCTTGCTAGACAATAAAAACTTTCAACATACCATACCTGAAGAAAATGTATAGCTTACTTTGAAACAAAACAATAAAATTAACATGACCTTAAAACTATAGAAACCTGGCTATAGCCAGCTAGGAAAAGTACTCAGAAGGGATACTAAAGTTTAAATAAATGATTCACATTTCAGAAGGCTTCCTGAAATTAAATCATATTAATGACAAATAAGGCCACTTCCTACAGCGTCACTGTTCAAGCATTTCTCCTATGAAGTCAAAATGAAGGAAAGTTAGAGTATTCCTCATCTCAAAATAAACTTAACTATATGTTTTTCTAAAATATTTTTATCAGTTACCAAATCTTAGACCTACATATAGCTTGTTTCATACACTGTTGTTGTCTGGGCTTCCCCAGTGGCTCAGATGGTAAAGAATTTGCCAGCAATGCGGGAGACCTGGGTTCGATCCCTGGGTTGTGAAGATCCCCTGGAGAAGCAAAAGGCTACCCACTCCAGTATTCTGGCCTGGAGAATTCCATGGCTGTTGTTTAGTCCCTAAATGGTGTCCAACTCTTTGTGACCCCATGGACTGTAACCCACCAGGCTCCCCTGTCCATGGGATTTTCCAAGCAAAAATACTAGAGTGGGTTGCCATTTCCTTCTCCAAGGGATCTTTCTGACCTAGGGATCAAACTCACCTCACCTGTGTCTTCTGCATTGGGAGGCAGATTCTTTACCACTGCACCACCTAGGAAGTGTCTGCTATTAGCTTAAAAGTAGACATATATATGGAGGAACTTTAATTAAGGGTCCAAAAATAGACCCATCCACATACAGTTAATTGAAATTTGTAGGGAAAAAGCAAATTAGCCAAGATGGGGATGGTCAGGCTCTCTCGCCTTACAGCCTCTTGCTCTTGCCCCACATTTTGTAAATAATGATTGTGTAACAGTTGAAATCACTTACAGCACTGAGCATACACGTCATGAGGTACTTGCTTGGCCACAGGCTACTTTTGTTCTGTACGCAAATATAAGCTCCACCTGGAAAGCCCTGGGGGGGGGGTGGGGGGGTGGGGGTGTGTGGGGTGTGTGTGTGTGTGTGTGTGTGTGTTGGGGTGTGTTGTGTTATGTCATGTCATGCCATGACTGCTGCTACAGCTGCTGCACCAGCCAGGAAAGAATAAATGCGTCTGCAATTCCTGTGGCTTCTGGCATTTTCTTTCAGCCCCTTAGCTCGCACCTTGCCTACCATGGGGTTCAGTGAACAGTGAGCACAGTGAAATATAGCAAGATAATATTCAACAAAAGCACCAAGATAATTAAATGAGGAAGGGAACATTTATTCAAAAAATTGTGCTGGAACTAGTTAAACACATGGGGAGAAAAAACCCTTACTAAATACCATACATGAACAACTAAATGAGTAAAAGGATAAAGCTATTTTCTTTCAACTTTTAGAAGCAAACATGGAAGAAAATCTTGGTGAGTTTGGTGTACTCAAACATTTCTTATAAAGAACACAGAAAGCCATAAACATAAAAAGGTGATAAACTGTGTCAAAATTTAACTTTTATTCTCTGAATATACCAGTTAAGAAAATAAAAAGACAAGCCACCAAATGGGTGAACATATTCACAAAACTTGTATATATCAAACAAAGATGTTGGATCCAAAATATATAGGAGCTCTTACCCCTCAAGTGTAAGAAAAAAGAAATGGCCTAATGATAGACACTATATGGATAAATGTTAAATGTATTACATTAAGAGAAAAAAGTTAAACTCATTAGGTTACATACTGAATGATTTGATCTATAATAAATACATTATGAAAAAGATATAAAATTATAGAATCAGAAAATAACCAGGAACTGTGGGTAAGTGGAGGGGCTAATTACAAAGAAGCAGCATTAGGAAATACTGTGAGGTGATGGAACTGTTGTGAATCTTGTTTATGGCAGTGGTTACAAGATTGTATGCTTTTATCAAAGCTCACAGACCATACATCATGGACAGTAAATTTTACTGAATATAAATTTTTAAAAAAGAGCTATAAGAAAACTTACAAGGAGACAGCAATAATCAGACATCAAAACAGCTAAAATTAAAAAAGAGTTACAGTAGTAAATGCAGGCTAGAGGGAGGGACAACTAGAATTTTTATACATTGGTGGAATGTACAATAGTACAACTACTTTAAGAACAATTTGGCTCTTTCTTATAAAATTTAAAATAGACTTATGATACAACCCAGCAATTCCATTTCTTGATATTTACCCAAGAAAAATGAAAATATGTCCACATAAAAACTTGCTCACAACATTCATAGCAAAACAAGTAGGGGAAAACTCTGAAGACAATTTTCTTCATCTGACACACTATTCTGTACATTTTCATTCACAGCATTTCTCCTCTTCCTCCCCTAGGTCTCTAGGTCTCTAAAACTGCAGGAGCTTTTTGCTTGAGGCTCCTTCATCAGCGAGATAACCTAACCCCCAAGTCTGTACTGATCTGCCAGACCTGCAGTCACTGCATGGAGAAAAATGTAAACGGGAGGGAAGGCAAGTTGGCGTTTTCCCTGATTTAGTCTCTTGCTTATCAATCATAGTAAGCAATTAAAGGGATGTTATTTTCATTCTGGCTTGTTTTTTTTTAATTGGCTATGAAGACATCTAGCAACCCAGCTGAGTTCCTGACAATATGATCATTGAAACAGGTACAAATTATTTCCGATGAAATTTAACATCATTTTTTAATGCCAGCAAACAAGAATAGAAAAGGAGTTCCTCAATCTGCTACAGTGTAAAACTTAAAGGTAATATAAGAGCAAAACATTGAATATATTCCCCAAAAGAGTGCAAAAAAAAAAAATGGATGTTTTCTTTTACATTAAACTTACACTGAAAGTTTTAGCCAGTATAATAAGGCAGAGAGCAGAAAAAGACATTCAGATTGAAAAGGTGAAAAGGAAAAATTATAACTCAAGAGATATTGAGATGATATGATATCTCAAAGATATTTGCAGATAATATGATTATGTACACGAAAAATACAAAGTTAACTACTAGAACCTAATGAATAATCTTAGCAATGCTCTTCTGTATCTTGAATGACTACACTTACTATTGTATGCACCTGTCAAAATTCACAGAGGTGTGCATAAAATGGGTATATTTTACAATATATAAGTCATGCCCTAAAAAAAACAGTAATATCTTGGGATAAAAAGATTGATATAAAAATGAATGTCTATATCGTGGCAACAACTAAAAATACAATTTTTAAAATTATACCATTTACTATACAATCATAGGCATAGGAAGAAATAACAAATGCTGAGCATGACATCTATGATGAAGTTAATTAAATAATATCTAAATTAATGGAGAAACATACCATATTCACAGACTGGAAAACTCAATACTTTTAGTATTTCACTTGTTCCTAAACTGATCCTTAGAATTACCGCTATCCTTACCAAACTCTCAAATGGCTTTTTAGTAAAAATTGACAAGATGAATCTAAAAATTATATGGCATAATTATTCAAGACAATAATCAAGACAACCTTGAAGAACAAAAAATTCGAAGGATTTATACTACAAAATTAAAATTATTATATTGGCCACCTGATGTGAAGAGGCAACTCACTGGAAAAGACCCTGATGCTGGGAAAGATTGAAGGCAGGAAAAGAGGACGACAGAGGATGAGATGGTTGGATGGCAACATTAACTCAATGGACATGAGTTTGAGCAAATTCCAGGAGATGGTGAAGGACAGAGAAGCCAAGCGTGCTGCAGTCCACGGGGTCACAAAGAGCTGGACATGACTGAACAACAAATAATGTCAAGATAATGAAGAGACCATAATACTGGAATAAGGATAGACAAGCAGATCAACAGACCAGACTAATAAATTCTGACCTATACCTATACATTCAACTGATTTTCAGTAAAGCCATCAAATCAAACCAATGAAAAAAGGAATTACATTTCAATATAAGGTACTGAAACAACTGGTAATCTATGTAGGAAAAATTTGTCCTAAAGACAAAATCTGAAATTATAAATATTCTGGAGAAAAACATGATAAATACCTTTGCAATCTTGGAGTTTAAGTTTTAACAAATGACATAAAGGTCACTGAAAGGAAAGGGGCAAGATGGAGCTTTGAGTAATGGAAATTTCTGTATCTTGACCTGGATAGTGGTTACCAAATTTTACACAATTAAAAAAATAATTAGCTGTTCACCTAAGATGAGTGCATGTCACTTTATGTAAATTACACTTCAACAAAATAACTGTTAAAAAGCAAAAATTAATATGTTCATAGAAGCTTTACCTGTAATAGCCACAAACTGTAAACAACCCAAATACCCATCAATATGTGAAGAGAAAAACAAAGTGCGGTATATCTATACAATGGACTACTACTCAACCAGGAAATAATGAACTATGGATACACACTACAATGTGGATAAATCGGAAATGATGAGAAAAAAAAAGATACAAAACAAAGAAAGTGTACATTCCATATGACTCCATTTATATAACTGAAATGCTGAGAAAAAAGATTCAAAACAAAGAAAGTGTAATTACCATATGACTCCATGTATATAACTCTAGAAAATGAAATTAGTGTACAGAAAGCAGATCAGTGGTTACCTGTTGATGCAGGAATGGAGAGGAACTATTCAAGAGGATGAAAATCTTTTGGAGTGACTTATATGTTCATTATATTTAATGTACTGATAGTTTCACAAGTGTGTACATAATTGTACACTTTAAATATGTGCAGTTTATTTTATGCCAATTATACCTTAGAGTTACTTAAAATTATAGAGACAAGGACTGGAGCTCAAAAAATTTCCTTCTAACAACCAGAACAATAGAATTTGAGTTGAATAAGACTTTGTGGGTATTGCCAACAAAACAGTATCTGCCCTCTATTCAAGTACTTTTAGCAATGGGGCATTCCTGTTACTAAATACCTTTACAGTTAGACAATAATTGATATCAAGAGTTCCTATAAACTGACGTCATTGATTCCAGTTCTTCCCTCTTGGCAAATATATCTACCCTTTCCTGAAATTCAAACTTCATTTAACAACTAGCTACTGAGAATCAACTACATACAAGGAAACAGTCTATACACTGTGGTGAATACAAAGATACATAAGACAAGAACTCTGGTTTTATGAGATTTCCAATTTGATACCTAAAAATAACTAACTATAGTTCATTGCCTTTCTTCATCAGTGTCTCTTCTGCTGTGGTTTGTAATAGTAAGAATGTTTCTGACTTGTCAATTAGACTGAACTTGGTAGGAAAGATACAAGTACAATTAGTACATTTCCTATTTGATATTCTAATTCCATCTACTAGGATAAATAAAATGACAAAATCATATCACCAATCCATAAGCCAATGTGGTATACTGGAGATAATATACTGGAATATAATATACTGGAATAATATTACTTCTCTGCCTCTGCAACTTACAAGCAGCATCTTCCATCAACCACTTCACTTTCCCATAAAACGACAGAGTTGGTCTCTGGAGAGTAGTGGTTTTCAAACTTTTCAAGATCCTTTTTTAAAAAATAATTTATTATTTAGCTGCACTGGGTCTTAGTTATGGCAAAGGGGATCTTTAGTTGCAGCATGCAGGTTTGTTAATTGCAGCATGAGAACTTTTAGTTGCGGTGTGTGGGATCTAGTTCCCCGACCAGGTGTCAAACCTGGGCCTTCTGCATTAAGAACTTGGAGTCTTAGCCACTGGACCACCAGGGAAGTCCCTTTAAGACCTTTATACTCTGTTAAAAATCACTGAAAGACCCCAGAGTTTTTATGTGCATTAATATCTATCAATATGTACCATATAAAATAAAACAGTAATAATTAAAATATTTATTCATTTAAAAGCAATAATGAACTTATTACAAGTCAACATGTATTATGCATTTTCATGAAAACTATCAATAGTTATATTTTCCAAAACAAAGAAGGTGAGACGAGGGATTGTTTTACATATTCTTTTGCAAATCTCCTTAATGTCTGCCTTGATAGAAGACAGCTGGATCTTTATATCTGCTTCTGCACTCACTCTTCTGCAATATGTTATTTTGGTTGGAACAGTTGGATCTTCATATCTGTTTCTGCATTCGCTCTGTTGCAATATGTTGTTTTGGTTGAAATATATGAAGAAAATCTGGCTTCATGCAGTTGTATATTTGGAAAATTAAGTATTTTAATACCCTCTTAAGATAACTGTGGATATTCTTTGATGTTATGCCAAAGTTCTGCAAGCGGTAGACGCTTTTAGATAAGTTGCAACATAGAATCTGCTATTTACTTCTGTACTTGATTACATTAAAACTGATTGACCTATCTTGTCTTTCAACCGATCTTTTAGCCATGCATGATTTTGTAACATCATGCACTAGTCATTTGGAAGATATTAGTTCACTGGGATTTGCAGAACTTCCAACTGTTAACAGATTTTATTACCTAATATCAAAAAATATACACATTAATACAATTACCAATCTCATTAGAAAAGACTAAGTTTTGGGAAGCTGTCAAGCCCATATTAAAGATTCAAGCTTTCTAAAATTCTAATACTTAACTTGAAAAGCTCAAATTTTGTCACTGGCAACAAATACAGCCAGTTGCTTTCCTTCAAATGACAGACTCATTTTACTCATTTTCAAGAAAATTCCTGCCAAATCCTCAAGCCTGAATAACCATAGTTAGTCTCACTTGTTCTCTTTTGGCGGGGCTGCGAAGGGTCTTCATTGCTGTGAGTAGGCGTTCTCCAGTTGCGGCGAGTGGTGGCTACTCTTTGTTGCAGTGTGTAGTTTTCTCACTGCAGTGGCTTCTCTTGTTGTGGAGCATGGGCTCTAGGCACATGGGTTTCAGTAGTTTCAGCGCACAGGCTCAGTAGTTGAGGCTCCCGGGCTCTAGACCACGGGCTTAGTAATTGTGGTTCATGAGCTTAGTTGCCCTGCAGCATGTGGGATCCTCCTGTACCAGGGATCGAAACCGTGTCCCCTGCACTGGCAGGAGGATTCTTAACTACTGGACCACCAGGGAAGTCTTCAGTTGTTCCTTCAAGTAAAAATCTGTTCCATGCAGAAATCAGCTAATTCAGGCCATAATTCACACAATTGCACAAGGGCTATTTTTAGAAATAGTGATATCATTTCAGCATACAGAAGTGTTTTCTGTATAATCCCCATTTTGTCATACAGAAATTTTAAAATATCTATACTTAATGGCCAAGATTTAATAAAAAAGCAATGCTACATTGAGGACACTTAAATAAAATTGGTTTTTTATCCTCCAAGACTAGGAAGAATACAACTACTGGGACAATTTGTTATATACTATAGTCTTACCCATCATCAGAGCAAATATCAACACAGTGAAAAAGGCAAAACAGTCTTCAAATTACTGTTCAAATAGTCCTCATGTTCCTCCTGATAGGATCTTAGGAATCTCAAGTGTCCACAGACCATACTTTGAGAACCATTGACCAAAAGGATCCCTTCAACACTAAAATATCTATAGTTATGTAAATAGCCAACATCTTTCATTTGCACAACTCTATAAAATGTTACTTTTCCTATTAAGAAATATACCTTACATTTAACATATACATCAAATTGTTACATATCTTTTAGTGAACTGATCCTGATGACAAACTCATGAGGTTATAAAGCAGGAACTGTTTCCTCCTTCCTAAAAGAATACTGATTTTATTCAAATTTTCCCACTCTCTGGCTTTTCAAGGTAGCAATGTGATCTGGTGTAGGGTGGGGGTGAGGGGAAAGGTGGGGGTTTTAAGTCACTTGTATAACCTACCTTTATGGTTCTATTCCACTTGCCAATGTACTGGTCTAACCATATACATGTAACACAGTTCAAACCAATCAGATGTAAGGGTGAGGGTGTGGGACTCCTGAGAAAATTTTCATTGTTGATTAGAAGGAACACAAAAGAACAGTTCATACTCTTCTTCTATTGGGCATTGTGGCATCTGCACGTGATCCCTGGAACTGCAGCAGCAATCTTGCAAGTATGAGGGGCACTAATCTGAGACAGTAAACTGATAGGCAGAGAATGGCAGAGCAGAAAGTGGAAAGAGCCAGGGTCACTATTTGACCAAATTAATTAACCTTAGAGGTACTCTACCTCCAAACTTCTTGTTACGTGAGCTAAAAGTTTTCTCTGTTGTTAAGGCAGTTGAATCAGTTTTCTACTACTTGCAACGGAAAACAACCTATCTGATACAAACGGGTACAATTATGCCTTTCACATACAGAAATGTTTCACTATATCAATTAGATTATGGAAAGTGAAGGACTCTCCTTGTTTACCAAAGTCCTAGAGAGGTCAAAACACAGAATACACAAAACAGTTTTTCACTAGTGTCCCACTCTTTTTATTTACTGGAGGATAATTGCCTTACAAAATTGTGTAAGGTCATCATACGCAAGTTGATGTATGGTCTCTGCCATACATCAAGGCCAATCAGTAATAATTATACATATATCCTTTCCCTCTTGAGCCTCCCCCCATTCCACCCCTTGAGGTCATCACAGAGAGCTAGGCTGGGCTCCCTTAATATCATCCCCCCACCACCAGCCAAAGTTTCAGTATCTCCTTCAGTATTCCATTAACATCACATATACTATATGAAATTTTGGAAGCAAATCAGCCAGTTCTCTTAATGTATATAAAGAGTGTTATTTGACTGAATTATAAGATGATACAAAGGCCAACAGAATTTCTTCCAGTTCTATTTTAGTACTCACTGTCATAAAACCAATTCCATTAACCTGACTAGCACTTATTTAAAGGTGCTTAAGTCTCTGTACAAGTTAAAAAGTAAAGTGAATGATGTAGTAAATTTTTTTTAAAGTTAAAAGCTACATTTACCAAAAACCTGTTTCTTTTATAACATTTGCCTTTGGTTATCTTTGGTTGGCAAATAGTAAGGGATTTAAGGTTCCCATTTCAGCAGGGTAGCAGGTACTATCTCAGGCTACACTTCTGGTACAAGGCCAGCAGAAGCTTCTAAAGGAACAGGGCTTCTAAAGGGCAGTTGGACCTGGACAGATTATGAACGTAAATAAACTCAAGCATTGATGCATAAAATGAGAATCTGGTTTGTTAAAATGAAAGAAGCTAATGTATCAGGGATCACACTAAAGATGCCACTCTAAAACACCTCAAGAATTGGTGCTATTAAAAACAGTCTTTGTAATGAGGATTTAGTTAAGTGGTTGGGTGGTTCATTTATAATGTTAATTAGAGAGAATTTATTTTCAAAAATCACTTCTGTTCCATGGTTGCTATTGTCAGAAGGGGATGAGATGATGGAATGATTACATTTTAAAAAGAAAATCATTAGAGGATAGAACCAAATGTGCCAACCAACTGGCAACCAATTGAGCATCAATTCTATAGTCACTATACTAGATAGAAAAATATTATTAAGACTGTCTCATAGGTACTCTTTTACACTACTGATAGGAATATAATTGGTAAAACCATTCTGGAAAGTAATTTGGCAAAAGCAGATCCCTATCATTCAGAAGCTTAAAGTTCAGCTCTTCAAATGCCACCTGGAAAAACCATAATGCTTAACAGTTTGTGATTTTGTGGAGAAATACATTTGAATCGCACAAGCCACAGATCACACAAGCCACAAGGCTATGATAAAGACTGTAAAGTCACTTTGCTTGTGAAGAAACACAAGGAAAAGGCAAAGTAGGGGTACTGCAAAATGGATAGGGGGCCTCTCACTCCATACGTACTTCCAAGTTTGTTGAGAAAAAAAGAGGATATGGGGGCTGGAATAATATCACCCTAAAGTAGGAAAAACAGATTAGCAATTAAAGGGGGTAAAATTCTGGAGTATCACTAAGGGAGGATGAAAGCAAATGACAATATTAGGAGGCAAAGATATAGGCATTTAAGTGTAAAAGCTCATAGGCAGCTACAGGGTAGGGGGTGGGGAGAGAGGGTAAAGGGGTCTCTCATTTCAGATGCGTTCCAAAACTCTCCTGGAGGAGGGGAATGTCAGTGAGTTTGGAGTATGTATACCCTTGCTATAGCTAGGAAGAGGTCAGTAGGGGAGGTATTCATGGAGAACAGGTTCCACCTTCAGTACCTGGGAGAAATGTAGGGAGGTGCATGGTTTACAAAATTAAAATTTAGGCCCTTGAGGATGAATGGTCTAGGCAATTATAGTAAAGAGTTATTAAAGGATGAACTGGTGGGTGAGCCTATCTTTAGAATCAATTCAAGTGACTAGTCATGGAAAGGGTAGTGGGAATTATTCAACATTTCAACATGACTTATTTTTCTACTGTGAATGAAACAGGGATTGAATAAAATTTCATGAGCATGTTCTAGAGTTAAACTGCTCAATCACTTACTGTGTGACCTCTGGTAGTTTTTTAACCACCCTGTGAGTCTCAGATTCCTCCTACGTATAATGGGAATATTATCCACTTAACTGGGTACAACATAGTAACCACTAAAAAAAGTTAGCTATCATATTATCTGTTGCTATAGCCTTTCTAAATGTCAGAGTCTACTGAAAGTACCAAAGACTTTAAAAATATGGATGACATCTAACATAGTAATTCCCCATGAAGGAGGCAGTACTAACAAAATAATACAAAATATGGAATAGGAATTGTTTATGGCCGTATTTCTTGCAATGGCTAAAAAACTTTGAAATTTAAAAATAGTCTATAAAAGTGAACAGGTAAATTAATTGTGGTGTGTATAAATTAAATTGTATGCAATCATTTAAAAAATTTAAAACTAAGAATTTTAATAACATGGGAAACTGCTGGATAAGTAAATAAAACATTAACATAAAATTGTATACAGAGTAATCTCAACTTTTAAAAAATCTTAACCAATTTACTTTTTAAAGAAAATATTAGATACATTAAAAAGAAAAATCATTCAAAACAATAATACAGATTATTTCTGTGCTGTTGGTAGAACTGTGGAGAGATTTTTATTTTATTCTTTATAATTTTCTCTTTTTCAAATTTCCAACATTAAGCATGTATTATTTTTGTTATCAGACAAAATCAACATGTAAAGTAGTTGAATGAATGAACAAGTATACAGTTCTTGCTTCAAAAAGTCTATCATCTAACAAAAGAGACAAAACCCCATGAAACAAAATGTTTGTAAGACCAAATACATTTAGATACTAGTCCAGAGGCTAAATATGACAAACATTCAAAGAAGGGTAAAATCAGAAACTGACATAATAGTAAGGGAAAGTTTCACAAAACTATTTATATATGCTCACTAGCATGGAAGCTCCATGAAGGCAGGGACTGTATCTTATTTAATCTATAGTGTCTAACACAAAATGATTTTGTGGATAGTACATATCCATGAGAGTAGAAATAGAAAAATATGAATATACTTCTTAAGTACTTATAAGTTGCTGAATAAATATCTGCTGAATGAATGTAAGGGTTATGCTGAAATTGAGGAAAGATTTGGGTCCATAAGACTCTAATCAAGATGGAGAACCAATGGGATTTCCCTGATGAGCCAATGGTTAAGACTCTTGAACTCCCAATGCAGGCCTGGGTTCAATCCCTGGTTGGGGAACTAAGTCCCACATGCTGCAACTAAAGAATGAGTGTGACCAAATAAATAAATAAGTATTTTTAAAAAAGAAATGGCAAGTCAATAAATAGTTTGTAATGACAATAATGGAATCTAATTGAAATATTACTGAGCATTTACTATATGTCAAGCACTATTTTAAATGCTTTATATAACTTCTCTCATTTTATCCTCAAAACAATGTGTGATATTCGTGTACCACTGGCTCCCTTTTGCCAATGACGACATTAGAGCTCAGAAGTTACTGCTTGTCAAAAGGTCACACATCCTCCAATCAGATTCTAGATCTGACTCCAGACAGCAATCTCTTAAGACTGTCTTTAAGAGATTGACTGAGGAGAGGTACCAGAAAGCAGTAAGATAATGTAGCATCAAAGAGGTATGTTTATTCTGTGGTCTTGGACTGGAATAAGAGATATCAGTGCAAATTAACAGTTCTGTAAGGAATACAGAAGTGGGTATGTGACTATGTATACACACATATATTCCCTAGTTCTGTCTGCTGAGATGGCGTAGAAGCAATGACACTCCAGTAGCAATGAGCATGCCAAGTACCCAGATTTCCATCTTTAAATACCATTAATCAACAGAGCTTCTTGGAAAAAATAGCTCATTCCAGGGTTGGGGCAGTGAAAGTAGAAAGTGAGTTGGGAATACCTTGTGGTACCAGAATGTAAAAGAGTGCTCAAAAAATGATAGGGACACATTGAAAGGACACCGGAGCCAACTGGAAGGGGCTTCTACTGGCCAAATCTAGAGTAATTTCAAAAAAAATAGTAAAAATAGCATAATTCATTAAAGTTCATAGAATAAAACAAGCATCCATAAGTCTATACTACTATGAACAAATTACTGAATAATAGATAAAAACAAATATTAAAGAATGTAAAGTTCTTTGCTACATTAGAATTCAATAAATAAATACAGAAAATTTTGAAAACTTAAGATTATCATTTGGCAAATATCACAGCAGTAATTACTCAGGTTAGAATCCTTAACAGATGCTAAAACAGTGGATCAAACTATGATGAAAGGCAAGACATGAATCCACCACAGGTTGATGTATGGCAAAACCAATACAATATTGTAAAGTAATTAGCCTCCAATTAAAATAAATAAATTTATATTAAAAAAAAGAAAGGCAAGACATGTACACTGTCTTACAATATTGCCCCATACAGTCTCAAAGTCTGGTTGTTTTGTAATTACAAAGGGAAAAACTAGTGAACTTACAGTGCGTAAACCTGGCAGATACAACCTGGACTAAGTTATCAATGTTAACTCAAGATAGAGTCTCATGTGTTGCATAAACAAACTTCAAAAAGCCAAGTAAAAACATAGGAAAAAAGTTATATACTTTTACACACAGGATAGATACAATATATAAATACATGCACAAGACTTAAGCAAACTGTGCTACCACATACATACTCTGTTTTATCACAACAGACATACATGCTACTGAAAATTTCAGTATATTTAAAATTATTATGAAAACTAATTGAAAGTATAATAAGGCAAATTTTTCTTCAAAATAATCACCTACCACAAATTACACTTGTTTTATAAATCTAACTTTTTATATATGCACTTATATATAATCATATATTCTGCAACAAGCAATTGCTTCTAGAGTACTTTTAAATTATCTCTCTATAAATAGACATACATATAGAGATCAAACTCTGATCATTTTATTCTAGGCCCAGAGCTGTTTTCATTATACCATGATGCTTCTTCTAATATCAGCAGGAAGAGATGTAATCCCCATTATATTTTCCATTTCACCTCCCGTGTCTCCCTTTATTAAAAAAATACAATATTGTAAAGTAATTAACCTCCAATTATATTAATAAATTTATATTTTTAAAAAAATTTAATAAAAAAATTAAAATTACAATAAAAAAAAAGTAGTAGAGATCCCAATACTCTGAACAGCAAATACAACTCTACAGATACAAAGGAAGCAGCATAGGACAGTCATTAAGAGTAAAGAATTTGGAGTCAAACTGCCAGGATTCAAATTTACAGCTTCACAGCTTGCTAACTATGTGATTTGGGCACATTACTTAACCTCTATGATCTGCAGTTCCCTGACTGGTAAAGTGGGACTAACAATAGTATATACTTCATTGGTCTGTTGTAAAGATTAAACATGATAATGTACATTTCCATATTAGCACAGTGCCTGGCACATATTAAACATGCAAAAATGAGAATGGCATTAAAACATGTATAATATCATATAAAAATAAAATAAAAGTGAAAAAAACGTGCAAAAATGTTAAGTTTTGATAACAGTGTCAACAAATTCTTCCTATGGAGCAGTACACTTTAGAGGAAAAATTGTTCCATGGCCACAAACCACACTGCTACCCTTAACAAGCTGTTGTTCCTAGTCACAAGGGAGATAGTAGATTTAAATCTACTCCATACACACACAAAGTTACTAACAATTGCATAGTAGTAGTAGAAGTTTAAACAAGGTATCCATAAATCTAAGTGTATATCCTACTAATGTAGAGTCAGCATAAATACTTTAACATAAAAATACATTGTTTCCATCACTAGACTTGACCTTTCCAACTAAATTTGCCTTCTTCCCTTATTGCTAACCTTTTGGAATGAGTTATTTTATTCCACCTGATAAACTCTCTACCTAAAAAAAATTTTTCCACATATTTGTGATATCCTAATTTGGCATGACTTCAGAGAGAATGAAATCAGTTAACTATGAAAAATTAAAGCAATTTAAGTAGCAATGCTCTTCCTGGTGTAAAAGTTCCAATACTAGACTATTTGAGTCAACAAGTGGCCCCACTACCAATCAGTTTACTCTGCAGGTCACCAATATCCCCAGCACTAGTATGGAGAGCAGATACCATTCATATCTTTGAGATGATTAAAACATTCATCTAACTAGTATTTTAATGTGTGAAGCAGAAAAAACAAGCTTGGTTTTATTACAGGCACAATATACTAATGATAAGGAAATGGAGTATAAAATGTTCTTTAAAAATTATATAGGAAAAAAATAAAAATCATATAGGAGAAAAGAGAAAAAACTGCCTGGTATCTACTGTAATTTCTTTATGAACACTCAGTTATTAAATAGTCCAAGAAAACAAGCTTGCTCCCAAATTTTATCAATCATAAAAAGAAATTTCATTTTTAACATAACATGATTTAATATAAACTGAGGTATAGTAATAGCTGTACATACCTGTATGATTGGTATCTGGTGCACATTTATTAATAGTAACATCAAAATAAAAAAATGAGAAATATTAAATCAAATATCCACAAAATCTTTGCCCTCAGGCCAAATGCCGCTAGCACCAAGATGATGTTTTTAAAAGTTAACTACTTTCAACAACACAATTGTAGTTTTATCCAAGGGTCTGTAGCCCTCCAGCGTGGCTAAACCTTAGTCCATTAAGAAGCTCTGCATCATAATAGCAATTTTAAATCATCTGTCTACTTTGATGGAGGAAAAATTCTGGCAAGTGGAATTAAAAATAGTTGATATACATGGTCTTTTTTTTTTAGGAGAGTTGCCATTATGTTGTGTTAAGGTAATATGAAGGTTAGTTTTCACACCTTTAATACACACATTCTGGAGGATGGAAGAAAGGCTGTAACCTGAGGCATTCTGAGCGTAAAGAACAGCTAGAGGTAACTTACAAGTGGACCCATAGAAGCTATAACACAGCAGTTGCATATAAAGAATTGACAATCACTCAACCATGTGAAGGCCTAAGCCATGATCTCATATTAAAGTGTTTTTAAAACCACCCATTATGTTCACTCAAACATAACTTTTCAATAATTTGTCACACACTTAATTCTTATTTAGAGGTTAAGTGAAATTAAGGAAGATGAGTTTAGGCTAGAGAACATTTTCTCTGACAAAGCCATTCATTCCTTTAGATTTGCCTTTCACCCCCAGAAGGATACTGGGTGGGACTACCTAGACACCCTTATAGGAGATATATTAAGATTTTAATTCTACATTCCTAAAACTGAATGGTACTTTTTGCTCTGTCATTTCACTTCCCTGCTTCACTCTCCTTTAAACCAGAACACTCATTCTCCTTTGAAAAAGATAATCCTTTTCCTTTAAATAGGTAATGGGCAAACTCTCGATTTGTTTCAGGTGCCTTAGTAAGCAAAAAAAGTAAAGAATGAAAACCTAGAACTTATAAAAAGAAAAAAAAAAAAAAGAGAGAGAGAGAGAGATGAAGAAGACCTGAAGCCTAAAACCATTCCTGGTATGTTACCTGATCATTTGCAACAAGATGTCAAATAGACTACAGAGGCTTTACTGACTAGAGGTGAGGTTAGGTTCCTGTTGCTTAAGGAAAAGGCAAAAGGAAAGAACTTCAGGGGTGCGCTTAACACTTTGGTGGAAGCTGGATTTTAGAAAAGTCAAAACAGTAATCTATCGACAAAGTTGAAAGAGTGTGTGGATTGGGCACAACTAGTGAAAAGCTTACCCGGCAGGTAGGGAAACCCTCGAGGGTGGAGAGTAGAGAGGAAAAGTTTTAAATATCCACCAGAGCCTAGTGATCTATTAACTTGCGTCCTCCTCCCCAGGTTCTGCTCTTGCCCCCAGAGCAACTAGCCGCAGGAAAGCAAGCACCTAAACCTCACCCTCGGACTTGAGAAGGCTTGAGTTACTAGCTCTGTAAATAATGTTTCTTCCTAAACTGAAGGCACATCTGACTCCCCTAGCCAAGGCCCAGGAGAAAGGAAGGTAAAAGGGACAAAAAGTGATTTCAGCGTGAGAGCGAGGTGATGGGGTGGCGGGGCGGGGGGGTTGGGGGGAGTGTAGAAGGAAGGACTTACCGCAGCCTCTGCGGGCTGCCCCCAAAGACTCAGGGCCAGTAAGGACAAGCCGGCAGCCAGGCTGACTCCACGCAGTTTCATTCTTCTCCGGCTCCCGCAGCTCCTTCAGCACCCGCACGAAATCCCTGGCTGGCTCTGACCAATTGACATAATCTTGAGGGTTTATAGGGAGGGAGCTAGAGCCGGAGAGGGACAGCGAGGGTGTCCCAATTGTGCCGGTCGTCTTGGGTGAGGAGAAAAGCTTTTTAAGAGTGGAGGGGGGGGGGAAATGAAGCACCAGCAACTAGTCTTCCCTCCCCCCTCCCCTCCCCAAAGCCGGTCTCTCGGGAGCACTTGTCTCTTCTGTCCAGACTTGCAAACTTTTTCCTCGCTCAAGTCCCACAGATCTACTTTCCTCCCTCTCTTCCCCCGCACCGCCCCTCCCCACCAGCCCTGGGGAATTTCAGGATCACTCCGCCACAGCTTTACACTGCACCAGCAACCTGCGAGGGAGTGACGCTCAGTTATTTGGCAGAGGGAAACTTCCAGACCAGTTGACTGCGCACCCCGAGTCCCACCGGGAAAGTTTTCTGTTCGTTCAGTGGCACCTTAAGTTGATACTCCTTTTCCCTGCCCAGTTCCACTCTCAGTGATGTGAGCCCCGAAGTCAATTGCAAATAGACCTGAGCTGGGACTATTTTTTGTAGCGGAGGGATCTCAGAGAAACGCTCCTTTTTATTGTTAATCATTAGAAACAAATTTTGGTCGCTGCTCTGGGGGCTGCGGGATTGTTTGCTTTCCACCTGCTCGCGGGACGGAGTTTCTATATACAACAGAAAATGTGCAAATATGAGAAATATATAAATATATTTATATAATTAAATATATGCTTATAACTGAAGAATTAAAATGAACATAACTATATGTATATGAAGACTTTATGCATGTTATATACATATAAGATTTGGGGGCGCTCAGATATTAGTAATTATATGGTTGGATGTTTAATAAAGTTATATCTTTTTATTTAGCTACATTGAATGCCATAATTAATATTTACATCTTATATTGACTAACATAAAAGTTATTGACTCATTGCAGTTGTTTTTCAGAGAGATGTAAGGCAGAGAATTAAATAACTTTAGTGCAATTTTCCTTAACACTAACATGAATGCTTAATTGGAAATATTTGTATGATGTTAATGGAAGTTGAATTGGTCTCCCAAATAAAATGAGACTTGAACGTTACTTTGGTAATTCTGATATATAAATTTTTAAAAGCACCAACAGGCCCAGAAAATGCTTTATGTGAACTCCTTGGAGGAATTCTTCAGAACAGTTATTATTTTAGACCCTAGAATTTACCACTTTACAGTCTTTCGGGGCTTTGGACTTGTTTCAAGCGGGCCCACTTATCCTTAGGTTCCACTCAAGTAAGGGTAGGTTTACAACTCCAGAAACCACCACTACCACCACCACCCCAAGAGCTTAGTGTACAATCAATTAGAGTAACTGGTATGCATTTGAGCAAGTGTGCAAGGACACTTTGGGGCCCATTTGTCTCTGTGGGAATTGTATGCCTTAATCTGTGTATTTGTAACAGTTTTTAGTGGTTTAAGGAAGTGTCTTAGTGTATAGGTCTGTGGGCCTGTGGAGATGCGTGGGAATGTTATGGGTGGAGGTGCCTGAAAAGTGGGAAAGACGACTGGCTGCCCAAGGTAGGGGGATGATTGACAGCAGACAGCCCCGCCCCCTTCCCCTCCATTCCTTCCTCTCCTGGTGCATGGAACTATCCCTTGAGTGCAGCAAGTTGTAGCGGGCACCGCTGATCGTGTTTCCCTTTGGGGCACCTTTTATCTAGAAGCCGAGTTCAGTTTCTTCCAAAGTGAGCCACTCCGCCCCCCTACTCCATCCTCTTGAATAAGGAAACAGCCGCCAAGCATCAGCGGAGCCCAGATGAGCCGGGGCCGCGGAACCGCTTAGCAGTCTCCCGGGACCCAGCTCTGGAGGAGCCGCAAGCATGCACCCTGGGTGAGCTGTTGCTATCACGAGCTCCCCTCCTCTTTCTTACTTTGGGCTACTTTGCCGGACCTGCACTATACTTGTACTTCTGTCACTGCAGAAAAAGTGGCGGTAGTCAGCAAAAAGGGGTCGGGGGTCTATGGACAGACACAGGATCCCAGAGAAAACTCATGTTATTCACCCTCGCTCCCGTTTCAGGTTGTGGCTGCTTCTGGTTACTTTGTGCCTGACCGAGGAACTGGCAGGAGCGGTGAGTCTTTTCTGTCGACCCCCTTCCCTCCTTCTCCTTTGACCCCCTCGGCATCCCTCAACACAATCACAACTCTCATGTTTGTGTTAAGGGGCTACACTGTGAAACGGAGTTCACATCACTCTCACTTCTTTTGGGAGTTAGTGGGGTCCTTAGAGAGGAATAGCACAGTGTCAGGCTAATGCCTTTGGGACTCAGGCATCGTTCTGTCCCAAAACTTCGTAAGGGGTTGGGAAAATAAAAGTAAAAGACACAAAAGGCATACATTTCTGAGCGTCTTCCTGGACGACTTGATATGACTGACATCTGATGCCTTTCTCTATATCGATCTACGAGGCAGAAGAAATGTGTTTTTCCCTGGTCTACAGGAACATGAATTGGCACACACGTTTGAAAGTGGGAGGAGTACACAAGAAATGGGACTTGGAAGTACTGCGAATGCTATAGAAGTTAAACTTAAGTATTTTCTTTGGAGTCATTTGACAGTACCAGGTGACAGGATCTAGGCTCTTTAACCAGCTAAACTGCACTGATACTACTAGATGATGTTCAGTTTCTGCCCTATGTTCCTTTTACTGGTTTTCTCTCTCATCAGAAAGTTAAAAGTTAAAGCGGTTTTAAAAGAAAAAAAAATCTAAAACTTAACATTTCATAGGCTGTTTAGATAATATCCATCAAATCGGCCAGGGACTGCAGGCAAAGGAATTTCTGTAGACATTTGGTCAAGAAAAGTTTAATGGATCCCAGAAAGGAGTAATTCCAATGAAATTACTCGGATAAGTTACCAAAGGTGGCGAGACCTTAACAATCAGAGATGCTGCAGTTTTCCAGACTCACTAGCAACTTACGCCCACAGAAATAAACTGTTGAGTTCAAATATGAAGTTGTTCAACTATTGAGTACTATTTCACTGCTCTATTTCTTTAAAATTCTTAATAATAGCCAAAGTCATACATGTACTCTAAATATATATGTGTGTATATGACAGATAAATATATATTCCAAATCTTTACCTTCTGAGTTTTGACAAGTTTAACTGATTGACTCCATTTTTAATACTTTAAATATTTAAAAATACTATTTAGAAAGCCATACTTCAGTCAACCCAATAAAATCCCCTAATACTTTTATGGGAAAAAAATGATTTACTTGTCATGGTATATGTCTTTAAGAAAATTTTGGAATAAAGTGAAATGACTTCCCTTATGAAAAGAGGATGATGACAGAAATCTTGACTTTTAACATTTTGTGACCCTTTAACTCAGAACATCAGCTTTTATTGTAAGTGAATTCTATACTTTGTAAGCAGAAGAATTGATCTAGGTTTCCACACTCTTCTTTTTCTGATTCCTCCAGTATACAAGTTTAGTTATGTGTTACCTTGGGGCTCAATACTACATTTATTGAAAATGCCAGGTTTTGATTAGTTAACAATTTGTCTGGGAATCTTGGCACTTATAAAAATGTCATGCGTGGGCAGGATACCCTCCAGCAAAACCTTTTTTTCAGACTCTGGCTGATGGTATTCAGTGTACTTTTGGGAAAAACATTAACAAATCATTCTATATAGTTGGAGACTATCCAAACATGGCATCCCATCACTTGAAATCTTTGAAAGTCACTAGAGGATGTTGCCTTCACTTCTCAGAAATATTAAAGCATGTCTCCAAACTCAAGCACTACTTTGGTGTGTGGATTTTAGACTGTGACCCATTGTTTTACAATGTCACCTGCTCTGTCAGTGTGACTGACCCTGGAAAGACTAAAATAAACCTTGAGATACACTGACAATACTTGATATTTTGCTTTAAGTTCATAACTGCTTCACTGACCTATTGTTTACTTCCACATAATATCATTGACATTGTAAAGCTTTTTTTTTTTTTTTAATTTTTGGAAAAAAGTCAAAGAGAAAGAGGAGAGTTAACAGGCTGAGTTCTCAGAAGGTGACTCTTCTAAGGGGAAGTTCTTCATTTTTTTAATTTATTTTTAATTGGAGGCTAATTACAATATTGTAGTGGTTTTGCCATACATTGACATGAATCAGCCATGGGTGTACATGTGTTCCCCATCCTGAACTTTGTTTATACTCTTTGTACTGGATTCTTATCCATACTGGCTGGATGAGAATAGTCAATTTTACTCTCAATTTCAGTTCATCCTCTGGGTTTATAATGTTTTTCACCTTTCAGATGGTTTTAAATATTTGAATTCTCCATACCTTTCTGACTTATATTAATGAAAAAGAACATAAATAGATTGATAAGAACTATTTTGTGCTTCAGTATGAGAAAGTCTCTTCACTGTGAGAGTTACATTGTCTATAATGGAGTATTGGTGAGCATTGGAGATAGGGCCATTTAGATGCTTTTGAGTTCTTTCTTTGTCAGACTTTATTAAGCAGTGTTTTCTAAGGGATGGAATGCAAAATGTTAAAACCCAGGGTTAAATAATGAATTTTCATTAAATTTCATTTAAAACAGTGATGATCTTTATTTATGCGAAATATTTTCACAATTTATCTGAGTGAGATAGAGCGTAGAAATTCAAAATATCCATAATCATTTTTGGTTATTAAGTTCCTAAGGCACAACACACAAAGATTTATTTAAAATTTGTCTCTAACTCTGTAGGAGTTCACTTTCTCAGGCAATGGTAGTCATTATGTTCCTTAAAGGATAGGATTGTTATAGTTATTGTTTAGTCTTAAGTCATGTCCAACTCTTTTATGACTTCATGGGTTGTAGCCTGCCAGGTTCCTCTGTCCATGGGATTTTCCAGGCAAGAATACTGGACCAGGTTGCCATTTTCTTCTCCAGGGTATCTTCCTGACGCAGGGATCAAACCCACTGGCTGATTCTTTACCACTGAAAAATCATGGAAACCCTTTGGGATAGGATACTTGATAAATTATTATCTGCATCTTGTTAGAGAAGAAACTAAAAAACTCCATGTCTCATCATAGGTTGATATGTTTAAGAGTTAAAATATATCCCAAATTAGTCAGGATCCTTATGTTTTTCTTCCCACTTTGCCCCAAATCTGCTTACACAAAACGCTGCAATACGACCAAGTGTATTTATAAGTCAAAGCCCAGTAGGAGAATTATTTGAGTGGCAAAGGGGTAAAGGGGAGAAAACACCTCTGTCTATTATCAACTCTGCCTAGAGCACAGGTAAAGCGCCTTTGCTGCTGCTGCTAAGTCGCTTCAGTCGTGTCCGACTCTGTGCGGCCCCAGAGACGGCAGCCCACCAGGCTCCCTCGTCCCTGGGATTCTCCAGGCAAGAACACTGAAGTGGGTTGCCGTGCCTTTAGCCATGTTCAAATCACAGTCTGATTGAAATACAAACTTCTTAAAGTTGTAGTAACTTGCTCAAGTTGGTCCTTTCCAATTTGATTTTCAGCCATAATCACAGTCATCAAAGTATGAATAGAGTGTTAAGGTTTTTCAGATGAAGAAAATCCCTTCCTAACTAGGGATCAAGAGGAATATTTGCCTTGTTTGGGGCTCTCAGATTTCTTTTGCTTTTTGTTTTATAAAACAGATTTACTGAGATATAATTTAAATACTATAAATTCACTCATTTATGTATATCATTCAATGAATTTTAGTAAATTTGCCAAGTTTTACAACCATAACTATATCCAGTTTTAGAACATTTTCATCACCTCCAATAAGATCCTTCATATCCATTGAATTAATCCCTGCTCCTACCTGCAAGCCCAGGTAAGCATGGATCTCTTCTCTGTCTCTATAGATGTGTCTTTTCTGGACATTTCATATAAACAGTACCATATAATATATAATCTTTTGTATTTGGCATTTTTCACTTAGCATTAATATTTTAAAAATTCATCAATGTTGTAGCATGTATCAGTATTTTACTCTTATTTTTTAGTATTGTTATTGGTATTTGGTATTGGTATTCCACTATGGGGAGGGGGGGCTTCCTAGGTGGTACCAGTGGTAAAGAACATGCCTGCCAATGCAGGAGACATAAGAGATAAAAGTTTGACCCCTGGGTCAGGAAGATCCCCTGGAGGAGAACATGGCAACCTACTCCAGTATTCTTGCTTGGAGAATCCCATGGACAGAAGAGCCTGGTGGGCTATAGTCCATGGGGTTGCAGAGAGTCAGACAGAACTGAAGTAATCATCAAAGGACTACATAAATAGGTACGATAGATGGTCATGTAGTTACATTATGGACAGGTCAAAAGAAACATTTCCAATAGGAGTAAAGGGGAAAATAGATATTTAATGTGTAACTAAAGAGACTGGGCTTCCCTGATGGCTCAGTGGTAAAAAATCCACCTGCCAATTCAGGAGACCCAGGTTTGATTCCTGGGCCGAAAAGATCCCCTGGAGAGGGAAATGGTAACCCACTGCAGTATTCTTGCCTCAGAAATCCCATGGACAGAGGAGCCTGGCAGGCTACAGTCCATAAGATCGCCAAGAGTTGAACACAACTTAGCGAATGAATAACAACAACTAAAGAAACAGATATATTACTATCTATCTCAAATTTGTTTCACTATATTTTTTGATTCTGTTTCAGTATGATTGGTTTCTATTGTAATCCCATGTATTTTATTGACTATGTTTAAGAATATTATTCTGAGAGGGAGTCAGTAGATAGGCTTCACTTGACTGCCAGAGTAATTCATGGTATTGAAAAAGAAACTCTCTAGTTATGAATTGGTTTTTACAATAAACAATTTGTGACTGACCCTGGGTCAGGAAGATTCCGTGGAGTAAGAAATTACAACCCACTCCAGTATTTTTGCCAGGAAAATTCCACGAACAGAGGAGACTGGTGGGCTACAGTTCATGGGGTTGCAAAGACTGCATGACTGAGCACGAGCATGAAGGCATCTTCAGATGTGAGGGCATTTGTATTGACTACAAGTGCCAACAACCTTTTAGACTCTAGGCATATTATGGTATTTCTAGTAAATATGCCCCTGTATTTTATTAGATCATAGTCAAGCAGGAGCAAAGTGTGTCCTTCCCCTAATTAATTCATTAATATAATATTGAAACATAGATTGACCTCAGTTATCAATACGTATTGGGTTTTGCTTGCTTCCGTTTATGCATAATTCTGTGATTTCACCACCATGCTTGGAGTATAGACTTGTCCTATTCTGTGTAAATGACAAGACATACACATATAGAAGAAGATATTAGGAAAACACCATGCTGTATTAAACTATGAAGTCCTTTTAAGCTGACCAAATATCCCAGTGGGGCATATCATAGGGCTCTAATTTGTTTTAAAGTCTAGCTAAATATAAATACAGACCAATAAGCATGTCCAAGAGACTACAGTGATGAGGAAATTAACAAAGAACAATTGTCCACTTTTTTACCATCTGTAATTTATCCCTCTCCTAGGAATTTTTTTCTTCTACAAACAATATTGAAATCTCTTCCATTATAAAAACAAATAAATTTTTTAAATCCATGGCTTCATTTTCCTCTGTAACTCTAACCCCCTCAATCACATTACTGCCAAATTCCTGGTCACTGTCTATTCTTCTTCAACAATCATTTACCCTTAAGCCTATTACAGTCTGGAAAGAGGCTATTCTACCAAAATTGCCCTCTTTCGAGTTTTTAATGGATATCTAACTGCCTAGCCCAAAGATGTCACTGTAGTCCCCATTCTATCTGGCTTGTTTAATGTAGTGCTTGGCATTTTCCAATCAAACAACCTTTCCCCTTTTGTCTTCTGAGTCATGATGCTTCATTGTTTCTCATTACACTTCTCTGTTTTTTTTGGTGGGAGGAAGTGGACACTGTGCCACTGGCTTGCAGGACCAGGGATTAAACTCTTGCCATTGGCAGTGAAAGCACAGAGTCCTAACCACTGGACTACCAGGAAATTCACTCTGATATTTTTATTTTATTCATTCAACATATATTTATTGAGCAGACACTGTATTCTAACTAGTATACCATGCTCTGGTGACACCGTGGTTAACAAGTCAGGCATGATCTTTGCCATCACAAAACTCATAGTTTTCATCACCCCCTGCTCATAAAATGGCGGTTTTACTCAGTATTTTTATCCTTTCTTTCTTCTTGCTCCAACAGTTCTAACTATGCCTCCTATACATTGATGACTATCAAATTTGAATTTTCAGGCCAGGTGTCTCTTTGTAGCTCCGAACTTTTATTTCCAGTTACCTACTAAGTCCCTGTGGGCTTCCCTGGTGGCTCAATGGTAAAGAATTCACCTGCCAATTCAGGAGATGCAGGAGACACAGGCTTGATCCCTAGGTCAGGAAGATCCCCTGGAGAAGGAAATGGCAACCCACTCCAGTATTCTTCCCTGGGAAATCCCATGGACAGAGGGGCCTGGAGGGTTGCAGTCCATAGGACTGCAAAAGAGTCGGACATGCCTGAGTGACTGAACAACAACAGCTAAGCCCTTGTACCTATATCTCATTGAGTGGATACATACAAAGCACTTAAAATGGTGCCTAGAGCTTAGTATAAGCACTCAACCAATGCCAGCTCTAATTGTGTTGTATTACCCTAACACACAGTATATCCAAAAATGAAATATTTTCTAGTCCTTATCATGGCACTCCAACCTGCTATCTTTTTTGTATTTGTTCAGTGTCATCACAATCCACCCAGTTTCAAGTGAGAAACTATAGAATCAGGCACCGACCCTCATTATCTCCATCTCTATCAAGTTCCGTTAGTTTTACCAAAAACCTGCATCATCTAGTTTCCTAGTCATATCCTAGTGGCTCCAAATCTCATCATCATATATAAATAACCTTGTAACTAGTTTTTCTATTCCTGACTCCATTCTAATCTCTACCCTGCCACCAGAGTTATTTTGTTAACAACAAACCCAATTATGTTATTTCAAGATTTAAGTTTTGTTTGTTTCTATTTTCTTCCAGGATTAATATACATACTCCTTGACTTGACACATTAAAGGCCTTCATTTTTTGGCCCAAACTACCTTTCCAGCTTCATGTCTAAGTGTTCTTTTCCTGCCACCTCTCCTTCTCAAACTCATAGTATACATTACACTTCATTGAGACTGAACTTGTCTCCATTCGCAAGCCACTTGCTTTCACATTTTATTTCACATTTGTTCTTTCACATTTTATTGCTTTTGCTTATGCCATTGTCTCCACATGGAATGGCTTTCTCCACCATTTACACATTCTCTTCCTAGTAAACTCCTGCTCAACCTTTAAAACCAAGAAAAAATGTCATTTTCTCTGTAAAACAGTTCCAGACCTCTTCAGAAAGAGTTTATTCTTCCTTGCCCTGTGCTTCCAAAGTTCTTTAGGCCCCTTTGGTGGCATCTACCATGTGGTTGTGAAATTCCTATGCTTATATGTCATGTTCCCCTCTTTAAATTATAATGTCCAGGATACTGCCAAGCATATGGGAAGTGAACGACAGATGCCTTTCAGGTGGGTAAACAGATCTACTCCTAATGGCCTGTAACAACTACCTTGTCCTTGTCTATCTTAAAGAATTATGAATGGTGACTCTAATAACAATGCCCTGATGGAAAAATAAGAACCTTGTTCAGTGGGATAATGTTTAAGAGAAAGAACTCTGGAATCAGACTTATGTTTGAATGCTACCTCTGCCCTCTGTGATTTAGGGCAACTCATTTTACCTCTCTGAGACTCAATTTTCTCATCAGTACAAAAGGGATAATAGTACCTTCTGTCTTAGAAAGTTGAGTGATTAAAAGAAAGAATTTATGTGCAAGTTACACCATTCACAAGGTGCTAAATCCTCACCTATCTCTCTACAAGTATTCTCTATTTTTTTCAATGCTGAGGAAAAATTTTTAAGTGTTTCCCAGTTTTGACAACTGATTCATGACAAGATGAGAAAAAGTGAAACGTCAGATAAGAGTCTCACTTTGTAGATTTCTGTCTAAAGATGGTAATATTTCTCAATTGTCCCTTTCAGCTCTTTTTCTCCTCTTCTCTGTGTGTACCAAGTTGTTTCAGCCGTGTCCGACTCTGCGACCCCATGGACTGTAGCCAAAGAGGGTCCTCTGTCCATGGGATTCTCCAGGCAAGAATACTGGAGTGGGTTGCCATACCCTCCTCCAGGAGATCTTCCCCACCCAGGGTTCAAACCTGCATCTCTTCCACATCTCCTGCATTGGCAGGTGGGTTCTTTACCACTGGTGCCAATGGGAAGGGGCTTTTCCTTCTTCTACCACTTTAATAATGACATGTCATTACTAGCACTTTCTCAATATTAATTTATTAGCAACTCAGGACTACCTTGAGAAATATTGGGTTAGCCACAGAGTTCACTCGGGTTTTTCTATACCATTGTACATAAAAATCCAAACGAACTTTTTGGCCAACCCAATATATAAGGTGAATACTCAGCTCAGAGAGATTAACTAGATTTGTGATCTAAGATCCAGCAAATGGCAGATTTGGAGTTGAAACCCACTCTACTGGGCTGTCTCTCTAATTCAGGCATTTTATCATCTCTTATCTAGACTCCAAAATAGACCTGACTGTCCTTCTGGTTTCAGTATTCCCCTGCCTCCCAACCCCTCTCTCCTGATCTCCACCCTCTCTGCAAGCAAGGGGCCTGTTCTAAAACACAGATCCGATCATGCCACCCCAAGCTCCCCACACCCATCAGCATCTGGCCCTGCCTACTCATCTAACTCTGCCTCCTATTATTGTCCTCATACTGATGTTTAGACCATGTTACGCTTTTGATGTTGGCTCAACATGCCATGCATAGTCACCCCTACTCTTCCTTCTGCCTGAAACACCCTTCTTTTCTCATCCCTTCCTTCCTCCTGTCTTTGAAGATGGACTTAGCATTCTTCCCTTAAGGCCCACTTTAGTGAATATTTTCCAGAAGTGCCCCCTTCTTTCTAGCCTTCCATCTCCACTCTGTTTTCCCCTCTTTCCTTCCTTCAACAAATATTTATTTAGTGCCGTCTATGTGTTAAACACTGTGGCCGTCCTGGTGTTTGAAGGACCATGGCAAGTACCAAGCCAGTGTGGCTGGAACACAGAGGGGGAAGCACAGGGAAAGAGTCAGAACACCATGTGAGATGAGGCTGGAGGAACAAGAAAGGACCAGACACATCCTGCACTCTTACTGTCTCATGACTCCTTGGAGCATTTATCTAATGCCTGCACTAAAGGTGTGGGCTACTTCCCTGGTGGCTCAGTGGTAAAGGATCTGCTTGCCAATGTAGGAGGCATAGGTTTGATCACTGGGTTGGGACAATCCCCTGGAGAAGGAAATGGCAACCCAGTCCAGTATTCTTGCCTGGAGAATCGCATGAACAGAGAGGAGAGCCTGGCGGGCTACAGTCCATGGGGTCTCAAAAGAGTCAGGCATGACTTAGTGACTAAACAACAAATATACACACAACTTGGCTATTGTGAAAAATGCTGCTGTTAACATAAGAGAACATGCTGCTGCTGCTGCTAAGTCGCTTCAGTCGTGTCCGACTCTGTGCAACCCCATAGGCGGCAGCCCACCAGGCTCTGCCATCCCTGGGATTCTCCAGGCAAGAACACTGGAGTGCGTTGCCATTTCCTTCTCCAATGCATGAAAGTGAAAAGTGAAAGTGAAGTCACTCAGTCGTGTCCTATCTTAGAGACCCCATGGACTGCAGCCTACCAGGCTCCTCCATCATATGTCTCTTCAAAATAATTATTTTATTTCCTTTGCAAACAACTGAGCATGAGCACAGGAATACACAAGGTGTATTTCTCCGGATGGAGTGTAGTAGACATTATAAGTTACTGCTGGTCACCTACTCTGTGTCTTTGTTCCTTCTTATGCCCAGAGGGCTCACTCCTGTGGCACATATCTATCCCTTCCAGATTTATAAAGCTGAGGTGACTACTGAATAGTTCAGGGAACTCTACTCAGTGCTCTGTGGTGATCTAAATGGGAAGGAAATCCAAAAAAGACAGGATATATGAATACATTACAGGCTTCGCAGGTGGCGCAGTGATAAAGGACCTTCCTGCCATTGCCAGAGACATGGGTTTGATCCCTGGGTCGGGAAGATCGCCTGGAGGAGGAAATGGGAACCCACTTCAGTATTCTTGCTGAAAATTCCATGAACAGAGGAGCATGGTGGGCTACAGTCCATGGAGTCCCAAAGAGTCGGACATGATTGAGCTACATTACAACAACAATGTGTATATGTTAGTTGATTCACTTTACTGTACAGCAGAAACTAACACTACATGGTAAAGCAACCCTTTCGCTTCTCCAGGGGATCTTCCCAACCCAGGGATTGAACCCAGGTCTCCCGCATTGCAGGCAAATTCTTTACCAGCTGAGCCACAAGGGAAGCCCTGTAAAGCAACTAGCTTACAATAAAAATTAATTTTAAAAGTAAATAAAATTTAGGGAGGCCATGAAGTATGTGTCTTTCCTCCAGCTTTTTGGGGATTCCATGTTTTATGTCTGGAGGTCTATTTCCTGATAGTGTGGTTTAAAAAATACAGAGCTCCATGTGCATGTGTGTTACGTCACTTTTGTTGTATCCAACTCTGTGCAATCCTATGGGCAATAGCCAGCCAGGCTCCTCTGTCCATGGGTATTCTCCAGGCAAGAATACTGGAGTGGGTTGCCATGCCCTCCTCCAGGGGATCTTCCTGACCCAGGGATTGAACCTGCATCTCTTATGTGTCCTGCACTGGCAGGCAGGTTCTTTACCACTAGCGCCACCTGGGAAACCTCCATATTTGGAGCCAAATGTTTCTCGGTGCTGATACAGACACCATCATTAACTATGGCCTGAGGACAAATCACTAGCTGTATTATTAGCTGTAAAATGGTTACTGTTGTTGTTATTCTGTTCCCATCACTCACTGTGACTGCCTCTGTACTAAAAATGAGTGGTGAGCCCATTTGGGAATGTTTTAGAGAAAATTGCTTAATTATGTGTTGAGTTTGTATTTCAAGCTTCCCAGAGGGAGAAAAAGCATTAGAATTGTTATTTTTGTTCCAGTTTCTCCAAAGCCACTTCTATCTCTGCTGCCCTACCTTTGTGACATCCTGTAGAGATCAGGATATCCACTAAAGATTGTGTCTGTAGATACCTCTTCAGGTATCTTTGAAGTCCCAGTTCCCCTTAGTCTAACAGTAGGGCTAGTTCACCATTATCTTTCAATCTGGTTGCTCTTACTGAGGGGAAGTTGGTACTCTTCAGTGGAAATTTCCCTGGCCCTAAAATTCTAACTGTATTTACCTCAGAGAGACCAGGCTTTCCCATAAATGTCTGGGATTTCTGGCCAACAGGCTGAGTCAGTCCTTTGGGAGACAGATTTTCTCTAGGGGACAGAAGCAAAGTTAAGCAGTATTTCTCCTTTGCTCTGTAAAGCTTTGTGACTGTTTTCCCTCACCCGAAGGGAAGAGAGTTGGCAGAGAAAATCTGAAATGCCTAGAATCTCTAAATTCTGTTTGTGAGTGTAGCAAATCCCTTGAGGATGGGGATCAACTTGAGATTTATAAGATTTATGTGTCCTTGCCTTGACGATAAGATTAAATTGCATACTTACCTAGAGCATGCTCATAGATAAAAATGTTGGTGTAGATGCTGATAATGATGACAAAGATTAGAGCTCTTTTCAAAGTTTACAGCTGTAGACCCTTTTCTCCCCCCAAAAAATCTTTTATGACTCCTCCAACATAAAAGCCAGACCAAAGTGAGTGTTTTGCTAATAAGTCAAAGTTTTTAATATTTATTTATTTGTAAAGTAAGTAAGAAGGAAGAGAATGAAAAAATATATAAAATCTGAAATTGAAGACTATGGAAGTCTTAGTTTCCAGTTTATTCCTGCCTGGATAAAAGTCGAATGTACTGAAATAAGTAGTTGTTTTTTGCCTAATTGTTTGGATTGTCAACTCAGGATGCTCTTCAGTTAAAAGGACAAGGCAGTAAAATCTATATTCTAGGTACACATATACTACCCTCTCCTCTCACTTTCATTCTCTCTTTCTTACCTAAATACACATTGTTAACTGGGCAGCACGCATCGGCACAATTAGTGGTGGTTTCTGATGTGTGAATGTTTGGTGTGGAACCCATTTGAATGGGACATGCTGTGTTTTATTACAGTCTTAAAATAGTTTAACATATATTTTTAATTGAAATTAAAATCAGATGTGGAACTGTTGAACTACTACCACTATTTTAAAACACTGGATTATAGAATAATCCAGCATTAAACATCATGGATCAGAATGAAGTGTTCTAGAAGGTGAAAGAAGGAAGAGGTCAATAAGGACTGTAGTTTGAGAAACTTTCACAGAAGCAAAATTTATGCTAGGCCTTGAAGGACTCAAAATAAATTATAAATGTGGAGATTTATTTATTTATTTAAAATATTCTAGATTTTTCCAGGACATCTCTGAGATTTCAAGTTTTTGTCTCTAGGACTCTATAAATATACTTGTGTTTATCAGGACAGATCATTTTTTTTTATTTTTTAACTTTACAATATTGTATTGGTTTTGCCATATATCAACATGAATCCGCCACAGGTATACACGTGTTCCCCATCCTGAACCCTCCTCCCTCCTCCCTCCCCATACCATCCCTCTGAGTTGTCCCAGTGCACCAGCCCCAAGCATCCAGTATCGTGCACTGAACCTGGACTGGCGACTCGTTTCATATATGATGTTATACATGTTTCAATGCCATTCTCCCAAATCATCCCACCCTCTCCCTCTCCCACAGAGTCCAAAAGACTGTTCTATACATCAGTGTCTCTTTTGCTGTCTCGTATACACGGTTATTGTTACCATCTTTCTAAACTCCATATATATGCATTAGTATACTGTATTGGTGTTTTTCTTTCTGGCTTACTTCACTCTGTATAATAGGCTCCAGTTTCATCCACCTCATTAGAACTGATTCAAATGTATTCTTTTTAATGGCTGAGTAATACTCCATTGTGTATATGTACCACAGCTTTCTTATCCATTCATCTGCTGATGGACATCTAGGTTGCTTCCATGTCCTGGCTATTATAAACAGTGCTGCGATGAACATTGGGGTACACATGTCTCTTTCAATTCTGGTTTCCTCGGTGTGTATGTCCAGCAGTGGGATTGTTGGGTCATAGGGCAGGTCTATTTCCAGTTTTTTAAGGAATCTCCACACTGTTCTCCATAGTGGCTGTACTAGTTTGCATTCCCACCAACAGTGTAAGAGGGTTCATTTTATGTTTGATTTTTTTTCATTTTGGTCACACTGTGCAATGTATGGGATCTTAGTTCCTCAAGGATTGAACCTGTACCCCATGCATTCAGAGTGTGGAGTCTTAACCACTAGGCAGCCAGCAAAGTCCCTATCTTTGATTTTTAAATGTAGTCCTACTAAATATCAGAGAGACAAGCTGATCAGAGCATGAGCAAAAACATAGAGGAGGTATTAACATGAAGCGTCCTTGAGGAAATTTGGAAAAAAGCACACTTTCATCCCGGCAGTCAGAGCTCCTTGCTATGACTCACTCCTTGGTGAGCAACAAGCAGTGTGGATTTCAACTCCCACATGGCCCCTCAGTCAATTTCCTTTTGTAGTGAACCGTATGAACAGTTATATACTGCAACCCTAGCAAGAATGAATATGACTGAATGGAAGAAGACATTCCTGGCTAAAGCACAAGAGTAGAAGGAAATGATTATGTAAAGTTGGAGCAGGGTTAGGTTATGGAGGTCTTAAAAGTGAAGCAGAGAGAAGAATTTGGCTACAAAGCACTGTTATTGATTGTTATTTGAGGGAAATACTGACATGATCAGTGGGTCTTTTGCCCACTCTTCTTATGTCAGACAAGGGCCCGTGCATAAAACTCCCTACATCCTATACATCAAACATAAATACACATACACATACCAAAAGTATAACTGGGAATCAGTTGATGGAGAAAATCAAGACCAGCAGACCAAGAGTCTGCTCTTTCTATTGGTCTCTTTTTTATTGTAAAAACTAACACTCTAGCTTTAGCCCCAGTCTTTGCCTTTACTTTCTTGCCTTCTATTTTATTGTTGTTCACTTGCCAAGTAATGTCTGACTCTTTGCGACCCCATGGACTGCAGCACACTAGGCCTTCCTGTCCCTCACTATCTTCTCCTAAATCACCACTTTATCCTTCCCCTGCTCAACTAGTTGTACCATCATCCAGATGCCTGTTCCATTAAAAGTGGAGTTGTACTTCTCCCTCTACCCCCAAATCTCTTCCTACTAGACTACCTGAAGAATTGGAGGCACAATGGTCAAGTTGTAAAAGATCTGTACGCTTTCTCTGGTTTAGTGTCCAGCACCTCCCTAGAGCCCTCAGCCTGTGCTTTCCAGTCTCGAATCCCTGAGACTAGCTTGCGGCTCCCACTTTCCCTAACAATTGTGGTAATCAGAGGTGCTCAGAGAGATGGCTGCTTCTCTGTCAACTGAGTCCCAATTATACTCTCCCAGTCAGAGTAGAAGTCAGCAAGAAAAAGAGGGCTCTGACATAAAACATTGCACTTTAGAGCCAAATTGATAGAACTTCCTTTGTTTTAAAGGATCTCCCTATGCATTTCTGTGTGTACATTTCTCTGTAAGTTTGGTTATGCCCTCCCATATACCTGTGAGAATATATGTTCATTAACATTTTTTGTTAGTCATTTTTTTCTTTTTTTGTGTTGTGTCTTTTACTGTTTTTTTTTTTTCAGTTTTTGAAACTTTCAAAAAGTTCAAAATTACAGAAAGCTTCAAGTATGCTACAAATTTTTTTTCTTCAAACATTTGAGGACTAAGTTGCCCATCTGATACCATATCACTCCCAAATACTTTAGTGTATATTTCCTACAAACAGAGATGTTCTGTTATGTACTCATTTTTTCCTCTTTAAAAAAATTATTATGAAATATTTTAGGCAACAGAAATGTGATACTGGGTTGGCCAAAGAGTCCATTCAGGTTTGGGGAAAGTCTGAATGGACTTTTTGGCCAATCCAATATATATATATATATATATTCAAATAATATAATAAACATATATAATAATATAATAAACATAATGAATATATGACCATCACCCAGCTTAAGAAATAAAATACTACCAATGCAGTTGAAACCACCTGTTTATTATTTCCAGTTCCATCTCCACCATCTTGAATTTAATATATATCATTCATTCCTAAGATGGAGTTTCTAAATGGGTTTCAGGTGGGTCTATAAGTGCCCAGAAATTGTGTGTAAAATTAGGTATGCATATATATTTTTCTGGGGAAAAGATCCATAGCTTTGATGAGATTTACATGCATAAAAGTAAGTTGTATGTGAAGCACCAGAGTTTATGAAAACATAGTCTACAGTTAATGCATATCTTTTTCTGCCACCCATTTATTGTTCAGCTCTTGGTCTTCTGGCTTTTTCCCCAACAAATTCACTGAGACTGATTTCTTAAAGGTCACTTCCTAATCACCAAATTCAATTGCTTCTTCTCAGTCCCTATCCTCATTGAACTACCAGTAGTATCTTACTCGATGCACTTCTCCTTCTAGACTCTTTCCCTCACCTTGGCTTCTGCACTATCTTGACATTCTTCAATCTCCTCATTCAAAAAGTATAATACCTACCTCATATGATGATGAGGGTTAGCTGTAATGTTCATAATGTGCCTGATTGTTGTATGTGCTCAGTACATTGTAGCTATTGACAGAAGATGGCAGAAGATGTTCGATCCCTTGGTTGGGAAGACCCCCTGGAGAAGGAAATGGCAACCCACTCCAGAGTTCTTCCCTGGGAAATCCCATGGACAGAGGAGCCTGACAGTCTACAGTCCATGGGTCGCAAAAGAGTCAGACACGACTTAGCAACTAAAACAACAATTCTCATACCACTGTGGTGCATCCCCAGCCCCCTGTTTAAGGTGCTGTGAATGCACAGAGACAATTACTGCCTCAGCTCTCTGTAGTGCTGTTCATTAGCCTAGTAGTAGCCCTATACCGATGAGTAGTTCTGGCTAGGGCAGGATCAGTGATCCTAATAGTCTTTAGGAAAAAATAATTTAGGTGAAGTCTGCTGCTGCTGCTGCTGCTGCTAAGTCGCTTCAGTCGTGTCCAACTCTGTGCAACCCCATAGACGGCAGCCCACCAGGCTCCCCCATCCCTGGGATTCTCCAGGCAAGAACACTGGAGTGGGATGCCATTTCCTTCTCCAATGCATGAAAGTGAAAAGGTAGCCTTAAATTACATAGGGATATAGTTTTAAAATTTATCCCCTAAAGTTTGTAACACTGTTCTCAGCCTGGTCTCCTTTAAGAACCTCAGATGGTAAAAGGATAGTTCTCCTTTCCTTGTTTGTTCAGCTTTTTACCACTTTGCTACTAAATAGACTAAAAATTGTAGGTGCCAACTGTATTACGAAGGGCACCTGCTGGCTTTAAACTGACCTAGGGCCAGTTATCCTGGACAGGCCATTGAAGAGCCTTATGACTTTCAGTTACTATTTACTTGGAACAGAATGAGAGGAAGGATTTATATCAAGTTACCAGTCCCCTGAGGCTGCTCTGTCCTGAACTGTCCTCTTTATTTTTCACATTCTCTGTTAGCTGCCAGTAACGGTGACATACTTTTGTTTATATGCATAACAGAACCTTATAATATCTGAGGGCACAAACCTCTGAGTAGGGCCAAAGCCCTTACTGAGGCCTATCAGTAAAGTTATTTTTGCTCTCTGTTTGGTAAAGTGCTTGACCTCATAACTGCCATCTCTTCAGTCAGCATAGGATAAGTTATGTTGCTATAGCAAACAACTCCCAACATCTCAGTGGCTTAAAATAACAAAAGTTTATTTTTTGTTCATACTGTAAGTCCATCATGGGTCATCTGTGAGACATTGCGTGGTACTCAATCTAGGACCCAGAGGGAACAGGTACCATCTGGGACACTACTGATCATTGTGGCAGAGAGAAAGAAAGAAAGCTCTGGGGGTCTCACATTGAGCTACCAATTAAATCTTATTTTTGAATATGGCACATGTCATTTTTTTCATATACCATTGATCAACCTTGATCAGAGACCAACTGGAAGCTGAGAAGGGCAATTCTACCATGTGCCCTGAAGGTGGAGAGCTGGAAATACTCAGTCACACTGTTATTTAATATTCCCCGTAGAAGGACATCACTGGTGTCTCTAGCTCTGTCCCTTCCCTTGGGACATCTTGCTTAGTCACGTCCCTTCAGTTTCACTCATTCTGGTTTATTTGACTCGGCAAAAACCAAGCTACTTCTTATCAGTTTGGTAATTATTATGCATAGCATAGAAAGCTGTATTGTTTAATGCAAGGATGTTTTCCCCCTTGATTTGAATTCCTTCAGCTTCTTTGGTATTTCTGCAGTTGTACACTGCTGTGATATACAGAGGTAGTAACTTGGAATAGCTTTGTTTCAATAAAATGCTATCTTTTGGACTCATCCTCACCACCTGCTGTTTACAGTTGTAAGTAACAGAATCGCTTAATTCTGTAATCCTCTAACCATAAAGATGGGATTGAATGACTGAGTCTAAACTAGAACTCAGGTTTTCTGACACAGAGTCTGTTTTCTTTTTATTACACCAGGCCCTATTATAAAGAAAGTTGTCTAACTGGCAACTCTGTAATTTACTACTAGAGATGACTGGTAACTTCAGATTCTAGTCTTTAATCTTGAACAGAAGGAATTTTCCATTTCAGTGTCTCCTTTTGAGTCTTTTGATGAATTCCATGTCATAAAATCAGATTCCTGGGATTCTGATGCCAATAAGTTTGTGTTCTTTCTTGAAGCAAATAAACAACTGGCCCTGAATGAATCAAACACATGATCCTGACTATCTGTAAGTCCCAAACAAATGACTTGCACCTTATCTCAATCTAGAATAACGCATTACATGTATTGTGTTGTCGCAGATTTGTTTCTCACTAGTATTTAGAATGCAAGACGATGCTCAAGTCTTCAAATTACAAATGGTATCCATATCTCCTGGTGAAAGCATTACTGCACAAACTGTGTCAACCTATTCAAATTTGGACTTAGTTTTTGTGTGAACTACTGTGGGCTTTTCTCAGGTATAGTTTACTATTAAGCTCTTCAATGGCACTTCTTATATTAACCAAATTTACTGTTGCTAGTGGTTTAATAAAAAGCCCTAATCAATGAGACTGTCACTAAAAGTCATAGATAATAAAGGAGGCATCTCTAATACAAAGACAAGACCTAACACCCGGGCACAGAAATCCTGCTAAGATATGAACAAATATGACATAGGTGGTTCAGAGTATCTGCAGGTAACATAAACCTTTGCCTAGGCTTAACAGAAGAATATGTCATTTTATATAAATTCAATAATATAAACTGTAACTTAGGAAGAAGTAGCTTTTTTAAAGAGTGCCGCACAGTACTCCTTAGAACAATATTCTGAATTGTTCCAATAATTTGTCTTCTGGCATCAAGTGATCTTGATTACTCTTTGAACACTAAAACCCAGCATTATTGTCATATACTAGAAGCGCAAGGCTAGCTATCTAAGGACACTGGCCGTTAGTGCAAGGTCAAAGCCGATTTCCCTTATGTCTGTGGTGATATAATATCTTCCATAATATTTTTTCACAGAGTCCCTTGCCATAGTCATTTAGCTACTAGGTCATTTTTTTTTTCTCATGAAAAATGTTATACATGAATAAAGCAGAGAGAACAGTATCATATGCCCTCATGTTCATATCACCCAATTTCAATAACTGTTGTATCAATTCATGGCCAATCTGCTATGAGATCTTTATAAGGATAATCATAATCATTTGCATTTCATGCCTATGAACTGGTTTTTAATGCCTTTTCACTTTTTTATGGTATTTGCATATGTGTGCTTAGTCGTGTTCGACTCTTTGCGACCCCATGGACTCTCCTCCATCCTTGGAATTTTCCAGGCAAGAATAATGGAGCAGGTTGCCATGCCCTCCACCAGGGGATCTTTCCAACCCAGAGATTGAACCCACATCTCTTACATCTCCTGCACTGGCAGGTGGGTTCTTTACCACTAGTGCCACCTGGGAAGCCCTTTTTATGGCAACTGTAAGTATAAATAGTAGGCTTTTACAAAGAGAAAGTGGATTTATTCACATGACTAAAAAAACAGTGTTCAAGATATTTATGTCAACTGCAGATGTTGGTTCAGAGTATCTGCAGGTACTCTGAATCAACTAAGAAACAACTAAGAATTTCCTAAGATATTCTTAGAGTCAAGGGAGCCAGAATCCTTCCATTAGGATCTAATACATTGTATCAAATCACTGAAAAGCTAGAAAAGCACCACTGCTTCTCATATTGTGGTCTATCAACATTTGAGTATCAGTAAATGTATTCCTCAGTTCAGTTCAGTCGCTCAGTCGTGTCTAACTCTTTGTGACCCCATGGACTGCAGCACACCAGGCTTCCCAGTCCATCACCAACTCCCGGAGCTTGCTCAAACTCATGCCCATCAAGTCAGTGATGCCATCCAACTATCTCATCCTCTGTTGTCCCATTCTCCTCCCGCCTTCAATCTTTCCCAGCATCAGGGTCTTTTCCAATGAATCAGTTCTTCTCATCAGGTGGCCAAAGTATTGGTTTCAGCTTCAGCATCAGTCCTTCCAATGAATATTCAGGATTGATTTCCTTTAGGATTGACTGGTTGGATCTCCTTGCAGTCCAAGGGACTCTCGAGAGTCTTCTCCAACACCAAATGTGGCAACATATGGCAACACCAAATGTATTCCTGGGAATCTATAAATTCTTAAGCTTAAGAAACATTTTCCTATATCAAACTGGTAATAATCCTTCTGAGTATTCACTCATACTAATGAATTCTTTTACCAATGCTTATCTTTTAAAATGGCAGTGCATATGATATTTGTCTTTCTCTGTCTGACTCACTCCACTTTAGTATGATAATCTCCAGATCCATCCATATTGCTGCAAATGGCATTATGTCATTCTTTTTATGGCTGAGCAATATTCCATTGTGTATCATATTATATCACTTATATGGGGAATCTAAAATAAATGATATAAGTGAATTTAACTACAAAACAGAAACAGACTCCCAGACGTAGAAAATGAATTTATGGTTTCCAGTGGGAAAGGATATGGGAGAAGAGATAGACTAGAAGTTTGGAATGGACGTGTATACACTGGTATATTTAAAATAGATAAAGAGCGAGGACCTACTGTATAGCATAGGGAACTCTGCTCAATATTCTGTAATAACCTAAATGGAAAAATAATTTGAAAAAGAATAGAAAAAAATCTTTAAATAATTGTTTGAAAACTAAATAAAAAATAAAGTCAAACTCCAAAAAAATGGCAATGCATTATTATCAGAAGGCAGTATAAAATAAGATCTCACTTTCTTATGTTGGTATTTCCCAGATAGATCCATGAATCCATTCTAGAGTTCCTTAGAGTTCTGAAGGATATGAGATACTACTCTGAATTAAAAACACAAGAAAATTTGAGAGTTTAATCACACAAGTTACCATTGAAACAAATAGATAGGCCCTGAGAGTTACACTGGTTGTGCCCTCAGTGAATAATGTGTGGACATCCTGGTGGAGAAAAAACCTTTCTGAAGAATATTAGGATAAAAAGTTAGTAGTGGAAAATGACATTATAAATGTATATTGGAACAGGATTATTTAAGTTAAAACACAATACCTGACTGTAAGGTTAAGAAGTCTGCACTTTTATTGTTTTTGTCAGTATAAATTTATTTTATGTGAGGTTAGGAATGTTGTCTTCTGTAAATGTGGATTCTATAAATTTGGCAGGCTCAGTAGGAGAATATTTTAGAAGTAATTTTCTGCTCTCATATACATTGTATTAGCCTATCTCCAAATCAAGGTAGGATTTTATACTGGATTTTAGTATTATGTTAGGCAAAACAATATTCTCTCTACATTCATCTCCTAATAAGCATTGAAACTGACAGCAGTGAAGCTTTAATCCTTTTTGTTGTGCAGAACTGAACATTATTTTAATTTCATACCTATAGTACATGTAACAGTCAGCTGCTAGGGGGAGGACTCCTGTCTGCTGAAATATAGGTTACTTACTGGCTTTGGAGAATTCTTACAGGTTACTTAGCAGGCTTTGTGATGAAAATTTACTAGTGCTTTCATTTCTCACTCCAGAGCTCTGAAAGGCATGACCATAGCTTAAGCTATTGTATGTAAATTATTTCCTGCTAGCACCAATAATACAATAACAATAGCAAAAGAGGATGATAATGCCATCTGCCAGTCTTGGTACTAAGGATCTTAATTACAATTTTATTTCATCCTCACAACGACCCAAGGATAGTAGGGTGAGAGGATCTTCCTTCCCTGTTTGCTCAAGGTACTGTTGGTATCAGGTAGTGCATTTTGGTGAAAGGCCCTAGAGCTCATCTGTTTTATTCCTCTGGGCACTTTCTCCATCTTGCAGTGGATTGTGTCGACTGAAAAAATGCACAACCTAAAAATTGAGAATTATGTGGGTTTTTTTTGGCAAAATTTCTGAGGACTAAAACCTGGAAAGCAGCCCCTCAGATAGCTTTGATGAATTGCTCTGAAGAGGTAAGGGAGGAACCAGGATATATAGGAATTTTGCAACAAAAAGATTACTGTCAAAAAATTGCTGTTAATTAAAGAAAACCAGATACTTCAAGTTAATGAATTTAGCACTTTTCTGTCTATGGGAAGATGCAAGAGTCTGGGCTGAGTGAAATCGTCCCTTTAATATGCACCTCAGCTATCTAGGGTGGGTATACTATTCTTTCCTATCCTGAGTCCCCTCAGGTGCACTCTTGGGGGTAGCTGCCTTGACTGAGGGCATCCTTTGTTTGCTAATATGGCAGGTGACATTTTTCAGTCACAGTTGCTTCTGCTTTGTCTTTTCTCATCATAGTATGAGAACTTCATCAGTATCTAATATTTGCACGCAGTTAACAAATCTCTTTTATGTGTACTATCTCATTTGATCCTAGCAGGAACACCATGAAATAGGAAGGAAACATGTTGTACAATATTATACTCATTGAGGATGAAAAAATGCAGGCTCACATACTTCTTACTTGCTTAAGGTATAAGACTTCTTCACATCACCTTCTGCTACTATAGTATTCAGCCTTGACTCCTCTTGAACAGTTGAAAGTGTGTGCGTGTGTATATATATACACACAGGCTTCCCTGGTGGCTATGGTAAAGTGGTAAAGAATCCGCCTGCAATGCAGGAGCCGCAGGAGCCACAGGAGATGTGGGTTCAATCCCAGGGTCGGGAAGATCCCCTGGAGGAGGGCATGGCAACCCACTCCAGTATTCTTGCCTGGAGAATCCCATGAACAGAAGAGCCTAGTGGGGTACAGTCCATAGGGTTGCAAAGAGTTGGACAGAACTGAAGCAACTTGGCATGCAAGCATATATACATATATTGCTTACAAAGGAGACAGAAACTAATCCTCAGTTACTGTATATCTTTCACCTAACATGATATCAGGCACACAATAGGCACCTGATAAATGCCTGTTGACTTGGATTGTTAAGAGTTTATACTTAAATAGAGGAAGAGCTAGGAAAATAAAATAAATTTGAGATAAGACTTGCTTTTAGTATATGGCTATTCATTAAGCTATATAATCTTCTAAACCTTCCTAAGAACTTCCTGCTACAGAGGGGTCTAAATGTTTTACTTGCTATTTATCACATACTGTATAAAATTAAACTCCTATAGATCCATTCCCTTGACCATTGATACTCCTAGACATTATCCTTAATTACATATATCTCTAGAAAGTACAAGTCATTTACACATTAGTGTAAAATATATATATTTTAAATCTTTGCTGAGGGTTTGGCCAGGGTAACTTTGAAAGAGGCAAAGGATCATTTTGGAGCATGGATCACTACTAGAGAGACTCTGTGCCTTAATTTCTATTATCATCCCATTTTACAAATGAGATATCTGAGACTCAGAAAAGCAAATGGCAAAACTGGGATTTAAACTAAGGTCTGACTAAACCCAAGTCTCCCATTCTTAACCAATAACTTGTACTACCCAATCAGTGGGAGTTAGGAAGGGAAAGGAAGAAAAATGAAAAAGAATGTGTAAATGGTTGCTAGGAAGATGCCCAAGCCAAACATTTACTTAAGTCACAACGAAGACTTCAAATCTGTGGGCTCATAGTTCTATGACACTTATTTTGGCCTGGATTCCCCTGGATAATCACCTTCCTTTCATTCAGCATTACTGGCTACTTTGCCTTTACTTGCGTTTATTTGATTACTCTCTTCGGTCTTCATTGTTATTATTTCTCAAGAGGTGCCTGAACCATATAGTCAGACATTCTGTATATAAATCTTATCTCCCATGTGCAGCTCAAAATGTGTTCCTTATAAATTCTTGTCATGCAAGGCTACTAGGAATAATGAATAATATGTAATGAGAGTTGCTTTTTACAACTCGTAAATAGAAAGATTGATCATTCTTCCAGAATGAACTTTAAACAACCCATTCTCACAGGCTGGATTGATGAATAATAATGACGACATTACTTTTACACTTGTGTTTAGGGCTCTTGTATGAGCTACTCAGCAGTTGCATGACACTGGTGGTAAAGAACCCGCTTGCCAATGCAGGGAAATAAGACTTGGGTTCAATCCCTGGAGAAGTAAATGGCAACGCACTCCAGTATTCCTGCCGAGAAAATCCCCATGGACAGAGGAGCCTGGCGGGTTATAGTCCATAGGATCACAGAGTCAGACATGACTGAAGCAATTTAGCACACACTCAGCAGTTCATATGAGAGAGGTAGGAATTATTATATCCATTTTATATATGAAAGGGACTGAAGCTAACTGATTTTAAGTGATCACCTGGCTCATAAGTAGAAAACTCATTCATACAGCTACAACCTGAATTCAGCAGTCTTCCAACAGTCCCACATTATTTGCTTTTCTGTCCATCCTGTGACTTGATATATCCCATCTTAAGAAGAGATCTGCTATTTTATTGCAAGTCTCTTCTGTGAACCAAATAAATGGCATAGACATTAAGTCCTAGAGTAGTCAGTCGGGGGTGGTTGAGGGAAGAGCCCATTTGGAAGAAGATAATCAGGAAAGTTTCCTTATAAATTTGAGTTGCAAGATGGTGAATCAATTTCCCTCCTTCTTTGAAAAATATCATAGGTGGGAAAAAGGATATGTTTTCCAGATTCTAAATTGATGGAGATATAGATATGTGCAGATAGAGAATGGTGATTGTGTGGGGAGGGGTGTTGTTTGTAGGCCTTTCAAAAGTATGTTTACATGAAACAAAATAGTTGGAAGAAGAGAAATCCTACTCACCTGCCCAGGTGCATTCAAACTGCACTACTTCTGCAAAGCATGCTTTTACCATTCTGGCCTCCATTAATCTCCCTTTTCTTTAAAATCCTCTAATAATTACAGTCTAGACTAGAGGTTACAAACTGGTGACCCATGGTCCAAATCTGGCTCAAAGATGTGTTTTGTTTTCATCATGCTGTATGCTAGAGGTAGGATTTTATTGGCTTTCTTAGAGAAGAGGGCAGAACTTTGAGCCCTTGGGCTTGCCACAACCCCTCAACAAGGCCCTCCAGATGCTCTGGTGTGATGAAATACAACTATACTGGGAGAGTCAGCTTTCAGCAGTTCGTAGCTAAGGATATGTGTGGTTCATTGAGCAAGATGGCCCTCTTCTTCCTCAGCACTGATGTAGAATACACTTAGGAATGGTCTCAACTAATGCATCTCCCCAGTTGGAGAGAAAAGAGAAAGTGGCACTGAGCCTTCTGAGAGATTAGGTCAGTGCCCTATTATATTTCTTTCTGCCTCAGAGCATTTTCCACTGAAATTGATTAAAGTCTTGTAGTTAACAGGCAGATTGAATATAATCTTTTCCTCCACAACCTATTAGTCACTGACTACTGAGCATAACTCTGAGAGGTTTGATTAGAGAGTTCCATTAAAAATCGTCATACACTGCATTTTCCATGTCTCTATGAATTTCTCTTTGCTCGGTGCACTGGCCATAGATTTAACCCTCAACCCATGCATTTTGTAACACATGAGATGGGGAGGGAATGAAACCTTTAATTAGTATCTCTTGAGGATGTAATGGTTGTGAACAGCTTTGCCTAGTGAGAACCATTAGATATTATCCACATGGTCCCTGAAAACCAGTAGTAATAGATGTTTAACTCCTACCTTGCCTTCAGTCTCTGTGAACCTCCAGAGTGCCATGGACCTAGGCTGGGAAACTAGTTCTGAATAAACTGTCTAGAAGCCAGGTAAATCCAGTGCATCCTGTTTCCAGCAAAGCAGTGGGAATTGCCTGAATACTGCTATAAGCATGGTGTGGTTATCTTTTCCCTTTGGGGTCCTGAATCAGCTCAAATGCACTAGACTGACCCTAGCCCCCAGTGTTATGATTAACTTTGTAAGCCAGGCAATCCACTGACTCAGTTCTAGCCTATGAAAAAGTGAAAGTGTTAGTTCCTTTAGTCATGTCCAACTCTTGGCAACCCCATGGGCTGTAGCCCACTAGGTTCCTCTGTTCATGGGGTTTCTCCAAGCAGAAATACTGGAGTGGGTAGCCATTCCCCTCTCCAGGAGATCTTCCCAACCCAGGGATCAAACCCAGGTCTCCTGAAGTATCAAACCTAGGTCTCCTACAATGCAGGCAGATTCTTTTACCATCTAAGCTACCAAGGAAATATCTTATAGCCTATTTCTTTTCTTTTAAAATGTGTGAATGTTAACTCTATCATCTTTGTACACCCAAACTTTAACATTAGTACCTTCATTTGGAGATTCACATCTTTACACAAATTTGTGTGAGACTATGGTGCCAACTCCCTAACATGATGATCCCAAATTGAGTCTTTTTACCTCATATTACTTTAACTGAGGTAGCAATCCTCCTGTATGCCATCAATACTACTGAACATTCAGGGTATATAACCTACAAATTCTACAAGAAGGTATTCCCAACCTTCAGTTTCCCCAAACAACAGCAGATGTGTCAAATGATATACACTGCCCAGCAAAGACTAAGAAGACCTTTCAAAAGAAAGTCACTTCCCTAGCTTTGATTATTTGGCACACATATACCAATTCAATTTCACAGTACTCCAGGCTGTGCAAACTGATTGTGCCAGAATTTTGTTGAATTAGCTGAACGTGAAATTCAATGTTTTATTTCCTGGATCAGGGAAATGCCTTTGTTCAGCTAACAGGTGTGTACCTGAAATCCTTATGCGCTGGCTATCAAAATCCCGGTGCCTTTCCTATGTCAACTGGACACCCTTTCCATTCAGTGTAGTTGGGTGCCAAAAGGTCACAGGAGAGGCAAAGGCAGTTTAGTGTTTTTATCAAATTAGTAGGGTGTAGACTAAAAAAAAAAGGCACAACCTGAAAGTTGAGAATTATGTTTCTTTGGCTTACTGCCTGAGGACTCAAGCTGGGGAGGCAGCCTCTTGGACAGCTCTGAGGAACTGCTCCAAAAAGGTAAGGGAGGAGACAGATATATAGGGGTTTTGGCTAGAAAGACTTAGTAGTTGGAACATGAAAAGACTATCACTGCTAATTAAAGAAAACCAGATACTTTAAGTTAATGGATTTAGTGCTTTTCTTTGTATGGGAAAATGCAAGAGTCTGGGTTCACTGAAATCATTCCTTTGATATGCACCTTAGCTATCTAGGGCCTGTATCCTGTTCTTTCCCATCCTGAGTGCCCTCAGGGTGCACCACTGGGGATGGTACAGTGGCTGAGGGCTTGGCAGCCCCTTGGTTTTCATCCTGAGTTCCCTCAGGTCCACTTTCAGGGCAAGTCATGACTGACAGATTGATGGCCACAGCATCCTTTGGTTGATGATATGGCAGGCCACATTTTTCATTCACAGGGGACAGGGATAGGATGGTGAGATCCCTCCACAGATCTCCTACACACAGAAAATGGCCCCTCGTGGCACATTATGATAATGATGCACCCTTACCCCTCACCTCTGCTTCCCCATCCTTTCTGACTTTATGACAGTGCTGGATTAAGCAGAATGCTCCTTCACGCCGTAGGCTTAAGACATGTCCAGTAGCAAGAGACTACCTCTGTTTTCAAGCTTCTTGGGAGAGGAATATATTAACAGAAACTCTAGCCAGTGCACTGTCCTGCATCTGATATTTCTGAGAGAATATAAATCTTTGTTTGTCCTCAGTTGTGCCACATCATCTAACTAATATAATGAGAGTGAGTAGTAATAAATCAGTATTTACATGCAATGCTTGTTTGGGGAAAGCTAGATAAGCCTACAAATCTACAGACACCATTTCTCACTCCTTTTATTGGGCAGGCCTTTTGGATGGGTCCCAAAACACATTTCCTGCTTTTCTATTAAAACAAACATTAATGTTATTCCTGTGAGGTTTTTTTTTCCCCTGATAAGGCTTATCTCATGCTCCTCTTCATTAAGACCTAGGTGTGCTTTTGTGAAAATGCCTACTTTAGCATATGAAATGCAGCCCCCAGCACAACAGGCACCGCTATGGCCTCCCCTGCACACGTGCCTGTGTGCTGAGTCATGTCTGACTCTGTGCAACCCCATGGGCTGTAGTCTGCCAGGCTCCTCTGTCCATAGAATTTCACAGACAAGAATACTGAAGTGTTTGCCATTTCCTTCTCCAGGAGATCTTCCTGACCCAGTGGTCAAACCCAAGTCTTCTGTGTCTCCTGCATTGGCACACACATTCTTTACCACCTACCCACCTGGGAAACCCCTCACATTCGTGGTCTCCAAAAATCTCTCTTCTTCCCTCTGATCCCACCCCTGCCCTCAACATTGAGTATCACCTCCCTCCTAGTAGCAGTGGAGGGAAAAAATGAAACTAAAGAGATGCACTTGAAATGTCTGCAGGTTTTAAAATAAAGCTTAATGTTCAACACTGGCATGCACAGGTGCCCTGCATTTACAGGTCTCATGTGCTTACAGTTCTAAGGCAATTGAAGTACATCTCTGTTCTGCCATTAGATTAGAATATCCTAGATAAACTACATTCATATAAAATTTTTAAAAAAATTCATAGATAACCTAGTACTTTTATCTAAGCTTTGTTTGTTTCAAAGGGATAGGAGTAATGGAAACTTATTGGGTACCAATTGGAGGGCTTCTGGCCCTACCACTGTGGCCTTCGGTATTTCACTTCAGTTCTTCCTGAATTTCTTCACTTGCAAAATGGTGATAAGAGTATCTGCCCTGTACATCTCACAAGGTTGTAGCCAATTTCTCATGTAATAGTGAATGTGTACACAAGGCCCCATAGAACATGAACATTATATTATTTCAGACATCTTCCTTCCCTATCACAGAGGAGCCAAAACTAATTACCACTTCCTATCAATTGGCAGCCAGAGGAAATTGCAACATGAACTTACTATAATCATCAATCTTTTCTGTAGTTTTTTTTATATTTTTAAGACACTGTCCACTTACCAATGGAAAAGGCAATGGCACCCAACTCCAGTTCTCTTGCCTGGAAAATCCCATGGATGGAGGAGCCTGGTTGGCTGAGTCCATGGGATCGCAAGGAGTTGGACATGACTGAACAACTTCACTTTCTCTTTTCACTTTCATGCATTGGAGAAGCAAATGGCAACCCACTCCAGTGTTCTTGCCTGGAGAATCCCAGGGACAGCGAAGCCTGGTGGGCTGCCATCTATGGGGTCGCACAGAGTCAGATACGACTGAAGCGACTTAGCAGCAGCAGCAGCCACTTACCAAGTGAAAGGTACCTTCTCAAAAAGACTTGATGATCCTGTATGTAATTATGATTTACTGGCAAGATTTTTAAGAAAAGATGTTTACTGTGCCTGGCTTAGCCCACCTCTGTGCTTATCTTTCTTGTGCATTAATCACTGTTTGAAGTGCAGTTTATTTACTTTTTAATCTACCTCTACTGTGCCCAAATTCTTCATCTTTGCAGATGTTGATTGTTTTACCCTTTGACAGCTTTCTCTGCTTTTCTAGTATGAGTTGATGTCTAGACAGATAACAGTTATTAAAAGTTTGGGAAATATTGTCCTAGGTGGCCCAGTGTAGAGTTTGTTTAGGAGAAAACATTCTCTGTCTAAGCATAAAAAAATACACACACAACTCATTTGTCTTTAATACAAGATGAAAATTGAGTTATTCATGCAAAGGTCACCAAGAAAATGGAAATATGCAGTAGTAAAGTAACATGAATTTTGGGACTTCTGTTAGGACAGTGCAAAGTAAGTCTTATTGACCATGATATTGTGATAGTCAGTCATTGAAGAGATATTTATTGATGAATTATATTAATTATGTATGCATGCACAACCTTCATAAAACATACTGATCAATTTCCAAACACCCTCAGAGCTGATGCTTGACAGCCACTGAGAAACTTTTTCCTTATTCTCAATTTCTCACCTTCCCCAAGGATCTTTCTCCTGGATGATAGGAGGATGATCCTGGAGAAGACTTCAGGGGACAATCCTGGAATGAGCTGCTTGAGATACACAGAAGTGTTGATCATGCTCAGTTCAGGGGAAACATTGCTGGGGGCTGTCTCATTATCTATTCAATGGAAAAATGAAGACTCTCCTCTGCCCTTTACCATACAGTGCCGCTGTTGAGCTTTAGGGTCATAGCTTCCAGCATGAGATTTGGTATCCAACCCCCTTCTTTGCCTGATGCTTTGCCATCCTTTCCTACTACTTTATTTTTTTTTTCTTTTTTTAGTTTTTTGAATGTTGAGTTGTTTTTTTTTTTAATTAATTTTTTTATTTTAATTGGAGACTAATTACTTTACAATATTATAGTGGTTTTTGCCATTCATTGACATGAATCAGCCATGGGTGTACATGTGTTCCCCATTCTGAGCCCCCCTCCCAGCTCTCTCCCCATCCCATCCCTCAGGGTTGTCTCAGTGCACTGGCTTTGTGTGCCATGTTTCATGCATCGAACTTGGATTGGCCATCTATTTCACATATGGTAATATACGTGTTTCAATGCTATTCTCTCAAATCATCCCACCATCTCCTTCTCCCACATAGTCCAAAAGTCTGTTCTTCGCATCTGTGTCTCTTTTGCTGTCTCGCATATAGAAGACATAAAGAGAACAGCAGAATGGAGTTTTTACAGAGCTAAATGGGGGCAGCAGGGTTTGTCATAGTTGTGAAAACACAGGAGGTAGTATTAAATAGACCTCAGTTCAATTCCATTTCTTCTACTTCCTAGCAGTGGGAACTTGTTGAAGTAATTTAACCCCTTCACATTTACTCAAGCCTGAATTTTTGCACTGGTAAAATAGAAATAGTAGTACCCATATATTAGGATTGTTTTGAGGAATAGATGAAATAGTAATAATAATAAATGTGCTAGGTAGCACAATGGTAAAGAATCCACCTGCCAATGCAGGAGATACAGGTTCAATCCCCCAGTTGGGAAGATCCCCTAGAGAAGGAAGTGGCAACCCACTCCAGTATTCTTGTCTGGAAAATTCCATGGACAGAGAAGCATGACAGGCTACTTTGGGGTCCATGGGGTCACAAAGAGTTGAACACGACTGAAGCAACTTAGCACATGCACAGCATAGTACTCACTTGATTGCTGGTTGTTGTTCACAATGTCATAGTTTTGTTATAATTATTATACTAATAAATAGCAACTTTCTGTCTTTGTGGCCATTATAATAGGTCTCTGGAAAGCTCTGTGGGCCGCAGCTCAGGAACAAGAGTTTGCTAAATTCTTCTCCTTACAAACTCAGACCAAGTTCCTTCTACCTAAGGTGATTATGCCTTCTGTGAATATAGACTGCTTAAAAAGCTAGGTATTGTAACCACTAGGTTCCCAATTATAGACACCAAAGATCCTGAATATTTCAGTTAGGCTGTATCTCTTCTTAATTCCCAAAGGGCAGCCCTCAAATGCTCTAGAACAGTGGTTTTCAAAACTTGTTGAATAGCAACTTACCTCTTTTTCACCCATATGAAATCATACAAAGAGCCATAATATGGAAAACATACAAAAGTTTTTTAAATAAAGTTTTTATTAGTTTGAAATTTTTATATGTTCATGTATATAATATTTATATATATGTATATATACAGTGCAAAAAATCAAACTAGGTGTTAAGGATGACAGTTGTAGTCTTTTATCAATGTAATCTGATTTGTTTTGTGTTTTGTTTTCCACATGATTAAAAAAGTAAAGTTCACATATAGTAATCAAAAATAGTTGCAGAGTTTATCTTAATAACTAATCTAACACTTAAAAGATTATTAATAGAAAAAATTTGCATGGACTTGTATAAGCTACTTAACTTCTCTGAACCTTGGTTTCCATTTGTATAATAGTACCTAGCTCAAAAGTTTATGAGAGAACATAAGATATTGTATGTAAAGATCTTTGAAGAATTTTGAATCACTTCTAATGTGGTGGATGAAACTTGAGCCTATTATACAGAGTGAAGTAAGCCAGAAAGAAAAACACCAATACAGTATACTAACGCATATATATGGAATTTAGAAAGATGGTAATGATAACCCTGTATGCGAGACAGCAAAAGAGACACAGATGTATAGAACAGTCTTTTGGACTCTGTGGGAGAGGGAGAGGGTGGGATGATTTGGGGGAATGTCATGGAAACATGTATAATATCATATAAGAAACAAATCACCAGTCCAGGTTCGATACAGGATGCTTGGGGCTGGTGCACTGGGATGACCCGGAGGGAGGGTATGGGGAGGGAGGTGGGAGGAGGGGTTCAGGATGGGAAACGTGTGCACCCGTGGCAGATTCATGTTTATGTGTGGCAGAACCAATACAATAATGTAAAGTAATTAGCCTCCAATTAAAATAAATAAATTTAAATTAAAAAAAAAGAATTTTGCAGACTTTTCAGAATGCCTGGAACATAGCAAGCAATTAGTATATACTAACTTGCACTGCTGTGATCACCACCAGCAGCAGCATCTGCTTGAATTCCTTAAATCATATAGTGATAGAATTATTCAATATATTCCTTAGGTCCTTGCATCTTCTCTGTTTGGTAGGAAATACCTTTTCCAATGTATCTTACAACATCATAAAATGCTTCATTTTAAATGTCCATCTCTGTCAAATACTCACTCTAGGTTCTATAGTACAGCGGTCCCCAATATTTTTGGCACCAAGGACTGGTTTCATGGAAGACAATTTTTCCACAGAAAGGGGTAGGGGGTGGGGATGATTCAAGCACATTACATTTATTATGCATTTTATTTCTGTCATTATTACATTGTGCCATATAATGAAATAATTATACAACACACCATAATGCTTGATTAGACCATCAGGCTTTAGACTCTCATGAGAAGCACACAACCTAGATCCCTTGCATGCACAGTTCACAGTAGGGTTCATGCTCCTATGAGAATCTAATGCTGTTGCTGATCCTGACAGAAGGCAGCACTCAGGCTGAAATGTGAGTGATTGGGAGCGACTATAAATACAGATGAAGCTTCACTAGTTCCTGCTGTGCGGTGGCCTGGTTCCTAACATGCCATGATCCGGGACCAGTTTATGGCCCTGGGTTTGGGGATCCATGCTATAGTACACAGTTTGGAAAGCACTGGTCTAGACATCTTATTAGGTTTCTGTAAAGTCTTGTCTGACAGATTATGAGCTCTTCAAAAACAGAGGCTATAGGTAGGTAGATAGATACTTTTTTGGCCACATTGCATAGTATGCAGGATCTTAGTTCCCTGACCAGGGATTGAACCTACACCTTTTGCATTGAAAGTGCAGAGTCCCAACCACTGGATCACCAGGGAAGTCCCCAGAGGCTATATTTTATTTATCTGTGTATTCTTTATAATGCCTAGGATAGCAGATGTTCAAAAACTATTTCTTGTATTATATTCAAGTTCACTTCACTGGACTTGAAAGAACATCCCATCACCCCTAAACCCCTTCCCACATAAAATTAAATTTTCTTCTTGGTCTTCCACTCAATTTTATCCAACATTGGTATTCTTTTATTATCTCCTTAATTAAGGGTCCCAACTTTTACATAGGTAAGAAGATCCTTAGCTTCTCAGTTAGAACCTTCAGATTTTGAAGGACTTAATATCCACTAAAGAAAGAAAGCAAGTTACTCCTGTTCAACAGTCACTAAGAGGTCACTGGCCCTCCTTCTCAAACCACAGTTTGGGGCCCTCCTGAGAGCTTGCATTTTAGCATTAATCTCTCATAGGAGAGGCAAGAAACATTTGATTTTAGGCTTGACATTTTCTGGTTGTAAAAATTACTTTTAGCAGCCATCTAAAAGTCATTAGCAGTCATTGCATAGTCAAAGCCATTTGATTACATATAATTCACTGCTAGAATTGAGGTTTCTGGTACTAAAATCACAGATGCCTTAAACCCTTGATTGTTGTTGTTCAGTCGCTAAGTCATGTCCAACTTGTTGCAACCTCATGAACTGCAGCATGCCAGGCTTTTGTGTCCTTCACTGTCTCCCAGAGTTTGCTCAAACTTATGTCCATTGAGTCGGTGATGCCATCCAACCGTCTCATCCTCTATCACCCCTTTCTCCTCCTGCCCTCAATCTTTCCCAGAATCAGGGTCTTTTCCAATGAGTCAGCGCTTCACATCAGTTGACCAAAGTATTGGAGCTTCAGTATCAGTTGTTCAATGAATATTCAGAGTTGACTTCCTTTAGGATTGACTGGTTTGATCTTCTTTCTGTCCAAGGGACTCTCAAGAGTCTTCTCCAGCACCACAATCGAAAGCATCAATTCTTCAGCACTTAACGTTCTTTATGGTCCAACTCTCACATCTGTACATGACTACTAGCTATATATTAATACCACCTGTACTTAAAAATCCATCAGGCAAATTTAGGCTGCCATTCCTTACAGAGATGACTGTTGCCTTCCTTTCTTCCACAATACCCTGTAACCACAATCATTACCACCACCACGATCAGTCCTTGCCCTCAAGGAGTTAAATATCTAGCAGACACACAAACAGATTTCCATTGCATTTATTGCATAACATTCTACTTGGGCTTCCCTGGTGGCTCAGATGATAAAGAATCTGCCTACAATGCAGGAAACCTGGGTTCGATCCCTGAGTTGGGAAGATCCCCTGGAGAAGGGAACGGCTACCCACTCCAGTATTCTGGCCTGGAAAATTCCATGAACTGTATGGTCCATGAGGTCACAGAGAGTCAGACACGACTGAGCAAATTTCACTATTTGAAATATGCAAAGAATATAATGAAAGCAAAGAGAAGAGAAGCACTTAATTAAGTCTCCATGCTGCTGCTGCTAGGACATCCTAAAAGATAGAAAAGAGTTTTCCAGGGAAAAAGGTGAAGATGGAAAGAAAGACTAAAGCAGAGGTTGCTGAACTGAGCATAGAACCAAGGCAAAAGCCAGCCTAGTGTGTTTGGAAAACTCTAAACAGTTCAGTGTTAGAAAAGCACCATGTGCCAGGTAGAAATCAATGAAAACAAACCCAAGATAGGCAAGTGCCAGATCAAGAAGGATCTTGAATAACATAGGAAGCCTGAAATGTATCATCTAAGTGATAATGATTTGCTTGAAAATTCTAGCATAAAGGTGGATACTAGGTGCCTAGTAGAATGATTGGGTGACAGTTTTTCTGAGTTGTACAGTGAGTAAAAAGTGATAAGGGCAGGAACCAGGGCAAGAATTGTAGAAGTGGAGTGGAAAAAACATATTCACAAGAGATATTTTGGACATAAAACTGATAGTATTTTTTCATTTGGTGCACATGGGATAAGAAAAAGATGAATTACTCAGGAAACCTCACATCTTAGGTGTCTAGTGATGGCAATGATTGATTCAATACATGAAGAGGGAGAAATTTAGGAGGAATTAGACTTGACATCAGTTTGGGATGTTTTAAGTTTGAGGTGCCCAGTGTCCGTTGATCCGTGCAAGTGGAGATAACCATGAGACAGTTGGATGTACTAGTTCTTGGTAGAGGTTTGATGTTTGAGATACGCAGAGGATGAGATGGTTAGATAGCATCACCAACTCAATGGACATGAATCTGAGAAAACTCCAGGAGATAGTGAAGGACAGGGAACCTGGTGTACTACAGTCCATGGAATCGCAAAGAATCTGACACAACTTAATGACTGAACGAAAAACAATATATACATATACATATATATATATATGTAAATAATGGATATAATGATGGTAGTTCAAACTATAAGAATGGATGAGCTTACTCAAGGAAAACATTTAGAATAAAAAGAACAGATCTGAGAATAGAACACTGGTACAACATTAATATTTAACAAATGTTTCCTGTCCATGCTAAATATAAGAGGGCCCTGACCTCAAGCACTTTACAACATACTTAAAGATAATACTGGATTTCAAACTGTTCCTCAAAGTGCCAGGGTTCTGAGAAGCTCTGTTGAGGCTGCTGCAAGGAAGAGGCTGTGCAGCCACTTCACTCATGCTAGAACATGCTTCACTAGCTGCATGCTTAACTAGAGCACCTTCATTTCTACTCTGGGTAGGGGTGAGCAAGGACCTTACTGTTAAAAAAAAAAGAGCATTTGGCAAACACTTCTCTAAAGGACTGATTTAAATATAATCAAAAACCAAAATATGTGGGATTAATTTAATGGCTCAAACTCTACTTTTGGTGAAAACAAGGAATGAGATCAGCATTTAAAAATTGGTAATGATATATGGCCAGTGTTCAGTTCTGTGTCATTCACTTCAACATCATTAAATCATCACATATTGCTAAGCGTGAGCCAATAGATGGGAAATTGGAATTTATATTTGTTAGGAAATGCCTGCCAGATGAGGTATTGGGTACTGAGACAAGGCTAAATAATGAGACAAGTCTAAATAAAAGATTCTTAAATAGTGTGCTCTTGAGTTTGGATATGATCAAATGAGCAATTAGAAGCCATTGTTCTTCAGTGGGCTTCTGCCATTCAACCTTTTCACTAATCACATATGACTCATGGGGTGAATTGATAATCACCATTACTCAGTGATGAAATTTCTACAAACTAAAACTTTTGGTAGTTTGATGGTCAATGTTTCTTCTGAAAACCTGGGAAAGGATAATCTACATATGAGGATGATAGCTTCTGTCTCTCCTCCATCCCATGCCAATAATTAAGCACTAACTTTTATCAGGTTTATGAGTTATCAGCAAAGGAAGTAAATTTCTGGAAGTCAAGCATATAAAGATTATTAATGTTATAGTTCTGATTGGAATGGATTAATAATGTTTAATTTTATTTTATTTTTAAACTTTACATAACTGTATTAGATTTGCCAAATATCAAAATGAATCCGCCACAGGTATACATGTGTTCCCCATCCTGAACCCTCCTCCCTCCTCCCTCCCCATTCCATCCCTCTGGGTCGTCCCAGTGCACCAGCCCCAAGCATCCAGTATCGTGCATCGAACCTGGACTGGCAACTCGTTTCATACATGATATTTTACATGTTTCAATGCCATTCTCCCAAATCTTCCCACCCTCTCCCTCTCCCACAGAGTCCATAAGACTGTTCTATACATAAGTGTCTCTTTTGCTGTCTCGTACACAGAGTTATTGTTACCATCTTTCTAAATTCCATATATATGCGTTAGTATACTATATTGGTGTTTTTCTTTCTGGCTTACTTCACTCTGTATAATAGGCTCCAGTTTCATCCACCTCATTAGAACTGATTCAAATGTATTCTTTTTAATGGCTGAATAATACTCCATTGTGTATATGTACCACAGCTTTCTTATCCATTCATCTGCTGATGGACATCTAGGTTGCTTCCAGGTCCTGGCTATTATAAACAGTGCTGCGATGAACATTGGGGTACTCGTGTCTCTTTCCCTTCTGGTTTTCTCAGTGTGTATGCCCAGCAGTGGGATTGCTGGATCATAAGGCATGTCTATTTCCAGTTTTTTAAGGAATCTCCACACTGTTCTCCATAGTGGCTGTACTAGTTTGCATTCCCACCAACAGTGTAAGAGGGTTCCCTTTTCTCCACACCCTCTCCAGCATTTATTACTTGTAGACTTTTGGATCGCAGCCATTCTGACTGGTGTGAAATGGTACCTCATAGTGGTTTTGATTTGCATTTCTCTGATAATGAGTGATGTTGAGCATCTTTTCATGTGTTTGTTAGCCATCTGTATGTCTTCTTTGGAGAAATGTCTATTTAGTTCTTTGGCCCATTTTTTGATTGGGTCATTTATTTTTCTGGAGTTGAGCTGTAGGAGTTGCTTGTATATTCTCGAGATTAGTTGTTTGTCAGTTGCTTCATTTGCTATTATCTTCTCCCATTCTGAAGGCTGTCTTTTCACCTTGCTAATAGTTTCCTTTGATGTGCAGAAGCTTTTAAGGTTAATTAGGTCCCATTTGTTTATTTTTGCTTTTATTTCCAATATTCTGGGAGGTGGGTCATAGAGGATCCTGCTGTGATGTATGTCAGAGAGTGTTTTGCCTATGTTCTCCTCTAGGAGTTTTAGAGTTTCTGGTCTTACGTTTAGATCTTTAATCCATTTTGAGTTTATTTTTGTGTATGGTGTTAGAAAGTGTTCTAGTTTCATTCTTTTACAAGTGGTTGACCAGAGTTCCCAGCACCACTTGTTAAAGAGATTGTCTTTAATCCATTGTATATTCTTGCCTCCTTTGTCGAAGATAAGGTGTCCATATGTGCGTGGATTTATCTCTGGGCTTTCTATTTTGTTCCATTGATCTATATTTCTGTCTTTGTGCCAGTACCATACTGTCTTGATAACTGTGGCTTTGTAGTAGAGCCTGAAGTCAGGTAGGTTGATTCCTCCAGTTCCATTCTTCTTTCTCAAGATCGCTTTGGCTATTCGAGGTTTTTTGTTTTTCCATACAAATTGTGAAATTATTTGTTCTAGCTCTGTGAAGAATGCTGTTGGTAGCTTGATAGGGATTGCATTGAATCTATAGATTGCTTTGGGTAGTATACTCATTTTCACTATATTGATTCTTCCAATCCATGAACATGGTATATTTCTCCATCTGTTAGTGTCCTCTTTGATTTCTTTCACCAGTGTTTTATAGTTTTCTATATATAGGTCTTTAGATTCTTTAGGTAGATATATTCCTAAGTATTTTATTCTTTCCGTTGCAATGGTGAATGGAATTGTTTCCTTAATTTCTCTTTCTGTTTTCTCATTATTAGTGTATAGGAATGCAAGGGATTTCTGTGTGTTGATTTTATATCCTGCAACTTTACTATAGTCATTGATTAGTTCTAGTAATTTTCTGGTGGAGTCTTTAGGGTTTTCTATGTAGAGGATCATGTCATCTGCAAACAGTGAGAGCTTTACTTCTTCTTTTCCAATTTGGATTCCTTTTATTTCTTTTTCTGCTCTGATTGCTGTGGCCAAAACTTCCAAAACTATGTTGAATAGTAATGGTGAAAGTGGGCACCCTTGTCTTGTTCCTGACTTTAGAGGAAATGCTTTCAATTTTTCACCATTGAGGATAATGTTTGCTGTGGGTTTGTCATATATAGCTTTGATTATGTTGAGGTATGTTCCTTCTATTCCTGCTTTCTGGAGAGTTTTGATCATAAATGGATGCTGAATTTTGTCAAAGGCTTTCTCTGCATCTATTGAGATAATCATATGGTTTTTATTTTTCAATTAATTTTCAATTAATAATGTTTATACATTTAAAAAGTTAAAAATGTGCTTCTGCAAGTCATTATTTTTCTTTATTAAAATAAGGTATAATTGGTCAATTAAAAATAAAATAATTGTGCTTATTTATTGAATTATTATCCTGAAAGCTCCCAGATTCCCCTCCATTGGTGGAAATCCTGTATTCTAGTCAATTAAATAGAACTTATTTATTAGAAATGAGCAATGTATTTATTGAAATAAGAAATGCAGTGACTGGTTAAAATAATACCTCAGGCCACAAGTGAAGAAAGAATTGGTAAGCTAGAAGAAAATCTAGAATTACCTACAATAGAGACAAAAATACAAGGAGATAGAATATATTTTTAAAAATAGAGAGAGATGGAGTACAGAATGTGAACACTTGAGTTATATCTAATTAGTGCCTCAGAAGGAAGAGTAGAGGAAATTGAAGAGAGGCAATATTTGTAGATATAATCACTGAGAATTTTACAGAACTGCTGAAATACATGAATCAGCATATTCAGGAAGCACAACATATACCAAACAGGATGATGGAGAAAGAGACAGAGATAGAAAGTTAGGGTTGGAAAGAGAAAGAGTGAGAGAGAATCCTAACCTAGGCAAATGTAGTGAAACTTCTAGGACCCCATCAACAAAAAGATCTTAAAAGCAGAAAGATCACTTACAAAGGAATTGCAGTTAAACTGGTAGCAAATCACTTACCACTCAAAATGGAATGCAAAGTTTAATACTAATGCAAGAAGAAATTAACAAATCTGTCATCTTACAGGAAGATTTCAAAGCATCGCCCTCAATTATTGATACTATACTTAAAGCGGCTTCCCTTGTGGCTCAGCTGGTAAAGGATCTGCCTGCAACGCAAGAGACCTGGGTTCAATCCCTGGGCTGGGAAGATCCCCCGGAGAAGGGAAAGGCTACCCACTCCAGTATTTTGGCCTGGAGAATTCCATAGACTGTATAGTCCATGGAGTCCCAGAGTCAGATATGACTGAGCGACTTTCACTTTCACTATCCTTAAAGCAGATAAAAAATTAGAAAAGCTATAGAATATTTGAACAATCTAGTTAATCAACCTTGATATAATGAATGTATTAATATATAGAACACTGTACCCAACAATTAGAGAATATACATTCTTCTCAGACACACATGAAACATACATGAAAGTTGACCATGTCTTGTGCCCTAAAGCAAATCACAACAGAATTCAAGAAGTCTGTATCTACAGAGTATGTTTTCTAACCACATTGAAATTAAGTTAATCAATAACAAAATATTTTAATCCTCTTGCATTTAGACATTAAAATCACACATTAAAAAAGTAATCATAAATGCAAATTAAACATTGAAACTGAATTATTAAAATTCCACATATCAAAACTGTGGGATATAGTAAAAGGTATATAGAGAAGAAAACATACAGTGTTCAATGCTTATAACAATGAAAGGCTGAAAATTAATAGTATAGTCCCTTAAAAGAAGTTATAAAAAATAGAATAAATCTAAAATGTTGAAGAAAATTAAAATATGAGCAGAAATTAATGAGATAGAAAATAAAGATGCAGTGGAAAGCATCATTAAAATCAAAAGTTGATTCTTTGAAAAGAATAATAAAACTGAAAACCTCTGACAGAAGAATAAGGTCATAATCAAATAATCAATATGAGTAACTTTTTTAAAAAAAGAAGATAAAAATACAGATGTAATAGATAATCAAAAATACAAAAACGAGGCTTTTCTGGTAGCTCAGTGGTAAAGAATCTACCCGCCAATGCAGGAGACACAGGTTTGATCCCTGTTACAGAAAGATCCCACATGCCATGGAGCAACTAAGCCCGTGCACCACAACTACTGAGCCTATGTTCTAGAGCCCAGGAGCCGCAGCTACTGAGACCACATGCCACAACTACTGAAGCCCATGTGCCCTATAGCCCGTGCTCTGCAACAGAAGCCACTGCAATGAGAAGTCTGCACACTGCAATGAAGAGTAGGCCCTCCTCACTGCAGCTGGAGAAATGCCCATGCAGCAACAAAGACCCAGCACAGCAAAAATAAATAAATAAAATTATTTTTTAAATATATAATAAGGGTGTTATGCACAACTTTATGGCAGTAAATTTTGATAGTGGACAATTACCTAGAAGGATAATTATATTTTTCCTTTAATTTTTTTATTGAAGGATAATTGCTTAACAGAATTTTGTTGTTTTCTGTCAAACCTCAACATGAATCAGCCATAGGTATACATATATCCCCTCCCTTTTGAACCTCCCTCCCATCTCCCCTTCCCCATCCCATCCCTCTAGGTTGATACAGAGCCCCTGTTTGACTTTCCTGAGCCATACAGCAAATTCCCGTTTGCAATCTATTTTACATATAGTAATGTAAGTTTCCATGTTACTCTTTCCATACATCTCACTCTCTCCTCCCCTCTCCCCATGTCCATAAATCTATTCTCTGTGTCTGTTTCTCCATTGCTGCCCTGTAAATAAATTCTTCAGTACCATTTTACTAGATTCCATATATGTGTATTAGAATATGGTATTTATCTTTCTCTTTCTGACTCACTTCACTGTATAATAGGTTCTAGGTTCATACACCTCATCAGAACTGACTCAAATGCATTCCTTTTTATGGCTGAGTGTATATATACCACAACTTCTTTATCCATTCATCTGTCAATGGACATCTAGGTTGCTTCCATGTTTTAGCTATTGTAAATAGTGCTGCAGTGAACAATTGGATACATGTGTCTTTTTCAGTTTTGGTTTCCTCAGGGTATATGCCTAGGAATGGGATTGCTGGGTCATATGGTGGTTTTATTCCTAGATTTTTAAGGAATCTCCATACTGTCTTCCGTAGTGGCTGTATCAATTTACATTCCCACCAACAGTGCAAAAGTGTTCCCTTTTCTCCACACCCTCTCCAGCATTTATTGTTTGTAGACTTTTGGTGATGGCCATTCTGACTGGTGTGAGGTGATATCTCATTGTGGTTTTGATTTGCATTTCTCTAATAATGAGCGATGTTGAACATCTTATCATGTGTTTGTTAGCCATCCATCTGTATGTCTTCTTTGGAGAAATGTCTCTTTAGGTATTTTTCCAACTTTTTGATTGGGTTGTTTGTTTTTCTGGCATTGAGTTGTATGAGCTGCTTGTATATTTTGGAAATGAATCCTTTGTCAGTTGTTTCACTTGCTATTATTTTCTCCCATTCTGAGGGTTGTCTTTGTACCTTGCTTATAGTTTCCTTTGCTATGCAAAAGGTTTTAAGTTTAATCAGGTTCCACTTATTTATTTTTGTTTTTATTTCCATTCTTCTAGGAGGTGGGTCATAGAAGATCTTGCTTTGATTTATGTCATCAAGTGTTCTGCCTATGTTTTCCTCTAAGAGTTTTATAGTTTCTGCTCTTACATTTAGGTCTTTAATCCATTTTGAATTTATCTTTGTGTATGGTGTTAGGAAGTGTTCTAATTTCATTCTTTTATATGTAGCTGTCCAGTTTTCCTCAGCACCATTTATTGAAGAGGCTGTCTTTGCCCTATTGTATATTCTTACCTCCTTTGTCAAAAATAAGGTACCCATAGGTGCATGGGTTTATTTCTAGGCTTTCTATCTTGTTCCATTGGTCTGTATTCCTGGTTTTGTGCCACTACCATACTGTCTTGATGACTGTAGTTTTGTCTGAAGACAGGAAGGTTGATTCCTCCAGCTCCATTCTTCTTTCTCAAAACTGTTTTGGCTATTTGGGGTCTTTTGTGTTTCTATATGAATTATAAAATTTTTTGTTCTATTTCTATGAAAAATGCCATTGGTAATTTGATAGGGATCACACTGAATCTGTAGATTGCATTTGGTAGTACAGTCATTTTCACTATATTGATTCTTTCTACCCATGAACATGGAATATCTCCCCATCTGTTTATGTAATCTTTGATTTCTTTCATCAGTGTCATAATTTTCTGTGTACAGTTCTTTTGTCTCCTTAGGTTAGTTTATTCCTAGATATTTAATTCTTTTTGTTAATGGTGAATGGGATTGATTCCTAAATTTCTCTTTCTGATTTTGCATTGTTAGTATGTAGAAATGCCATGATTTCTGTGTATTGAATTGAATCCTGAAACTTTGCTAACTTTACTGATTAGCTCTAGTAATTCTTTGATACTATCTTTAGGGTTTTCTATGTATAGTATCATGTCATCTGCAACCAGTGAGAGCTTTACTTATTTTCTGATCTGGATTCCTTTTATTTCTTTTTCTTCTCTGATTGCTGTAGCTAGGACTTCCAGAACTATGCTGAATAATAGTGGTGAAAGTGGACACTCTTGTCTTCTTCCTGATCTTAGGGGCAATGCTTTTGGGTTTTCACCATTGAGAATAATGTTTGCTGTAGGCTTATCATATATGGCCTTTACTATGTTGAGGTAGGTTCCTTCTATGTCCCTCTTTTGAAGAGTTTTAATCATCAATGGGTGCTGAATTTTGTCAGGCTTTTTCTGCACCTATTGAGATTATCATATGGTTTTTATCTTTCAATTTGTTAATATGGTGTATCACATTGGTTGATTTGCATATATTGAAGAATCCTTGCATTCCTGGAATAAACCCAACTTGATCATGGTGTATGAGCTTTTTGATGGTTTGCTGAATTCTGTTTGCTAAAATTTTGTTGAGGATTTTTGCATCTATGTTCATCAGTGATATCAGCCTGTAGTTTTCTTTTTCTGTGTTGTCTTTGGTTTTGGTATCAGGGTGATGTTGGCCTTGTAGAATGAGTTTGGTTGTGAAGGGTAGGCATTATCTCTTCTCTAAATGTTTGATAGAATTCTCCTGTGAAGCCATCTGGTCCTGGGCTTTTGTTTTTTGGGAGATTTCTGATCACAGCTTCAATTTCAGTGCTTGTAATAGGGTTATTCATAATTTCTATTTCTTCCTGGTTCAGTCTTGGAAGATTGAACTTTTCTAAGAATCTGCCCATTTCTTCCAGGTTATCCATTTTATAGCCATATAGTTGTTCATAATAGTCTCTTATAATCCTTTGTATTTCTGCATTGTCTGTTGTTACCTCTCCTTTTTCATTTCTAATTTTGTTGATTTCATTCTTCTCTCTTTTTTCCTTGATGAGTCTGGCTAAAGGCTTGTCCATTTTGTTTATGTTCTCAAAGGACCAGCTTTTAGTTTTATTAATCTTTACTATTGTTTCTTTCATTTCTTTTTCATTTATTTCTGCTTAGATCTTTATGATTTCTTTCCTTCCACTGATTTTCTTTTGTTCTTCTTTTTCCAGTTGTTTAGGTGTAAAGTTAGGTTGTCTATTCGATGTTTTTCTTGTTTCTTGAGGTAGGATTGTATTGCTATAAACTTCCCTCTTAGGATTGCTTTTGATGCATCCCATAGGTTTTGCCAACAAAGGTCCATCTAGTCAAAGCTATGGTTTTACCACTAATCATGTATGGATGTGAGAATTGGACTATAAAGAAAGCTGAGTGCTGAAGAATTGATGCTTTTGAACTGTGGTGTTGGAGAAGACTCTTGAGAGTCCTTTGGACTGCAAGGAGATCCAACCAGTCCATCCTAAAGGAAATCAGTCCTGAATATTCATTGGAAGGACGGAAGCTGAAGCTGAAAACAATACTTTAGCCACCTGATGAGAAGAACTGATTCATTCTTGTAATCTTCTTTATTTTAAGGTCTGTTTTGTCTGATATGAGGATTGCTACTCCAGCTTTCTTTTGCTTCCCATTTGCATGGAATATATTTTCCCATCCTCTCCCTTTTAGTCTGTATGTGTCGTTACATCTGAAGTGGATTTTTTGTAGACAGCGTTATGTACGGGTCTTGTTTTTGTATCCATTTAGTCAGTATGTGTCTTTTGGTTGGAGCACTTAAGCAATTAACATTTAAAGTAATTATTGATGTACATATTCCTATTGCCATTTTATTAATTGTTTGGGGTTGATTTTGTAGATATTTTTTCTTCTCTTGTATTTCTTGACTATATAAGTCTGTTTAACATTTGTTGTAAAGCTGGTTTGGTGATTCTGAATTCTCTTAAGTTTTTCTTGTCTGGAAAGCTTTTTGTTTCTCCATCAATTTTGAATGAGATCCTTGCCAGGTACAGTAATCTTGGTTGTAGATTTTTCCCTTTCAGTACTTTAAATATATCCTGCCTTTCCCTTCTGGCTTGCAGAGTTTCTGCTGAAATATCATCTGTTAAGCATATGGGGTTTCCCTGGTATGTTACTTGTTGCTTCTCCTTTGCTGCTTTTAATATTCTTTCTTTGTGTTTAGTCTTTGTTAGTTTGATTAGGATGTGTCTTGGTGTGTTTCTCCTTGGGTTTATCCTGTATGGGACTCTTTGTGCCTCTTGGAGTTGATTGACTATTTCCTTTTCCATGTTGGGGAAATTTTCAACTATAATCTCTTCAAAAATTTTCCTAGACCCTTTCTTTTTCTCTTCTTCTTCTGGGACCCCCTATAATTCAAATGTTGGTGCATTTGATATTGTCCCAGAGGACTCTGAGATTATCCTCAGTTCTTTTCATTCTTTTTACTGTATTCCGCTCTGCAGAAGTTATTTCCAACATTATATCTTCCAGCTCACCGATTCATTCTTCTGCTTTAGATATTCTACTATTGATTCCTTCTAGAGGTATTTTTAATTTCAGTAATTGTGTTGTTTGTCTCTGCATGTTTATTCTTTAATTCATCTAGGTCTTTGTTAATTGATTCTTGCATTTTCTCCATTTTGTTTTCAAGGTTTTCAATCATCTTTACTATCATTATTCTACATTCTTTTTCAGGTAGTTTGCCTATTTCCTCTTCATTTATTTGGACTTCTGTGTTCCTAGTTTGTTCCTTCATTTGTGTAGTATTTCTCTCCCTTTTCATTAATTTTTTTTTAAGTTATTGTGTTTGAGGTCTCCTTTTCCCAGGCTTCAGGGTTGAATTCTTTCTTCCTTTTGGTTTCTTTTCTCCTAAGGTTGGTCCAGTGGTCTATGTAAGGTTTGTATAGGGCTAGATTTGTGCTTAGTTTTTGTTTGTTTGTTTGTTTTTGTTCTGATGGGCAAGGCTGAGTGAGGTGGTAATACTGTCTGCTGACACTTGGGCTTGTATTTTTGTTTGTTGTTTAGATGAGGCATTCTGCACAGGGTGCTACTGGTGGTTGGTTGATGCTGGGTCTTGTATTCCAGTGTTTTCCTTTGTGTGAGTTCTCACTATTTGATACTCCCTAGGGTTAGTTCCCTGGTAGTCTAGGGTCCTGGAGTCAGTGCTCCCACTCCAGAGGCTCAGGGCTTGATCTCTGGTCAGGAACAAAGATTCCACAAGTGGTTTGTTATGGCATTAAGTGAGATTAAAACAAATATACAAAAACGAGAAACCAAAGATGAATGCCAGACGAATGGCAGTTACAAAATCAGGCAAATAGTAATTAAAATAATGGAATATACATATACACCCATGAGCAAAGCCAAAACAGTCCAACAAAAATAAAGTACAGTAAACCAACCTGGCGAACAAAGGAAATCAAAAATTTTATTTACCAGTTAAGATCAAAACTAACTGAAGCACAAACTGGAAAACAAAACCAACCAAGGTGCCAATTGGGTAATAAAGCAATGAAAACAAAACTCACATATATGTTGAGAGGAAAGGAAAGAAAGAAAAGAAAGAAAGAATAGATATGCAAAGTTAAATAGAGGTAGATGAAGAAGATTTATATATATTAAAAATTAACTGCAAAGGGAAAAGAACAGTACGAAAGGCAAACAAAGGAATAAATGTAGAAAAAATATAGGTTAAAAAATTAAAAGTTAAAATTATAAAAAAGAGAAAAGGAAAAAAATGGAAGAAAAAGAAAAAAGGGGAAAAAAAGGAAAACTCCACAGAACTGCAAAAGCCCAACATAGATGCAGAGGTTTATAACAACAATAAAAAGTGTGACTGAATATACACATATACATATACACCCATAAGCAAAATCTAAACAGTCCAACAAAAAGAAAGTACAATAGATTGACCCGGGGAACAAAGGAAACCAAAAATTTTATCTACCAGAACAAAACCAACTGAAGCACAAACTGGCAAACAAAACTAAAGCAAGGTGCTAATTGGGGAATAGAGCAATGCAAATTAAACTAACAAATATGTTGAGAGGAAAGGAAAGAAAGAATAGATATACAAAGTTAAATCAGTTCAGTTCAGTTCAGTCACTCAGTCATGTCCGACTCTTTGCGACCCCATGAATCGCAGCACACCAGGCCTCCCTGTCCATCACCAACCCCTGGAGTTCACTCAGACTCACGTCCATCGAGTCAGTGATGCCATCCAGCCATCTCATCCTCTGTCGTCCCCTTTTCCTCCTGCCCCCAATCCCTCCCAGCATCAGAGTCTTTTCCTATGAGTCAACTCTTTGCATGAGGTGGCCAAAGTACTGGAGTTTCAGCTTTAGCATCATTCCTTCCAAAGAAATCCCAGGGCTGATCTCCTTCAGAATGGACTGGTTGGATCTCCTTGTAGTCCAAGGGACTCTCAAGAGTCTTCTCCAACACCACAGTTCAAAAGTAGATACAGAACATTTATATATATTGCCATCTCCAAGGGTACTTCCCAACCCAGGAACTGAACCCAAGTCTTCCTTATTGCGGGCAGATGCTTTACCAACTGAGCTATACAATAAAGAAAGCTAAGAACTGAAGAATTGATGCTTTTGAACTGTGGTGTTGGAGAAGACTCTTGAGAGTCCCTTGGACTACAAGGAGATCCAACCTGTCAATCCTAAAGGAAATCAGTCCTGAATATTCATTGGAAAGAGGGATGTTGATGGTGAAACTCCAATACTTTGGCCACCTGATGCAAAGAACAGACTCATGGGAAAACACTCTGATGCTGGGAAAGATTGAAGGTGGGAGGAGAAGGGGATGACAGATGAGATGGTTGGATGGCATCACCGATGCAATGGATATGAGTTTGAGTAGGTTCCGGGAGTTGGTGATGGACAGGGAAGCCTGGCATGCCGCAGTCCATGAGGTTGCAAAGAGTTGGACATGACTGAGCCACTGAACTGAACTGATATATATATATATATTAAAGATTATCTGCAAGGGGAAAAGAACAGTAGGGAAAGCAAACAAAGGAATAAATGTAGAAAAAATAATAGATTTCAAAAATTAAAAATAGAGAAAAGAAAAAAAAAAAAGGAAATCTCCCCAGAACTGCAAAGCCCAACATAGAGGCAAAGGTTTATGATAACAATAAAAAAATGTGACTAAGAAAAAAAGAAAACCTCAAAAGCTTAATTAGATTCCATAATGCCAATAAAATCAGTAACTAAAACAGAGGTGGGGGGAGGAAAAAAAGAAAAGAAAAAACTATCCAAAAGAATCTACAGAATAAGTCAAAACATAAGAATAATAAATGTTTTTCTTGAGTCACTGTTGTCAGAGTCCTTTCCCTTGCTGGGAGTCACAGTTCGCCTCACCTCCCTAGGATGCCCTTTCACACTATGCTGAGAGGACTGGCTGTTTGGGCAGCTTAGATTCTAATCTGGCCCTACTCTTCCGTATTCTTGCCCCCAATGTCCACAGCTATCAGAACTAGAATATTTTCCTTTGTGAGAGCGCTCAGTGACCTTTTTTATATTCCATAGACACAGAGTCTGCCTAGTTGATTGTGTGGATTTAATCTGCAGCTGGTATGGCTGGTGGAAATGTTTTGGGTCTTCTTCCTTAGCCACACTGCCCCGGGGTTTCAATGGTGGTTTTATTTCCACCTCTGCATGTGAGTCATCCACTGGGGTTCTGCTCCTGAGGCTGCCCTGGAGGACTTGGGTTTGCCTCTGTGAGGGCCAGGTGTGGAGGTGGTGCAGCTTTTTGGGTCACAGGGGTTGTGGCAGCACCAGGTACTCAGGGGGGTTGGCGGCTAGGGCAGCAGGAAATATAGTGCTCTAGAAGGGTATGGCAACCAGTGTTGGCCAATATGCTCCAGCATTCTTGCCTGGAGAACCCCCTCCCTGACAGAGAAGCCTGGCAGGCCACAGTCTACAGGGTTGCAAAGAGTTGAACACTACTGAAGCAATCCTGTGCGCATAGGTGCAAGACATTTTTTGCCTGTGGCAGCTCTGTCCCAGTGAAAGTTGAGTGTGAAGGTGGCACAGCTGCTTGGCTTGCAAGGACCCTGGCCGTGCCAAGTGTGCAGGGACACGGACTGCCTCCACTGCAGAAATTATGGCCCTATCAGAGTCTTATTGAGCCTCTTGTAGCTGGCAGCAATCAGAAGGCCTCTTTGGCCAGTCTCTCCATAGCTCCGCCCATTCAGGCCCTTATAGGGCTTCCTTGCCTTATAGGGCTTCCTTCCTTCTCTGTTGTTCAGCGTGTCAGGCACATATAGGGGCCCCCCCTGGCTGGGGTCCTACTCTGTAGATTGGTGTGTCAGGCACTTAAAGGGGCACCGTTGGTGGGGTCCTACTCTGCAGTTCAGTGCATCAGGTGTTTGATGGGCTAGCCTCTCTATTGTTCAGCTGCCAATGCTGGCGTGTGCAGGGAGAGAGGCTATGGTCATGGCTCCACCCCCTACACGTGACTCAGCAGTATCACCTTTCTTCCATGGCTGCCCCACTTTCCTCCACAGGCATTTCCCACCACAGTCTCCTCCCTCACATCCCCTTGATCCGTCTCTCCACAGTCAACAGCAGTCCTTGCCCGGGGATTGCTCCACAATCCCTAAAATCCAGCTCCCAGCCCCTGCACCTTCCAGGGGATCTGTGTCCCTGTCTGGGGTATGTATGGCTACGGCAAGGACTATCTGAGTCTCAATCCATTTAGGCTGCCACAGATCAGCTGTTTCACTCTCAGCCTTAAATGTTTCTCTTCTGACTCAGATAATTGTCCCGATGTAGGGTCGCACCCCTGCTTCAGTTCCCCCACCCGCCGAGGGCAGGTCCAGTTCTACTAACACTCCTGTTTTTCCCCCTAGTTCCTTTGTCCTACCAAGTTTTGTGTGGGTCTATTTATTCTTTTTCTCTGGTCGAGTACTTCTGTCCACTCTCAGCTGGTGTTCTGCATGCACTTCTGTTTCTGAAGGTGTATTCCTGATGTATCCGTGGAGAGAGATGTACTCCACGTCCACCTACTCCTCCACCATCTTGTTCTTTCCTAGAAGGATAATTATTAAATAAGTGAATTCTGTAGTTAAGAGTTTACCAAAACTTCATAAAGCATATTATTGCAATCTTAAATTCTTCCAGAGAGTAGAAAAACTGGGTGTATTCCCCCAACCCACACAACTCATTTTTTGAAATAGAGATAACTTTAAAAAATAAAATGACAAAAAAATAATGGATAGTTTCTCTTGAGAATGTAGACATTAAAAGCCTAAACAAAATATTAGAGAAATAAATCCATCAGGATATATAAAAGGAGAATCCATCATGATATGTTGGGTTAATTCCAGGAATGCAACTCTAGGACATATACAGGCATACCTTGTTTTATTGTGCTTCACTTTGTTGCATTTTTTACAAGTTGATTGTGGCAGTCCTGCATCATTCAAGTCTACAAGCACCATTTTTCCAACAGTATTTGCTCACTTCATGTTTCTGTGTAACCTTGTGTAATTCTCACAGTATTTCAAATTTTTTCATTATTATTATATTTTATGGTAATATGTGATTAGTGATCTTTAATGTTACTACTGTAATTATTTTGGCATTTTAAAGCAATAAAAGGTTGGGTTTTGTTTGGTTGTTTGTTTGTTTGTTTTTGGCTATGCTGGGTTTTTGTTGCAGTGCATGGACTCTTTTTTGAGGCACACAGTCTTCTCTGGTTGTGGTTCATGGGCTCTCAGGCTGTGGTGCTAGGGCTCATTAGTTGTGGTGTGCAGGCTCTCTAGTTGTGTGGAGTGTGGGCTCAGTGTTGTAGCCCACAGGCTTCTCTAGTTGTGGCAAGCAGGCTTGGTTGCTGCACAGCATATGGGATGTTAGTTCCCTGACCAGGGATCGAACTCATGTTCCCTGCATTGGAAGGCAGATTCTTTACCACTGGACCTGCAGTAAAGTATTTTTGAATTAAGGTATGTACAAACACAGGGAATATGGTCAATATTTCATATTAACTAACAATAAATGGAATATAACCTTTAAAACTAGTGAAGTGCTATGTTGTATACCTGAAACTTACACAAAATTGTACATCAATTGTACCACAATAAAAAATACAATAAAGGAAAAAAATTAAGGAATGTACATTTTTTTAAGACATAATGCCATTGCACACTTGGGGCTTCCCGGGTGGTGCTAGTGGTAAAGAACCTGCCTGCCAATATGGGTTCAATCCCTGGGTCAGGAAGATCCCCTGGAGGCAGGCATGGCAACCCACTCCAGTATTGTTGCCTGGAGAATCCCATGGATAGAAGATCCTGGTAGCCTATAATACAGAGTCAGACATGACTGAATGCAAGAACCCACACATTATTGCACGCTTAATAGACTTCAATAAAAAAAATAGACCATAGTAGAGTGCAAATATAACTTCTTTTTTTAGCCATGCCACAGAGCATGCAGGATCCTAGTTCCTTGATTAGGGATCAAAACCCCATACCTCCTGCAGTGGACATGCAGAGTCCTAACCACTGGCACATCAGTAAAGTCCCCAAACATAATATTTATATGCACTGGGAAACCAAAAAATTTGTGTGACTCACTTTACTGAGATATTCACTTTATTGTATTGTTCTGGAAACAAGCCTGCAAGGTACATCTGTATAAATGTAATTTACCATATTAATAGATTCAAGGAAAAGAAAAACTTATGCTCCTCTCAGTAAGGAGCATTTCACAGAATAGTACATCAATAACTCTCTGACAATTAATTTGATCTCCATAGGGTCTGAAACATTTTTAAAGAAATAATCAATAAATTTTATGTCTCATATTTCAGTTTGGTTCAGTTCAGTTCAGTTCAGTAGCTCAGTCGTGTCGGAATCTTTGCAACCCCATGGACTGCAGCACGCCAGGCCTCCCTGTCCATCACCAACTCCCAGAGTTTATTCAGACTCATGTCCATTGAGTCAGTGATGCCATCCAATCATCTCATCCTCTGTCATCCCCTTCTCCTCCCACCTTCAATCTTTCCCAGCTTCAGGGCCTTTTCCAATGAGTCAGTTCTTTGCATCAGGTGGCTAAAGTATTGGAGTTTTGGCTTCAGCATAAGTCCTTCCAATGAACATTCAGGACTGATTTCCTTTAGGATGGACTGGTTGGATTTCCTTGAAGTCCAGGGGACTCTCAAGAGTCTTCTCCAACACCACAGTTCAAAAGCATCAATTCTTCGGTGCTGAGCTTTCTTTATGGTCCAACTCTCACATCCATACATGACTACTGGAAAAACCACAGCCTTGACTAGATGAACCTTTATTGGCAAAGTAATGTCTCTGCTTTTTAGTATGATGTTTATGTTGGTCATAACTTTTCTTCCAATGAATAAGCATCTTTTAATTTCATGGCTGCAGTCACCATCTGCAGTGATTTTGGAGCCCCCCAAAATAAAGTCTGCCACTGTTTCCACTGTTTCCCCATCTATTTGCCATGAAGTGATGGGACTGGATGCTATGACCTTATTTTTTTGAATGTTGAGTTTTAAGCCAACTTTTTCACTCTCCTCTTTCACATTCATCAAGAGGCTCTATAGTTCCTCTTCACTTTCTGCCATAAGGGTGGTGTCATCTGCATATCTGAGGTTGTTGACATTTCTCCCTGTAATCTTGATTCCAGCTTGTGCTTCATCCAGCCCAGCATTTCACATGATGTACTCTGCATATAAGTTAATTAAGCAAGGTGACAGTACACAGTCTTGACGTACTCCTTTCCCAATTTGGAACCAGCCCATTGTTCCATGTCCAGTTCTAACTGTTGCTTCTTGACCGGCATGCAGATTTCTCAGGAGGCAGATAAGGTGGTTTGGTATTCCCATCTCTTGAAAAATATTCCACAGTTTCTTGTGATCCACACAGTCAAAGGCTTTAGCATAGTCAATGAAGCTAAAGTAGATGTTTTTTCTGGAATTCTCTTGCTTTTTCTGTGACCCAATGGATTTTGGCAATTTGATCTCTGGTTCCTCTGCCTTTTCTAAATCCAGCTTGAACATCTGGAAGGTCTTGGTTCACATACTGTTGAAACCTAGCTTAGAGAATTTTGAGCATTACTTTGCTAGCATGTGAGATGAGTGCAATTGTGCAGAAGCTTGAACATTCTTTGGCCTTGCCTTTCTTTGGGATTGGAATGAAAACTGACCTTTTGCACTCCTGTGGCCACTGCTGAGTTTTCCAAATTTGCTGCATATTGAGTGCAGCACTTTCACAACATCATCTTTTAGGATTTGAAATAGCTCAGCTGGAATTCCATCATCTCCACTAGCTTTATTCGTAGTGATGCTTCCTAAGGCCCACTTGACTTCACATGCCAGGATGTGTGGCTCTAAGTGAATGATCACACCATCGTGGTTATCTCAGTCATTAAAATCTTTCTTGCATAGTTCTTCTGTGTGTTCTTGTCACCTCTTCTTACTATCTTCTGCTTCTCTTAGGTCCATACCATTTCTGTCCTTTATTGTGCCCATCTTTGTATGAAATGTTCCCTTGATAGCTCTAATTTTCTTGAAGAGATCTCTAGTCTTTTCCATTCTATTGTTTTCCTCTATTTCTTCACACTGTTCACTGAGAAAGTCTTTCTTATTATCTCCCTGCTGTTCTTTGGAAGTCTGAATTCAGATGGATATATCCTTCGTTTTCTCCTTTGCCTTTCACTTCTCTCCTTTTCTCAGCTATTTGTATGGCCTTCTCAGACAACCATTTTGCCTTTTTGCATTTCTTTTTCTTGGGAATGTTTTTGATCACTGCCTCCTGTATAATGTCAGAAACCTCTGTCCATAGTTCTTCAGTCACTCTGTCTATCAGATCTAGTCCCTCAAATCTATTTCTCACTTCCACTGTATAGTCATAAGGGATTTGATTTAGGTCATACCTGAATTGTCTAGTGGTTTTCCCTACTTTCTTCAATTTAAGTCTGAATTTGACAATAAGGAGTTCATGATCTGAACCACAGTCAGTTCTCAATCTTGTTTTTGCTGACTGTATAGAGCATCTCCATCTTTGGCTGCAAAGAATATAATCAATCTGATTTCTGTATTGACCATCTGGTGATGTCCATGTGTAGAGTCTTCTCTTATGTTGTTGGAAGAGGGTGTTTGCTATGACCAGTGTGTTCTGTTGGCAAAACTCTGTTAATCTTCACCCTGCTTCATTTTGTACTCTAAGGCCAAATTTGCCTGTTACTTCAGTTATCTCTTGACTTCCTACTTTTGCATTCCAGTCCCCTATATTGAAAAGGACATCCTTTGTTTTGGTGTTACTTCTAGAAGGTCTTGTAGGTCTTCAAAGAACTGTTCATCTTCAGTTTCTTTGGCATTAGTGATTGGGGCATGGACTTGGATTACTGTGATATTGAATGGTTTGCCTTGGAAACAATCAGAGATCATTCTGTCATTTTTTAGATTGCATCCAAGTACTGTATTTCTCTCTTGAAGAGAGTACTCTTCTCTGTCCACAAGAGAGTACTGGACTCTCTTGTTGACTATGAGGCCTACTCCATTTCTTCTAAGGGATTCTTGCCCACAGTAGTAGATATATGGTCATCTGAATTAAATTCACCCTTTCTGGTACATTTTAGTTCACTGATTCCTAAAATATCAATATTCACTCTTGCCATCTCCTGTTTGATCACTTCCAATTTATCTTGATTCATGAACCTAACATTCCAGGTTCCTATGCAATATTGTTCTTTACAGCATCAGATTTTACTTCCATTACCAGTCAAATCCACTACTGGGCATTGTTTTCACTTTGACTCAGCATCTGCATTCTTTCTAGAGCTATTTATTTACTCTTGTCCAGTAGCATATTGGGCACCTACCAGCCTAGGGAGTTCATCTTTCAGTGTCATATCTTTTTTCTTTTCATACTGTTCATGCCTTTTCATTCCTTCCTGTTAATATGCAGATATTGTGAATTTAATTTTATTTAACATTAAAACTGATAATTTCCTTATTAAAAATTATATATATACATATATCTTCATTGTAGAAAGTAAAAAAAAAAATACAGAAAAGCACAAAGAAGAACATTATCCATAATTCCACAACCCCTAACATTTTCGTGCATATCCTTCCAATAGTTTTGTTTGTGTGTGTATTTATGTAATTTACATGAATGTGACTATACTGTGCACTCTACTCTTTTGTAACCTCTTATTTGCATTTATCAATCATAAATATTTGTCATGACACATCCCTAACAACTCTATACATTATCATTTAGTGGCTGTATTGAATTATATCAAATGACTATTGTTGTTCAGGGGACATGAGACAGCAATTTCACCCTGCTATACTTGGAGCCCAGATAGAAGGCATATTCCTTCTATCATGCCTCTGAGATGCAGCTCTAGTCTTGAGCTAAGGGAAGAAAATAAGAGGGCTATGAAAATCTGGGAATGACTATTAACATGCTGATAATTTAAGCAACTTATTCCAAGGTTTTGAAATGATTTAATGAGACAGTACCACCTGTATGTGGTTTGTATGACTAAAGCCTTTATGCCATGCTGTGCTTGGTTGCGTCTGACTTTTTGTGACCGCATGGTAGCCCACCAGGCGCTGCTGTCCATGGGATTTTCTCAGCAAGAATTCTAGAATGCATTGCCATGCCCTCCTCCAGGGGATCTTTCCACCCCAGGGATTGAACCCTGGGTCTCCTGTGTCTCCTGCATTGCAGGCAGATTCTTTACCACTGATCTACTTGGGAAGCCCATTGTAATAAAGAAATCTTATAGTTTAAGACCCTCTGGAATTGAGAGGAGAGGAAAAGAGAAGAGATAAGAGAAAGAGAGAAGGCAGAATTAAACTATAAACCTAGGGATTTTTATTTCCAAGACATAGTAAGGGCTAAATATTAGCCCTGCAGTAATTGTGGTAGAGAACTCATTTCATGTAGAATTATCATACATGCATTTTCCTAGCAAGCATTATAGTTACTTGCGTATCTTAGGGAGCTCTTTGAGAGTAGTACAACGTCTTACAGAAAATATGAAAATAAACATTACGTTTTCCTTCCAAAAAAAAAAAAATAGTAATCTTTACTAAACTTCACCTCACAATAAACAAGTTTAGTGTTGGTCTTCAGAAAAGAAAGTTTTTATTGGCAGCCATGCAGTCTGGATAGAATGTCTTATAGAAATCATAAAGCATGCCTTGACTAGTAGTCATGATGACAAACATAGAATAGCTTTCGGGCATTGAAAGGAACACAGTAAACTCCCTAAAATTAGCCATCTCCATTTTCTTCCTCAATGTGAAACTGACTTTCCACAACTTACAACTCAGTGTGAGCTTTATGTTAGACAATTAGAAAAATAGAATGGGCTGAGAAGTTGGAAGTTTCTCCATTATCTGTGTTTATATACTTGGATGGACTTTTCCATGGTTCTTTTTCATTATCAAACTTTCAAAATGGTTAATAATGAAAGATGTTAGGGTGAATCATTGGGCTATTCAATGGTTATTAAAATCTGCTGCCTTCCCTGGGTGTCTCTTCCAGCCCTAGCATTTTGTGTGTTGAAAAGAACATTGCCTGAAGGGGAAACACTTGGACAAATAGTACACTTGGAAACAATCCAACTAAAAACTTTGAGGCATGTTCCTGACCCAAATAGGAACATATCCTATTGTCTTTTTGCCCCAGTTTTGCTTGATTTGTAATATCTGAAGTGTTGCAGTTTTGAATAAGTTGCAGTCCAATTTAAACCAACCTAGACGGTAAATGTACTTTGGCAGTTTATAAATTAGACAGGTCTAGTATTTACAAAAGACATAAAACAGAGAATCTTAGAGAATATTTAAAACCATCAACCAGGGCAGACTCTAACATAGCACATTGAACCTAGTAGGCATTTAGTAAATGCTTGTTAAATTGAACTGAATGGTTTCATAAAACAGTGTTCTCTCTTACTGTTTAGCTAAAACTATCTTCAGTGGCTTTCTATTAGTGAGGAATCCTAGTTCAAAGTCTTTCCATTTTGTAGCCAGCAGTAGTCACCAGCTTTATTTCATCCTACCTATTGTCATTTCTCCTTCACAATGGCCAAATAGATAAAAGGCCCCCCACGCTCTTGACTACCCATACTACAAGAGGAATGCTCTCGTTTCAACTTAACCAAATAGTTCACACCCTTCCACTTACAACCTGGGTTCCACATCCTCAAATTATTCTGCCCTGACACTACCTCCAAAGTACTTGTTCCCACTTTTCTCTTTTGGCTCCCCATCTAGTTTGGCTTATCAAGTATACTTATCAGTTTCTTCATATTTCAAGTTTGTCAGTCTTTTTTTGTCAACTAGATTTTTCACTCCTAGAAATGTCTCAAATCTCTTTTTTCTGGATTATTAACCTAAGGAATGGATCCCTTAAGAATCAGTGGATAGAATTGTATTTCAATGTAATAGATTTCTTTGTAATCCTACATGCTTATTTATTTTTAAAAAATTTCATTGAAATAGAACATACATCCAGAAAAATACACAAATCATAGGGTACAGCTCAATGAATTTTTACAACGTGAACAAAACTGTATAATTAGCACCCAAAATAGGGAGTAAGCAGATTACATGCACTCCAGAAGGGCCCCTCAGGCTCCCTTCCAATCAGAACCTCTAAGGATAACACTGTCAGGACTCGGACACCTTAGGTTAGTTTTACTAGTTCTTAAACTTTAAATGACAAACCTAGATAGTGTATTAAAAAGTAGACACATCACTTTGCTGACAAAAGTCTGTATAGTCAAAGCTATGTTTTTTCCAATAGTCATGTATGGATGTGAGAGTTGGATCATAAAGAAGGCTGAGCGCCAAAGAATTGATTCTTTCAAATTACAGTGCTGGAGAAGATCTTGAGAGTTCCTCAGACCACAAGGAGATCAAACTGATCAATGTCAATCCTAAAGGAAATCAATCCTAAATATTCATTGGAAGGACTGATGCTGAAGCTGAAGTGCCAATACTTTGGCCACCTGATGCAAAAAGCTGACTCATTGGGAAAGACCCTGATGCTGGGAAAGATTGAAGTCAAAAGGAGAAGAGGGTGGCAGAGGATGAGATGGTTCAATGACATCACCAACTCAGTGGACATGAATCTGAGCAAACTCTGGGAGATGGTAAAGGACAGGGTAGCCTGGTGGAGTCCAGTCCATGGGGTTGCAAAGAGTTGGACATGACTTAACAACTGAACAACAACAACAAACTTTAAACTGTACAAATTCACTGTTATGTGTTTTACATTATGCATTTAAAGACTTTATTCTGTCTCCAAAGCCTTCACCAGACTGCTGAAATGTCCATGGCACCCCTGCCCTCACCCATATACACAAACACAAAAAGTACAAAACGCCTGGACAACACCTCCACTCTTTCCAGATCTGGGATTTCTAAGAGTCTGATTCTTTACATAAAATGAGGGAAAATGTGCAAAACTAATAGTAAGAGTAAAGTGATTCGGAATCTGATAATGCCTAAAATAGATGGGCAGTGCCGAAGGTTTGCAGAGATTGATTCATCATTAGTCAGTTCTTGCTGCGAGGGCAGGGTGGGGAGAGTACTTTTTGACTGAACAAAAATGAGCTTTATTTAACTATTTTATCATATATTGCTCATGGCATTGTGTTTTGCCTTTCCGAAATAAGTTCCAGGATAGTCACCTGCTTTGTGGACTGAACTCTCACATCATCTAACACAGGGTCCTGCATGTAAAAAGAACTCAGTAAACATCTGATTCCTTATTTTGTGCTTCAGTTGGCCATCTTGGAACAAAATGTCAGCTAATTAATTCTTTCAAAAAGGTACATCTTTTCTACTTGGCAGTTTTTAAACAAGCTTCAGTGGAATTTGTTTGCTTGGTGTCTGTTGTAGGGAGATATGTTTGCACTGAAGATGAACAATGCTACATAGCCGTCCAAGTATAGGCAGAGGCTGATCTACCCCTAATTATGTTCTTTCACCTAGCATTTTATCGTTCTGAATCTATTCTGTTCATTTGATGTCATTTTTGAGAGCTTACTATGTACACAGCACTGCGGCTGTGGCAGATGAAACAAATATAATACAGTGATCCCCATCATTCTATAATTTAATAACTAGTTTGAGAAACAAGATATGATAGTAAGAGAGCTAAAAAGATGCAAGGCTGACTATATTTAAGTAACCATAGTAAATGGTAAAGACAATACAAATGATTGAATGTAACTTCTCTTTGGAGAGGTTGGAGAAAGTCTCAAAAACAGATCATCACCATTATGTTTGGTTCAGAATTTCTGTATAGGAGAGGCTTAGGGGATAGCAATCTTATTAGAAAGGAGGGCTGAAGGACTTATCTGGAAGTTACATTTACGTTAGAAAACACATAACTCTACTGTAGACTATATGTCTATTTGTGTTAGATCTTAAAGAATAGATGGGGTCTGGCTTGGTGAAGAGGAGAGGGTCTTCTTGGTTGAAGATTAAGAATCTCTTGTGTGTCTAACCACCTAGGGACATAAGGTATAACACATGGTACCTATTCTGAAGAAAGTTGCAACCTACATGGAGAGGAATGATTTATATGCATAGAAATAGTAGAAATACAAATTTCATTACAAATAGAAATAATTTTCAAATAAGGGTCAAGTTCAGGCAATGAGTGATCAAAAGAGAGCATGCTCAGCTTTGCCTTTGTGTTCAGGAAAAGCATCCTGGATCAGATGGGACTTGAGTTAGACCTTGAAAGTCGAAACTGGATAGGCACAAAGAAGAGGGGACCCATGTAGAATGACAATGATTTGTCTTCCCTGATGTCCTGGTCGCATGGAACTCTCTTCTTGTGACTTATTCATGAGTGGCATAATTTTATAAATCTTAAGTGAACAGTACTTTGAATTGTTTCTGAATTGTAAGCCTATTTCCCCAACCAGCCTGTTAAATGGTTACTTAGCATTGTGAGGTGGTGCTGTCCTGAAATAGTTAACAGAGCTTCTATAGGTATCTCACTGCCAGGAGTTCAGGCACTGGGCCACAGACTTTAGATAAGAAAATGTCTTTGTGCTGGAGTGCACTTAACTAGAGACAGCGCCTCTGTCCCGACGCATTTGATGAATTCACTCAATTTGGGAAAACCCAAGCCAGTGCACAGACATTAAGATGAGTAAAGAAAAAGCTCCGTTCACCTTCTTCATTCCAAGGTTGTGAATTCATTCTTGTGAGGCCTTGAGAAGGGAGAGTGGAAAAAGGAGGAGGAGGAGTGGAGGTGGGGGATACAGAGTTTCTGACCTGAATTCCTCAACAGAGGAATGTGTGAGCAGTGAGAGGCACAGGTACAGGCTAGTGCTCTCACATACCTGGGGAAAGCAATTTTTATCCAACCCCCATTCCTCCATAGACAGTTGACAGAATTAACATTAAATGGAGATTAATGTTGGAGAATTAACCTTAATATTAATATTTTCTGCTTTTCTTCAGAGTTTGGGGAATGAGAGAGGGACAGCATGGAAAAGGAGGAGAGACAATTAACATTTTAAAAGACTTACAGAGATATCCAGAATGACAGCATGAATGGTTTAATGCTGGTGAAAGCTGTCCTGGATCTACCATATTTAAATGAGGAATACAAGGAATATGAACTGAGTTTGTTCTGATGCATCATAAAACTGCAAGATGATTAAGTAAGTAAGTGTTAGTCGCTCAGTCATGCCCAACTCTTTGCGACCCCATGGTCTGCAGCCCACCAGGCTCCTCTGTCCATGCTGGAGTGGGTTGCCATTTCCTTCTCCAGGGGATCTTTCCAACCCAGGGATCAAACCCAGGTCTCCTGCACTGCAGGCAGATTCTTTACCTACTGAGTGATTAACTAGGAGGAAAATTGTGGTCTGCCCCCTCTTATTATGGAATCTTTTGGAAAAGCTAGTTAAATGTATCTTGGACTGCCTTAGTGAGAGACTCTTGGAATAGAAGTTAAGTTCACAAAATGCACAACATATACTGGTACAAGGGGCTTCCCTGGAGGTTCAGACAGTAAAGAATCTGCCTGCAATGCAGGAGACCTGGGTTCAATCCCTGGTTTGGGACGATCCCCTGGTGAAGGGAATGGCTCCCCGTTCCAGTATTTTTGTCTGGAGAATTCCATAGACAAAGGAGCCTTATGGACTACAGTCCATAGGGTCACAAAGACTGAGCAAGTAACACATACATACATACACATATACGTACTGTCACAAGCGTAGTGCGTTTGTTCAAATTGTTATGTACACTCTAAGGGAAAATACCAAATATATATAATTCAGGGATTCTAAAAAGGTGAAGGGAATGTGGATCGTGCTTAATCAGATTAACAGGATAAACCAAAGTAAAGTCCATTCTATTTTATCAGATTTAATGCACTCTAGATACTGAGTTCAGAGAAGGCAATGGCACCTCACTCCAGTACTCTTGCCTGGAAAATCCCATGGACGGAGGAGCCTGGAAGGCTGCAGTCCATGGGGTCGCTGAGGGTCGGACACAACTGAGCGACTTCACTTTCACTTTTCACTTTCATGCATTGCAGAAGGAAATGGCAACCCACTCCAGTGTTCTTGCCTGGAGAATCCCAGAGACGGGGAAGCCTGGTGGGCTGCCATCTGTGGGGTCGCACAGAGTCAGATACGACTAAAGCGATTTAGCAGCAGCAGCAGCAGCAAATACTGAGTTAAGGAAAAATCTGAGATACCTATAGTTATAGTTTACACTCATGATTTTTCTTTCTATCATACTTCTCCTTTGAGATTGATGAATACTGTCAGGGGGCATTTGCTCCTTACTTAAAGAATCTTCCTTTTATTGAGGGGATACATTTTATAGTGCACACAGAATCTACTGTCATGGAGGATAGTCTCCCTCAGCCCTCAAACTGATAAGTTCTTCCCATTCTAAATATTGAATCAGAATCTGATGTTCCAGACATAGCATGTGGAAAGCCATGCAGTAACACACATTTAGCCTTTGCTGAGGAGCTGTTTATAAACTTTGCAGGAAAGGGTATTCTTGTCCTTGTTTTTAGTTTTATTTTTCTTTAATGCACCAAGAGACAAAGGCAAACTGTGGTAAATTGGCTGAGGTGGGATGGGATGGTGACAATATTAATACAAAAACAACTCCACTCTTCCACTGCAGGGGGACATGAGTTTCATCACTTGTAGGGTAACTAAGATCCTGTATGATGCGTGGCATGGCCAAGAAAAAAAAAATATATATATTTATATATGAATATATATTTTTATATATTCTATATCAGAACAAACTTCACTAAATAAGCTACATAAATATACCTTCCTAAAAAATTGATAAATGGCAGCATTGAACCCCAGAATTTCTATTCATATATGGATCATTTTAGTGTCAATTCTTTATTGAGTAGTAATACACATTCGATAAAGTACACAAATGAACCTTAGTTGTTCAGCTCAATGTATAAAACGACCTCCTAGATGAAGATATAGAACATTTCCAGAATTGCATTGGACTTCTTTCTATCTAACTTCTGTCACCATTGATTAGTTTTAACAGTTTTTGAACTTCATAAAAATGGAATCATAAAGTGTATATTCTTTTATGTCTAGCTTTTTTGTCTCATCAGATCTATGAGATTCATTCATGTTGTTGCAAGCAGCACTTATGATTAGTGAACAGCTCAGTAATTCTTCAAGTAGATAATGAATGCCTTTCATATTACCAGGCAATGTGCTAGGTGCTAGGAATCCATAGCCTAGTTATATGTGGTTCTTGCCTTCAGGGAACTTTAGAAGGTAAGATGGAAAGATTAAAAATAATAATATAGACACACCCACTTTCTTGTGACTAATTTTTCTGAGGGTTATCTTTCTCATTATTTTGCTTTTAACCTGTCTGTGTCTTTATAGTTAATTGGTAACATTAAATTCATTTAAAGTGTGCAATTCAATAATATTTAGTATGTTCACAGATATGTACAAATCATCACTACCATTTAAGAATATTTTCACCATTTCAAAAAGGAATCCTGGACCCATAAGCAGTCACCATCCCCCATAACCTCATCTGCCTAAATCTCAAGTAACCATTTATTTTCTCTAGAAATTTACTGATTTTGGACATTTCATATAAATACAATCATATAGTATGTGGTGTTTTGTGACTGGCTTCTTTCACTTAGGATATTTTCAAGGTTTGTTCCTTTGTAGCAGGTATCTGCACTTCATTCTTTTTTATGGTTGAATAATATTCCATTGTATGGATATACCACATTTGGTTATCCATTCATCAGTATAAGGGCATTTGGATTTTTTCCACTTTTTTACTATTAGGAATATTGTTGCTAAGAACATCCATGTACAAGTTTTTGTGTAGATATGTTTTTATTTGTCTAGGGTATATACCTAATAGTGGAATTGATGGATCAAATGATAACTCTATACAAACTTTTTAAGTAACTGCCAGACTGTTTTCCAAAGTGGCTTTACCATTTTACATTCCCACAATCAGTGTATGAAGGTTCTAACTTCTTACATCTTCATCAGCTCTTGTTATTGTCTTTTTGATTATAGGTATCCTAGCAGGTGTGAGATAGTATCTCAATGTGGTTTTGATTTCTTTTCCTTAATAGCTAATAATGTTGAGCATCTTTTCATGTGCTTATTGGCCATTTGCATATTTTTGTTGGAGAAGTGTCTATTCAGATCATTTGTCCGTTTTTAATTGGTTGTCTTTTTATTACTGAATTGTTGCTGTTCAGTTGTTAAGTCATGTTCAACTCCATGGACTGCAGCCTGCCAAGCTTCCCTGTCCTTCACTATCCCCTGGAGTTTTCTTAAACGTGTGTCCATTGAGTCAGTGATGCAATTCAACCATGAGTTCTTTAAAAATTCTAGATGCAGTTTTTTATCAGATATATGAATGTCTCTCATTGTCTTTTCAATTTCTTGATAATGTCCTTTAAGATATAAAAGTTTTTAATTTTGATAAAGTCTACTGTATTTTTTCCCTGTGTTGCCCATTCTTTTGAAGTTATAAGAATCCATTGGATTTCCCAGATGGCTCAGTGGTAAAGAATCTGCCTGGCAAAGCAGGAGACATGGGTTTGATCCCTGGGTTGGGAAGATTCCCCTGGAGAAGGAAATGGCTACCCACTCCAGTGGGTAGAGAGCTTGGTGGGCTGCAGAGAACTGGTGGGCTACAGTCTATGTGGTTGCAAAGAGTCAGACCCAACTTAGCAACTGAGCACCATAAGAATCCATTGCCAAAACCAAAGATTTATCCCTGTTTCCTTCTAAGAGTTTTGGACTTTTAACTCTTACATTGAGAACTTTGATTCATTTTGAGTTACTTTTTATATATGATGCAAGGTAAGGATCCAACTTCATTCTTTTGCATGTGGGTATCTAGTTGTCCTATCATTATTTGTTGAAAAGACTTCCTTTTCCTTGACCTACCTTGGCACCCTTGTAAAATATCAGTTGATCAAGATGTGTAGGCTTATTTCTCAATAAAGTCTTGATTCTATTTTCTTGATATAAGTATCTATCCTTATGCCAATATTACAGTGTCTTAATTACTGTTGCTTTGTAGCAAGTTTTGAAATCAGAAAGTGTGAATCCTCCACCTTTGATCTTATTTTTCAAAACTGTTTTGGCTATTCTGGGATTCTTAAATTTTCTTTAGATTTTAGAATTAACTTGTCAGTTTTTACAAAGAGGTCAGCTGGGATTCTTTTTTTTAAAGTTTTTATTTTGTATTGGGGTATAGAAGAAAGTGAAGAAGAACTAAAGAGCCTCTTGATGAAAGTGCAAGAGGAGAGTGAAAAAGTTGGCTTAAAGCTTAACATTCAGAAAACTGAGATCATGGCATCCGGTCCCATCACTTCATAGCAAATAGATGGGGAAACAGTGGAAATAGTGGCTGACTTTTATTTTGGGGGGCTCCAAAATCACTGCAGATGGTGATTGCAGCCATGAAATTAAAAGATGCTTACTCCTTGGAAAGAAAGTTATGACCAAGCTTGACAGCATATTAAAAAGCAGAGACATTACTTTGTCAACAAAGGTCCATCTAGTCAAGGCTATGGTTTTTCCAGTAGTCATGTATGGATGTGAGAGTTGGACTGTAAAGAAAGCTGAGCACAGAAGAATTGATGCTTTTAAACTGTGGTGTTGGAAAAGACTCTTGAGAGTCCCTTGGACTGCAAGGAGATCCAACCAGTCCATCCTAAAGGAGATCAGTCCTGGGTGCTCATTGGAAGGACTGATGCTGAAGCTGAAACGCCAATACTTTGGCCACCTGATGTGAAGAGCTGACTCATTGGAAAAGACCCTGATGCTGGGAAAAATTGGGGGCAGGAGGAGAAAGGGACGACAGAGGATGAGATGGTTGGATGGCATCACTGACTCAATTGACATGAGTTTGGGTAAACTCTGGGAGTGGGTGATGGACACGGAGGCCTGGCATGCTGCAGTTCATGCAGTCGCAAAGAGTCAGACATGACTGAGTGACTGAACTGAACTGAACTGAACTGATAGCCTATTAACAAACAATATTGTGATAGTTTCAGGTGAACAGCTAAGGGATTCAGTCATACATATACATGTGTCCATTCTTCCTCAAATTCCATTCCCCACCCTTCCAAGCTGCCACATAACAGTGTCAGATGAGTTTCTGTTGAGAATTGCATTGAATATGTTGACCTATTTGGGGAGTATTGCCACTTAAAATATTATCTTCTGATGAATGAATATGGATGTTTTCCAACTTATTTAGATTTTCTTTAACTTTCCAAAATGTTTTATAAATTTCAGAGTATAAATTTTGCAGTTCTTTTAGTATATTCTTACACGTGTTATTGTCTTTAATGCTATTGCAGATGGAATTGCTTTCTTAATTTTATTTTCAAATTGTTTGTTGCCAGTGCATAGAAATACAATTGATTTTCATATATAGATATTGTATCCTGCAACTTTGCTGAACTCTTTCCCTAGTTCCAAAGTTTCTCTTATGGTCTGTCCTGGGAAATGTTTCATGTGCACTTGAAACTAAGATGGTCTTTGAACCTGGATCTCAGAGATCAATGTAGGGGTTAATATAACCAATTTATCAGACTAGAGTGACCATAATATTTCCATTTATCAATTACTTATTATATGCCAGGCACTGTGTTGACTGCTTGATACACAGTAAACTAAAGCATTTAATCCTCACAAACACCTAATGAAGTAGATATGATAAAACCAAGATTTAGTAACTTTCCAAAGGTCACATACCAAGTAAGAAGCAGATATAGAATTAAAACCCTGGCAGACATAGTGGAGATGAAAGGGAAATTATATATTATTGTTGGAGTACATTTGAAGACTTCTGAGTAGAGGTAAGATGTGAGCAGACTTGTCTTTTAGCCAAATAACTCTGGCTACTGTATCGGAAATGGATTGGAGAGTACAAAAAATGAGGGCTGAGAAACCAATAGATGCTATTGTTACAACCTAAGTGAGAAATGACAAGTGTATAAAATTAGACAGTAATTCTGGAGGTAGAAATTCAAATTCAAGAGAACAAGAGAAATGTACATATTAGAACAAATATGACCTGATACATTAGTCATAAGGAGAGAGAAAAGGGGGGGGAATCAATAATTGAAAAGTCCCTACCCTACCTTATGCCTCTATTACTGTGTGAAACTGTGGAAGAAAGAATAAGTAATCATATCAGTTATTAATAATAATATCATCAATTGCAAATGACATATATATGTTAGACTGTATACTAATGCTGTTGTCATTAATAACATTAGTGTTGTTGTTTTTAATGATACCCTTGTTACCAATAACCTTTTAAATGAATATGATAATGGTTTACATTTACTAAGTGCTACCTGAGTGCTCCTGACTCATTGGAAAAGACCCTGATGCTGGGAAAGATTGAGGGCAGGAGGAGAAGGGGGTGACAGATGATGAGATGGTTGGATGGTATCACCAAATCAATGAACATGAGTTTGAGCAAACTCTGGGAGATAGTGAAGGACAGGGAAGCCTGGCATGCACATGTCCATGGGGTCACAAAGAGTCAGACACGACTGAAAGACTAAACAACTCAAGTGCTTAGAACTGTTGTAATTATTTTCTTTACATACATTTCATCAATTAACCCCCATAATAGCCTATGCATGTGGGCTCAGTTGCTCAGTCCTGTCAGAATTCTTCGCGACCCCAGGAATAGTAGCCTGGCAGGCTCCTCTGTCCATGGGATTATCCCAGCAGGAATACTAGAGTGAGTTGCCATTTCATTCTCCAGGGGATCTTCCTGACCCAGGGATTGAAACCGCATCTCTTGTGTCTCCCTCCTACATTGGCAGGTGGATTCTTTACCACTGAGTCACCTGGGGAGTCCAGTCGCCTATGAACTAGGTACTATTATTCTCATTTTGCAGCTCTGGAAGCTAAGGTACAGGGAGGTTACGTAACTGCCCCAAGTCACACAACCTAGCCAGTAGTGCAGCCCTATCTACTCTGTAGGTGTAACTATCTTTTGTTTGGTCTGTACAATTTTTTTTTAATTAATTTGTTTTCAACATGTAAAGAGCAAGACAATCCATATTTTAAATAGATACAGATTTTTCAGGTTCATTTAAAATATATGCTAAAATCTAGCTATACTTGGCATGTTTTGCCCACATGGCAATATTCAGCTGGACTTAATGAGTTTCTGCTTTAGACAGGGCATAGGCTCTCTTGGACCTCAATGCTTACCCAGCCTGCTTAACTCATTTATGTTATCTGAATGTACTCATAGGGATATGAGTCCTAGGTGTTAGACATCCCTACAGTTCTCAGGGAATTTTGGAGGGGGACAAACATAGATAAAACAGTAAATATTACAACTTATAACTTAATAATAGACCTACAATTGAAGGCACATTTTAAAGGTATAGGTAAGAACTGGGCATTCTTACAGCAGATGACTTATTTTGAAGAGTGGGTGAAAATAGAATCATAGATGGGGTTGTTCTACTTTGTTGAACATAATACTCCAATAATAGTGTTCACAATGTCCTAGGCATTGAGTAAATATTTATGTGAGTATATCTCTTTGAATCCTTTCAAGAACCCTATGAAGTAGATGATTATTATCCTCTTTTTATGGATGAGGAAACTGACACTCCTACTAGTTTTGTGATTTGCTTAAGGACCCACAGCTACTCAGTGACTCAAGAACCCTGAGCTCCTGATTTCTGGTTCAGCATCCTTTATACATACCTTCAGAAAGAGCTGAAAATCTGGGCAGTTTCTCCATTCTCTAAGGAGAGTTTGTAAACTGAGTAGGTCAGGTGGCTTAGTGGTAAAGAATCCACCGCCTGCCAGTGCAGGAGACACAGGAGACGCGGGTTCAATCCCTGGATCAGGAAGATCCCATGGAGAAGGAAATGCAACCCTCTCCAGTATTCTTGCCTGGGAAATCCCATGGACAGAAGAGCCTGGCAGGCTACAGTCCTTGGGGTCGCAAAGAGTCAGACACGACTGAGTGACTAAACAACAAAAATAGTTCTTTACAGAGTAGTTTCAGAAAGAGCTGAACATCTGGGCAGTTTCCCCATTCTTTAAGGACAGTTTGTAAACTGACGAGGTAATGGTGTTGCAAAGAATTTGCAAGTAGGATTTACCTCAGATGTTTCACAGTTGCCTCTAAATGTCTTCCGAGGAGCTATTGAATAAAAGATGAGACAGATCAGTAGTGGTAAAAGAGATTCCCCCCCCCCAAAAAAAAAAGAGATCCCAAAAGTTAATCAATATCACAGATTGTTCTGGATTGAAATTGATGTTATTGCCTGTGGAAAAGCTCCTAAGTCCAAAGTGTATCCTATCCCCTGTCTATTATGAAGCTCAATAAATAACCTGTGAGTCAATAGAGACCTCACTATTCACTCTGGCCAGGGCATGATCTATGTCTCCAGCCCTGAAGAAATCCAGTTTCTAAAAAGTGATTCAGTTAAATTTTTTTTAATGGCAATTCAGCTATTTATGAACTACTTTATGGAGATAATCCCCTTAAGCTGTAGAGAGCAATTTATACAGGAAAGAATATTAACAACATTCTTGATTCACAGAAGGAAAAAATAGCCTTCTTAAATTTAATCCATATTAATTAAATATATTAACATCTCCATTAGCTTGTGTTCTTAAAACAGTGGATTGACACCATTACCTGGTTAACTGAGTGGTAAGCACAAACTCCCCTGCTGAAAAGTCTCAATTATGCATAAACCCAGGAGATTCCATGCTGAGTTCTTAGTGTGTTGGGTTAGTTAGTGGGTGGGTTCTTGGAATCATTATCAAATACTGAGAGCAGAGAGATTTATAAGACAGAGGACCAGGTTCACCTCTTCTAAGGAGCTCTGAAGACCTCTAGTTGTTGGCAACCAGAAGGTGAGCACACACCAAGGGAAGCAGAGTTTAGAGCAAATAGTGCCAAATCCTTGGAGGATGTTGTTTCTGTACCATCCAGCCTTGATAGCTTTTTTTTTTTTAATTTTATTTTATTTTTAAACTTTACATAATTGTATTAGTTTTGCCAAATATCAAAATGAATCCGCCACAGGTATACATGTGTTCCCCATCCTGAACCCTCCTCCCTCCTCCCTCCCCATTCCATCCCTCTGGGTCGTTCCAGTGCACCAGCCCCAAGCATCCAGTATCGTGCATCGAACCTGGACTGGCAACTCGTTTCATACATGATATTTTACATGTTTCAATGCCATTCTCCCAAATCTTCCCACCCTCTCCCTCTCTCACAGAGTCCATAAGACTGTTCTATACATCAGTGTCTCTTTTGCTGTCTCGTACACAGAGTTATTGTTACCATCTTTCTAAATTCCATATATATGCGTTAGTATACTGTATCGGTGTTTTTCTTTCTGGCTTACTTCACTCTGTATAATAGGCTCCAGTTTCATCCACCTCATTAGAACTGATTCAAATGTATTCTTTTTAATGGCTGAGTAATACTCCATTGTGTATATGTACCACTGCTTTCTTATCCATTCATCTGCTGATGGACATCTAGGTTGCTTCCATGTCCTGGCTATTATAAACAGTGCTGCGATGAACATTGGGGTACTCGTGTCTCTTTCCCTTCTGGTTTCCTCAGTGTGTATGCCCAGCAGTGGGATTGCTGGATCATAAGGCAGTTCTATTTCCAGCTTTTTAAGGAATCTCCACACTGTTCTCCATAGTGGCTGTACTAGTTTGCATTCCCACCAACAGTGTAAGAGGGTTCCCTTTTCTCCACACCCTCTCCAGCTTTTTAAAAATATTAATTTATTTGAAATGTGATATGGAGACAAACCTAGTGTTTTTTCACCATATGTGCTGTAACACTACTCCTGTGTCTCCACCAGGTATGAAGTGCACAAGTATATATTAATAATAACATGCTAAAATTTGTGAATTTCTTAATATAAATAAAGCAGACGTGAGGTTATTTCTTGTATCAGTCATGATCTCAGCAAAAAGCTTATGGCACATTCAAAAGACTAATAAAAGACAATTTAATAAAGCAGCTATTCACAAAAGTGTAAATGTTCTCTGGATATAAAACAGAGTAGAAAAATCTGGACAGTCGATCTGGAGGAGCAAACAGAATGTCTAGCACATCCCCTAACAATGTGTGCTCAATCGCTTCAGTCATGTTGAACTCTTTGTGACTCCATGGAATGGGCTGTAGCCACCAGGCTCCTCTGCCCATGGAATTTTCCAGGCAAGAATACTGGAGTGGGTTGGCATTTCCTCCTCCAGGGGATCTTCCCAACCAGGGATCAAACCTGCATCTCTTGCATCTCCTGCATTGGCAGGCAGGTTCTTTACCACTATCACCACTCCCCTAACAATATGTTAGGCCAATAAATAAACCAAAAATTTCAAGGGCTTAACATAATCAAGGGCCCAGGTTCCTTCCATAAGTAGCCTAAGGCAGAGGTCAGCAAAAAATTTCTGGAAATAGCCAAGTAGTAAATACTTCAGGCTTGTGGGCCATACAGTCTCTGTCACAGCTACAACAACTAGTGTAGCACAAGAGCAACTGAGGATAATACTTAAATGAACAAGTATAGCTGTATTCAAAAAGAAATTATTTACAAAAAATAGGTAGCTGGATTTTGACATTGGACCATAGTTTGCCACCCCTAGTCTAAGGCATCACGTCTTTCTTAGAATCCTCTGCATCTGAGGGAAAAAAAAGAGAGAAGAGAAAGTATGTGGAGGATTGTGTGGGTGGCTTATTACTTCCAGCTTTGCTGTAAACTGTTGTTTCCCAAAGGATGTTCCATGTGTGCAACACATGTACTGGAGACTCTCTTAGGGGGAAAAATGAGGCCATATTCCCAATTTATATGAGGCCAGGTAAACTGGGAAATATGTTTTGTAGATTCCCCCTATGCATTGAGATTTATAATGGGTGTTAGTATATTAAAGGCTCTGAAAAATCCTTTAGTATATAAAATTAAAAAATAAAACTTTGGTAAATGCTGCTTTATAAGGAAGTCACTGATACTCACTTGCATTCTGAGTGAGAGATGAAGGAAGCAGAGTTCCAGGTAATGCTTGTGGTATTATTTTCAGTCCCAGAGGTGCCCATGGGAATTCCTCATGCATAAAAACTTAAAAAAAATTTACTGTAAAGTCAGTAGATGCACATAGTTAAAAGTAAGATTCCTTTTGATCCTTCTCTACCACCTATACCGATTACTTGCTTACTTCAATTTCTGTATATTATGTTTGTAGGTCTATTTCTATGCTCTTCCTCATGCCTCTGGCATGCTGTGCATCAGGCCACCTTCACCTTCAGCTTTAATTTTGATTCCAAAGACATTTGTCTGTTCTATCCCTCACTGTAGTATCTCCAATGCCTAAAATACTATTTGACACATAGTGCGTGCTCCATCGGTCTTCCAGGTGACACAATGGTAAAGAATCCGTCTACTAATGCAGGAGACACAAAAGATGTGGGTTCCATCCCTACGTCAGGAAGATCCCCTGGAGCAGATCCGATATTTTTGCCTGGAGAATCCCATGGGCAGAGGAGCCTGGTGGCTATAGCCCATGGGGGTTGCAAAGAGTCAGACATGATTGAGCAACTGAACACATACAGGCATGGGTGCTCAATAAAGGCTTCATAAATGAAATCTTGTACTGTCCGGTAGAGTAGATTTCCTCTTAGTACCTACAGCTATCTACAGTAAGTCCCCCTACCTACTAATAAGTTTTGTTTTGAGAGCACATTCATAAGTCCAACCTGTTCATAAGTCCAACAAAGTTAGCCTAGGTACCCAACTAACACAATCAGCTATATAGTACTATGCTGTAATCGGTTTATAATAAGTGGCTCAGATGGTAAAGATTCTGCCTGCAATGGAGGAGACCCAGGTTTGATCCCTGGGTCAGGAAGATCCTCTGGAGAAGGGAATGGTTACCCACTCCAGTATTCTTGTCTGGAGAATTCCATGGACAGAAGAGCCTGGCAGTCTGCAGTCCATGGGGTTGCAGAGTCAGACATGGCTGAGCGACTAACACTTTCACTTTCAATACAGAAAAAACAAACATAAAAAAATAAACATTTGTAATCTTACAGTACAGTACCTTAAAAAGTACAGTGGTACAGTACAACAGCTGGCATACAGGGGTTGGCATTTAATGAACAGGGAAGAAGAGCTACTTACTGGAGGAGGGAGAGGAGGTCAGAGATGATAGAGCTGAGAATAATGAGCAATGGGAGATTGAGAGCAAGCTGCAATTTCACTCACGCCTGATGTTAATGGAACACATGTTCACATCTTGGAAAGTTTGCAAGTTGAAGGTTTGTATGTAGGGGACTTAGTGTATTCTCTCTCTCTCTCTCTCTCTCTCTCTCTCTCTCTCTCTATATATATATATATATATATATATATATATATATATATATCCCTATGTATATCTCCAGCCAATAGTCTGTTCCAGTTTCAAGCACCCTCAATTTAGGACAGGTCATTTAGGGTATCAAACACAGCCTCCCTTTTGTTTAGAGCAGTGATTCACAAACCTAGATGGTTATAAAAATCACCCAGGGAACTTTTAGGAGAATGTAGATTTCAAGCTTTCCAGAAATAGAATTTCTAAGGATGGGATCAGAGAATCTGGAACTTTGAAAAACTCAATTCTTATACCTTCAGAAACATAAATATTTAATGAAAGGTTGTTGAGAACCAACTGGGAACAAAATAGACCTTTATTTCATGGAGTTTGTATTCTAGTAGGGGAACCAGCAAGTAAAATAATTAACAAATAAATATATAATATGGCAAGTAGCATTATAGGTGGCTCAGTGGTAAAGAATCCACCTACCGATTCAGGAGCCACAGGAGACGCAGATTCAATCCTTGGGATGGGAAGATCCCTTGGAGAAGGAAATGGCAACCCACTCCAGTATTCTTGCCAGGAATATTCCATGGACAGAGGAGACTCCTAGTGGGCTGCAGTCCATGGGGTCACAAAGAGTTGGGCATGACTGAGGTACTAAGCATCCACATATGCACACAGGTAGCATTAGGTCCTAGGGACAAAAAGAAATAAAACAGAGTAGTGGGGCCCAGAATGTCAGGAATGCATCTAATAATTTAACTAGGCTGGTCAATGAAGAGGGCTGTTTTTTCTCTGATTTCCACTACCTCCCCATTCCCACCATCTCACTCTATACCAGCTTTCACTTTGCTCTTACCAATGATAGCCAGTCTCAAAAATGACACCTAGTGATTCTCAGCTCCTGCCTTTCACATCCTTATGTGGTCATCTCCCACTTTGCTCAGAATCCATCTGTATGACCAAGAGAATATGGCAATGGTGGCAGGGTGTGATTTTCAAGGCTGAGTTATAAAAGACATTTGCCAGGTGCCATGTCAGGAGGACACTCAAGTAGCCCTGTGGAGAGGCCCACATGGGAAGAACTGAGGTCTCCTGTCAGCAACCAGCATCATCTGGTCAATCCTATAAAATGAGCCACCTTGAAAGGGAATCTTGCGGCCCCAGCTGACATCTTGATGGCAGTCAAATGTGAGACACAGGGCCTGAACCACCAAGATAAGCTGCCCCCACATTCCTGACTCACAGAAACTGTAAGACAAAATAAACATTTATTATTTGAAAAGAAACTCAAGTCACTCTGATGCTTCGTTAGGTTTAGAAACTCCAAGTTTCAAGCATTCTTCTCAGCCTTGTTTTCCCTAAGCTTTGACATGAGATGAAAATTCACATGTATGACACAGAAAATATTTGAGTGGCTAGTTCCAAGGAAAGAGACTGGAATATATCTGTGAGAGAGGTAGGAGTCTGTATGTGTATATATACAGATACATATCCAGAATATATATATCCAGAATATATATACACATATCCAGAATATATATACACATATCAATAATATATACACACATATCCAGAATATTTATATACACATATCCAGAATATATATATATATACATGCCCATATTATATATACACATATTCAGAATATATGCACATATCCAGAATATATACAAACATATCCAGAATACTTATATAAACATATCCAGAATACGTGTACACATATACAGAATATGAATGCTAACTCACTTTAGTCATGTTGACTCTGTGAATCTATGGACTGTAGCCCTCCTGGCTCCTCTGTCCATGGGTTTCTCTAGCAAGAATACCAGAGTGGGTTGCCATAACCTCCTCCAGGGGATCTTCCCAATCCAGGGGTTGAACCTGTATCTCTTCAGTCTCCTGCATTGGCAGGTGGGATTTTTATCATTAGCACCACCTGGAAGGTCCTATATATCCTGGATATATGTATTCTGAATGTATATATACACATATACATATATGACATATACAGATATCCTGAATATCTGTATATCCAGTATATATACACATCCAGAATATGTATATACATATCAAGAATATATATACAGATTTCCAGAATATACACATATCCAGAAAATATATACATATTCAGAATATGCATACATACCTGGAATATATATGTATCCAGAATATATATACACATATCCAGAATATATATACATGTGTCCAGATATATATACACATATCCAGAGTGTATATGTATATATTGTATATATATATATATATACACACATATCCAGAGTATGTATACACACACACATATCCAGAATATAAGTGCTATGTCACTTTAGTTGTATCTGACTCTTTGTCACCCATGGACTGTAGCCTGCCAGCCTCCTCTGTCCATGGGATTCTCCAGGCAAGACTACTGGAGTGGGTTGCCATGCCCTCCTCCAGAGGATCTTCCCAACCCAGGGATTGAACCCTTGTCTCTTAAGTCTCTTGCATTGTCAGGTGGGTTCTTTACAATTATCACCACGTGGGAAGCCCTATGTATCCACAGTGTATATATATATATATATATACCTATCCAGAATAGATGCACATATCCAGAAGGTATATACATATCCTGAATATATATACACACATATCCAGAAGATATGTACACACATATCCAGAATAATTATATACACATATCCAGAATATGAATGCTAAGTCACTTCAGTCATGTCTGACTCTTTGTGACTCTATGGACTGTAGCCTGCTAGCCTCCTCTGTTTATGGGATTCTCCAGGCAAGAGTACTGGAGTGTGTTGCCATGCTCTCCTCCAGGGGATTGTCTCCCAACCCAGGGATTGAACCTGAATTTCTTAAGTCTCCTGCATTGGCAGGAATGTTCTTTACTACTAGCACCACCTGGGAACTCCTACATATCCAGAATATATATACACATATCCAGATTTTATACACATATCCAGAATATATATATATGGAATATACATGCATATCCAGAATATCTATACATATCCAGAATATATACATATCCAGGATATATCTATACATATCCAGAGTATATATACATATTTAGAATATACACATATATCCACAAAATATATATATATCCAGAATATATATGCACATATCCAGAATATATATACATATGCAGAATATATATGTATATCAGAATATACATACATATCAGAATATATATACATACATATCCAGAACATATATACACATATCCAGAATATATATACATATCAAGAATATATATATACATCCCAGAGCATGGCTGCAATCCTACAGATAGGTTACTGAGCTAAGGGAACTAGGAAACTCAGGCAACATGAACAATCCAGGAAAGGATAGAGGAATCCAGTTTCTATTATTAATAAGTATATGAGGTGGTGACCAGTTATCTTTTAGATTCTCATGGCACCCTAGCTCTGAAAAAAAAAATTCTATGATATTTTAAGATTTCACATCTGAAACCTAAGCTGAGCTATCTCCAAGGCCTGACTAGAGTACCTGGCACATAATAGATGCTTATTGAGGCTTGCTGGAGTGAACCTAATAGCAGAGTCATCAAACTGTAAGAACTGAGATACAAAATTAGGGCCAGACTGGCAATGACAGTGACCCAGTAATGACTATAGACGAAGGAGTTGAGTTAGGGCTCTTTAAATGCTTCTTCTTTCTCAACTATTATTTAGATTAATCCTAGGGGTTGGAGCCTGGCTGAAGCTGCAGGTGATAAGTAAATGGCCACAAAAGGGAAAACTGCAAAGGCTGGAAACCAGGGAGAGGCCTGACTGGTATAGTAAGATACCTGAAGAAAAGATAGTGTTGGAATAAGTAGTGGCAACTATTCTATACCAGAATACAAATAAGGGTGTTAAAAGCAAGAATTTTCCAAGAATCTCAGATAGCATGTTAAGTTTATAAAATCTCACTGATTCTGATGATAAAAATTCTCTTCCCCAGACAGCTCAGAAAAAATCTTTGGGGATAATATTCTTTTCTTACATTTTCCAGTCAAATTAGTCCACATTCTTGTGATCAGCAATTTGTAGCCCTTAAAATGTTAAGGAGAAGCATACCAGGCATCACAGATTAGTAAGGTTCCCCAATGAAGTAGATTGTTACACCTGCCCACACAGGTCAGCATTTTTCATTACATGCCAAATGTGGGGGGAAATTCTCCCTAATTCCTGAGACAAGCACCATCAAAAGGATTGAAAATTCTACAGCCCAAATCATTCACATCTTAATCTCTAGAGATGCTCTTCTCTTTCAACCTAACTGAGTGAAGAAGGCACTTCCCTGGAGATGGCAATTAGATTAAAAAGCCCAAGCCTTTCCCTTGATTACTTAAAATGATACTAAGTCCTTGAGCTAACTTAGATGGATGGTAATGGTTTCCAGGGGACAGACAACTTCAAAAAGATAACTTCATTGCACTTTCTTTCCAGTTTACTTACTTAACACATTGAAAATACTTTTGGAAATTTTATTAAAGAGGCGTGAGCGTTTTTAAAATGGATCAGAGAACTCTCTCCTGATTTTGAATAGCTGAATGAAATTCTGCCAAGTGCTAATAATAATAATCCTTCTGTGTTATGGTTGGTCAACCCTTACTCCCACCCTAGAGCAAGCATGAGGTTCTAATCAGTATAATGAATGAAGTAGTTATTAACATTTCGGAAAAAAACACCCAAAATTGTTGCTCTTTTGTGAATTATACTGGTAGATTGTAGCTCTTTTTCTTTGGTCAGACTGTTCATCCAAGGACTTTGTGATTAAAAAGGCAGGAGGTTATTTACCAAATGAATAAATGAGGGGGCTGTTTAGTAAAGAATTCAGTTACCACTGGGAACCTTCTCTCTGTATTGAAAATAGGATTTGATTTATACCCCTTGACAATTACTTTCCAAAACTGAAATGTCAAGGACACCTGCATGTTAGGGACCGTCCTATTAGTGATTTATGAACAGTAAACAAATGTGTAGCGTTTCCTTGCTGGGTATATATTCATCAGCTAAGGTTAGCACCACCCCCCTGTCCCTCGTCCCTCAAGTCACTTAACCTGGATGTCTCAGTTTCCCAGTTGTTCAAGTATGGAATAATGATACTTTCCTACCTCAAAAAGGTCTTTTGAGAATGAAGCAGTTAGTGAGCTGCTTCAAAGATGAACTGCCTTGTTTTCATAATTTCTTTGCTTCTAGTCTGGCTCACTCACTACAGCAGTTAAATATATGTGGTAAACACATTATGTTTGGTTTTCACGTAACCATACGGTCTTGAAAACAAAATTTGCTTGAGATATTTTCCCACTTCTCTGCCTTTAGTCTGTGTGGGACCTGAGGTTAATTAGCACCCACAAGCTCTTATCTGCACCTTTTTGAAGGACTAATTAGTGTATATTTTGTCAAATTCTAATGAGAAGTGATAAGGAGTCTTTTTACCTGGTTTTCTTTTCTCTCAGGGGGAGATACATTATTTTAGCCAACATTTGTTTTTTCCAAGGAGACAATATTTGTTGATTTAACCTATGTTTACTAAGCACTTTTAAGGCCTGTGGGGATATGGAAGGATACAAAAGAGCATTTTTAAAAAGAGCTAATGGATCTGAGAAGGTTGCTGCTGCTAAGTCACTTCAGTCGTGTCCGACTCTGTGCGACCCCATAGACGGCAGCCCACCAGGCTCCCGTCCCTGGGATTCTCCAGGCAAGAACACTGGAGTGGGGTGCCATTTCCTTCTCCAATGCATGAAAGTGAAAAGTGAAAGTGAAGTCGCTCAGTCGTGTCGGACTCTTCACGACCCTATGGACTGCAGCCCACCAGGCTCCTCCGTCCATGGGATTTTCCAGGCAAGAGTACTGGAGTGGGTTGCCATTGCCTTCTCTTGAGAAGGTTAAGCTAGTTATAAAAAACAAATTGAAAGCCACAAACATTATGCATATGTGAGAAGGGACTGTCCAGTAAATGAGCAGTGAAGTGGGCACAAGGTGACAGGTTTGACTGATGTAGAGGTCTTGCTTTGGATAGTAATGAGCAAGATGAAATGTGTAGGATGGACTTCGGAGGGACGTGTAATGGGCTTTATCATGGAAGGAGAGCTTAATCAAGGAAGAGGGTGGGGAAATGAGGAGGAGGGGACTCTAGGAAAAAGAGTTACGGACTGGGATTCAGTAAAACTGGGTTTAGTCCTGATGCAAACTTTATTCTGCACTCAGACTTTTAGGTCACCCCTCCACATTGCAAGGTTTGGGACCACATGTGTATGCTTAATCATTCAGTCTTGTCCGACTCTCTGTGACCCCATGGACTCTATGTAGCCTGCTAGGCTCCTCTATCCATGGGTTTTCTAGTGTTCTAGCAAGAACACTAGAACAGGTTGCTATTTCCTTCTCCAGGGAATCTTCCCAACCCAGGGATCTAACCTGTGTCTCCAGCATTGGCAGGCGGATTCTTTACCATTGCGCCATGTGGGAAGCCCTTGGGACCACATAAGGGACTTCCAACTACAGCACTCTAGGATTTAAAAGCTTCCTCAGAGATGTGAGTTTAAAAATTTAAATCCAGTCAGGTTCTCAAGTTCTCAATAGGTTTCATGGCTGAAGAAAGAAAGAATACAAGGCGGAGGAATGAACATCATGAAGGCACCTCCATTATAATGGCCAGGACCAGGGACTTCCCTGGTGGTCCAGTGGCTAAGACTCTGCACTCCTAATGCATGGGGTCCAGGTTTGATCTCTCATCTGGGAACTAGGTCCTACATGTGGAAACTAAAGGTCTCACATGTTGAAACTAAGACCTAGCAGAGCCAAATAAATATTTTTAAAAATAACTCAGGACCAGAATAAGGCAAACCAGTCATGGAGAAAAAATACATGAGAGAAAATTCTGTATCAAATCAACTAAATTTAAGGGGAGGTGGTATTATGCAGTAGAAGGGACAGAAGCTTTGCAATTGACTATACCTGGCTAGGGTTTGAATCCCATTTTATCCACTTGGTTGTGGTTTCAGGCAAGTTTTATAACCTCTGAGCCAAAACTTTCTAACTCAAACTGGAATCATAATACTATATTCTTTTTTTTATCCAAAACTTTTTATTTTTTTTTATTTTTTTTTACCGTGGCAGATTCATATTGATGCAATACAATACTATATTCTTAATAGACTTGTTTTGAAAACTAAATGAGTTAATTTGAGCAAAGCACATTGTATCCACCTGGCTTGCCATAAACACTCATGGTGGTCATTTATAGCTCCCAATTACTGAAGCCCTGATTTGCCTTGACTGTTTTGCTAGACAAGTTAGATTACACAAAGGGGCCTCTTTAGCTCCTCCTTAGAGACTGAGCTTTTATCATCTTTAAATTGAGGGCCTCCGTGTCAGCTTACACAACAGCCCCTCCCCCAACACAATTAGACTTCCTCAGCTCCCCAGAAAACAGGTTTTGAAGCATCTCTGCTATTTTCAATTTGTCAGTATCTGGATCTGCCCGGTCCTAGTCAATCTAAATGGAGAGAGTTGGACCATATCCTTGTCCTTCAAATGCCAGTGGGTATAACTGATTTAATTTCTGTCAGTATAAAGAGTTTTCAGAGGATACTGAGGAAGCCATTTCCCATAGCCAGGCAGCCCTGACCACCCTTCCTCCTCTTGCTCACAGGGGCTTACTGGGGGGCCTGTGCTCTGGTAAAGACTTTGGCTCTGTTACTCAGATATGTTAGGCAAAGATCTGTTTGGTGATTCATTTGATTAGATAGGAGTTCCACACAAAAGGGGGCTTGTGCATTTATTGTAGTTACTGAGATTAAGGGAGCCAGGTACTGCTGTGGGAAGCTGCCTCGTTGAAAAGAGAGGCCATTCTTTGATGTTGAGAGAACCAGCCTTCCTCAATGAGAAAAATAACTTAGTTTCCTTGATTTGCAAATCACTTGAAAAGCGCATTAACCAACCCTTTCGCTTGTTTTGTATAATGCTTGTTTGAGGGTGGGGGTTTCGGTCTGTGCAGAGGAAGCAAAGAGGAGAATTCATTTTTTTAATTGTTTCCCATGATCTCAGTGGCAGCTCAACTGATTCCCCGCCCCTCCAACCCCAGCTTTTGTTCTTTTTTTCATCTTTTACACTTAGTCACACACTCTTCTTCCTCACCTCCCATGCTGGTCTCTTTTCCAAATAGCACCTCGGTCATGGTCCACATTGATCTAACCCATAGCTCTCTATGCTACTCACCCATTTTATTATTATTTTTTTTGACACATGCAACCTCTACCACTGTATATACCTCTTCCATTCAAGTTTTTCTTCTCAGTAACTAATATACTTAGTTATTTGTGTGATTGGAAGAAAAGAAATTATATAATCCTGAAGAGGATAGGTTTGTATTTGGGATCTGCATTGTGCTTAATATCAGAATAGGAGTATGTCTGATCTTGAAACAGCCACGAAAATAAATTCAGAGGATATACTATGAGGAAGACCTAAATGTGTGAAAACCTGAGAAGTGGTTCACTTCTCAGCGCTCTCTGTTTTGTGTGTCCCCCTACTCTGTATTGAAGCTGGACAGTGTCAGCCCTCAAACTGATTCTAAAAGACAAGCTTAAGCTAAGCAGAGTAGCTCCCTTCCTCCCCCATCCTGTTCTTCTTCTTTTCCCTGTCTTTCATCTCATCATGTATGGAACATACTTGGCACTGGGCCGGGCATAATATTAAATAAATAACTTAACCAACCCCTGTACTTCTCTGGTAGCTCAGATGGTAAAGAATCTGCCTGCAATGCAGGAGACCCAGGTTCGATCCCTGGGTTGGGAAGAGCCCCTGGAGGAGGAAATGGTAACCCACTCCAGTATTCTTGCCTGGAGAATCCCATGGACAGAGGAGTCTGGTGGACTATGGTCCATGGGGTCGCAAAGAGTCAAACAGGACTGAGCGACTAACACTTAACCAACCCCTGGTAGTCCTTATGCCCTTCCCCTACTTGACTTTGTAACACTAGTCACCATCTGCCATACTATATATTTTAGTTAGTATCTTTGTTGTATCCTTTCCATGCCCCCTAACCCCCAGGTCCTCCCCTTACAAACACAATATAGGCTCCACAGAGGCAGGAGCTTGGGGTGTTCAATGCTGCACCACTAGCCTGGTACTTGGTAGTTGCTCAATATGTATGTGTTGAATAAAAGAAGCAGCTTCTGTCTGTCTGTTCTTCTCTGGGCCATTGGATTATGTGGACACTCTGCTGAAGATCTCAATGAACTCACTCCTCTCAAGTGAGGAACCGCATTTGCTATCTCACTCTTGGTATCAACCAAGACCTATGGGAAGATGAAAAGTCACCCACCTCCACACCAAGGAGACAACAGTGCCAATGACAGCTCAAAGCTAAGAAGTCACCTAAAAGCACCTTGCTCTCAAGTGCGGGTTTTTGTTACCCAGATGTCCAGAGCAATAGATAAAATGAGACAGCATTTTTCTAGAGACGATAGATCCTTTCCCAGAAGATGCCTGACTGGGGGCAGATTTGTGGGCTGGCTGAGACAATGGTCCAGAAATCTGAGAAGGCAATCAGCTAAGCAAGGTTAGGAGAGGGGGCAGAGAGAGCTGAACTCTTGCTTCAAATCTGAGTGATTTCAGCTGCTCCTGTGGAAGAAGGGAGTGTTTTTCTTGCATAAAATCTCCAACCCTGTATCTGGCCTTATTGTCTATCTTGCTGTGCTTTGGCTCACAGATGCTGCTTTGAAGAGAAAACTTTCTCCTTGAATGGCTTTACTTGTAAACTTCTAATTTGCTAAAGCCAATTAGTGGTTGAAATTTCACAGGAAGTCAGAGTACTTCAAGGTTGAAAGTTTGAGAGGGCATTTAGTGCAACAATTCTCAAACCGCACTTTATGAATGTAAGTTAGGTACAATCACTTTCTTTGGCAATTAAAACATTGGTTACTGCCAAGTGTTGGCAAGAGTGTGGGAAAATGGTAGATCTCAGACCTTGCTGGTAGGAGTGAAAATTGATGTAGCCTTTCTGTGGGGGAAATTTAGCAACATGTGTCAAAAATTTAAATTCATGTACTCATTGACCCATCAATTCCACTTCTTGGAGACTATTCCACAAATATACCATATTTCATCAATTCTAAATTTGCACACTTACATATGTGCATTTTATATACATTTTAATACTTGTGCAATTGGGATGCACCTTTGATTCAATGGAATATGGTACTTCCCCACATCACAAGAAGCTACCATATGGATTTTTATTGCAGTGTCACTTATAACAGCAAGATCAAGGAAAACCTGCATGCCCATAGATAGAATACTGATTAGCTAACTTACATTCATCCCAAATAATATCACATACAGCTACTTAAAAAAAATAAGCTTGATCTATATGTGATGATTTGAAAAAAATTTTCTGAGATACATAATTAAGGGGGAAAGTTTAGGTATATAATATTGTGTTTAGAAAACTTTTGTGAAAAAAAGACATTTCAATTATATATATATATGTTTTCCAGGTGGTACAGTGGTAAAGAATCCACCTGCCAATGCAGAGGACACAAGACATGGGTTCAATCCCTGGGTCAGGAAGATCCATCCCATGGAGAGGGAAATGGCAACCTGCTTCAGTATTCTTGCCTGGAAAATTCCATGGAGAGAGGAGCCTGGTGGATAGAGCCCCTGGGGTCACAGAGTCGGATACGACTGAGCACACACACATATGTGTATATGTGTATATGTATATAGGGAGAAGGCAATGGCACCCCACTCCAGTACTCTTGCCTGGAAAATCCCATGGACGGAGGAGCCCGGTAGGCTGCAGTCCATGGGGTCGCTAAGAGTCGGACACGACTGAGCGACTTCACTTTCACTTTTCACTTTCATGCATTGGAGAAGGAAATGGCAACCCACTCCAGTGTTCTTGCCTGGAGAATCCCAGGGACCGCGGGGCCTGGTGGGCTGCCGTCTATGGGGTCGCACAGAGTCGGACAGGACTGAAGCGACTTAGCAGCAGCAGCAGCAGCATATGTGCATGTGTGTATATATATATATATATATATGTATATATATATATATTCTGACATATACATACAAATGTATTTTTGGTAGGCTATGTAAGCAACTGTTATTAAAGAATTCTTTTAGGGTGAGGGTTTGGTGTTGGAAGAGTTTTACTTGTCATTTTATACTTTTTTTGTAGAGTTTGCATTTTCCAAGTTTGTTCCCATATTGCTCTATTTTCTTAAAAACCAAAAGAGGTTTCTGAGAGATGAATTATGGTTCTTTGCCCCTTTTTTATACTTTTCTGTATCAAAACACACAATAGATGTTATTTTTAAAAGGAAACCGGTAAGACAATCCCTGTCTCAGTGGAGTTCTTAATGTAATAAACCAGAGAACAAATGCTTTACTAGGTCCGATAATAGAGATCTGAACGAAGTGCTGAATGGGAGAAGATGAAGGGAATCTGATTCAGTGTCTCCAGATGTGTCAGGAAAGTGTCCCAGAAGAGGAGACATTTGAGCTGAGGGTTGGTAGAGCAGAAGATATATGGTGGAAGCATTCCAAGAAGAATAGACAGCTTGTGTAAAGGCACAGTGATCTGGATTGCTAGTTGTATTCGTGTTGGAAGGTTCCATGTGGTTGGAGGCTGTGTCTGTGGATGAGAGAGCATGATGAGTAATGAGAACAGATGAGTGTATACTGTGTGCTGGACACTGGGCTAGATGCTTTGAGTTTTTCACCTCCAATGCTTAAGCACTTCTAAGCGCTTAATGCTTCTAAGCACCTCCAATGCTTAGAAGGGTATTAAAGAATAAATACTTTGCCAACAAAGGTCCATATAGTTAAGGTTATGGTCTTTCCAGTAGCCATTACGGATGTGAGAGCTGGACCATAAAGAAAGCAGAGCACTTAAGAGTTGATGCTTTAGAACTGTGGTACTGGAGAAGACTCTTGAGAGTCCCTTGGAAAGCAAGGAGATCAAAGCAGTCAATCTTAAAGGAAATCAATTCTGAATACTCTTTGGAAGGACTGATGCTGAAGCTGAAGCTCCAGTACTTTGGCCACCTGATGCGAACTGCTGACTCATTGGAAAAGACCCTGATGATGGGAAAGATTGAAGGCAGGAGGAGAACGGGATGACAGAGGATGAGATGGCTGGATGGCATCACCGACTCAATGGACATGAGTTTGAGTTAACTCCGGGAGTTGGTGATGGACAGGGAAGCCTGGAGTGCTGCAGTCCATGGGGTCACAAAGAGTCAGACATGACTTGGCAACTAAACAACAACAAAGGAATAAATGGCCTTGAGGACTTCAAATGTGGTAAACACAGCCCAGGGTTTCAACATGAACCAAGCTGAGTTTCAATCCAAGCAGTTTACTCTATCTGATCCTTCCTTAAAGAGTTGTGAAGAGGTTTTTAAAAATATATTTTTTATTTATTTGGCTACTCTAGGTCTTAATTGCGGCATGCAGGATGTTTTAGTTGCAGCATTGAACTCTTAGTTGCAGTGTGTGGGATCTAGTTCCCTGACCAGGGATCGAACCTAGGCCCCCTGCATTGGTAGCACAGAGTCTTAGCCACTGGACAATCAGGGAAATCCCTTGATGAGGTTTTAACAAAGCTGTACATAATGCCCTTGACATATAGTCAGAACCTAGACAAGTTAACTGGTATTAATATTCTCATTCTCATCATTCCTCCCTTCCCAAGCCTACCAGAGTACTGTGTATACAGTAGGAACTCAGTGAATCTCAACTACTGAACGATTTGTGAGAATTGGGTAAGATGTATGGTAGGACATAACGTGACAGAGCCCTTGTCTCCTAATTGCCCATCCAGCCCTTTAATACCATATGTCAGAATTTTTGCCTTAGAGAACCTAGTATATACTCTCTGAAAACGTGAAGAGGCAGAACTCCAGGCACCTAAATAAAATAGGAGTTGTAAAATCTTTCTATGAAGCCGATCACTCCCAAGGATTTTAGACTACATGGATGATATAATAAAAAGTAAAGATGAAAAACTGGGCTTCCCTGGTGGCTCCCACCTACCAACCAATGTGGTAAAGCACCCACCTACCAATGCAGGAGACCCAGGTTCAATCCCTAGGTCGGGGAGATCCCCTGGAGAAGGAAACAGCAACTGCACTCCAGTATTCTTACCTTGGAAATCCCATGAACAGAGGAGCCTGGCAGGCTACAGTCCATGGGATTGCAGAGGTCAGACATGACTCCGTGACTAAACAACAACAACAAAGATGAAAAACCACCAGTGCAAATCAAATTTAAGGCAAAGTCTGTTAGCTTCAATAAACAAAGCAGTATAGGACCAACACCAGGATTGAAGCAGACAGACCCTAAAACATGGCTGCGATGTCCTGAGAACTGAAGTTGAGAGAGTCCCCACTTTGTCCTTTATTAGTAGTGTGGCCTTAAACAAGCCATTTCCCTATGGAGAAATAGCCCCTCTCTCTTCTCACCTATAGAATATGACAGTTGAGTTAGTTAAGGTCAGCAAACTGCAGCCAAATGTAGTCTGCCACCTGTTTTTTGTAAGTAAAATTTTGTTGGAACACAGCTATGCCTATTCATGTCGTATTGTCTATGGTCTGTTTTGCACACAATGGCACAGTTAAGTAGTTGTGACAGAGACCATATGGCATACAAAGCTGAAGGCATTTACCATTTGACCCTTTGTAAAAAACAAAAAGCTAGCTGACTGCTGGTAGCTGTGTAACATCTCTTCCACCTCTGATATTCTGTGATATCTGTACTGCTAAAGGCTTAACGCATGAGACCATTGGCAGTCACTAAGTTCATCTTGGAAAACTTCCATGAAATTTGGAAAATTTCCAGAGGCCTCATCGTAAATTTGTTACTAATGCAACAACACTTTTTGAAGCATCTTCTGTTTGCCACGGACTCTACTGGTTCTGGGGTGCAATAGGGAGCAAAATCAGACATGATCCTGGCACTCATGGAGTTTACAGTCTATTAGAAGAGACAGTTTTTAACAGAACCTCATCACATCTTTCACTTTGGAAAGTAAAGCCAACTAATTATTCCATAGTAGGTTAATAACTTACTAGGTTTACATGTGGATTTATGAACATCTTCATTCATTCATTCACTTATTAGTTTGCTCATTCATTCATTAATTCAGCACATATTTATAGAGTTCTTACTATGTGCCAGGTGCTGGACTGGGTTATATACTGAAATGTACTAACGAAAAAGATGGACAAAGTTGCTTATATTCTGTGGACCTTATATTCTGTTGTGGATTATATATAATAAAAAAAATCACTGATATACAGTTTTTAACTGCAGTGAGTGCTTGAGGAACATGATCCTACATCAGCATATAACAAAGGAACATGCTCTAGACTGGAGAGGTCGAGAATGATTTCTGAGGAAGCATTTCAGCTAAAATTTGAAGGATGAGTAAGATTGATAATCTAGTTAGTGCTAGTGGGAACTGTTTCTTTCTGGGTTGTTGGTTTGGGTGCATTTAAATCAGTATTTTTCAAACTAAAGTTTGAATGAAACCCCTTCTGTTTTGTTTTGTTTTTGATCAATTGTATGGATCCTGACCAACATTTGTTTCCTAATGCAATAGAGTGGAAAGGATAAGAGGAGTAGGATGAGTGAAACTTTCATATTGCATTGCTGGAAATAATTATTCTGTGAAACTATGTAAAATGCATTTCTTACTATGAGTCAGTCCAGAAAGTAGGAGTCACTGATCAGAAGGATCTGCTTTGGCTCTTTAAAGTTGCAGTTTATCAGATAACAGCTCTGTTCTTTAGTTTCCTGCCTTTAAAGTCAGAGGGATGTGTTGTTCAGGTCTGTTTCTTTTCATGTCCTTTTTAGAGAAAGCATGACAGTGAGTAAAAGAGCATGAGCCATTATTTACTGAGCTCCTGCTTTGGTGCCAGTCAGTGCTTTGTATAAATTATACCATTTAATCCTCACAGCTATCCTACGAGATAGGCACAATTCATTATCGCCTTTTCAGATAATGATGCTTGCAGCTCAGAGATGTTAAGTGAGTAGCCCATGGCCACACAGCCAGTAAAATTGTCTTGCCTAAATAGCTAGGAACAAAATGAACACAAATGAGCTTAATTTGGTACTGCCTGAACATTTAACTGATAAGTTAGAAATTAGTCAAATTTGAAATGCTGGTTAAGAACCTCCTAGGTTACTTTTTAAAAAAAGTTTTAATTTTGTACGGGTGTATAGCCGATTAACAATATTGTGGTAGTTTCAGGTGAACAGTGAAGGGACTCAGTCATGCATATATATGTATCCATTCTCTGCCAAACCCCCTCCCATCCAGGCTGCCATATAACGTTGAGCAGAGTTCCATGTACTTTACAGTAAGGTCCTTGCTGGTTATCCCAAATTCCCTAACTATGCCTTCCTCTCCAGCAACCATAAGTTCAAGAACCTCCTAGGTTTCTATCACCTGTTTGATGATACAAGTTCTGTAGACCTTTCAGTTGAGTCCATCTCTCTCTCTCTCTTCTTCCTAGAAAAAGTGCCTCTTAATTCCTGAGCTGCTTAGATGGAATTTGGACCCATTTAATTCCAACATGGCAAAACTCATTCTTTCCAACTGAAAAGAAAACATCAGAAAAGATGACACTGATGTCACAGCATCAGTCCCCTAGCCCTACACGTCTCAAAAAAAGTCACTAAAGAAGGGAAATTTGGGAACAATAGACTCCTGTAAGATCACAATAAGCAACAACAGAGTGATCAAGTCTCCAGGCTGGGAGATACAAACAAAAGATGCACAGCAAGTGAAAGTACAAAAGAAGGCCCATGGGAGGAGACTCTGATGCTATCATTAAGAGATTCCCACTGGTTCCATTTAATTTTCTCAAACAAAATAGATTAGCAGGGGCCTCCTCATATTCTTCCCTCCAATAATTTCATTCTTCTTTAACATACAATGAGAATGGAGGGCACAGGGAGAAATCCTTCAGTTACTAAATAGAAGGAAATTAATAGCCTTTTGGGTCAGAGAATTATAATTCTAAAGGCAGATTTTCCTTAGTCAGATAATGAGCTGCAGTTAAAGAGAAGATTGAAATAATGTGAAGATAATTTCACAAGTGCCCCTTTTCAGGACCCTCTGTTTTAAAGTGGCAATCTACAACATGATGTGATGAAAAATTACTTTGGAGTGGGTGTCATAAAAACTTGGTTTGGCCACTGTCTCTAATCCAAGTTTGGATAAACTTTGAAAAGTAACTTCACTTCTGTGAGCCTCAGTTTCCTTGGCCTGTAAAATAGCAATGAAAACAAAACCTAACTCCCCGTGTTGTTGTGAGGATCAGATGACCTTAATGTGTAAGAAATGTGTTTTATAAACCAAACATTTATATAATTATATAAGGTGTGAAGATGATACATCAGGTTCTTAAGAATTTACAATGGCAAGTCCAGAATCTTCAAAAGGGGCTTTGATGAAGCTAATAATGTGGTCCGATCTCAATCTCTCTAGCCTTCTCACTCATTACGCTCTTATAAGAACTCTCTGCTCTATTTACCTGGTTCCATTTACTCCTCTGCTAATTAAACTTGATCTTTCCTGCTTCTGTTACTTGGTTTATATTGTTCTTCCTGACTTTTGCTCCTCCCGTTGCACCTAGCATAAGAAGTGCCTCCTCCAAGAAGGCTTTCTACATCTTCACTGCTACTCCAAGTATGGTGCCCACACAGCAGGATCAGCATTGCTTAGAAGTCTATTAGAAATGCTGATTTATGGGCACCTCCCAGACTCAGTTCAGTTCAGTCGCTCAGTCGTGTCTGACTCTTTGAGACCCCATGGACTGCAGCATGCCAGGCTTCCCTGTCCATCACCAACTTCCAGAGCTTTCTCAAACTCATGTCCATTGAGTCAGTGATGCCATCCAACCATCTCATCCTCTGTCATCCCCTTCTCCTCCTGCCTTCAATCTTTCCCAGCATGAGGGTCTTTTCCAATGAGTCAGTTCTTCACATCAGGTGGCCTAATTATTGGAGTTTCAGCTTCAGCATCAGTCCTTCCAATGAACATTCAGGACTGATTTCCTTTAGGATGGACTGGTTGGATCTCCTTGCAGTCCAAGGGACTCTCAAGAGTCTTCTCTAACACCACAGTTCAAAAGCATCAATTCTTTGGTGCTCAGACTACTGAACCGCCCAGACTACTCAATTGGTTTATGATCAGGCCATTCAAGATGGCTCTTCTCTTGCTCTCTGTACATCCCCTGCTCCACCCTACTCACATGACTGACCTTCCCTCTTAATCATACAGTCTAACCAGTACACACCTACCTACTTGCCTCGGGCCCCACCTAGTGATTGTTCTAACCTTTAGCTCTACCAGGAGAGCTTATCAAAGGTGCAGTGCCCCTCTGCTGGTTTCCCTGGTAATTGATGAGGGAATTCACACAGGGAATTCATCAATTCACACACACACACACACACACACACCCTCTGGTAGTGAAGACTACTGCCATGTCCTGTCCACTGTCAGTCCCACACAGTGAGGTGTTGCTCCAGGACCTTTCTTCAGATGTGTGAAAATCCCCCATCCATTAAACCACTGATGCCTCTGTCACTGACTCTGGGGCCCTTCTTCGGCCATGGAGCTGGGCAAGTACAGGGCTTGCAGGCCTGTGGAGTGCCCCCCAACAGTCAGCTTCTCCATTTGAACAAACTCCTCACTGCACATCACAGCCTGAGAAATGCTCTCCTACACAGATCCAGCCTTCACTTACTTCTCCCTTCTATGAACTTCTAGAGCACTTGGAGTTGGTTGTCTATTTTCCTTCCCAGTTAAACTATTCTACTTTTAGGCTGTAAGCACTTGGGGTGTAGCTATTTAGTGATTTTGTATTTAAGAATAATTTTTTTTAACCTGCTTTCAATTTCATAGAGATCTCCTGTGTATAGGGCTTCCCTAGTGGCTCAGCCGGAGAAGGCAATGGCACCCCCCTCCAGTACTCTTGCCTGGAAAATCCCATGGGCAGAGGAGCCTGGAAGGCTGCAGTCCACGGGGTCACTGAGGGTCGGACACGACTGAGCGACTTCACTTTCACTTTTCACTTTCATGCATTGGAGAAGGAAATGGCAACCCACTCCAGTGTTCTTGCCTGGAGAATCCCAGGCATGGGGGAGCCTGGTGGGCTGCAGTCTATGGGGTCACACAGAGTCGGACACGACTGAAGCGACTTAGCAGCAGCAGCAGCAGCGGCTCAGCAGTAAAGAATCTGCCTGCAGTGCAGGAGATGCAGGAGACACAAGTTCAGTCCCTGGGTCAGGAAGATCTCCTGGAGGAGGAAATGGCAACCCACTCCAGTATTCTTGCCTGGAGAATCTCATGGACAGAGGAGCCTGGTGGGCTACAGTCCATAGGTTGCAGAGTGGGACACAGCTGAAGTGACTTAGCACGCATGCATGGACACTCCTGTGTACAAGCCATTGTGGGTACAAAAATGAGTAAGATGTAGTACCTACCCTACCCTGAAGGAGCTCAAGGTCTAGTAAATGGAGGAATTCCTCCCTTCCTTCCTTCCTTCTTTCCATCCCTCAACATTTTCCACACACTACTGTGTTACAGACACTGTGCTAGTTGTGGGAATATAGGATAGTGAAGACAAAGCCTCTGCTTTGGAGTCTAGCAGGATTACAGATGACTGTAAGCAAGTATCTTTTTTAAAAATTAATTTTATTGAAATATAGTTGATTTATAATGTTGCATTAGCTTCAGGTGTACTTCAGAGTGACTGAGTTATATATGAAAGTGAAAGTGAAGTTGCTCAATCATGTCCAACTCTTTGTGACCCCATGGACTGTAGCCCACCAGGCTCCTCCATCCATGGGATTTTCCAGCCAAAAATATTGGAGTGAGTTGCCATTTCCTTCTCCAGGGGATCTTCCTGACTCAGGGATTGAACCTGGGTCTCCTGGAATGCAGGCAGACTCTTTACCATCTGAGCCCCAAGGAAGCCCCGTTATTTGTGTATGTGCACACACATTCTGTTTCATATTCTTTTCCATTATGGTTTATCACAGGATGCTGAATACAGTTCCCTGTCCTATGAAGTAGGGCCCTGTTGTTTATCCATTCTATATATAATAGTTTGCATCTGCTATTCCCAAACTCCCAGTCCATCCCTCCCCCTCCCACCTACCCCTTGGCACCCACAAGTCCATTTGCCATGTAAGCACTTATCTCTAATAAATGTCTCAATGCTCTAATAGTATTGCCTTGGGAGTGGATCTGAGTGATTGATTAACTGATTTGGGAACTGAGGAGGCAGGAAAGGCTTCAGGTAGAAATTTGGGTTAAATTTGGAAGTTGACTTTGAACCCCCAGGTAGACTGAAGTTTCCCACACAGAGGGAACAGCATGAACACACTTGCACACATGCATGCACGTGTGTACACACACACACACACACACACACACACAACATGATATATTTAGAGAAGAGCAAACGGTCAGGTGTGCCTACATCATGTGGGCTCATGTGTGCATGCTGGGGTGGATGAGGGCAGAGGAGGCTGAATAGCTGGAAATAAGGCTCAAAATTAGGCTGGAACTCACAATACTGAAGGTCCTATATAACATGTGTAACACTGAGAAACTTGTGGGTTTTTTTTTTTTCCTTTCATTTTGCAATGGGGAGTTCTTAGTGATTTTCAGATATTATCATCTCATAGCAAGTACTCAATAAAACTTCCTTGAATTGATTGTGGAAGGAGAGAGAGGAGTCTCTTTAAGGGTTAGGCAAAATGACCTTTTATTTGCTCTGGATTCTGCAGTCTTGATTAGGATTGTCAAGAGACTGCCATGGTGGGGAAGGAAAGTATGCCTGACTGAAGAGAGCTTCCAATCAGAACAGTCAAGTTAAAGCACAATTTAAAGGCTCAGAACAAATTGATCTGTATAAAATGTGGGTTATTATGTCATTGAAACCCATACAGAATATCTGATGTGAAGAGCACTTGAAGGCCCTCTTTTTACATATGCTTTTCCATTATAGGTTCTTACAAGATATTAAATATAGTTTCCTGTCCTTTAGAGTAGGACCTTGTTGTTTACCTATTTTATATATAGTCATTGGTATCTGTTAATCCCAAACCCCCAATTTATTTCTCCCATCTTCCCTTTTCCCTTTGGTAATTACAAACAAATTTGTTTTCTATGTCTGTGAGTCTGTTTCTGTTTTGTAAATAAGTTCATTTGTATGATTTTTTTAGATTTCACATATAAGCAATATCAAATGATGTTTGTCTTTATCTGACTTACTTCACTTAGTATGATAGCCTCTACGTCCATCCATGTTGCTGCAAATGGCATTATGTTGTTCTTTTTTGTAGTTGAGTACTATTCCATTGCTCTCAGTCACTGCAGTGATGCCAACATAGGCGGGATGTTTTTCAAAAGCAGGGAAGATGTTGTAGAGGACATTTCAGCATTAGATTGGCTCCCTTGGTGAACCCTGAGATGCTCTCGAAGAAGCCTGATTCTCCAAGGAGTCATTGTAAAATCACTGGACTAAGTGACATTTACTGTCTAGTTTATTCCCATGTTCACACATCAGTGTCTTAACATCTATAGATTTTACCCATTTGTTGAAGTTCTACAGTCTTGTAATCTGCTTCTCTTTAAATTTTTTTTTTTTCTTAAACTTCTATGTAAGGAGCTCTGTGCCTCCTAGTAAATTGTATTTCTCAGGTTTCCAAAGGGGGGCTTTAGCCAAATGACCTGTGGCCACTCCATGCAGGCAGGAAAAAGAGTTAGAATTATGTAATACGTGTTCGTTCTCTCTCTCTCTCTCTCTCTCTCTCTCTCTCTCTCTCTCTCTCCCCTCCCTCTCTTCCTCCCCCACCCTCCCCTTCTCTCTCTCTCGCTCTCTCTCACACACACAACTAGTTTGATGAACTTGAAATACAGAGATGCCAAATGACTTGTCCAAGATCACATGGCTCCTTATGTTAGATCAAAGAATGGAACCAGAAAAACATATACTTCATTATTAATGGTTTGGCTTGAATTGCTGAAGAGATAGTAAGCCCTTCTCTAATATCCTCCACCAAATATTTTATTTTACTAATTTATTGAGAAGTGTGTGTTAGCAAGGTAAATCTATGGTTTCACAATATAAAACAGTATCTCATGGTATTTCTGACTGCATCTATCTCAAATCAGTGAAGTTTTACTTGCCTCTGAAGCTGCTGTGATCTTAACACATGAGACTTAAGCTGACTATGGGCATGCCTGTTGCTCCTAGGAGCTCTCCTGTGAAAGATTCTTGGGTGTTCTTTATGCATGCTCTCCAGGTTTTATGACTTGGAAGTTCCTCCAGCTTCCTTTAAAATCCCTTGGCTACAATCAAGTGCTGTCCTAGGAATGACTTAGTGCACTGGGCCTCGGAGAGAGGGCTTCCTCTCTTGGATGGCTGAGTAGCTCCTTTAATCTATTTATTGCAAGTGTTCATTGCTCTGGGGCTCTGGGATTCTTCAGGATGAAAGCCCTCTATAAATATTTGTTATTGTTATGATAACCAGTATGGCTTCCTGAGTGAGATAAATTTGTCTTCTGGCTTCTGCTTCTCATAGCTTCCTTCCCTATCCTTTTATTTCTCTCTCCAGATAATATTTTGTATTAGAGAATCAATCTATTTGTGCAGTTAATTAAACTGAATGCAGTGTGATAGACATTAGCAACTTTTCAGGTTGTGACTGCTAAGGGATAAAGGCATTGAAGCTCAGCGTTCGTACCATAAATATATTATTGTCATCAACCAGAGGGGAAAATATCCTCAAAAATGGAATTAAAAGTGACAGCAGAAAAATGATTAAATACTGCATGTAGAGGTCATGGGGACTGGTTTCCACAGAATTAAAAATAATAAAGCAATGTTTGAAAATCCCAGAGACTTGTCCTGATAACCCTGACTTTTCCGGTTCCTATAGAATGAGAGTCAGATCATTTACCAGGAACACAAGACCTCCCTGATCTGGCCCCAGACTAGTTTTCCAGACTCATCCATTCCTTCTCTCTCCCATAAATCATTCTCATCCCTCCTTGCTTATAAAGTCCTCCTCCTTCTTTAATCACAACTCACTGGTCCTTCCAGAGTTCAGGTGACAACTCCAATTTGAAACTGCCCTGACTATATTTACCCCCAAACATCTGTTTCCTTTTCTGAAATCTTATATACCTGCCTGCATTCTCATTTGGCATGTCATCCTTCAGGGCAGTAAATTCAAATAGTCTTCTCATGTGAGTCATTCTTATCTCCCAAATATTAGTAGTTTGCAAGCTCCTGAGAGACAGAGCCTAGTACTGCCTTAAGTGATGTATCATTGTGTTCCCAACAGCACCATATGCAGAGGAGATAGTAAATGTTGAGAACTTCATGTTGAGGAGAGTTGTAGTTAAGCAGACTAGAAAAATGAGACTCACAATTGGCAGGAATGAAAGGATATAGGGACACAAGCAGTTGAAATGAAAATGGGATAGATCTCTAGAATTTGGGATTATTTAACAGTTGGGTAGGGGTATTTTATGGTAGCCAACACACAGACCAAAACATCTGGTTGCCTCCAAATATGATTGGCCCAGCTGGTTAGGGTGCTCAGAAATACTTTGCTCTTGAAGTTTAATGGATTTTGTCCAGCTGTGTCAAGTATTCTAGCAGCTGCTCAGAATATAGCACTTCTGGATCACATCTGTTGATGACACAAGGAAGATATGAACATGGGGATTCTTTTATTTCCTTAACTCCAAATATGCAGGTAGTGTTTCCCTGAAACTTGTACTTCCTAGAGGCAAATGATGACAGCCTCTGTCATTAATTTTCCTGAACACGTGTGCATTTGAAATAAATAGTATACATTGGCTCACTCATACCTACTCCCCACCATCTTGCATTCCATATTGATAGACTGCTCCCACTTCAAGCTATGAACTTGTATTGAGTTCTGAAACAGAACAGGCACTTAGTAGGCACTTAATAATTTTTTCCAGGTTTGGCTGATTTAATTAGAGATCTGCTAACTGGCTCAGATGGTAAAGAATCTGTTGGAATGACATGTGAGGGCCAAAACCAGCATGGAGTGAAATCAGTCTATCAGGTCTTTATTGAGAAGTCACCCAGCTCCAGGCTACAGACTGTGAAACAGCCAGTAGAGGAGCCTTTTGGATCTTGTATAATCTAGTTCCCAGGGTGTACAATGATAAAACTACCAGATGTCTTCCAGCTCCAACATGCCTTTTACTCTTGTCCCAGTCCTGTGTATTTTCAAACTCTCTGCCCATCATTGTAAGCATTCACTGAATGAATTATTGAGACTTGTCTGTTTGTATAGATGTACATTTAGAAGATAATACTAAAAAGCATGATACAACTGAAAAGGAATAAAGGACAGTCTAGTATGAGGTGATGTGGACAAAAGTATTTAGACTTCAAAACCCTTCTTTTAAGAGGGAGGGGATTCGGTATACTTATGGCTGATTCACATTGTTGTATGGCAGAAACCAACACAACATGGTAAAGCAATTTTCTTCCAATTAAAAATAAATTTAAAAGAAAACTTTTTTTTCCTAAAGGAATTGAAAAGACTTTTCTATACTTTGTTATTATATCATGAAGACAGTATGTTCATGTTTGCAGGCATTTTTGAGTTTTTTCAGACAAAAAACTGCTACTTCTGCTCTTAGTATTTTAATAGATAAGTATTGCAGATGAAGAATTCCAGGGAAATGAAGAATGATGGTTACACCCCTGAACTGACTGTCTGCACTGATGACATGTTGCCAGCTTCTTTACACTTATCTCGTTTAATCAGGCTGTTTTTCTTGGAGAGCTCTTCAGCCAGGTGACAGGAGCTTGGGTTTCATGGTTGTTGTTTATGAAAAGGGTTAATATTCCTATACTCTGGTATTTCCTGCCTTTTTCTGATACTTCTGAATGTTTTAGAAAAGTTTAAGTCTGGGTGCTGAGGCACAACTCCATAGATCAATATTGCATGTTTTAAATCTGATTCACTATAAAGTGAGTTATTTTGTAGTTCAAACATACCTGTTTTTTAAGATCCCAGCTACTTGGGCTAGCCCCATAACTTCCTAGCTTGCTTTGTAAGACTTTTCAGTGTGTGTTAATGCAAATTTCAACTCTTAAGGATAGATTCTTATATTGCTTGCACATATCCCCCGCCGTATGGTTTAGATATAGGCTATGGAGCAGGATTGCCTAGATTTCAATCCTAGTCATGTCATTTAATAGGTACTGACTTTTTAAAAGCTTTTATTTTATGGAAGTATAGTTTATTTGTTGTTGTTTAGTCACTAAGTCATGTTGGACTCTTTTGTGACCCTATGGACTGTATCCTGCCAGGTTCCTCTGCCCATGGGATTTCCCTGTCAAGAATACTGGAGCAAGTTGTTATTTCCTTCACCAGGAGATCTTCTCAACCCAGGGATTGAACCTGCATCTCCTATATTTGCAGGCAGATTCTGGTGGCTCAGTGGTAAAGAACATACCTGCCAATGCAGGAGACGTGAGTTTGATCCCTGGGTCAGGAAGATCCCCTGGTGAAGGAAATGGCAACTCGCTCCAGTATTCTTGCTGGTATCCTATGGGCAGAAGAGCCTGGCAGGCTACAGTCTATAGGGCTGCAAAGAGTTGGACACAACTTAGCGACTAAGCATACACACATATAGTTGATTTACAATGTGGTGTTAATTTCTGCTGTATAACAAAGTGATTGTTATACATACATACATTCTTTTCACATTCTTTTCCATTATGGTTTATCACAGGATATTGAATATAGTTCCCTGTGCTATATACTATAGGACCTTATTGTTTATTCATTCTATATTGTTTATTCATTCATTCTATATATGATAGGTAGTTAGAACAGGAGAAAGGAGTCCAGAATGGCGGTGGCTAAAAGACAAGGAAGGGAAAAGCCTGCAAAAATAGAACAAAGGAAGGTCTGAGGACCAGAGTGAGGACCTCTGGTAGAAAAAACAGCACTCCTGGCTATCCCAATTTATATAGGGCAGGCCCACAGGGAGGAAAAAACATATAAAAAGAGGAGCCAAAGGGCCAGGGCTCTCTTCTCTTCGTGTCTTTTGAGTCAGCATGCTCTCATGCCTCAAAGATGTATTTTCCTTTTATTTTCTAAATAAAACTGAGCTCTAACACGAAGCTGTAACACTGATCTGTCCAAGAACTATAACATGGTCTGTCCAGACCTGGGACACGTTCTGAGGGCTTTAACGTCTGTCGCTTCAAATTTTTGTTGTGACAAGACAGAACCAAGGAATTACACACTCCCCTGACAATAGTTTGCAAAATCTGCTAACCCCAAACTCCCAACCCAACCCTCCCCTATAATAGCTATTGACTTTAAGCTAGTCTTGCAACTTCTCTTTGTCTTCATTTCCATCTCTGAAAACGGGTTATTCATAGTATCTACCTCAGGGTGTTCTGGTGAGAATTAAATGATTTCAACAGTAAAGCATTTGAACAGGGCCAGTCCCAGAGTTAATATTATTATTTGCCTCTGAAACTGTGTATTTGCTCTTTCCTGTCTCCATAACTTTCTTTCCTACGTGATATTCATGGCTGACTATTTACAGCATACAGATGTTCATTCTAATGTCATCCCTGATGGATACCTCCCCTGTCCACCTACTGTATGCTAGGTCCCTCCCTGCCATGCACTATTATATCACCATGTGATTCCCTTAACTGTCTATATCCACTCTCTGAAACCATTTGGTTTCCACGTTTACATATTATCTGAATATTCTCACTAGAACATAAGTTCCATGAGGCCAGGGTCCTTATCTGCCCTGTTCACCACTGTATCTGTCTGGTAGTGCATAGCACATTCAGTTCAGTTCAGTTGCTCAGTCATGTCTGACTCTTTGTGACCCCATGGACTGCAGCACTCCAGGCCTCCCTGTCCATCATCAACCCCTGGAATTTACTCAAACTCATGTCCATTGAGTCAGTGATGCCATCCAGCCATCTCATCCTCTGTCATCCCGTTCTCCTCCTGCCTTCAATCTTTCCCAGCATCAGGATCTTTTCAAATGAGTCAGTTCTTTGCATCAGGTGGCATAGCACAAGGCAGAGTTCAATTAATATGTGTTGAATGAATAAAGAAATACAGTTACTCTATTTTCAAGCAACCTTTTCTGTCAAAGAACCTTTATGTGCTTCAAAGTAAAAGAAATAGTAGCAATATACACTTTGGATCCTAAAATACTTAAGTGTTTTGCACATTTTCAATGGTTTAGGTGGGAATAGAAGAGAATGTCATTATCACTGGCTTGGAAAATCAAAGCATATGATTTTTGCAATGCCAGTGTCTCCTACAGGGGTCTTTGCCAAATGAGTACCTGATAACGTTGGTCACTGCCTCCTGCTCCCCTCTCTGGACAGATCTTGACATCTCTATGGGTATGACCTTGCCATTTTTATTATAGTATCTCAAGAGCATTTAGCACATGATTTGCACACAGCAGGTGCTCAATAATTATCCACTATATGAATGAACTTACTCTTTTTTTATCATCAAAACTCTATGTCAATGAGATGTGGAAAGAAAAGAGACCACTTGCATAGCAATTTCAAGAGTTAGGGCTTATACTTGTGGGTTTGAGAAGTGCATACACTAACAACAGCCAAACTCTTAATACAGATTTTCTAACTCAGGCCCTTGGAGACTTCTCAAAGAGACCATTGTTTGGTTATTTTAAGGTGGGCTCCCTCTCAAACTTTCAGGTTTCCATAGAGATGGCATGTTTTTCTTCCTGAATGATATTTGCTTGTAACCTCAGAAGCCTGGTCAGCAAATTAGCACAGGTGATTTAAGAGTGAAGAGGGGTGGCTATGGCAGCTTCGAGGTCTTGCTACCCTACAAAGGTCTAGTTTGTTAAATGAAGCGAGGAAAGAGAAGCTAAAGATCATCCTTAAAAAAAAAAAAAAAAACAGGCTACTGATGGAAAGTCTTTCTTTTCCTCTCTGATGAATAAGGATGTGTTAATATGAGGAAAGAAGGAAGGGTTCCAGGTTGCAAGGTTCAAAAGTCAGGACTGGCTGATTCATGTTGATGTTTGGCAGAAACCAACACAATACTGTAAGGCAATTACCCTTCAATTAAAAATATACAAATTTAAATATTTTTAAAATGTCAGAGCTGCAATGTTCTTGTAATAGTTGCCATAGAATAACATTTGTGGGGACAAAATGTGTGTTCAGAAGTTGTTATGGTCAGTGTTCTACAATAAAGCACTTATATGGTAGAAGTGAACTGAGTAGCATGGAATTGTTTAATGGTGTTTGTTAGTTTCAGTTTATCTGAGTATATGCTTCTTGAGGGAGGAGACCCTATCTTAACATTCCTTTTGAATCCTGTATAGCACGTTGCCCTGTCTCATCTGAGAAAATGGGGTTTCTCTCATTTTCCCACTCTCTTGTATTAATGTTTCTAAATCACCTCTCTGATAGCATTGCTTTTTTCCTTGCCAGTCAAACCCTTAAGCCTGACACTAAAACCCTTTCAAGATCTATCTTTTAGTTTGCTTTCCCACCCATTCGAAAATATACCCTAATCTCAGACATCCTGGAGTACTTATCTTGCATTTCCTGGTTATTCCCTGTGCTTTTTTGGTTCAATCTTTCCCACCAACCCTTCCCCCACCAAATGTTTGCTTATGCTGTTCCTTCCCTCTGGAATGCCTCTCCCTCACCCTAGAATCTCTAGCTAATGAAATTCTTCCCATCCTTTAAAGCCCATTGAAAGGCCACCTCGGTGGGAAGTGATCTCTTGGTGTTGCGAATTCCATTAGCCTTTTATCCTAATCTTCTTTTCATCCTCCTAAGGCTCAACACAAAGCCTCCATACAGGTATTCAAATATTTGGAGACTCATAAATGAACTATAGGTTGATTCACATGTATCGCAGGGCCAGAGAGGCAGAAATGACCACCATCTAGCAAGGCTGGCCAGGAGGTATTCTATATACTAAAGCCTGTTTTCATTGCCTTCCTTAATAAAAAGAGAAGATGAATTGGGGGTTGTTTGGGAAGTGATAATCAGGCAAAGAGAAGAAGGCTTACTTGATTACAACTGAGAAGGAACTTCTCAGGAGACCTGACTTGTCGCTGCCCTGAGGAGTACAACATAAGCCTTAGAGGGAAGGGCATTGGGATCTAGAAACACTGAGGACTGTGGCCTTGTCTGGTCTTTTTTACTTCTTGCCACCACTATGCTGTACAGCTCAACAAGCCTGTCAGAAAACTCATCACCTCTTCAATCAGTGGCCATCACTCTGATACCAAGGAAACTATAGGATTCCACAGGGAAGTAATAGATAAGAGGAAAGCAAACCATACGTATTCCCTTCATTAAGACATTCTCACAAGGAACCCAAGTTCTAGCAAATCACATAAAATGAGAGACAAAAATTGCCTTGTTTAGAAGCAGTGTGGCGGAGTGTGATGCCAACAGCAGAGATTAGTAAGCATATATATATATATATATATTCCTTAGGGACCATGGCATGGTGGCCCAAAGCACTTCCCATAAGTTTGATGCTTATGCTTTAAATGCAGACCTGCTCTGTAATCTCATCCATAATGTAACTGTGTTTGTATTTAAAACACTGATTATAGTCAAAGTTACCTCTCCAAAGAGGGTACCGAGTTTATGCTGCTGGGACTTTCAGGGACTACCTGGCATACCACTGAACATTCCAGACTATTCTCAACCCAGATTGGAATAGTGAGGATTCAGTGAGATAATATATAGAAAGCATGTAGCCCAATGCCAGACAGATAGTAAGTGCTCTACATATGGGACCTGTTCATAGTTAATTCCTCTAGGAATATGGTTTTTTGGCCATTAGGAGATTACCATCTTCCTCAAAGCTTTGTCATGAGGATTCTGTGAGGCATGGATACAAAGCAAATTGACTCCTTGATTCCTGGCCAAGTAAAAGTTCACTTTTTAGAGTAGCACTTTATTATTCACATCTTCCAGAGTAAAATGTTGAATTGCATTCACATTAACACATTTTAGAATTTGTCTCTTATGGGTGAAGTGTGTCTCTCCCTTTCTATCCTGAGATAGAGGAAAGAAGACAGGAGCGACAGCCACATAAGAAGCATGCATGCATGTATGCAGGCAGACATGCACATGTGCACACATGCTCACATGCATTCCATGACAGCCTTATAAATACTCCTCCTAATGCCTGTGCTCACCTAAGTGCAAAGCAAGGACCACAGGCCAGAGGGTTCTGACCATGATTCCTATGTACCAAAAACCATTCCACCTTGATCAAGGAAGAAGAGGTCTTATAATATGATGGCAATTATCCAGGCAATTTGCAAAGCATATTTTACCTGCCACGTGCTCTCTGGCAGAAATGATCTCTGATTACAAGCCTTGTGCAATAAATATATAGATATCTTGTTTTACTCTCTTGCTTCTGTGTGTGTGTGTGTGTGTGTGTGTGCGTGCTCAGTCACTCAGTAGTGTCTGACTCTTTGCAGCCCTATGGACTGCATAGCTTACAGGATCTTAGTTCCCAGATTAGGGATCGAACCCGGGCCCTCAGCAGTGAAAGCACCAAGTGGTAAGCACTGGACCACTGGGGAATTCCTGAATACTGCTTATTTTTATGTTTAAACCTCAAATTTAAAAAATTAAATTATACTTGTTACAAAATATTTTTAAATCAAAAAATGCAGATAAATATATACATATATATATATATATAAAAGACCATCCCTCTCCCCACCAAATAGCTGCTGTTAACATTTTTTGTTTGTTTTTGGCCACGCTCCATGGCACACGGGTTCTTAATTTGTCAACCATTGCTGGAACCCAGGCCGCCTGCCTTGGAAGGGCACAGTCATATCCACTGGACGATCCCCTGCCACTGTTGACATCTCTAACAGTAGTTATTATATTTTTTGAGTACAAAGATTCATTTAATTTCACCTTTGTAACAAATAATAAGCTGTCAATAGGGCACAGTTCTTTAGGGGATGACAGTCATGTGACTGGAAGCAACGTCAAGGTGCTAGAATGTGCACCTGAGAACTTAGGAGTGCCCTGAGGTTCACCTTGGCTGCAGCAGAACTCCTTGTGGAAGAAATGGAAAACTAAGTGTCAGAACAGAAGCCATTTCAGAGGGATTGACAGTCCCTGCTAAGGCTCTGTAATGTAAGCAAAACTTTCCCAGCTCATTGCTGGTGAAAACCTTGAGGTCTCGCTCGTGAAAAGCGGGGTTTGTTTTGACAGTCACCTGCAGGTGCTCTTCGCCTTCTCATTGCCCCCAGAGTAGAAAAAAAGTCAATATTGAGTACCAAGGTCCTTTGAACATCACTTATTTTCAGAAACCACTCCTTCAAAAAAATCTATTATAGGTGCTTTTGGGGAGAGTGGGATGTGTGGCAGAAAGATGGGAAGCTCAGTGTTCAGCAAGATTTAGTTGTTACTATAGAACAATGAGTGATTTAAATCTTTCTTGAAGCTGTAGCACTTTAAAGACACTGTCACCACCCATAAGCATGTCAGGGCAATATATTTATATGTAAAGATTTCTTGAGACATTTTAATTGTTTTTCATTCTTTCCACCTACACCTACAGCTCTGATTCTCAGAAACACTCTGAACATGGGAGAACTGAGGAGAAGGGGGTTTGCTCCAAATTTTGGGGGCCTGAGAATTTGCATTTTCCATAAGTTTTTAGGTGATGCTGATGTTGCTGGTTTAAGGTCCAGATTCTGAGAACCACTGCCCTACTAGAAATATATAGGAATGATCCTATCCCAAAATACTTAGGGAGAAAATGAAACTGCAAATTCTCCAAAATACTACTCTTGATTTAGGTGATTGTTAAATGTTATTATATTTATTTTTCTGGCCTTGCCATGTGGCATATGGGATCTTAGTTCCCCAACCAGGGATCAAACCTGGGCCCTGGCATTGGAAGCATGGAATCCTAACCACTGGACCACAAGGGAAGTCCCTAGGTGATGTTTTAGAAAAATTATTGGCCTTAGCTACCACCACACTTCACCAGTTCTTACATATTGCAGATTTTATTTTTCAGATCCATGACAGTATTTGTGTTGCAGAGTTCCTTTTTATCTACCTCTGTACCTTCTAATCAACAGAATTGCTCTGATATTTATGTTTCTGAAAAAATAGAGTCTTCCAGCACTTTCAGGAGATATCTGGGTTATTTGTCTTTGGGAGAGAGGATTTCTGGCCCTGCCAATTATTAACTGTAGATCTTTGAGCGTTATCTAACATCTCTGAACTTCAGTATAGGTGGAGCAGTGATAAAGAATCTGCCTGCCAATGCAGGAGATGCAGGAGATGTGTGTTTGATCCCTGGGTCAGGAAGATCCCCTGGGATAGGAAATGGCAACCCACTCCGGTATTCTTGCCTGGAAAATTCCATGGACAGAGGAGCCTGGCAGGCTACAGTCCCTGGGGTCGCAAAGAGTCAGACACGACTGAGTGACTGAGCATGCATGCATGCATCCACGTCTGTAGAAAGGAAAAAACCCCAAACAGAAAAACACCTGGTTTGCCCAAGGGAGTGTGAGCATTAGACAAGATAAAGCATGCATGAAAGGCCTAGCATGGGGCCAATAAATATTAGGCCTCCATCTCCCATTTATTATCTACATTATTACTTCAAGTGATGCTCTACCACTGTTTCCAGTACTGATTGCTTTGTAATAGATTATAGTATCTGACGGAGCCTGGGCACCATCTCACAGATATCTTAGCAATCCCTATAGTTCTAAGGCATTTTGTGTCAGGGCCAAGTGGGAACAGGTTTAATAATAATAGTTAGAGTTTATTGGTGCCCACTACTAGGACAGCTGAGAATGATCTCATCTAATCCTAACAACAACCCTATAATGAAGGTATTATTATTATCATCATTATTTTTCAGATGAGGAAATGGAGACTCAGAGAGGTTAGGTAACTCGCCTGAGGTCACACAGATGCTAGTGAAGGCAGAGCCAAGATTTAAACTGAGGGCTGTCATTCAATAAAAAAGAAAATAGAGAAAAGTAAACCCAGGGCTGTCTTCTCTCCAGAGTGTGAACCTCTAGCCACTACCTCTTAACCTTAGAATTACAAGCTGTCCCTGTTTAGAAGAGATTAGACATCATAGTCTGGTCCTCCTACAGTAGAGATGAAAGAATGGAGGTACAGGAAGGGCAGTGACATGCTCCAGCTCACTAATGGCAGATCCAAGAGCTCAACTTGAATTGAACTCAGCTTCTGTAGCTTTTACAGCAGTGTAGTTTTGCTTTCATACACATGAAAGTTTTCATTCCCAGTTCAATCATTGGACAAACAATGGTTCTGCTGAATTAGGAGGGGAGGTTAGATATTCCCATGTTTAACAACAACCGGCTCTCTATGGAAAGAGGAAAAAGCCCTATTTCGTAGCATTTGCCAATTTCCACAATATAAATACTCCCACCAAAGCTGATTTCAAGTTCTCAGCGTGATGTCACTAAATGCAGAGTTCAGAAGAGATGCATACAATCCAGAATCTTGAGTTGGCTCTTGCATGCCACTGCCTCCCTCTTTGTAGAGGATGACAAACCAAACCCTGGGTATTGTTCCAAGGTAAGATTCCAATAGTCAAGAAAAAAAAGTGAATGTTTCTTATATGCCAGGATTCTAAAATTCAATATAATTGGTATTCTGGCCAACTCTTCTTTTAGAGTTTAGGACTGGCTCTATTAGTGATATTGAGTCCCTGCCAAAGGGCGTCTTGGGATTTATTTATAGAATCTTTTTCCCCCAAAAGGGTACAGGAATATATTGTGTCATGCTCTATCTTTAGACATGCAAATCCCTTTTCTCAAATGACATCTTAGAGGACAAATTAAGACACTCCTAAGTTGTTTGTTTGTTTTCATTTTGGGGAAAAAAACTCTATGATAGCCAAAAACTCTTTGAATTTTAGAAAATAGCCTAAGGAATACGTGTTTATTTTTAGGAAATTTAGAAAATACAAGCAAACAAAAGAAAATATGTTTAAAACTCCTCTGTTCTTCCAAGAGCCAGAGATAAACATGGCTAACATTTGAGTGTGCCTACTGCTAATATTTTTCTCTTATATGCAGATAGATTTTTTTTAAATGGCTGTACTGCAAAAGAAATCCATTTACAAAATGAAAAGATATCACAGATTATCATCCTCCAGGTACGGGTCCTGCCACTCTATTTGTATTCACGGAAATGGTATGTTAGCTATATTTATGCTGATGTTCTACACACATTTGAAGATAATATTACTAATGGGGATTGTTATCTGTGAGCACAGATGGGGCTCAAAAGACCAGGGTGACAACATCAGCCCTTTCCAGTCCGTGGACCACTGTACACACAAAGACTGTTTTTGAGTCACAATTGCAGCTGTGCTGATAGTGTGGTTGATTGGGACTCTGCCTCTGAGACCTGAGGTCATCCTGGAACTCAGAAAACAACCCCCTCCAGCACTCCCTTATTGCCTTAGCCAGCCCAGCCTGCCTGCTGTTTGTTTCCTGCTGCCCGCAGCTCGGCCCCATTGTTTGAAGTGGGGCTTTAGAGCTGCTTTAATGGGTTTTCTTCTGCTGTCCCTGCTTGGGGTTGCCTCACTGCAACTCACCATACAACAATCTGATCTGGCATCCTGGGGCCATCCTTCACACATGTCCAGCACAGTGGGGCACTGTTAGAAATGGAATTTGTTCATTCCCTCTGCTTCAGCCTTGATTTTCGGGAGACAATACCCTAGAAAAATTTACCAGCCATTGTAACAATGCAAGATCACTGACTCTAGGAAATGAATATTTCTTTCTGCAATAGATTCTCATTATTAAGTTTGGGACTGGTAGCCAGTTAGAGTTGCCAAAAGGTAAGGGAACGTAACTGACCTCTCTGGAATCTTGGCTTTCAGCTCTCCGTCTCAAATGTGGATTTTCTTGACAGATTCTTTTCTACTATGTTTCCCAAGTTTGGTTCCCTACCCGAAGGCCACAGTTGAAAGATGGATAACTGCAAAATGTTTGGAAAAATGTAACTCGTGACGAGGAGTTGCTTAAAGTTGTAGTAAATTGCATGTATAGACATAGGTGATATTCGGTGGATTTATGCTGACGTTTTTGTTCTAATGCATCATTATTGATGAGGGTAGACTGTTTGGCTCCCTTCAGAGAGAAGAAACCTTTTTAGCTAGGAAAACAATGTGACCAGACAGAACCCAGGCCTCTGGACAGTACATGAAAGACCAAGTACTTTTTTAGTTTCAGAAGAGTGAAGAGTAGCAGCTGGGTGACCTTAGGAAAATCACTTCACCTGTCTGTGCCTCAGTTTCCTCCTCAGTAAAAGGCAATGACTAATAGATACCTCATAGGGATGTCACAAGGATTAAATCAGACAGAGCACATGAAGAGCTTTACACACAATGCCTGGCACAAAGTATCAGTAAATGCCCACTCAATGTTGACTGTTTTCTCTAAAGGGAAGCCAGCGTCCTCATAGCCCTAGTTGTAAGGTAGCGATCCCAAGGCAGGAAGCCAACTGACCTTCCAGTTAGACGTTAGTTCCATGGAAGGTGGGAGGAGGGGGAGCTTCCCCTTTCCCCTTATTATGTTGCTTTGAATTCTTGTGAATCACAACATTTAGACCTGTAGTTCTCAACCTCGGCTGCACATTGGAATGACCTGCAGGCTTTAAAAAAATACAAATGTCTGGGCCCCACCTCCAGAAATATTGACTTCATATGTCTGTGGTGGCACCTGGGGAATGGGAAATTTCACAGCTCCCCAAGTGGTTCTAATGTGTGTTGACATGAGAACCACTTGGTTTTAGGCACATGCTGCACATCTGTGATAAAGATGATGAAAATCAGCATCAAGCCATGGAAGGGGCAGAGTGCCACTACAGCCACTGCTGCGCTGCAGCCTTGAGCCTGTATCCTCCCCAATCTTTTGACTCAGGGCAATAATCACCAATCCACAAAATTTGCATTGGCTCCACCTGTATTTACCTGATATCATCCCCTCTCTTCCTTTAATGTGCCCAATGTGCATAAGGGAGGATTCAAAAAGCTCACACCTGGCCTTGTGTTTAAGTTGAGTAAAGGGATGACGGTAGTCTAAGAGTTAATCTCGTTAAAGCTGATCTCCTATGCTTGGGCTGTTAGCTATTGCTCAGCATCTATTAATTTAGGCTTCAACATGTATCTGCCTTGTCCACAGTTTCAGGTGGTGCTATAACTCATGCCCTTCTGTCGGTTCCAGAAAATGACTGCATGTGTTTTATTTAGATAAACTGTAATTATGCCAACTTGCAAGTCTTTTGGTAATTTTGGCCCATTTGTGGATGATAAGTAGTAAAATCCACTCTTCCTTATTACATGCTAAAAATCATCTGAAAACAGATTTGTTTGGTTAATGAAGTCTTATGGGATGGGGGAGACAAGGAAAGGAACATAGTACTTGAGGTTTTCATTCAGCATGGATTACAAACAAGTAGGACAACTTTTGTTTGCTTAGAGGGCTCAAAGCCAGGCAACAAAAACTTACCTTGAGAGGACAGCAGTTAGGAACATGTCTCCACCCTATGTGACTGTGATGTATTCTAGCTTGGTGTAGACACTTAATCCAGGGTGGGGCCTATTAGTAATATAGGCACAATCATTCCCCCCTTACCGTCTATGGTTACTGTTCAACTGGGTAACAAGCTCAGTTTGCAGTTAATGTCTATGTAAAATGGAAATATAAATCATCACTCAAATACTTGCTTTTGTGCCTGGATTCTTTCCTATAAAAATCTTATTGCTCTTGATGGAGGAAAATGGATGTGGTTTTTACACAGGAACATGATTTATGAAGTAATTGTCTGAAGCCCCCCAAAACCAGTTGCAAATAAATTTATCAATTTGAAATGAGATGATCTCGAATCAGAAACAAATGATGGTTACTGAGTTTGGGATAGACATGTACACACTGCTATATTTAAAATGGATAACCAACAAGGACCTCTTGTATAGCACAGGGCACCGGCTCAAAATTATGTAACAGCCTACATGGGAAAATGAAAAATAATAGATATATGGATATGTATAACTGAATCACCTTGCTGTACACCTGAAATTTTCAGAACATTGTTAATCAACTCTACTAAAATATAAAATAAAAAGTTTAAATAGAAACAAATGATGATTGATCATGCAATATTGTATGAAATTAAAGCATTCTCTGAGAAAGAACATTCACTGGAAATGAATTATTGATAATACAGTTTTTAATATGTGACTTAAATTGCTGTAGAAAAGTTTGAAGTTTCTTTCTGAAATGTTAAAATAAAAACTGCCTTCTGGAAGGGACTTAGTGCTAAGCCTCAGTAAAATTTAAGTTTTATCTTAGGCACAAATCTTTTATATTCCAAAATCTTCCTCAAAACTCTGATATTCTGCCAAGTAGGATGAAGAAAGCAGAAGGGGAGGATAGTTGGGTTTGTTTTCTTTATAAAGCTGTTCCTCTTTCTTGTTTATTCACTGTGGCTGGGAGAGAGGTCCTGGGCTGCTTTGTTCTTCAGCTGGGATAACTACTTTACCGAATGAAGGGTTTTGAAATCTTTAGTCTGCTCCCTCAAAGTGAAAAACACAGGCAACATTTGTTGTCTCTAAGTACATTCTAAGTGGAAACTAAAGTTTTGGGTGTTTCAAGGGGCTGACTTTAGACACAGAGTTTTATCCTGAAACTTTTAATGCAGATCTGAGCCTTCCAGAAATAGTAGTTTTTGAAATGGAGTTGTTTTTATTATTGGAGTTTGATTAAATGGATATAGTACATACCAGCTACAGTCAGTAAAGTTGGTCTTTATAGACAAAACATTCATGAAAAAGAAAGAAAAATCAAGTTATTATATTTTATTCCTGCCATTTGATTACAGACAGGTTGTCTAATCAATTTAACTACTGTTGTTTGATCAGACCACCTTTGGTTAATGAATAGATGTGTTTGCTGCTGCTGTTAAGTCGCTTCAGTCGTGTCCGACTCTGTGCGACCCCATAGACGGCAGCCCACCAGGCTCCCCTGTCCCTGGGATTCTCCAGGCAAGAACACTGGAGTGGGTTGCCATTTCCTTCTCCAATGCATGAAAGTGAAAAGTGAAAGGGAAGTCACTCAGTCGTGTCTGACTCCTAGCGACCCCATGGACTGCAGCCTACCAGGCTCCTCCGTCCATGGGATTTTCCAGGCAAGAGTACTGGAGTGGGGTATGTTTAAATGACAGCAAATGAACTCTGGCCTGTGCTTGCCCTCCCCCCACCCCACCCCAGCTTTTTTTGGCTTTTGGTCTTTGCAGCCCAAAATAACTAGTAAATTATGTTCATTCTCATCCTAATTTGGAATGGAAGGATAAAAACAAAGTTTTCCTGCAATCTTTTTGGTGCCTCAGTCACTTTTGGCATCCAGTGACTCTAAACTTTTATTGAGTGTCTGGATAATGAAGGCTCTGTATCCTACTTAAACTAAGAGTTAATTCAACAATGAAACCAAATCTCAAAGTCAAGGTCCCTCCCAATACCCAAATCCTGTTTATCGCAAACCTATATACTGCTATGGCTGGACTATTTATTGCTAGATAGTGCCTTTGCTAGGGTTTTGTTTTTCTTGAAAGACTTCAGTTCAGTTCAGTTGCTCAGTTCTGCCCGACTCTTGGTGACCCCATGGACTGCACTATGCCAGGCCTCCATGTCCATCACCAACTCCTGGGGCTTACTCAAACTCATGTCTATTGAGTTGGTGATGCCATCCAACCATCTCATCCTCTGTCATCCCCTTCTCCTCCCACCTTCAGTCTTTCCCAGCATCAGGGTCTTATCAAATGAGTCAGTTCTTCACATCAGGTGGCCAAAATATTGGAGTTTCAGCTTCAGCATCAGTCCTTCCAATTAATATTCAGGACGTATTTCCTTTAGGATGGACTGGTTGGATCTCCTTGCAGTCCAAGGGACTCTCAAGAGTCTTCTCCAACACCACAGTTCAAAACATCAATTCTTTGCCACTCAGCTTTCTTTATCGTCCAACTCTCACATCCATACATGACTACTGGAAAGACCATAGCTTTCACTAGACGACTTTTGTTGGCAAAGTAATGTCTCTGCTTTTGAATATGCTATCTAGGTTGGTCATAACTTTTCTTCCAAGGAGCAAGCATCTTTTAATTTCATGGCTGCATTCACTATCGGCCGTGATTTTAGAGTCCCCCATCCTAAAAAAATAAAGTCTGTCACTGTTTCCATTGTTTCCCCATCTATTTGCCATAAAGTGATGGGACCAGATGCCATGATCTTAGTTTTCTGAATGCTGAGTTTTAAGCCAACTTTTTCACTCTCCTCTTTCACTTTCATCAAGAGGCTTTTTAGTTCCTCTTCACTTTCTGCCATAAGGGTGCTGTCATCTGCATGTCTGAGGTTATTGGTATTTCTCCTGGCAGTCTTGATTCCAGCTTCTGCTTCCTCCAGCCCAGCATTTCTCATGATGTACTTTGCATAGAAGTTAAATAAGCAGGGTGACAATATACAGCCTTGACATATTCCTTTCCCAATTTGGAACCAGTCTGTTGTTCCATGTCCAGTTCTAACTGTTGCTTCTTGACCCGCATACAGATTTCTCAGGAGGCAGGTCAGGTGGTCAGTATTCCCATCTCTTTAAGAATTTTCCACAATTGTGATCCACACAGTCAAAGGCTTTGGCGTAGTCAATAAAGCAGAAGTAGATGTTTTCTGGAACTCTCTTGCTCTTTCAATGATCCAACAGATGTTGGCAATTTGATCTCTGGTTACTCTGCCTTTTCTAAATCCAGCTTGAACATCTGGAAGTCCACAGTTCACATACTATTGAAGCCTGGCTTGGAGAATTTTGAGCATTACTTTGCCAGCATGTGAGATGAGTGCACTTGTGCAGTAGTTTGGGCATTATTTTGCATTGCCTTTCTTTGGGATTGAAATGAAAACTCTTTCCAATCCTGTGACCACTGCTGAGTTTTCCAAATTTGCTGGCATATTGAGTGCAGCACTTTCACAGCATCATCTTTCAGGATTTGAAATAGCTCAACTAGAATTCCATCACCACCACTAGCTTTGTTTGTAGTGATGCTTCCTAAAGCACAGTTGACTTCGCACTCCAGGATGTCTGGCTCTAGGTGGATGATCACTGTCATGGTTATCTGGGTCATGAAGATCTTTTCTTGTATAGTTCTTCTGTGTATTCTTGACACCTCTTCTTAATATCTTCTGCTTCTGTTAGATCCATACCATTTCTGTCCTTTATTGTGCCCGCCTTTGCATGAAACCTTCCCTTGGTATCTCTAATTTTCTTGAAGAGATTTCTAGTCTTTCCCATTCTATTGTTTTCCTCTATTTCTTTGCATTGATCACTGAGGAAGGCTTTCTTATTATCTCCTTGCTATTCTTTGGAACTCTGCATTCAAATGGGTATATCTTTCTTTTCTCCTTTGCCTTTTGCTTCTCTTCTTTTCACAGCTATTTGTAAGGCCTCCTCAGGCAGCCATTTTGCCTTTTTGTATTCTTTTTCTTGGGGATGGTCTTGATCCCTGCCTCTTGTACAATGCCATGAACCTCCATCCATAGTTCTTCAGGTGCTCTATCAAATCTTATCCCTTGAATCTATTTGTCACTTCCACTGTATAATGATAAGGGATTTTATTTAGGTCATACCTGAATGTTCTAGTGGTTTTTCCTACTTTCTTCAATTTAAGTCTGAATTTGGCAATAAGAAGTTTATGATCTGAGCCACAGTAAGCTCCCAGTCTTGCTTTTGCTGACTGTATACAGCTTCCCCATCTTTGGCTGCAAAGATTATAATCAATCTGATTTCGGTATTCACCATGGTGATGTCCATGTGTAGATTCTTCTCTTGTGTTTTTGGAAAATGATGTTTGCTATGACCAGTGCATTCTCTTGGCAAAACTCTACTAGCTTTTGCCCTGCTTCATTCTGTACTCCAAGGCCAAATTTGCTAGTTACTCCAGGTGTTTCTTGACTTCCTACTTTTGCATTCCAGCCCCCTATAATGAAAAGGACATCTTTTTTAGGTGTTAGTTCTAGAAGATCTTGTAGGTCTTCATAGAAACTTTCACCTTCAGTTTCTTCAGCATTACTGATCTGGGCATAGACTTGGATTACTGTGATATTGAATGGTTTGCCTTGGAAATGAACAGAGATGATTCTGTCATTTTTGAGATTGCATCCAAGTACTGCATTTTGGACTCTTTTGTTGACTATGATGGCTACTCCATTTCTTCTAAGGGATACTTGGGGAGGCTGTTATTTATGTAATAGCTTTCATTCTATAATTAGACATCCTATCCAACCAAAAATGAACCTTAAGAACCTCAATCACTTTTTTTGCTGCCCTAGATTGTTGTGTATGCTTCCCAGATCTTACCATACTGCTGTCACCCTGGTTTATTAATATATGCTGTGAAGGCAAGGGCCATCTTTTACTGGCTTACGCATAGCAGATATTTGTTGAATGAGTGTACCTTGTAGCTTATGCATACGTTGCTAACCCTTCAACTTCTGTACATATATAATATGTATCTTAATAAATCTTAATATATTCTACACATATTAATAAATCTGGGGGAACTGAGTTCATAGTGTGTGTTTTAGAATTGAAAAAGGGTAGGAGTTAGAGTAGGAATTGAAGAATCTCCTTGCTTAGAATATAATTTGTAAATAAACATGTGTGTTTATGATGTGTCAATGGGGTCATAATACTTTGCTAGAGAACCAGATTATTGCTAAAGTATTCATATTCATAAAATTATAAAGTTTGTTACAATTTAAATAAAAATGTTCAATACCTTTAAAAAATTTATCCATAAATATTTCAGTGTGCATCGCTAAAGAAAGTGAAAGTATTACTCAGTCATGTCCAACTCTTTGTGACCCCATGGACTGCAGCCCGCTGGGCTCCTCTGTCCATGGAATTCTCCAGGCAGGAGAATTCCAGCCTGGAATTCTGGAGTGGGTTCTCATGACCTGCTCCAAGAGATCTTCCCAGGGATCGAACCCGAGTCTCCTGCATTGTAGGTAGGTTCTTTACAATCTGAGCCACCAGGGAAGCCCCTACTCTCTAAAAAATAAGGAGTACTTTAACACAACCGTAGTACAATTATCACAATTGCAAAAATTATCAGCCATACATTTTAAAAGTTAAATGTTCTTAACTATCATCCAAAGTTCCCAACTTCTACCTACTGAGAACATCTTGCTGCTCTCCTAGTACACCTTTATTTTGCTTCTTCTACTATGTTCTTTTGCTTCCTCAGAAAAGAGAGTCTCATGTGGTTTTTGATGGAGTATGACCAATTCTTCTGAATCACCCATTGTTACATCCTGGGCTTGGATATTTTTTCAGTTAGACTTCTTGGAGAGGGGGAATATGAGCTTTTTTATGTGTGAATACTGGGGCAGGCACATGAGTTGTGTCTTTTAATCATTACAATAACCCTGCCAATGTAGATTATCAAAAATACCTGACAGTTGAGTTTTCTAAGTCCCTTTTGGACATTAGATATGAGTCTACATAGGTGACCTGGACAAGGCAGAAAGAATAATAAAGGAAGCCAATGACCGTTTATTGATTACTTGCTATGAACCAGGCACTGTATGAGAGGCTTTTTTTTAATCTTTTGACCTCACTGCATAGCATGTGGGATCTTCGTTCCCTGAACAGGGATCGAACCCATGCCCCCTGCATTGGTGGCACCTGACCACCAGGGAAGTCTCTACTAGAGGATTTTTTAATTCTCAAATCACTCTAGTAAGTAATCGTTCTAATCCCCAGTTTATAGGTAAAAAATAAAATTCAGTGTTATTAAATATTTTGCTTATTTTTCAGACATTTAGTTAAAAAATCTGAAGTTTCTAAATACATGAGATATGTGTGGAGTTAGTTGTCTAGAATGAGAAAGGAACTGAATGTTTTTTGCCTGTCCTGCATGGTTTAAAACATCTCACCAAAACTCTATAAGATATGTAGCATTTATCCTCAATTTAAAGATTAGGCTCAGCAAAGTTACTTACCCAAGGCCCATAGGTAATGAAGTAACATAAAGGGAACTTGGATCCAGATCAACCCTAAAACTTGTGATTGTCCCCTTACCTGTGCTATTTCTCTGGTTACTGTTAAGTCTGAACACACAGAGTTGTCTCTGTACCTTACTTATGGCAATTGACATGTTACTGCATATTCTGTGTATATTTTCTGTATTCAGCTGAATACAGACAATTAAGCTGTATTTTCAACTGAATGTAAACTCCATGAGGCCAAGGATCTGTCTTTTTGTTGTGTTTTTGGTGGTGTTGTTGTTTTTTTTTTTTTTTTTTTTTGGCTGCTCCATGTGGCATGCAGGATCTTAGTTCCCCAGTCAGGGATCAACCCTGTGTTCCCTGCAGTGGAAGAGCAGCAGGGATCTGTCTTTTTGGTTTACTGATCTATTGCCAAGACCTCAAGCAATGTTGGAGAAGGCAATGGCACCCCTCTCCAGTACTCTTGCCTGGAAAATCCCATGGACGGAGGAGCGTGGTAGGCTGCAGTCCATGGGGTCACTAAGAGTCGGACACGACTGAGCGACTTCACTTTCACTTTTCACTTTCATGCATTGGAGAAGGAAATGGCAACCCACTCCAGTGTTCTTGCCTGGAGAATCCCAGGGATGGCGGAGCCTGGTGGGCTGCCGTCTATGGGGTCGCACAGAGTCGGACACGACTGAAGCAACTTAGCAGCAGCAGCAGCAAACAATGTTTGATACACTGTAGATATTAAATAGATAATTGGTTAAGTGAATATGTATGATTTTTGCTCCACTGAGATACACACTTCTTGAGGGTAAGTGAGTCTTGGTCATCTAAGACAATGCCTAGCACAGTGCCATGCCCCTAATAAATGGCCAGTAATAATGCCTTTAAATTGGGCTTTATATTTACAAAATTATCATGTATGTTAACTTTAGTGTTAATATAAATTGAAGAACCAAGGCCAAGATTTCTAGGAGGCATCAGGGGGTGGAGAGAGATGGTCCCCAGAAGAGTGATAGAAACCTAACTGCACATGTGCGTGCATGTGTGCTCAGTCATTTCAGTAGTGTCCGACTCTGTGTGACCCTATGAACTGTAGCCACCCCCCACCGCCAGGCTCCTCTGTCCATGGGGATTCTCCAGGCAAGAATACTAGAGTGGGTTGTCATGCCATCCTCCACGGGATCTTCCTGACCTAGGGATTGAACCCACATCTCTCATGTCTCCTGCACTGGCAGGTGGGTTCTTTACCACTAGCACCACCTGGGAAGCCCCAACTGCATATCTACATACATACAAAACTACCACTTAGTACTTTTCTGTTTGCATTTCACTTAAACAATTCTGTGAGTCACGTTCCATGAGGGCAAGAGCCATGTCTGTCTTATTTTCCACCTTATCTTCAATATATAATACAATGTCTAACATATATCAGGCACTCTAAAATATTTGAATAAATGGAGAGAAAATCCCTTTTCTTACCCTTAAACCAAGCCCAGACAACTCTCTAATTCCACCATTTAGAGGGCATAGAATTGAAATTTAATTCATTAAGTACACACTGGGTACTTACCTAGCCAAGCACTGTGCTGGGTCCTATTGCACACCCAAAGAATTTCACGAAACATGCCTGCACTTGAAAAGCTTGTGTCTAAATATGGATGGAGAACACACCTATGCATCAAGGTTTCTGCCTAAAATTACTCATAGACTGTGCCATTGTTATTCCCAGTCATTAAAAAACAGTGTGTTTTGGGTTCAAAAGGGATGATAGATTAGAAGTACTTTCAAGGGAAGGTTACATGGCCCTTTGGATGGCACCTTACTTAGTTCCCCACATTTCTGAGTTTGACTCTAAGCTTTGCCCACTTAGGAGTTTAATTTTGTCAGCCTAGGGGGACTGTATAATTTTCTTAGGACAACCTATTCTAATCAAGTTCACAAGAAGTGGGCACCTAAACCAGAATACTAACTTATTAATTTCAGTTCAGTTCAGTTCAGTCACTCAGTCGTGTCCAACTCTTTGCAACCCCATGAATCGCAGCACGCCAGGCCTCCCTGTCCATCACCAACTCCCGGAGTTCACTGAGACTCACGTCCATCGAGTCAGTGATGCCATCCAGCCATCTCATCCACTGTCGTCCCCTTCTCCTCCCGCCCCCAATCCCTCCCAGCATCAGAGTCTTTTCCAATGAGTCAACTCTTCGCATGAGGTGGCCAAAGTACTGGAGTTTCACCTTGAGCATCATTCCTTCCAAAGAAATCCCAGGGCTGATCTCCTTCAGAATGGACTGGCTGGATCTCCTTGCAGTCCAAGGGACTCTCAAGAGTCTTCTCCAACACCACAGTTCAAAAGCATCAATACTTTGGCACTCAGCTTTCTTCACAGTCCAACTCTCACATCCATACATGACCACTGGAAAAACTGTAGCCTTGACTAGACGGACCTTTTTGGCAAAGTAATGTCTCTGCTTTTCAATATGCTATGTAGGTTGGTCATAACTTTTCTTCCAAGGAGTAAGCGTCTTTTAATTTCATGGCTGCAGTCACCATCTGCAGTGATTTTGGAGCCCAAAAAATAAAGTCTGACATTCTTTCCACTGTTTCCCCATCTATTTCACATGAAGTGATGGGACAGATGCCATGATCTTTGTTTTCTGAATGTTGAGTTTTAAGCCAACTTTTTCACTCTCCTCTTTCACCTTCATCAAGAGGCTTTTTAGTTCCTCTTCACTTTCTGCCATAAGGGTGGTGTCATCTGCATTTCTGAGGTTATTGATATTTCTCCCAGCAATCTTGTTTCCAGCTTGTGCTTCTTCCAGCCCAGCGTTTCTTATGATGTACTCTGCACAGAAGTTAAATAAGCAGGGTGACAATATACAGCCTTGACGTACTCCTTTTCCTATTTGGAACCAGTCTGTTGTTCCATGTCCAGTTCTAACTGTTGCTTCCTGACCTGCATACAAATTTCTCAAGAGGCAGGTCAGGTGGTCTGGTATTCCCATCTCTTTCAGAATTTCCCACAGTTTATTGTGATCCACACAGTCAAAGGCTTTGGCATAGTCAATAAAGCAGAAATAGATGTTTTTCTGGAACTCTCTTGCTTTTTCGATGATACAGCGGATGTTGGCAATTTGGTCTGTTTCCTCTGCCTTTTCTAAAACCAGCTTGAACATCTGGAAGTTCACAGTTCACGTATTGCTGGAGCCTGGCTTGGAGAATTTTGAGCATTACTTTACTAGCGTGTGAGATGAGTGCAATTGTGCGGTAGTTTGAGCATTCTTTGGCATTGCCTTTCTTTGGTAATGGAATGAAAACTGACTTTTCCAGTCCTGTGGCTACTGCTGAGTTTTCCAAATTTGCTGGCGTATTGAGTGCAGCACTTTCACAGCATCATCTTTCAGGATTTGAAATAGCTCAACTGGAATTCACTAGCTTTGTTTGTAGTGATGTTTTCTAAGGCCCACTTGACTTCACATTCCAGGATGTCTGGCTCTAGGTCAGTGATCACACCATCGTGATTATCTGGGTCATGAAGATCTTTTTTGTACAGTTCTTCTGTGTATTCTTGCCACCTCTTCTTATTAATTTATTAATTAATATTAATTTCTTATTATATTAATAAGAATTAATATATTATATTAATATTATATATTATATATAAAAATTAATATATTCTATTAGTATATTAATTAATTAATATTAATTGATTTCTTTCTTATTAATTTAGCCTAAAAAAAATAACTACTGAAAGGAACCAGATGGTCACATGAGTGAGTCTTCAGCCAGTAGAAAAACTCACGTAGGAAACCAAGAGATAGGAAGTTTGGTTGGTGTGTATGGCACCAAAACAAGGGGAGTTAGTTGTATAGTCCTAATATTTGCTGGCAGTCAACTCTAATGAAGTGATCTTTCCATCTTCAGGATGCGGATGTGCTGATCTCAGTGAAAGGAAAATAGATTTCTTGAGCCAAAGTTTGTTCCTAGCCTTGGATGTTCTACATTTCTAAGGACTTCATTTGAAAAATCCCCTTTATTAATATTTCCTGCTGACCTTCCTCCCAGTGGACTCTCTTTTATTATGCTTTTATTGAAGTATACTTGATTTACAGTGTTGTGTTAGTTTCAGGTGTACAGCAAAGTGATTGAGTTATACATATATATGTTTTAAGGGCTTCCCTGGTGGCTCAGTGGGTAAAGGATGTGCCTGCAATGTGGGAGAGCCATGTTTGATCCCTGAGTTGGGAAGATTCCCTGGAGAAGGAAATGGCAACCCACTCCGGTATTCTTGTCTGGAGAATTCCATGGACAGAGATGCCTGGTGGGCTACAGTCCATGGGGTCACAAAGAGTTGGACATGACTGAGTGATTAACACTTTCATATATGTTATATGTTAATATATGTATATGTACATATGCATAATATATATGTATTTAGTAATATTAAACTCCTAATTTATCCCTCCCCACACTTTTTCCTTTGGTGGCTTGTTTTCTATGTCTGTGAGTCTGTTTCTGCTTTGTAAATAAGTTCATTTGTGTCATAGTTTAGATTCCACATATAAGTTATATGATATATTTGTCTTTCTCTGACTTATTCCACTTAGTGTGATAATCTCTAAGTCCATCCATGTTGCTATAAATGGCATTATTTCATTCTTTTTATGGCTGAGTAATATTCCATTGTATATATATACCACTTCTTCTTTGTCCATTCATCTGTTGATGGAAATTGAGGTTGCTTCCATATCTTGGCTATTGTAAATAGTGCTGCAGTGAACACTGGGGTGCATGTATCTTTTCAAATTAGTTTTCTCTAGATATATGCCCAGGAGTGGGATTGCTGGATCATATGGCAACTCAAATTTTAGTTTTTTTAAGGAATCTCCAAACTGTTCTCCATAGTGGTTCCCCCAATTTACACTCTCACCAACAGTATAGAATGGTTTCCTTATCTCCAAACTCTCCAGCATTTATTATTTGTAGACTTTTTGATGATGGCCGTTCTGACTGGTGTGAGCTGATACCTCATTGCAAAACAAAATTAAAATGGACTGTCCTTTAGATATGGTAGTAGCATTGATTGGGTTACTGTCTGGACTGACTCTCAGCCTGGAACCTCTACTGTCTCTTTTAAGATGACTTTGTATCTCACTGGTCTTATCTTATACTGGTGCTTTCATTTTATTCATGAAATTCCTTGAGTTTGTTGAGTGCATTCTGGGTCCTCTGTGCTGTATAATCTAGTGTAGTTCTCAAATGGAAGAGCGAAATGCATTTGTGACCCAAGAGTCACTGTCATTTTGTCAGGTGGAAGAAAGATTATTCAGTGGTACAAGTGATTATTTTGTCATGGGCAGTTTTAAAAGACTTTCTAAAACAAGTGACATTAGAACTGCATCTTAAATTAGAAGCTTTGAATGTAGGGTGGAGAATATAGTGATTTTCAAGTAGAGAGAACAACTTGTACAAATGTCATTGCATACCTGAAAGGCACTGTTCTGTATCAGGGTGAATAAAACACAGCCCACTGGAAGTTTAGGTAAGTCCACCGGTAGAGGACTCAGGTACATCCCCTGTGCCATGGCTCTCAACCTACCCTCCAAACCCTGTGACATAGCAACTACTGACCATTCTCTCTGAATCACTGCACACAGGCTAAGCCTTGGCACTTGAAATGTCAAAATGTGTTCTAATACATGTGATATAAGGGATATCTCTTATATGTGGAATCTAAAATATGACACACATGAACTTATTTACAAAACAGACTGACAGACTTAGAGAATGAATTTATGGTTACTGGGGGTAACAGTGGCCTCAGGGATAGATTGGAGGTTTGGTATTGACGTGTGTGTGTGCTCAGTTGCTCAGTCTTGTCCAGCTCTTTGCAACCCCATAGACTGTAGCCCACCAGGCTCCTCGGTCCATAGGATTTTCCAGTCAAGAATACTGGAGTGGGTTGTCATGGCCTCCTCCAGGGGATCTTCCAGACCCAGGGATCGAACCCATGTCTCTTGCATCTCCTGCATTAGCAGGTGGGTTCTTTACCATTGAGCTACCCAGGAAGCCCAGGATTGACATGTACACATTACTGTATTAAAAATGGATAATAAACAGGGACCTGGAATACCAGATCACCTTACCTACCTCCTGAGAAATCTGTATGCAGGTCAAGAAGCAACAGTTAGAACCAGACATGGAACAATGGACTGGTTCAAAATTGTGAAAGGAATACATCAAGGCTGTATGTTGTCACCCTGCTTAATTAACTTATATGCAGAGTACATCATGTGAAATGCCAGGCTGGATGAAGCACAAGCTGGAATCAGGATTGCATGGAGAAATATCAATGACCTCAGATATGCAGATGACACCACATTTATGGCAGAAAGTGAAGAACTAAAGAGCCTCTTGATGAAGGTGAAAGAGGAGAGTGAAAAAGCTGGCTTAAAACTCAACATTCAAAAAACTAAGATCATGGCATCCAGTCCCATCACTTCATGGCAAATAGATGGGGAAACAATGGAAACAGTGACAAACCTAATTTTCTTGGGCTCCAAAATCACTGCAGATGGTAACTGCAGCCATGAAATTAAAAGACACTTGCTCCTTTGGAAAAAAGCTATGACAAACCTAGACAACATATTAAAAAGCAGAGATATAACTTTACTGACAAAGGTCCGTCTAGTCAGAGCTATGGTTTTTCCAGTAGTCATATATGGATGTGAGAGTTGGACCATAAAGAAGGCTGAGCACTGAAGAATTGATGCTTTTGAACTGCGGTGTTGGAGAAGACTCTTGAAAGTCCCTTGTACTGCAAGGAGATCAAACCAGTCAATCATAAAGGAAATCAGTCCTGAATATTCATTGGAAGGACTGATGCTGAAGCTCCAGTACTTTGGCCACCTGATGTGAAGAACTGACTCATTTGAAAAGACCCTGATGCTGGGAAAGATCGAAGGCTGGAGGAGAAGGGGATGACAGAGGATGAGATGGTTGGATGGCATCACTGACTCAATGGACATGAGTTTAAGCAAGCTCTGGGAGTTGGTGATGGACAGGGAAGCCTGGTGTGCTGTAGTCAATGGGGTTGCAAAGAGTCAGACACGACTGAGTGACTGAACTAAACAAGAACCTTCTATATGGCACAGGGAACTCTGCTCAATATTATGAAACAGCCTAAATGGGAAAAGAATTTGAAAAAGAATAGATACATGTATTTGTACAACTGAATCACTTTGCTATACACCTGAAACTAACACAACATTGTTAATCAGCTAAGTGTGCTCAGTCACTAAGTCACATCCAACTCATTGCCACTCTGTGAACTGTAGCCCTCCAAGATCTTCTGCTCTGTCCATGGGATTTTCCAGGCAAGAATACTGGAGTGAGTTGCCATTTCTTTCTCCAGGGGATCTTCCCAACTCAGGGATTGAATCCATGTCTCCTGTGTCTCCTGCATTGACAGGTGAATTCTTTACCACTGAGCCACCTGGAAAACCCTAATCAACTTATACTCCAATATAAAATAAAAAGTTTAAAATTTTATTTTTTTCCAAATCATCCCATGTATTGACTCTCAAGAAATGGAAAAGAAAACAAAGCCCAAAAATGCATATGATCTTCAACACAGGCAAGTCCATCCCTAGACATATACACTAGGTCTACACTATTCAGTATGGTAGTCATTAGCCATATGTGGCTATTTCAATCTTAGTTAATTTAAGTATCAGTTCTTCAGTTGAACTAGTCACCTTTCAGGTGCTTAATAGTCACATGTGACTAGCAGCTGCTAAATTTAACACCACAAACATAGAGCATTTCCATCATTGCAGAACGTTCTATTGAATTCCCCAGTTTTGCCTTGCAGAATGATTTATTTGCATATGCCCAGTATAATCTGAAAATAAAAAGCATCTGATATCTACGAAATGAATGAATCTGAAAATTTTGCATTACAAGGCTTTATATGGGAATTGTTGAATGAGTTTCAGGAATAAGAGCTAAACAAGTTTATAAGGGGTGGAATTTGAGCAGAGTTTCTAGGTCCTGTGCATGAGTTCGACCTCCCTGGTGGCTTAGACAGTAAAAAATCTGCCTGCAGTGCAGGAGATGTGGGTGCACGAGTTTGGAGGAGAATTGAGCAAGGTGTTTATCCAGGGCAGTGAAGTGCAACATAGCGAGAGAAGGAGCTGGAATCATTATTGTGAAGGAAATCAGATAGCTCAGAAATAGAGAAGCTGTAGCAAGAATAAGATCCAAGGCAAGACTGCAAGTGGGGAAAATGAGTCATGAGGTCAGAAGCCAAGAAGATTAAAAGGAGGCCAAGAGGTAGAGTGCAAGGCAGGTCAGAAAGAGCAGTTCAGGACAGAGGCAGTGAAAAATGTGAAGATCTCTGAAGCCTGAGCACTCCTGGCTTTGAGATCAAAATCTTGTCATTTCCTGAGCAGATTATCATCATCCACAGGAAGGGAGGCCTGTCTGCTTTTAGCAAAGCTCTGGTTAGGAGAGGGTTTTCTGGAAGAGTGTGGAGGAAGATTGGGATTGGGGTCCCACTTCAAGTAGCTGTGGACATTTGGAAGTGTGAGGGTGGGGCCCGATTAGGCTGCTGAGAACTGCATTCTGAAAGGAAATACACTGGAAGCATAAGTGCCAGGGAAGGAGCGGGTGTGATAAAAGAAAAGCAGATCCCAAAGGAAGGAGGATGAAAAGGGAAAGGGTCAGATGAAGACGGAATACAACAAGAGGGGGCATTATACATGCCTTAATACTGGTTTTCAATTAATTGTAGGGTTCTTTCTATAAATTAAAAAATAAGCACAGGAGTGGGGTGTGGGATTCAGAAGCCATGGGTCTGATTTAGTCAGAAAGTACACTTCTAGCCCCAGGCTCTTTGAGCTGCTTTGAAGTCCACACCTGGTTTTCCAGAAAAAACCCACCCATCCCCACCCGAATCCACCAACTTTCCCCAAGTTGGAGGTACTGATGAAAAAATTCTGGTCCCCAACATTTTCAGCAGGGAGGGGACAAAGTGTGTGGACAAAGGGGGAAGTGGACTCCGAGTGGAAAGTAAGAAACAGCCATTTGAAAGTGCATGAGTTGAGCAGGGTATCCCATGTCACCCTCTGAAATCTTGTGAAGCTTAGCTTGACAATAAAAATCCTCTCTCCTGCCCACCCCTCATCCTTTCACATGCTCTAGACAGTCCAAACTCAGATTTCTGTTGTTATTTTGAAAACTCCATCAGATTAGTACCTACCTTCAGAACAGATCAAGGTATAACTTCTAGGAACAGATGAAACAAAGCTCTATTCATTCGCTTGATTACAATATTGCAAACTCATTTCTAATCGTGGCTTTTGAGGACCAAAGCTGATGGTAGAAGAGCTAGAGACAGTTCACCCAAAGGGGAAAACCAATCTAGCTGACCTTGAGAGCAGCCAACTGTCTGCCAACAGTGGGTTTGCCATCCCAGAAATCTTTCTCAATGGCTTTCTATACCCTCCAGCAACATTGTCAGAGATTTGGATTCCTGAGAAAGACCAGTCTGAAAGCGCTGTGGTGTGTGCACTGCTAATTCTTTACAAAGATTACAGCTCTTTAATTCCCAAGGCTATTTTTTTTGTTCTGACTCCTCTTTTTCTTTCCACCTCATGAAACTTCACTCTTTAGTCTCAAATCCCTGTGCCCAGGCATGAGCCAGTCTACTGAAACATGGGCAACTGTCTTGGCATGCATGGGCAATCAGATATTTGAAGAAAATTGATGAATAACCATGTGTCCAAGAGACCCATAGGGCTTAGGGAATTAAAAGGCTTATTCTTGTGGTTAAACACTGGGAATGCCATCTCATTCCCGTGCACTGATTTCTCTATTATCAGCTGGTAAGCCACAAGCAGATCCCTTGTTCATCTGCCAGGATGCAAACTAGCCCTTCTTTCAAGCCCCACTTTTGTTCTCAAGCTTAGGAACGCTGCAGTTATTCCAAAAGGAATCTGGCCGGCACAGTTAATTGGACTTATTAGGTCATAATTACAGTATCACAGCATCAGCCTGCATTTTTCTGGATTTGATTACTGAGCCTTCCTAATGTATATCTTTGGGTCCTGGTTCCACATTTAGGACCCAATGATTGAATTGATGGAGAACTAGGCCAATTACTTCCCTGAGCCCTAAAACTATGAACAAACTGTGTCCTTAGGAAGGGGTTTTAGGAAAGCAATCGATAATTATAAATTCTAACAAGTTGAGTACTTTCTAGGTATATGCCACTATGCTTGCATTATCTCATACATTTTTTCACCTTGTTTTGGGAAATATAGTTTATTTACTGTGTTGTGTTAGTTTCAGCTATATAGCAAAGTGATTCAGTTCTATATATATAGAAAGAGAGAACTTTTTTTTACATTCTCTTCTATTATAGGCTATTACAGAATATTTAGTAAGTTCCCTGTGCTATACAATGGGTCCTTGTTAGTTACCTATTTTATCTATGGTAGTGTGTATATTTTAATCCCCAAACTGCTAATTTATCCCTCATTTTCCCCTTTCCCCTTTGGTAAGATAAATTTGTTCTCTATGTCTGTGAGTCTTATTTCTGTTTTGTAAATAAGTTCATTTGTATCTTTTTTTTTTTTTTGCATACTTAGTCTCTCAAGTCATGTCTGACTCTTTGCAAACCCATGGACTGTAGCCCACCAAGCTCCTCTGTCCATGGGATTCTCCATGCAAGAATACTAAACTGGGTAGCTGTTCCCTTCTCCAGTGGATCTTCCCGACCCAGGGATCGAACCCGGGTCTCCCTCATTGCAGGAATATTCTTTCTCGTCTGAGCCACATCAATATATTTATAACACACAGCATGGGGAGGTACTGTTATTAACATCTCACATTTACAGATGAGCAAACTGAGGCACAGGGGGATATGGTAACTTACCCAAGATTACACAGCTAGTAAACACAGAATTGGGATTTACTCCCATGTCTGTTTTGAGTCAGAACATATGCTTTTAACTAGTACACCACATTGTCTCTTCTTGAAAAGCATCTGTCTGTTCCTTGATTCACTAGTGAGAGCTCATCTGATTTTAATTTGTTAGAAACTAAAATGCAGTAGAATAAACAGATGTTTCCTTTCTGACGAAATGATGGATTATATTGTTCTATTTTATATGTTAGTGATGGGTTTGAGGCAGATGTTGAAAATTTGTAGGTCACTCATCAGTATTTACTGGGCATCTATCATGTGCCAGCACATGTTGGGTGATTCAAAGATGTGTGAGAAACAGGTATTACCATCAAGAAGTGAGTGTATTACCAGAGATATAAGGCTAACCCACAAGAACCCCACTGAGAACATATACATATATGTGTGTGTAAAAGATAATTATTCCCATTCAGGTGATAACTCTAAGTGCTGTGGGAGACAGTGAAGTATTAATAGAAAGGGCACTGGTATAACAGCCAAAAGATGTTGTTTTTGAAACAGTCATATAATGTTCAGAGAAGGCAATGGCACCCCACTCCAGTACTCTTGCCTGGAAAATCCCATGGGCGGAGGAGCCTGGTGGGCTTACAGTCCATGGGGTCGATAAGAGTTGGACACGACTGAGCGACTTCACTTTCACTTTTCACTTTCCTGCATTGGAGTAGGAAATGGCAACCCACTCCAGTGTTCTTGCCTGGAGAATCCCAGGGACAGAGGAGCCTAGTGGGCTGCCACCTAAGGGGTCGCACAGAGTCGGACACGACTAAAGTGACTTAGCAGCAGCAGCAGCATATAATGTTAACTTTTAATATTAATTTTAAAATAAAGTGGGCTTACTTGGGTAATTCTGGATTTCTTGATTAGAAAAAGAGAATAACTGGGGAAGTCTTCATGGAAGGGCTGGTCACAATTGAATTGGTTGGGCTTGGGCAGAGGGAGGAGGCTCCAGGTCTTAGGAAGAATCAAGAAGGGACAGTAGGAGTTATGGCAGAGAGGGAGAAATGAACCCAGAATGTTGAGAAGCCAGCAGAGAAGAGACTTTCAGAGGCAAAACCCACAGTTAGACAAAGGGAAGACCAGGGACAGATGGTCTGGTTAATTGATTGATTTTTATTGTGGTAAAATGTGTATCACATAAAATTTACCATTTTAACCATTTTACAGTCTACAGTTCAGTGACATGAGTACACTCACAGTGTTGTGCAACTATCACTACTACCTCATATCAGAACGTTTTCACAATACCAAGTGGGAGCCCCATAGCCATTAAGCAGTCACTCCCCATTCCCCCCTTTCCTCAGCCCCTGGCAACAACTAATCTTCCTTTGTATCTATGGATTGGCCTATTCTGAATATTTCATGTAAAGGAAATCACACAATATGCGGCCTTTGTGTCTGGCTGCTTCCACTTAGCATATTTTTAAGGTTCATTCATGTTATAGTATGTATCAGAATTTTGCTCCTTTATGGCTACATAATGTTCCATTGGGACTTTCCTGGTAGCTCAGCTGGTAAAGAATCTGCCTGCCATGCAGGAGACTCGGGTTCAATTGCTGGGTCAAAAAGATCCCCTGGAGACAGGATAGGCTACCCACTTCAGTATTCATGGGCTTCCCTGGGAGCACAAATAGTAAAGAATCTGCCTGCAATGCGGGAGACCTGGGTTCGATCCCTGGGTTGGGAGGATCCCCTGCAGAAGGGAAAGGCTACCCACTCCAGTATTCTGGCCTGGAGAATCCCCATGGACAGAGGAGCCTGGCAGGCTACAGGTCTTGGGGTTGCAAAGAGTCAGACATGACTGAGTGACAAAGCACAGCACAGCATAATGCTCCATTGTGTGTTGTGTGTGTGTGTACACCACATTTTGTTTATTCATTCATCTGTTGATAGACATTTGGGTTTTTTACACTTTTTGACTATTATGAATATACCTCTTGTGAAGGCTTGTATATAAATTTTTTTTTTTTTGAGCACTAGTTTTCAATTCTTTGGAGAAGGCAATGGCAACCCACTCCAGTATTCTTGCCTGGAAAATCCCATGGACGGAGGAGCCTGGTAGGCTACAGTCCATGGGGTCGCAAAGAGTTGGACACAACTGAGTGACTTCCCTTCCCTTCCAATTCTTTGGGGTATAACTCATAGTGGAATTGTTGGGTCACGTTTAAACCTGTGTTTAATTTATTGAGGAAATGACATGCTTTTCATGGAAATCCAGCATAGTGGTTACAAACAAAAGTTCTAAAGTTCGAGCTGAATCCTAGCAGTGCTACTTACTAGTTGTATGGTCTTCAGCAAGTGATATAACCTCTGAGCTTAAGTTTTCTCATCTATTGAATGGGGTTGTTTGAGGGATTACTTGGCATTATACATATAAAGCACTTAGCACAGTGCCTGGCACATAGTAAGCACTAAACACATGGAAGCTACTAGGAATATCCTATAGAAATCTCATGCTGAATGTGATGTATAGTCATCATCACAGATAAGCAGAGGCACAGCCCTTTCATTGACTTTGCCACTTACCCTCATGCCCCCTTGTAGAACTCAGCAAGTGATATTAATTTCCAGAAGAATGGGGTACACTGATTTCTGAACCCTTCAATTTTTAATTATTTAAATTGTGTATATGTATAAAAATATCCACACACATACCTACATATACACATGTACATATTAATTTTTCTACTTGTTAAATTTCTTTAAAATGTCAAAAGCCTGTGTGTTTTTTATATAATACACAATTTCCAAGAAGAGACAGTGTACTGGTTAAGAGCATGTGTTCTGAATCAGATGTAGGGGTAAATTCTAATTCCATGGTTTCTAGCTGTACAATTTTGGGAAAGTTACCTCACCCCTCTGAGCCTCAATTTCTTCATCTGTAAACATGGGGATATCAGTAATAGTATCTACACTTTTTGGTTTGCTATGAATGTTAGATGAGATCACGCACGCATAGTACTCAGTACACGGCAAGTTTTCACAACTCACCCCCCAATATTTACTTATTATTTGACTGCACCAGGTGCTAGTTACAGCAGGTGGGATCTTCAGCCTTCATTGTGGCATGTGAGCTCCTAGTTTTGGCATGTGGAATCTAGTTCCCAGACCAGGGATCCAACCTGGGTCCCCTGCATTGGAAGCATGGAGTCTTAGCTACTGGACCACCAGGGAAGTCCCAACCTTCTGTCTCTTGCTACAGAGATACCCATGAACTTGCTTTTCCCTGCTTTCCCACACCCCCTAAGCCATCGATGTGGCCCAAGGGAATTAAAGAATCAAGGGACTTTAGCATGATTTGAAAGAATATCAAATGATCATAAAGATTCTTTCCAAATGAAATTAGACCATAACAAAAGCAGCTCAAGACTCTATAATCTCAAATATATCTTTTGAGTTTCCTGCTTATGATTAGTTTCTCTGTTGGAAGCTGTATTTTTCTAAGAGGGATTAATGTTCCACCTACACAAAACAGAATCATATCGTTTTTTGTGCTGCAAGGAGAAGGGGCAGTGATAGTAATTAACATCCATTGTATACTGTGCACTCAATTTGTTTTCTTCAATCTGTAACAAACAACCCTGGTGTGAGGTTATTCCATATTCCCACATTGCAGCTGCAAAAATGAGCTCAGTAGCAGCTTACCCAGAACTATTAATAGTAAGTGTCATAAACCAAGATTTGAACCCATATCTTTCTGAAAGCTTCAATTTACTGTACCACAGTTGCTTTAAAGACTGTCTGAGATGTCATCTTGCTGTTGGTGAAGCAGAAACCACGAGAGGTAAAGTGAGTTGCCCAAGGTCCAGTAAGCCATTTAATGGTAAAGAAGGGACTAGAAACAAGTTCCACAATGCCAGCTCATGTTACTTTCATAAATCTAAATGAATGAATAATGTAGTGGTGCATCAGTTTTACAAAATGATTAAAAGATTGACCGGAATCTAAAACTAAGTTCTGTCTGTACCTTAATTACTTCCATTTTATGTTTCACAGACTTTATTGAAAAATTGTTTTGTCCAGTTAGGAATGAAACAGTGACCTGTAATCCCTATCTGTGTGCCCACTGTATTTGCTACACCAGTCTAGATATTGCTATGAAGGTATATTTTAGATATGACTAACATTTAAATCAATAGATTTTGAGTAAAGCAGATTACCTTACATGATGTGAGTGGGCCTTGTTTAATCAATTGAAGACAGCAGAAAAGACAGATCTCCTAAGGAGGAAGAAATTCTGCCTCCAGACTGCCTTTGGACTTGAGACAAACATTAACTCTTCCCTGCATCTTCACCCTGACAGCCTGCCCTGAAGATTTCAGACTTGCCAGCCCTCATTGTATGAGCCAGTTCCTTTAAACATGTACAGACATATGTATAGACGCACATACATGCATGAATACATACAATAAACACACACATCCTCTTAGTTCTCTTTTTCTGGAGAACCCTAACTAATACAACCACCTACTAATATACCAGGCACAGTGCTAGGCTCTGGGGATATAGAGAAAAGGTCTCTGTACAAAGAGATTTGTACAATGTGGCAAAATATGACAAAGCACATTGACAAAGATAGGGCAAGGTAGCAAAATAAAGCCACAAGAAAAGTACTCAGTAAAACAATTATCCTCCAATTAAAAATAAATTAAAAAAAAGAAAAGTTTGGACCTGACTTTGGCTCAGATCTTTCATTTTTTTGTGTGCTGCATCATCCAGCATGTGAGATCCTAGTGCCCTGACCAGGAATTGAACCCGAGTCCCCTGCATTGGAAGGCAGATTCTTAACCACTGGACCACCAGGGGTGTCCCCTTTGATTGACTTTTGAATGTTAAACCAACCTATCATTCCTGAGATAAACTGTACTTGGTCATAATGTCTCATCATTTAAATTTAATTATTTATTTATTTATTTTTGGCTCTGCTGGGTCTTTGGTGCTGCATGGGCTTTTCTCTAGTTGCTGAAGTGAAGTGAAGTGAAGTGAAGTAGCTCAGTCATGTCTGACTCTTTGCGACCCCATGGACTGTAGACCACTAGGCTCCTCCCTCCATGGGATTCTCCAGGCAAGAATACTGGAGTGGGTTGCCATTTCCTTCTCCAGGGGATCTTCCCAACCCAGGGATCGAACCCAGGTCTCCCACATTGCAGGCAGACACTTTAACCTCTGAGCCACCAGGGAAGCAGGGTGGGGGCTCCTCTCTAGTTGCAGTGCACAGGCTTCTCATTGCAATGGCTTCTCTTGTTGCCAAGCACAAGCTCTAGGTTGTGCAGGCTTCAGTAGCTGTGGCATGTAGGGTCAGTAGTTGTGGCTCCTGGGCTCTAGAGCACAGGCTCAATAGTTGTGGCACATGGGTTCAGCTGCTCTGGGGCGTGTGGAATCTTGCTGGATCAGGGATCAAACTTGTGTCTCCTACATTGGCAGGCAGATTCTTTACCACTGAGCCCCATCATTTTTATATACTGTTGGGTTCAATTTCCTAAATTTTTGTTCAGAATTTTTGTGTCTATATTCCCAAAAGATATTAGCTTGTAATGGTAATACTTGACTCATAGAATGATTTAGGAGGTAATCCCTCATCTTCAATTTTCTGGCAGAGTTTTACAGGATTGGCATTATTTATTCCTTACATGTTTGGTGAAAATCGCCAGGGAGGCTGTCTGGCCTAGGAATTTTCTTTGTGGGAAGGGTTTAACTACAAACTCTACTTTTAAAGTCAATATAGGACTATTCAAATGATCTATTTCTTCTTCAGTGAGTTTTGGTAGGTTATATATTGAAAAAGAATTACCAAAGATGTAGCTGAGGCTTTTCTGTATATGGGCTTTCTGAAATGAGTTTTACATGTCATTTTGCCTGGAAACAAAAAGTAGATGAGTTTCAAAGTCACAAAAGAGAATCAGAGACAGAAATACTGTCACTCTCCTTTGCTTGTGGCTTTTGGCTATGGCCAAAAAGTTTGAACTGCAGTTTAACTTTGCTTATGACATGTTTTGATTTTATTTTTTTTAGCATGTTGCTTTTTAAAGTCTGTTCCCACCAACAAAGTAGACTACTCGACTAGTTTCTATTTTCTGCATATGAAAAGGGATTAGGGCTGTTTTTCCTAATTTTAGAAATGCAGGCATACGTGACAAGTTGGTTTGTTTTGCTCACCCTGCAAGCAAAATTAAAATCAACTTCTGAAAGGATTTACAGCTTAAAATTGCAGCCATAAAATTAGGTAAAAGTAACATGCCTTTCTTGGCAAATGAAGACAGAGATCCTAGTCTGCTATTTACTGTGTCCTGTACTTTGGGAAGGGGTTCCCTCCCATTTTTCTTCTGGTCATGCATGTATGTACGTGTGTGCTCAGTCATGTCTGACTCTTTGCAATACCATGTACTGTAGCCTGCCAGGCTCCTCTGTCCATGGGATTCCCCAGGCAAGAATACTGCAGTGGGTGGCCATTTCCTCATCCAGGTGATCTTCCTGACTCATGGATCAAACCCATGTCTCCAGCATCTCATGCATTGGCAGGCAGATTCTTTAACACTTCATGAGGGATGGATTTGCTATGAACCGTTATATTTCCCTGGTTTAGATCCTCTTCCCCATGTCCTCTTTCCTCATTTATGAACAAACAAAACATCTGTACTCTTATCTATATCAGTAGACCTTAGAGACTATTGTATCATGAGCTAAATATATAACTAAAATTATCTTTATGGAAACAACTTGTATTTGTGGCCTATTCTATCTCCTTCTAATAATTGCTACTTCTGGTGAATTCCATATGGACTCGCTATCCATCTCAACTGAGCATTGGTTAAATTCTCTCTTCCAAGTACAAAAGACAGAAATGGCAGTGTCCTTGATCCTTTGGACTCAATAATAGATGAGACAGTCTGTCAGGATATTTTCAGCAAGCTGAATACTCTGCCCTAGAATCGCAATCCTTCCAGTTCCTGTAGATCTAATTCTTAGAGAACTTACCGACTTTTCCATCTTAACTTCAGCTACCAACTAGAAATCCTAAGGGATTTTTGTCAGCTTGGAATCATTTCCCTAAAGACATCATATTATAAATAAGATTTAAGGCTCTGGGCCAAGCCACTAAAGTTCATGACACTGCACGCCTAAAGTCTAATAGCAAGAATAGGCTCACAGAAAGTGAGACACACAGCCCCAACTAGCTTTGAGCAGCTGAGGATTCTTACACTCAGCCTGACCACTCAAAATAATCTTATATATTTTTATTAGAAACTGTCACTGCAGTTTCTCTGAAGCAGTCAAAAGGAGAAGCTGTTAGAGTGGGCAATGAATACCATCATGAAACAGAAATAGTGCTATTGTTGGAAAAGTGAAAGTGTCAGTCACTCAGTTGTGTCTGACTCTTTGTGATCCCATGGAGTGTGTGGCTTGCCAGGCTCATCTGTTCATGGAATTCGCCAGGCAAGAACTGGACTGGGTACCCATTCCCTTCTGTAGGGGATCTTCCCAACCCAGGGATTGAACCCAGGTCTCCCACATTGCAGGCAGATTCTTTACTGTCTGAGCCACCAAGGAAGCCCCGTTGTTGGAAAAAAAGCAAGGTAAAATTTAAGAAAAGAAATGTGAATGAATGTATTGTATATGAATTATATCTCAATAAAATTGTCATAAAAAAGACAAAGAAAATATGTGACTAGGATTTCCACAGAAGTGGATAGGATATCAACAGCATTCCATAAATATGGAATTGCTGATAAATAGAGCTCTATTAGTAGAATATTGGAGGTGATAGGTTGGTTTACAATGGTGGTTGAGTCTGATTTAAAGAGGCTCTTAAATCTCATGCTTGAATTTTGAAGTTTGAAGCTAAGAGAGAGTCATTAAAGGTTTTTGAAAGAAAACAGGACATAATCACATCTAAGTTTTAGAAAGATATCTCTTTACCTTTTTCAGTAATACTTGTCACTTTTTCTTCATGTGATTATAGTTGTTTTTAGCCTTTAAATTCCTTGCGTGTAATGAAAATTTTCTAAATATTTGTCTTTCTTCCATAGTGCTCAACACAGTGCCTTAACATGTAGTGTGCGTGTGTGCTTAGTCGCTAAGTCATGTCCAACTCTTTTGCAACCCCATGGACTGTAGCCCACCAGACTCTTCTGTCAATGAAATTTTCCAGGCAAGAATACTGGAGTGGGTTGCCATTTCCTACTCCATTACTACATAGCCGGAGTGCATTAAAGGTTGTCCTCAAATCAGTGAAGTGGACTTGGTATGAGAAAGCCTTGCTCTTCTAGTCTTATTCCTTTCTGATTGTGTCCCTATCTTTAAATATGTCTTAGATTCATTCACTTCTCCCATTCAACCACCGTAACCCTTGTTCAGGCCACCATCTTTTCTCCAACAGTCTCTTAATTGGCCTCCCACCTAGCTATTACCCTCTTCTGTCCATTATCTATACTGCCACTAGAAATTTTTTTCTAAAATATCAATCTGATCACATTACTCTCCAATTAAAATTATTCAATGACTTCCCATTACTCTGACAATTAAACCAAATCTCCTTAACATGGCCCACAAGACTCTGCATGAGCAAGTCTTTGCCTGCATAGACAGCGAAATTTTCTGTCACTCTCCCCTTTCCTTTCCTGTTTCAGTCACTTTGGCTTCCTTCAGCTTCTCATACGTGTCATGCTCTCTCTCACCACAGGGCATGTACATCGATTGTTTCCTCTGCCTAGAAGATTCTCTGCCTTACTCCTATCCCTTGACCTTTTGATGGTTTCTATTTTTCAGACCTCAGTTTAACTGCACTTTCTTAAAGAAACCTTCTCTGATCCCATCAAGGAGGCCAAGTGTCCCTGTTCTACATTCTCGTATCCTTCCATTGGTCTCCTTCATATCATATAACACAATTATAATCAAAAGATTATTAGTTACTCTTCCAACATCTGTCTCCTCTTCAAGAACATGGAGCAGAGGAGCAAATTTATTTTATTTAATAGAATACTCCCAGGGCATAATCCAGTCTCTGGCACAGAGGAGGCAGTCAATCAATATTTGCTGAATGAAGAAGTAATGCTTATGTTTTAATGACTTAAACATTTTAAAATTTCAGAGAACCCTATTTTCCTCCATTACACTTTCAAAATGATTATTTTTCAAATATTTGTGTAAGTGTTTATCTATATTCCATATGAGCTCTATAATGGTAGGGATTATACTTACTTTTGAATAAAATTATATTTTACAGACAATAAAATGTGCTGATTGTAAATGTATACTTTCATAAGTTTTGACAAATGTGTACATTATCTCTCAAAATAAGATACAGAATATGTCCATCATCTCAGGAAGTACCCATACCCCTAGTCAACCTCACCCTAACACACCTGCAGAGGTAACCACTGATTTTTATCATCACGAAACCATTCTGATTTCTATCATCATATATTTGATTTGCCTATTCTAGAGCTTTGTATAAGGGGATTCATACTGAATATGGTCTTACCGTCTAGCTTCTTTCACTTAACATAGTATCTGTGAGATTCATCCATGCAGTTACATGCATCAATATTTTGTTCCTTTTTTATTCCTGAATAGTATTCCATTGTACAAATGCACCATAGTTTGTTTATCCACTCACCTACTGATGGAAATTTGGGCCCTTCCAACTTTGGGGTTATGAGGAATAAAACTGTATGAACCTTCATGAAAAAGTCATATTTAGTTTTTTTTTATCATGCTATCCCCAGTACCTAGCACAGTACCTGGTACACAGCAGGCACACAATAAATATTTGTTGAGTAAATGAATTAATCTAATCCTTCCCATGTTAGTGATAAGTATACCTTTCCTTCCTGTTTTGGAAACCAAATTAGAAAGCAAATAAGTAAGAGAGACTCATTTGCAAAAAAGAAATTTGAATACCCTTCTAATGTTTTTAAAGTAGGTTGCAAAGTTTGTACTTTAAATGTTATTACTGACAATTAGTGTCTATAGGCACTCCACAACTGAACTTGTCACATGAGTGTGTCATGATGCTACTTGTAGGATTTCCAAATAAAATACAAGATGCCAAGTTAAATTAAAATTTTATATAAACAACAAATATATTTTTAATATAAGTATGTCCCAAATATTGCATGGAACATCTTTATGCTAATTTGGGACATACACAAAAATATGCTAACTGGGACACACTTAATGGTTTTTCTGAAATTCAAATTGAACTCTGCGTCCTGTATTTTTGTTTCTTAAAACTTGCCACCCTAACTACATGTGAACTGTGTGACCTCTTGTGCTCAGCCTTAAAGCTTCCAGCCTTAAAGCTCAAAGATTCCTCACTTTCTCCCAGTATCTTTCTCACTTCTTTTTCTCACATCTCCTCAGAAATTTTGATCTAAGAGCATTATGGACAACATTTAGTTTGTCTATTTATGTGTCAAGCATTTGGTTGGTGAGTGCTGTTTAAGGTCTAGGAGGACCGTACATCCCTTCAGGCCTTGGTTCATTCTGGCTGGCTAGGCCTTTTCCAAGTGAAACCCAAAATGCCTGTTCCTCTCCCCATCCCCTGACCCCATCAGTGGCATGTGTGTATGTGTGTGAACACAGTTTCACAGATGGATGGAAATATTTTCCTGAACTACTCAGCCATGTCTGTTGTCAGCTTCATCCTTAAAGTGTGGCTGACAAGTCTCACCTGGTAGGGAGCCAGCTCCTAGAGATCTTTTCTTCTCTTCCCAGAGCCATTCATTCATAAACTGATAGAAATGCACATTAAACATGGGACAAGACTAAGCTGATTCATTGGAAAAGACCCTGATGCTGGGAAAGATTGAGGGCAGAAGGGGATGACAGAGGATGAGATGAGATGGTTGGGTGGCATCACCGACTCAATGGACATGAGTTTGAGCAAACTCTGGGGGATGGTGAAGGACAGGGAAGGCTGGCATGCTGCAGTCTATGGGGTCACAAAGAGTCGGACATGACTGAGCAACTGAACAACAGCACCACAACTAAGCTTGGTTTAGTGTGTGTGTGAGTGTGTGTTTTGTGTGTGTTTAAATTTTAATGGACAGGTTTTGTTTTAGAATTGCTCAAAGTAAAGCTAGACTTTTTAAAAAATTATATTTCTTTTTAATTGACTGATGGTTGTTTTACAATATTGGTTTGATTTCTGCCATACATCAATATGAATTAGCCATAGGTAAATGGCAATCCACTCCAGTACTATTGCCTGGAAAATCCCATGGACAGAGGAGCCTGGTAGGCTACAGTCTGTGGGGTCGCAAAGAGTCGGACACGACTGAGCGACTTCACTTTCACTTTCATACATATGTCCCCTTCCTCTTGAATCTCCCTCCCACTTTCCACCCTTTCCCACCCCTCTAGGTTGTTACAGAGCTCCAGTTTGAGTTCCATATCATCCAGCCTAAGAGTTATGCCCAGACTCTGAGGCAACTGGCAGGGATTGAAGGTTATAAAAGGGCACCTCTGCATCTTGTATTACTTTCCTTTTTAAAAGTTTAGCTGTACACTGGAAAGAGAGGCCCTGCTTTGAATCTTCACTTTGTCACTTAACTACCAAGTGATAACCAAATCCAAGAGTCAGGTTTATTTTTTTTTAATCTGGAAATTTTATATATAATTTTTCCTTGTTTCAAAAGTAGTTATGAGAATTATAAGAAGGTTGTTTATAGAAAGTGTACATGCAATGCAAGTTATTGTAAAGTAAATAAACTCATCTTGATAAAAAAAAAAAGGAATAAAAAGTAATCTTACTAACACTCATCTTTCTTTTCCTGAATTGAATTCTCAATTTCAAGCTAATTCCTGGAATTGGTAACAGTGGGTTCAGTGGAAGACAGTGAGGGCTGGTTTCTTATCCCAAATCTGATACCTAATTTCCTATGGTGAGGAAGTCCCTAACAGCTGAGCCATCATTTTCTCATCTTTAAAATGCAAATTAGTCATTACGTGTTCACCTATGATGTAGGCACCATACTAGATGTTATAGTTATAAATAATACCAGGTAACATATTGCTATACTGAGCATACTATAAGTGCCAAGCACTTTGCTAGGGGCACTATCTCTAACCTCCCAATACCCAGTGAAGTAAAACATTATTATCCATATTTTATAGTTGACGAAAGTGAAGCTTAGAAGGTTCTTTAATTCATTTGCTTTACGGTGAGCAAACCAACATCATCTCAGAGGAACTTACTATCTAGGGGTATAGGTGAAGATATAAAGAAAGCATTGTAGTATTGTGTTTGTGTGTGTGTTGTTACATATACCCATACATATAAAACACCTAGTTCAGATTTGTGGTAGAAAATCAAATGAAATTTGGAGTGACAAGTCTTTTGAGGAAATCTGACATTAAAACAGAATAGTTTTATGTTGTATGAAAGCAGGATTGAGCAGCCATTTCAGCAACCATTTACTGAGCTAATTCAGGAAGTAGTTATTATATTCCTAGAGCTGTCTTTTCTGGTAGCAGGTAGAGTATTAACAGGCCTTAGCCTCTTTATAAAAAATTTGTACTGATGTATAGTTGGGCTTCCCTGATAGCTCAGTTGGTAAAGAATCCACCTGCAATGCAGAAGACCCCAGTTCAGTCCCTGAGTCAGGAAGATCCCCTGGAGAAGGGATAGGCTACCTACTCCAGTATTCTTGGGTTTCCCTTGTGGCTCAGCTGGTAAAGAATCTGCCTCTTTCTCCCGTGTCTAGCACAGTGTCTAGCGTATGAAAGAAGTGAAAGTAAAGTGTTAGCTGCTTTAGTCGTGTCTGACTCTTTTGTGACCTCATGGCTCATCAGTTCATGGAATTCTCCAGGCAAGAATACTGGAGTGGGTTGCCAGGTCCAGGTGCTAAAGAAATACTTGTGGAGTGAATGGTCAAAAGATAATGTTGCACAGCCAACCTTCTGTGAACTAAGCTTCTGGAGGAATTGCTCACAAGGATAACTCACATTTGCCAACCATTCAATCACTCCAATTAGGCTGCTCTTAGATTCCATCTTGCTTCCTGTGTTACCTTTTGCGTGGTGATCATCCCTGCTACCACTCATGCCAGAAAACACTGGTGATGCCTAGAAAAGCACATTGGCTTGTGGAGGGAACACTGTGATATCATTCTTTAGTTCAGGAACCCAAAGAGAGAGGGAGGAGCCCAAGTGGACCTGGTCTAACACTTGTAACTCAGTTGTTCTGAGAGTGATCATTTCACAGCCCTTACTGAGTATCTGCTGGACAAAGGCTATAGAGAATAAAACAGAGTACTGTACCCAGTTTGATTGGCAGAACCAAGAAGATTGAGGCAAATATGGCAATGCACGCTTAACAAAGAGGAGGGAGTAAGAACTTCTGCCTGAAATTGCTAAAAGGGAAGAATTTGAGGGTGCATTCACCAATAAGATGGTGTTTAAGCTAGGCTTTAAGAATGAGTAGAAGTTCGGCCTGTCATAAGTGGGAAAAGGGATAGGGAAGTCATTTTAGACAAAGGAACCAGCATCAGCAAAAGGATAGAGATGTGAGGTAGTAATAACATTAAAAATATTTACACAGACATCATCAAATCCAAATAGATGTTCTAACCAAGCAGAGTAGACATCCATCATAGACAATATGGTGTGGCCATATCATTGCATACCCCTTAACTGTCAGCTCTAGAGAGAGACCAAAGTGTTACAGAAATTCTGAGTAAAACCATAATGTAAAAAGACACATGTATCTCAGTGTTTCATTGCAGCACTATTTACAATAGCTAGGACATTGAAGCTACCTAAATGTCCATTGACAGGATAAAGAAGATATGGTACATATGTATGATAGAATATTGACAGGATAAAGAAGATATGGTACATATGTATGATAGAATATGTAGAGGAATGAAATTGGGTCATTTGTAGAGTTATGAATGGACCTAGAGTGTGTCATACAAAGTGAAGTAAGTGAGAAAGTGGCTTCCCAGGTGGCTCTGTGGTAAAGAACCAACTTGCCAAGCAGGGGATATGGGTTTGATCCCTGGGTTGGGAAGATCCCCTGGAGAAGGAAATGGCAACCCACTCCAATATTCTTGCCTGGGAAATCCCATGGACAGAGGAGCCTGGTGAACTACAGTGCATGGAATCACAAAAGAGTCAGACACAACTTAGCGACTAAACAACAACAGCAAAATAGGTTGACCTTTCCCTTATACGCTTTACTGTTTGGTTGAGGAAACAAGATTCTCAGCCTAAGGAACATTGTAAGGATACTTGCCCAATGAGTGGGATGTGCTGAGTGCATGCTGTATATTTTCCCTGAACTAGAGTAACCATGAAAGAAATGGAACTTGAAATTGGTCTTGAGAAGTATTGAATAGAGAGAAAAATATGGAATTAGGATCAGAAGTGCTAAGGTCTACTCTCTACCAGTGTGACCTGGGCCAAAGTACTTTCCTCCAGTGTTCTCATCTGTACAATGGGTGATTTGGATTAAACTGCTGCTGCTGCTGCTGCTGCTAAGTCACTTCAGTCATGTCTGACTCTGTGCGACCCATAGACAGCAGCCCACCAGGCTCCCCCGTCCCTGGGATTCTCCAGGCAAGAACACTGGAGTGGGTTGCCATTTCCTTCTCCAATGCATGAAAGTGAAAAGTGAAAGGGAAGTCGCTCAGTCGTGTCCGACTCTTAGCGATCCCATGGACTGCAGCCTACCCGGCTCCTCCATCCATGGGATTTTCCAGGCAAGAGTACTGGAGTGGGATAACATTGCCTTCTCTGTGGATTAAACTAATAGTTCTTAATTGAAATATTCTACTCCCAGGAGGTATTTTGAGAGCAATTTTGGTCAAAATGATTGGGAAAAGTGCTTAGGTAGGCACCAAGTATGATAGATGTTCCATACACTACAAAGAATTGTCCTTCATCCTATTCTACATTTAGAATACCTCTGGATATTCATTGAGGTGAAAACTCTGAACATAATCACACTTTACTTACTGAAATGGATGTTTATCTTTTTTATTATTACTAATGAAAACTACCCAGTAATCAAAGAATGAATTTCTTTTCTCCAGAACTTTACCATGAGTTATTCACCATTTCAGACAATCACTACACTAATAGCAACTCCAATTGTGGTACTTGAATCAGCAATACCACATTCCAGAATCATTCTGCTTCAGCAGATGGTAACATTCCTGATGCTTCTGCATCTAGCTGTTGGCCTCTGATGACTTCATTACATCTTCTAATAAAGCCATGTATGAGCATTTACATATGAAAATACATATTGTTTCATTATAAATGACTTTTTTGTTGGAGTGCAATTGCTTTACCATGTTGTGTTACTTTCTGCTGAACAAAGTGAATCAGCTATATGTATATGTATATGTATATGCCCTCCCTCTTGAGCCTTATAGATGACTTTTTTTTTTCTTTGCAATATAATTATGGCATAATAGGTGCTTTTCAAATTATTGCTTACATCTTCATTATAACTTATTCCTATGATTTTCTTTCCATGAATCAAGAAAGAATGATAAATACTTATAATAAAAAATGGTATGCTGCTCTGCAGAACAGTATGGAGATTCCTTAAGAAAGTAGGACTAAAACTACCATATGATGCAGCAGTCCCACTACTGGGCATATACCCTCAAGAAAGCATAATTGAAAAAGACACATGTACCTCTGTGTTCATTGCAGCACTATTTACAATAGTGAGGACTTGGAAGCAACCTAGATGTGCATCAATGGATGAATAGATAAGGAAGTTGTGGTCCATCTGTACAATGGAATATTACTTAGCTACAAAAAGTAACACATTTGAGTCAGTTCTAATGAGGTGGATGAACCTAGAGCCTATTATACAAAGTGAAGTAAGTCAGAAAAAGACAAATATCATATATTAATGCACGTATACAGAATCTAGAAAGATAGTACTGATAATCCTACTTGCAGGGCAGCACAGGAGACACAGGCATAAAGAACAGACTTTTGGACTATGTGGGAGAAGGAGAGGGTGTGATAATTTGAGAGAATAGCATTGAAACACATACATTACCATATGGAAAATAGATAGCCAGTGGGAATTTGCTGTATGACACAGGGAACCCAAAGCTAGAGCTTTGTAATAGCCTAGAGGGGTGGGATGGGGAGGCAGGTGGTTTCAAGAGGGAGGGGACCTATGTATACCTATGGCCAATTCATGTTGGTGGATGGCAGAAACCATCACAGTGTTGTAATTGTCCTCTAGTTAAAAATTTAATAATAAATAAATAAATAATGATGTGCTGGTCTGATAGAGTTAAGACCCAGTGTCTACAGTGATCTCTCAGGGCCTTTCTGGTTCTAATTTTCTGTGGCTATAAGAAGTGGTTGGATTTTAAGAGAGGGAGAGAGCATTCCATGATGGGAATGACACCAGTGATGTAGCCTGGTTTAGCAGGGGTTAGCATGTCCACAGACAAGCCAGGATAGGGCAGAGACTTCCTCTGTGCTTGATCTTGCCATGTTCCCTGGAAGCCACTCCTTTTATTCCCTCCACCCCTCAATGTAACTGAAGACTCCTGCGGGAACTGCCAGGGCCAGCATTACAGGAAATTGCCTTGTGGCCAGTGGGGCTTCTCTGGTTACTTTCCTCAGTGACAGAAGACAGTGACGGCTTCCTGTCTGTTAGCTGGGTGTTTTTGCCTCCTTGTTCTGCCAAGTTCCTAAGAAACCTTAGCTTCTGCTCCTTACATTTTTGTTCAGCTCCTGTTACTGGGATTTCCCCCCACTGTCTTGTCCAGCTCCCTTGCCTCCAGACTCCTTGCTCCATACTAGAGACTTGAAAACTTTGGGTCCATAGTAGACAAATGTTATGGGACACATAAAGGGCAATGTTTGAAATTAGGCCATAGCTACAAACAGATAGCACTTCAACTTTGGCAATGCCTGTTGAGTCCACTCCCTTGAAAGTGATGAATGTATTATCTGGTTACATACTGGTTTTATTTTCTTCTTACTAATTATGTGTGTTCATTGAAGACTACTTGGAAAATACAGAACTATATGGAAAAGCCAATAGAAATGATCCATTATCCCAGGAAATATAGTACTCAACATTAGACAAAGGGAGCACAGCATCAGTGAGGATTCAGTTCAGTGTTGCTGTCTCCCTATTCTCTATTCCATCCCAGCCTGCAGCTTCTGCCTCCCACGGCACCTCTTGATCTCACCCTCATGAAAACTTGCCTGTCCTGTATACCATAAAGTGGAGGGCAAACTGGAAAGTGTACAATAGCACTTACCATGTCAAAGGCATAGGAGAGAGATAAAATATCTCATATCAGGAAGGTGTTTGGAATCTAAAATAGCAATATTTTGTCATAGCTCTGCCATCACTACCTTATTACCGAGGTGTTGTGGTGATAAAGGGTTGCGGGAATGTCTAAAGAGATAAGAGACCATCTGAGAAATTCACAGTGCTCCCTGGGAAGCAGGAAAAGGCAGGCTCACAGTACAAAGAGGCAAGAATGATTAAGTGTGAGGCTGGCTCATAAATATGCCTTTCTCTTTTGAAAAAAAAAAAAAAACAGCCAACATTAAACAAAAAAAAGTTGGATGATACTAAATCCATCCCAGAGATAAAGTTCTTATTTCAGATAATAGTTAGAATTTATGTTTTGCTTTTTCCCCAAGGTGGATAGGGTCAGAATGGCAGTTTCCTGATTTGAGGGTCTTTGCACTGAGACAGAAGACTTAGAAAACACTAAGACATAAGGATTAAGATCAAGGCATTGAAGTCAGCCAGACCTGTGTTCAAATTCCAGCTCCATGAGGTCATCAAACATTTGTCACATTGGGAATGCAATGTTGGACAGCACAGATAAGGTCCCTACTTACATGGAGCTTACATTCTACTGGGGAGAGACAGAATGTTTAATGTTGAAAGGTAGCATTGTGGTATGATTGGAAGTAACTAGGGGCCGCTTGGGGTTGAGTGGCAAGGAAAGAACTCTCTGAGAACAGACAGTTGAACTGAGACTTGGGTGATAAAAAGTGGCCAGCTATCAAAAACATCTCAGGGAAGAGCATTCCAGGCAGAAGTGACAACTGGGGCAAAGGCCCTGAGGCAGAACAGGTGAATAGATTGAATACCAGTGTGACTGAAGCAGAGTGAGCCAGGGAGAGAGCAGAGGAGAAGAAAGCAGAGAGGGTCAGCACCTGGCAGGTCATGTAGTGGGCAGGGGCTTGTAGAAATTCAGCTAGTAAGCATTATCATCATAAAGCAAAGAAGGAAAAGGAAAGTTGGAGAGTTTGAGGGGATACTGTACAATATCACCTCAGGAACTTGGATCTGACTAACTGGGCCCAGGGGTGTCACTGTAAGGTTTGAATGCTGTGCTGAAAGTGGGGCCTGAAGAAAACAATTCTGAAGGCAGAGTGCAAGGTGGGCATTTTCATCTATCATTACATTGCTGGCAGTTGAATTTCTCTCAAGTTCTCTGCTACAGCCACTGCTTTCTCAGTGAGTGCAAGGATATATGTCCAGTGGGACACAGGGTATGTCTAGAGTCTATTTCCAGCCACATATAGAGAAATGCTGTTGTATTTTATGACTGGAATGTCTACCGATGAGCGAGTATTTAAGCAACAGTTCCCCAACCAGCTATCAAACTGGCTCTTTAATGAGGTATGTTGTGGTTTGGTTGCTAAGTCATGTCTGACTCTTTGCAACCCCATGGACTATAGTCCACCAGGCTCCTCCATCTATGGAATTTTCCAGGCAAGAATACCGGAGTGGGTGGGTAACCATCTCCTTCTCCAGGGGATCTTCCCGACCCAGGAATTGAACCCACATCTCCTGCATTGGCAGAAGGATTCTTTACCACTCAGCCATCTGGGAAGCTTTAGTGAGGCTTAGACGTGACCTAAAAGGGTGCTTGCTTAAGATGACTTTTTATTTCATGTGACTCATGACACCATCAAGTGAGATGATTAAGCTGCTCTGATTTATTTGGTTAGTAGGAGTGTGGCCGCGGATTATGCTCCCTGGGCAGCGTTGCTTTTTGCTTCACGTGGTGCACTAACTTTTTTTTATTTTCTTTTTAATAGGGAGAGAAGAAGCCCTATGGGAAGCCATGTGGGGGCCAAGACTGCAGTGGGGGCTGTAAGTGCTCTCCTGAGAAAGGAGCCAGAGTAAGTTGCTGCTTTCATTGTTGAAAGACAAATAGTCACAGGAGCCGATTTCTGAAGTGTGTATGTTTTCTTTAGAATTAAACTGCTTAGAATTTACTCTTGTGACCTCATGGAGCAAGCAAAGTGATGAGGACCAGCTGGAAGGAGCTTTGCGAACTAATGATAGACAGAACTAGATCGGTCAATCTCTGAGGGACCGTGAAGAGGTTTCTTTCATTGACTCAATGCCAAGGTTTCCTCCAGGTTTCATCTGGAGTGTTTCCAAAAGGCAATTAGGTTGTGCATATTATGATATGTTTGTAGATACATGTAAATTTCCATAGCTCATTTATATCCACTTGGTCCTTCCCTACCACTCTGGGGAACAAGTGGTCTGATTGTTATCTCCAGACTAGGGATGTGATTCATCCAAAATCAAGGGTATAGGGTAGCCATAAAGTCTAAAAATAGAGGTGACTATACATAAAGAATGATTTATAGCTATTATGTTAAAGCATGGGACATGTTGCATAACATTATGTGATTTATTCAATACATTGTCCTTTAATAGCCCAGTTCAAACTGTTGTGCAGATTGCAATGAACACAGTGCCTTGACACAGCATTTCTATCAATCCTCTATGCATATGTGATGTATTGCCCTTGTATTTTGACTTGTATTTTTGATTTGCACTGAAAAAACCTGCATCTTCAGTATAACTCAGCCAAAGGATTCAAGGGGCTTCAATCTATAAAACAATAAAATCCAATCTATTAGTATGTTTTCTGAATTTATGGCTACCCTGTAGAATTCAGATCTTCTGACTTCCAGCATTGTATCTGCACTCTCATCACACTCAAACAAGCCTAAGAGCTTACATTGTCAAAGAAAAGTAGCATTAATAGGTCAACCAAACCCTCAAAAACAGCTGAACAGAGAACAGAGTGACCGCTCCACCTCCTCTTTCATTATCTTCCATTTGCAGGAAAGTGAAATGTCAAACTCTGCCAGAATTTGAAGGAAAAGTATAAAAAGCCATCTCTAAATCAAAACGGGCCAGACCTATTGTATAGTAAAGGCACAGACTCAGAGAATCATAAAATATCAGAAAGGGAAGGTATCTTCATGAGCTTCTCATCTTAATCACAGTTTGTATAGAGGAAATAGACTCTGAGAAGGAAGATGACTTCCCAGGGTCACACAGCAAATTGATGACAGATTCAGACTATTACCTGGGTCTTTTGATTTCTCGCCTATTTACTTTACCCACTGCTGTCTCCCAGGGAAGTCTTGTTCACTCTAGTCACTGAGGCCCACGTTCTTGCCTCTGATCTACAATCAGGGAACGCTTTGGAAAAAAATAGTAATTCTACAACAAATATGTGAATACGTTCTTAAACAACAGCAAGCAACACAGATAAAGCAAACATCTTCCTTGATGTTCTCGCAGTCCCACAATTGTCTTTCTGGTCTTTCCTGTGTGTGATCAAAGATATGTATGAATATGTATAAAAATATTGGGTTGGCCAAAAAGTTCATTCAAGTTTTCCTATACGATCTTATGGAAAAACTGGAATGAACTTTTTTGGCTAACTCAATAGTTTCATTTTCTGTTTTTCTCCAAAATATAACGATATGTGTATATTCTGTGCCTTTTTTGTTTGTTTGTTTGGTCAAATGATATATCCTTAAGATCTTTTCCCTCTACCCTGCAGTTTAATCTAGCCATTACTCTTTTGGTGAACACTTATTGTTTCCAAATTTCTGCTATTTTAAAAAATGAAAGTGCTGCAGTGGAAATCCATGAACAGGCCTCCTTGTACTCATTTTTAATATAGATACAAAGGATCAGAATTACTAGATATAAGGGCAATGAGCATTTTAAATTTTCAAAGCTACAAGCACCCTACAGATTATCTATTCTAATTTTTTACACTCCCGTCAGCATTGTTGTTCAAGAGTGCCCAAGTTTCTGTACCCTTGCCAGCACTTGACATTTTTGCTAATATGGGTGAAAATCATTCCAATTCCCAGACTATATAAAAGCTTAAGCATCTTTTCACATATTCATTGCATGTTTGTATCTCTTATGTGAATTTTCTGGACATATCCTCTCCCTATTTTCCTAAGGGGTGATTCTTATGGATTTATTTTACCCCTGCAAAGATATAGCAAATAAAAATGGCTCAAGTGGAAGCAGATGAGATTTGAAGTTTGACACAGAAGGGCATTTCCTGATGGATTGTGGGGGGTAGGAAGTTGCTCGAACCCTGAGAAACTGAGAAATAGTTCTGAACTGTTTGTGGGGTTGGGGAGAATTTAAAAGTAGAAATTCTTGTATATTCTGAACAGAGGTCAGTCCTACACCAGGCGAACATGCTTATGATGACCTCATTGTTTCACCCCTGGCTGAGATTTTGATCTTTGAAGATGGAAGGCAGTGGATTTCCTCTGTGAGGAACTCTCATCTGGATTCCAAACATCTGGGGCCCTCATCTGGCTTTTCCTTTGAAAACATGAGTGGTTGAAGGGGCGTGGGACAGAGAAAAATAGAATATCATCGCATAGACTTTTTTCTTCAATATTTAAAACACTCGATATCCACACAGTCAAATATGTTCCTAAAAGTTTATTTGTGAAAGCCTGAAGTTTCTGGGAATGTTTGTTGAGGTTCGTGAACTAAACTAAACTGTATTTCTTGAGTCAAGAGCATGGATGTCCTATTTCCCAAGGAGACCAAGAGGGCACCGCACATGGGGCCAATCCAGAGCACATGAGTGCTTGAAGCTGCCCGAGCAGCCAGGTCTTTCTACTCATCCTCCCTACCCTCCTGTGTTCCCAGGGCCAAGTAGGATTGTTTAAACTAGCCCCACAACCGTTGACCTTGCAGGGCAGCCCCTCAGTACCCCTTTTGTGCAGATGTCAGAAAGATTTGAGACTGTTTTCCTTAGCCAAGAAGAGGGCCCCATTTGGATTTCAAGCTGTTCCTCTCAAGCTCTGTGGGTTGGGAGTGGAACGGAATGTTGGGTCATCCCTGAGATATGCCACAGCCTTTGGCGGGCCTGCCTCCTGCCTTGGGGAGACATTAAGCGCATAGCTTGCTGGGCAGTGTGTATTTTTTCTTTGCCAAAGGCCTCTTGAACTGAATAAGACATTTATACAACACCTAGCACTCCTGTGTGACTAGGATCCAACTCTTTGGGGCTTAAGTCATCTCAAACTGATTTCTCGAAGGTATGCTCTACCTGTAAAAAGTCCTTGCCCAATGTTGCCGCGCCACTTTGTACTTTCCAATGCATCTTTTTCTCAGGGTCTGTATCATAATCTGTATGCAACAAATAAGCTGCTAAGTGACTTGTCCAAGGTCACTAGCCTGTTGGTGGCTAAATCAGCCTACTTTAGGAGAATGGCAACTTTTTCTTTCTTTTTGGCTGTGCAAGATCTTAGTTCCCTGACCAAAAATCAAACCCATGCCCCCTGTGGTGGAAGCGTGGAGTCTTCACCACTGGACCACCAAGGAGGTCCCGAAAATGGCAAAGTTAAAAATGACATGCCTGGTAATGTTAGGTAAAGATGTTCTCCCCATCTCCCCTGGACATTTAAATTTGGATTTAATCTTTGACTTCCAGCTTTCTTTCTTGGGGGTAAGTGTTTTTATCTGGAAGAAACAATTTTTTTTCCATATTTTATTTTTTAAAACCTTTTTATTTTGTATTGGGGTATAGCCGATTAACAATGCTATGATAGTTTCAGGTGGACAGCAAAGGGATTCAGCCATACATATACATGTATCCATTCTTCCCTAAACTCCCCTCCCATCCAGGCTGCCACATAACATTGAGCAGAGTTCCCTGTGCTATACAGTAGGTCCTTGTTGGTTATCCATTTTAAATATAGCAGTGTGTACGTGTCCATCCCAAACTCCCTAACTATCCCTTCTTCCAAGCAACCATAAGCTCGTTCTATAAGTCTGTGAGTCTCTTTCTGTTTTGTGAATTCATTTGTATTATTTCTTTTTAGATTCCACATATAAGGGATGTCATATGATATGAAAGAAACATTCTTCTGAGTTGTATTTTTTTTTTTTTCTTCTGCCATTGGATTGATCAAATCATTGTAGGTTGACATTTCCATCCCTTGCCCTTTTTTCCCTCCTGGATTTGAAAGCTGTCCCTGCATTATACTCCATCAGTGTGTTTTCTGAGTTGGGAGCAGGCAGGACTGCTGGTTTTATTCTAAGCCTACTATTCCTTACTAACATTTCAGAATTTTCCATTTTAACAGTGTTCTGGTGTTTGCATACAGAGTGGGGAGCTCCTACTTATCCGTGCCACCTAAGGGTGCATTATTGCAGAAAATCTCAAACTATGGGAAATGTTTGGATGCCCCCAGATAAGGGCTGTTGGCCCCTCTTTTTTGGCCGGGGAAGCTGTGTCCTAGCTAGAGAGCTGATGAGGCTAGCCTGAGTTTCACGTGAAACAGCCCAGGTTTCTTAATTCTTTATCTCTGGCTTGCATCATGCTGCTTCTTTGGCACGAAGTGTGTTTCCCATGGATTCCAGAGCTCAGATGCATTCACCACCAGCCCTTAAATTTACTCTCCTCCTGCAAACAGCTGGCGTTCCCTGTGTCAGCTGACTGGTGCCATGGCTACCGAGAGGCTGTTTCTTTTTTTTTCTTTTTTTCCCCCTGAATCAGGGCATTGCTGTGCACATCTTTCCTTTCTCTCTGGGTGCCCTCCCCCACACCCATGCCCTGACTCACTATTACAACAGACACCGTGGTCCTTAACCTCTGTGGGTCCAAAGCGACAGCAATTCATGCGCATGACCTCCTGGGGTGGCCAGACCTTGTTCCAGTTACCTGCGCTCAGACATCTTGCCTTCATTGCCCACTGACTCCTCATCCCTGTGCAGGCCGGCCTCACTGCTCACACTGGTCACACTAGCCTGCCTGTTGCCAAAAACAATGGACGTTTTTCATTCTTATCTTCTTTGACTTCTCTGCTGCATGAGACATCTCTTTCTTTCCTGAAACACTCTGTGTCCTTGGATGTCATCATGCTTTACTCTCCCGGTTCTTCCCTATTCCGACTGGAACTCCCCAGGGTTCTATCCTCATCCTACTTCTCTTCTCAGTGTAGCTCTCTCCTAGGAAAAGTGAAAGTGTTAGTCACTCAGTCATGGTTCTGGGATTTCCAACTTGAGCAATGGAGTGCTTGGTGGGGCCATGCACTGAGATGGGGAAGAAATAGGTAGGACTTAGGAAGTATCATGTCTGGTGGGGGTTACTGGTTGAATTCTGTGTGATACATGTTTATGGTGCCAGTGAAACTCTAAGCAGAGATATCCAGCAAGAAACTGACAGTGCTGACCTGAAGCTATGGATAAAGGTCTGAGCTAGAGCTAGAGACTAAATATCTATCATTGTATGGGTGGTAGCTGAAATCCCTGGAGAAGGGAATGGCAACCCACCCCAGTATTCTTGCCTGGAGAATCCCCATGGACAGAGGAGCCTGGTGGGCTACAGTCCATGGGGTCGCAAAGAGTCGGACATGACTAAGTGACTAACACTGGCACATAGTGTAAATCTGATATATAGTAGCTATCACCTCCATTTCATCATCAAATCCCATCTATTTATCTTTCTAAATCAAGCTCAGAAAATCCATCCACGTTTCTCCATACCTATTTCTTCAATCCAGAGCTATATAGTTTCTTGCCTGAGTTCCCATAATGGCCTCCAGACTGCTCTCCCGCCCTCCAGTCCCACTGTTTCCCATCCATTTGTATTCTGCTGTCATCATCTTTGTAAAACATAAATATTATCATGAACATCTTGCTTAAAATCTCTCAATGGCTCCCCATAGATCTCACAATAAAATCTTAACTCTAGCAAGCTTATCAAGTCCTCCATGGCAGGCCCTTGACTTCTCTTCAGCATTCTGTTTCATCACAAGGAGCCTCCCTCTTCAGAAAAAGAAACAAGACAAAACCATACACAAAAATGGACTATTTACAGTCCACAGTACCTGCTATGCTATTTAATGTGCTCCAGGTTTTATACCTGCCACTGCCTTTACATGTCATTATACTTTGTATGTGCTTCCACTAGCTCTATCTTTTCTCTGCTGACTTGCTTCTATCTACCCATCCTTTGAAACTGAACAGACTTCACCTCCTGAGAAGCTCTCCATGATAAATGGTTATCCACTCTTCTCATCCTGAACTGCAGCAATCTAATGATTTGTCTGCTCTCCATTATCTTTATGAACTCCTTAAGGGCAAAGACTTGGTGTCCTTAGACTCTGCAGGGGCAGTAGGTGCTTACAAACTGTTTCACAAAGGTCTGACCAACCAACCAGCCAATTTGTTTGGGTATGGTTTCAGCCTTGCTCGTTTGAATTAGCTCTTAAGTTGCTATGAAGTAGATGAGAGTCTCTTCTAGGGAGGAATCCATTCTGCTAAAAGAAGGCAGAGAGCCAGGGCAGTCATTTCCATAGCTCTTCTCAGTCCTGTTCACTGTAAGCTGTTCACTGCAGCTCCTTCCCACACTCTGGTTCCCATAGCCTGCTTTGGGATTCTGCTCTACCTAACTCCTCTGGGTTTTTGACCTTGACTGCTTCTTCTGCCTGATTGCTTCTTTCTCTGTGTCTAGCAATGCCAGAGACTTGGCAAACTGCTGTTGTTTAACTACCAGCAATTCATTCTTTTTCCAAGGTGAGGACCTCTTCATGAATAATTGTGAGTAAAAGATAATCGCAAACTTTCGTTTTGACATTGCTTTCACCCTTCTCTCCACCAAACCTTTTGCTTACAGCCTCGTAGCCTTATGCAGTGTTGATGGTCTTCAGTTGCCCTTGCTCTTCCTTGTGGGGGTAACGGGAAAGTGTCTGTGCAGGGAAGTAACCACTGGGTGTTTAAAGGTAGGGGAGGGAGGTTAAAAAAAACACAAAGATCCCTGTGTATTTTTTTTTTTGAATTTTATTTTATTTTTAAACTTAACATAACTGTATTAGATTTGCCGAATATCAAAATGAATCCGCCACAGGTATACATGTGTTCCCCATCCTGAACCCTCCTCCCTCCTCCCTCCCCATTCCATCCCTCTGGGTCGTCCCAGTGTATTTTAAATATAGTTATTTAGGTCAAGGATAATTGATGATAATGTTAAAAGTCAGTGTCTCTGCCCTGAGTCAAGATGCAGTTGTAGACCAGCAGATGTTTGTGGTTATCTTAATGCTCTCTTTGATCACACAGGGACAGTATGGGATTTATGGAATATATTATCTGTACTAGTGAGGGAGGTTTCTGTTAGAGAGGAGCCAAGGAGCTGGAGGAGGAGATAAATACACAGCTGTGGAGTCAAGGGCACTGCTTTAGATACCCAGAAACAGTGCCAGGCCTGAGCTCTGCCAACTGGATGACATTAGGCTGGTGTTCCCCCCTCTCAGGGTCCCAGTTTAACCATCAATAAAGTGAGGGGTTAGGGCGGGGTGATCTCAAAGAACTCACCCGCTCTGATGATCCAAGTCAGACCCTGTGTTACTGTACCGTGACAGTTCCTTGCCCCTAAAGTGTCTTATCGCATTTTCTAGTGTTGCAGTGAGATATGGAGGGCCATGTTTGACAGTGTTTTACCTTCTGGAGGGGTGTCTTGGCAGCTGCCTCAGACGGAAATCACTTGCCATGGCTTTTTACTTCGGATGCTGGAAGCGCCTAACAGCTAAAGTTGCTCCCCTGCAGGAATGCACTGTGCTCTCCTCCTTGGCCATCTGGCTGGTGTGATATGAAGAGACTCACAGGGATGTTGCCTTGCCACAACCTCCCCCCACTCCCAATATCTTCCCTGCCTGGCCAGTTTGCAATTCTAGCTTTAGAGACCCACTCCTTATGTTAAGCATGGCTGTATCTTTGCATTGCTTGAATCTGTTACGTAGGCTTCTCTGATAAGAGGAGGCAAGCTTATCCTGAATACCTAGGGAGGAGCAGTGTGCACGAATCTTTAGGGACTTCTCAGTTTCTTGTGCTGCCCTGTTCAGCCATATGTCAGAGACACTGGATATCAAGACATGGGTGAGCATCTCACCCGCCGATGTGTGACATGGTTTCTCCTCCCGGAGTCTGCCTTCCTCTTCCCTCCCCAGCCATATACAGGAAATCCCCTACGCACAAGCAAGTTCCATTCCAAGAGTGCGTTGTAAGTCCAATTTGTTCATAAGTCCAACAGAGTTAGCCTAGGTACCCAAAGAATACAATTGGCTATGTAGTGCTGTACTGTCATAGGTTAATTACACTTTTCACCCAAATAATACATAAAAAAACAGATAAGCAAAAATAAAGAAAAAAATTTAATCCTACAGTACAGTACTTTGAGAAGTACAGTAGAACAGTACAACAGCTGGCATACAGGGGCCTGGCATGGAGTGAACAGGTAAGAAGAGTTACTGACTAGAGGAGGGAGAGGAGGTGGGAGATGGTAGAGCTGAAGGATAGCCAGCAATAGAGATGGAGGGCAAGCTGCAATTTCACTTACACCTGATGCTGATGTATCTCACGTTTGCATTTTTGAAAGTTCACAACATGAAGGTTCATATGTAATGGACCTACTGTAATCCTCTCTCCTCTTCTTGCTGTTTTCTGATCTCTAACTTCTTTCTTCTTCCTGGCTTCCCTCCCTCTGGCTCTAGCATCACTAGCTCTCCATCAGTCATTCTCATTTTCCCTGCCATGGCCTCCTCACCTCAGTTACTTCCCTCTGCTTTCAGTTGCCTGGGCTTGCTTCCTGTGTCACCAGTCCCAGTTTTTTCTTCTATTGGAGCAGGCATGAGAGTAGCAGGAGATGGGAAAGAGAGGCTGAGATGTACTTTACAGAGGAGTTGCACTTCTCCAGAGATTCTAAATCTCAAAATGTGAATCAGTGGTCTCCAGAATTGGTGGGGGTGAGGGAAGAGGAGGTTGGCACAATCAGTCCACTGTAAAATCAGCATAAAAGAAAATATTATGACTCCTATTTCCATTTAAATTGAAAATGTCCAGAAAGAAACTAAGATTTGGATTTAAATGATTTAATTTATGTAAAGTGCTTAAAACAGTGTGTAGTACACTGAGAGCTGTCTAAATATTAGCTGTTATTATCACTACTATCCAGCCTTTCAAATATGTAATACACATATTGCCACTGGTACCCTCTGTTGCATATGCTTTGTAAGGTATTCTGAGGGAAGAATGGGAGCCCACAGGTGGAAGGGTTGACCCTGGGCCCCTTACTCTTTTTTTTTTTTTCCTGAATGTATACCAGATATATTGCTATCTCCTTGGGTCCAGGTAAGTGGATTTCTGGATTATACTGTCTAACTACATTAACCCTCACAAAATGGGCAAGTGACTTAAGAAGATTCCTGCAAATAAGCCATGTATTGAAGGTAATGCTAATAATGTAAGAACATGAAAATGGCAGCGCTCACATTTCTCTTACTCCTCGAATGAATTTTTCCATCAGCCTCACTGTGAGGGAAAACCCATGACAAGCTAATCATATGTGACAAGAAGTCAGCGAAAAAGTAATTCAGGGATAATCAAAAAGACTACATGAAATATGGATTTATGCTCATTGTCAGTAATGAAAGATCTTGCCCTAAGTGCATATGCTGCCTTGAAATATTAGCTAATAATATAATGAAAGTGAAAGTGAAGTCACTCAGTCGTGTCCGACTCTTTGCGACCCCGTGGACTGTAGCTCATCAGGCTCCTCCGTCCATGGGATTCTCCAGGCAAGAATACTGGGGTGGGTTGCCATTTCCTTCTCCAGGGGATCTTTCAGACCCAGGGATCGAACCCAGGTCTCCCACATTGCAGGCAGACACTTTAACCTCTGAGCCACCAAGGAACACATCACAATTAATAAGACATTTGACATACTATATATTTCATCTTTATCTCATTTTCTATTTATTGTGTGTGTTTCATAATATATATGTGTGTACATATATACATATATGCAGAATAGGACGTGTATATAATTTATATAATTACTAATAATATAGTGTGTACACATATAAAGCATGCTATATTTTTTTAACTGAAAAGCATGTAACCAGGAAGACAGCCATACAACCAACTTTAGAGCCTCACCTTAACAACTGTATAGAAAATAAAGAAATGGGGATGTCAGGAGTTGGGAGAAGTGAGACAGCAAAGAAATTTTAAGATTATAAAATCTCAAACCTGGGAGACTGGATCCAAGCCCCAAGTGGCATATCATAGTTTATAAAAGGCTTTCCCAGCATGTACATGAATGCTCTTTCCCTCTCTTTAAATATGAAGACTTTTGGAAGAAGCAATTTCAGAGAGGTGAAAAGACTTTCCCAAGGTCCCTTGTGAGTAGCATAGCAGATTTGAATCAATTATTCTATCCCCCCTGTTTGGTGTTCTTTCTACCATGTCAAATGTCCTCTTAATTTCATGGCCGTAATCAGCTGAGCTCATCATGGTCAGATTGTTATGAATGGTAGAATACTTGTAGTGGAGAAAATCTGCCAAAGAGATGTAGACCCGATATCAACAAATCTATCATCCTGCCCCCACCTCGTGAGAAATAACCCCTGACCGCATGTATAGCATCTGTTTATATCCTTGTCTGAGTTTTAAAATGTTTTCCTAGTATCTCAGTCTTTTAAAAGTTACAAGAACTGAAATCCATGCATAAGGAAAGCCTGGTTTTCATCTGTGATTACAAGTCTTCTGAGGCATTACATCAATTTTTACAGCTCTGAAACAGACCTTTTCCTTTATGTAGGCCACTCACTGTATAGAAATTCTCTGCAATGGAGTTAGAAATGTGTATAGATGAAACAACCAACTATATGTCAAGGAAATAATATGGTGTCTGTTCTGAGAAAACTTGCATTAATGGAAGTCTTCCAAGAATGTTTAACAAAATTAATTGCATGGCATCTCTCCTAAGCTATAGAAGTTGATGGGAAAAAATGTGCATTGCTTTGCAGAAATTTGCCTCGCTGTCATCTTTTCAAAAGAGCTTTTATTTTAACAAATAAAGCAGATGGCCAATTATTTAATGACCACCTTTACTTACAGAGGTAGAGGTCCTAGACTATGCTCTATGTTTTATTTTTCTCATTGTGTTGCTCTCTGGAGAATATAGACATATTACAAGTACCAGACTTAAGGAGCATATACACACACACACACACACACACACCAGCTAGCAACAGCAACAGCCCTTAATTATACAGCACTACACCAGCTGATTGAAAGTCTGAATGGCAGAACACAAGTCCTCAGAAGGAGGTATTGGTATGGACTGGAATGAATTTAAGCAAACTCTTTTTTTAAATTATCATGACAAAAATGTTTCTTTTTTTTTTATTTTATTTTTAAACTTTACATAATTGTATTAGTTTTGCCAAATGTTTCTTTAGGAAGATGAATGTGGTGGGGGCTGTGCAGAATGGCTTAGAGTTAGAGACACGATAGGCAGATAGAATGCTGTCTATTTTTAGAGCTTATGAGGCATGTCGCAAATCCCCTAGCACAACAGAATGGAAACTTTGCATTTTCTGCTGCTCAGATCCTATCTTTCTTTAAATGATTCTCTGCAACCTTGAATACACACACAGAGACATATACACATTCAAGGAGTGATTTGATGACAAGGACTTGTCTTCATTTTAGGTGAAGGTATCACCTTCACCTTTGGGGCTTCCCAGGTAGGGCACAGCAACCCATTCCAGTATTCTTACCTGGAGAATCCCATGGACTGAAGAACCTGCAGGCTACAGTCCATGGGGTCGCGAAGAGTCAGACACAATTGAAGCGACTTAGCACACGCACACACACGCATCACCTTTTTATCTTTTTAATTAACTGGAAGATGGTACTAGTTCCTTTCCACCACATTCATCTAACTCCTTGGAAACCAGTATCTCCATTAATTAGTCCCTGCTATTCCCAACTGCGAAAAACTCATCCCCAAACCAAGTGGAATCAGCAGCACTGAAATGATCCTATTTTGATTACAGAAATGACTGTATGATGCTTCTCTTCATCAGATGCTAAAAGCTCCAACAGTTACTATAATGCCCAGCAAGAAAGGCCAGCTCAGTGGGTTCTGAAAGAGCTTCTGTTTCCTACTTGATACATTTCATTGTGGGAGTTATGAGTGAATGGTAGAGTTTGAGGAATCATGAAAGAAAGAAGTCATTGGTTCATAGAAGATAGATCTTAAAGCTTGGTCAGCAGAGAAATCTACAGAATCCCTTAGAATGGTACCCTTATCCTGAATTACCAGTTGGGACATTAGCAGGCTCTGTGGACTTAGCACTTGATTTTGCTTACAGCCAAATGACAGCTTTTACAGTTTTTGGATGGTTAAGTTTTACTCCTTAATTTTTGAAAAGCCAAAGGAAAAAATGCTCATCCCTTTAGACCCCAGGAAGATTAATGTATATGTTTGGTTATGAGCCATATCAAAGAAACCATGGTCTCTGTCCCTGTACATGTCCTTGCTAGTTCAAGTAATTGGAGCGACTTGGCATTCCACTGCTTTAGTTGGGTTCCTCTTGGATCTGACACCAGTCAGTGGTTGCAGCCCCCTTCATATATTGCTGGGGGAATGCCAATAAAGCTATGAGTAAACCAGGGAGCTGGGGAGAAACAGGCTGTGGGGCCCAGAATGGAATGAGGGGTAACCAGGTTTCAGGAGCCAGATTTCCCCAGAGAGAGACAAAAAGAAAGCAAACAAAAGGAAGAGACAGGTCTAAACAGGCACCCCAGACAGGGCCCCTGTGCTATAAGAACAGAGCCTTAAACTTCACAAAGCTCAGGAAGGGAAGTGAGCCAGGGGTTAAACACAGCCTTTGCAATTCACTTGAAGAATGATTAACTGAACACACATAGAAAAGCCACACATGTTCATATAGAACAATATTTATTATTCTTAAAACCCACTTAGACACTCCATGAATTTAGAAATCTACCTAAACCTGTAGATCCACAGAGATATTAATATTGATCCTCAGAAACCCTAAGGGTACACACCCTTAGAAACACAGACTCAGAGAGGCTCAGCAGCACAAAAATACCAGGAGTCCCACCATGCCTAACAGTGGGCTGGTTTTTGAGGCATGCAACAGAGTTTAATGAACTCATAAAATCCAATACTGGCACCTGGGCCCAAGCCTCCAGTGACTGGCACCAGAGTAAGAAAAATGAACCTCTCTTTGAATTTTACCTACCAAATCAAGTCCAAACCTAGCTCTAGCTCTAAGAGCAGGATGGAAGCCTGTCTCTTCCATCTCATCCTGTGTGAAATGAGGAGCCAGGCTTGAAGGCCTCCCAGGTCCCTTGGAGGAAGCAGAGCATGCAGTGTGGCCCCCTCCTTCCCCATAGGCTCATTTACAGCCTAACGACAAACAGCCCCCAGACCCACACTTTGACCAGCCCCCACAGGATCTCCCTCATGCCCAGCTATCCCAGAGGAACTTGATATCCTGGGGTTTGGCACCAGCTCTTCACAAGGTCTCCAGAAGTTCCTGCTCCTCAGGGCCCTCCCAGCCCAGTTCCCACTCCCACACCCAGCCAGCCCCAGGGGCCTGGTGGCTGGGTCTCCAAGGGGACCTCTGGGGTTGGTTCACAAGGCTGCCTCTGAGGGGAGGAGGCTGGCCTGGCCCGGAGGAGATGGTGTCTCTGGCAGGAGACACAGAATTGCCTCCGCAGCCAGAGAGGGCGGCCCAGGGCAGCCTTGAACCACTGACCCACCACCCCACCGCATACATGGCCCAAATCCAGTGGCCGCCGGCATTTAGCAATGGGAAAAGCCAGTTTGGAAGAAGCAAACAGGAAAACAAAGACAACCTGGGAACTTTGGACCAACTTCCAAACTGAAAGTCCTCAAGTATCCCTTGTCTGCCCCCTCGCAATAAAAGGCCCTCTCATGAAAAAATGGGGGTCCCTTAGAGTCCAGGATGGCAGAGCCAAAAGCGCCTCAGGAATCCTGTAGTCCAACCATTTAATCTTACGTATGGGGGTCCAGAGTGAGGAAGAGATGCAAACTCTAGGGAGTTTTCCTTGATTATAAGGCCAGGTGTGTGTGTGTGTGTGTGTGTGTGTGAGAGAGAGAGAGAGAGAGAGAGAGAGAGAGAGAGAGAGAGAAAGAGACTATCTGAGCTGCAATCCTGAACCACAGAACTTGTGAGCAGGTATGCCTTCACCCCAGTGACCAGAAATTTTTCCCACTGCCCAGGGATCCACAGGTACTCAGGACAGGGTTGGGAAAATTTTCCATCTTGGTAGTACAAGAAATTACAGTGGTTGAGAGCACAGGTTTTAGAACCAGATCTTTTAAAAGCCCGTCTTTTAAGATCTGGCTCTATTATTTACTAGATATGTAAGCTTTACCCAGTGGTTCTCAACCAGGGGCAGTCTTACCAACTAAGGAACATTTGGCCAGGTATGGAAACATTTTGGGTTGCCATAACTGGTGGGGTGCTACTGGCATCTAGTCGATAGAGAACAGAGAAGCTGGTAAACATCCTATGTTGCACAGGACAGTCCCCTACAACATGGAATTATCTGACCCAACATGTCAATAATGTCAAAGTTAGGAAACCCTGTGTTAGGCAAGTAATCATCCTGAGCTTCAGTTTCTTCATCTGTGACCTGGAGTAACAGTAACTATCCCACAGGGTTGTTATAATAATTAAATAGACTAAAATATATACAAACAATTAGTGTAGTGCTCGGCACAAAGTGCTCTACTAATTATTAGCTATTAGTTCCTCAAACCGTCCCTTAACTCCACCTTCTCTTATAGTTATCTGTGCGTATCTCTATTCCCCTTACAGCATAACTCTCTGAAATAGTTGTTTATACTCAAAATGTCCACTTTTCACATTCTCTCTCAAATCCACTCTAATAAAGGTCACCGATGACATCCACTTTGTTAATTCCAACAATCATCTCTCAGTCTTTGTCTACTTGACCTGCCACCAGAATTTGAAACGGCTTTCACTCTTTCTTTCTTGAAAAACTTTCTTTGCTTGGCTTCCAAGACAGCACTCCTTTGATTCTCCACCTACCTCGATGTAGAAAGCTTTGCTCCAAGAGGAGAGGGACTTGGTCTGATTTGTTTTGTTTTGTTGAATGAATGAATTAATGAAAACTATTTATTATAACTCATTGGAAAAGACTCTGATGCTGGGAGGGATTGGGGGCAGGAGGAGAAGGGGACGACAGAGGATGAGATGGCTGGATGGCATCACTGACTCGATGGACGTGAGTCTCAGTGAACTCAGGGAGTTGGTGATGGACAGGGTGGCCTGGCGTGCTGCGATTCATGGGGTCGCAAAGAGTTGGACACGACTGAGCGACTGAACTGATCTGATCTGATCTGATTTATAATAAGGATTAAATGAGATCATGTATATAAACTACTTAGTGCACATCAAGCACTTAATAAATGGCCCCTGTTACCAATACAACTGCAATTATTACCACTGATATTTTTGCTATTATTATCATTCTCCCCTCCCGGGCTGTGAGCCTTGTGAGCATGGATTAACATTTAGCTTATCTTGATCTTTTCTTATATGGAGCTTTATTCAATAAAGAAGAGTATATATCCAAACTTGGATATATATATCCAGAAAACAGTTTGCTATGGATGAGAGTAGCTGATGAAGGCATGAGCCTAGAGCAGGGCCTTAGAGGAGAAACAGGTTTGAAAGAGCTTGATTGGGGGTGGGGTGGATGGCTAGAGTCTTGTAGGCATGCGAAGGGAGTCACACTTAAGCCATGTCTACTCCCCTCTTCATAAATGATGGGATCATAAAAGGTAGGGAGTAGCAGTTCTCACCCATTAATCATCTCAATTCCTTCCCTCCCAGGTATGGGGGAGAAGCAGGACTGTAGCCAAATGTTAGCATGAACAGGGCTTATCTGTTGGGTTTGACAGAGTAAGCAAAATAAATTCACTTGACTCATAGTACTGGTTGAACTTCATTCTCAGTCGTCTTGAACTTTGAACAACTTTGTACACTAATCAACTCCTATTAGAATCTGTACAAATTTGCAAGTGGCATTTATATTAGCCTGAAAATTTGGACACTTAGGGATCACCGTTAGAAAAAGTACACAGTCCAAATTGCATTAGAAAACTTGTGAATACTCAAAACATCTATTAGGTGTTACTGATCATTCTAATAACATAATTTGGCAGCATTTTGAGTGAAAATGAGATAATAACCAAATAGTCTATTTGAACCAAGATTCTTTTTTCCATTAAAAATAGAATGTCTATTTTTTATAATATTCATGCTATTAACTACCGCCAATTGTGACAGTAAATAATGGCTCGGTTCAGTTCAGACGCTCCATTGTGTCCGCCTCCTTGCGATCCCATGAATCGCAGCATGCCAGGACTCCCTGTCCATCACCAGCTCCTGGAGTTCACTGAGACTCACGTCCATCGAGTCAGTGATGCCATCCAGCCATCTCATCCTCTGTCGTCCCCTTCTCCTCCTGCCCCCAATCCCTCCCACCATCAGAGTCTTTTCCAATGAGTCAACTCTTCTCATGAGGTGGCCAAAGTACTGGAGTTTCAGCTTTAGCATCATTCCTTCCAAAGAAATCCCAGGGCTGATCTCCTTCAGAATGGACTGGTTGGATTTCCTTGCAGTCCAAGGGACTCTCAAGAGTCTTCTACAACACCACAGTTCAAAAGCATCAATTCTGCAGCACTCAGCTTTCTTCACAGTCCAACTCTCACATCCATACATGACCACTGGAAAAACCATAGCCTTGACTAGACGGACCTTTGTTGGCAAAGTAACGTCTCTGCCTTTCAATATGCTATCTAGGTTGGTCATAACTTTCCTTCCAAGGAGTAAGCGTCTTTTAATTTCATGGCTGCAGTCACCATCTGCAGTGATTTTGGAGCCCAGAAAAATAAAGTCTGACACTGTTTCCGCTGTTTCCCCACCCAATGCCATGATCTTCATTTTCTGAATGTTGAGCTTTAAGCCAACTTTTTCACTCTCCACTTTCACTTTCATCAAGAGACTTTTTAGTTCCTCTTCACTTTCTGCCATAAGGGTGGTGTCATCTGCATACCTGAGGTTATTGATATGTCTCCCGGCAATCTTGATTCCAGCTTGTGCTTCTTCCAGCCCAGCGTTTCTCATGATGTACTCTGCATATAAGTTAAATAAGCAGGGTGACAATATACAACCTTGATATACTCCTTTTCCTATTTGGAACCAGTCTGTTGTTCCATGTCCAGTTCTAAGTGTTGCTTCCTGACCTGCATATAGGTTTCTCAAGAGGCAGGTCAGGTGGTCTGGTATGCCCATCTCTTTCAGAATTTTCCACAGTTTATTGTGATCCACACAGTCAAAGGCTTTGGCATAGTCAATAAAGCAGAAATAGGTGTTTTTCTGGAACTCTCTTGCTTTTTCCATGATCCAGCGGATGTTGGCAATTTGATCTCTGGTTCCTCTGCCTTTTCTAAAACCAGCTTGAACGTCTGGAATTTCACGGTTCACGTATTGCTGAAGCCTGGCTTGGAGAATTTTGAGCATTACTTTACTAGCGTGTGAGATGAGTGCAATTGTGCAGTAGTTTGAGCATTCTTTGGCATTGCCCTTCTTTGGGATTGGAATGAAAACTGACCTTTTCCAGTCCTGTGGCCACTGCTGAGTTTTCCAAATTTGCTGGCATATTGAGTGCAGCACTTTCACAGCATCATCTTTCAGGATTTGAAATAGCTCAACTGGAATTCCATCACCTCCACTAGCTTTGTTCATAGTGATGCTTTCTAAGACCCACTTGACTTCACATTTCAGGATGTCTGGCTCTAGGTGAGTGATCACACCATCGTGATTATCTGGGTCATGAAGATCTTTTTTGTACAGTTCTTCTGTGTATTCCTGCCACCTCTTCTTAATATCTTCTGCTTCTCTTAGGTCCATACCATTTCTGTCCTTTATCGAGCCCATCTTTGCATGAAATGTTCCCTTGGTATCTCTAATTCTCTTGAAGAGATCTCTAGTCTTTCCCATTCTGTTGTTTTCCTCTATTTCTTTGCACTGATTGCTGAGGAAGGCTTTCTTATCTCTTCTTGCTATTCTTTGAAACTCTGCATTCAGATGCTTATATCTTTCCTTTTCTCCTTTGCTTGTCACATCTCTTCTTTTCACAGCTATTTGTAAGGCCTCCTCAGACAGTCATTTTGCTTTTTTGCATTTCTTTTCCATGGGGATGGTCTTGATCCCTGTCTCCTATACAATGTCATGAACCTCCGTCCATAGTTCATCAGGCACTCTATCTATCAGATCTAGGCCCTTAAATCTATTTCTCACTTCCACTGTATAATCATAAGGGATTTGATTTAGGGCATACCTGAATGGTCTAGTGGTTTTCCCTACTTTTTTCAATTTAAGTCTGAATTTGGCAATAAGGAGTTCATGATCTGAGCCACAGTCAGCTCCTGGTCTTGTTTTTTCTGACTGTATAGAGCTTCTCCATCTTTGGCTGCAAAGAATATAATCAATCTGATTTCGGTGTTGACCATCTGGTGATGTCCATGTGTAGAGTCTTCTTTTGTGTTGTTGGAAGAGGTTGTTTGCTATGACCAGCGCATTTTCTTGGCAAAACTCTATTAGTCTTTGCCCTGCTTCATTCCGTATTCCAAGGCCAAATTTGCCTGTTACTCCAGGTGTTTCTTGACTTCCTACTTTTGCATTACAGTCCCCTATAATGAAAAGGATATCTTTTTTGGGTGTTAGTTATAAAAGGTCTTGTAGGTCTTCATAGAATCGTTCAACTTCAGCTTCTTCAGCGTTACTGGTTGGGGCATAGACTTGGATTACTGTGATATTGAATGGTTTGCCTTGGAAATGAACAGAGATCATTCTGTCATTTTTGAGATTGCATCCAAGTACTGCATTTCGGACTCTTTTGTTGACCATGATGGCTACTCCATTTCTTCTGAGGGATTCCTGCCCGCAGTAGTAGATATAATGGTCATCTGAGTTAAATTCACCCATTCCAGTCTATTTTAGTTTGCTGATTCCTAGAATGTCGACGTTCACTCTTGCCATCTCTTGTTTGACCACTTCCAATTTGCCTTGATTCATGGACCTGACATTGGGTTCCTATGCAATATTGCTCTTTACAGCATCAGACCTTGCTTCTATCACCAGTCACATCACAGCTGGGTATTGTTTTTGCTTTGACTCCATACCTTCATTCTTTCTGGAGTTATTTCTCCACTGATCTCCAGTAGCATATTGGGCCCCTACTGACCTGGGGAGTTCCTCTTTCAGTATCCTGTCATTTTGCCTTTTCATACTGTTCATGGGGTTCTCAAAGCAAGAATACTGAAGTGGTTTGCCATTCCCTTCTCCAGTGGACCACATTCTGTCAGACCTGTCCACCATGACCCGCCCGTCTTGGGTTGCCCCACAGGCATGGCTTAGTTTCATTGAGTTAGACAAGGCTGTGGTCCTAGTGTGATTAGATTGACTAGTTTTCTGTGATTATGGTTTCAGTGTGTCTGCCCTCTGATGTCCTCCTGCAACACCTATTGTCTTACTTGGGTTTCTCTTACCTTGGGCGTGGTGTATCTCTTCCCGGCTGCTCCAGCAAAGCACAGCTGCTGCTCCTTACCTTGGATGAGGGGTATCTCCTTACCGCCACCCCTCCTGACCTTGAATGTGGAATAGCTCCTCTAGGCCCTCCTACACCCTCACAACCGGGTAGCTCCTCTCGGCCTTTCTTGTGCATCGCAGCCTGGCACTCTCAGCCACTGCCCCTGACCTCAGAAGTTGGGTAACTCCTCTTGGCCACCGCCCCTTGGGCATGGGGTCCTCCCAGCTTATGCTTCTGACCTTGGACATGAGGTAGCTCCTCTCGGCCACACTATGTGCACCGTCACAGCTGCTCCTTTCTTTCCTTCACCATCTACTCCAAACAGAATGCCCACAGATTGGACCCTAAGAGATACTATTGGATAAAACCCATATGTCTTCAGTCCCTGACCATCCAAAACCTACACTCCTGCTCACTTGCATTATAGCTCATATGCAGTAACCAATGTGCTTTACAGATGGGTCAGCCTATCTGAAACTTTCCAGATGGGACCTGCCCAGGTGCAGAGAAAAATTGTAACCTGGTTTACATCAACTGACCAAAGATTTTTTTTTTAATCCATGAACCCCAAACCTTTGACTTCAAAAGGAATTATATTAATACAACTTTATTTTCAAATCAGCATTTATTTTCTTTGAGTTTGAACTTGCCATCAACTCAAAGATCTTCTAAAAATTAACTGTTTGAAACTTTGCTAAACTTTTTGAACAGTCTTGTTTTTTAAGGGTTCCTATAGGCACTTAATAAATACACAAGTGACATAAAGGCCACCATGATTTTCCAACTGACTGGGCTGTTGGCGACTTTCAGAAGTCCTATTATTATTTGTCAAAGATCCTCCAATATCCATCTGGGCCCACAGATAGCCAGGCTCTTGAAAGAAGTGTTGATAGAGCCCTTGGGGGGTGGGGGGGTTGTGATTCACTATGGAAAGATGACCCAACTGCCCCGAGTCCCTTGAGTCTCCTATAGATGCCAAATGAGCTCCTAGCCTAGTAATCCCATCTGTGATCTAAATGTATCCAGAAACCACCCACTCATCTCCTCATCTTGACTAATGTGCTCACAGAGACATATTTTCCCTATTAAGATATAGGAATTGCTATCAGAGAAAATGATTGTCATCTTTTTAATCATTGTCATCGCAAAAATAACATGTAACAATGAGATAATAGTAGTTATTACCATTTAAAACGTTTTTACTCTGTGCCAGGCATTGTGCTGGGTATTTTATATGTGTCATCTCATTTAATATTTTCAATGAGTTATAAATATCATGGATGGTTGCCCAACCATCACCACTCTAATTCCATACATTTTGTCACCCTGTCTCAGTTAATTTTCACAGTAGCCTTGGGGAGTAGGTATTTCTTTTAAACCCCATTTTACAGATAGGGAAACAAAGATTTAGAGAGGTTAAGTTTTTTGCCAAGTTCCCACAGCAGGTGAGCAGTGGAGCTGAGAGTCAAAGGCTGACCTCTCTGGGCCACAAACCCGTACCTCTTTCTATCCCCTTGCTGGTCCTTTATTTGTACCATAGTCCATTATAGGCTCCACTAACAGGGACACCAAAGCGAAAAATTGTAACTTTCTTGTTTCTCTCTTCCACATCTTGCCCTCCTCTCATTTATCTCTCATGGGATTGATGGCTTTGGTATCCCTAGCAACCACCTTCCTCCCCCCACACTGCCTTCATATACATCTGAATATACAACACACAGTTCCCCTGTCAAAATCTCTTCTCAACTAGTGATCTGAATTTGCATTGAAGGTCTTAAAGACTTATAAAACTAACTTGTTTTACCCTCTTACCCCCACCCTCCCCATGCCATACAACATGCAGGATCTTAGTTCCCCAACCAGGAATGAAACCTGTGCCTCCTGCTTTGGAAGCACAGAGTCTTTACCACTGGACGTCCAGAGAAGTCCCTGTTATACTCTCTTAGGCCTACTTTTGTTTAACAGGGTTTCCCAGGTGTCTCAATGGTAAATAATCAGCCTGCCAAATCAAGAGACTCAAGAGACGTGGGTTCAATCCCTGAGTCAAGAAGATCCCCTGGAGGAGGAAATGCAACCTATTCTAGTATTCTTGCCTGGAAAATCCTATAGTCAGAAGAGCTTGGCAGGCTACAGTCCATGGGGTCACAAAGAGTTTGACATGACTGAATGATTGAGCACACAAACACAAGCCATCATTTAGGACAGTGATATGAACATAACTTTTGTCATCAAGCTTAGATTTTAAGTTCTGGTCTGGTTTCCCCATGCTAAATATGTTACTCTGGGCAGTTCACCCCTGTGAGCCCCAGTTTCCTCAGCTATAAAATGCAAATAATAATAGTACACTCAGGACTTCCCTGGCAGTCCAGTGGTTAAGACCTCCAATGCAGGAGGCATGGGTTTGATCCCTGGTCAGGGAGCTAAGATCCCACCTGCTACATGACATGGACAAAAAAAAATAATAATAGTAGTAGTACACACATCACAGGACTATGAAAGCTGAATGACATATACATGCCAAATGTACAATGCAATGCCTTGAAACAGAGTGCATGCATGCTAAGTCGCTTCAGGAGTATCTGACTCTTTGCAACCTTATGGGCTCTAGTCCACCAGGCTCCTCTGTCCATGGGTTTCTCAAGGCAAGAATACTGGAGTGAGTTGCCGTGCCTTCCTCCAGGGGATCTTCCCTACCCAGGGATCGAACCCATGTCTCTTATGTCTCCAGCGTAAGAGAGCCTGGCAGCCAGGTTCTTTACCACTCACGCCACCTGGGAAGCCCTTGAAATAAAGTACATACTCAGTAAATGGTTGTAGTTATTTTGGTGACTTCAGCGAATGGGTAGAATAGGGAATTATAGAGTACCCATCAAGATATATGGCCTGGAATCTCTTTAATCTCTTTTTTTAAAGCATTTATTATGCAAGGATATGAATGATAGTTTGCCAGGCAGTATACCAATCAAGTTAAATAGTTCCTGCAAATTCTTGCCAGTTTAATCAACTAAAAGCATAAAGATCCCTTTTAGCATTAAATCTCTGCTTTCCTCACAGCAGTCATGGCATTTCCCTCTTTAAGAAACTACACTGCTTCCCTATTGTCATCAAAAAGCAAAACTTGACTTGACTTGAAGATATTGAGCATAGCCAGGAGTGGTACAGCATCTGGTTGGGTCCAACATGCCTGAGAGATCAAGTAGTCCTGGCAGACCCCACATGGTGGGATAGAGGTCAAAGGCCCAAATATAGTTAAGAGTATAACCTATGGGCTATTTTAGAGTTAGTAGGTTAAGATGAGAATCTGGAATACAGATTTTAAGCCAGGTTAGCAGGTTAGGGTTTAGGTCACTTCCAACATACAATCCAAACAGGAGCAGGGTGAGCAGTCAGCAGAGATCCAAACAGCAGGATGCCCTGACAGAATCTAAGATAAATGCCAGAGACCCAAGCTTGACTCATGATCATGGTAGCCACTGTTTATATATCATATAACAGGCACTGCGCTATGGGTTTTACTGTGTATTCATTATCTCATTTAATTCTTACAACCATCTTATAAGGGTAAGTAGCATTATCTTCCCTGTTTTAAAAATTAAGGAAACCAAGGATCATAGCACTGAAAAGTGGTGAAGCCAGGAGTGAATCCTATATCTGTCCAATATACATGCCCTCAATCACTGTGTTATATTAATGCCTCCCAAAATATCAGAGTACTGATGGTAACCACAGGCCACACACCTGGAGACTTTATTGTTGTTGTTCAGTCACTAAATTGTGTCCATCTCTTTGCATCCCCATAGACTGCAGCACACCAGCTTCCCTGTCCTTCACCATCTCCCAGAATTTGCTCAAAATCATGTCCAACATTTTAGGAATGTCAGTGATGCCATCCAAACATCTCATCCTCTGCCATCCCCTTCTCCTCCTGCCCTAAATCCTTCCCAGCGTCAGGGTCTTTTCCAATGAGTTGGCTCTTCGCATTAGGTGGATAAGTAGTGGAGATTCAGCTTCTGCATTAGTCCTTCCAATGAATATTCAGGGTTTATTTCTTTTAGGATTAACAGGTTTGATCTCTTTGCAGTCCAGGGGACCCTCAAGAGTCTTCTCCAGCACCACAGCTTGAAAGTATCAATTCTTCAGCATTCAGCCTTATTTATGGTCCAACTCTCACATCCATACATGACTACTGGAAAAACCATAGCTTTGACCATACAGACCTTTGTTGGCAAAGTAATGTCTCTATTTAATACACTGACTAGGTTTGTCATAACTTTGCTTTCATGGAGCAAGCGTCTTTAATTTCAGGAGATGGCAAGAATGAATGTCGACATTTTAGAATCAGTGAGCTAAAATGGACCATAATGGGTGAATTTAACTCAGATGACCATTATTTCTACTACTGTGGTCAAAAATCCCTTAAAAGAAATGGAGTAGCCCTCCTAGTCAACAAAAGAGTCTGAAATGCAGTACTTGGATGCAGTCTCAAAAACTACAGTTTGATCTCATTTCGTTTTCAAAGCAAACCATTCAAAATCACAGTAATCCAAGTCTATGCCCCAACCACTAATGCCGAAGAAGCTGAAGTTAAACAGTTCGATGAAGACCTACAAGACCTTCTAGAACTAACACCAAAAAAAATGTACTTTTCATCATAGGGGATTGGAATACAAAAGTAGGAAGTCAAGAGATACCTGGAGTAACAGGAAAGTTTGGCCGTAGAGTACAAAATTAAGCAGGGTAAAGACTAACAGAGTTTGCCAAGATAAGACACTGTCATAACAAACACCCTCTTACAACATGAGATGACTCTACACATGGACATCAACAGTTGGTCAAAAGTGAAATCTGATTAATTATATTCTTTGCAGCTTAAGATGGAGAAGCTCTATACAGTCAGCAAAAACAAGACCTGGAGCTGACCATGGCTCTGATCATCAGCTCCTTATTGCAAAATTCAGGCTGAAATTGGAAAAAGTAGGGAAAACCACTAGGTCATTGAGGTATGACTTAAATAAAATCCCTTATGATTATACAGTGGAGATGGAGACGGGCACAAGGATTAAATGATCCCAACAAAAAAGCTGATTTTCTGCTTAGCCAGAGAATTACTGAAGTGAAGGATCATGGTTTTTCCTACTTTTTGATGGGAGTAGTAGGCTGAGAGTCTGAGGTGGGGCTGAGAATATCAAGAAAGGGCTATGGCAGGGTCTGGGTTGAACTGAGGTGGGTTACTGAAATGTTTTTTTCAGGCTTTTGCTTTATTTGCTGCTGTACACAAGTTCACTTTGTCTTATAGATGTGCCCTGAAAATGTCTTTGATTGCCTCATATATTTTAATTTTCAGTGGTTACAAATAGAATAATAGCTCTGATCACTCTACCTTTAAATGTCTTATCTGTTTCCCTTGATCTATAAACAAAATACAACAAGCAGGAGAAGATGCTTGGATGGAGTTTGGGTGCTCAGAAATAGCTTCAGCAGGAAAGAGCTGAAGAGAGTGGTAAATGCCTCAATTGGAAGCATTTATTGGAGCCTCTATTGGAAAGCACCTTGGTCTTCTTGGAAGTGGAGGTAGGCTGTGAGCTACCTCTGAATGTTTTCTCCTCTCTAGTGGTCAGTGGAAGGAGGAAAGAATGGTGGTATAAGCGGTGCCCACTTTTTACTGTAAATGCAATCCTGGAAATAACATCCAAAGAAGATTGCTTCCTTAAGAACAGTGTTATCGACACCAGAGGGGAAGGAGAGGGTGGGATGAATTGATAGAGTAACCTTGAAACATAACCTTTTACCATTTGTAAAACAGATAGCTAGTGGGAAGTTGCTGTATAGCACAGGGAGCTCAACCTGATGCTCTGTGTCAACCTAGAAGGGTAAGATGAAGTGGAAGGTGGGACAGATTCAATAGGGAGGGGATATATGCATACTTATGGCTGATTCACACTATTGTATGGCAGAAACCAACATAACATTGTAAAGCAATTATCCTCCAATCAAAAATAAATATTAAAAAAGAACAATGTTATCATTGGAGCTATATTTCAAACCAAGGACACTGTATCCAATAAATTTAAACTATGACCAATGATTTGTCATATTAGCACAGATACACTTACAATAAGACTATGATAATTCTAAATAATAAAATTAATGTGTGCACCTTATAATGGACACAGATACAGTCTACATAATTATTACAAAAGCGAGCCATGCTGCATGCCGATTCACCTTTTTCATATAATTATAAAATGCACCTAAAATAAACAATACAATATACATTGACTAAACATTTTATTAACAATTTTTTCACCTTCTTAGACGTTAACTTGAAAGTGCTTTCCAAAGTAATCTAAGTTCTCTCCACAGAGCCATTTATAAAATGAAGTTCCACAATCACCAGGATACTGTTCAAACAATTTCCAAATGTGTCTCTAAAATTAATACTGCCAATTACCCTTCCCAATTAATCCTTTCTGCATTTTGGCAATGTGTATCAATAGCCTTAAAAATGTTCACAGCCTTTGACACAGTAATTCCACTCTTATAAAGCAAAGCAGTACAGAAAGATTTATGAATGAAGATATTCATTAGAGCCCTGTTTATAACAGTAAAAAGTGGAAAAGCCTAAATTTCATACAATAGGAGAATGGTTAAGTAAAGAAATATGGTATATCCCTTGCAGTGTAGTATTGTACAGTCATTGATATGATGTTTCTTTGAAGAAGGTTTAATGACTTGGAAAAATGCTTATGATATAACATTAAGTAGGAATTATGGGAAATGAGTATTTATACAGTATGATCACAAGTTTGTAATGATAATTATAATATATACCCAACTGTGAAAAGAAAAAATACTGAAAGAACATATACAAAAAGTTAGCAGTGGTTATCATCAGGAAGTAGAATTGTGAGGGAAATTTTGGACAGGCAGAGAAATAAAAGCCCACTAAAAAGCCTGAGAAAGTATTCCTAAATATGATGCTAATGATATCTGAAGGAATGAGGTGATGAATGAGTAGCAAAGCCCAGTAAGTTTTCTTGGGAAGAGACCTGGGTCTATTCTGTGAATCAGAGGGCAGACCCAAGTAGGATGACCAATCATCCTGGTTAATCCAAGAATAAGGGGTTTCCCAAGAGTGGGAGTTGAAGCATTAAACCAGGAAATTTCTGTGTACACTGGGATGCATTAGTCACCCCAGACTCAAGCCAGCTGAGACTGGGAGATGGGTAGTGTCATGACCAAGGTCACACAGGAAGCAGAGCACTGGGCTGGAAATTCGAAGGGCTTAATTCTACTTGCTATTCTGATGCCTCTTAGCAAGGTACTTAATTTCAGTCTTAGTTAAGGCTATAAACACTTGCCTTTGTTTCTTTACTTGTTCCACAGACTAAATTCAATTATTCTCAAATACAAGGGATTGTCAGTAACAATAAACATGTAGTAGGCACACACTACATCACTTTGAGGCACTGTTCTAAGATTAGGGGAGTATTAATGATTCCCAACATATAGCATTTTGAAGTCTAAGTGAAAGTGAAGTCACTCAGTCATGTCCGACTCTTTGCAACCCCAGGGACTATAGCATACCAGGCTTCTCCGTCCATGGGATTCTCCAGGCAAGAATATTGGAGTGGGTTACCATTTCCTTCTCCAGGGGATCTTCCCGACCCAGGGATTGAACCTAGGTCTCCCTCATTGGAGGTAGATGCTTTAACCTCTGAGCCACCAGGGAAGCAAACTTGAAGTCTGATGTTATATTTCTAAATAAATTAATACAATGTTTATTTTCTAGTAAACACTCATTAAACATTTGCTCTGATGATACTATGTGACTGATTATATGTCTCAATTTGAAAAGACAGATATGGGAATCCCCTGAAAGCAACTCTATGGGACAGTACTACAGTACAGATGAGAAAATTGTGGCTCATAGAGGTTAATTGCCTTGCCTAAGTGTATATAGTCAGTAAGTGATAGGACTCAAAGCACTGCACTCAATACACCGGCAATTTGGAAAACTCAGCAGTGGCCACAGGTCTGCAAAAGGTCAGTTTTCATTCCAATCCCAAAGAAAGGCAAGGCCAAAGAATGTTCACACTACTGCACAACTGCACTCATCTCACACGCTAGCAAAGTAATGCTCAAAATTCTCCAAGCCAGGCTTCAACAGTACCTGAACCATGAAATTCCAGATGTTCAAACTGGATTTAGAAAAGGCAGAGGAACCAGAGATCAAATTGCCAACATTCATTGGATCATTGAAAAAGCATGAGAGTTCCAGAAAAACATCTACTTCTGCTTTATTGACTATACCAATGCCTTTGACTGTGTAGATCACAACAAACTGTGGAAAATTCTTCAAGAGACTGGAATACCAGACCACCTGATCTGCCTTTTGAGAAATCTGTATGCAGGTCAAGAAGCAACAGTTAGAACTGGACATGAACAACAGACTGGTTTCAAATCAGGAAAGGAGTACGTCAAGGCTGTATATTGTCACCCTGCTTATTTAGCTTACATGCAGAGTATATCATGCGAAATGCCAGGCTGGATGAAGCACAAGCTGGAATCAAGATTGCCAGAAGAAATATCAATAACCCCAGATATGCAGATGACACCACCCTCATGGCAGAAAGTTAAGAAGAACTAAAGAGCCTCTTGATGAAAGTGAAAGAGGAGAGTGAAAAAGTTGGCTTAAAACTCAACATTCAAAATACTAAGATCATGGCATCCGGTCCCATCACTTCATGGAAAATAGACTGGGAAACAATAGAAACAGTGATAGACTTTCTTTTGGGGGGCTCCACAATCACTGCAGATGGTGACTGCAGCCATGAAATTAAAAGATACTTGATTCTTGGAAGAAAAGTTGTGACCAACCTAGACAGTATATTAAAAAGCAGAGACATTACTTTCACGACCAAGTCATCTAGTCAAAGCTATGGTTTTTCCAGTAGTCGTGTATGGACATGAGAGTTGGACCATAAAGAAAATTTAGTGCTAAAGAATTGATGGTTTTGAACTGTGGTATTGGAGGAGACTCTTGAGTGTCCCTTGGACTGCAAGGAGATCCAACCAGTCCATCCCAAAGGAAATCAGGCCTGAATATTCATTGGAAGGACTGATGCTGACTCTGAAACTCCAATACTTTGGCCACCTGAGGTGAAGAACTGACTCACTGGAAAAGACCCTGATGCTGGGAAAGATTGAAGGCAGGAGGAGAAGGGGATGACAGAGGATGAGATGGTTGGATGGCATCACCGACTCAATGGACATGAGTTTGAGCAAGCTCTGGGAGCTGGTGATGGACAGGGAAGCCTGGCATGCTGCAGTCCATGGGATTGCAAAGAGTTGGACATGACTGAGCAACTGAAGTGAACTGAAATGAAAGTGGTAAGACCATCTTTCCCCTGGTCCAGCACTCTGCTCTTCCCTGGTAGGTCAGTTGGTAAAGATTCCATCTGCAATGCAAGAGACCCCAGTTTGATTCCTGGGTCAGGAAATCTGCTGGAGAAGGGATAGGCTACCCACTCTAGTATTCTTGGGCTTCCCTTGTGGCTTAGCTGGTAAAGAATCCTCCTGCAATGCAGGAGACCTGGGTTCAATCCTTGGGTTGGGAGGATCCCCTGGAGAAGCGAAAGGCTACCCAGTCCAGTATTCTGGCCTAGAGAATTCCATGGACTGTATAGTCCATTGGATCACAAAAAGTCAGACACGACTGAGCAACTTTCACTTTCTTTTCTTTCCAGCACTGTTTGGGCTTCCCAGATGGCTCAGTAGTAAAGAATCCACCTGCCAATGCAGGAGACGTTGCAGGTTTGATCCCTTGGTCAGGAAGATCCCTGGTATAGAAAATAGCAACCCACTCCAGTATCCTTGCGTGGGAAATCCCATGGACAGAGGAACCTGTCAGACTACAGTCCATGGGGTTGTGAAGAGTCGGACACAGCTGAGTGACTGAGCACCAGCATTCTTTTCCACTTTCATTAAACTGCCACCCAGTGAAAAGCTTTTTGGCCTTTTTTGAGAACACTGACAACAGGTTTTGTTTTTTTTTTTTCTTTTTACTGTAGACAACGTTCCTACCTACATCTTCAGTTTAGTCAAAGTCTACTCTTAGACCAAATAGAGGCCACCAGGGAACATTCTATGGGATATTTGTTTGCAAGCCTCAGAGAACTTCAGGATTCTTTAGAAGGGCTGTAAATTACAAGGCCTGCAGGAGACTTCTCACAGGGTAAGGATGAAAGTCAGTAGTGTTATAGTAAATGTTTAACCACTGGCTCTGAGAGACGGGGTAGAGGGACCCTAATTTGTAGCATGTGCAGACATCACATCATAAATATTTCCACCAGGGTTGATTTCAAGCTACCACTGTGATTGACTTCTGTGAACCAGTGCTAGCCAGTATGAAGTAGTTCAAGCCAGTTCCAACACATTACTAGAAGCAGAATACTAACTTTGAATCGGTAGCTTTCCTGAGCTTATATAAACCCAGTGAGAATTCAAGTATGGGCATTATTCAAGGAGCTTGGTTTTAGTATGTGAAAAAGGGAGAAGGAAGGGAATACAAGGTAATGGGTTATGATACTCCAGCTAGTGGGATAATTTAAAGGATGGTCCAGGGGAACAGAGAAGCTTCTGGTTACTTCCTGCAGGTCCAGATCTGGCCACTCATGAAACCTCTCAGTAAAGCCAAGCACCTAAGGATGAGAGAATTTTTTTCCCCTGCTTGTCAAACTTTTCATTTTCCCACCAACTTTCTAGTTTGAACATTTTCAAACCTTCATTAAAGTTACAAGAATAGAACAAAGAGCGCCCATATAGCCTTCACCTAGATTTACCTATTCTTCATATTTTCCCACATCTACTTTATTTTGTGTGTATGTTATTTGCTCAGTTGTGTCCTACTTTTTGCAACCCCATGGACTGTAGCCTGCCAGGCTCCTCAGTCCCTAACAAGATTCTCCAGGCGAAAATACTGGAGTGGATTGCTGTTTCCTTCTCCAGCACATCTTCCCAACCCATGAATTGAACCCAGGTCTCCTGCATTGCAGGCAGACTCGTTACTGTCTGAGCCACCAGGGAAAGGCTTATGAACTATTTGAGAGGTATTTATAGATATCTTGACTCTTCACCCCTGAAATACTTGAGTGAGAGTCTCCTAAAAACAAGGGCACTATCCTATGCAATTAGAGTATAGTCATCACACTCAGCAAATACAACACTGATACACAGACGGGTATAAAGTCTATAGGGCTTCCCAGGTGGCGCTAGGGGTAAAGAGCCCACCTTCCAATGCAGGAGACATGAGTGACATGGGTTCAATCCCTGGGTCAGGAAGATCCCCTGGAGGAGGGCATGGCAACTCACTCCATATTCTTGCCTGGGAAATCCCATAGACAGAGGAGCCTGGAGGGCTACAGTCCATAGAGTTGCAAAAGAGTCAGACATGATTGAAGCAACTTAGCACACACACATTCATAAAGTTTATTTTCACACTTCCCTTATTGTCTCAATAATGCCTTATAGTTTTTTTGATACAATAAAATATTACAAATTCCATTTAGTTTTTAGTATCTTGGATCTCCTTTAATCTGGAATCCCACACTCCACTTTTATGACATCAGCAATTTTTTTAAGAGTCCAGGCCAGATGTTTTGTGGAATGTCTCTCAGTTTGCTTCCTCTGATTATTTCTCGGGCTTCCCTGGTGGCTCAGATGGTAAGGAATCTGTCTGCAATGCGGGAGACCCGGCTTCGATCCCTGCGTTGGGAAGATCCCCTGGAGGAGGAAATGACAACTCACTCCAGTATTCTTTCCTGGAGAATCCCCATGGACACAGGAGCTTGACAGGCTACAGTCCAGGGGGTTGCAAAGAGTTGGACATGACTGAGCAACTAATGAATACATTAAGCTTAATTTTTTTTTGTTTTCCATAATGTTATATCCTTCTTAGTGCCTCAAAACAAAGGAACGTGTCATTTCGTCCATTACTGATAATGTTAAACTCAATCATTTGGCTAGGGTGGTATCCAACTGGTGGTATCAGTCCAATTTCTCCGTTGCACTGATATTAGTCAAGTTTTGAGTTTGTGTGAATATCCTGTTCAAGGAGAAGCTTCTTTATGCCACAAGTATAAATTACCTTATTACTCAAGGTATAAATTACATAGTTCACTGCAGAACCATGGGTTGAAAAGGCATTTTCCCTAATAAAAAGGAAAAAATAGAAGATGGGATTTATTTTTTAAAAAATGGCACTAAACCTCTTAGCCAAATTCATGAGCTATTCACATGATGAGGGATCTTATCTAAATAAGGGGTTCCTTATCTAAATTGTGAACTGCTGGTGGAGGCTTATGTTCCAATTTATACATATATGTGTTCCTAGAACGTAGTCTAGTGCCTAGGCAACCATAGGTGCTCGGGGAAAGTTTATGGAATAAATATCTCTCCACTGTACTGTCTCCATGAACAAGAAATTAATCACACTAAGCAAAAAAATGTACCTTATTTTTTCAACTGGCAGCAGCTGGAATTGATTTGGCTACTTAAGCACCACTCTTCTCATGGGAAATGACAGAGCTTTCAGTTTCATCCAGGTATTTGACCTTACTCAGGCACTATTCAAGACTGGTTATTCTAAAAATCTTAGCTTCTCTATATTAAAGTCAGAAACTGCTCTAAATAAATCAAGGATCAGCCCTGTATTTGTTAGGATTGGACTTGGCTGCAAATGACAGAAAACCCAAAATAACAGTGGGTTAAACAATACAGTCATTTATTTCTCTCTGATGTAAAAGTCCGTAGTTCTGGCCAAGATGGAGTAACAGGGACTGGATTTACCCTCCTGCCTGAAACAAGTGAAAAACCAGACAAAATGAAAACAATAGTCTTCAGACATTGGACACCAGGCAACAAAGAACAGTGATTTCTGAGAGACAGGAAACAAACAAGGTGAGCCCTATGATTCCCCCAGCTTACTGCCTGGAGAGAGTTTCCAGGCAGCAACACAGGGAGAAGGAACCCAGGCAGGGCCAGGTGGATGAAGATATGGAGCTGGGAATTGGAAAAACTAGGGCAGCTAGAATTTGCAAGACAAGACACCAGAGAAGAGAAAACTGTATACAAAGAGAACTTTGGAGACTTGCAGAGTCCCCCCTGACTCATCAACTGAATTCTGATCAACACATGTATATGAGGCTAGGAAAAAAATCACCCAAAAGGATCAGAAGAAACAATCCTCAGATACAATTACACAGGACTATAAATAGTGCCTGTTCCTTCCAGCCAGAATGGAAAATCTCATAATTCAGAGTATCAGAGTTCTCAAAAGGGTCTTGCCTCAATAATGGTGCCAAGTTAGCCCTAGACTCAAGGCTGCTCTAGAACTGCCTAATGAAGTTTTAAAAAGAGCCTTGAAAGAATCAAACTGTTTCCAAGTAATTTAACTGTGCTCCAGAACAAAGCCCAAGACTATTTATAGAAATACAAAATATCCAGCAAGATAAAAGTCACATCTGACATCCAATCAAAAACTTCTAGGTATCCAAAAGAAGGAAAATATAACCCATAATAAGGAGAGAAATAAATTAATCAAAACTGACTCAGAAATAACACAGATAATGGGACTGGTATGCAAAGCCTTTTAAACAATTATTATGACTACTTTCCATATGTTCAAGAAGCTAGATGAAGAATTGAACATGTTAAATAAAGACATGGGAGGCATTTAAAAGACCAGAATAGAACTTCAATGTCTGAGATGATGTAAAAGTTGAGGGCTTATATGGGGTCTCCATGATACCAAGGGACCCAGGTTCCTTCTGTGTTGATGTTCTCCCATTCTCAACATATGGTTTCCAATTTATGATCCAAAATGGCTACTCTAGCTCCAGCCATCATATCTGCATTCCAACCAGTCAGTTTGCAGACTAGGGGAAAATAGTATGCCCCTCCATTTAAAGACACTTAGAAATCACATGACATCACTTTCCCTTATATCCAGTTGGTCAGAACTGAGTCTCAGAAAGTGAGACTCTGCAAGTGAGATCAAGAATTATAGTTTTTATTCTGGGTTACTATGTGCCCAGCTAAAATGTCAGAGTTTTACCACTTAGTAAAGAATGGGAGAACCAAAATAGGGGGACAACTAGCCACCACTTTTCAAGTTCAGACTCCTATCAATGCAGGAGATGTCCTGATCCAGTTTTAAGAACATTATGATTCCTGGCTTTAAAACAATCCAAATAAAACAGCACCTCAAAAATTAACAATCTAATTAATTTGGTTTAAGGTTGTTTGACTTTCAGCCCCCATACCTCCATGCAATTTTGAGCTTATCTCAAACAAACTGCCAGAGTTGTTCCATTTCCCCAATCAGTGACACCAAGCTAGAGATGGAGTTTAACATTTTGTTTGACTTATGCCAGCATTTGTCCTGGCAAAGAAAGCAGGGTCATTCAATGTGTTTATGGCCTAGTCCTGAAACAGCTCACTTTCTTTCTTTCCTAATAAAATCACTAACACCTGTAGCTGAAATTAACTTTCACAAGGGCATCCATATTGCTCGCCCCAGAACCCCAGGGCCTTGTGCCTTCTTCCTGATGGAGAAAGTTTTAGCACACAATATATACAATCTATCTTCCACAAGAGATGGTAGGCGGACATGCAATTGATCTGTTTTTGTCAGGCAAGAAACTATTGCTGAAAAATGGCAGTTCTTTCAAGGTACCATACAAACCAAATGTATATCTGGCTCACTGAGTCTTCCAACAGAACATTTTGCACCAGCTCTGTGTGCTTTCTTGAGCAACACAGATGAAAAAATCTGCAAGAAGTCAGGCCTGGGTGCTATCCAGTTGGTAATGTTTAAAACCTTCTACCCAGACATTGCAGTGTAATATTTCCACTTTCTCCCCATGTGAGCTCTCTCCTCTTATAATCACACCACTGCTCTATTATTAGCATATTATTATTTACACTAAACAATAGTGATTTTTGAAGTATAACATGCATAGGGTTTGCGTATAGCAAACTAACAGTCCAAAGAAATGCTTTGGTGGAAGGGGTTGAGATGGAACTTACAGTGCTGATTTGGACTCCAGATTGTGACCCTCAGGGGAAGACTCTTTTCCTTGTTACAGAACCAAATTTGGGTCCACTCTCCTGTGTGCAGTAAAGCCTAATCTACTGTCACGTGGTGACAGAAAGTACAGCATTTATTTCAGGGCACCAAGCAAGAAGAATGGGCAGCTCATGCTTAAAAGACCCAAATTCCCCGAGGGCGTTCAGGAAAGGGTTGTAAAAGGCAGTGTGAGTGAGGGGGCTGCAGGTATGTGATCAGCTTGTGTGCAATTCTCAGGTAGGTTGGCATCAAGGTGAAATTTTGTGCATCATCAATCTGGTTTCAACCAGTCTGGAGTCTATGTGCTTGCGGTCAGCAGTTTTCTTCTGGTGGGGGTCTGCTTCCTGTAAAACAACTTAGGAATGTGTGTCAGACCTTTATCTATATCTTTCAGGGAACTGAGAGTTCAGTGATTCTTCTATGTGGCGGATTTATAGTCTAAATTGTTACCAGTTTCCTGGCTCAACAAGTATTCTTTGTTTATACATCTTCACATTTCCTAATCATTAACTCTTGAGCCAGGCTTTTGAGACTCAAGGGAGGCCTGAGAGACTAAAGCAAAAGCCTTTTACTTCAAAGGACAGAGGTACTGGGGCTTGTATATGTTTCAATACCCCCTTTTCTTTGATATTCCTGAATCTTGAGGGGAACAAGTTTGGGACAAGAAAGAAAAGACAATTTTGGGCAGAGATATTAATCATAAACCCATCAGAAGAACTCAGCTTTAGGGAAACTTGGTTGAAATCTCCTCTCCTGTTTCAACCTTCCCCAAATCTTTGAGAGAATGGGGCAACAACCACTTTGGCTACTCCTGAACTCTTGTGAACCTGTCCACAAGAGGTCACACTGGAGTATATTCAGTAAACACAGTCCTGCTGCACCCTATCTAATTAGGTTTCCCATTGGGCATCCACTAGACCCAGAGCATACCATTTGGGTCACCTGGGAAAGAGCTGATGGTTTCTGACTTAACGAGATGTTTTTTGTCAGGTACAATTTCATTTCCAGTAAGACCTTCATATTTGAATAAAATGAAGGGTAGAGATGGAGAGCTAATGTAAAGGGGATAACTCATGAGACTGGGTGTGTGTTTTCACCCAAGAAATGGATACTAACAGGTTAAGTTGTTTTCCAGGTGAAGGTGAAAAGGAAACCTTTGTTAGGCTTGGAGGTGTATTTGAAGCTTGATGTTTTATGAGCTCAAAAAACTAGAACTTTTTTCCACTTATTCTAACTAAGCCCTCATTGACTGTACTATCAAAAGATTGGGGTGAATACTTGAACTGTTAATGATTATTAGCAGTGTATAAATCACAAACATTTGCTAGCTGAGTACCTGTTTTTCTGGCTGCTCTATTTTATTGATTTGGAAAACATTCTTTGAACAGGTTAGCTCCAGATCTGTGAAGTGTTTTGGATCCAAATAGTGAATTGCCACAAATGAGGCAAATCAAAGAGGGTTTTTGTGGTCTTTGAAAAAAAAAAAAAAAAAGCTTGTTGAGAGTTTCACCCAATAATATACAAAAGGACAATTCAGCTTTAGGTCTTTGTATGTTTCTTTTCAATGGATTAAACCTAAAGCACAAGAGCTCTCTCTCCTCCACCATTCAGACAGGGCAATAGAGTAGTATTAGCAAATCAATAAATATAACACTAAACCTATTGAATGTGTTACAATTCTGTCTGTATTTTGGGCTTCTTCATCTTTTTCACATTTCTCAAGTGTGGCTCTTCTTCAGATGTTGTCTGATATTAGTACCCAACAATCTTCCTCCCCCGGCACCCTCTATTAAAGAGGCTCTACCTTCCTCCCCTCTTTTTTCTTGAGAGCCCATATCTAATACATTCTTGTCACTTTTATGCCCTTGTCATGGCAGATTTTAAAGGCTTTTTAAAGTGCTCCAGTTATAAAGTACTGTGTCCTGCCATTACCTGTAATCAAGGATGTCAGATCCCAGAATTGTCAGTTACAGCTACTGAAGAGAATAAGAATGAAAGACTTACACCCTCAAAAGAGAGCCTCATTTGAGGCACACTTCCCCCCAAAACTTCAGAAAGCTTGGACAAAAGTGACTGTTCATCTTAAGGTAAAGACACCCCAGTGCAAACATTCTCTTTGAACCAAGAGGTACATAGCAAGTGTTGCTGAACACCTATTCTGTGTACTAGACAGACATTTCTCCAAAGAAGACATACAGATGGCTAACAAACACATGAAAAGATGCTTGACATTGCTCATTATTAGAGAAATGCAAATCAAAACCACAATGAGATATCACCTCACACTGGTCAAAATGGCCCTCATCAAAAAGTCTACAAACAATAAATGCTGGAGAGGGTGTGCAGAAAAGGGAACCCTCTGGCACTGTTGGTGGGAATGTAAATTGATACAGCCACTATGGAAGATGGTATGGAGATTCCTTTAAAAAGCTAGGAATAAAACTACCAGATGACCCAGCAATCCCACTCCTAGGCATATACCCTGAGGAAACCAAAATTGAAAGAGACACATGTATCCCATTGTTCATTGCAGCACTATTTAGAATAGCTAGAACATGGAAGTAACCTAGATGTCCATCCACAGATGAATGGATAAAGAAGCTGTGGTACATATACACAATGGAATATTACTCAGTCATAAAAAGGAATGCATTTGAGTCAGTTCTAATGAGGTGGATGAACCTAGAACCTATTATACAGAGTGAAGTGAGTCAGAAAAAGAAAGATAAATACCATATTCTAACACATATATACAGAATTTAGAAAAATGGTACTGAAGAATTTATTTGCAGGGCAGCAATGGAGAAACAGACATAGAGAATAGACTTATGGACATGGGGAGAGGGGAGGAGAGGGTGAGATGTATGGAAAGAGTAACATGGAACTTACATTACCATATATAAAATATATAGCCAACGGGAATTCGTTGTATGGCTCAGGAAAGTCAAACAGGTTGATACAGGAGGGGTGTATCAACCTAGAGGGGTGGGATGGGGAGGGAGATGGGAGGGAGTTTCAAGAGGGAGGGGATATATGTACACCTATGGCTGATTCATGTTGAGGTTTGACAGAAAACAGCAAAATTCTGTAAAGCAATTATCCTTCAATAAAGAATAAATAATTTTTAATGGTTAAAAAAATTAAAGTGATATCTTTCAGTGATGTGGCTCCCAGTTATTATATAGGCAAGGAAAATGAGGATTTGTGAACCAGAATCCAAGTCCATGCTGAGTTAAATTGGTTTCCTAGATGGATGCCAATTTCATGTATTATTTATTGGAGTCAAGGCACATCCTTCCCTTCTCAGGGAACCTGGCAGGGATTGGCAATCCTAGTGTGCCCAACTGTGCCAGGACAGAGAGCTAAATAGAGGGTGTGGTACTAGGTTTCTTTAAAGCACAGGTCTGGAAAATAGTATTCGTTGCTTTGCGTCTCATAATTGGACTGGCATAAATAGAGAAGAAAATTGTCAAAAAGGATGGCTGTTTTTCTTGGATGAAATCAATTCTCAAAAAAAAAAATCACAATAAAGGGATTTCCTCACTTGCAGTTAACATACTCATGCATTACTGCAAAGAGACCTAAATGGGAAGAACCCTCTGTTTTGGAGACATAGCCTGGGAAGCATCATTGATGGCATTGCCTGTGGTTTCCTGGAGCATTTGCTTCCTGTTTAGTTTCTGTGACTTTGGCTGGGGAATTTTCCAAGGTGAAGGTTACATTTTGGTCTTGAACTTCAAAGCTCCACTCATTTGAACCCCTAGAGTTGATTTCCTTCTGAAGACATATGTGGTTTCCTTTGAGTTCCTGACTTTGATATTTCAAGTCCAGTGTTCCCACTCTGCTAGTTCTCCTTGGATTGTGGATAAAAGCCCCTCTTCTCCAACTTGCCTTATCTCTTCTGAGCAGTGGTCCTAACTTATCAAAGATTAAGCAATTTACCCGAGAATTCTTGGATAGAAAGTAGCAAGAGCCAGGAGTAGAATCTAGGCAATATGACCTTAGAATTTAGGAGCTTAACCCCTACAGTCTATTGCTCAGGGATTCCAAAATCAAGAGGAAGCACCTCATGCCTGGTAGAGTCAAGGGTGAGTTTGCAGAGAAAACAGCCATGGGCCTTGAGGGATAGATTTTAACAGAAACAAAGCAGTGAAATAATATCAGTGTACCACACAGGTAGAAAAGCACAAGGTAAAATATGGGCCAGGGTAGGGTAGTTTGGCTAAAATATGGGGTCATTTGATGGGGGAATTGGAAGATGATTCCTTAAGCAGAATTGGGATTATGATATGGGGAACCTGTTTTGACAGGATAAATTTATGCTTATTTCAGTAAGCAACTGAGGGTTATTTCCTTCTTCCTCATTTCCTTCCTTGCTTCCAAAGTAGTTCAGTTCAGTTCAGTTCAGTCACTCAGTCGTGTCCAACTCTCTGAGACTGAATGGACTGAAGTATGCCAGGCCTCCTTGTCCATCACCAACTCCCAGAGTTTACTCAAACTCACGCCCATTGACTTGGTGATGCCATCCAACCATCTCATCCTCTGTCATCCCCTTCTCCTCCTGCCTTCAATCTTTCCCAGCATCAGGGTCTTTTCCAATGAGTCAGTTCTTCGCATCAGGTGGCCAAAGTATTGGAGTTTCAGCTTCAGCATCAGTACTTCCAATGAATATTCAGGACTGATCTCCTTTAGGATGGACTGGTTGGATCTCCTTGCAGTCCAAGGGACTCTCAAGAGTCTTCTCCAACACCACAGTTCAAAAGCATCAGTTCTTTGGTGCTCAGCTTTCTTGATACTCCAGCTCTCACAACTATATATGACTAGTGGAAAAAACATAGCCTTGACTAGACAGACCTTTGAGGCAAAGTAATGTCTCTGCTTTTTAATATGCTGTCTAGGTTGGTCACAACTTTTCTCCCTAGGAGCAAGTGTCTTTTAATTTCACAGCTGCAGTCACCATCTGCAGTGATTTTAGAGCCCCCCAAAATAAAGTCTGTCATTGTTTCCATTGCTTCCCCTTCTATTTGCCATGAAGTGATGGGACAGGATGCCATGATCTTAGTTTTCTGAATGTTGAGTTTTAAGCCAACTTTTTCACTCTCCTCTTTCACTTTCATTAAGAGGCTCTTTAATTCTTCTTTGCTTTCTGCCATAATGGTGGTATCATCTGCATATCTGAGGTTATTGATATTTCTCCCAGCAATCTTGATTCCAGCTTGTGCTTCATCCAGCCCAGTGTTTCTCATGATGTACTCTGCATATAAGTTAAATAAGCAGGGTGACAACATACAGCCTTGACATACTCCTTTTTCAATTTGGAACCAGTCTATTGTTCCATGTCCGGTTCTAACTGTGGCCTCCTCACTTGCATATAGATTTCTCAGGAGGCAGGTCAGGTGGTCTGGTATTCCCATCTCTTTCAGAAATTTCCACAGTTTGTTGTGATCCACACAATCAAAGGCTTTGGCATAGTTAATAAAGCAGAAGTAGATGTTTTTCTGGAACTCTCTTGTTTTTTCAATGATCCAACAGATGTTGGCAATTTGATCTCTGGTTCCTCTGCCCTTCCTAAATCCAGCTTGAACATCTGGAAGTTCACGGTTCATGTACTGTTGAAGCCTGGCTTGGAGAATTTTGGGCATTACTTTGCTAGTGTGTGAGATGAGTGCAGTTGTGTGGTAGTTTTAGCATTCTTCGGCATTGCTCTTCTTTGCAATTGGAACGAAAACTGACATTTTCCAGTCGTGGGACCACTGCTGAGTTTTCCAAATTTGCTGGCATATTGAGTGCAGCACTTTCACAGCATCATCTTTTAGGATTTGAAATAGCTCAACTGAATTCCATCACCTCCACTAGCTTTGTTCATAGTGATGCTTCCTAAGACCCACTTGACTTCACATTCCAGGATGTCTGGCTCTAGGTGAGTGATCACACCATCATGGTTATCTGAGTCATGAACAACTTTTTTGTATAGTTTTTCTGTGTATTCTTGCCAGCTCTTCTTAATATCTTCTGCTTCTGTTAGGTCCATACCATTCCAGTCCTTTATTGTGCCCATCTTTGCATGAAATGTTCCCTTGGTATCTCTAGTTTTCATGAAGAGATCTCTAGTCTTTCCCATTCTGTTGTTTTCCTCTATTTCTTTGCATTGATCACTGAGGAAGGCTTTCTTATTTCTCCTTGCTATTCTTTAGAACTCTACATTCAAATGGATATACCTTTCCTTTTCTCCCTTGCCTTTCACGTCTCTTCTTTTCAAAGCTATTTGGAAGGCTTCCTCAGACAACCATTTTGCCTTTTTGCATTTCTTTTTCTTGGGGAGTGTCTTGGTCACTGCCTCCTGTACAATGTCACGAACCTCCGTCCATAGTTCTTCAGGTACTCTATCCGATCTAATCCCCTGAATCTATTTCTCACTTCTACTGTAATGGTCTAGTGGTTTTCCCTACTTTGTTCAATTTAAGTATAAATTTGGCAATAAGGAGTTCATGATCTGAGCCACAGTCAGCTCCCAGTCTTGCTTTTGCTGACTGTATAGAGCTTCTCCATCTTTGGCTGCAAAGAATATAATCAATCTGATTTTGGTATTGACCATCTGGTGATGTCCATGTATAGAGTCTTCTCTTGTGTTGTTGGAAGAGAGTGTTTTTTATCACCAGTGTGTTCTCTTGGCAAAACTCTACTAACCTTTGTCCTGCTTCATTCTGTACTCTAAGGCCAAATTTGCCTGTTACTCCAGGTGTTTCTTGACTTCCTACCTTTGCATTCCAGTCCCCTATAGTGAAGAGGACATCTTTTTTGGGTGTTAGTTCTAGAAGATTTTGTAGGTCTTCATAGAACAGTTCAACTTCAGCTTGTTCAGCATTACTGGTCAGGGCGTAGACTTGTATTACTATGATATTGAATGGTTTGCCTTGGAAATGAACAGAGATCATTCTGTCGTTTTTGAGATTGCATCCAAGTATTGCATTTTGGACTCTTTAGTTGACTATGATGACTGCTCCATTTCTTCTAAGGGATTCTTGCCCACAGTAGTAGATATAATGGTCATCTGAATTAAATTCACCCATTCCAGTCCATTTTAGTTTGCTGATTCCTGAAATGTCAATGTGCATTCTTGCCATCTCCTGTTTGACCACTTTCAATTTATCTTGATTCATGGACCTAACATTCCAGGTTTCTATGCAACATTACTCTTCACAGCATTAGAGTTTACTTCCATCACGAGTGACGTCCACAACTGGGCGTTGTTTTTGCTTTGGCTCTGTCTTTTCATTCTTTTGGGAGTTATTTCTCCATTGATCTCCAGTAGCATATTGGGCACCTACCAACCTGGGGAGTTCATCTTTCAGTGTCCTATCTTTTTGCCTTTTCATACTGTTCATGGGGTTCTCAAGGCAAGAATACCGAAGTGGTTTTCCATTCCCTTCTCCAGTGGACCATGTTTTGTCAGAACTCTCCACCATAACCCATCTGTCTTAGGTGGCCCTGCATGGCATGGCTTATATTTTCATTAAGTGAGACAAGGCTGTGGTCCATGTGATCAGATTGGTTAGTTTCCTGTGATTGTGGTTTTCAGTCTGTCTGACCTCTGATGGAGAAGGAAAGGAGGCTTACAGAAGCTTCCTGATGGGAGAGACAGACTGAGGGTGAATCTGGGTTTTGTTCTGATGGGCAGGGCCATGCTCAGTAAATCTTTAATCCAATTTTCTGTTGATGGGTGGGGCTGTGTTCCCTTCCTCTTATTTACCTGGGGCCAAACTGTGGTGGAGGTAATGAAGATAATGGCGACCTCCTTCAAGAGGCCCCATGCATGCACTGCTACACTCAGTGCCCCCAACCCTGCAGCAGGCCACCGCCAACCCACACCTCCACCAGAGACCCCTGGACACTCCCAGGCAAATCTGGGTCAGTCTCTCGTGGGGTCACTGCTCCCTTTTCCTGGGTCTTGGTACATACAGGATTCTGTTTGTGCCCTCCAGGAGTCTGTTTCCCAGTCCTATATAAGTTTTGACAGCTCTATGGTGGGATTAATGGTGACCTCCTCCGAGAGGGCTTATTCCATACCCAGGTCTACTGCACCCAGAGCCCCTACCCCTGCAGCAGTCCACTGCTGACCCATACGTCCACAGGAGACACTCAAACACAGTTTTGTCTCAGTCTCTGTGGGGTCTCTGGGTCCTGGTGTGCACAAGGTTTGTTTGAGCCCTCTGAGCATCTCTGGTGGGTATGGGGTTTGATTCTAAATGAAATTTTGCCCCTCCTACCATCTTGTTGGGGCTTCTCCTTTGCCCTTGGATGTGGGGTATCTCCTCAAAGTCACTCCAGCACTGCACAGCTACCCTTCCAGCACCTACCATCTTGCTGGCGCTTCTCTGCCCTTGGACATGGGGTATCTCACTCCAGCGCTGGGCAGCCATAATTCCCAAGTACTATATATGCTAACAATTAATACCTAAAAAAGAAAAAATAATTCCACCTGAAAGGACCTCAGCAGAGATGATTCATGTTAATATACTCCCCCTCTCTCTCCATGTATGTAGATATATCTTTCCAGACTTTTATCACATCCAAATATATACATAAGCATAATTCCATATTGTGGAAGGCAAAATGCTAAGATGGCTGCTCCCTGCCTATATGCTGTATATAATCCCCTTTTCTTGAGTGTGGGCAGATCTGTGAGTTTGATGTGCTATCACTCCCTTAATCAAGTCATATTTTATGGCAAAGGTGTTAGGATAGTCACATCTGTAATTCCATTACATTATATAAGAATTTCTAGCTGACTTGGAAGAAGAATATTTGTGTTGTGAAAGGGCCATGTGGCTGGGACCTGAGAGCAGCCTCTAGGGGATAAGAGTGATTCCCCAACAGTCAGCCAGTAAGAAATCTGGGACCTTAGTCTTGAGATCACAAGGCACTGAATTCTGCCAATAAGCAGTGAGCCTGGGTCAGAGCCCTGCTGATGCTGTGATTTCAACCTGGTGAGTGTACTAGCTATATTTTCTTTTTGTCTGTTTTCTTGATGCTCTGGCCTTTGGGGCCTGCTGTCTAGGGAGAGACTGGCCCTCTCAGGACCACCCAGGTCTTAAAGATAGCAAATGACTGGCCCAGAAGAGTGCCTTTCATATGCAAACCAACCAATCCAGAGATGATATCTGAACCACTTCCCTATTTGGCCTACCCTCTAAGAGGCAATATTCCTCTGCCCTAATCATCCCAGGGCCAAGTACCAGACAACTAGTGATAGCTCCAATAGCCCAGAGCCCACTAAAATTCTTCAAACTAACTGTCCTAAACTTGATTACACTGCCTTACCTTGCTGTTCTCATAGAAACTACAATAAAGGCCCTTGCCCATGCTTTTACCACATTTCTTCTGCCACCTGGCCAATCCTGGCACTTCTCATGTGGCCCTCTGTGCTGTGCTATGCCCCTCCTCTTGGGATCTATAGTAACAAATTATCTTTTCAATGGCAGTCATCTGATCTGTTGCACTCACTATCCTTGACTGATGATAAAACCTACATTTTAAAAGAGAGACCCGTGTGCATGTGTGCATGCTAGATCAGTCGTGTCCCACTCTTTGTGACCCCATGGACTATAGCCCACCAGGCTCATCTAGCCATGGGACTCTACAGGCAAGAATACTGGAGTGGGTTGCCATGCCCTCCTTCAGGGGATCTTCCCAACCTAGGCATTGAACCTGCGTCTCTTATGTCTCCTGCATTATCAGGCAGGTTCTTTACCACTAGCGCCACCTGGGAAGCCCCAAGAGAGACTCTTGGCAGCAGTTAAACCATGCTCAGAGGCCTGGTTGATGGAAGTTGTGACTTAATAAATTTGTTTTGTTTTAAACTGATAAGTTTGTGGAAATTTGTTATGCAATGATAAAATCTAAGATACACATAAAATTGAGATTTAAACATACTATATTCTTCTCTAACCTGTGTTTTTTTAATATAGCATATATGTTTGCATAAAGTGAAAGTGAGTGAAGTTGCTCAGTCGTGTCCGACTCTTTGCGACCCGGTGGACTGTAGCCCACCAGGCTCCTCTGTCCATGGGATTCTCCAGGCAAGAATACTGGAGTGGGGTGCCATTTCCTTCTCCAGGGGATTTTCCTGACCCAGGGATTGAACCCAGGTCTCCCGCATTGCAGGCAGACACTTTAACCTCTGAGCCACCAGGGAAGTCCCATATGTTTGCATATATATAGATAAATAGAAATAGATATATAGATATTCCATTAAAAAGCTTCCCAGGTGGCACTAATGGTAAAGAACCCACTTGCCAATGCAGGAGATGTAAGAGACATGGGTTCGATCCCTGGGTCAGGAATTGATGAACAGGGAATGATGGACAGGGAAGCTTGGTGTGCTGCAGACCATGGGGGTCACAAGAGTTGGACACAACTGAGTGACTGAACTGAACCGAACAGTGTTATTAGGACAGTTTTCATGGGAAGATAGAAACTGGAGGCTGCTTATGCATACATGGTGTGGCAGGAATGTTGAGGAGGTCTCAAGGAGCATTCCAACCAAAGGAAATGTTATGAGCAGTTTCAAAGAAGGGGATTAGGGTTTCAGGTATGAGCCTGAAGTTGGTGGTTGATGCAATGAATGAAGTTAGAGCAACAGGGTTGTCACACAGAGGCTCTGATGATGTAAGAAATTGGGAGTCATTCTCATTCCATGAAAAAAAGGAGAATGAACTGATTTTTCAAAATGATAGCTGGGGAAGATGACCAGAGTGCAACATGAAGAAAAGTCAGAGAAAACTTAAAAGCCAGGGGTCTCACAGGCTGTTGCAGTAAGCAAAGCATGGGGAATGGAGCTTTTTATAGGGCAGAGCAATGGAAGGGGAGAGAAGCAGGACAAATCCAGAGATGAAACTGAATAAAAGGCAAATTGGAAAGACCTGTTGGATGCAGGTTGCCAAGCTTTGGGCTTAGCAAGATGGTAATAAGGAACTTGGTCAAAGTGTATCTATTTTGGCATTGTAGTTAAAGGCAGGGTAAATTGATTAATTGGTTCAGCTGGTAAAGAATCTGCCTGCAATGTGGGAGACCTGGATTTGATCCCTGGGTTGAGAAGATCCCCTGGAGAAGGGAAAGGCTACCCACTCCAGTATTCCGGCCTGGATAATTTCATGGACTGTATAGTCCATGGGGTCGCAAAGTCAGACATGACTAAGTGACTTTTACTTTCATTTTCAAACTGATTAATTAGATTTCAAGTATTCTCCTGTATCCCTGAAGGCAGCTGGATACTAAGGGAATTCATCCACTGTAGGCTTTCGCTGAATCAGAGTGAATGGGTGACAGATCGATTTCACAAGGGAAACATGGTAGAAATGAAGTGGTTTGACAAAATTCGCATTTTCACATTCTCTATAAAGGAGAGAGCTCCCTTTGGACAGTTGCATAAAGTGAGAACCAGCAATCCCAGCTGCCAATAAAGAGAACACACAATTTTTTTCCCCTTTACAGACCCCCAAGGTGGCACTTTCTAAGGCTGTGTCTGGTTGTAATTTATATTTTTGGCTATGGTTCAAGCCTTGGCCTGTGACATGTAAGCTAGTCACTTGTAGCTGGAGCAGCAGATGGTCGTTCCTCCTTCCCTTAAATGGCTCAGTCTGCCCTGGATCTTTAGGAGTGTAAATAATTTACTCTCTAGTCCACTGATCCCAGTTAATATTACTTCTCAAAATACCCCTGCCTGTGCTCTTATATTTACTTATACTTTTCTTGCCAAGGTCTTCTAAATATCCCTTCTGATATTTATTTTATGGGTAGAAATACTGGCCTGACTCAAACTCTGAAGTAAATTGTGAAGGATGGGAGCATCTTTAGTCAGCCCAGTGGGATTTTTAAGTACAACTGTCCCCCTCCCTTGGGGGAGTTTTTTACCAGAAACAACCGTGTGAGATCCTGCTTTCCATCAAGGGTTTATTGGTTAATGAGGCCTGTGGCTGGTGTGGTTTTCCTGTGTTTAACTTTTGGAAGTCTCAGAGACAGTTGCTTGGAATAGAGAGCTGACAGAATTATTGCCCAGCAAGCCTGCTGGCCACAGCCCACAAGACTCCACCAACATCGATGAATTTTATGGCCAATTCAGTGAACAGAGCAAGTATTTGAAGAGGCACATGGAAGAGATGTTGGCATCCTGTTCTGCTATCTGAAGAAGTCTGCAAGGCTTCTCATTAAGCCATCCTTTTTCTATCTCCTTTTACTCTAGGCTTTGTTGTTCTTCCTCAGCTGCCTAACCAGGGACTCATGGGCAGCAACGACTTCAGGATGAAGTCGCTGGGGTGGAACCTTGGGACTTAGCTCTGCCTCATTTACTTGTGGCAAAGGGGATCCTTTCAATTAAGAACTGCGGTAACAGAGCATGACCAAATTCCACTTTATCCTAGCATTCCAGCCCTTCAAGCTACTACCACTCTAAAATAGTCCCTTGCATTTGTGTAAACCTTGGAGATTTTGTACTCTCAAATATTATCACATTTGAGACTCATATCACCTCTACAAGTTAACATATTAAATAACTGTCACTATGTAACAAACCATCCCAGAACCCAGTGGCTTAAAACATTTCTCACCAGGCTGCAGGTTTCTTGGGCATAGGCCGATATTAGTTGGGCTCAGTCATGACTCTGTGGCAAGCCCAGGAGTTACCTGGTTTAGGCTGGGGAGTGGCTGTGTTTCACGTGTTCCTCATCCTCCTCCTAGAATCACAGGCTAACCTTAGCTTGTTATTTTTGTGGTGAAGCAGAAATGCAAGAATGGGTAGAAACAGTAATGCCTCTTAAGGCCTGGCCTCATAATTGTCTTACTGTTATTTCCACATTGTCCAATTTGCCAAAGCAAGTTCCATGATCAAACCCAGAGTCAATGGATGGGAGATGGCAGGGGCAAAGAATTAGGGGTCAATAATGCAATTTTTCACAGGTAGCTAGGGCATATATAACTGCTCTCATTTCATAGATGAGAAACCAGTGACCCAGAGAACTGAAATGATTTGCCCAAGGTCACATGGAAAATTCTAATCCTCTCTGTTTTCTGGCAAGCTAAATTCCATGATCCCATAACGTATGTGGCTAGGTAAAGGTCCATGGTTCTTTTCTCATCGAGGAGGAATCCTTATGGCCTACTCCTTTTCTCTTCTCTCTTATGCCCCTGGAATTTGCCTCCTTCACAGTCATCACCATCTACTCTTCCATTTGGACCTGTTTGGGGGTGAAGGATGGATGAAGTTCCTCTATTGAAATACACAGACAGAAATTCTCCCATCCCTGAAACAGACATACCAATCTCTCCATTTTTAATAAAAATACTAAAAATTAATTAAAAATATTAGATCTTTAAACTAAACATCCCATGTTAGTTGAACCAGAGTGACATCAAACCTCAATATACCATGGTTCTTTGAAGAATGGGAGGATTATAATTGTCTGAAATCTGTCAACATGGTTTTTACTGACTCTGAGCTTCACTTAGATGTTAATGGGTTCAGGCTAGCCCTTACCTGACTGCCTTTGTAGAGTTTTTGGTTGCCCTCAAATCATGACTCTGCCCCATCCTGCCCAATCTGGTCTGGGTAGAATTTCAATCTGAGCTGCTCAGAGCTAGCCGAAAGAGATGTGAGCTGGTATCTTTGATACAGCCTGCAAGATTTTTTCAGGTGTGAGTCTCCATGGCAACCCTGTGTCTCTGGCTTCTGATACACTTGCACTGCTAACTATGGCTTCTGGCATACTAAAGGTAGAAGGTACCATCTGACAAATTCTCCTCCTCGGGGTTTCTGGCCAACATGCACTGGCAATGTGTTCACCTTATATGAACCTTGTAGACAGAGGTCTCCGTGACTCCAGTCTCTGAAAGCCTCTTCCTTTTCCTTAGCATGGTTCTCTTTTTATCATTTTTTTAAAAATCTGCAGCCTAACTTCCACAGCTGGTTGATATGGCTGTCTGGCTATACCATTCAGTGAGGCTCCGTCTAATCTCTTTTGATTCTAAGGGCTAACATGCCTTAGCCAGAGCAATGAGGCAGAGTCCTGATCTCTTTTCCCATACTTCCATGGAAGACTGGAAGACAGATTACTTGCAGTAATTTATGGAGGCAGAAGGTAAGTCAGTAGCCTCTATAGTGGTAGAACCAAGAGGGAATGATGGTTGTCCTTGAGCCTTCAGAGATGATAGCTAAACCCAGAGAGAAGTAAATAAGGACAAGTTTGAAAAAAAAAAAATGCTGCTACTCATAAAGAAACTCGGTACATATCCCCTTGTGGTCCCTGTTTATCTTGCTGGGTCAGCGCTAGAGAGATAAAGAAGCAAAGAAGTCTGGTTAGGAGCATTGCCATAGATATATTTTTTAGTTAATTATTTTTTTATTTATTGGCTGTGCTGGGTCTTCATTGCTGTGTGCAGGCTTTTCTCTAGTTGTGATGAATGGGGACCACTCTCTAGTTGCAGTATACGGGCTTCTCATGGTGGTGGCTTCTTTTGTTGTGGAGCATGGGCTCTAGGGTGCACGGGCTTCAGTAGTCCTGGCGTAGGGGCTTGGTTGCTCCACAACATGCTGGATCTTAGTTCCCAAACCAGGGATCAAACCCGTGTCTCCTGCATTGTCTAATGGATACTTAACCACTGGACCACCAGGGAAGTCCTGCCATAGATATTTTGCCTCCCTCTTTGGTATGGTCCACCATTGGAATATTAACAGAAAGCAAGAGGTGGCTGGTAGGGTGGCACCATGTTATGCTTCCTGACTGGCTTGTCTAATCGTTGACCACAGAGTATAATATTAGTAAGTGTGGGATCTTGAGCCAGACTGCTTGGGCTTGAATGTCTTCTGATGTGTGACATTTAGCGAATTTCTTAATGCTTAATTATCTCATCTAGAAAATGGACATAATCCAGCCTACTTTGTATGGTTGTCATGAGGATTAAATAATGTTTCTAAAGCTCTTGGCACCATTATAAGCACTAAATAAATACTAACCATTGTTAACACTAGCTGATGCACATTTTGGGTGGGGGCATTTTCAAGAAGGAATTGAGTACAAGAGTACATTGAGACTGTGATATATCTCTTGAGTGCTTCTTTTTCTTTCTTTGGCCATGCCACACAGTTTGTGGGATTTTAGTTTCCTGACCAGGGATTAAACTCATGCCCTCAGTGCTGAAAGCACAGAGTCCTAACCAGTGGACCACCAGGGAACCCCCAAGTGTCCCTTTTTTAGTAAACTCTTAAATATAGTAAAAGCTCCCATCACTAACATCTACTTAACCAATATGGTAGATTGAGTTGATGCTTTTCCTTTCTACTGAAATATATACTGACCAATGCTCAGAGCACAAAGAAAGATTATGGGCAGTAAGTCACCCTTCGGTCGACCCATACACTTCTGCTCCCATGTGTCAAGTTGATGCTTACCAAGTTGTTTTCATTATCAGCTGGCACCGTTCATGGAACATACTGCCCTATAGCCAGTGAATTAAATATCATTTCTGTCATATAAGGTCACAAATATATTTAGCTTGATCTGGGAAAAAAAAAAAAGATTTAGTTGTTTTGTCGCCAAACCTATTTTTGCCAGTTGTACTTGCTAATATAATTAGATAACTTAATGTAAATTTATGAACTATGAATACAAAAGGAAGGCCACTGTTTCCATGTGAATGAAGTTCAGTTCTTTGGAAAGACTTGATAAAGAAAAGTTACTTTTAAAAACCTCTCTGTTGTTAGGGGGAAAAAAAACCATGAAGCTGGAAAGCAAATGGGATGTATTAGGGATGTAGTTTATGCAAGAAAGAGTCAGAAATTTCAGCCAAAGGACCCACGCTCAGAAAAAGGACCTTGCTTACGTCACATCACCAGATGGCTGAATGAATATGCATTTGTGTGTTTTAGGTTGAAATAAAGCGCTTAAGGACCATAAATATAACTTTATATGATGCTTCACTCTAATCAATCAAGTACTTGTTATGCAAGAGAGTGTTATATATACAAGGGAGCTTCTACTGTATGGCCAATGTATTGTGTTAAGTAGGGCTTCCTGGGTAGCTCAGTGGTGAAGAATCCACTTGCCAATGCAGAAGATGGGGTGTGATCCCTGGGTTGAGAAGATCCCCTGGAGAAGGAAATGTCAACCCACTCCAGTATTCTTGCCTAGAGAATCCCATGGACAGAGCCTGGCACGCTACATTTCATGGGGTTGCAAAAGAGTCAGACACAACTTAGCGACTAAACAACAATTGTGTTAACTAATTTATATGCTCTGGGCTTGAAAGAGAGCTCAGTAGAGTCCATTTACCAGCTTTATTTGTGCAAGTTTGTAGTAGGCAGAATAATGCCCCCCCCAAATATGTCCACATCCTAATCTCTGGAACACGTGAACATGCTATGTTATATGCCAGGGGGAAATGAAGCTTGCAGATGGTAGTAATGTTGCTCATCAGTTGACCTTGAGATGGTAAGATTATCCTGGATTCCCTGGGATGTAACCACAAAGGTCCTTACAAGTGGAAGGAGGGAGGCTGAAGGGAGAGTGTCAGAGTGATATGAGGTAAGAAAGACTTGACCCAAGTTGCTGGCTTTAAAGATAGAAGGAAGGGGCCATAAACAAAGAAATGCAGGCAGCATCTAGAATCTAGAAAGGCAAAGGAATGGATTTTACCCCAGAGCCTCCAGAAATGAATACCATTCTGCCAACACTGATTTTAGCCCAGTGAGACATTTTCAAGACTTCTGACCCAGAATAATAAATTTGTGTTGATGAGCTACTAGGATTGTGGTAATTTGTTACAGCAGTAATAAGAAACTATTGTAGACATTGAGCCAAGTTGAAGACAAACAACAAATTGTATCCCCTAACCGTCACCACCACCACCACCACCACCCCTCCCTGTCCTGCAACTGTGCTTATAGGAAACCTAGTCCCTTCATAATTTCAAGTACCATAGACACAGAATTTATACTTCATATCTGTCTCTGGACTTAGAAGCACCATTTTTTTTTAAACACTTCACAGATTTACACGTCATCCTTGCTTGGAGGCCATGCTAGTCTTATCTGTATCATTCCAAATATAGCATAGGTACTACTGCAGTGAGCACAGAAGCACCGCATTTACTAAGTTCCTACCATTTGCCAGGCAGTATGCTAAATTCTGGGCTTTCCTGTGGCTCAGTGGTAAAGAATCTGCCTGCAATGCTGGAGATGAAGGAGCCATGGGTTTGATCCATGGGTTGGGAAGATCCCTTGGAGGAGGGCATGGCAACCCACTCCAATATTCTTGCCTGGAGAATCTCATGGAGAGAAGACCCTGGTGGGCTATAGTCCATGGGGTTGCAAAGTCAGACATGACTGAGCACACACTCATGCATGCTAAATGCTAAGGCCTCCTTTGTAAAAATTATTTTTTAATTTATTTGGTGCTGCTGGGTCTTCGCTGAAGCATGCAGGATCTTAGTTGCAGCATGTGGGATGTAGTTCCCTGACTAGGGATTGAGCCCAGGTCCCCTGCATTGGGAACAAGGAGTCTTGGCCACCACATCACCAAAGAAGTCCCCACTAAGGCCTCTTCGGTGAACAGCATAAATAAAGGATCTGTCTTTGTGGAGCTCTCAGGCTATTTTCATTATGTCTTCCCATTTCAAAACCTATACTTAACAGGAAGGTGGTTCTCAACATCTTCCTGTTTCTTGACTGAGGAATACCTAGTTTTCTGTTCATTTGTAAAACAGAGTGTTTGGGCCATTACAAACTCCACTCTTCCTCTAATCCTTTTTTTCAGATTGCTTTGGATTTGGAAGTCCAAGATCTCTTCTTTCACTCATTCACCCATCCTACAAAGTGACTTTCCAGCATTCTATTGTTACAGTCTTCCAACATAAAAATATCAGCAACAAAACAGTTATTTCCACCAAGGAAAGAGGATGACTCCTTCATGCTCCATCTTCCCACATGACCATGTTCATTGTGAGCTTTCCACTCCATTCAGGTGTTTTCCTCCATCCAAAATGGGGGACCTTATGAACCCCAAGTCTCTCCTATAGATAAGGTCCAGCTCATGCCTACTTTCAACAATAGCCTCCCCAGCCATAACGGCTTACCTTTGCCTCTATAGTATGCAGTTCTGAGTCATGCCCTTGTGCCCCAAATTACTGGTCATTTTGTCCTCTATTACATGTAGCATCTGTGTTTTATTGCCTTCCTTATTGGACACCCCTTCAATGGTTTCCCACTATCCTAAGAATAAGGTCCAAACTCTTCATCGTATAGCACTATGAGTCATCATGATCTGATGGCCCTGTCTTCCTCTCCACATTCCAGTGCCATTCTCCACCCTTCCCCACCATCTGTCTTAGTCTTTTAAAGCTGCTATGGGCTTTCCTGGTGGCTTAGATGATAAAGGGCTTCCCTTGTGGCTCAGCTAGTAAAAGAATCTGCCTGCAATGCAGACCTGAGTTCGATCCCTGGGTTGGGAAGATCCTCTGGAAAAGGGAAAGGCTACCCACTCCAGTATTATGGCCTGGAGAATTCCACAGACTGTACAGTCCATGGGGTCACAAAGTGTCAGAATGACTGAGCGACTAAACTGAACTGAACTGAATCCCACTCATAAGGGCTCCACCTTCATACCCAAATCACCTCCCAAAGGCTCCACCTCCAAATACCATCACACTGAGGAAGTAGGTTTCAACATATTAATTTGGCAAGTACACAAACACTCAGTTCATAGTAATATCCTCAGCAACCATTCTGATATTTTCAGTTCCTGCTAGATGGTAGTTATAATGATTGTTGTTGTTGTTTAGTTGCTCAGTCGTGTCTGGCTCTTTGCGACCCCATGGACTGTAGCCTGTCAGGCTCCTCTGTCCATGGGGTTCTCCAAGCAAGAATACTGGAGTGAGTTGCCATTCCCTTCTCCAGGGGATTTTCCCAACCTGTGTCTCCTGCATTGCAGGTGGATTCTTTGCCATCTGAGCCACCAGGGAAGCCCTACAGTCTATATATACACACACACAAATACTAATTAAAAACAATGTTGGCATCTTTGTAGAGTCCAGTCAAAACATACCTTTGTTAAGTCTTAGGCCACTTATAAATGAAGGAAGCAATGATGGCAGAGAATGTGCCCTGTGTTTGGGGATTCCCCCTGAACCTGGAATCCTGAAATTCACTCCAATTTCCTTTCCTATCATTTAAATGGTGTTGGTTAATACCATTTAGAAATTTTGCAGTGTTGTTTGTCTCAAGTACTACACAATTTTCTCCATATGAATTAATTGGATATTTTGTAAGATAAACAAGCTAGATATAATTGGCCCTATTGGATAGATCATGCTGTGTGTGCTAAGTCGCTTCAGTGGTCTCCAACTCTGTGACACTATGGACTGTAGCCTACCAGGCTTCTCTCTCCATGGGATTCTCCAGGCATGAATACTGGAGTGGGTTGCCATGCCCTCCTCTGAGGGCTCTTTCCTACCCAGGGGTTGAACCCATGTCTCTTACATCTCCAGCATTGGCAGGAAGTTTCTTTATCACTAGTGCCACCTGGGAACATAGAGCAGTGACTCTTAAACTGAATGTGAAGCAGAATCACCCAGAGTGCTTGCCAAATTTGCTAATTCCCAAAGGCAAGCCCAATTCTGATCCTTTAGATCTAGCGTGTAGCCCAGGAATCTGTATTTTTAAAGCTCCTCCCAAGTCATTCTGAAGCCTATTGTCCAGGCTAATAATAATATTAGCTACCATTCATTGATAGTTACTGTTTGCCAGGCACTGATCTGTTCTAAGAGGCCTTATAGAAAGCTACCATTATGTAATTTAATCTTTTCCACTAGTCTATGAGGAAGGTATTCATTTAACCCCTCATTTTGCAGATGAGAGAGCTGAGGCTAAGAGAGGTTAAGTAATTTTGCCTAGAGTCACACAGATAATAAATCACAGAGCCGCTCAACATTATTCTAATTCTAAAGCCCTCTTCTTTCCCTTAATTCCAGGCTACTTGCCTCCCCTAAGGCTTTCCTCATTTGTAGACTTCTGGTTCCTTGGTAGGTTCAATGTGCACCTACCTCTCCAATCCTAATGAGAGTTACAATCTGTTGCCTTTAAAGGTGCTTTACAATTTAGTGACTAAGCAACAACAACAATGGGAAAAGCTCTGTCTTCCAACAGTTCTTTGTTCTGCATTTGTGCAAACCATGAGTGTCCAGGAAGAGGCCCCATTTTTTTTAAATGGCATAAATATAGACATTTATTTACTTATTTATTTTTAAATTTTTTATTGTGGTAAAAGTCACATAATATAAAACATACTCTTTTAACCATATTTAACTGTACAATTCAGTGGCACTAAGGACATTCACATTGTTGTGCAACTCTTACCATCATCCATCTCCTGAGTTTTTCACTTTTATAAACTGAAACTCTGTCCCCATTAAATACTAAATGCCTAGTCCCCCTCCCCACCCCACCCCTGGCCCCTAGCATCTCCCAATATACTTTCTGACTCTGAGAATTCGACTGTTCTAGGTATTGCATTTAAGAGGAAGTCACTTACAGAATAAAAAAATTTATGTTCTTTCTGCCCTCCTCACATACCACATTGATTATCAGGTACAGAAGAAACTTCTGAAACTTCTGGCCCACTTGGCCTGTCTTCTCCTCCAAAACCAGGAAGCAGTACAGCAAGAGAAAAGCTTCATTTCTAAAGTTCAAGTGCTCTCTCTCATGTACCATTGTTGTTGTTGTTGTTGTTGTTATTGTTGTTCAGTCGCTCAGTTGTGTCCAACTCTTTGCAACCCCATGGACTGCAGCATGCCAGGCTTCCCTGTCCTTCACTATCTCCTGGAGTTTGCTCAAATTCATGTCCACTGAGTCAATGATGCCATCCAGCCATCTCATCCTCTGTCGTCCCCTTCTCCTCCAGCTCTCAATTTTTCCTAGCATCAGGGTCTTTTCCAATGAGTCGGCTCACGTACCATATGAAGTATATGAAGTGTGTTTGTCATTCAGTCATGTCTGACTCTTTGGAACCCCATGGATTGCAGCCTGCAAAGCTCCTCTGTCTGTGGAATTCTCTAGGCAAGAACACTGAAGTGGGTTGTCATGTCCTTTTTCAGGGGATCTTCCCAACCCAGGAATCAAACACAGGTCTCACACATTGCAGGCAGATTCCTTACCATCTGAGCCACCAGAGAAGCTCTCATGTACCATAGCCTGGGACAGAAGTTCAGCATGCTGCATATGAGTCCTGTGATAAGACAACCGTCAAAGGGTAGAATGTTTATGGAATGTGGATCAGGATATACAAACAAGAACTCTAATTTGGATTTGAGGTAAATACTGGGTGAACTCCCTTTATACTTGGGAACTCCTGTACACTTGATATTAGGAGGTCATACAGAGTCCCTCCATGAGCTCAATACGATAAATTCCTCTGCTGAAGGCTTTCTACTTACAGCAGAAGCTGAGGTTGAATGTGTTTCACTTGGTAGTAGAGGTAGCTAGATGAGGGATCTGTCTATTGCACCCACCTCTGGCTTCTACCTTCTCTTACTTCAAAAAAAAAATATCCTGGTAAACAGCAATCTGGACCCTTAAATTATGATACTAGCAGAAGCTTGAAGGGTTCTCCATAAGTTATTTTATTTCTACCAGGCAGGATCTAAGGTAAAGATGGCAAACAGTAGTTTCATGCCCACTCCATGTGTGAGAGTAGCTGCCTAGAACAATATAGTGAATAGAATTATGTGGCCACTGTTGGGTTCTGCAGGAAAGAATGCCAGAATTGATTAGTGATGTCTGCCACGGACATTAAAGTTTGCCAGCAAATGATCTACTTTTTTGGCTTGGAGCTCTTGTTTGGGGCTATTAGCTCCTTAACCTGATTGCACACAAATCACAGGAAGCTTTTTAAAAAATACTGGCACCTGGAGTCCACCCCAGATTAATTAAATTAGATTTCTCTGGAGGTAAGATTCAGCTGTCCAAGCATCCAAGGTTGAGGACCACTGCTCTGTACCATTACAGATATACAGAAGACCTAACTCAGTAGTTCTCAAGTGTACTTTCTCCAACAAGGACATGCCAGGCTGGTTGCATGAGAATTGTCTGAATAACTTGTTAAACTGGAGGTCCCTGGGACCAAATCTTCAGACTTTGAATTTGGAAGTACGGGGATAGGTCTCAAGAATTTGTATTTGTAAAAACTTCACAGTAGGAAGCTGATATGCAGCCAGGTTTGGAACCCACTGTCCTAAGCTCTTCTTTTATTTATTATTACTTATTTATTTTAATTGGAGGATAACTACTTTATAATATTGTGATGGTTTGTACCATACATCAATATGAATCAGCCATACATATACATGTGTCCCCCTCCATTCTGAACTCCCCTCCCACCTCCACCCCACCTCATCCCTCAAGGTTGTCACAGAGCACTGGTTTTGGGTGCCCTGAGTCATATATCAAACTCCCACTGGCTAGGTAATGTATATGTTTCAATGCTATTCTCTCAAATCACCCCACCCTTTCCTTCTCCCACTGAGTCCAAAAGTCTATTCTTGATGTCTGTGTCTCCTTTGCATGCTCTTCTTAATGCCTCAAATAAATGACAGCTCTGAGGAGAACCATGCACTCTGGGACAGTGGCTTTCAACCCTGACTGTGCATCAGCATTTCCTGGGAAACTTGAAAATAAGAACAGTTGTTACTGTTGTTGTTGTTTAGTCACTAAGTCATGTCTGACTCTTTGCCACCCTCTGGACTGTAGCCCACCAGACTCCTCTGTCCATAGGATTCTCCAGGCAAGAATACTGGAGTAGGTGGCCATTCCCTCTTCCAGGGGATCTCCACCACTCAGAGATCGAACCTGGGTCTCCTGCACAGCAGGCAGATTCTTTACCACTGAGCCACCTTGGAAACCCTAGGGACACCAGTTCTTGAGTCTAACTCCAGATCAGTTAAATCAGACTCTCTAGAGTAGAACTTGGATGGTTCTAATGTGTAGCTAACACCCTAAGAATAGCTGCTTTAAGAAGTAGGATGCAGGAACCTCATTTGGGAAGTTCATCAGGTAGATTTCATTTTTCTTTTGCTATGGATTTTGTCCCTGACTTAGTCTAATGCTTTGACTTGATGTTAGGTGGCAGAACCACTTCTGTTTCTCAAACCTTGTTTACCCACTAGAATCTATCATTTATTATGGTTATGCTGGTCTTATCGGTCTTCCTGGACTAAGTAAACATTGGCTTCAGTGGCTGACTCATTTTTTTACACAAAGAGCTACTGTGTGTATCTGGATGTTTATAAAATGTAGATTCCAATATCTTCTACTTCCATAAAGAAAAGTTTATGAGGATCATTTTTAAAATTTTTTATTTAGATAATCAAATGAAAATTAGGGTAATTGATGCTTTTAAGAGATAGAGTCATTGTAAAGACAAAGTTGTATTTCAAGTGAGAGGCCTTTGAGGGCCCTCACTGTGAATTAGTAGGAGCAAAAAGATCAGCTTAACTTACCCATCCATGACTGGCTCTTGTAGGGGAGAAAAAAGTTTTCCTTGACACTCTTAGTGTCCTTGGCAGGGTCTAAATTACACTGAGAGAGACAGAGAAGCAGGGGAAAAGCATACAAATTACTTTAAGTTTTACATGATATGAGAACCTTTAGAGGGAACCGGAGACAACAAGAAGCAGTTACACTTGTGTTTTAGGCTAGGTTTGATGAAGTGTGGGCAGTTGTATAGAAATATGATAAATTAAGAGATGGCAAGAGTGAACGTTGACATTCTAGGAATCAGCGAACTAAAATGGACTGGAATGGGTGAATTTAACTCAGATGACCATTATTTCTACTACTGTGGGTAGGAATCCCTTAGAAGAAATGGAGTAGCCATCACAGTCAACAAAAGAGTCTGAAATGCAGTACTTGGATGCAATCTCAAAAATGACAGAATGATCTCTGTTCGTTTCCAAGGCAAACCATTCAATATCACAGTAATCCAAGGCTATGCCCAAACCAGTAACATTGAAGAAGCTGAAGCTGAACGGTTCTATGAAGACATACAAGACTTTCTAGAACTAACACCCAAAAAAGGTGTCCTTTTCATTATAGGGGACTGGAATGGAAAAGTAGGAAGTCAAGAAACATCTGGGGTAACAGGCAAATTTGGCCTTGGAATTCGGAATGAAGCAGGGCAAAGGCTAATAGAGTTTTGCCAAGAGAACGCACTGGTCATAGCAAACACCCTCTTCCAATAACACAAGAGAAGACTCTATACATGGACATCACCAGATGGTCAACACCGAAATCAGATTGATAATATTCTTTGCAGCCAAAGATGGAGAAGCTCTATACAGTCAGCAAAAACACGACTGGGAGCTGACTGTGACTCAGATCATGAGCTCCTTATTGCCAAATTCAGACTTCAATTGAAGAAAGTAGGGAAAACCACTAGACCATTCAGGTATGATCTAAATCAAACCCCTTATGATTATACAGTGGAAGTGAGAAATAGATTTAAGGGACTAGATCTGATAGAGTGCCTAATAAACTATGGACGGAGGTTCCTGACATTGTACAGGAGACAGGGATCAAGACAATCCCCATGGAAAAGAAATGCAAAAAACCAAAATGGCTGCCTGAAGAGACCTTACAAATAGCTGTGAAAAGAAGAGAAACAAAGAGCAAAGGAGAAAAGGAAAGATATTAGCATCTAAATGCAGAGTTTCAGAAGAATAGCAAGGAGAGATAAGAAAGCCTTCCTCAGCGATCAATGCAAAGAAATAGAGGAAAACAACAGAATGGGAAAGACTAGAGATCTCTTCAGGAAAATTAGAGACACCAAGGGAACATTTCATGCCAAGATGGGCTTGATAAAGGACAGAAATGGTATGGAACTAACAGAAGCAGAAGATATTAAGAAGAGGTGGCAAGAATACATAGAAGAACTGTACAAAAAAGATCTTCATGACCCAGATAATCATGATGAAGTGATCACTCACCTAGAGCCAGACATCCTGGAATGTGAAGTCAAGTGGGCCTCAGGAAGCATCACTATGAACAAAGCTAGTGAAGGTGATGGAATTCCAGTTGAGCTATTTCAAATCCTGAAAGATGATGCTGTGAAAGTGCTGCACTCAATTTGTCAGCAAATATGGAAAACTCAGCAGTGGCCACAGGACTGGAAAAGGTCAGTTTTCATTCCAAACCCAAAGAAAGGTAATGCCAAAGAATGCTCAAACTACCGCACAATTGCACTCATCTCACACACTAGTAAAGTAATGCTAAAAATTCTCCAAGCCAGGCTTCAGCAATATGTGAACCGTGAACTTCCAGATGTTCAAGCTGGTTTTAGAAAAGGCAGAGGAACCAGAGATCAAATTGCCAACATTCGCTGGATCATCGAAAAAGCAAGAGAGTTCCAGAAAACCACCTATTTCTGCTTTATTGACTATGCCAAAGCCTTTGACTGTGTGGATCACAATGAACTGTGGAAAATTCTGAAAGAGATGGGCATACCAGACCACCTGACCTGCCTCTTGAGAAACCTATATGCAGGTCAGGAAGCAACACTTAGAACTGGACATGGAACAACAGACTGGTTCCAAATAGGAAAAGGAGTACATCAAGGCTGTATATTGTCACCCTGCTTATTTAACTTATATGCAGATTACATCATGAGAAACGCTGGACTGGAAGAAGCACAAGCTGGACTCAAGATTGCCGGGAGAAATATCAATAACCTCAGATATGCAGATGACACCACCCTTAAGGCAGAAAGTGAAGAGGAACTAAAAAGCCTCTTGATGAAAGTGAAAGAAGAGAGTGAAAAAGTTGGCTTAAAGCTCAGCATTCAGTAAACTAAGATCATGGCATTTGGTCCCATCACTTCATGTGAAATAGATGGGGGAACAGTAGAAACAGTGTCAGACTTTATTTTGAGGGGGCTCCAAAATCACTGCAGATGGTGATTGTAGCCATGAAATGAAAAGATCTTTACTCCTTGGAAGGAAAGTTATGACCAAACTAGATAGCATATTAAAAAGCAGAGAGATTACTTTGCCAACAAAGGTCCATCTAGTCAAGGCTATGGTTTTTCCAGTGGTCATGTATGGATGTGAAAGTTGGACTGTGAAGAAAGCTGAGCGCTGAAGAAATGATGCTTTTGAACTGTGGTGTTGGAGAAGACTCTTGAGAGTCCCTTGGACTGCAAGGAGATACAACCAGTCCATTCTAAAGGAGATCAGTCATGGGTGTTCATTGGAAGGACTGATGCCAAGGCTGAAACTCCAATACTTTGGCCACCTCATGCAAAGAGTTGACTCGTTGGAAAAGACTCTGATGCTGGGAGGGATTGGGGGAAGGAGGAGAAGGGGACAACAGAGGATGAGATGGCTGGATGGCATCACCGACTCAATGGACATGAGTTGAGTGAACTCTGGGAGTTGATGATGGACAAGGAGGCCTGGCGTGCTGCAATTCATGGGATCGCAAAGAGTTGGACACGAGTGAGCGACTGAACTGAACTAAACTGAACTGAAGAAGTATGAGGTAAGTGTAATAAACTGGGGAACACTTAGCAAGGCCTGTTTGTTCAGATTTTTCTTGGCATCTCTTTGTCTTTGAAAGACAAGGATGCTCCTTTCTTCTAGGTATGGGGAGGTCATCTCTCACATGAGGGTTTTACGACCTGTTTCAGGGGAGAAGGGTAGGGGAAGGTCAGAGTGACCTTCCTACGTCTGCTGTTGTCTCAGATTCCTTCCGCTTAAAATATTCATTATGCCAAGCTTCCATATTTGGGGGGTAGCATGCCCTGTACCCCATCACCCGGTTGGTCCTTTCTGAAGCAAATGGAATCTCTCTGATTTCTTTTTTTAGAAGGTAGACAACCACAGATAGAGCCAGTCTAGCAGGGATGATCACACCAGACTTGGTAAGCTTTTCAGAATACAGTAGGACTCCTCTTATTCCTCAAAATGCATTTTTGAAAAATTCCATCTATTTCCTCACTTAGGCTTGACTTTTCATCATTAGTGATTAATATACTTGGTTTAAACCTTTCCTCATCAGATCCATGGAGAAGGCAATGACAACCCACTCCAGTACTCTTGCCTGGAAAATCCCATGCACAGAGGAGCCTGGTGGGCTGCGGTCCATGGGGTCGCTGAGTCAGACATGACTGAGCGACTTCACTTTCCCTTTTCACTTTCATGCATTGGAGAAGGAAATGGCAACGCACTCCAGTGTTCTTGCCTGGAGAATCCCAGGGACGGCCGAGCCCGGTGGGCTGCCGTCTATGGGGTCGCACAGAGTCAGACACGACTGAAGCGACTTAGCAGCAGCAGCAGCAGATCCATGTTTTCAAGTATAAACAGAGCTAACCCATTAAGTCCCCAATACCTCCAATGTGTACTCTCAGGAAGAAAGAACCATGATTATCTTGGTGAAGAAATGATACATAAAAGAGAGGTTAAAAGGACCTCACATGGGGTTCCCTGCTGGCTCAGATGGTAAAGAGTCTGCCTACAATGCAGGAGACCCAGGTTTGATCCCTGGGTCAGGAGGGACGATCCCCTGGAGAAGGAAATTGCAACCCCTCCAGTATTCTTGCCTGAAGAATTCCATGGACAGAGGAGCCTGGCAGGCTGCAAAGAGGTCACAAAGGGAGCCTAAGGCTTTGAGGACTAACGCCTCTTTAATGCAAGTTGTTTTTTCCTGCGCTTCTCATTTTAGGAATTCCTTGCAGCGGTAACCTGTTTTAAAAACCAATATGAGTCCTTCAAAGGGATGATTGGGCCCTTACCGCTTAAGAATAAGGGTATAGAGTCCTTCCGGGGGTGGGAGCATGAATGAGACAGGCCTAGGACCTGGGACCCTTGGCTGTAGTGCTACAATGCTTGCAACTGAACACACATTTCCTCCAGCAACAAAATACAAGGAAACTATGTTGTTGTTTGTGTGTTGTTTAGTCCCTAAGTTGTGTCTGACTCTTTGTAACCCCAGGAGCTCACCATGCTCCTCTGTCCATGGGATTTCCCAGGCAAGAATACTGGAGTGGGTTGCCATTTCCTTCTCCAGGGGATCTTCCTTACCCAAGGGTCAAACCCATGTCTCCTGCATCCCCTGCATTGGCAGGAGGATTCTTTAAGCCCACAAAGAAACCCAATGGGAGTAAAAATAACTGTGTGTATGCACAGTTAGGGTAAATTCTGGACAAAACATAGAAAAAGACCAGAAAAACCCAACTGCCACTTTTGAGGAGCCTGGAGCAAAAGCAGGGTACTGTGCATGCCCCCTGCACAAAACACCAGCTAAGGGGTGAGCAAATCACCTAAGCCACCCTTCCAACCTGACCCTTGAACATACCCCTACCCTCATCCCATATAAGGAACAAGCTTTCCCCCCATCCTCAGGGAGCAAGCAAGCAAGAGAACCTGCTATTTCTTCTCAGTCCCCTCCTGCTGCAGCAGGGGCCCAATAAAACCTTGCCTGAAAAAAAAACCGACGTGAGTCCTTTGAGAAACAGTGTGCTGGGACCCAGCCATCGCTGTAGCCCCAGCACCTGGTTCAGGGTAGTTGAGGGAATGGTAGCCAATGAAAATGTACCATCGGAGAACTACCATGGGAGGTTTTGGATCCAGCCTTGGACCCAGCCAAATGAGTCCCAACAGCCAAACTTTTGGAGGACAGCCTAATAGTCCTTGTAAACAAGATCATTTCCTTTCCCCTCTGCCCATGGAACAGGACCCAGTAAACCCCTCGCTGGTACAGTATCCCCATCCATGTGCTCAGAGAATAGACCATTGTATTTTTGCCAAGAGCTGGCTATCCAGTGAATAATCTGTTCCTATACATTTACACTCAGTGCGGAGTATCCTAGGACATGTTTATACTCAAGAAAGGTTAGTATTAACATTGTGTCAAGGGATTAATCTGTTTTAATTGCAAATGTCAAGAATAAACCCCCTTCTTTGGGGCCTAGATGTATGACTTTGCTAAATATTTATAGATAACTTGGAATGTTTACTCTTCATTCTGGAGCTAGGTATTTACTTGCACAATTGCATACTCTTCCCCAACCTCCTACCCCATTCAGTGTTCTCCTGATGTTTTCTCTCTATAAGGAGCAACAGGGAGATAATGGGCATACGTGGCTACTGGAATAGAGCTACTGATATTGGGCGGAGCTGACCCCAAGCTAGTAGCGTAACCAGAAAAATACTATAGGTATATTATCAGGATCATGGAATGAGGAGAGGCCTCAGAATCAGGAATCCTGAATTCTAGTCCCCAGTCTGCTATCAATTAGCTGTTTGACCTTTGCTGGGCCTCAGTTTCCTCATCAAGAAAACAAAAGAGATGAATTTGAATTTTTAAAATTTCTTCCAGCTCTGAATCATCATGGAAATGCTCTCTAAGCCATTTTGAAAGCTCTACCCACTCCAGGTGTGATACTCAGGCCCTCTGGAGCAGAGCCATTCTATAGAACTTTCTGCCATGATGGAAATGTCTAATAAGGTAGCCTCTTCAGTTCAGTTCACTTCAGTTCAATCGCTCAGTCGTGTCTGACTCTGCGACCCCATGGATTGCAGCACTCCAGGCTTCCCTGTCCGTCAACAACTCCCAGAGTTTACACAAACTCATGTCCATTGAGTCAGTGATGCCATCCAACCATCTCATCCTCTGTTGTCCCCTTCTCCTGCCCTCAATCTTTCCTAGCATCAAGGTCTTTTCAAATGAGTCAGCTCTTCGCATCAGGTGGCCAAAGTATTGGAGTTTCAGCTTCAGCATTAGTCCTTCCAGTGAACAGCCAGGACTGATCTCCTTTAGGATGGACTGGTTGGATCTCCTTGCAGTCCAAAGGACTCTCAAAAGTCTTCTCCAACACCACAGTTCAAAAACATCAATTCTTCGGCATTCAGCTTTCTTCACAGTCCAACTCTCACATCCATACATGACCACTGGAAGAACCATAGCCTTGACTAGATGGACCTTTGTTGGCAAAGTAATGTCTCCGCTTTTTAATATGCTGTCTAGGTTGGTCATAACTTTCCTTCCAAGGAGTAAGTGTCTTTTAATTTCACAGATGCAATCACCATCTGCAGTGATTTTGGAGCCCAGAAAAATAAAGTCAGCCATGGTTTCCACCGTTTCCCCATCTATTTGCCATGAAGTGATGGGACCAGATGCCATGATCATAGTTTTCTGAATGTTGAGCATTAAGCCAATTTTTTCACTCTGCTCTTTCACTTTCATCAAGAGCCTCTTTAGTTCTTCTTCACTTTCTGCCATAAAGGTGGTGTCATCTGTATATCTGAAATTACTGATATTTCTCCTAGCAGTCTTGATTCCAGCTTGTGCTTCATCCAGCCCAGCATTTCTCATGATGTACTCTGCATATAAGTTAAATAAACAGGGTGAAAATATACAGCCTTGACATACTCCTTTTCCTATTTGGAAGCAGTCTGTTATTCCATGTCCAGTTCTAACTGTTGCTTCCTGATCTGCTTACAAATTTCTCAAAGAGGCAGGTCAGGTGGTCTGGTATTCCCATCTCTTTCAGGATTTTCCACAGTTTATTGTGATCCACACAGTCAAAGGCTTTGGCATAATCAATAAAGCAGAAATAGATGTTTTTCTGGAACTCTCTTGCTTTTTCGATGATCCAGCAAATGTTGGCAATTTGATATCTGGTTCCTCTGCCTTTTCTAAAACCAGCTTGAACATCTGGAAGTTCACGGTTCACGTATTGCTGAAGCCTGGCTTGGAGAATTTTGAGCATTACTTTGCTAGAATGTGAGATTAGTCCAGTTGTGTGGTAGTTTTAGCGTCCTTTGGCATTGCCTTTCTTTGGGATTGGAATGAAAACTGAACTTTTCCAGTCCTGTGGCCACTGCTGAGTTTTCCAAATTGCTGGCATATTGAGTGCAGCACTTTCACAGCATCATCTTTCAGGATTTGAAATAGCTCAACTGGAATTCCATCACCCTCTCTAGCTTTGTTCATAGTGATGCTTTCTAAGGCCCACTTGACTTCACATTCCAGGATGTCTGGCTCTAGGTGAATGATCACATCATCATGGTTATCTGGGTCATGAAGATTTTTTTTGTGTAGTTCTTCTGTGTATTCTTGCCACCTCTTCTTATTATCTTCTGCTTCCGTTAGGTCCATACCATTTCTGTCCTTTATTGAGCCCATCTTTGCATGAGATGTTCCCTTGGTATCTCTAGTTTTCATGAAGAGATCTCTAGTCTTTCCCATTCTATTGTTTTCCTCTGTTTCTTTGCACTGATCACTGAGGAAGGCTTTCTTATCTCTCCTTGCTATTCTTTGGAACTCTGCATTCAAATGGGTATATCTTTCCTTTTCTCCTTTGCTTTTTGCTTCTCTTCTTTTCACAGCGATTTGTAAGGCCTCCTCAGACAGCCATTTTACTTTTTTGCATTTCTTTTTCTTGGGGATGATCTTGCTCCCTGTCTCCTGTACAATGTCACAAACCTCTGTCCATTGTTCATCAGGCACTCTATCAGATCTAGTCCTTTAAATCTATTTCTCACTTCCACTGTATAGTTGTAAGGGATTTGATTTAGGTCATGCCTGAATGGTCTAGTGGTTTTCCCTACTTTCTTCAATTTAAGTCTGAATTTGGAAATAAGGAGTTCATGATTTGAGCCACAGTCAGCTCCCAGTCTTGTTTTTGCTGAGTGTATAGAGCTTCTCTATCTTTGGCTGCAAAGAATATAATTAATCTGATTTTGGTGTTGGCCATCTGGTAATGTCCATGTGTAGCGTCTTCTCTTGTGTAAGAGAAACCCAAGTAAGACAGTAGGCGTTGAGAGAGGGCATCAGAGGGCAGACAGACTGAAACCACAATCACAGAAAAGTAGCCAATCTGATCACATGGACCACTGCCTTGTCTAACTCAATGAATCTAACTCAATGAAAGGTAGCCTCTAGCTACATATAACTATGGAGCATTTGAAATATGGCTAATGTGGCTGAGGGACTGAGTTTTAAATCTTATTTTATTAAGTGTAATAGCCACATGTGATTAGTAGCTACCATATAGGGCAGCAGAATGCCAGACGATTAGCAGTAGTATTGGCTTGCTTCTTACAGAAGGCCATTATCTGCGCTAATGATGGCTTCTAATTTAGAGAAGATTAAAGAAGTGGTTGGTAAACACTGCTCAGTTGGAATGCTCTTTCTTTGATGTAGAAGGTGGGATACAATCAAATATCCTTAGATGTGTTGAGGTTTTCAAAATGTACAACTCCTGAGTTCTTATTAGTTCCACTAAAAAGTGGCAAGCCATTGAACTAATTTCCTCTTTTTTTCTGTCTGAAATGTTAATATGCTTTTAGCTGCACTTTGTTAAGCTGGGGAAACAATATGAGAGTAGGGCATTCTGAGACATCACAGCAGACTGCCCAGAATCAACTTTCATCATTTCACATTAAACATTTTTTATATCAAAAAAGTGCTTGCTTACTTAATTCTAAAAGTGTTTCTTTGCCATTTAATAGTTCACTGTTCTATATTTCATAGCCTTGACTGCAGACGGTTAGTCATCTGTCTGAATTAAAAACAGTGGCAGCTCTGCATTGTACAACTTATCAAGTTGAAAACCAGCTATGGCTGTTCTTGGACTTGTCTTTCATGCTTCCAAATTTACAATATTTGTCTCTATATAGTAAATAATATCAAGTATTAGTATTAATTATTGCTAAAACTATTAGGAGTAGTAATAACTAAGTAATAATAAGTGTTAATAAGAAAGTAAAAATTTACTCTCATTGTTCTTATAGAGCAAATAGCATTCATGATAAGTCTTGGGGATATTTGCAAAAACACCAAACTCCAGTTCCATGAACTAGTTAGAATAGAGGCTTCTAACAAATATGATCCAGTTGCCCAAGTGGTATTATCTGTGCCAGGGTTGGTAAATCCATGGCCTGAAAGCTATCATTTCCCACCTTTGTCTTTGGCTTTCTTTCCTGCTGAACTTGAATCTAGTCTCAACAGTTTTCTAGGCAGCCAGTATCAAACAATCAAGGCAATTAGCTGGCAACATTTAAGATGAAACTTATTTTCCCTCTCTAGTTTTTGCCATGTGGACATGATCAATTTGCAAGAAACAAAATACAGTAAAATACACATTCTAGAGCTGAAAGGACCCCTAAGGAGCATGCCATCTAATCCCTTGATTTTGTAGATGAGAAGACTGAGGCTGAAAGAGGTGAGGGGTGGTAAATAAGGTTAACAAAGTCAGTTGGTGGCAAAAATGGGACTAGGTCCCAGCCTCCTGACTCAGACAGATTCAGCAAGACGTGGCCTCCAGCCTACCATGTGGTAATTGTACTTTGGATATTTGGTACAAGATTATCATAATTCTTGAGTTTACTAGAAGTGATATCTACTTTCCTGGACATGTGAGACTGGAGAGGCCTGCCTATTAAACTGGGCCCATCCATTGGTTTGTGCGGTAGCCACATCCAAACAGATTATTTGGTTTATTTTCCCATGATTCAGACTTACATGTTTTCCAGACATCTATGTCCAGTGCCACCTGACTGCAAGAAAGAGATAGTAGCCCATTAATTGAAATGACCAACCCTAGCTTAGCAAAATCTATGGGCATGTTTAGTTCTGATCAACTAATACAATCTTTATTTTTATCATGAGCAAATTCCTGTATGTTTGCCTTTGTTAATGGGTTGCTCTCCACCTAATAATTTGCTCCTCTTACTATGTCCTCAGTAGGCATTGTTCTTATGCGAAAACTGTGTTCATTAAGTTTTAATAACACTAATATTGTTAGGCTGTGTCGAAGAGTTGAACTCTCACATTTTAAATAGAGAGCAGTGAAACCTGCTATTCTAATCAGAGGCGGTAGCAGGAACCTGGGAGTCTTGGTTATTCATTCTTTATTATTTTTATTTTATTGAAGTGCAGTTAATGTACAATATTGTGCCAGTTTTGGGTGTATAGCAAAGGGGTTCAGCTATATATTCATATATATATGTAAATATATATATATGCACATATATGTATACATATATATTCTATTCCAGATTCTTTTTCATTATAGATTATTATAAGACATTGATATAGTTCCCTATATTATACAGCAAATCCTTGTTGTTTATTTTATATATAGTGGTGTGTATCTTTTAATCCCATATTCCTAATTTATCCCTCCCCCTTTTCCCTTTAACTCTCCTGCTTCTGTTAGGTTCTTACTGTTTCCATCCTTCATTGTGCCCATCTTTGCATGAAATGTTCCCTTGGTATCTCTAATTTTCTTCTCTAGTCTTTCCCATTCTATTGTTTTCCTCCATTTCTTTGCATTATTCAATTAAGAAGGCTTTCTTATCTCTCTTTGCTCATCTTTGGAACTCTGCATTCAGTTGGGTATATCTTTCCCTTTCTCCTTTGCCTTTCGCTTCTCTTCTTAATGACCCAGATAACCAAGATCTTAATCACCCAGATAACTGCAATGGTGGGGTCACTCGTCTAGAGCCAGACATCCTAGAGTGTGAAGTCAAGTGGGCTTTAGGAAGCATTACTAAGAACAAAGCTAGTGGAGGTGATGGAATTCCAGCTAAGCTACTTAAAACCCTAAAATGATGCTGTTAAACTGTTGCACTCAATATGGCTGCAAATTTGGAAAACTCAGCAGTGGCCACAGAACAGGAAAAGGTCAGTTTTCATTCCAGTCCCAAAGAAGGGCAGTGCCAAAGAATATTCATTCAAACTACTGTACAACTGCACTCATTTGACATACTAGTAAGGTAATACTCAAAATCCTTCAAGCTAGGCTTCAACAATAAGTGAACCAAGAACTTCCACATGTACAAGCTGGATTTAGAAAAGGCAATGGAACCAGAGATCAAATCACCAACATCTACTGAATCATAGAAAAAGCAAGAGAATTCCAGAAAAACCTCTACTTCTGCTTCATTGACTACACTAAAGCCTTTGACTGTGTGGGTCACAACAAACTGTGGAAAATTCTTCAAGAGATGGGAATACCAGACTACCTGACCCACCTCCTGAAAAACCTGTATGCAGGTCAAGAAGCAACAGTTGGAACCAGACATGGAACAATGGACTAGTTCCTAATTGGGAAAGGAGTATGTCAATGCTGTATATTGTCACCCTGCTTGTTTAATTTATATGCAGATTACACCATGCAAAATGCTGGGCTGGATAAAGCACAAGCTGGAATCAAAATTGCCAGGAGAAATATCAATAACATCAGATATGCAGATGATACCACCCTTATGGCAGAAAGTGAAGAGGAACTAAAGAGCCTCTTGATGAAAGTGAAAGAAGAGAGTGAAAAAGCTGGCTTAAAACTGAACATTCAGAAAACTAAGATCATGACATCCAATCCCATCACTTCATGGCAAGTAGATGAGAGGAAAAAATGGAAACAGTGGCTGACTTTATTTTGGGGGGCTCCAAAATCACTGCAGATGGTGACTGCAGCTATGAAATTAAAAGACACTTGCTCCTTGGAAGAAAAGCTATGACCAACCTAAACAGCATATTAAAAAGAAGAGACATTACTTTGTTGACAAATATCCATCTTGTCAAAGCTAGTTTTCCCAGTAGTCATGGATGGATGGGTGAGTTGGACCATAAAGAAGGCTGGGTGCCAAAGAATTCATGCATTTGAATTATGGTGCCAGAGAAGACTCTTGAGAGTCCCTTGGACAGCAAGGAGATCAAACCAGTCAATCCTAAAGGAAATCAACCCTCAATATTCATTGCAAAGACTGATGCTGAAACTGAATCTCCACTACTTTGACCACCTGATGTGAAGAGCTGACTCATTGGAAAAGACCCTGATGCTGGGAAAAATTGAGGGCAGGAAGGGAAGGGGGTGACAGAGGATGAGATGGTTGGATGGCATCAGTGACTCAATGGACATGGGTTTGAGCATACTCTGGGAGACAGTGAAGGACAGGGAATCCTGGTGTGCTGCAGTCCATGGGGTCACAGAGAGTCAGACAAAACTTAGCAACTGAACAGCAGCAACAACCCCTTCCCCTTTAGAGTTACCCCTTCTTTAGATTGTAGGCTACAGTCCACAGGGTCGCAAAGAGTCGGACACGACTGAGCGACTTCACTTTCTTTCTTTCTTTTAGATTGTCTTTACGATCTAAATGATTCCTTAGATTGGCAATGTTAAATGATTTGCAGAGTAAGAATCACATTTATTATTTATTAAGTAGTATAATGACTATAAATCAACAATCAGGAGAAGGGTATAATTGTGGTTAATGGCATTATCATTTAACTGCCAGGTGCATCTGTTTCTAAACAAATATTCGGTGCCTCTGTGTAGAAGGTGTGTTTATATCCTGAAGTTTCCCCCGCTATTGAACATTCCCACTAAACCGCAAGTTGTATCAGAGAGTTTACTCTCGTTCCTTTTTTTTTAACACTTTGTTGTGTCTTAAAGATCCCATACTTGTTTTTGCAATTAGTTGCTTGTGATCCTTTCAATTAGTTGTTTTTCAGTTTGTTGATTATAATCCTTATGATCCTCTCAGTAAAGCAAATTTCAGTGTCTGAAGCTTCTCAGCTCTTCTGAAGGCACAAGTAAGAGAGGCCTGATCCCTAGTTTCCACAGGAAGGCACACCTTCAACTAATAACTTATAATTTTCTTTACAAGATTGGCTTGTGGTACTTCCCTGGTGGTCCAATGGTTAACACTTGGTGCTGCCAATGCAGGGGGCATGGGTTCAATCCCTGGTTGTGGAACTAAGATCCCACACACTATGTGTTGCAGCCAAAGGATTAAAATATACCAAAAAAAAAAAAAAAAAGATTGGTTTGGCTTGGTTCCTGCCATACCTTAGGTCTAGTGGAAAACAGGCCAGACACTCAGGCTTTCTTGACAGAGAAGAATGTCAGTGTCCTCTACAACAGTGCAAATGTGGAAAGAGAAAGTTGTAAAAATTTGGGCCTTTTTCATTTATCCAGGCTTCCCTGGTGGCTCAGAGGTTAAAGCGTCTGCCTGCAATGCAGGAGACCTGGGTTCAATCCCTGGGTCGGGAATATCTATCCTCTGGAGAAGGAAATGGCAACCCACTCCAGTATTCTTGCCTGGAGAATCCCATGGACAGAGGAGCCTGGTGGGCTACAGTCCACGGGGTTGCAAAGAGTCGGACACGACTGAGTGACTCCACTTTCACTTTTCACTTTCCTCTTTCAGTAAGATCCCATAGCTCACCCGTAATGAGCTCTATTCCAACTGTACCGCAGACTATCTCCTCTGAGATGTTCACTCCTAGGATTTTACTTCCCCCAGGTATATTTAGCCTCAAAGAGGTCCCTCCCGAAGACTATATGTAGTAGAACTCTACACTCAAAAAACGAAAGTCTCTGCCAACATTACCTCCTTCAGCTTTTGCCAGATCATTCTTCTTTCTCATCTTGCTGTCACCACCAGCCTCATTTTCACCTGGAATCAGATACCTTCCAATCAATAAAGAGGGAAGTTATCTCACACGCTTTAGACTTGTCTGGTGGCTCAGATGGTAAAGAGTCTGCCTGCAACATGGGAGACCCGGGTTTAATCCCTGGGTCAGGAAGATCCCCTGGAGAAGGGCATGGCAACCCACTCCAGTGTTTTTGCCTAGAGAATTGCACAGACAGAGGAGCCTGGTGGGCTACAGTCCATGGGTTTGCAAAGAGTCAGACACAACTGAGCAAATAATACATCTCATCACACACCAGTATCCACCCATTTTACTCAGATCATTGACTCCTTGCACATTACTCAAGGCCTGTATCAGAGCTTTTCATGTGGAATTCACATAGAGAACAAAACCTGTATAATGGTGAGCTTTCCAATTATAATTTGTAAAACCCTGACATTTGTCTCTATGTTACTGATGGAATTTGAATGAAGCAGGTCCCCTGTTGTAAAGGTCTGGGTTTAAGGTTATCACAATCTCTACTTCTACTCCCCTTACCTCCTTAGAGTGTGAGTTACTCTTAGCCTCAAACCATTCAACCCTGAGATATCTGCAGAGTCCACATCTTTGCTCATATAGCAAATCATAGTTGGGGAAGAATCCTTTGTTAGCTTAGGACCTCTGTAAAGCAGACTCCAATATGACATTAGAAATTCTCCAGGTTGGGCTTCCCAGGTGGCATAGTGGTTAAGAATCCACCTGTCAATGCAGGAGATGTAAGACATGTGCCTTCAATCCCTGGGATGGGAAGATCCCCTGGAGAAGGAAACAGCAACCCACTCAAGTATTTTTGCCTGGAAAATTCCATGGACAGAGGAGCCTGGTGGGTTACAGTCCATGGGTTTGCAAAGAGTCAGACACAACTAAGCGACTGAGCATGCACACATGCAAGAGGTTTATTGAGTTGGGTGCCCGTAAGGAAAAAAGGAAAGGGACCCAAAGAAAATAGAGGCTGTCAGATCACAGTGCAGGGCTGACCCTTGTGAAAGAGAGAGGGGAGGAAAGAGGATTGGACCAGTAGAATCTCAGATTACAGGACAATCCTGAGAGTGTTTCAGCCAAGTCAGTAGGGAGTTTTCAAGCCAAAGCTGCCCATTGGAGAGGAGTCCTCTGTCTCACAGGAAGTGTGTGCTCAGTCAAAGAGTTGTGTCAGACTCTTTGTGACTCTATGAACTGTAATCCACCAGGCTTCTCTGTTCATGAAAGCTTCCAGACAAGGATACTGGAGTGGGTTGCCATTTCCTTCTCCATTTCCCAGCCCAAGGATCAAACCTGCATCTCTTGTGTCTCCTTCACTGGCAGGCAGATTCTTTACCACTATGACACCTGGGAAGCCCATCTCACAGGAAGGGGCCCACCTTAGTATTCTTGCCATGCTCAGCCACTGTCTGGGAACTGCCTGATGGAAGCATGACCTTGGCTCAAATGTGGTGATGGATTCAGAGATCAGCAGCTACAGCCATCTGTCAATTATGCTCCCCAAAGCAAGAGACCTTAGTGGCACATTTTCATGGCTGCCACAAAAACCAATAATCACTGGGTTTGGTTTATTGGAAAATCTTCATCTCCAGCTGCTACTATGACCTAAACATTGTGAGTAAAGATTATTTCACCCATGTCAGTGGCTCACAGGAGTTTGTTTGAATCAGTCATCTCTTGCCTCAAAAGCTGGTCAGTTCCCCTGCACCATCACTAAAATCTATTAACCTTTTTTTGGTCATATGAGTAAAAAGTCAAAAGCTTTGGTTTCTTCCCTGGGTCCATTTCTGTCATTTCCAGTACTCAAGAGATAGCCATCCTCATTGTCCTTTGTGACCCCAAGCTGCTCTGCTTTCTTCCTCTTCTCCTCTGTTTCCATAATCCATCCATAATCAGGCCCCTTCCCTTCTGCTATCACACATGTCCCAGCTTCTCTAATCTTGTATCAACCTTCACTCTACCTCAGTTTGCCATCCACATTACTTTCCCATCATCCTACACTTGTTGCCATTGGTTCAGGCTAGTGCATTACAGTGTGGTACACGCTCCAGTGTGAGTTTGCGTGTCAGAGTTACCTGCACGGCTTGTTAAAACACAGATTATTGAACCTCCCTCCCAGAGATTCTGATTCAGTAGGTCTGGGGTGGGGATCTGATCATTTGAGTTTCTAGCAAGTTCTCAAGGGATGTGGATACTACTGGTCCAGGAACCACACTTTGAGAAGTGCTGATATAGACTGTGGCTTCTGCATCCAATCTGCCTGAGGTCAAATCCTGGCTCTGACTCTTAAGTTGTGTAGCATTAGGCAAGTTCATAGTCCCTCAGTTTCCTCATTTGTAAAACAGAGATAATAATAATAATGCCTACCTCATAAGGTTGTTGTGGAGATTATGTGATTTCATATATATAATTCTTAGTAAACAGAGATAATAATAATAATGCCTACCTCATAAGGTTGTTGTGGAGATTATGTGATTTCATATATATAATTCTTAGTACCTCGGCGCATGCCTGGAACATAATAAATGCTGTAAGTTGTTAGTTATTATTGTTTAAGTAAGTAAGTAAGTGTTAGTTGCTCAGTTGTGGCCAACTCTTTGTGACCCCATGGACTGCAGCTCACCAGGCTCCTCTGTCCATGAGATTTTCAAGGCAAGGATACTGGAGTGGGTTGCCATTTCCTTCTCCAGGGGATCTTCCTAACCCAGGGATCAAACCCAGGTCTCCTGCACTTCAGGCAGATTCTTTACCGACTGAGCTACAAGGGAAGCCCTATTATTGTTTAATTGGCCCAAAATGCTAGAACCAGTAAGACTGATCTAGCCCATCCCTCACTAAATCCAAGTTTGCATAATACCTTTATTCTTGCTGTATGTAGTGTTTATTATTTAACTAAATGCTGTTCTTTAGGTTGGTTCATGCTTGTACCTGGCTAAATTTATTTTAAAATGAAACTAAAAATGGAAAACCAATGTTTTCCAAATTTAGGATAGAATATATGCTTAACCATTAGAATAAAATAAACATATCTATGTACCACCTTAAGCCACCAGCAGTTTGGAGATCCCTCTTTGAAAGAAGACCGATGTCACTTGTAAGCCTTCTTTTCAAATATGGGAACTGATGGTAGAGCTGAGACCAAGTTTCCTAACTCCTTGGCTAGGATGTCATTACTACCTCTTGGAAGAAATACCCCACTATCCTCTCCTCCTGCCTCAGGATGACTTTATAGCAACTGTCTCTTTAATACTTTCTATCAAGGTTTTGTCATTTAACCTGATTTTATAGGTCTGTGACATCTGTCACATATAGCATCTGTCGTTATATCATAGGGATTTTGGCTGTGGTTGATTGTTGTCCTAAGAGCTTAGAGTTGGAAGAGAAGCCTAATATGCTGGCTGCCAGATAATTAGGAGGAAGTGTGAAAAATGAACATGGGCAGGAAAAAAAAGTCAGGGCTTTTTAACGGGGTGAGATTGGCAGACCACTGACAAGAGAGAACTAAAAAACAGATTCAGGGCACATACAGAACTTGGATCTTAACAAAGTTAGATGATAGAGGAGAAAAGGGCAAGTAAGAGAAGAGGCTCCGAATGCTGTGTTGTTTGGTAGGCCATAGGCTGGCAAGGGAGAAGTCTATTTATGGGTGAGTCTCTTTACTGAACCATCGGTCTTGGGCCTCCCCCTGGTGGTACAGTGATTAAGACTCTGCACTTCCACTGCAAGGGGCACGGGTTCGATCCCTGGTCAGAGAAGTAGGATCCCACGTGCCGTGCAGTGTGGCCAAAAAAAAACCTGTATCGAACCATCAGTCCTTTCTCAAGTTCTTTCAATCCCCAAGGGCATCCTAGCCCCTCACTTTGTGAAATGCTGTTTTACATTTTTGTGTGGAGCACTAACACAGACTTTTCTAGGTAACATAGACCCTCTCCTTGGGCCAATTCAAATAGCAGGCCATCAGAGCTGAACTTTGCATACAGCTCTCTTGAGGAAGTAGGCCTCCACCATTCTGAGGCCCCCTTCCTTTTTTCTTCTTCCCTGTGAAGCTCAAAGTGGCTTGGGCAATCAGCAGAACCAACAGTGGGGGTGCTTTGTAAGTGCTCTCAAGAGAGATAGAGCCTTCTTAAGCCGTCAGTTTTTGGAAAGCTTCCGTGGCAGATCTAGGGGAAGGTTTATACAAAACTTGGTCAGGGTTTGCTTTTTTCCTGAGGCACCATTTTCCATTGTTGCTTTTTCATCACTGGAGTTAAGAAGTTCAGGATTTGCCTGGATAAGGTAAAGTAAACAGAATCTCCAAGCTTAACTTCCCATCTCCCCATCCACTACCATCTTTCCACCTCAGTCCCATGATCCTGATATATTCTCATCTCTGACTCCTCTTCCAATCAACTCAGTTCCCCAAGACAAGCAAAAGTCATACAGGTAGCTATATGCAGAGTACCCACAGGTGTTACCACATCAATTTTTTTTTTTAATCAGACCTTCTTTTAGGAAATATTTGTATTTTTTTTAACGTGTCAGAATAATTTGGGTTTTTTTAACTTTTTATTTCAGAGAAGGCAATGGCACCCCACTCCAGTACTCTTGCCTGGAAAATCCCATGGATGGAGGAGCCTGGTAGGCTGCAGTCCATGGGGTCGCGAAGAGTCAGACACGACTGAGCGACTTCACTTTCACTTTTCACTTTCCTGCATTGGAGAAGGAAATGGCAACACACTCCAGTGTTCTTGCCTGGAGAATCCCAGGGATGGGGGAGCCTGGTGGCTGCCGTCTATGGGGTCACACAGAGTCGGACACGACTGAAGTAACTTAGCAGCAGCAGCAACTTTTTATTTTACATTGGAGCATAGCTGATTAGGGCTTCCCTGCTGGCTCAGATGGTAAAGAATCTGCCTGCAATGCAGGAAACCTGGGTTCGATCCCTGGGTCAGGAAGATCCCCTGGAGAAGGGCATGGCAACCCACTCCAGTATTCTTGCCTGGGAAATCCCATGGACAGAGGAGCCTGGTGGGCTACAGTCCATGGGATTGCAAAGGGTCAGACATGACTGAGCAACTAACACTTTCGGTTTTTCATTTCATAACCGATTAACAATGTTGTGATAGTTTCAGGTGAACAGCAAAGCGACATACATGTAGCCATTCTCCCCCGAATTCTCCTCCCATCCAGGCTTCCACATAACATTGATCAAGATGTAGAGAAGTGTGTGAGCTGTGCAAAATGGACATTCCAGCCTCAAATCAATGGGCATTTAACATGTACAGTTGATCGATCTCACCTTTTTTTCTTCCCTAGACAGGAATTAATCATTTCCCTTGTGTGTCAGCAAACCAAAGTGTCACATTCTTTGGGACTCGGAATGTGTTCATTCAAACCAAATGACAAAAGGCCCCTGATATCAACCACAACTGTCTAGGAGGATTTTTGTTGAATCCCTACTGCATCCATCTTAGGGTAAAAAATGATAGAGTAAAAATCATTTCCCTTAAATGAGGTATGCCCACTGAAGTGCTCACTAAAATCTTAACAGGCCAGAATCTCTGCTATCTGGGATATTTGTGGTATTCCTCTTTTAGGAAGAATCACATATAAATTAAAATGACCTGAGAAGTCAGGGATATAACCCAGAAAAGAAAGGAACCTCCAGGTAGTATTCCGGACCCTGCTCATTTAGTCTATGTCCTACACCTCCAAAAATATAGTCTCAAACAATGGAAAATGATCTACTGGAGAATAACTCAGAAGCCGCTGAGTCCTCAAATAGCAAAGAAAGATTTTCCATCATCTCCAAGTGACTCTGTCTTATGAGATAGGAAAGTTGCCTCTGACAATGAAGAGAGATTTGCATCAATAAAGGTTTTCCTCTTAGGCCTCAATGAACCTTACAATTCTGTAAATTTGCACAGTGCATACTCTAAGAGTCCTCATTACATAAAAGATTTACTGTAAGTTCTAATAAAAGCGTTAATAAATTAATGAGTCCTCTAGAAAATGGGGCCCGCAGAACTCACAAATCCTAGAATAAAATTTCCAAGGGCTGAGGAAGGGCTTGTGAATCAGATAAGGACTTCTCCAGCTTAGGAAAGAAGTAAGGATTCTAGTTCTGTTCTAGCCTAACCTGGACTTCACAGAAATAGATGCATTCTCTCTCTCTCTCTTTTTTTTAAATAATGTAATTTCTCTTTATTTTGAAAATTTTAAAGAAACACAGAAAACTATGAACATGTAAACCCACAATCCAGAAATGTTAATATTTTGTCATATATGCTTTGCATTTTTTGAAATAAATTTAAATCTGTAAGTATTTGTAGTAACAGTTAAACTGTATACATATATATGGAATCTAATTTAATCCATAAGCATAAGCGAGACCCACACAGTGCATTCCCTATTTTTACTTGGGCTTCCCTGGTGGCTCAGAGGTAAAGAATCGACCTGCCAATGGAGGAGATGTGGGTTTGATCCCCTGGGTTGAGAAGATCCCCTGGAGAAAGAAATGGCAACCCACTCCAGTATTCTTGCCTGGGAAATCCCATGGACAGAGGAGGTTTGCAGGCTAGATTCCATGGGGTCGAAAAAGAGTCAAACATGACTTAGTGACTAAACAACAACGACAACTGTTTTTACTTGGTTCCTGGGCTATGTAAATTCATTCAGTGGTCTCAGTACCTATGACATGGTCCAGAACTCTCATTTCAACAAATATTTCGTGGCCATGTGGCTAGGTTCTAAGGAAATTAATATGAATAAGACATAGACTCTGCCCTCAGGCACCTCATTACCTGGTGGCAGAAGAGACCAAGAGATTAACAATCACAATTCAGAGGAGTAAATGTTATTATAGAGGTATAAACACAATGCAAAGTGAGCACTTTTTGTTATTTAACAGATAGTAGATATAGCTATAAGGATGATTATTTCCTTTGCTTATGTGATCACTTTGTTACCATGTGTTAAGATCAGATTTATTTGAACTAGAAAAAAAAGAAAAAACATAATTAGTTCACTCCTATACGCTATAAGGATTTGTGTTGACCACTATAAAAACTTGCAAAAATGTTTTTGCATACCAATTCATGTTTGGACCTTTATTTTCTTCCCTAATGATTCAGATGGTAAAGAATCTGCCTAAAATACAGGAGACCGGGTTTGATTCCTGGGTCGGGAAGATCCCCTGGAGAAGGGAATGGCAACCCACTCCAGTATTCTTGCCTGGAGAATTCCATGGACAGAGGAGCCTGGTGGGCTACCGTCCATGGGTTGCAAAGAGTGGGACACAACTGAGCGACTAATAGTTATATACCTACATTACTTAGTATATAACACAACATTACTTTTGTATCTCTAGCTCCCTTCTACGATGTCAACTACATGAGGGCAGGGACTTTTGCCTGTTGTATCTGCAGAGCCTAGAACTGAGCCAGTAAATGTGTCATAAATATTGGTTGAAGAGATGAGTAAATTAAATATAGATAATTAAAAATGACAAGTGCAATGAAAACAAATTAATGTGTGTGGTTAGAGGCTATAATAAGGGGATCTGATGTAGATCAGGGCATTGTGATGGGTCTTTCTGAACTAGAGACATTTGAACAGAGACATGAAGAGTTAGTCAACACAAGAGTGTTACCCTTCAAACAACAAACAACTCCTATTTGGCATCCAAAAACCCCTGGTCACCTGAAGATGTTTGGGTTTTAAGTGACTCACATTTGTAGGTTACTCAGCTGACATGTTAAGGAATGGGTTTGAAGTAGCAATTTGTGGGAAGGGGCACTGGTTGATTATCTCAGTCCCCCAGTGCTACCTAAGTCATTGGGTTGAAAACCAAGGCAACAAGAGTTCATAGCCAAGTTTCCCTCCTGCCTTAGTCCCCATGTGAGATTCTGGATAGACTTAGCTCCATGAATTCAGCCTCTTGGAACTTTTTTGTGACCTCTTTGGAGCTGGCACCACTACTCAGGATGCTCTTCTTCCTTGGTTGCCTTGGCAAGACACAGGTCTGCCATCTGGAGTCAGAAAAACCTCCTGCCAGCCACTGAACTGTTCGGCCTGGGCCCCGGACAATGAGAATCAGGCAATAGCCAATTCCTTGTCTGCAATTTGCTGATTATCACACCCCAGGGTGTGGGATTGTACAGCCAGGACCGCTTTGCTCTGCCTCTCATCAAAGCAGAATGAACACAGATCCTGACAGGTCAAATCTTCCCCCAGACCTCAGAGGTTGCTGTACAAAGGACCAGGCTTAATCTCTGGCCAAGTGTATAATTCATTTATCTGCACGGTCATGAATTCTGGGCTCTCAGGGCAGGAAGCGTGGGGCATTGTGACTGGTTCTACAGGCCCAGGGAGTCACTTAAGCCCTGATTGCATTGTGGAGGGAGGGATTTTGGAGACAAAGGCCTCTGTCCTCCAGAGATTGAGCAGACTGGAAGGGGAGCCCATGCACACAAAGGAATGGCACTGTAGGGAAAGGTTGACAGCCTTGTCATCAGTACCCATGAACTTCTCTAGATCATGTAAGTGATGACAAGGGGGCTGGAATTAATTATTTCATAGACTTTAGCCAAGAAGAATTGAGATAGGTAAAGAGTTCATCTCAGGATGTTTGCCTACTGCACATCCGCCACTTTGTAGTGGAGGGCTATTTTTTGTTTCATTTGTCCACTTCTCAGGGAGTTGTTGGGGGTCCTTCTGGCCTCCAGCTGTCACAGCTCCTTTACCACCACCCCCAAAGACTTGAAGTAAAAGGCAGTGCTCTATAGAGAGCTGCTGCTGCTGCTGCTAAGGCGCTTCAGTCATGTCCAACTCTGTGCGACCCCATAGACGGCAGCCCACCAGGCTCCCCCGTCCCTGGGATTCTCCAGGCAAGAACACTGGAGTGGGTTGCCATTTCCTTCTCCAATGCAGGAAAGTGAAAGGTGAAAGTGAAGTCACTCAGTCGTGTCCGACCCTCAGTGACCCCATGGACTGCAGCCTTCCAGGCTCCTCCGTCCATGGGATTTTCCAAGCAAGAGTACTGGAGTGGGGTGCCATTGCCTTCTCCGACAGAGAGCAGATACTTTAAAGCTAATTGGAAATTGTTTGGAAATTTACAGTTTCCTGGCTTGGCCAGCTGGCACTCTCTCTCAGATCCTCTAGACTTCCTGCTGAACAGAGATGGGAATGGGATGGCATTCTGTACTCCTAGAGTTTCATTCACGCAGTTCCACAGCCTGGGGGTAGTTGACCCATTGCAATAAACATAGCCTCGAATTTAGAGTTATTTGGATTTGACGTATTGATACTTCAAGTGTCATGTTTTTCATGTTACCACAACCTACATTGAACTATGCAGTGGAGGGCATTTTAATCATGAACTGTATGTTATATACACACTGCAGGCTCCAGAAAGGGAGGAGGTGGAGTGTCATGGAAGGCAGAAGCACTGCAGAGGAAGGCAAAGAACAGGACTCTAGTGCCTACTGTGACCTTGTGCACTCTGCCTCTTTGTGTGGTAAAAAATCCTGATGCCCTAATTTTTACTTTTTTCCCTATTCATTTTTGGGGTGTGAGGTGAAGGACATGATCAAATACCAAGACTAGATCTCCCTAACCAATTCTGCTAGTACCTACACTGACAATCCCTCACCTCTCCATTGAAGGGTCTCTAAGTGCAGCCATTATCTGAGATGGGATCATGCATTAAATACATTATCAGTCATTAATACTTTTCCCCTCAAATGCATTTATCAAATTAGTCTCAAGAGAAAATTGGGACCCCCTGGCGGTATGGACTGAATGTATAAAGCTCTCTAGGGTGACTGGAGAGGATTTTGTTTGCTTGGGCTTTTTACCCTTTGATAGCTGGTTCCTAGATCATCATCAGGAAGCACTAAAGATGCCCTGCTTTGTATGAGTTCACTTACCTGCCAACCAATAGCTTTATCACTGGTAAAATCATCAGAGGACTCTCTATGCCAGTGCATCTCAAGCAGTTTGTTACTGTTTTCAGCAAATCTGTATTAAGCACTAGTTCTAGCACTGTGCTAGGTCATGGAGCAAGGGTCCTGAACCTCCAGGCCATGGACCTGTACCTCCTGTCAGATCAGAGGTGGCATTAGATTAGAAATAAAGTGTACAATAAATGTAACACAGTTGAATCATCCTGAAACCATCCTCTGCCCCCTGGGTCCGTGGAACAGTTGTCTTCCACAAAACCAGTCCCTGGTGACAAAAAGTTTGGGGACACTGCAACAGTATGGAAAATATTTCCATAGTCTTCCTTTAATGAGATTGCTTTCTGAGTGTTGGAGATAAGTCAATAAAATCTGCAATGTATACATTTAAGAACCATGTACTAAGTGACATAGTGCTCCAGATAGAGTTTTGCAGTGATGTAGCAGATGGATTAGTCAGGAGACTAATCTTAAGAAGGACTCACCTCCTTTTTGATGGAGGTAAGATTTTTCCTGGGCCTTGAAGAAAGGTATATAATTTTAATATGAAGAGAAGAAGGAAGAGGGCCATCTGTGCAAAGAGAATTACATGAATCAAGGTCCAGAGGTGCGAATGAGCTTATCAATGCATGTGGAGGGGTTTTGTGAAAGAGATCAGGGTAGTAAAAACAGCTTCAGACCAGAGAGCAAAGAGCAGAGGAATCTTGATTTGATCCTTTACAGTAATATCTTCAAAACCTTTTTGATCATACATTCCTCTCAGTGAAATACCTTAGCATATCCCTAATATATATATATACATGTACATGCATGCTAAGTCACTTCAGCAGTGTCCGACTCTTTGCGACCCTATGGACTGTAGCCTACCAGGATCCTCTGTCATATGTATATTTATTTATAAAGGGTTTATAACATACACTAATTTATATAGTTTATATAATTTATAACATACACAAACGCACTTTTATATAATTTATATAATTATATATAAATTAAATTATATATAAATTAAATAACACTAATTTATATAATTTATAACATACACTAATGCACTTTTGTTGTTTAGCTGCTAAGTCGTGTCCAACTCTTTGCAACCCCATGGACTGTAGCCTGCCAGGCTCCTCTGTCCATGGTGATTCTCAGGTAAGAATACTGGAGTGGGTTGTCATTTCCTTCTCCAGGGGATCTTCCCAATCCAGAGATTGAACCCACATCTCCTGCATTAGCAGGAGAGCCACCACTGAGCCAGCTGGGAAGCCCCACATGAATGCACTAGCTCTTTATAAAGCATAAAGAAAATTATACAGGATGATGTAATAGGATTTTAAAAGTCCTAATATTTCCTTTTCATACCCCAAAGAATCATCTTGTGTTCCCCCTGGGGTGCCAGTGTCCCCACTCTGGATACCACTGTCTTAGAGTATCAGTTAAACATTTTGGGACCACAGAGCACTTTAAGACTCTGATGAAAGCTATATATCTTCTTTCCTCAGAAATCCATGTACAGATGCTTAAGCTTTTTCTACAGTTAATTTCAAGAAGGGCAGGACACGTGATGGACACTCTGAAGCCCAATTTTAGACCCCAGTTTAAGAACCCCTTCCATGGGTGGAGAAAGGTACTAAAGACTTTTGAGTAGTATAACAGCCTGTAGACTTTAATCTTGTCATTGAATTTGGTCATCATGCATAAGGTGAGGGCATCCCTGGTGGCTCAACAGTAGAGAATCCACCCACAATGCAGGAGATAGAAGAGACTTGAGTTCAATTCCTGGGTTGGGAAGATCCCCTGGAGGATGGCATAGCAACCCACTCCAGTATTCTGGCCTGGAGAATCCCATGGACAGAGGAGCCTGGCAGCCTACAATCCATGGGGTGGCACAGAGTCAGACATGACTGAAATGACTTAGCATGCTTGCATGCACACTTAAGATGTATTAGCTGCAGCCAGGGATGGCATGGATGGAAGGCAGATGGTATTAACAGAAGCAGGGAGGCAATTTAAGAGGCTATTTCAAAACCTTAGGCCTAGGGTACAAAGATAATGACAAAGGAAAAGAGAACAGACTCAAATAACATTTCAGAGGAGCATGGGCAAGTCTCAGTGATCAATAGCCGATGAAGGGGAAGGAGGGGAATCAATGGCAACTCTGAGGCATCAAGTTAGGGGTAGTAGAGGAAGGGCAATGATTCTTGGAAACTGTAAACTGGCTCAGATGACAGCCCAGCATCCTAACAGAAATCAGCCGAGGACAGTGAGAAATGTGGGGATGAAGCTGGGCAACAATCAGACAGGAGACACAGACTGGGGAGTTGGAAGAATGGGAGTAGAGCAGCTATGAGAACACAGACGGAATAACAATCCTAAACATTTTTATAGCAGGCACTGTCCTAAGCTTCTGAGGTGGCACTAGTGGTAAAGAATCCACCTGCCAATGCAAGAGACTCAGGACACCGGGGTTCGATCCCTGGGTTGGGAAGATCTCGTAAAGAAAGAAATGGCAATCCATTCAAGTATTCCTGCCTGGGAAACCCCATGGACAGAGGATCCTGGAAGTCTACAGTCCATGGGGTTGTAAAGATCAGACACGACTGGGCACATGCACAAACAAAGCACTTTCTAAGCACTTTACACACGTTGACTCAGTTAATCTTTATGACAGCCTCCGTGAGGCAAGGGTTATTACTATCTTCATTCCATATTATAATTAGGAAACTGAAATAAAGCAGCTTGCCCCAAAATCACACAGCTAGTGGGTATCAGTAAGGATACAAACTCCAGCGGTCTCCAGAATCTCTCCCCCTGGGCACTAGTCCATGTGGCCTCTCAAGAGTGAGGGTTGGGGAGTAAGTGATGGGAAAGTTCACAAGGGAGAGGGGAAGAGGAAAGGACTAACACATACGGAGTACCTGTATGGATCAGACATTGTGCCAGTGCTCTAATAACAATAAAAGCAGCAGCAACAGCAGCATAGCAAATACCACCAAGAGCTTTCAACATGCAAGGCACTGCGCCAAACACTTTATGGAGCATAGTAAATATGTAAGTTTAAAAATCACTCAGCACCCATATTTAAAATGGATAACCAACAAGGACCTACTGTATAGCACATGGAACTCTGCTCAATGTTATGAGGCAGCCTGGATGGGAGGAGAGTTTGGGGGGAAATGGATACATGTATATGTATGGCTGAGTCATTTTGCTCTTCACCTGAAACTATCAAAACATTGTTAATCAGCTATACCCCAATACAAAGTAAAAAGTTAAAACTAGGCAAAAGATTAAAAAAAAAATCACTCAGCACCCAAATGCCATTTCTAGCTGGAAAGAATTCCCCATCGCATGAGTCTTGTTGTAGAGCGGGGCTTTACCCCTTACTGTTGAAGCTGAAGGAGACCAGATACTTTCTTTACCTGTTCTGGGTAGCTAGGAGATGGGCACAAGACCAGGCGAATAGGCTGCTTTCCCTGCAACTTTCAGTCTGGAGCAACTGAAGCTAAGATGAAGAGACAGAATTCAACCACAATGGTAGTCCGTGGCTGTGACTATGGTACCTTGATCAGACTGTTCCTGCTACTGAGGTTCCAAAGTCTTGTCCACCCTTCCATCTATCCCAGAAGTCTCTATATCGCAGATTGTCAAACTAAAAATCTGGCCCATTACCTTTTTTTTTTTTCCAAATAAAGTTTTACTGGTACACAGCCGTGCACATGTATTTACTTGCTGCTTTGGCTGCTCTGGGGCTACAGTGGCAGGGTTGAAGGGTTGCCACACCATACAGCCCATAAAGCCTAAAATATTTACTACCTGGCCCTTTACAGAAAATTTGCCACCTCCTACTTTGCATCTTTCCAGTAAATCACCTCCCTCCCCACCCCCCGCTTTTTTTTTTTTTTTTTTTTGCTTAGTAAATACAAACTTGACTTCTACTGCTCGCAGCCAAGAACTTTAACTGTTTTAAATGGATTATCTCATCTAATTCTCACAACAGCCCAGACAAGTAGGTTCTATCATTAACCTCAATTCAAAGAGAAGTAAGACACTGGGAGGTTATCTGCCCAGGATCACACAGGGATAATAGGTGCTAGGAAGTGACACAGCTGAAATTCCAGCCCAGTTCTACCTGACTCAATCATACATGAAAGCAATGAAAATGGAGATGAAACAGTTAGCAGTCCCAGACCTCTTTTGAGATAGCAAATGAAGGAAAATTCTTTCCCCGTGTTGTTCAGAAGCACCAAAGTGATCAGCACCATGGAAACAGAGAGGAGCAACGAATAGTGATAGCAGCAGCTTGGGTTTGACATGTTTATCTCCCTCTTGGCTGATTCTATGCAGTCTATTAAAATGTTGGTTTGAGTCTCTGTTGAAAGATTACACTGACCTCTCAGTTCTAACATCTTCAGCCAGCCCTTTGCTTGCTGAGAAATGTAGAATACATTTGAGTTGCAGCCCAGAACTTTACTAGTCTGTGGAGTTTGAATTCCCTCTTCGGGTCACTGGGACCAGTGCTGGGTCCAGGTGACAGGAGTTGAGGTACCCTCTGCTAAAATCTTTGCCTTTTGAGGACAGAGTATGTTGAGCTGCACTCCACAGGCCTGTAAAGGAAAGTGAAGTCGCTCAGTCATGTCCGACTCTTTGCAACCCCGTGGACTGTAGCCCACCAGGCTCCACTGCCCATGGGATTCTCCAGGCAAGAATACTGGAGTAGGTTGCCATTTCCTTCTCCAGGGGATCTTCCCGACCCAGGGATCGAACCCAGGTCTCCCGCATTGCAGGCAGACGCTTTGACCTGTGAGCCACCAGGGAAGCTCACAGGCCTGTAAGCCTGTAAGCCTTATAGTTATCCAGCTTCAAGACCAAAGAAAGAGCCTGGAGACAGCGACAGAGATGTCAATGGTTTGTTGGGTAAGGGACCTTACCCGTCCTCAGCAAAAGGGCCTGGAGTGACATGCCCACTGTGGATGGCAAGCAAGACATGGCAACCGTCTTCGCTCCTGGGGGAGAAGTCAGCTACCGTTTATAGGGGGAGTTATGTCAGATTGGCTTCCCAGGTGGTGCAGTGGTAAAGAATCTGCCTGCCAATGCAGGAGACACAAGAGACATGGGTATGATCCCTGCATCAGGAAGATCCCCTGGAGTAGGAAAGAGCAACCCACTCCAGTATTCTTGCCTGGAAAATTCCATGGACAGAGGACCCTGGAGGGCTACAGAGTCCGACACAACTGAGCATGCATGCATGTGTATCAGGTTAGCTCATCAGTTACCAGGGAAATCAGCAGCCAGAGCACAGCCCCAGGTTAACAACCATCACAAAGTTGTTATGTTTCCCTTTAATAAAATAGCAGGTGGAGCCTTTTGAGGCTAAGAATTAGAACAATCACTAGCTAGGCAGGGGTCAAGCATGTTCCTGTGAGTAGGGTGTGGGTGAGGCAGGAACTGGTCGAGCAGGGGATGTACAGAGAGCAAGAGAACAGCCATCTTGAGTGGTCTGACCATACGGGTGCAAGGCTTGCTCACTAATACCATCTATATATTGAAATATGTAGCCAGTGCCCTCTTTTGAGATGGCTTATGTGCAGATGACCACAAAAGCTAATTTAACAGACAGCCCTCTGTCTTCTCTGTTTGACTAGGGCAGATGGTAACTTTCACCCTGAGCTCAGCAGTCTGGAGCGTTTTGCTTTGCTAAATGCAGAAGACAATGGCCAGTAAGCCACAGCTTTTCGAGGTTGGGTGGGAGAAGGTTCTGGCATTTACAGCTTTTCATTCTCATCCACTGGGCCTGGAGTTCCTTCTGTGGGGCTCCTGTGAATGCTTACAATAACAGGATGTTCCCTTTGCTCAGTACACCATTTAATTAAGCTAATTAATGGCAAGGAAACATCTCACAGCAGTGAGCTTTCTGTTGAAAGAGTCTGGAGGTAGGAAAGAGCAAAATGCAGACTGGTGAAGGTTTCTTGGACCAAGGCTTTTGGAGTGTTATTGGACTGACCTGTTCATGTATGCACATGGGCACACACACACATGCACACGTGCGGGCACACCATGAAAATAATCTTTTAAGCTAGTTGGGAAAGTTTGTGAGTTTCTTTATTGTCTTGTCACATGTACCTGATGGGGTGATTTTACCCCCTGCAAGCTTCTCTTTCTGATTATTTAAAGAAGAAAACCCTACTTCCAAGTAGGTTGGGAGAAGATTTGTGAGGGTCTTGTATTTTGCAGCATGTATGGTCACCAGGAATATCTTTTTTTTTTAACTCTACTAATGTGCCCAAAGGGACACCCAAAATGATGTCTAAACAGAAAACAGATGTCTCTTTGCTGTGAGTCAAAACCCAACTCCATGGCCATCTGAGCTGGCTCTTTTTTGGATGGGTGCTTGGAGTGAACAAGCAAAAGAGTGAACCCAGGGAAGCCATTAGGAACTTTCATTATTATTTCTTGATGATCTGTGTGTTGGAAAGGAGTGTTGGTTAGTGGAATTGAACCAGCCTGCAGTTTACTCATCCCAAGCACTTCAGCAAACACATTTTTGTGAACTAATCACCATGGTCTGATCATAGTCACCTAGTACTGAATCCTTCTTCAAAGCACTTCTCCACTAGTGCAAAATTCTCATTAAACCCTCAGAACAATCCAGGGCAAGTTACACATTTAGGGTCTGCCCTGTAGATCAGTTGGTCAACAGCTGTGCCATTCAGTAAGTCAGGCACTTAGGTGTGTGTTTCCAGATGCCCTGGGCCTGGCACTTTGGAATTGTGGCATTACTGGGAGGCTCAAAGAGAAGCAGAGCCCAAGCAACTGAACTCACTATAGCATGTACTTTTTAATATTTATTTTTCTGTATTTACTTATTTGACTGCACCGGGTCTTAGTTGTGGCATATAGGATCTAGTTCCCTGATCAAGGATTGAACCTGGGCCCCCTGCATTGGAAGGGAGGAGTCTTAGCCACTGGGCCATGAGGGAAGTCCCCAGTTGCATATTTTTATAATCAGTGGCCAATGATGCACAGAGAGATGACACTGAGAGATTTTGAGCATCTCAACCCTTTAATTTTGCTGTAAAATTCTTTTGAATTAAATCTTTGCTGACCAAACCCAATGTTAACTCTGAGATGGTTGCTTAAAAGCAAACACTGCATAACACATTGCAGCAATGGAGCCTTGTTTGTGTAATCAGAGAAGAGAGTTTGATAGTTCATCTTTCATTTTCCTGTGAAGGAAGCAAAAAATGTTGATGAACACATCTGAAGAGCCCATTCTTCACAGGGCTTTCCCTATGCCCACTCAGACAAGGGGATCGTATGTCTTAGTTAAGTCCACAGACAGAAAATACAGATCATAACCTTGTCCACAGCCTTTCTGAAGATAACCAAAAGAGAAAATACAACAGCTGTCATTTCATTAAATGTCACATAAGCTGCCCCTACTTTGGGGGAGGACTTTCAAGTCTTCAATGGATAGGAGTAAGTTGTTTGAGCAGGAAGGCGACTTCTGTCTATCCTGCAATAAAGCAGTGATGCAGGTTAATGTTTCTGCAAACACATGCAGTAGCTTTTGTGTTCACACTGGTACAAGGGTGATGCAACTTTGACGCTGCATTCACTTCAACTACTATGTAAAGCAGAGGCTCCCAGCTTTGGCTGCACATTAGAATCACATAGAGAGCTTTTCAAACTCCCAGTGCCCAAGCCACACCCTGCCTAGTATAGGCTGTCATAACAAAATATACTGGGTGGTTTTGACAACAAAAATTTTTTTGATTCCAGTTCTAGGGGCTGGAAGTCCAAGATCAGGGTGCCAGCATGGTTGAATTTTGGCGAGAGCTCTCACCCTGGCTTGCAGATGGCTACCTTCTCAGTGTGTCTCACGTGGTGGAAAGAGAATGCTGGTGTCTCCTCTTCTGATAAGGGCACCAGTTCTTTCTGATCAGGGCTCCACCCTATGGCCTCATTTAACCTTAATCACCTCCTTAAGACTCTTCAATTTAGTCATGGTAGCAGGAGCAGTAGGCTTCATTATAAATTTTTGTTCAGTCACTCAGTTATGTCCCTCCCCATACCATCCCTCTGGGTCATCCCAGTGCACCAGCCCCGAGCATCGTGTATCATGCATCAAGCCTGGTCTGGCGATTCGTTTCACATATGATATTATACATGTTTCAATGCCATTCTCCCAAATCCTACCACCCTTGCCCTCTCCCACAGACTCCAAAAGACTGTTCTATACATCTGTATCTCTTTTGCTGTCTTGCATACAGGGTTATCGTTACCATCTTTCTAAATTCCATATATATGCGTTAGTATACTGTATTGGTGTTTTTCTTTCTGGCTTACTTCCCTCTGTAAAATAGGCTCCAGTTTCATCCACCTCATTAGAACTGATTCAAATGTATTCTTTTTAATAGCTGAGTAATACTCCATTGTGTATATGTACCACAGCTTTCTTATCCATTCATCTGCTGATGGACATCTAGGTTGCTTCCATGTCCTGGCTATTATAAACAGTGCTGTGATGAACATTGGGGTACATGTGTCTCTTTCCCTTCTGGTTTCCTCAGTGTGTATGCCCAGTAGTGGGATTGCTGGATCATAAGGCAGTTCTATTTCCAGTTTTTTAAGGAATCTCCACACTGTTCTCCATAGTGGCTATACTAGTTTGCATTCCCACCAACAGTGTAAGAGGGTTCCCTTTTCTCCACACCCTCTCCAGCATTTATTGCTTGTAGACTTTTGGATCGCAGCCATTCTGACTGGCGTGAAATGGTACCTCATTGTGGTTTTGATTTGCATTTCTCTGATAATGAGTGATGTTGAGCATCTTTTCATGTGTTTGTTAGCCATCTGTATGTCTTCTTTGGAGAAATGTCTATTTAGTATGGAAATACAAAAAATCTCGAATAGCCAAAGCAATCTTGAGAAAGAAGAATGGAACTGGAGGAATCAACCTGCCTGACTTCAGGCTCTACTACAAAGCCACAGTCATCAAGACAGTATGGTACTGGCACAAAGACAGAAATATAGATCAATGGAACAAAATAGAAAACCCAGAGATAAATCCATGCACCTATGGACACCTTATCTTTGACAGAGGAGGCAAGAATATACAATGGAGAAAAGACAATCTCTTTAACAAGTGGTGCTGGGAAAACTGGTCAACCACTTGTAAAAGAATGAAACTAGAACACTTTCTAACACCATACACAAAAATAAACTCAAAATGGATTAAAGATCTAAACGTAAGACCAGAAACTATAAAACTCCTAGAGGAGAACATAGGCAAAACACTCTCCAACATAAATCACAGCAGGATCCTCTATGACCCACCTCCCAGAATATTGGAAATAAAAGCAAAAATAAACAAATGGGACCTAATTAAAATTAAAAGCTTCTGCACAACAAAGGAAACTATAAGCAAGGTGAAAAGACAGCCTTCAGAATGGGAGAAAATAATAGCAAATGAAGCAACTGACAAACAACTAATCTCAAAAATATACAAGCAACTCCTGCAGCTCAATTCCAGAAAAATAAATGACCCAATCAAAAAATGGGCCAAAGACCTAAATGCAACAAACTTTTAAATTACACATAATTTACAGTGTATCCAAATCATAAGTATACAGCACAAAGAATTTTTACAGAGTTAACATACTCACGTTAACAATCAGATCAAGATATAAAACATCATCACCCCAGAAGTCTCCCATATATCCCTCCCAGCTATTACCCACAATTGCTCATTTATTTTTATTTCTATTCAATTTCAGAGATCCTTCCCCCTCTATCTTTCATAATTTAATATAACTTGTGTGCATTTGGTTGCTCAGTCCTGTCTGACTCTTTGCAACCCCATGGACTGTAGCCCACCAGTCTCCTCTGTCCATGGGATTTCCCAGACAAGAATACTGGAGTGGGTTGTCATTTCCTCCTCCAGGGGATCTTCCCCACCCAGGGGTCAAATCTGTGTCTCTTGCATCTCCTGCATTGGCAGGTGGATTCTTTACCACTGTGCCACCTGGAAGCCCATATGCAAAACATTAACATGGTTCAAAAGCCAAAACTGTACAACGGTTAGTAATTCCTTTTTCCTCCTTCCCTTTGTTTCCTCCAACATCTAATTTTAAGTAAAATGACTGTTTATTTTTAAATGAGAATCACATGGCATTTTTGTCAGAAAATTATGTGGATAGTAATTTCCAAAGCATTCTGAAGTACTTCACAGACCCCTCAATTCAGTTCCACCATTGTTAAGTGAGCACCTTCTATGGCAAAGCACAGTAGTGGAAAAAGAGGTGAAGCACAGGCCCGTCTTTAGATGCTCCAAACCCGGTTAGGGAAACAGACCCTCATATATAGAATTCTATTAATAGTTCAATGCACACTCGAAATATACAACAGAAGTGCAAATTTCTGTATGGAAAATTACCATTCACAGTAACAACAACAAAAAGAAAACCTGTAACATCTTTTTGTTAATAATTCACTAATGAAAGTATACTGAACATTTTCAGATAAATTTTTTTAATTCCATTATTAGACATAATGATCTGAATAAATGGTGGTATGTACCATGTTGGCAGATGGATGACTTATCATTGTAAAGATGTCAATTTTCCCTGAACCTGTCAATTCAACGCCATATCCTGCTGGCATCAAAATACCAGCAGGATACCTTAGGGAACTTGCAAAAACTTACTCTAAAGTGTATATAGAAGAATAAATGCCTATGAACATCTAAGTCAATTCTGAAAAAGAATAGATAAGAGACTTGCCCTTCTATACTTTGAGACATGGTTCAAAGACATGATCTTTGATCTTCCCTGGTGGCTCAGAGGTTAAAGCATCTGCCTCCAATGTGGGAGACCCGGGTTTGATCCCTGGGTCGGGAAGATCCCCTGGAGAAGGAAATGGCAACCCACTCCAGTATTCTTGCCTGGAGAAACCCATGGATGGAGGAGCCTGGTGGGCTACAGTCCACTGGGTCGCAAAGAGTCAGACACGACTGAGAAACTTCACTTCACTTCACTTCACTTCACTTCAAAGACATTATCATCATCATCATCATCATCATAAACTGTAGGACTGATATAGTAGAAGGCAAATAAAGCATAAGACTAGAACATAGAGCACAGAAACAGATGATAATAAGTTCAATGCAATTTCATGGCAAGGAAAGAATGGACTGTTTGGTATTGGAAGGAGTGGGTCACTATGTGGCAAAACTTCCCAATCAGGTGTCATTCTGAAAGCTAAAAAATGGATTATAGGGGCGTAGAGCTAAAGGGGCCAGGGCTCTAGTGGCCTCCACCTCTGGCTATGAGCAGCTCCATCTGTTTACCACATTATGCTGAACACATACTATCATAGTCTGTCTATGCCATGACATAGGAAAGATTGAGAAGCACTTTTCAATAGGGAGAAAAATCAAGTTGTATCACTACTGTATATCACTGACCATGGTGAATTCCAGGTGAATTCAAAGCCTAAACGTGAAAGGTAAAACTATAAATATAGAATTTCTTTATAGTTTGAAATTATGTAGGACTTCATAAATAAGACCACAAAGTCCAAAACATAAGGTAAAAAAGCCATGGCTTCTACTACATCAAACCCAAGACTATCAATTCCAGTGAAATGATACCACAGACAAAGTCAACAGATGATAGACTTGAAGATGTTTGCAATGTCTAAAACTGGCAAAGCATTGATATCTAGAATATCCAGTGAACTCTCTAAGTTAACAGGAAAAAGGTGGAAAACACAATAGATAAAATGCACAAAGTATATTCACAAAATAGACAACGCACAGAAGGGAAAACTAGAGTGGCTAATAGGCATATGAAGAGATGATTGACCTTGCTAATATTCAGAGAAATTAAAATTAAAATTACAGTGAGAGATCAAAATACACTCATCCAATTGACAGAAATTAAAAAGGCAGATAACACCAAGTGTTTGTGAGCATGTGGGGGAAAAGAGGAATTCTGTGTATTGCTGGTGGGAGTGTAAACTGGAATCATTTTTTGAAAAGCAATGTGATGACGTCTTTTGATAGTATCTACATATATATTCTGACAACGCAGCAACCTCACCCCTGAGTATATATCCTGGGGAACCTCTCCATAGTTCTAAAATGAAACCCTTATGAAGATATTTATCATAGAATCATTTGTTTTTCAAAAAATCAGTTGTGTAAGAGATTGGAGGCAATTTATGCCTTTGAACTGTGGGGCTAGAGAAGACTTGAGAGTTCCTTGCACAGCAAGAAGATCAAACAAGTCAATCCTAAAGGAAATCAACCCTCAATATTCATTGGAAGGACTAATACTGAAGCTCCAATACTTTGGCCACCTGATGCAAAGAGCAAACTCACTGGAAAAGACCCTGATGCTGGGAAAAATTGAGGGCAGGAGAAGGGGGAAACAGAGAATGAGATGGTTAGATGGCATAACTGACTCAATGGACATGAGTTTGAGAAAACTCAGAGAGACAGTGAAGGACAGGGAAGCCTGGCTTGCTGCAGTCCATGGGGTCACTAAGAGCTAGACACGACTTAGTGACTGAACAACAACAACAAGGTAGTCCATCAGTGAGGGGATATACCTATAAAGCCAGGCAAAATTAACTATAGTCCAATATAAAACAAAAATTTTTAAAGCAAGGCAAATGCATTCTATGCATACTAACAAGGTTTAGGAACAGTAAAAACAGTTGTGCAATTTCTATTATAGATCTTGAAAACATTCTCATGAAAAAAATGAGAAATGGAAATCTATAACCCAATAATATTTGCATCAATTTAAATACCCACACACCAAAAATACAAGATAGACATAGATGTTAATATCGATATAGATATACCCATAGGTGTAGGTATTGTTGTTCAGCTGTTAAATCGTGACTGACTCTTTACAATTCCATGCACTGTAGCCCACCAGGCTCCTCTGTCCTCCACTATCTCCTTGAGTTTGCTCAAATTAATGTCCATTGAGTCAGTGATGAGATATAGGTATAGACAGAGATAGATAGCCTGATTGTTGTTGTTTAGTTGCTCAGTCATGTCCAACTCTTTTTGACCCCATGGACTGTAGCCCGCCAGGCTCCTCTGTCTGTAGGATTCTCCAGGTAAGAATACTGTAGTGGGTTTCCATTTCCTTGAACTATATATCCTGCTGCTGCTACTGCTAAGTCACTTCAGTCGTGTCCGACTCTGTGCGACCCCAGAGGCGACAGCCCATCAGGCTCCCCCGTCCCTGGGATTCTCCAGGCAAGAACACTGGAGTGGGTTGCCATTTCCTTCTCCAATGCATGAAAGTGAAAAGTCAAAGTGAAGTCGCTCAGTCGTTCCCGACTCTTAGCGACCCCTTGGACTGCAGCCTACCAGGCTCCTCTGTCCATGGATTTTCCAGGCAAGAGTACTGGAGTGGGGTGCCATTGCCTTCTCCAAATAGATATCCTGGACAGACATCAAATACCTTAGAGAGGGTTCTTGTGAAGTGACAAGAATGAGAATGGAGATTTAAAGGAAGGAAAATTGAAAAATAAAAGGAAAGGCCTTATATGGGCTAATGATGTGATTTTTGCCCTGAACTGAGGGGTATGATTAATTCAACTATCTATAGCTAAATTCTAAAACAAAACTTTTAATTTTTTTTAAAGGAAGACATGAACTCAATCAAGAGAAACATGAGAAGTCTTTTTAGAAGAGGTCAGATTTGAGTTGAGCTTTGAAGGATGTATACAACCTTAGTAGAGAGTTCTGGAGGAGAAGGGTATTTTTGGTGAGGAAACCACGTGGTTGGAAGCCTAGTGGAGAGAGGGCACAGGATGGATCAGCTTAGAGTCTAGGGCAGGTAAGGGTGTTTAGTGGGAAAAATAAGCCTGCAAAAACAGGTGGGAGCTGAATGGTGAAGGGCTGTTGATGCCTGGTTAAGAAGTAAGGGCTTCATTGCGAAAGTAATGGGGAGTGATTTACAGCTTTGAGCAGAGAAGCAATAGGATCAGACTTAGGAAGATTACTGTCCAGAGTGTTACAGAGATTGCAGCAACGTCTGACTGGACTCAGAACTCCAGAGGCTATTGCCATTATCCAGGGGAGAGCTAATGAGGGATTGAGATAAGCTTTGGTTATTGGTCCCCAAGGGAACCAATAATAGTGCTGTGGACATGACTTGGGAAATTGACAGGACCTGAAAAATAAATTAGAGTGATGCCTCATCTTTATAGAGGAGGTGGTAGGAGCTGTAGGTGGTGGATGAAATCACCAAGGGACAGGCAAGAGCCTTTGGGAAGAATGGACGGGGCCAATGAAGATGGTGAGATGATAAAAGACTCACCAGAGTATAGAGCAATGAAAGCCAGGGAGAAAGTTTCAGAAGGTGAAAGTGTGTTTCACAATGACAAGAGCTGCAGAGGAGGCCTATGGGATTAGAATTTAGCAGGGGTCACTGGTTACTTTCCAGAGAGGACTTTCAAGACAAAACTTGGGGGACTTCCCTGGTAGGCCAGTAGCTAAAACTCCCAATATGGGGACCCCCAGTTCAGCCCCTGGTAAGGAAACTAGATCCCACGTGCTGCAATGAAGAATTCAGAGGCCTCAACTAAAGATCCTGTGTGTGGCAACTAATACCCAGCAGAGCCAAATAAATAATTTTTTTTTTAAAGAGAGAGTTGGCCAGCCCAGATGGCCAGGGGATGAGGAAAGTGGTAGGACAGGAAGTAGAGGTAATGAGTGATGTGTATTAAGAAGTTTGTTCTGGAAGGGTGATGGAGAGATGGAGTGGTGAGAGCAGCAGAGGAAGGATTTTTGTTTATTTTTTCAGCATCAGGCAGATCAGAGCACGTTTTGAAGAAGCCAAAGGAAAGCAGCTAGAAAGAAGCTAGAAGGGAAAGAGAGGGTGGTCACAGGGGTAGTGTTTGAAAGAACAGGAGAATTCCTCTGAGCCCTGGAGGGCTTCCCCGGTGGCTCAGTGGTAAAGAACCCACCTGCCAATGCAGGAGACACAGGACACATGGGTTCAATCCCTGGATTGGGAAGATCTCCTGGAGGAGGAAAGGGCAACCCACTCCAGTATTCTAGCCTAGAGAATCCCATGGACAGAGGAGCCTGGCGGGCTACAGTCCATGGGGTCCCACAGAGTCAGACATGACTGAGCACACCCTCTGAGCCCTGGAGCAGCCTCCCTGGCCATGCTTTTTGAAAGCTCCCTGGCTATATCTCCCACCTTTTCCCCAATCACGCTTCTGCATTTTGCCCTTGGGAGAGCTTCCCTCTCCCAGAGAGACTTACTAGAGCTTTCGCGCATCCCCACTTTGACACCTCCTCATTTTTTTTTTTTTCCTTCTCCTGGGTTCCGGATACTAGTTGAAACTAGACTAACAAAGAAACCTCTCTATGTCAGTCAGCAAGTCAAGAGAAGTGATTAGCTGCTAGGTTCTTTGGCCAAAGGGCCTGCAGCACTCAAAGCCTTGAAGGGGAAAGCACTTGAAGGTTTGTTTACCACTCAGCTTTAGGGGACAATTGTTGGTACTCTTGGCTACAGGCTTCACTGGGACTTGATTGCTGCAGAATTCTCTGTTCACTTTTTCTGAAAGATTGCCAGTACCAGATCTAGAAGCTTTTAAAAGCCTCATAAAATGAGAGAACGAAAACAGTAGTGAGGGATGGAGAGGTAAGGGGGGCCACAGTGCCTCTTGCCCAGATAACATCTCCAGGCCAGGCCCCTGGACAGGCCAACTCCCTTTTCATATCTTTTGCACCACACCCCCCCACCCCCCCACCAAGTCCTAAGGTTTGGCTCCTTTCGATTTCTTATTTAGCTGCCACTCCCTCCCGCCCTCATTTCCTACCTGGACTCCTCTCAAAGTCATCTCCTAATTAGTCCCTAGCTGTGCTTTCTCTGGGAACCAGATCACTGTTTTTAAGCTGTTTCAAGTGTATTCATTGCTCCTACCTCTAAAGGAATCGTTGGGCTCAGTGTTGTTGTTGAGTTACTAAGTTGTGTCTGACTCTTTGCGACCCCGTGGACTGCAGCATGCCAGGCTTCCCTCTCCTTCACTATCTCCAAGAGTTTGCTCAAACTCATGTCCTTTGAGTCCGTGATGCCATCCGACCATCTCATCCTCTGCTGCCCCCTTCTCCTCCTGCCCTCAATCGTTCCAACATCAGGGACTTTGCCCATGAGTTGGCTGTTTGCGCCAGGTGGCCAAAGTATTACAGGTTCAGCTTTATCATCAGTCCTTCTAATGAATAGTCAGGATTGGCAGAGTTCAGCTCAGTTCAGTCCCTTAGTTGTGTCCAACTCTTTGTGACCCCATGAATTGCAGCACACCAGGCCTCGCTGTCCATCCAACTCCCGGAGTTCACCCAAACCCATGTCCATCGAGTCAGTGATGTCATCCAACTATCTAACCCTCTGTCGTCCCCTTCTCCTCCTGCCCTAAATCTTTCCCAGCATCAGGGTCTTTTCAAATGAGTCAGCTCTTCACATCAGGTGGCCAAAGTACTGGAGTTTCAGCTTCAACATCAGTTCTTCCAATGAACACCCAGGACTGATCTCCTTTAGGATGGACTGGTTGGATCTCCTTGCAGTCCAAGGGACTCTCAAGAGTCTTCTCCAACACCACAGTTCAAAAGCATCAATTCTTTGGCACTCAGCTTTCTTTATAGTCCAACTCTCACATCCATACATGACCACTGGAAAAACCATAGCCTTGACTAGATGGACCTTTGTTGACAAAGTAATGTCTCTGCTTTTTAATATGCTGTCTAGGTTGGTTCATAATTTTCCTTCCAAGGAGTAAGCATCTTTTAATTTCATGGCTGCAATCGATCACCATCTGCAGTGATTTTGGAGCCCCAAAAACTAAAGTCAGCCACTGTTTCCACTGTTTCCCCATCTATTGGCCATGAGTGATGGGACCGGATGCCATGATCTTAGTTTTCTGAATGTTGAGCTTTAAGCCAACTTTTTCACTCTCCTCTTTCACTTTCATCAAGAGGCTTTTTAGTTCCTCTTCATTTTTTGCCATAAGGGTGGTGTCATCTGCATATCTGAGGTTATTGATATTTCTCCCAGCAATCTTGATTCTAGCTTGTGCTTCCTCCAGCCCAGCGTTTCTCATGATGTACTCTGCATATAAGTTAAAAAACCAGGGTGACAATATACAGCCTTAATGCACTCCTTTTCCTATCTGGAACCAGTCTGTTATTCCATGTCCAGTTCTAAGTGTTGCTTCCTGACCTGCATATAGGTTTCTCAAGAGGCAGGTCAGGTGGTCTGGTATTCCCATCTCTTTCAGAATTTTCCTCAGCTTATTGTGATCCACACAGTCAAATGCTTTGGCATAGTCAATAAAGCAGAAATAGATGTTTTTCTGGAACACTCTTGCTTTTTCAATGATCCAGCGAATGTTGGCAATTTGATCTCTGATTCCTCTGCCCTTTCTAAATCGAGCTTGAACATCTGGAAGTTCATGGCTCACATATTGCTGAAGCCTGGCTTGGAGAATTTTGAGCATTACTTTACTAGCATGTAAGATGAGTGCAATTGTGTGGTAGTTTGAGCATTCTTTGGCATTGCCTTTCTTTGGGATTGGAATGAAAACTGACCTTTTCCAGTCCTGTGGCCACTGCTTAGTTTTCCAAATTTGCTGGCATATTGAGTGCAGCACGTTCACAGCATCATCTTACAGGATTTGAAATAACTCAACTGGAATTCCATCACCTCCACTAGCTTTGTTCATAGTGATGCTTTCTAAGGCCCACTTGACTTCACATTCCAGGATGTCCGGCTCTAGGTGAGTGATCACACCATTGTGATTATCTGGGTCGTGAAGATCTTTTTCATATAGTTCTTCTGTTTATTCTTGCCCCCTCTTCTTAATATCTTCTGCTTCTCTTAGGTCCATACCATTTCTGTCCTTTATTGTGTCCATCTTTGCAGAGTGAGATTTAATAAAAAAATAAATGACATTGTGCCAGTGGGAAGGCATAGAAAACCAAGAACTGGAACAAAATATGTCCTCAGGGAACTATGAACCGGGGAGTTACCTGATTGCCCCTGTACCCATGCCAGTAACTCTGCCCTGGGCGTGGGCACCATTATCCAGCCTAGTCCATCTCTGTTTGAGTTGGATGCTATGCTACGAAGTCATGTAGATGTAGCGTGACATTGCTAACAGTTTGGAGGGTTTTTTTTTCTACATTTCAATCCCCAGGTTGCTCCCCCTGACTCCAGATTTGTCTCAACAGCCTTGAATCAAGCAATCCATGCTGTGCAAAATTCATATCTATAGCTAGTTTGGACCTCTCGCTTTAAGGAAGATCCAAATTGTCTAAGAAATCATTTGTTTCTCAGGAATGGCTAGCTCCTCTCCAGCTTGCTCTCCTACCTGGACCCCAAGATCAACAGTGCTTTCACATCCTCCTTTTGGGCCCAGCCCTCACCCCCAGAAATTCTGATGTAAGTGCCCGTGTCCAACCCTGGAAAACCCCACCACCTGCTTTGCCTACTCCCACTCCTGGGCTGCCAAGTATTGTTTGAGGAAGCTTCCCAACAACAGTACCTTCTCTTGTGTCAGTGGAGCCCTCAGAACTGCTTGGCACCCCTTCACACTTTTCTAGCAATTGACTTCCTGCCACGGCCTCTGCAGCATCTCCTCCCCAGCCTTTCCAGTTGCCCTCAACCTCAAACCCCTTCACTCTCTATCTGCAACCTCATGTACTACATCTATTGAGAACATTGAGGTCAAGTCGAAATGGACTTTCTCCACTTCCCTCTTACTTCTCCAGACTCATCCTGGCTCCTTTTATTTACATATCCTTCTCCACTCTGTAGTCTGAAGGGATAAAAGATGCTCCTCTACCTTCAAGACAAAACTATTGACGATCCTTGGGTTCTGACTCATATCCCTTCTGCCTTTCTCTGCCTTGTAGTATATGCCTGTGTGTGCATAACTAGTCTTTCTGACATGGACTGAGAGTTCCTCAAGGGCAAAGATCAGGTTTTCATTTTATGTGTTCCCAACACGTGGCACCATGGGTGGCATACAGTAGGCAATCCACAAATGCTTTCTCAATTGATGCATTATGAGGCAACCAAGCAGGTTGAGTTCTCTGTCCTTTGTGCATCTACTTAATTGGTTAATAAAGGTGCCACTGGGCAGCAAGAAGGATGAAGGGAAAGTCTAAAGGATTCAATAAGCTCCAGATCCAGGGTTTTGTGTGGAGGTACATTTTTTGTGGGAATTTTGAACCCAGAATTGACCAGTCTCTTAAAAAAAGAGAGAGATAAAATAGCAGAAAGAGCACCAGACTGGGACTAAGGTTTTTCAGGTGGCTCAGTGGTAAAGAATCCTCTGCAATCCTGGAGATGCAGGTTCAATCCCTGGGTGGGGATCCCCTGGAGAAGGAAATGACTACCCACTCCAGTATTCTAGCCTGCAGAATCCCATGGACCGAGGAGCCTGGCGGGCTACAATCCATAGGGTCACAAATAGTCAGACACAACTGAAGCGACTTAGCTCACAGGCACACACCAGAGCTTCCATTTGTCACCTGCACCACACCATCCTCCACCTCCATTAGCCCATCTTTCCTGTTGCACACAGAGATTGATTTCATCTCAGCTTCCCATTGTCCATTACATAAAAGGAAAAGAGATCAGAAATGTGCAGCCCTCTCCCTCTAGACCCCCTCTTGGCCTGTGCTTGTCTGGGCTTGTCCACAAGAACTATTGCATACAGCTGGCAGGGGGAATTGTAAGACATTGCATCTTCTTGAATTCAAATCCATGGCTGACTGAGAGGTGTAGGGCAGGCTATGCCAGAGTACCAGCAAGTCCTACTATTTTAGCAGCCTCCTGTGCCTGTGGGCATGTGTCCTGGAGTTGGAACACCTCTTTATCTGCATGCATGTAGAAATGAATGCTCCTCTGGCTCTAAATGAATGCAGGGGTGTGGGCTCGCAGGAAGGCAGCATGGAGACAATGTGAGTAAGCTGTTCCTCTCCCTCCCCTGCCCTCTCCTCCCTTTTCTGAGCTCCCTGAGTTCTTTGGCAAGGGGATCTTAGCAGGAGATTCCTTTGATCCTATCCTCAATTTCCTCCTTCTGTTTAAGGAGCTGTCATTGGTTCCTCCCTGTTACCTTTTGCTCCCCAAACTTGATGACTTCTCACTATAGGCTTGGGGAAGCCAACATTGATCCAGAAGCAATCCACTCACACCAGCTCAGTACTGGACCAAAACTTGTACAGTATATCAATGATGGATAATTTACTATGTTGGAGAAAAATGCCACAAGTATCCCTTTTCTAATGGACTAGATACAACTAGCCAATCTGATCACATGGACCACAGCTTGTCTAACTCAATGAAACTAAGCCATGCCATGTGGGGCCACCCAAGACACACAGGTCATGGTGGAGATGTCTGACAGAATGTGGTCCACTGGAGAAGGGAATGGCAAACCACTTCAGTATTCTTGCCTTGAGAACCCCATGAACAGTATGAAAAGGCAAAAAGATAGGACACTGAAAGATGAACTCCCCAGGTCGGTAGGTGCCCAATTACACTACTGGAGATCAGTGGAGAAATAACTCCAGAAAGAATGAAGGGATGGAGCCAAGGCAAAAACAACACCCAGTTGTGGATGTGACTGGTGATGGAAGCAAGGTCTGATGCTGTAAAGAGCAATATTACATAGTAACCTGGAATGTCATGAATTAAGGCAAATTGGAAGTAGTCAAACAGGAGATGGCAAGAGTGATCTAGGAATCAGCGAACTAAGATGAACTGTAATGGGTGAACTTAACTCAGATGACCATTATATCTACTACTGTGGGCAGGAATCCCTTAGAAGAAATGGAGTAGCCATCATAGTCAACAAAACAGTCTGAAATGCAGTACTTAGATGGAATCTCAGAAACGACAGAATGATCTCTGTTCGTTTCCAAGGCAAACCATTCAATATCACGGTAATCCAAGGCTGTGCCCCTACCAGTAACACTGAAGAAGCTGAAGTTGAACAGTTCTATGAAGACCTACAAGACCGTATAGAACAAACACCCAAAAAAGATGTCCTTTGCATTATAGGAGACTGGAATGCAAAAGTAGGATGTCAAGAAATACCTGGAGTAACAGGCAAATTTGGCCTTGGAGTACAGAATGAAGCAGGGCAAAGGCTAATAGAGTTCTGCCAAGAGAACACACTGGTCATAGCAAACACCCTCTTCCAACAACACAAGAGAAGACTCTACACATGGGCATCACCAGATGGTCAATACCAAAATCAGACTGATTATTATTCTTTGCAGCCAAAGACGGAGAAGCTCTATACAATCAGCAAAACAAAGACTGGGAACTGACTGTGACACAGATCATGAACACCTTATTGGCAAATTCAAACTTAAATTGAAGAAAGTGGGGAAAACCACTAGACCATTCAGGTATGACCTAAATCAAATCCCTTATGACTATACAGTGGAAGTGAGAAGTAGATTTAAGGGCCTAGATCTGATAGATAGAGTGCCTGATGAACTATGGATGGAGGTTCCTGACATTGTACAGGAGACAGTGATCAAGACCATCCCCAAGAAAAAGAAATGCAAAAAAGCAAAATGGCTGTCTGAGGAGGCCTTACAGATAGCTGTGAAAAGAAGAGAAGCGAAAAGCAAAGGAGAAAAGGAAAGATATACCCATTTGAATGCAGAGTTCCAAAGAATAGCAAGGAGAGATAAGAAAGCCTTCCTCAGCAATCAATGCAAAGAAATAGAGGAAAACAATAGAATAGGAAAGAGTAGAGATCTCTCCAAGAAAATTAGAGATACCAAGGGAACATTTCATGCAAAGATGGGCTCAATAAAGGACAGAAATGGTATGGACCTAACAGAAGCAGAAGATATTAAGAAGAGGGGGCAAGAATAAACAGAAGAACTATACGAAAAAGATCTTCACGACCCAGATAATCACAATGGTGTGATCACTCACCTAGAGCCAAACATCCTGGAACGTGAAGTCAAATGGGCCTTAGGAAGTATCACTATGAACAAAGCTAGTGGATGTGATGGAATTCTAGTTGAGCTATTTCAAATCCTAAAAGATGATGCTGTGAACGTGCTGCACTCAATATGCCAGCAAATTTGGAAAACTCATCAGTGGCCACAGGACTGGAAAAGGTCAGTTTTCATTCCAATCCCAAAGAAAGGCAATGCCAAAGAATGCTCAAACTACTGCACAGTTGCACTCATCACACATGCTAGTAAAGTAATGCTTAAAATTCTCCAAGCCAGGCTTCAGCAGTACGTGAGCTGTGAACTTCCAGATGTTCAAGCTGGATTTAGAAAAGGCAGAGGAACCAGAGATCAAATTGCCAACACCCGCTGGATCATCAAAAAAGCAAGAGAGTTCCAGAAAAACATCTATTTCTGCTTTATTGACTATGCCAAAGCATTTGACTGTGTGGATCACAATAAACTGTGGAAAATTCTGAAAGAGATGGGAATACCAGACCACCTGACCTGCCTCTTGAGAAACCTGTATGCAGGTCAGGAAGCAACAGTTAGAACTGGACATGGAACAACAGACTGGTTCCAAATAGGAAAAGGAGTACGTCAAGGCTGTCTATTGTCACCCTGCTTATTTAACTTCTATGCAGAGTACATCATGAGAAACGCTGGGCTGGAGGAAGCACCAGTTAGAATCAAGATTCTCGGTAGAAACATCAATAACCCGAGATATGCAGGTGACACCACCCTTATGGCAGAAAGTGAAGAAGAACTAAAGAGCCTCTTGATGAAAGTGAAAGAGGAGAGTGAAAAAGTTGGCTTAAAGGTCAACATTAAGAAAACTAAGATCATAGCAGCCTGTCCCATCACTTCATGGCAAATAGATGGGGAAACATTAGAAACAGTGGCTGACTTTATTTTGGGGGGCTCCAAAATCACTGCAGATGGTGATTGATTGCAGCCATGAAATTAAAAGATGCTTACTCCTTGGAAGGAAAGTTATAACCAACCTAGACAGCATATTAAAAAGCAGAGACATTACTTTGTCAGCAAAGGTCGGTCTAGTCAAAGCTATGGTTTTTCCAATGGTCATGTTTGGATGTGAGATTTGGAATATAAAGAAAGCTGATTGCCGAAGAACTGATGCTTTTGAACTGTGGTGTTGGAGAAGACTCTTGAGAGTCCCTTGGACTGCAAGGAGATCCAACCAGTCCATCCTAAAGGAGATCAGTCCTGGGTGTTCATTGGAAGAACTGATGTTGAAGGTGAAACTCCAGTACTTTGGCCGCCTGATGTGAAGAGCTGACTCATTTGAAAAGACCCTGATGCTGGGAAAGATTTAGGGCAGGAGAAGAAGGGGACGACAGAGGGTGAGATGGTTGGATGGCATCACCGACTCAATGGACATGAGTATGGGTAAACTCTAGAGCTGGTGATGACAGGGAGTCCTGGCCTGCCATGGTTCATGGGGTCGCAAAAAATCGGACACGACTGAGCAACTGAACTGAACTGAACTGAGATACACTACAGAAAATTTTCTATAAAATGAATTTCTGGCAAGGCCTGTTTCACTTTGATTTTTTAATTATAAAACCATGGCTATGTTTTGCTAGGAAAAAAAAGAAAAAGACTAGTTCCAGGTTGTAATTAAACCATGTCTTTTAAAATAAACTACATATTTTTCAACCACAATAATAGGATAGTAGAGTAGGTTCACATCCTTTCTACACTATAATGACAGCCCTGTGCTGGACAGTCAGTTTGCTCCTACCTTTCACAGCTTTACATTCTGCTCCTTGTTTCATTCCATTTTTTTCCTACTGAAATCTCCTCCTCGTGAGCTTTTATTTCTTTAAGAGCTTATTGCCCTATGAGCCCAGCAAATGGATTTTTGAAAATTGGGAGTCTAGTTACTAGGGTTTTTTGCCCCCAAAACAAAGCTTAGTCAATGGAATGAACCCTCAGCCCATTTTCACATATATTGTCTCCACTGATGCTCAAAGCAATTCAAGAAATAGGTAGGGCAAATAGGCCCATTTTGCTGATGAGAAAACTAAGGCTGAGAGATGAATTGACTTTCTCAAGGTCATACAGTTAGAAAGTGAGACCAGGGAATAAAACCTTAATCTTATGATTCTGCTTTAAGCAGGTGAATTTTCTGTTTACTAGAGACCTGTGCCATCAAATCATACAGAAGTTGCCCTTCAAATTCTAAGATGGAAAACTAAGTTATGGTTAATTATTTCAGATTTTTCCAACGCATGTAAAAATTCATGGTTTTAGGTTAAATTCATCCTAAGTAGATAGAGCTGTATCTATTTCCTCATGTGGTCTGGAAACTCTCCACATACTTTATCATACAGTGGGGCTCTTTGTATAATCTGCATGTATATTTGAAGGGTTATGGGGGCTCATTCAACCATTTGTAATGGTTACAGAGGTGTTTGGTTATTTTTTTAATTTTTGTGGCCAACTATTGGTCATATTTCCATTGGATTTGGGGGTTCTTGACCATCCCAATTATATTATTATCACAAAAGAAAAATGTTCTCTGGTTTCTGATGTGATTTTAGGAATATGTTATAGAGAAAGGGGAGACCTGAAAATTTTTCATTAACTTATTTGCCTCTATCTAGCAGACATCTCTGCTTCATCCTATTTTAACAATTATTAGCATTCTACAAGGGCAAGGAAAAATACAACATGTTTAAAGCAAAATCACCAATTTCTGTTCATCACAATGATCAAATTAGTATACTCTGCCTATATTTCCCTGTCCATGCCTAACTGAATAAGCTAGCATAAGCGACTCATGACACATCATAATTTGTCTACAAGAACCTAGAAAAATCTCCATTGATGACAGACCAATCAACAAATGCACTTCAATTATTAAACAATTGTAATCTTATTAAACAAATAAGTAATCTTCCATCTTTTTAAGGTGTAAGGTGTGCTATTCCTTAAAGTGCATTTTATCACCTAATTTATGAATTCTGTTGAGTTTCTATGAAAAAGTACCTGTTCCAGTGAAAAGACTGGGCAAATTAAGATAACTTGTCCCATATCAATGTAAATAGAAATATTTTCTGCCCAGATTAGCTTTTACTGCCCCTCTTCAAGTGGGTTTGTGTTTCTACTTTCAGAGCTTTATTCTATGCAGAGAGGCAATATAAGCTAGGTAGAAGCAGCAGAGGATTTGATATCATCAAAATTGGTTTCACTAGTTGCTTACTGGGTACTCTCAAGCAAATTCCTTACCCTTTCTAAATTTCAGTTTCCTCATCTGTAAGAGGCAGATAATATCCACCTGTTAGAGCTGTTAAGAGGATTAAAGGAAACAGGTTAAATGAGAGGGCACTTAGTATGTGCTAAAAAGAAGATTTTTATCTTTTAGAAGAGAAATGTGAATAAACAGATAGAAGGGAGGGATGCAGAATATTGCCCAGCAAGAGTTAACCTTAGTGCTCTGGGAGGTGTCTTTCCAAAAATTTCAACATGCTGACAGCAGCCAATGAGATGGGTGTGTGTGTCTTTGCAAACAAAACATGTAGACGCATGTCTTCATGCCTGGACTGGCTGCTTCAAACACTGAGTATTGCCTCAGAACTAGAAAATAAACGTGTTTTCATCTGGGTATTGAGGCTGAGACTCTGATACTGCTTCTCAGCTAGGCAGAACGCTGAGAATTTGGGGAGTTCATTCTTTGGTAGACACCAAGCACTTTTTTTTTTTTTTTTTGGAAGATGGGAAGGGTCACTGCTCATGCTGGCAAAGTGTAGATGATGCTAATATTATCAAGCTGAACCAGGGCTTCCTGGGTCATCAAATGGATGTCTGTATATGTCTTTATGTGCCATACTTTAGATCTATTCTTCACCTACTGGTGTTCTTTCTCCCTCATTTACTTCTGCAGACAACGCTAGCCCATTAGTGCTCCTGTGCTGTGCGCTGTGCTTATTCACTCAGTCATGTCCAACTCTTAAGACCCCATGGACTGTAGCCCACCAGGCACCTCGGTTCATGGGGATTCTCCAGGCAAGAATGATGGAGTGGGTTATAATGCCCTCATCCAGGGGATCTTCCCAACCCAGGGATTGAACCCAGGTCTCCCACATTGCAGGTAGATTCTTTACCATCTGAGTCACCAGGGAAGCCCAAGAACACTGGAGTTACGGGTAGCCTATCCCTTCTCTGGAGGAAATTCCCAACCCAGGATTTGAACCAGGGTCTCCTGCATTGCAGGCAGATTCTTTACCAGCTGAACTACCAGGGAAACCCCATTAGTGCTGTTACTCAAAGAGTCGACTTTGGGGCTCTCTGGGTGGCTATTTCTGTTTGTTGCAATAGAAGGAGCATAGAGTTGATGGGGAGGCCCTGATACTCCCTCTGCCACTGCATAGCTGTGTGAAATTCATAAGCCCCATTGACTAATTGCTTTTCCAGCTTGGTGCCCGCCACCTCTGTCACAGGTGTATTGTGATGCCCCAAAGGAATGGTGAAAGGAAGCATGTTCTGAAGGTTCTTAAGTAATCTGCCTTTGGGGGATATCACCGATGGTTTCCTTCTTACCACATATTTTGTGGCTAGGAGGGAGAGCCCATCTCCTTAGGCCAGAGTCTGTTAAGTTCTTGCACCCCCTCTGCCATGGCCTCATAGCTGAAATGGGAATTCCAGTTGAAACATAAGGAAAAGTTGTAGAATTTCAGCCACATGGTCCCAGGTTGGAGGTCAGGGATTTCTGCTACCCTTTTCCCAAAGGCCACCAGGGATTTTGAAGGTTGGCAGCAAAGTCTTTTAATCTCATTTTGCTCCTAATAAGACTTGGAAGTGGCCTTCTCGAAGATTCCCAAGTGCACATTTAGTTCTTTATTTTCATTCATTCCACAGTTGAGCTTTTTCCACACAATTATGTTTTGAGGGTCTAGTGTACACCAGACACTGAATCTCCCAGAGATAGCAGGACAAAGTCAACTGAGCTCCCTGCCCTCTCGGCCTTTCCAGTTTAGAGGCAGAAGTAGGTTCTGAACATCTTCCGAGACAGTCCGTAGGTTCTGAACATCTTCCGAGACAGTCCGTAGATATCTTAATCTCACCTCTCCAAATGTGAATGCCTCATCTTCCATCCAAAATTCTTCCTCCCCTAGGCTTCCTCATGTCAGTGAAGAGATTCACTCAGTCACCCAATCAAGAAAACTGGGAGTCCAGACATGTACATGTATGGCTGAGTCCCTTCACTGTCCACCTGAAACCATCACAACACTGTTAATTGGCTATATCCCAGTACAACATAAAAAGTTCAAAAAGAAAACTGGGAGTCCTCCTTCCTACCTATCTCTGTCTTACTCACCTATTCCAATCTTGCATCAAGTCCTATCGTTTTTAGGCTCTACAATATCTCTTAAATCTGTCTTGCTAGTTCAGGTCATCATTATTTCTCTTCCAGTGAACACAACCTCCTCACTGGGTTCCCTGTCTCTGGTCTTGCTATGTAAACGCTGAACTTGAGTTGGTCCCTTTCCCTTTCCGAGAGCTTCAACTTCTCCATCCTCAACTGGATCATTTCCTAAGTCTGGTGCAAGTCTTCTTCTGTAGTTCTGTGATCAGATGGCTCTTGATTATACTCTAATGTAGCCATCCAGACTTCCAAAGAAGATGTTGATATACCTGAGCCACTGGCTTCTTGGTGTATGTATTCATTCATTCATTTCTCCATTCAGAAAATACTGAGCACCCACTATATATGAGGAACTGTAGTTACCACAAGTGACTCAATGGAAAGTAAGACACAGGCCCTGTCTTCAAGGAGGTCAATCTTTTGGGGAGTAAGGACACAAACAGGCCACCTAGTCCATTCTGTGGAGGAAGGGTAATCATGTTAGGTTCCTTGGAAGAGCTAATGTCTTGGTTGGAGCCTGAATGATAAATAGGAGCTAACCAGGAAAACAAAGATATATACAAAAACCCTGAGGCAGAATGCCAGGAGAAAATAAAGTTAGATTAGAAGATGGCAGACCAATTGGGAAGCTGTAGCAACATTCTAGGGGAGAGATGAGGAAGTCCTGAACTAAGACCATCAAAGTAGACAAAAATGAACAGATTTCAGTTATATTTTAGAGGTGGAATTGACAGTCATTGCTGGTGAATTGGATGTAGAAGATAAGGGAGAGAGGTCATGGAGGACCCTTGAGTTTCTGGCTTTATCAACTTTGTAGATGAACTGCCATTTACAGAGTTAGTACCGTTAACTCAGAAGGAAGGATCTGCTTTGGGGAATGAAGTTGGTGAAAAGATGATAAGTTCAGCTTTAGTTATGTTGAATTTGAGTTGGAATATCCAGGTGAACAAGTCTGGTAATTCATTGGCTATAAGGATCTGGCACATTGAGAAGAGAACTCTGGTCTGGAGGTTCAGGTTGGGGAGTCATTACCTTGTGGATGAGGTATACAAGGAGAATGAGCAGACACTGAAGAGCTGAGTGCTCAAGAGAACCAGGTCATCAGTACTAAGAGGGGAAATACTCTCCCAGATATGGAGTGCCCATTCATTCCTGGAACACATTTCTGTCCCGCAGAGAGTTTCTATATAATGTCAGTGCATCTCTTACTTAAGAAAAAGAGTTTTAAGAACCCAATTATAACTTCTCCTTTTGCCATAAACATGCCTTGAAGAAGAAAGGAAATGGATACATTCGTATGTTCATGCTATCCACCACATGTGTTACATTCACTGACTCACATGCTCCCCATAACTTTGCTGCTGCTGCTGCTAAGTCACTTCAGTCATGTCCGATTCTGTGCAATCCCAAAGACGGAAACCCACCAGGCTCCCCCATCCCTGGGATTCTCCAGGCAAGAATATTGGAGTGGGTTGCCATTTCCTTCTCCAAAGCATGAAAGAGAAAAGTGAAAGTGAAGTCGCTCAGTCGTGCCTGACTCTTAGCGACCCCATGGACTGCGGCCTACCAGGCTCCTCCGTCCATGGGATTCTCCAGGCAAGAGTACTGCAGTGGGTTCCATTGCCTTCTCCACCCCATAACCCTACCCTAGAGCTATTACTGCTTGGAGCCCTTAGGGACTCAGAGTGGTTAAATCACTTGCCCAAGGTCCCAGAGCTATTAAATGGCAGTAAGATCTGACACCAGAGCCTGCACCATGACACCACCTAACAGCACTGCACCACTTCTAGCAGTACAGCCAGATACTTAAGAAAGCGTGTGCATACCCCCTTTCCCTTCTGTGCTTCATAAATATAATTTGTATCCCCTAGCTTAACGCTTTGCTCTCCATTAAAATACAAAATCCCTGGGGAGAAGTAAAGCTCTAAGTTGTTGCCAGTCATTTATGCTTCAGTGGGAATGAGTTTCAGATTCTTACTTAGGAACAAATTTTAATTTTATGAGAGAAGGACACTGGAACCTTGAGGAAGAGATGAAAAGGCAGAAGTGGGCCTTGGAATGAAAAGTCACCCTCCTCTTAGTTTTACAGTTCTACCTGGTCAGAGGCATGTGCTTTTAATGTTCCAAGATGCTATTTCTGCATAAGTGTACCTCTTTATATGCAGACCCATTTTGGGGTCGGCTACCCTAGTTATCTGGGGCTGGGGCTTGGGTGTGGTCTGATCAAAGATAAAATTAAACTACGCACTGACCCCAACCCACTGTGATCAGCAGGAGGAAGTCAGCCCAGAGCTGAAGTTCCTTGCCTTATGCACAAGTCCCAGGCCACTCTTGAGAATTTGACCCTGATGTGCTTATTTAAAATCTGGAGCAGATGGAGGCAGGAGAGCTGGTTGGAAAGACTTGGAGGAGTCCCTTCTGCCCTGTCTGGGTCTATTTGCCAAAATATATGACATGTATCAGGGCAAGGCATTGGTCCAAGCCCATTGAAATTCTGCTAGCAATCCAAACAGTGATGGTATTTCAGATTGGTTCTGTGAAATGATCAGTTAGGAAGAGAGAAATGAGGTGTGAGCATCTGGCTACTGCAGCCTAGTGATTGGGACAGTCCCAGGGGCGGGCTCGGGGTGAGGGGGGCAGCCTCAACTACCCCCCCCCAGGACATCTGCCACTGGAAAACAGGGAGAGAGCCACGCACTGGCAGCAGGTGGTCTAATTTGAGTCGCATGCCATTTCTCACTACCTACATGACCTAAGCAAGTCCTTCCCATTCTCTTGGCCTCCTTTTTCCCCCAAGTATAAAATAGACCCTGGATGGAATGGTCTCTAAGGGCCCTTCCTGCTAGAATATTCTGTGACTTCTCTGACACTGGTATTTCTTTTTCTCTGTAGTGGGAGAGGTCCACACATCCACCTGTTTATCTGAAGCCTCTATGTTCTCACACTGCCCTCTGCTGGCCATTGTGAAAAAGTGCCACCGATAGCTTCTTTGGAGTAAGGCAAACCAACTAAAAAACCCATCATTGATTTAGTATTAAGCATCAGCAGTACACTGGGCATGGCGACAGAAAGCCTATACATTGGAGACAAGGGAAATATCATACCAGAGAAGGCAATGGCACCCACTCCAGTACTCTTGCCTGGGAAATCCCATGGATGGAGGAGCCTGGTGGGCTGCAGTCCATGGGGTCGCTAAGAGTCGGACACGACTGAGTGACTTCACTTTCACTTTTTTCTTTCATGCATTGGAAAAGGAAATGGCAACCCACTCCAGTATTCTTGCCTGGAGAATCCCAGGACAGGGGGAGCCTGTTGGGCTGCCGTCTATGGGGTTGCACAGAGTCGGACACTACTGAAGCGACTTAGCAGCAACAGATGGCTGACAAAACAGCCCACGAAAGACATGTCTTCATTTTTTTTCTTTGCCATCTTCGTCTGTTCATGGTGTTCTGTGCCACTGTATGAAAGAAAGGAGGCTCAGGGGATGGTAAGGCTCCTTGCCTCATATCCTAGAACTTCAGGCTCCAGGGGCCCTGGCACCACCCTAAAGAGGCAGTTCTGGGCCAGCAGTGCCTCAGAGGTGTCGAGTCATCCCCAAGGCCCTGCCTCCATCTGAGAGGTTTTGAAACTCAGGACCAGCTCAGAAGTACACCTTCCATACCATTTCAAATGCCCTTTTTGAAAAAGAATTCAAACTCAAAGAATCCATGAGCTCTTTAAGAGCCCTACTTTAAGCTCTCTGGCTGGAATGGAAGAGTCAGCTATGTGACTGTGGTCGATTCAACACACCCTCCCAGACAAGAAACAGGGAGTGGGCCATGGAACCCAGCCTTTTCTGGATGGAATCAGATTTCCTATTAAGTGCAGCCCGAGAATTGCCTCACTCCCATGTCTCTTTGCTTATTCTTGCTGAGCATGCACTCACTCACCAAGGCAAGGGACCTGGCATGGGCTAGCCCATGTGTGCACACCAGGCACCACTTGGGCTCCAGTGCCATGAGCAAGATGGGAATTGGGCCATGCCACAGTCTGCTCTCTTGGTAGCAGCTCAACAGTTTATCAGGCTCTCACCTCCTAGCCCTTGATGCATGAAAGCTTTGGGCAGGGCTCAGATTTGGGTCAAGCATTCAGTACCCTGACTGCATGCATCTCCTCTGCTAGTAATAACATGGTCTCGGCCAGCCTCACCCTCCCACCAACCAGTCCTTTCCTCCCCCAACAGCCGGTTCTTATCTGTCTTCCTTGTTCCAGCCTCAGGCAGGCTGCCCTGGCCCTCATGCTCTCTCTCTCTCACACACACACACACACATGCACGTTCTCCTAAATACTCATTGATGAGTTTCAACATTGAAACTGCCTTCCTCCCACCTACCCTGTCCCCAAACCTCTAAGGGTTCCCTATTTCCTGTCACATCAAGTCTTCCACTTCCCTGCCTTGCTTTCCAGGCCTACTTCAGTTGGGGCCCACTCAGCCTTTCCAGTGTGGCCAGTGGCTGCCCCCACCCCCCACCCCATCATGGACATAATGTAAGCATTCCACAAACCCTCCATGGTCAACCCTGCCTTTGTGTTCCTGCAGCACTTATGCTCCATTCCGGACTTGAACTGTTTGCTATAGCTTTGTGTACATTAGTCTTGAAAGCTAGGCCGACATTTTAGACTTTGTTAATCCTCAACAGCAGCCCAGCACTATTTTTTAAAGTGTTCTATTACTTTTGAGTTGTGTATGTGTGGTGAAAATTTTTAAGAATAATAAGAGAACCACCATAAACAAAAGTTCAGCAGCAGGAGGTTAGAGCATAGAAAGTAAAAGTTCAACTCCCATCCCATCATTCCCAGAAATAAGCCTAAGTTAAGTGCTCTGCAGCCTAGCACCCTCTCTAGGTTTGTGTTGGAAAGATTGCGTGGTAGGTGGTACACCCAGAGAATTACATTGCCTGGGGAAGAGCGTCTTTTACTTCTTAACAAGAGTCCCAGGTCTTTGTCGGCCTGGTAGACTTTGGAAATTTTAGTCCAAAGTCTGCACACAGCTGGCGGCCACTTGTGTGTCCAGTACGTGACTCTAGTCACCGCATAAAGCTTCTGTCCTCTTTTCAGCCCTTTCAAAAGTAAACCTTGAAGGTGAATAGTAAAGAGCACATTTAATGGACTTTTCTCAGAGTTTTTCACAGGACTGTAGGAAATTGCAGACAGTAAGTAAAGGGGCTGAGGGACAGAAATGGGAAGCGTTTATGAAAATAGGCTTTTTACCTGATATGATGTTGTTTTCTCTGAGAGTTAATGCATATTACTAATGGTTTTCATTTTTATGCCAAGAAAATTCAGTCCCTACTGGGATTTGTGCTAAATGGTAGCCTAGCCCACCTAGGTAGCCTAGTTGCACCCACTGGGGTTAATTCTGCATCCCAATCAGCTTGAAAATGTCAGCCTGAACTCTCAGACTTAATTGTTACAGACGCTTTATAAATAGGGCATTCAAAATCCTCAGGCTGTTCCCTCTTGCTATCATAATTGATACTTAATGGATATTCTCAGCCTTCTTTGGTTTTACACATTCAACACTGTACAGATGGCGGGGGTAGTAAAGGGAAGAAGAGAGACAGAGGGGGCAGATAAACAATGTGTGTGTTCGCTGTGGGTGTCTGTTTCCAGTTGCAGTCCTGGAGTTCTGGGAACGGCTGAAAAAGGTGAGCTGGCAGGTTGTCAGCCAGGGGTTTCTGGGTTCTCTTCACTGTGGCCCCCCAAGGCAGTGTTCTATGGGCACAGCGATCTCTGAACTTCAGCTCAAGCATGTTGGCCATTTGGATGTGAGTTCAAAAACGTTCCAATGCTCTCCAGAGTTCTGTTCATTTGCTCTTTTGACAGTCTGATGGATGACCTGGCATTAACTAGGAAGAGGACAATATTATCCAGCCTGAATAACTAATCTCCTAAGAAGTACAAAGTTGAAGGATCTTGGTGCACATGAATCTTATTAAATGTGCTTATAAAATATGTTCTATCCAAATAAGCTTAGCAACCCCTAAAATAGCCTTTTCTGATCCGTGTCTGAAACTTTGGCATGCTTCATAGGTCTCTAAGCCAAAATTATTCGGTGAAGTGACGACAGTGTTCTTTGTGCATGGGAAAATGGGAAGTGGGGATGGTAACTCCTCTGCTGACTAATTGTACTCCTTCTGTCCATCTCAGGGGAGACCAGGACCAATTGGAATTCAAGGTCCAACAGGTCCTCAAGGACTTCCTGGCCCTAGTGGTTTATCAGGGTTGAAAGGAGAAAGGGGCTCCCCAGGCCCGCTGGGACCGTATGGACCAAAAGGCGATAAGGTAAGAGCACCAAAGCTTGAGTTTTCCTTTGACTCTTGGGCCATGGATATGAAGGTGAAAGGTTCTAAACCTCAGCTCTGTCTATTCATGAAAAGAATACTAATTGCACATACTCTGGTGCCAGGCTACACACTTTAATAATAGGCAGGATGGGTGATATGCTCCCATTTCTGGGGAGAATCCCATAGCCAGCAAGTCAGAAAGTCAGGATATCAGCTATTTGCCAGATAAGTGGGATGACCATGGTGGAAAAGTCCAGAGGGTTTGAGCTGGAGATGGATCAGAAGGCCAATCAACAGGGCAGCAGAGGAATCCAAACAAGGGAAATGGGACGCCAGGGGTCAGAATGCTTGGAAACCAGCTGGGCCACAAATGTAGGGAAAGAGATGCAAGAAAGGAGATTGGTCATGTCATGGCAGCTGGCTGTCTGAGGTTAGCATTTAATCACCTCCTATTTACCGCACTGGTGAGAGCAGGATTCCTACCCTAGGGTTCTGCAGATGGCCAAGCATGTGACACCTGGCACAGGACAGAAGAGATCAACAACAGGTTTATAAGTCACATGCACTCACAGCACAGTGGAAGAGGACATCACACACCGTGCAGGGCCACACAGTACTTTCACTTTGGAACAAAATAAACCAGAAGGGCTGTGGGAGGCAAACTCTGCCATGTCAAGAGGGTGAGTGTCCCTAGGTTCCTGAAGGAGGCTATGCCTGGCTTGTTTGAATAATTAATTGGGTCAGCAGAGAATTGAAACCTACAACTCAGGAACAAGCAGGAACTGTGCTCGGTATATTTGATAAAGAGAGTTGTTTGCTTGAGAGATCTCATCAGGAGCAAAATGCCGTTTGAGGCATTCCCAGTTTTCCCAGGGCTTCCCAGGTGGCACTAGCAGTGAAGAACCTGCCTGCCAATGCCGGAGACATAAGAGACATGGGTTTGATCCCTGGGTTGGGAAGATCCCCTGGAGGAGGAAATGACAACCCACTCCAGTGTTCTTGCCTGGAAAATCCCATGGACAGAGGAACCTAGTGGGCTAGGATTGCAAAGACTTAGCAAGCCCACATGTAGCCCTCCCAGATGTCAAGGCACCATATAATATTGAGCCTTATTTTTAGGTCTGACACCACATGGTCTAAGACAAGAACTGCCCAAGACCTTAGGTAAAGGCTAGTGATCACTTGGAAATGTAGTAGACAGCAAGGTGTGTGGGGGGAGGGGAGGACGGGGTACAAAACACTTCTTAACAACTTAGGTCATTAACTACATGAACAAACCTACCTCATCTAATGGAGATCAGTTGGACCATCTCTTACATTCCTACTGCTTTTTTTAGGGTCCCATGGGTGTTCCCGGCTTTCTTGGCATCAATGGAATTCCGGTGAGTGTGTTCATAGAAGTATTTTGAAAATTTTTTTATTGAAGAAGACTTGATTTACAAGATTGTGTTCACTTCTGCTACACAGCAGAGTAATTCGGTTATACATGTGTATATATTCTTTTTCATGTTCTTTTCCATGATGGCTTATCACAAAATATAGAATATAGTTCCCCTGGGTTATACCTTGTTGTTTATCCATTCCATAGAGGCAATTTTAATACAACCTCTAGTTTCTGCCTCATAGCTCAAGTATTTTGGTCTTAACCACATCCTGTCTCAGGCATGCATGCTCAGGGCTAAGTGTTGAGATGTGCGTGGTAAGGTTTGAAGAGCAGTGCTCACCCACACTTTCCTTGGGATTCTGTTATGGGGAGCGCTAAATCATATAGTTGGGGATGCAGAGATATGTACAGGCATAAAAAACCATCAATATCTTAGACAAAAGGAGTTGGGTCTTCTAGGTTGAGGGCAGCGTTCACTGGGAATGAGGGACTGGTTCTGAAGTGTGAAGACAGTGCCACATGAGAACACATATATCGTCATTATCAGAAAATTAAGAAGGTACATGAAATTAGATAGAAAAATACTTACTGATACTTTAATACATTTAATTTCAATAATTTGTTCTCTTCAGCCTTATTCCCAAGTGAATTTCCCTTTAGATTTTTTGGACTTCTAAGTACAAATTTTAAATGTTGCTTTCCATCTGTAGTTATTACAAAATACTGGTTATATTCTCCAGGTTGTACGATATGTCCATGAGCCTATCTGACGCCCAATAGTTTGTACCTCCCACCCTCGCAACCCCTAAAAATAGTGCTCCCCACATACCCCAGTAACCACTAGTTGTTCTCTATGTCTGAGAGTCTACTGCTTTTTTTGTTATATTCACTAGTTTGTTGTATTTTTTAGATTCCACATATGATTGACATCATACAGTATTTTGCTTTTTCTTTATGACTTATTTCACTTAGCATAATGCCCTCCAAGTCCATCCATGTTGCTGCAAATGGCAAAATTTCAATCTTTTGTATAGCTGAGTAGTATTCCTTTTATATATATATATATATATTCCCTATATATATATATTCCCTATATATATATATATTCCCTATATATATATATTCCATATATATATATTATATATATATATATCAATCACATCTTCTTTATCTATTCATCCAATACTCAGGTTGCTTCTATACCTTGAGAATTGTAAATAATGCTGCTAGGAACATTGGGGTATGTATATCTGTTTGAATTGGTGGTTTTTTCATATATATACCCAGGAATGGAATTGCTGAATCATATGGTAGTTCTATTTTTATTTTTTTGAGAAACTTTCATACTTTTTTCCTCAGTGACTGCATCACTTTACATTCCTACCAACAGTGCAGGAGGGTTCCCTTTTCTCCACATCCTCGCCAACATTTGTTTACTTGTGTTCATTTTGAGAATAGCCATTCTGATAGGTGTGAGGTCGTACCTCATTGTGATTTTGATTTGCATTTCTTGATGATTAGTGATGCTGAGCATATTTTCATGTGCCTGCTGGCCATCTTCATTTCTTCTTTAGAAAAGTATCTATTCAGTTCTTCTGCCCGTCTTTTAATTGGCTTGTTTGTTTCTTTCATATTGAGTTTTATGACCTGTTAATATGTGTTGGATATTAACCCCCTTTCAGTCATAGTTTTTGTAAATATCTTTTCCCATCAGTAGGTTGTCTTTTCATTTTGCTGATGGTTTTTACAAACTGGCTACTCCAAAGATCACTTGAAGACAACCTCTTCCCTTCATGCTGAGGACCTGGTTTTGCTGGAGATAAGTGGGGAGTCTGGAGCTTGCAGACATGTCCTTTTCCCATTCCATCCAGCCCAATCCCCCCTTTTTTATTGAGTTTCTCCATTTTTACTCAATATCCCTACTTATCCTGCCACTGGATATTGCATGGTAACATTTCTCCAGCTTTTAAAATACAGTATTTGGAACTTGGTACTATCACTTTTTAGTTATATTCTTCAGTGCTTCTCTATATATTTAATCTTTAACCTGGGCTATGTTTGCCTCTAGCAGTGGTTTTCAACCTTAAGAACCAAATCTTGTGTGGAAGCTCAGCATGTAGAACAGAAAAAAAGTGGAGCTCCTCCATGTGAGGGAAGTCCTAGAGCCCGCTTTTATCCTTCTAACAGCCTCTAAGGGGTTCTTTTGGGTCATATCAAAACAGTTTAGTTAAGTCTTGACTTAACAGCTTCTTGTGTTATACTACATAATCATCTAAGATCAGGTAAGGGAGTTCAAATTGCTTTGTGTCAATCTACAGGTATTTTTCTTGAGTACCTGCTATGTGGTAGCACTCTACTATGGGAATACAAAAAAAAAGGCATCTGGCTCTGCCCTCAGAAATATTATCATCTGATTCATTTTTATCCCCAGATCTAGTGTACATTTGTGGCTTTGGTGAATAGAAGACTCACTTACCTTGTATTTGTTACACATATCAACAAATCGGCCATCAGATTTTGGCCTTTTATTCAACTGCAGAGTCTGCAAAATCCCAGAAATAGGCCATTGGAGAAGTAAGAGGTGGATGGGGTTGGTTACTCTCTTATGACTTCCCCTGGTATATTCTCATGGCTATATTCTAAGACCACATCATCCAGCGTCTCCACTCAGTGTATGTGTCTTGAGGGAACCAATGGATGATTGTTGTTATTGTTCAGTCGTTATGTTGTGTTTGTCTCTATGAGACCCCACAGACTGCTGCACGCCTGGCTTCCATGTTGTTCACCATCTCCTGGAGATTGTTCAAACTCATGTACACTGAGTTGGTGATTCTATCCAAACATCTCATCCTGTCATCCCCTTCTCCTGCCTTCTATCTTTCCCAGCATCAGGGTCTTTTCCAATAAGTCAGTTCTTCGCATCAGGTAGCCAAAATATTGGAGCTTCAGCTTCAGCGTCAGCCCTTCTAATGAATATTCAGGGTTGATTTCCTTTAGGATTCACTGGTTTGGTCTCCTTGCTGTCTGGGAGACTCTCAAGAGTCTTTTCTGGCACCACAGTTAGAAAGAATGGAAACTAGCAAACTAGAGATCACCTCTTCCATTTATCCTGTGGATCCAGCCTCACCAGATATGAGTGGAGGATTTGAAGCTCACAACAGTACCACACCCTTCCTCCTGCAATCTCTTTCTAATGGGGGCCGGAAGAAATGAATCCTGTGAAGCAGAGGCGGATTCCCATTCTGAGCTGGAACCCACCCCAGAGTCCAGCTGGACACTTCTGCGTCCAACCGTCCAACTTGTGGCCAAAAGAGCCTGAGAACTTCTAGAAATTGATCACTTCTTTTGGGGGCCTTTGTTGCTTAGGAGAGTAAGTCCAGATTCCTCCAAATGAGTCTGCTGCTTCCAGTAGAAGTCTCCATCCCCTTGGCTGTCTTCTTGCCCCGCCCTCTTGACCTCTTGACCTAAGGTTGTACATATATTTTTTGACTTTCAATCTCTTTAGCTTCAGGATTCAAGATTCAATTACTCCAAGAAATTTTATCCCCTGTTCCCTTCCCTCTCTTCCAGCTATTCATGATGTATTAAGGAGCACCTTCTGTTGACAGCTTGCCTCTCTTTTCCATCTCTAATCTCCCAGGAGTCTTTGGGGTCTGTACCACAAACTCTAGCTCCTTATTGCATATAGTGCATGGTGTTTATTGATTTTCTTGTATGTTAGTTTTATCTACTTTTGCATTCCAGTCCCCTATAATGAAAAGGACATCTTTTTTGGGTGTTAGTTCTAGAAGGTCTTATAGGTCTTCATAGAACCATTCAAATTCAGCTTCTTCAGCATTATTGGTCAGGGCATTGTATTAGTGTGATATTGAATGGTTTGCTTGGAATGCAAAAGTAGGAAGTCAAGAAATACCTGGAGTAACAGGCAAATTTAACCTTGGAGTACAGAATGAAGCAGGGCAAAGGCTAACAGAGTTTTGCCAAGAGAATGCACTGGTCATAGCAAACACCCTCTTCCAACAACTGAAGAGAAAACTCTACACATGGACATCACCAGATGGTCAGTACCAAAATCAGATTGATTATATTCTTTGCAGTCAAAGATGGAGAAGCTCTATACAATTAGCAAAAACAAGACCGGGAGCTGACTGTGGCTCAGATCATGAACACCTTATTGCAAAATTCAGACTTAAATTGAAGTAGGGAAAACCACTAGACCATTTAGGTATGACCTAAATCAAATCCCTTATGACTATACAGTGGAAGTGAGAAACAGATTCAAGGGATTAGATTTGATAGACAGAGTGCCTGAAGAACTATGGACGGAGGTTCGTGACATTGTACAGGAGGCAGTGACCAAGACAATCCCCCAAAAAAAGAAAGGCAAAAAAGCAAAATGGTTGTCTGAGGAGGCTTTACAAATAGCTTTGAAAAGAGAAGTGAAAGGCAAAGGAAAAAAGGAAAGATATACCCATCTGAATGCAGAGTTCCAAAGAATAGCAAGGAGAGATAAGAAAGCCTTCCTCAGTGATCACTGCAAAGAGAGGAAAACAATAGAATAGGAACAACTAGAGATCTCTTCAAGAAAATCAGAGATACCAAGGGAACATTTCATGCAAAGATGGGCTCGATAAAGGACAGAAATGGTATGGACCTAACAGAAGCAGAAGATAAAGGACAGAAATGGTATGGACCTAACAGAAGTAGAAGATAAAGGACAGAAATGGTATGGACCTAACAGAAGCAGAAGATATAAAGAAGAGGTGGCAAGAATACACAGAAGAACTGTACAAAAAAGATCTTCATGACCCAGATGATCATGATGGTGTGATCACTCACCTATAGCCAGACATCCTGGAATGTGAAGTCAAGTGGGCCTTAGGAAGCATCACTATGAACAAAGCTAGTGGAGGTGATGGAATTCCAGTTGAGCTATTTCAAATCCTAAAAGATGATGCTGTGAAAGTGCTGCACTCAATATGCCAGCAAATATGGAAAACTCAGCAGTGGCCACAAGACTGGAAAATGTCAGTTTTCATTCCAATCCCAAAGAAAGGCAAGGCCAAAAAATGTTCAAACTACTGCACAATTGCACTCATCTCACACACTAGCAAAGTAATGCTCAAAATTCTCCAAGACAGGCTTCAACAGTATGTGAACCATGAACTTCCAGATGTTCAAGCTGGTTTTAGAAAAGGCAAAGGAACCAGAGATCAAATTGCCAACATCTGCTGGATCATAGAAAAAGCAAGAGTGTTCCAGAAAAACATCTATTTCTGCTTTATTGACTATGCTAAAGCCTTTGACTATGTGAATCACAACAAACTGTGGAAAATTCTTCAAGAGATGAGAATACCAGACCTGTGTCCTTAGAAATCTGTATGCAGGTCAAGAAGCAACAGTTAGAACTGGACATGGAACAACAGACTGGTTCCAAATAGGGAAAGGAGTACATCAAGCTGTATACTTTCACCCTGCTTATTTAACTTATATGCAGAGTGCAGCATTTCTCATGATGTAGCACAAGCTGGAATGAACATTACCGGGAGAAATATCAATAACCTCAAATATGCAGGTAATACCACCCTTATGGCAGAAAGTGAAGAAGAACTAAAGAGCCTCTTGATGAAAGTGAAAGAGGAGAGTGAAAAAGGTGGCTTAAAACTCAACATTCAGAAAACTAAGATCATGGCATCCTGTCCCATCACTTCATGGAAAATAGATGGGGAAACAATGGAAACAGTGAGAGACTTTATTTTGGGGGCTCCAAAATCACTGAAGATGGTGACTGAAGCCATGAAATTAAAAGACACTTGCTCCTTGGAAGAAAAGTTATGACCAACCTAGACAGCATATTTAAAAGCAAAGACATTACTTTGGCAACAAAGGTCCATCTAGTCAAAGCTATGGTTTTTCCAGTAGTCATATATGGATTTGAGAATTGAGAATTGAACTATCAGGAAAGCTGAGTGCCAAAGAATTGATGCTTTTGAACTGTGGTGTTTAAGAAGACTCTTGAGAGTCCCTTGGACAGCAAGGAGATCCAACCAGTCCATCCTAAAGGAGATCAGTCCTGAATATTCATTGAAAGGACTGATGCTGAAGCTGAAACTCCAATACTTTGGCCACCTGATGCCAAGAACTGACTGATTTGAAAAGACCCTGATGCTGGGAAAGATTGAAGGTGGGAGGAGAAGGGGAAGACAGAGGATGAGATGGTTGGATGGCATCACTGACTCAATAGACATGCGTCTGAGTAAACTCCAGGAGTTGGTGATGGACAGGGAGGCCTGGCGTGCTGCAGTCCATGAGGTCGCAAAGAGTTGACACGACTGAGCGACTGAACTGAACTGAACTGAGTCTTATCTAGCTCCTTGAAAGCACAGAGTTTTGTCTTCTGTTCCTCTCAGAGGCCCCAGGGCTAAATTCAGCACAGGGTAGGAACTCTAGAAATCCAACCTCTAGTACCTCATAGCTCTAGTAGTAGCTACAAGAGGCTTCCCGAGTAGGTCAGTCAATAAAGAATCCACCTGAAATGCAAGACATCCATGTTCCATTCCTGGGTTAGGAAGATCCCCTGAAGAAGGAAATGGCAACCCACTTCAGTATTCTTGCCTGGGAAAACCCATGGACAGAGGAGTCTGGTGGGCTACAGTCTATGGGGTCGCAAGAGTCAGGCATGACAGAGCGACTAAACCACCACAGTACCTATAAAAGCAGCAGTACTCAGACTTGCAGGGCTCCCTCAGACAGAGGAAAACACAGAGACCCTAGGATCAGTCGGACTAACTATTTTACCCAGCTTTCAGCAGCACTTATTAAGCAATTTGGCTAAAACCAACACATCTTACTAAACTGGATCACTGCACAAATCTGCTTCCCCTCTTAATATTGGCTGATTGCTCACATCTGTGTCACTGGTTTTGGTCCCAGAACTCCATTTTTGCTGTCATGTAGATGATTTCCACATGAATGAGCAAGATCATCCAAGTCTGTGCACCCAGGGGCACGGTCACCAGTTGAGAGTGAACAAACAAGCAGTTGTCAAGATATTCAACATTAAAATAACATAGACAAGGGACGATAGGACTGTGGCTTTTAATGATATTACAGATGTGAGTTGAGCTGTTGGCACCCCCCAAAAATGCAGGTTGATCCAATGTTTTCAGTTCAAATAAGTTGGAAGCAGAAGTTTTCAAGTTGTCCTTTGCGATTTATGTTGAGCTTTTCCCATGGAGTTGATCTCAAACATTTCCCTGCCTAGAGACTCATAAATGAACACACCAGATTTATATCTTCAAAGTGACCATGTACCACTCACCAAATGGAAACATTTCCTTTCCAGTCTGGGTTCTATGGAACATTTGTTGTTATTGTTGTTCAGTCACTAAGTCATGTCCAACTCTTTGTAACCCCATGGACTGTAGCACACCAGGCTTCCTTGTCCTTCACTATCTCCAGAGTTTGCTCAAATGCATGTCCATTGAGTTGGTGATGCCATCCAACCATCTCATCCTCTGTCACCCCCTTCTTCTTCTGCCCTCAATCTTTCCCAGCATCAGGGTCCTTTCCAATGAGTTGGCTCTTTGCATTAGGTAGCTAAAGTATTGGAGCTTCAGCTTCAGCATCAGTCCTTCTGATGAATATTCAGGGTTGATTTCCTTTAGAATTGATTGGTCTCCTTTCAGTCCAAGGGACTGTTAAGAATCTTCTCCAGCACCACAGTTTGAAAGCATCAGTTCTTTGATACTCAGCCTTCTTTATGGTCCAACTCTCACATCTGTACATAACTATTAGAAAAACCATAGCTTTGACTAGATGGGCCTTTGTCGGCAAAGTGATGTCTTTCCTTTATAATATGTTGTTTAGGTTTGTTATAGCTTTTCTTCCAAAGAGCAAGCATCTTTTAATTTCACAGCTGCAGTCACCATCTGCAGTGATTTGGGGGTCCAAGAAGATAAAGTCTGTCACTGTCTCCATTTTTCCCCATCTATTTGCCATGAAGTGGTGAGCATGAACTGGGGAACACTGCTTTTCTGTAGTACAGCATATCCACCTGTCCTGTGTGTTTAGTCCCTTGTGGTTTTATAGAACCATGGTTTTCTCTTTCAAAGAGCTCTATTCTCTTGGAGAGCTAGCACACACATATGTGAAGTTATTCATTATCTCTACCCAGAAAGGGCATAATCAAGGTCCCAGGACTAAGTAAGATCCCTAGTACTGAGCCAGCCTGTTGTCTTAACTCATCTCTGTTACCCAGTTGAGAGATAACCCCTAGCAAATTTGGCTGGGACATTTTTTGATGATGATTAGAACCCCAGGAAGAAGTAGACACTCCACCTGAAGGAATTGACTGAATAGAGTTAAATGAAGGGTATATTTAAAGCAGGTGCCCCCCACCTCTGAGATCTAATGTGTGATGATCCGAGGTGGAACTGATGTAATAATAATAGAAATAAACTATACAATAAATGTAATGTGTTTCATCCCCTTTACTTCTGGTCCACGGAAAAATGTCTTCGTGAAACCAGTTCCTGGTGCCCAAAAGGTTGGGGACTGCTAAATTAAAGGATGCAAGCAGGATTAAGGGAAATAGCAGTGGATGCAGAAGTAACCAACACAAAGCTGTTACCACACCCAAATAGGGAGAGGAGGAATAGTAATACTGGAACTCTAAGACTGGGAGCCATGGACTAGCACTTGTCCAATGGGAACTAATATTGTAGAGAAATATGGCCACGGCCACAAATACTGCCAGGGAGGAAGAGTATAGGAAAAATAAACAACCTGAGCTCTTCCTCTTCCTGGTCTCCCATCTCCTGCTTGTGCCTCACAGTGACCACATACAGCTGGAAGACAGAGGGAAAGGGAGCCTAGGGGTACCACGTGTAAAGGTCAGCCTCCCAGTGCACAGATGTGGGGAAGGTAGAGTGTAGATCTCCTGGGCCAATAGGGATAGCCATCTCATTTGGTAATAAAATGTTGATGACTCTAGTGATGTGCTGTGCTGTGCTAAGTTGCTTCAGTCATGTCCAACTCTTGCAAACCCATGGACTGTAGCCCTCCAGACTCCTCTGTCTATGGGATTTTCCAGGCAAGAATACTGGAGTGGGTTGCCATTCCCTTCTTCAGGGGATCTTCCCAACCCAGAGATCAACTCCACATCTCTTAGGTCTCCTGCATTGGCAGGTGGGTTCTTTACCACTAGCGCCACCCTGATCACTCTAGTAAGCTGTCTCAATTTCCCCAGTTCAACTAAGACTCATCATCTGAGTCTGCAGAGGCATAACTTGCAATAAACAGCAAGTTTATTGCAAAGATAAGTTTATTGATCACTCCTCTGGACTCTGTGTTCCATGAGTCCAGCAGTCTAGACTCACAATGGACCGCTATCTCCTACAAGTAGAACAATAATAATAAAAACAAAACAGAATTCTCCAGAGCATTCTCACAATAAACATTTGTCAAAAGATTGTTTCCTCTAATAATTTGAAAAGTTGATTTTTGAACACATGACATGTTTTCTTCAAATCAGTAAATATATATATTATATATATATGCATGTTTAACCAAATACATATATATATATATATAACCAAATACATATATGTATATATATTTATATACATATAGGTATTTGGCTTTAATACATACATATAATATATATTTTATATATATATAATATGTATTTGGCTTAAAAAGTGTATGGGTAAGTGGGAGACTACCTTTTGTTGATCTGCCTAGAGTTTTGGTCTTTTAGGTCATCTTTTTGTGCCATACCCAACACATACCTGCTTTTGATTTCCTACACATAGGTAGGAAATATACCAAGTACACTTCCTATACACCAAGAAAGCACAGAATTATTGAATTCAGACACCAACTGTATGTGAATGATTACTGATTCCCCAGCAAAACAACTGCCTCAGTAGTGAGTATGGAGAAAAGGAAAAGATGCAGTTTCCTGGCTGAAGAAATAGCATGACATGAGATAATGACAAAATAAAGTTCCAAGTGTGATTCTTGCTTGTCTTGTTTATTTTTGAGCAAGCGGTGTTCAGGAGAGGTGGTGCTATGGAAACTCCTTCTGCTCTGTTAACCAAAATCCAGCATCATTTCCCATACAGAGCTTCTAATACAGAGAGCCAGGCCAGGCTGCCCAGGTTCCAGTCCATTGTGAGGAATCCCAAGGCCTGGCATGATTCCCTGTTGGTAGCAATTCAGCTGCCAGGCAGCTAAGACCCATCTTAGTGCATCTTTCTACTAAAGGAAGGTAACATCACAGCACTCTTTGTAGCCCATTGCTTCATGCTTGATCCCTTTGGTTTCAGCTTGTAAAGCATCAATCCTTTGGGCAGAGGAAACACTGAGCTGTCACCCGCTACCTGCACCTGAATATAATGAACAGAGATGGGAGCAGAGGCGATGAGGCAAAGGGAGTGGACAAGGAGCCAGAATTTGGGAGCATCCTTGGCATCTCTCACTGTGGAACTTGTTGGATTAGCTGAGAGTCCTGTGACTGACTCAATCCCTTCTTTTCTCTTTCATCAGGGCCACCCTGGACAGCCAGGACCCAGAGGCCCACCTGGCCTGGATGGCTGTAATGGAACTCAAGGAGCTGTTGGATTTCCAGGCCCTGATGGCTATTCTGGGCTTCCTGGACCACCTGTAAGCTGCCACATCTTTGTACATTATTTCAATGGCTTTGCTGCCTTCAAGTGTGCCCTCTCTTCTGCTTCTCTGATCTTGTTATGTATCCATGGGGCAATCACTGAAGCCCTTTGTCCAGTGCAGCACCGCAATGTCAAAAGTCTAAAGAATACCAGTTTCAGGGGAGTGTACACATGCTACGCTAGTTAGGTTGGTTTTTTTAATGATGCTTTTAGAGTTGGCAAGATTATTAAAAAAGACTGTAGTAAATTTTAGAGCAAAGTACATGTTTGGCTATTTGACATTTTCCCACATTAGACGATATTGGGAAATGCAGTACTTGGAAGGCTTACATGGGATCATGGAAGCACTAACAGTGACCCAAAGGGCTTGGCAGGCTTGGTCTCTACCAGTGATTCTTAACCAGTGGTGATTTTGCATCCTTCCCGAGGACATTTGACAGTTATTATTGACACTTTTGGACTTCCCTGGTGGCTCAGGTAGTAAAGAATCCGCCTGCAATGCAGGAGTCTCCAGTTCGATTCCTGGGTCAGGAAGATCCACTAGAGAAGGGATAGGCTACCCACTCCAGTGTTTTTGGGCTTCCCTGGTGGCTCAGCTAGTAAAAAATGAGACCCAGGTTCAATTCCTGGGTCGAGAAGATCTGCTAGAGAAGGGAATTGCTACCTACTCCGTATTCTGGCCTGGAGAACTCCATGGCCTATACAGTCCATGGACTGTGTATTCTATGGACTATACTGGCTTCCCTGGTGGCTCAGACAGTAAAGCATCTGCCTGCAATGCAGGAGACCTGGATTCAATTCCTGGGTCAGGAAGATTCCCTGGAGAAGGAAATGGCAATCCACTCAAGTACTCTTGCCTGGAAAATCCCATGGATGGAGGAGCCTAATAGGCTACAGTCCATGGGGTTGCAAAGAGTCAGACATGACTGAGTGACTTCACTTTCACTTTCATACTGTCCATGGGGTTGCAAAATGTTGGACATGACAGAGTGACTTTCACATCCCATAATATAACTACATATACATATGTAATATTGACACTTTGGGGCTTCCCTGGTGACACAGCTGATAAAGAATCCACCTGCAATGTGGGAGACCTGGGTTCGAACCCTGGGTTGAGAAGATCCCCTGGAGAAGGGAACATATTGGAACCCACTCCAGTATTCTGGCCTGGAGAATTCCATGGACTGTATAGTCCTTGAGGTCAAAAGAGTCGGACACAACTGAGCAACTTTCACTTTCACTTTCATTGACCCTTTTGGTCCTCACAGTTGGGAGCATGCTACTGGTTCAGGACAGCCCCCACCATAACATCAAGTTATCATCTGCCCCAAAGTGTCAATAGTCAGAAATAACTGAGAAATACTACTCTACACCAACATAGTTTTCCTCTTGCCATCCTCTCCCCACATCGTAACTCTTGGTTCTGGAATTGATAAGGCATTTATTGGATATTGGTGTCATCACTTTTGCTTCATTCCATTCGTCCAGATAGAGCTCAAATATTTGGATCTAAAAGATCTCTAATAGATGCCATGCCCTTACAAGGCTGCTTTTGTGAGTGGCTGGAAAGAGAAAAATAATATATTTCAAACCCATTCTCAACCTCATTTGAAATAATCTAAGTGAATAAGAGCACTGATATGTTTAAATCGAAATTGCACTATCTATTAGACCAATCCCATAGCTACATGAATGACTTGGCATTTTACTAGAAGGGCATTGCTTTCAGTGACCAAGTTGTAGATGTGAATGTACATGTAAGAAGATGGGACAGACAAAGCACAAACCCCAAATTGGCATAAGGGACTTTCACAACTAAGGACCAAGCCAATATATAGCAGAGAGTCGGGGAGAAAGATGTATTGCCAACATAGTATGAGCTATTTGAGTCACAAAGGCCTCCAAACACTGCCATGATAACAGGGCAAGAGAACAAATCACATCTGTGTTAAAACAATGGAAATCTGGAAAAGTAAGGAATCCCAGCCCCCAAGAGGGAGAAAAGAAATCTTGAAGTAATAAACAGCCCCTGACAGCCAAAGGACCAGGGTAAAACCCAATCCTGTCCCTACACCTTCCTTTAAGCCTAAATAGGAACTTGGTTGTGGATTTTTACTAAGCTGAACCTTACTAACCCTACTGAACACTGAATAGATAGCCTTTGTAGATTCTTTGATGAAAGTAGTGGCCACAAGCATAAGGGAAAATAGAAAGTGTTAGGAAAGAAACGGTTTGTGCTTTGGGAACCACATGGTACGTTTATTATACCTATGGACCTTGAACTCGGGAATCCATCATTCAATCAATGCTTCTGTCCCCAAAGCTTAGGCCTACCCCCAAACACTAATCCCAACTTCCATTTAGGTATAGGGACATTGATTTTCCCCAAGAGGTCAACATCTAGCAGATATTAGCTGGTGTCTGCCACTGAGACATTAAAAACTCTGGCTGATTAGACAGGTTGGACATACTTTGAACAGTTTTCCATGTTGACAGTGAGACACACCTGCCGCTTAGATATCAAAGCTGAAGTTATATAGTAAAAGCGCAAGATGGAGATGGTTATGTAGAGCAGGGATCTGTAAACTGGCCCACATTACCTTTGTCCTGTGGTTTGTTTTTCCACTTTTTAAAAGATTGTGAAGAAAATCAGAATACAGGACAGAGCTCAGATATGACCCCCAAAGTATATATTATTTACTCTCTGGCTCTCTACAGAAAAAGTCCACTAACCTCTGTCCTAGACAAAGTTCCCATCAGTGACTTATACCTGTGACATATGGAGCAGGTGAGCTATAGGCTTATAAGAGACATGTGTATTTTATGTGGATGTTCAGATTGGTTCTCTGAATAGATTCAAAATCTATGTTCTAATTCCTTAACAAACCTCTGACTTGGAGGCTGGGGAACAGGCATGTAGCTTTGAGACACAGCACCTGTTCAGGGGCTGAACTTTGTCTGCCTATCTCTGCTATAGAATAAGCCACATGGTTTCAGGCTTTTATTTTTCCATATGATCAGATCATACTATTAACAATACCGTGTGTGTGTGTGCGTGCATGCGCGCACATGCACATTACTTCACAAATTTTTCTTATTTTACGCAGGGGCTTCCTGGTCAGAAAGGCTCTAAAGGTGAACCTGTCCTTGCCCAAGGTAGTTTCAAAGGAATGAAGGTAAGAGCCTTTAAGGCAGACAGCTGAGTAGGCTATAAGCTGAGTTCCCCCAGGATGGAGCACCACATCCAATGAAAACATTTCTGGAACTAGCATCTGCATCTCTATTTAAGGAACAGACCAAGCTGGATTTAAAAAGGATCTGGAACTTTTTGCGGTGGAAACATTGACAGAAATGTTTGCAACCATATTGCCAAAGAGATTTGCTTTGTCAGAGCAAGACCAAAAATAGGGGACAAATCAGCAAACAGTGTGCATGGGTGTCATTTTCCTTGACAGGCCGAGATACTTCCTGAAGGCAGATGCCTTTGTTCTACTCCGGAATCCTTGATGTCTGCATACCTTGGTTTGAAACCACGTGTGTCTCTACCCATCTTAGCTTGGCCACCAGTCCAGGATCATAGCTCCGCCCTTTTCTCTATCTGCATACCAGCCCATCACCCTTGCTGGGCCCCTGGCTGTCGGCAAAAATTGTCCATTAACTCTGTAGCTGGTTGGAAACTTTCATCTCTTCCTAGAATTGACAAGAACCTTCTGTATTCGTGTGGCTCTATACTTGGTGTAGGCTGCCTAGTATCCTGTGAGCCTTCAGTAAATTCTGGTGTCAGAGGATCGATCCTAATCCCTTGCAGAGTGGGATAGGAGCCCATCATTTCCCTGGGAGCAGACAGGAACCTATTGTAAGTCCAACATGGGAGGGGAAGATGTACCCAAGCTCGCTTAGCTGGAGATGGTACCTTTCTGCCCTCTACCCATGCACAGAGCTGGAGCCAGTATCTCCAGCTCTTTAGAAGGCAGTGATGGGTGTACATAGCTGGGAAATGAAGAATGTAAAGGGTTTGGGGTTTTGATGATAGTGGGAATGGCATGTTAGACTTGGAAAGGACTTTACTTTTATTTTTTATAAAGAAAAACTTTCTTTTCAGCATAAGAAGCACACAGAAACACACACAGTACCCACCAACAGAAGTTTAAAAAGTGCATTATGCATCTTTGACTGCCAATTCACAGTTCAAAAGATACTGCCTTTTAAATATATAATATAAAAAAAAAACAAGAAGAAAAAATATAATAAAAATCACTGATTTAATAATGCAGCACACTGGAACCTACCTGCAGCTTCTGAAAACCAAAGGGCAGCCCATCTTGGGAAGCTCCTGATTGGGAGAGGGATGGCCTGTACCTGCATTTTGTTGCAAAGAGCTCAGGACACCAAAAGAGGAAAACAGGGTGGCCTAGGTGGTAATAAAAGCTCTACTGAACAGGAGAACAATTGTGTGATGGGGGAATAGGAGAGGGACTGGGCTGCTGTCCAGAGAGAACCTCATGATTCTCGAATTCATGTGGCTCATTTTACAGATAGAAAGACTGAGGTGGCCCGAGGCTCTGTGACTTACTCACAGGCATAAGCCAGCTTCCCAAAGAGCTAAAACCCAGGCAGTACTCTTCCCAGGTTGCAGAGAGCCGATTTTTTACTATAAGCTAAGTGGGGTAAGACTAGCAGGTATCCACATATGGCCATTGTTGTAGCAAACACTGATTAAGTGGTTTTGTCAAAAATCAAAGAGACCCTGGACCCAGTGGAACACAGTAATTTCCACAGGATGGTTATATTACAGATTCATATGGTGACTTAGATGCTGTAAAGTAATTAAAATGTAATCAGAGACTATATGCTCTGTTGATTCTCCCTTGAAATATCTGATTTGCATTGTATACATATGGGCAAAGATTCTCTGGGGATGAAGGTGCACAGCAAGGTAGCTTTGCTTTCTTCCAAAAAGAGCAGGAAAATCACCAGCCCACAGAAGCAGTCTCTAATTGATAAGTTCCTAGCAAAGTTGGAAATTAATTAATTCAAGTAAAGAATGAAATCCTGTTCAATCAAGGTTATAATATTTTTCTTCTAGAGTCTAGATTTTTCATAGAAAAAAAAAGAAATGGTTGATTATGTCTGATGCATGCATTATTTAAAACACAAGACCTTGACAGAGGAGGCTCAAGCTTCAGCCATGCATTTTTATGCCTGTGCATCTTAGGTCAGTTATGTGTAAAATACCACAAGTTTAATTTATTCATCTCTTCAATGTCCTGCCTTTGTCTGTTACTCAGGGGGAGCCTGGGCTGCCCGGACTGGATGGAATCACTGTAAGTTGTTACCTATGTGTTGAGCTCTCAGTGTTTGGTTAATAGTTACTGATAGCCCCTTTTTATTCCTCTCCATGGTGTTTGAAGGTCTTCATGAACCTTCAAGGAAAATCCAGAGGGTTGGAGTAAAACCAATCACTCTATTGACATTTTCAAAATAAGAATGTACTGAAGGGATGGACTATCCACCACCAGTGACACGGCAGCAGGCTTTCGGACCTCTCGGCCAGGGACCTACATCTCACCCAGGGATGATCAGGAAAGAATCTTGCCTTTCACTGCACAACCATTTGCTAAGTTTTCTGTGTGTTCAGAGGGCTACAGGTAAAACAAAAGAAGTGAAACACTTCTTTTAAAAGGTATTCCATAGAGAAATTCCTTTTGGTGATTCAATAATAGTGAGTCCATGAAAGGCCATGAGTTGTAGTAATAAGAGCTTTGTTTTAACTTGACTTTCCACATTGTCACCACTTGCCTTTGAAGTAGCTTAAAAAAGGCCCCTTCTCTCTTCCTCTTTTCCTGTATCAGGCTTCCTTCCTTTCTTCTTCCATTCCAGAACAGATATTGAGCTCCTACCATCAGCAAAGGGCCAGGAGTGATTTCTAAGACAATGCAGACACAGTCTCTGCACACACACACACACACACACACACACACACACACACACAGCCACCTCCCACCCCCAGGATGTGAAAAACTAGTAGAAGTGTGGAGTAAAAATTCCACAACAGCGTCAAAGAAAGGGATGCTATCCACCTAAGGCTACATCACTAAAAGATGGTAGCCTCTAAGAAATGTGAGTGATATTTAGGCTGGCTGGCAATGGGAGGACACTTCCTAAACAGAGAGAGTATGTGAGAAAAGGTGGGCAATAAGCAAGATCTGTGCAGGCATACCTGTAAACAGAGATGAATGAGGACCAAGAGCACAGAGGTCTCCTAAAGTGGAACAGCATTGGCTTAGATCGTGGGTTAACTACATTTGTGGAAGAACATCCAGTGTATTTGCTCCATAACTTCTCCTGGAGATGCATTTCCCTGCCCTCAAAGATACAGTGTTTGTCTGCATATCCAGACATGATAAATAAACCGCTTAGCTTTAGGGAGGGAGGCTTCATGGCTGGATAAGAGATTTGTGGTCAGTAAGGAGACCAAAGGTTATTAGTCATTGTCAGAGCAATGTTCTACTCTCATATATTCCTGGGGAACCTGTGAACCCTATTCTCTCTCCCTCCTAAGTCTTGATTTCACTTAATCTCTCCATCCTTCACCTAAGCACAATCACCTTGTCACTTATCATTAAACTTATCACTTATCATTAAAACTGGGGAGCATACCATCTTTCCCCATACCATCCTTCTCTTCAGATTTCATTCTCTCACTTTTAATATTGTCATCATACAGTTCAAAATATTTTCTAGTTTTCCTTCGATTTTTTTTTTTGACCCATGGGGATTCATGGTGGTTAATTTCCAAATATTTGGTGACTTTCCAGATATCTTTATGTAATTGGTTTCTAGTCTGATTTTATTGCAGTTAGAGGGTACCCTCTGGATAATTCCATGCTTTTAAATTTGTTGAGGTTTATTTTATGGCCCCACTTATGGAATTATCTTGGTGAATATTCCATATGTACTTGAAAAGAGTATGTATTGAGCTGGTTGAGAGTACAGTGATCTAAAAAATATGCATTAGGTCTAAGTAGTTAATAATGTGGTTTGGATCTTCTTTTTCCTCACTTTTTTGTTCAGTTGTTCTATTAATTACTGAAGGAGGGATGTTCATATCTCCATCTAGAATCGTGAACTTACCTATTTCTCCTTACAGTTCCATCAGTCTTTGCTTTGTGTATTTTGAAGCTCGGCTATTAGGTGTATGCACACCTAAGATTGTTACATCTTCTTGATGAATTGAACTATGTTACCAAGACTCTGATGCTGGGAGGGATTGGGGGCAGGAGGAGAAGGGGACGACAGAGGATGAGATGGCTGGATGGCATCACCGACTCGATGGATGTGAGTCTGAGTGAACTCCGGGAGTTGGTGATGGACAGGGAGGCCTGGCGTGCTGCTATTCTTGGGGTCGCAAAGAGTCAGACACGACTGAGTGACTGAACTGAACTGACTGTTACAAGGCGCCCCCTCTTAATCCCTAGTAATATTCTTTGTCTCGAAGTCTACTTTATTTTTGTTTAAGTTTTTGACTTTTTCATAACTTTAATATGAAAATTTTCAAATAGAGAGCAAAGTTGAACCAAGTTTTCAGTGAATAGCTGTACCATTAGTACTTTACCTGCTTTATCACACTTCCATCCATTAATCCATCTTAGTTTTGCTGCATTTCAAAGTTAACTTCAGACAATAGAACTCCTACCCCTAAATACTAAATACTACAGCATGGCTATCATTAACTAGGCTTCAAAATTTGTTTACAGTTTTTCCTTTCCTGTAAAATTTACATATAATGAAATACACAAATCTTAAATGTGCATTTGCTGCATTTTTACCAATAAACATTTCTGTGTAATTCAACCCCTCCTAAGGTGTAGACCATTCCCATCACCTCAGAAAGTTGTCACCTGGGAACTCGCCTGGTGGGCCAGTGATTAAGACTCCACCTTGCAATGCAGGGGGTGTGGGTTTAATCCCTCGTCGAGGACCTAAGATCCCACATACCCCATGGCCAAAAAACCAAAACATAAAACAGAAGCAATATTGGAACAAATTCAATAAAGACTTTAAAAATGGTCCATGTCAAAAAAATCTTGAAAAAAAAAGAGAAAGTTCTCTCCTGCTCCTTCCCAGTCAACTTTGACCCCATCAAAGGCAATCACTGTTCTGATTTTTTTCTATCATAGATAATGTTTTCCTATTCTAGAACTTCATACAAAGGGAATAATATATATGTAGCTTTTGGGGTCTGGCTTCTTTCACTTAGAACAGAACTTTTGAGATTCATTCTCTTTGTTTCATATATCAATAATTTGTTACTTTCTATTGTTGAGTACTTATTCCACTATATAGATGTATTGGGTTTTTTAATCAGTTATTCTATCACTGGACACCTGGGACATTTCCAATTTTTAAAAAATTTTATTGAAGTATAGTTGATTTATAATGTATTAATTTCTACTATATAGCAAAGTGACTCATATATATATATATATATACACACATTATTTTTCATATTTCTTTTCCATTATGGTTTGTCACAGGATGTTGAATATAGTTCCCAATGCTATACAGTAGGACCTTGTTTTTTACCCATCCTGTATATCACACTCTGCATCTCCTAATCCCAAACTCCCAGTCCATCCCTCCCCTACCCCCTCCTCCTTGGCAACCACAGGTTTGTTCTCTATATCTGTAAGTCTGTTTTTGTTTCATAGATGTGCTGATTTGTGTTGTGTTTTAGATTCCACATATAAGTGATATCATATAGTATCTGTCTTCCTCTGACTTACTTCACTTAGTATGATAATCTCTAGGTCCATCTATGTTGCTGCAAATGGCATTATTTCAATTTTATGGCTGAGTAATATTCCATGATATTAATATACCACAACTTCTTTATCCATTCATCTGACATTTCCACTTTTTAAGTATTCAGAATAAAGCTGCTATGAACATTCTTGTGTGATTCCTATGTGTATATTTTTCCTGAGAAACTGTCTTACTTCTTTGACTTTGGTAAAAACTTTCCTCTGTAGGGCCCACAAGGAACACCCGGATCTCCAGGAGCTGTAGGACCCAGAGGACCACCAGGATTGCAAGTAAGACTGGCTTAAATCTACCATGTGATCACAGAATTTGCATGAATGCTTTCCCCTGGATTAAAAGCCTATGTAAATGTAGGCCTTCCTAGCGGAGAAAGGCAGTTTCCATTCTTGGAGGTTTAAGTGAAGCATGTTCTTATAAGGAGCTGTTTGTAACCTTTATTTATCAGAATCTCTGACCATCTACTCTGGGCCTCCAAAGCCTCCTAGTCTAGCTCAACCTAAAGTATAGCCCAAGGATGGCTAATACCCAGCACATCTATTATGACCTTCCATTCCCCTCATCCATGATGCTATGCTAAGTCGCTTCAGCCATGTCCGACTCTGTGCGACCCCACAGATGGCAGCCCACCAGGCTCCGCCATCTCTGGGATCCTCCAGGCAAGAATACTGGAGTGGGTTGCCATTTTCTTCTCCAATGCATGAAAGTGAAAAGTGAAAGTGAAGTCTCTCAGTCGTGTCCGACTCCTAGCGACCCCATGGACTGCAGCCTACCAGGCTCCTCCGTCCATGAGATTTTCCAGGCAAGGGTGCTGGAGTGGGGTGCCATTGCCTTCTCCGTCATCCATGATAGACATTGCTAATTAATCATACCACCAGCATCATCACCCACCCTGAGAACTGCTGCTGCTAAGTCGCTTCAGTCATGTCCGACTCTGTGCGACCCCAGAGACGGCAGCCCACCAGGCTTCCCCGTCCCTGGGATTCTCCAGGCAAGAACACTGGAGTGGGTTGCCATTTCCTTCTCCAGTGCATGAAAGTGAAAAGTGAAAGTGAAGTCGCTCAGTCGTTCCCGACTCTTAGCGACCTCATGGACTGCAGCCTACCAGGCTCCTCTGTCCATGGATTTTCCAGGCAAGAGTACTGGAGTGGGGTGCCATTGCCTTCTCCGACCCTGAGCACAGAAGCAACTTAAAAATCTTTCTCAACACTTCACCTTGGAGAGCTCTTCCCACATACCTATTTGCCATCACTGGTTCTAGGAAGAACATAGCCAGTTACCTGTGTTGTACCCAGAAAGCCTCTCTCCAGTACGTGAAAACCCACCCCTGATTAGTTTGATTTACTTTCACCAAAAGTCATCATTTAAAACTGTCAGGCCTAGTGGGAAGAATGACACATGAAGTCACTACCTTAGCATGACTGTGGCTATCAGGTCAATTGGGGAAATTTCAAAAGAGATTAAAAAAAAAAAAAAGGAACTCTGGGGAGAAGGAGCTAGAATCTGCTACACCAAAACGGCCACACCATGCCGGTAGGGGACTTACCCTCAGTGACTCTCAACATGACTAGGTTCTTTGGGGCTGAAACTAACAAGACCTAACCCTTTCTTTTCTCTTTTAATCCAGGGTCCTCCTGGCCCCCCTGGTTTCCCTGGTCCTGATGTAAGTATACTGTCTTGGGGCATTTGACTTCCTACCACTAAGTACGCTAGTTTCCCCAGAGATATTTCTTGTCTGGTTAAACATGCTCTGGTTTAAAAAAAAAAAAAAAAAAAAAAAAAACTGCATTCCAATTTAAGTTCCTGGAACTTATTTAGTAATTGATTTTGTTTTTCTTCCCTACATCCCTGTGCCCCAGGGGAATATGGGGTTAGGTTTCCAAGGAGAGAAAGGAGTCAAGGTAAATAGATTTTGGAACATACACTGCTTTCCATGTGCTTCAAGAAATGTCTCTAGTTGCACATGTGTGCCTGCTTGTGTTGGGGGCTTTGGATCTTTGCCTTGGAAAGTGAGCATTTCCCATCCCTCATGAGTCCTCTGGTGGGTTTCCTTGAGGGTTGCATGTGCGCCCATAGGCTCGTGTGGTCTTTTTCCTTCCAAATATTGTAGTCTTCCTGCTTCCTACTGTCAAGCGTACATGTCTGATGAATGTACCCTCTTGAAGTTTATTTTATCTTCCTTCCACCTGGGTATGTCCCTACTGATTTGTATTATATTGTGCCATTTTCTCTTTCATTTTCTCTGCTTCTCTTCTCTCCATCCTTCCTCCTTCTCTTCCTTCTCTCTCTCCATTTCCCCCTTCTCTCCTTCTTAACCCTCTCTTATCATTCCCTTTTATTTTCCTTCCCTCATTCTCCTACTAATATTTCCCTCTATAGAAACTGTAAAGTCATTTAGGAGCCTCAAGGGAGACTGGAAGCTTGCCCTCCCCTTCCTTGGTGGCTGCCTCTTGTAGACTGCACTGTTTCAAGGAGCAAATCCAGTCTTCAGTGTTCCAACACAGATTTTACTGCCTCCGCTTGTGCTCTTGGCAAAGATTGGACCAATTAGATTCTGATCACTGTTGCCAAGAGGTTGCCATTCACCTTGCTCAAACCCTTTTTTGGCTTTCTTCTAAACACCCTTTCATGCATGACCATGGAAACCGTGAACCTGCTGTTTCCTTTCATCCATCTTGCTTCCTCCCTCTGCAGTGCTGGTACAGAATGCATTTGGTCAGGCTTATAATTCTTTTCACCTCTTGGAACTGATAGTTTTGGTTCCTCATTGCTGCAAGGGTGAGGGTGAAGAGGCTAAAGTCATGGACAGTTTATTTGTGAATTATATCTGGAGGACAAACCTATCCTCAGGAGAAATGGTCTGTGTGGTGTCTGCTTTGCTTAATGTTTCATTTGATCTTACAGGGAGATGTTGGCCTGCCTGGTCCTGCAGGACCCCCACCATCTACTGGAGAACTGGAGTTCATGGGATTTCCCAAAGGGAAGAAAGGATCCAAGGTAGTGAACATTTAAGAACAAGTTAATAAGTCTTTCCCTATTAATACTAGAGTTCAACTCTAATAACCAGACTATACTAAGATAGAAGGTTCTGGGTAATGGATTTTTGTTTGGAAGTGAAGATAAATCCTTCTTTGTTCTGTCCCTTGTGAAAGTTTGATAGAGTCTGTTTTCTGCTATATGGTTATGAGTGTGCCTGGGTTTCTGAATAATCATTCAGGTGCTATTGTCTGTGTTTCAGTTATTTAGATTCAGTTATCAAGATGCTGAATAACTTAAAACAAACATTAAATAGTTGAGTTTTTTCCTCCTAACTACCAACCCTCCATAATAGAACAATAGGGTATAATGGTTGCTCTTGAGTTATCCTCTTAAAGAAGCTAGTTGCCCTCAGAACTGGACCCTGCAAACAGGCTATACTGCTACCAAGTGGCAATAGATGCCCTACTTCACCTGATCTGAACTACCAAGGCTGAACCTGTTTAAGTGAGATATTTTATAATCTGTATTTTGATATGCGTGTAGACCTGGTTGTATTTGAATGGCTGTTCCCTGTTAATCTTGGAGAAGGCAATGGAAACCCACTCCAGCACTCTTGCCTGGAAAATCCCATGGATGGAGGAGCCTAGTAGGCCGCAGTCCATGAGGTCGCAAAGAGTCGGACATGACTGAGCGACTTCCCTTTCCCTTCCCTTTCCTGTTAATCTGTGCAGATATCTTTTAGTAACCTGCATTCCATTCCTTCCTGGGGATCCCTTTAGTTTTGTGATCGATCTTGTACCTGTGGTCAAGGGAGGTGCTTAGTCCCATTTCTTTGTGGAAGCAACAGCTCTAGGCATTCTCCAGGTTTACAGGAAGTAATCGTTGTTTTGGAAACAGTTTGGGAGCACATGAAAAATTCCCTGCCTTCCTAACTATTCCCAAACCTTAAGGACCCCCTTCAGGGTACTAATTGGTAAATTAGCATATGAAGGAAAGACAGATTAGAGTATTATGCAGCACTTTCCAAACTGTAATCATTACTCTTTTCCCAAAGCCATTGATGTCTTTGCAGCCAGTAATTTGCTAGAGGAAATTGTACTTAACAGCTTCTTCCACTGGAAAGAAAACAGCTGATCATCTTTTCTGCCTCCCAATTAACCTGGGCATTTGAGATTCTGTTTTGGATAGTTTGTTTTTTTTTCCCCTGTCATGGACTTTGGTCCTTTCCACACTACAAAAGGCTCCCTAAATTTAGACATCCTGGTGTAGTTACTAGTTGTGAAGCCTGGGCAATCTGCATCAGCATCTGGCATCCCAAACATGATACCCTATGGTTGCCCACTGCCCAGCCCAAGTAACTCAAGGGAGCCATCTCTTTTATGTTCACTGCTGCCTGCTGCTACTCACTGAGCTTTGGTTGATTTTCCAGGGTGAACCAGGGCCTCAGGGCTTCCCAGGAGTAAGTGGTCCACCTGGTCTGCCGGTAAGTCTCCCTATTTGGTCAACATGTATTTGAGGATCTGATTGGACAACAGCTATACTAATAAAAAGCAAACAGAAATACTTTCCTCCTATGGTTATTGTAGAGAATTTAACCATCTTCATTGTTAGAAGGTGTTTAAGGACATGTTCTTGTTTTTCAAACCCATGGGGGCATTAGGTTCTTCATGTGACTTATATAGCTTAGAGGATATTATCTCAAGCTCTAGAGTTGAAACAGACCTATAGGCTTGACTTCTAATATCACCAGTTTCTAGCTATGTGACCTTGGACAAGTTTCTTAACTTTTCTAAGCCTCAGTTTCCTAACCTACTAAAAAAGGGGGGACAATAATGGGGTGGTTATGAAGATTAAATGAGATAATATGCATGAAAAGGACTTAATAAATGCCTGGCACTTATCAATTGTTCAGTAAATGGTAATGTTAGTGATCCTATTTTCACTTTCCTAAATGCCCTTGTATCTTAGATTTTTTTACCCAACAAATACTTTTTCAGGGCCCCTATATGCCAGGCCTTCTGCTGGACTCTGAAGCTGCAACAGTAAATAACAATCAGATAGGTACCAGTCCCTGACCTTGAGGAAAGTACATTCAAAGGGCAGAGGGGTAAGGGAGAGGAGAGAATTAACAAGTAAACAAATGAATGGAGAACAAGTTCCTATCATGGTAAGTGATACATAGATGATAAAAAGGGGTCAAAGTGATGGAGTGTGGATGGGGAATGGAATTGGTAACTTTGGACAGAGTGGTCAAGGAGGGCCTGTCTGAGGACGTGCTTGTTATAAGGGAGCAAGTCACGTGAAAGTTTGGGAAGAGTGTTTCTGGCCAAGAGAACCACAGTGTCAAGACCCTGAGAGGAACAGCAAGAAGTAGGTGGGTGGAGAAGAGTGAGCAAGGCTAATAACCAGAAAAAGAGGCAGGAGCCAGATCATGGAGACTTTTGTAGGTCAAATGTGGCTTTTATGTTAAATGTAACGGGAAGCCATTGAAGGCTCTGACTTGTATTTTTAAGAAGATCTCTCTTTGTGGTGGTAGGAGGTGGGGGGGTAATGGAAAATAGGGGCAAGGAGTGGGGGTCAGCAAACAGAGGCTACTGAGACAGTACAGGTGAGAAATGGTGTGTCTTGGACTAGGGTGATAAAAATGGAAATGGAGAGAAGTACATGATTTCAAAACGTAAAAAGTTGAAATGTCTTGTTCTGGAACATTTCAAACATATACAAAATGAAGAGAATGGCATAATGATCCCCCTGTGTCCCCATCACCTGGCTTCAATAATTAGCAACTCATGGCCAATCTGAAGCCAGTAACAAACACAGTACTTCACTGCAAACACCTCAATATTTCTAAGAGATAAGGACTTTTTAAAGATATCATGATGATTTCATCATCACTAATTAATTATCAGTAATGATTTAACATTCATTATCAGAATTCATATTCATGATTGTCTCATAAATATATTTTTTAATAATTACCTTGTTCGGAATCAGAATCGAAACAAGGCCAACACACTACATTTGCTTGATATATCTATGAAACCACAAGATGAGTTCTGAAGGAGCTGATGAAATTTCCATGGATTGGGTGTCAGGGTTGGGAGGGAAATGGATAAATCAAAGATGACTAGGCCTGTCTCGGCTGGCTGGAAAAGTGAGAACAGAGGACTCCAGTGCTTCCCTGAAGTTCTTTGAAACACTTTGGGGCTCTCCTGATGGCCAGAAAACCCAGCCAGTACAGCCAGTGGCACAGGTGGCTTTCACGATGATGGCTACTACTCCATAGAGACACGGCAGCACAGAGAGCCATCTGTTTGATGGCTTTGATTTTAATCAACAGAATCTAATGATTCAGAAAGGGAAAGAATCCCGATGTTGGAGACAGGATATCTAGACCTCAGCCCCAACCCCAGGTCTGGGACTTTAAGTCTCTGAACCTTTCTGTATATATGTCACATGGCAATGGTCATGTCTCCTGTTTTGAGATCAACTCATGATGTACGTCAGGTTTCGTTGCAAAGTATAAAGCTGTGCTGTCCAATATAATAACCACCAGCCACAAACACCTACCAGTCCCTTGAAACGTGGCTAGTCTGAAACGAGTTGTGCTGTAAGTATAAAACACACAACAGATTTCCAAACCCAGGTGTGAAGACAATAATAGAGAGTATCTCATTTTTTAAACATTTTTTACTTCAGTGTTGAAACAATATTTATGATGTGCTGTGCTATGCTGTGCTAAGTCTCTTCAGTCCTGTCCGACTCTTTGCGACCCTGTGGACCGTAGCCCACGTGGCTCCTCTGTCTGTGGAATTCTCCAGGCAAGAATACTGGAGTGGCTTGCTGTGCCCTCCTCCAGGGGATATTCTCAACCCAGGGATGGAACCTGCATCTCTTACATCTCCTGCATTGGCAGGTAGTTTCTTTACCGCTAGCGCCACCTGGGAAGCCCAATATTTATGACATATTTGATTAAATAAAACATTGTTAAATCAATGTCACCTATTTGTTTTACTTTTAAATGAAACTACTAAATAATTGAAAATAACACAGTAGCTCACATTATCTTTTCATTGGACCACACAGATATAGAGTACTTTGCAAGTGGGTTGGGGGATCAAGTCTGTACCTTTCTTTGTGAGCATTTCACGTAGATTCTAGTCACACATCATGTCTGTGATGTAAGCAAGATGGGCTGAGTTTATATCCCTGTACTGATGAGGAAACCATGGCCTGAAGAGGTAGAGAGTCTTGTCCAGAGTTATACAGCAAGTTATTAGCAGAACTGAGACTGAAATTCAGTTCTCTTGAATACTAGCCAGTTCCAGGCTTTTTCCGCATACCACACTGCCCCCTACAGTTCAGTTGGTTCTTGTCATGGTGGTGGTGGATTGTGTGATCTCTGCTGCTCTGCCGCTCACTAGCTCCCTCCTTCCCATCCCTTTCCCTGTTCTACCTCAGAGGAATTCCCTTCTTCAATTTCACTCCATTCCCTTTTGCCCTGTAAAAGACAGACAGACTGACAGCAATGAACAGTGATAAACTGCAATGCCTTTTCAAGCTCAGCATTTCCAGTGTTTCACAGTGTGACCTGACAAATAGAAACCCCAGCTGACTGTAAAGACATCCAAGCTGGAAAAATACCTTTCTTTATATGGTACAGTGTATTTTCAGAGAGTGGGAATCAAGAAACCAAGTTCTCAGCCCACTTTGGCATGGATTCCATGTGCAACCCTGGCCAAATCCTGTAACTCCTTTGCTCCTAATATCTCTATCTGCTTAGTAGGGACATTCATAGGTACCTTCTTGCCTTCTGTCGGAAAAGTTATAAGAAGAAAGGTGATAACGTGTTTCAGATACTCTGAACTTTTCGAAAGGATCACACTTCTCAAAGCCAGAACCCTCCCATCAGCTTTCAATTATCCACACTCCCTGAGAAACAAGACAGCACTGAGGGTAGAAATCTCTAGAGAATCCAAAATGTTCCCTCCAACCATTTGTTTTCTTTCCATTCTAGCCCAGATCTTTGCAGGAGCTGACAAGTGGCCAACCTGACTGGTCTAGACCTCCTCTTCTTTCCCCTGCCCCTTCTGCAGTGACCCAGCATCTCTGCTTTTGTGGCTCAGCCCCAGCTTCACACATTTCACCACACTGTCCCAGCAACACACTCACACGTAGGCCACAGGTGCTCCTGTGGAGACTCTCAGTCATTTACCTCTGTGCCCTCCAAGGTGCCAGCAAACACAGGGTAAGGCAACATGGCAGATGGGGGAGAGAGAGAAGAAAACAAAATGGTGAATCCTGAGGTGATTATTGGGTGGAGCTGAGGCAACTATTGGGCAGGTGGGAGTTCTCCTTCAGCGGAGCCCCAGGCTTTCCAGGCATCTCAGGTAGGTCTTTCGGAGGCGTAGCCCCAACTTGACAGACTTAAGCTAGGCCCCAGGCTCTGGTGCCCTGAGGGGGCAGTAGCAGCAGTGTGACAGGATCAACTGAGGAAGACTGACTTGTCTAACCTCTCAAGTTTCACATCTCAAGTCCCCCTGCAGTGCCAAGCTGAACTGATTCCTGCGGTTTAGCCTCCCAAAAATGACCCCCAAATATGATCACTCCCTGCCCGTCCCCTGTGGCCTTAGCCCCTCTTTTCAGACTTCAGCCTCCCTCCTGCCTTCCTGCCCTGGTTGTGCAGATGGGCCTCACCCTTCTCCATGGCCCTTATGGGGGCTGGGAGAGGAACCTGGGCAGAGGGTGACCACCCTGGCAGCCTGCCTTTTGGGCCAGCAGGTCTCTGAGGACCGAGGGCCGGAGTGTCTTTCACTCCACAGTGGGGCCTGACAGCCCCTAGTTGCAGCCTAGTGTTTGCAGCTCACCTTTTTCTCACACCACCGCCCCTCATCCTGCCGACCCCCCTCAACTCCTGGCCATGTGATTGAAGTTGAGTTTTTACAGAGCCACTAATATCCTTGAACCAAAAATACCAGGAGACCAAGACCCCTAGAGAGCAGACCTGTAAACAGCTAAGCTAGTTCTCTAATGAGGCGTTCTTGGCCATGGCTGAGAAGGGGCGTGAGAGCAGTGGGTGCAGTTCAGGTCATGATGAGCACTGACTGGGACAGGGCCGGGGCCCGGGACATTTTGCTAGAACAGCTTGTTCAGCAGGCCTTGTATGGGGCCTCCATGTGCTGGGAGACAAGCTGAGTCTACAGCCCAATATCTTGCCAAGCCATCTATGTTTTATTGGCTTTAACCCACACACACAAATTGCTTTATAATTTTTTTTCCTTTTTAAACATTTTGTGTATTTATTTTTGTTCACATTGTAGCTCAAGCTCTCAGACCCTCTCTCTGAGAAAGCAAGAGTCCAGAGGCTCCTTCTGCTTTCTGAAGAAGGACAAGGCCCCTTTGTCTTTACAACTGTGGACAAGATAGGTAGGGGCTGTGAGATGGTTCCTGGACATTCTTCCCCTCACCCTTTTGAACACTTTTGTTCCCTGGGTCACTGTTCGATTTAATTCAACAAATATGTATTAGACCACCTTGTGTGTGTTCATCCTACAGTAACATGCCTTGGAGGAGACAGAAGTGAATGTGATATAGACCTTTTGCTCATAGACTTTCATCTAGAACCCATTTTAGTGCTTGAAGAGTTTGGGGGCAGTTTGGGCTGCCATGGGCTTCCCTGGTGGTGCAGAGGGTAAGGCATCGGCCTACAATGTGGGACACCTGGGTTCTATCCCCAGGTCAGGAAGATGCCCTGGAGAAGGAAATGGCAACCCACTCCAGTACTCTTGCCTGGAAAATTCCAGGCTGCCGTAGCTTCCTTCCATAGGCCAGGGAGGGCTCCATGAAGTGTTTGACTTCAGATGCCAATAGACACATGCCACCAGGGGGCATCATGCCTTGGTGTCCAATTTGAGCTGCAGAACTAAGATTTCAAAGAAGTTTGCATTCAGTTTGACCCACAAACCATTCAAATAGAAATTCTATTCAGCGTGAGGGCTGAGCTCTTTGACTCCTAACTATAGATGTAGAAAAAAGAAAAGATAAGCTGGAACCAAAGCCTGCTTTGAATTGGATCCTTAACAGACATACACGCCTCACCTCAACAACCACAACGACAAGAAAAACAACTCACAAAAAAAAAAAAAAAAAAAAAAAAACTTGGGCCTAGAAAGCTAAGGGAGCCAAGCAACTGTACCCATGGGAATGCTGTAAGTATGAAAGAGAAAGGAAAAAACTATTCTACAAATGGGTTTGGAGCAGTGCTTTGTACAACCAGCTGAGCCAGATCACATCAAGAGGACAACAGGGCGTGTGCCATAACATTTAGTGTCTTTCACAAGCTTCCTTGTGAGATTTCACTGCCTTCTTTACTCTCTTAATAGGCCTAAATGTTATTTTCCAAAATCTATGCTCCAGAAAGTCCAACTTTAAACACTGACAACAAAGTAACTCAATTATGTTTGTCGTGAAATACTTTATCCACTTTAGCAATGAATTCTTCGAATATGCTTCCCCTGGACCCAGAGGGGAGGAAGTGCTCTCATTCACTCTGCTTTTGGGATTTCTGCTTGTCCCTAGAAGATCCTCAAGTCATGTCCATGCCTGCACGCCCTCACCTCCTGTGAGCAGGGCAGGAGAGGTTGGTGACCATCTTGCAGTCCCTCTGGAAATGTTCCTAAGGCCTGCAAGGTTCTAGACCATGCCTAGATAGAAATGAGCTTCCCAGGTGCCTCAGTGGTAAGGAATCCACCTGTCAATGCAGGAGACCTGGGTTCAATCCCTGGGTCAGGAAGATCCCCTGGAGGAGAAAATGACAACCCACTCCAGTATTCTAGGCCTGGAGAATTCCATGGACAGAGAAGCCTGGCGAGCTACAGTCCGTGGGGTCACAAAGAGACGGACATGACTGAGTAACTAACACTTTCACTTTGGATGGAGCCAGGAGACTTATGAGGAAATCAATGTTATAACTTGTGGTTTCTATTTTCCTTTAGGGATTTGGAATTGCTGGAGAAAAAGGAGAAAAGGGAATTCCTGGTTTGCCAGGACCAAGGGTATGAATATGGAATATTGCTTGCCTGGATCTGTGAAGTCAGCTGGTCCATTTTCTTTCTTGTTTGCATCTTTCTATTATACAACCTGATGGACTCCTAAGCTTCTCTTATTTCTCTTTCTAAACCCTCAGGCAGGTCCCTAAGTCCTCTTCCTCTTCTCTGCCACACTCCCTTGACTTAGTGGTTCCCTTGAATAAGGAATGATGTACCTGCTACACCAAGGGCTCCTCAGCACATTTACTCTCTTTTTGTCCTCACATATAATTATCTTTTGGGCTAAAGAATGATATGAATGTTTTCTTACTTTCATTCCATCCTATCCTGGGAGGGGGAAATTTGCAGGAAGGCAAGAGAGAGGCCCAAGTGCAATTTTTATAGAACAGAAACCAGCCTGGGAAGTTCTAGAACATAGTGAATTTGAAGTCAATAGTTTCCAATAATAATCTCACTTTAAGTGGAGAACTAACTGTTAGCCTCTCTGATTTCTAGCCTCAGGCACTTGGGTCTTAGCTTGTAAACAACTGGCCAACCTTCACCTTAAAGAAACAACATTTCAGAGAATTAATTCATTGTGTTTTTAGTTTGGTCATGAAGCTTGTTAAGAGTCTTGAGTATTCAGCAATGTTCATCCATTAGGCTGCCATTTCTTTCTCCACTCTCCTCTACTCCCTTGTCTTGAAAACATATAATCGCCAACAAAGAATACATTTGGGGTGAGAGACAAGAGGCCCTCCCACAATCTATTTAAAAATCTCATGACTTGGAACTAATGCAGACTAAGTATAATACCACCCAGCCCTTCTACCAAATTCCACCTACTACTTAAAATGTTTCCATTTATTTAGCTCTTTAAAAATTCCCTGTGCCTCTATTCAGCCTGATGGATTAGTGCATAGAAAGAAGTCATTAAGCCAAGTCTAGGAACATTCTCTTACCTGATTTTTAGGGGCTGCTAAATCCTGAACTCAGTTGGAGAGCTTTGTTATGTAAGTCTAGTGGCTTTGTCTACTGTGGGCTATTAATCTTTCTAAGGTACCTCTATTCTCTTTACAGGGTCCCATGGGTTTAGAAGGAGTCCAAGGCCCTCCGGGGAGTCAGGTATTTTGGCTAATATCATTAAAGTCTCAGTGTATAAAATCCCGACCAAAAGGCCCTCCTACTTTATTTAACATGACCACCCATCCAAAGGGAAACACAGCTTATAATGCAAATTGTCTACCTCTATTTGGTTGATAGAATCTCAGCCACTCACTTCTTTTGTTTTTACCCAAGAAGATGAGTGTGAAGTAAATTCGGTACCATAATGCAGTCATACTTCTTTAACATGATATCAGGGCCTAGCCACGCCAGCCTGCTTATATTCATCTCTAGCCTTGTGGTCTTTGTACCCTCTAACATGCAGGTTGGCTACCTAGCACTGTATTGCTTCCTGGAATATTTTATTGCTTCCAGAGTCAGGTACAATCTATGCATGTTCTGGAATGCAAGCCAAAATCCCTGTGCCATTTGTCCTGGCCTAATCCAAAAACCAACCTCTCTTATGTACTTAGACACTCAATTTAGTTGTAACTATGTTTCTTTCACAGGGCAGGAAGGGGTCTTCAGGTTTCCCCGGGCTTAATGGATTCCCAGGAATTAAGGTAATGCTGGTGGGAAGTGAAAATCCAGGATTGGGAAGATGGAAGGGTAAGGAATTAGTATAAATGCTATTTTGTCTATTTGGGCTGCTGTAACAAAATATCACAGACTGGGTGGCTTATAAACAAGAGGAATTTATTCTTCATAGCTCTGGAGGCTGGAAATCTGACATCAGAGTGCCAGTATGGTTGAGTTCTGGTGGGAGCTCTGCCCTCATGACCTAGTCACCTCCCAAAGGCCTCACCACCTAATATTATCACCTTGGGCATTCGGTTTTCAACATGAATTTTCAGGAGACACAAACATTTAGATCATAGCAAATGCGTACATAATGAGATGGAGTATTTTTTAGTATTTTGATATTTTAGATGTCACCCTTTTTACCCCAAATGCATGCAAGCTACTTTGAACACACAAAGCTGATGACCATTCCTTAGAGACGACTTGATCGGTGATAGACTAAAAAGTGGTGGTCGGGGTGTGAGAGCATATCCATCCCTACAAGGAGAAATATTCTATTCTTGATATCATTTAGAATCAGCAACTTTGGGGTTTTGTTATCATTCTTAAATTCTTTCAGACAATGCACCCCCCTTATTGCCTGAACCTGGGGCAAGTGGCTCCTGCCACCCCACCCTGGATATGCCACTCTATCTGATTCTGGTACCTGAGTCCCTCTTTTGAGAAAAGTAGGACTCTTTTAACTTCCTCAGCTTGATGTCATCCAATAACAAGGGCAGTGACAGTAGCAGTTTCAAGCCTGCCGAACATGGGAAAGAAAGTTAAAACTCTATCCCCTCCTCAGCACCTCTTGAATATAGCCATATTGTCTCTTCCTGCAATATGTTTCCCAGGTCCAGAAGCAGACTGTCCTGGAGTCAGGTTGCAACATAAATCAGGACCCCTTGTCCTCGACAGATTTGCAGTTGAGTGTCAGGCCTCCAGCCTGCCTTGTGTCACCTTCATCTTAAATTTATTGGACTTTGAAATTAACCTATAGACAATTTGGCCCTCAAAATAAGGGCTTACAGAAAGAGGAATCTTTCATTGTCTTGGGGAATGGTTTTGAGGGAACATGACCTTAGGTGATGAGGTCACAGAAATATTTGTGTTTAATGTATTTAATCTTTGCAGGGTGAAAAAGGTGGCATTGGCCTGCCAGGCCCAGATATTTTCATCGATACAGATGGTGCTGTGATCTCAGGTGCAACTTTTCATTGAGTTGAGTGGGAAAAAACAGAAAGTTGAATTCTATATCCCCTGTAATTATTTAAAGGATACTGTGTCAGCCATTGGATTGCTGCTAAACCCAACGCCCACAAGGGCCATTCATGGATCCTGAATTTGGGGAATGAATTGAACTCCAGTGTTTTAGGCAAACAAGCCAATCCCCATTAATCCGTGTTTGTGTTAGGTCACCAATCTGGGATTTGCATTGGCCTGGGTCTCGATTAGCTAAAAATGGTTCTCCTAGTGATGCTTAGGAAAGGATTCATATCCTCTCAGCTAGGGTAACTTCAGCCTGATGCAATGGGACACACAGAGTCTCATGTATGTGATTCTGTGCATGCTTGAGCTTGACAATTTCACAGGAAGTGGGAAAGTATCTTTGGCTAGGGGAACAAGTGGTCAACAATGCTCAGTAGTATGACACTTTGGAAGTTTGTCTTTACCTCTCCTTGTTGGAGTCACTATATGCGTCCAGTTCTTCCTTTTGGCTTCTCCAGAGATCCAGATGCTCAACCAAAGGCTTCTGCTCTAGTACCTGTCCACCTGGATCTCCTAACTAATCCCTCTCCTCGCATCCTCTCAGGCCCATGCCCTGTCTGGTAAACTCATTAAAGCTGAGGTGTTGGTAGTTGACAGTGGCTTCCTGTGTTCCACGACCAAGAAACCTGTGCAAACTTGAAGGGTACACCTCAACACCTTAACCCAAATGGTAGACATCTGAGCCATGACAGAAGATTACTAGTGGTAGGAGAAACTTCCTAGTACTTATCAGATCTTACCATGGAAGGCAAGCTCTAACCAGTCCAGTTCTGAACACTAGGAGAGCCTTAGCTCAAATAGGCCCATCATCGCATGAGCACATTAGCATCTGGGAGACCTGTGAAGGGCAAGAAAGGCACTTCCAATGTGAGAACATCTCCTTGCAACTCTTTTGAGGCATTTTGTGACATTTGTGGGCCTCCTTTGGTTTGCTTACTGCTTTTTTTTTTCTTTGCAATGCCAGGTTATCCTGGAGACCCTGGTATGCCAGGCCTCCCAGGCCTTAAAGGAGATGAAGGCATACAGGGCCTACCTGGCCCTCCTGGCGCCCCTGGATTACCAGCTTTACCAGGTGAAACAAACCAACCCACCAACTGCACAGATTTGTCCTCTGTCCACTCTGGCATTCAGCATCCCCTGCTATACCTCTGGTCTGGGGACTTAGTTAACCAGTCAAAAGAAAGGTAGACCTAGTCAGTAAGCTCCCCACTGTGAGTGCAAGGCCAAATGTACATAAGAAAAGGGCCTGAGCAAGCAGCATTCCTTTGGCCTCAGTAATGTACCATAGATAGACAGGCCAGCAGTGAGGCCTAGACCATCAGTGAGGAGGCCTGGCTTAGACTGCCGAGGCCCTGTCACTCTTCTGTGGGTGTGCCATTGCAGCTGATGCTGGCCAGAGGGAGCTAACAAAAGCCTAGAGGAAATTTGTACCCAGACCTTCACTGTGTGCTTAACCCAGGCAGTAAATGGCCCCGGGATCCTGTGGATGACGCCCTTGAAACAGTCATTGGAGGCACACGCCCATATGTCACGCTATTAGCAGTGAAAAGAGAAAGGGCATACCAGAGTCTGGGAGGCACTGATGTCCCAAATACAAAGCCAGACATTACTTTTAAAAACAGCAGTTTCTAAATTCCTCAGAGATGGGACTCTGTAAGGATATCTGTGCTTTTAAAACAGCCCCCAAGGGACTTCTTGGCAGTCCAGTGGTTAAGACTCCATGCTTCCAATGCAGGGGGCACAGGTTCGATCCCTGCTTGGGTAACTAAAATGCCACATGGCACAGCCAAAAAATAAAAATTAAAAAAAAATAAAACAGCCCCTTGGAGGAGGTACAGCTGATCCCAGCACCAAGGTGAAAAAAATGTAGAAGTGGGTGGCTGGAGTCCCAGTTTTCTCTCTCATGTTTGCTACTGAGAAGTTCTAGGCCCTTGACCATGTTTCTGTACATCTTTGGGCCTCTGTTTCCCAGGAGGTTAAGCTAGATGATTCCTAGGGACCCTTTTAACTTAGCTGCAGGAGAGGGGCAAATGCTTTCCCAAACTCTTCCTTGGAGTTAGTGTCTAACATATGGCACCAATTGGACTCCCCTGAAGAGGAGGCTGATGTGATTAACGTTTTTGTATGGGCTTATCCTTCCAGGTGGCCCCGGTGCTCTGGGGCCCCAGGGAGCTCTAGGCCTGAAGGGGGAACGAGGAAACACCGGCCGGACCACAACGGGGGCAGCTGGTCTCCCTGGCAGGGATGGTTTGCCAGGCCTGCCAGGCCTACCAGGCCCACCTGGTAAGTTGTTTCTCCCTTTGGTCTTGAGATTCGCATGTGATCCAGACTGTAGAACAGTCCTGATTTTTGAAGGAGGGAGCATTTCACAGGTTAGGGACCATAGCAATCAGAGTGTTCATCAAGGAAGATGAGCAAGTGCCATCTCAGTGACCAGACACTCCCTAATGCCTTCCGACTTCTGTAGTCATTTCATTTCACCCCTCACTGTTCTCAGCCTCTAAGCCTGTGGACTGGTAGCTCTCAAAGGAGCAGAATTGGCTCTTTTAAGCTTTCTCTGGTCCTCAGGGCTGAAAGCTCGAGAAATTAGAAACCAACCCTGGATCTTCATGTCTCTGTGTGCTCAGTCGTGTCCAACTCTTGCAACCCCATGGACTGGGGCCCACCAGGCTCCTCTGTTCATGGGATTTCCCAGGCAAGAATACTGGAGTGGGTTGTCATTTCCTCCTCCAGGGGATCTTCATAGATGGCTGCTGAAAGCCTCCACAGGACTTATTCTTCTTAGATCATCTACCTGAGGATGAGACTCTAGATTCTAAGAAAAAAGGCTAGAAATACACCCTGCATGTTTCTTTGTAACCTACATCCCCTGACCGCTGCAGCTCGCCCCCATCTCCTCTTTTGTCCTAAGAGGACTTCCTGGGATAGACACAGGGGTGTCTGAGTTGCTGAAGCTGCCTTGCTTATCTCCATATCTCCACTATCTAGTCCAGTGCCTGAACATAGTGACTGTCCTGTAACTAGTAAAAGTAGAGCAAATTGAGCCAATAGAGTTGGGAAATTGCTACAGACTTTGGGTCCCTGTCTTGGGTTTTTTGGGGGGAGGGTATCTCTGTTTTGGTAATTGATGCTCCAGGATTCTTGGTGACTGAGCTGCTGTGCATGAGCCCAGGTTCTTGAGTTGCCAAGCTTTTATGTTCCTTCTTTTCCTGAAGGTACAGCATCTGAGACGGGAACCCTACAGAGCACAGAACCGGGATCGCCGGGACTCCGAGGGGAACGAGGTCCAAAAGGACACCCAGGCCTCAAAGGAATTAAAGGTGATCTTTGTCTGCTTAGGTTTCTTTGTTCCCCAAACTCCTTGGAGAAGGCCCCCTGGGAAGGAGCCAACCAACATCCTTGGGAACCCGAACAGGAGCAACCTTGGATCTTGATGTGATTATAAGATTGTCGAAAGTGCTATGTTTGGAGCTCGAAGACTGAGGCTGGCGATTCAGGTTGCACAGGACAAAGTGGCCCCCAGGCCATTCTTCCTGCCCCTCCAGCTGTAGAAGCTATTCTGCATATCCTGTAACCCCTCTCTGTTTGCAAGGCCAAGGCAGGAAGTCACTTATCATTACCCTCAGCCTGCAGGAAAGGTCAAGACCTGAACCTCTGAAAAAGCCAGCTGGCTCCAGGAAAACAACTCCAATCCCCACTGATGCCGGAGGACTGACTGATTGCCCCAGCCTTCAGCTGTCCTGCATACTCCATCTTCCTGCAGTCTTTTGGTCATTCCTCTGTTTCATACTCTAAGGGGCAGATGCTGAAGTGTAAATAAATCAATTTATAATAGTTACAGCCCAGGGCAAGGTGGAAGAAGAGGTGAAAGTGCCAACAGTTGCTGAAGAGAGGTTTGGAGATGACCTAGGGGATTCGGGTACCAAGATCTCTTCTCAAAGGAATTTATAGCTCTCCTCAGCCTCAGAGAGGTTTTCATTCACTCCCCTCCTGTCTCATTACCCTATCATAAAATGGCACTACCTAAGTATAGGAGCTCATTCAGACATTTTTGAAAGCTCCATCTCTACTTTTTAGACACAGGGAAGACTGCTGGGGGCAAAGGATATTAAATGGCAAGTCTTGACCTAGGGTGCCAATTTTGTTTTCCCTGACTCACTGCAGAGCTAGTGTGCTTCTTGATACCATTCTCATACTTAAAAACAGGGCCAACTGTTTTTAGGCATTAGAAGGCATTAGAAAATGCCTCTCCTTCTATATTCCCATGGTGCCAGAAGGTTTTCTTTCTCTAAGTCTGGAATGATGATAGTAATTCTCAACTGATTCACTAGACATGAGAATCACCATGGGGAGATGGCTACAAATTAGATTCTTGGATCTGGCCACCTGAGAGTCTGATTGATTAGTCCTGGGGTGAGGCCCAGCAAGCTGTCTTGTAAACAAGTGTCCCAGGTGACTCAAACTCAGGCAGGAGGTCCATGGATGACACTTGAGAAACGATTATTTGGAGAAGAGATTGTCCTTTCAGAGTTTCAGTGACTATCAAGTGATTATCAATTTTCTAAAAGTAGGAAGAGGCCCTTTGGGATCTTAGGGAAACTCAAAGTCACCTATGTCAGCCCCAAGTCTCTTTTCTTAGACCGTAAGCACAGATGGTCTAGGTGGCTGGGCCACAGTGCTAGTGACTCCAGGTTATCTCTTCAAAGATGCTTTGCTGAACTCTCTATCATTAATTTCTTTGGCATTGTCTCTGTGTACAAAAGACGTTTTGGTGAATAAAACCTTCACATAGCTTGGATTGCAGACTCTCAGCTGATTAGTATAGGTCAGTGGTTCTCAACTCTGATGGCACATTAGACTGGGCTCTACCCTAGATGAATGAAATCCAAATCACTAACACAGATGTACTTTGATCAAGAGTGAAGCTAGTTCATTCATGTCTGTTCTCTGCAGGCCTTCTGATTCCCTCCATGGAGTTGTTCAAGTCACAAATTACAACTGGCGACCTTCCTTCTTCTTGTAAACATGCCCCATTTAGTTTAATGTTGTCTTTTTTGATTTTTCCTCCAGGGGACCCAGGTTTTTGTGCTTGTGATGGTGGTGTCCCCAACATGGGGCCACCTGGGGAGCCAGGCCTGCCTGGGCCACCAGGACTTCTGGGCCTTCCAGGTCTTAAAGGAACCAAAGGTGATCCAGGCTCTGGGGGTGCACAGGGCCCATCAGGGGATCCAGTAAGTCTTACCAAACTTGGCCCTGAGGAATCAAATGGGAGCTTGTCAAATGTCCCTCACTCCTCAACAAGCACTTTCTTAAAACACATAAAAGAAAGATGGGGATAAAGTAAACCTTCAGGGTTTTGATCTGTAATGTGAAGAAATCTGCTTAGCTATCTTGAAAGTCCCTTTCTGCTTGAACCAACTTGTGTTCCCTCCCTTCCTTTCTCCCTTCCTTCCACAAAAGAACTTACAATTGACCCACACTGTGTCAGGCCTTGAAAATAAAATTTGAATTAAGGCAAAGTTCCCATCCTCAAAGATTTCAAAACTTAGAAAAGGTAAGAAAATAAATGGGTAATGATAATCCAAGGTGATGACATAATCCAGTGTCCATTTTTTTTTGTGCCAAAATGTACCCAAAGACTTGTTTTAGGTTGAATCTATGCAAGGTAATAAAATATTCCATGAAGTCTGTATCTCCTGATCATTCCCTTCTCTTTTTGTCAGGGTGTATTTGGGCCTCGAGGTCCAATAGGCCCTAAAGGAAAGAAAGGGGACCCAACTCTCAGCACAGGATCAGGGATGCCAGGAGAGCAAGGTGATCCTGGCCCCCAGGGAATCCCTGGTGAGACAGGAGCCCCAGGCAAGGATGGAATACCAGGTTTGCCAGGGCTGCCAGGCCTTCTGGTAAGTTGATTTTTCTTGGGTGACTAGTGCTATAAATCCTCACACTTGACTTGGCAGGGGAAGGAGGCTGATGGTAGCTTCCTACCTCTGTGAGTAACACTGTGCTTTTCCTTTCTGCAAAATGGGAATCTTTTTCTCAGAATGGGTCATTGGCTTACTTGATAAATGCTAGTAACAATTGACCATTATCACTTAAAATGCTTCAGTTTCTTATGACATTTCCCTTGCAGGCAATCCAGCTGCTTTCTGTGACCAATCCCTGCCCCCCATACAGGGTTGTTATCTCTGCTCCCCTCACCTGGAGCCTTTTGCATTATCAGATCACACAGGATTGACAAGCTTCATTCCCGTTACCTCAACTCAGAGGAACTGATTGAAAAACTAGAGTGATAAAGAATTTTAACTGAAAAAAAAAGCCTTGCTCCCACTGGTTATGTGTCTTTTTCCTATCGTCAGAGGGCTCTGCAGATGTGTCTTTAAGTAACGCTTTCATTCTTTCCTATGTGTTGTCTAGGGTGATGGTGCACAGGGCTTCCCCGGTGAGAAGGGGTTACCAGGACTTCCTGGTGAAAAAGGCCACACTGGCCCAACTGGCCCCCCAGGAATTGGGCTACCAGGGGCTCCTGGACCTCGTGGACTTCCTGGAGATAAAGGAGTAGATGGATTACCAGGGCAACCAGGCCCCCGTGGAGTTCCAGGTGAATAAGCGAATCTGATGGCTTTGGGCTTGGAAAACTGACTCCTTGAGTATAGATATGACCTAGATATATGAAATGTGTCATAAGAAGACTAATTGTAGTCACTGCTCTCAATCCTCTAGAGGGTTTTCATGTGGAAAAGGGGTCGTAATTGCACTGTGGTACAGGTACACAGAACAATAGAGATTTCAGCTCTACTTAGTGAAAAACTTCCTAATAGAACAGTCCAAAAGTGTAACAGAGTTGCTTTGGGAGGTTATGAGCCCATCATCTCTGGAACATTTTAGACAGAAGATGGATGACCATTTACTACAAGCGTCATGAAAGAAATAAGTGGAAATTGGACAATAAAGGTATCCTCTAAGTTGTATGGTAATATCAGCAGGGAAGAACCTTTCTTTAATTCATAAAATCTCAGATTGAGAAGAGACCCTAGATCTATCTAGTCTGATTTCCATTTCATACTTTAAATCCCTCCTCTTTACATCACTTCTTTTTCTACTTGAATTTCAGGAATTATAGAATGATAGCTCTGCTTATAGATTGTTAATGTGCTATGCTAATAATTTCCCTTCTTGCACACAGCTAGAGCAGCTCTTCATCCCAACTTCTGTGTTTCCACAACTTCTATGTTCCCATTAGTGGTACCCCACTTCTTATAGTCATCTGGAATTGCAAAACTTGAAATTTTTCTCATATCCTTCATTTGCAATACCTCTTATAATCTTCCCTTCCTCTTCTTAGTATTAAGTTCTCGTTGTCTCATGTCTAGCTTATCAAATACCTATATGCTTGTTGGGATGGATGGATGGATGAATGAATGACAACAATTTCCTAAGTAGTTTTACATCTCCTACCTCTGGACTTCCCCCACTCAAATCCACTAGGAACACTGCTGCCAATTTTATATCTGTAAAGTGCTGATTCCCTCATGTTACTCCCCTAGTCCAAAGCCACAAATGGTTTCTACTGAACAGAGAAACACTCTACTGAAACTCCTCAGACTAGAATTCAAAAGTCTCCAGACATGGACACAAGCAACTTCTCTAATCTGGCCTTATCTCATACTCTTCATAATTAAAACCAAACACTAAAACAACAGTTTCTCTCACTGTCCCCGCAAAAAGTATATTCATTTCCACCGCCAACATTTTGCCCATGTTGCCTTTTTTTTCTGGGATACTCTTCTTCTTTTGTCTATGTACTCACATCCCATCCAACTTTCAGTGTTCAATATAAGCCCTAATTCTTTCACTAAGCTTTCTCTTGACCCCTATGATATGTCATTGCTAGTTAGATTATCTATTTCCTTCCATTAATGTTTTTAACTGTTTCTAATTCATTATAAGCCTCTGGATACTAAGGAAGGAGAATAATCCTTTCTAGTGTTTCTCAATCTGCCTAGTATAGTGCAGTACTCCACAAGAGACTAATATACACACTCACAGAGAAAAGGGCCTTCCCCATAACCAAGAGGGTTTTTCTTAGATCTATGTCTCCTTTTTCCACCTCGTCACCATGAAGAATTACAAAAAAGAAGACAGATACCGGGTCTTGTAAAAATATATTTGTTTTAAAATGTACTTTTGTGAATTGATATAATAGTACAAGTTAAAAATTGATCATTCATGACTCTTAAAGCCAAGTCAGTATTTCAGTCCAAGTCAGTATTCCTATTAAGGTTGTGAAGATTTTTTTTTCAACCTTTTATTTTGTATTCAGGTATATCCGATTAGCAAACAATAGTTTCAGGTGAACAGTGAAGGGACTCAGCCATACATATACATATATATTCTCCCCTAAACTCCCCTCCCATCCAGGCTGCCACATGATATTGAGCAGAGATCCCTGTGCTATACAGTAGGTCCTTATTGGTTTTCCATTTTAAATATAACAGTGTGTACATGTCCATCCCAAACTCCCTATCCCTTCCCCTCATCTTTCCCTACAGCAAGATTGTGAGGAATTTTATCAAACAAAATATGCTTCCTTTTGGAAGTCTTGGTGTCAGCTACAATTTTGCTTCCACCTTTGTTCCCAGAGACATTATTCATGATCATTCCACTGCCCCTCTGCCAGTTGGATCTTCACTCTAGGTCAACCCGTTTGGCAGGCAACTAGGCTTTAAACTGACTTATATTAACATAGTACCATAAACTTAGATATACTCAAATTTGGATATTATCAATATTCAAACTGCTTGAAAACAGGCTGAGTCAACAGAAGGAACCCCACGGGACCATTTCTGTCCCAAACTTCACTGCCCCTGGGCCTGGAAAGTTCTCAAGAATCTAGTGATCCAAAAAAGCTATATAGCCTGGGAGATGCCTTATGCAGAAAATATTCTTGTTGCAGTACCAAGACTTTCCAAAAAGTGACTTCAATTAACAGCATTAGCCTTCTTTTTCTCTCTATGGCCACCAAATATAACTCCTTGAACCAAGCTTTCTTTCCATACAGATTTAAAAACACTTCACCTGTGGGCCCTAAACATTTACAATTGTGGGCATGACTGTTGCCATGAAAGATGAAGATGCCATTCCTAAACGTACTCACTCCAGCCAATTGTGGCTCAGGCTAGGACACATTGCCAGAAAAGGGAATGTAGTCATTGAAGCTTTTCAACCTAATAGTGTGAATTATTACAAACCCTAGGCAAAGAGACAACTAGCTGTTTCCAAAGAGGCTCTGATCCAGACGCTCATAGTAATCAATCACCCAGGTTATCACTGCAGTGGCTACTGTGTCCTTGATCCTGTGTGGATGCCAGTTTTCTCCACTCTATCCAGACAATTTGATCAGTGGGCTACAGACAAGACTTTCCTTGGGCCTCAAAGAACTTCCATCACGGTTTAATTTTCTTCTTTACTTGATTGGTCTAGGTGACTGCTGCTGCAAGGAGGAGGTTGGGAAAACAGACTTAGACACAGAGGGAGGTGAGACTTAGCTAGGTTTAGAGGTTCTCAGATGCCAATGGTGGCAACCCTCCCCCGCTTCCCTTTTGTTCACTTTATCTCAGATATTCACAATGGCCTGAGCACCACACTGGAGGCCTGAGTCAGGGAGGGGTGATCTTAAGGCTGGGGTACAAAGGCTCATGCTGACACTGCTTCAAAGGCTCCTTAGCACACCTCTTCTGGGAGGGAGGACAGAGGAAGTGGGCACGCAATCTCTGCAAGCAGCTGGGCACCTTTATCATGCATGTTGATGGCTTCGCTCATCTCTGCCTTGAGTATCTTCATTTACGAACTTAACTGAGGCCATGACTTGCCTTGGGAGTTACCTAAAAGGATCCACACATCTGATATTTATTCATTTGACCTGGAATCAACTGAAATGTTAGAATCTTGATAACCAGAACTGCTTTTTGATTCTGAAGATGAGTTTTGGCATTAATAGGCAAATTCTGAATAAGGATGTCATTTGTTGCACTTATGAAATAGAACATGGGTAGAGCTGGTTTCTGCTTTATTGGGGAGAAGGCTCTGAATTGATGTAAAGTAAGAGGCCAGATGTATGACTTGAAGTCCTTGCCTTCTCGCCATTTTGACCCTCTGCTTGCAATACACAAATGTGGTGTGTTGTACAGGGCTGGTCTGAGGCAAAAGGGAAGCATGCCCTTGACTCCTTCTGGTATCTACTCATCTTCCATTTTCTCATTATTTTTCCTTCCCTGGAACCTTTCCAGATGCCTGTCCTCAGCCCCATCCTCTAAAGGTTTTGTTTTCCTCTGGTGATCACAAGTGAAAATCATCTATAAAATTGATATGATAAATTGAGGATAGGTGGTTTCATGTTTGGACCCGGCCCAGAGATATTTATCTTTTGCCCAGTTTGTTTTTTTAAGCCATCAAGCAATGGAACTACAATGTTTGATACATTAAAGTCAATTAACTACTGAAATAGTTGGGGCAGGAAAGTTTTCTCCAGGGTCCCTCTCAGAATACCACATAGGGAGGCAGTTCTTCAGCCTAGTCCAAAGCTGAGGGCAGGACTGGCAGCCCTCTCCCCATGAAGCATCTCATCCATCATGAGATGCTTGCTCATAGAGAATCTTTCTGCAGTAGGGAAATAGCCCTCTGAAAGAGCTCCATCATTTCAGCACCTGGCAGGATGGAGATAGGTATAACCAGCTGTGGAGGAAGATCAGGCTTGTGGCTCTTTCCACCTGTGAAAATGTAACTATAGGAGCTTGAATTCTAGAAGGCAGAAAGCTGCTGCCAAGGCTACAAAATATGTCACTAACCTGAATGAGGTAGAATCTAGGGGATGGCCTCGAGGAAGCTCTTCTGAATACTCCTCCTTAAGTAAGATACTAAAAAACTAGTATTCATGGAGCACATACCAGGGTGCCCAGCACTGTGCTAAGTGCTATTAGCACTATTCCATATAATCCTCACAAGTACCATATGAGATAAGTAGCTCCAATTTTACACATGAGGCTCAGAGAGCTTGAGTATCTTGCTCATACTAGTTAGTAGCAGAAGTACAATACAAGCTCAGCTCTGTCTGGCTTCAGAGCCCAACTTCTTAACCAATACATTATACTGTTGAATTCCCAGTTTTGATTTACGACTTAGAACAGGTGGGCTAAAAATGCCATCAAGCTTTTGTATTGGAAAGTGAAAGCGAGACTTGGGGAGAAATGCCAGGCAGTTGAATAAGCTGTCTGAATCATAGGTTATATACATATCTTTAAGAGATGTAATTTGTGATTTAAGTACAGGAAAAAGCTATAGCAGTTTCTTAGAACTGTGGGCTCTGTGACTTAATGTAGATCTCTGGGGGTTGTTTTAAAGAGTAGGCAAGACTAATTTTAATTAGCAATTGTTTATAAATCGCCTCTGAAGGAGCCAACTAACAATTCATTCACTAGTATTTTATTAAACCTCCCCTCTGTGATCTTAGACTTTTTATTTACACTGTGAGTGAGTAAGGAAGAATTTGCTAGGGGAAGGGCTATGCACATCAATTTCAGTGTCTTGAATACTGAAATTGACGACCCCTTCTCCCAGTAGCAGAGTCGACAGTTTCAAAAAGTGAGCAAAAAGATCACCATCTGTCATGACCAAGAAAGTGGAGTTCAGTGTTTGCTTGGTGCAGACATATGGGTCCATCTGACCAAGGATAATGGATAGGTTTCAGTAGAACCTAAATGACGTGTGTCAAAAGAACCCAGTGGTTTGGGAAAAGCCTCATTCCAAGAAAAGAGCAGTCATGTGAACTTGAGGGGTCTTGTCTTCAAACCCTCCAATCTAGCCATGTGGACATAATAATAACTAACCCTAAGCATGCATTCTAGGGAGGGGCTCCACCTGAGGGCAGGGTGAATAGGCAACTGCTGTTTGCTGCTGTTCCCACACAACAGGAGGCTTTGTTAGAATGTGGTGTCCTGGCACTAGGACACTAGGGGCATTCTTCTCCATGAGAAATTGCACTAGGAGTAACTCCCAAGAGCTTCTGAAGCCAAGATTTTTCTGCATGGGCTCCCAGCTTCTGGGTGGAAAGAATAACTTAGCTGTTGCATTCGATGGAATGGAAGTAAAGGAGCATGCTAGGGGGAAGTCGTCCCTGACTCGATCGGTTCAGCTGTTTACATGTTACCATTTACAGGTATCACCTTGCCTTGTATTATTCCTGGACCATATGGTCCATCAGGACTCCCAGGAGCTCCCGGATTCCCAGGTATGGAATGAGGCCAGAAAAAGCCACTGAACACACATGTAAGGGCCATGTACCAAAGTAAGCCAAGGATAGCCCAGTAGCATTGGGGGATCCACGTTCCTCCTGAGAGGGCAGCCTTGAGAATTGAGGAAATAGAATGGCTGCTAGAGAGGGCTGTGTGGGGAGGGGAGAATAAAAGAGGCCCTCCAAGATATTAGGTTTTTTTCTTTTTTGACTGCACTGCATGGTTTGTGGGATCCTAGTTCTCCAACCAGGGAACGAACTTGCACTCTTGGCATAAAAGCACAGAGTCATAACCATTGGACTCCAGGGAATTCCTAAGACTAGGATTCTTGACTGGACATCACAAATCATAGCCACACCAACGTTCCTTTCCCCTTACCACTCACATTTGGGTTTTCAGGCCCTAAAGGGGCCCGTGGCCTCCCTGGGGCTCCAGGCCAACCTGGATTGCGTGGAAATAAAGGGGACCCCGGAAGTCCAGGATTGGTTCACCTGCCTGAATTGCCAGGTAAGAAAAGGAGCTTCTCCCCCTGCCCCCTGCCTCTCCTGTTGTGTGAGTATGTGTTTGGATTGTGGTAGCCATCCACCCACTGTAGGAAGTTAGGTTTGTGCTCTGGTGTAAGTGGGGTGGTTTTGATTTCATAGTCAGACAAGACAGAGCTTAGAGCTATAGAAAGACAGCGTCTCAGAGCAATAAGGGCCATTTGTGATGAGCTGAGCCAACCCCTTCAGGTTCAGAGGAGGAAACTGGCGCATATAGAAAGTGACTCGCCTGAGATCACAAAGTCACTAGTGACAGGGCTAGGACTCTGCCGGGTGGTCTGACTGCATGTTCTGGCAGTTCCCTGGATCAACTCCTGAAAGGTCAGAGAAAGAGATTCAGATAAGGGAGAGGGGAGTTGTCATATTTCAGACCCTTGGCTGACACCCTGTTGTTCCAACCTGAGCTTCATTGTGCTACACTGCACCAGCGGTTCTCAAACTGTGTTCCCTCAGCCAGCAGCAGCAGCATCACCTCGGAACTTCTTAGTAATACAGTTCCTTGGCCCCTTGGCAGAGTTACTGATCAGAAGTTTTGTGGCGGGGTTGGGGTATGGGCCCGGCAATCTGGGTTTTCCCAAGCACCCCTGCCCCAGGGGATTCTGATGCATGCTCAGTCTGAGGACCACCCCTGGTCAGCAGCAGGGGACTCATCTTAGGCCACATTTCCTTGGGTTTATTGGTGTCTCAGGTCCCTCCACCATCCAGAAAGAGGGAGGCATGAGGACGGGAGTTAGACAACTCCAGAAGAGACCCGGCCTTTGACAGGAGGTCCTGGCTCTAACCTGTGCTCTTCGGCCACTGTAGGAGCCCCAGGAGCGAGTTACTGAGCTCTGCCCAAGGCCCGGCCTCATTGAGCTAGAACCTCCTCTGGGTCACATGTTGCAGTCCCTGCCACTGGGCAAGTCTTCCCAGGACCAGAGACCTTTAAGGAAAGCCACACACATTACTAATGTGACAACTTTTGTAGTAGGAAAAAAATCTGTGTCAGAGTTCTCTAACCAAACCTATGACTTCTAAACCTCCATGGCCTTTTATTTTTGACTCTTCACATTTAGGGTTTCCTGGACCTCATGGAGAGAAGGGCTTGCCTGGGTTTCCTGGGCTCCCTGGAAAAGACGGCTTGCCTGGGAAAGTTGGCAGCCCCGGCTTACCAGGTCCCAAGGGAGCCCCTGGTGACATCCTTGGTGCTGAAAATGGTGCTCGGGGGGAGCAAGGTCTACAGGGACTGCCTGGGGACAGAGGATTTCCTGGAGACTCTGGCCTTCCAGGACTCAAGGGTGACTTTCTTTTCCCCACCTATTTGACAGTCTGCAGAAAGGCTTTCAGTACCTGGTGTACCTACATGAATAACTGCATGAATCTGGGATGATGGATGAACTAGGGGCTTGAAATGAAAAGTCATTGTGTTCTCTCCCTGCCTTTCTTAAATCACCTGAGTCCATTCTCCTGTCTCAGTAATTCCAGAAGTATCTAGAATCCATAGTCAGATTTCTTGCAAAGCCCATAATTAGCAGCAAGGCTGGAGCTGATGAGACAGTGGCACGTCAGAGGCATCCTGGGGCTGGGCTCCTCTGCTGGAAGGTGGTTTGATGAGCGGTCCCTGCTATCAATCCAGGCTGTGATCATCTGCCTCTTCCTTTTCTTAGGTTTGCTTGGGAAGTCGGGCTTGCTCGGCCCCAAAGGTGAGCGGGGCAGCCCTGGAATACCAGGCCGCGTGGGTCAGCCAGGCCCCCCAGGCCCTAGTGGTCTATTTGGCATCAAGGGCAAACCCGGGCTCCGCGGACCCCCAGGCTTTCCAGGCATTTCAGGTAGGTCCTTCAGAGGAGCAGCCACAACTTGACCAACAAGCTGGGCACTGGGGCCCTGGCACCCTGAGGGGCAGTAACAGCAGTGTGACAGGGTCAGAGCCGAGAAGGAGACTGAGTTGTCTAACCTGAGTTTCACATCTCAAGCCCCCTATGGTGCCAGGTTGAACCAGTTTGGCCTCCAAAAAGTGACCCTCAAATATGAGTACTTCTCGCCCCTCCCCCATGGCCTCCGCCCACCCACCCACAGACCCCGCCCCTGACCCTGGCAGCCTGCCTCTTGGGCCAGCAGGTCTCTGAGGACCCAGGGCCAAAGTGTTTTTCACTCCACAGTGGGGCGTGACATCTCCTGGTTCCAGCCTAGTGTTTGCAACTTGCCTTTTTCTCACACCACCCTTTTCACCCCTGACTCTTGGCCACGTGACTGAAGTTGAGTTTGTATACAACTATTAATATCTTTTTTAATCCTCTTTGTGGTTGTGTGTTTCTGGGGTCTTCACATAGGCTGTCCAGGTGAGAAAACAGCACACAAGCTCACAGACTAACACCCCCACCAGCTTGGCCTCTCGGGGAATTATCTTACTATACATTACAACCTGGTAAGGCCAGGGGTCCCTGAACTCATACTGTGGGGTTGGCCCCCATTGAATTTCCTTCCCTTGTTGTAGAATCCCCTTCACAGCCTCCCATTAGAATCCTGGGGCTCCCAGCTACATGATGCTTTTCAATCCATAGAAAGCCAAGCCAGCCATTCATTTAGGTCCTTGGGGGCCCAAATACCTCTCTCATCACTGATTTGATCCTTTGATTTTTTAATTTCCTTGCTTTGTACCTGAACATTCCACTTTGGCAGCAGCTCAAGAGGTTAATCCCATTGAGCAACTGAAAGCCTGGTGAAAGAAGTCTCAGAATACCTAGGAGACCAGATGGGCCTTGGGAATTTCTACAGTACTTGGCACTAGGGGGTCTTTCAACTCTAATGCCAAGGAACTGGCTGACTTAACTGCTTGCATGAGGGATTAAAAGGGCAGCCCTGATCCATGACTCCCTGGAGGCTGCAACAATTGTTGGGCTTTAACCTCTACTTCACCAGTTGGCTCAGGAAACAGCCATTGTGGACTGACTCATGCTGGAATTACCAGGAAACTAGAGTCCACTTGCCACCCTGGCTCCCTAGAGCTCCATTCAGAGGCTAAAGTATGAACCACATTCATAAAGGGAGAAGAGTTGTCATCAGAAGGGGTTTGCTCATCCGCCCTGCCAGCTATAGTGCCATGCTGGTAAAGGTAGCCACTGGTGGGGCATCCTGGGTGATAAGTGCTATGCGTCAGCCAACTGAAAACCACTCTTCCTGTTAGCCTGCATGGCCCATTGTTCAAAGGCTGTTTACACACCCCAACAAGTCAACCAACCAGAAGCCAGGGGAATGGGCAGTGGCCCAGATCTGGATAGTCTCACTTGACAGCCATCATGTATTCTCTCCTGTGCTGATTCAGGACATCCTGGAAAGAAAGGTCCAAGAGGCGAGATAGGTCTCCCTGCGTCAGCTGGAAAGAGAGGCCTGCCTGGGCTGAAAGGGCTTCCGGGACCGCCAGGGCCAATTGGCTTCCTGGGGAACTCAGGCTTGCCAGGGGCCACTGGGTTGCCAGGCCTGCCAGGTCTGAAGGGTAAGTAAAATGATCAGGAAGGCACCAGTGGGTACCCAACTTGCCTCCTCCCTCCTCTGCCTAGGAAAGGGGAGTGGGGAGGGAGGTGAGCAGGGCTTGCCTGGTGGCTCAGACAGTAAAGAATCTGCCCGCCAATGCAGGAGGGCCCGGTTTGATCCCTGGGTTGGGACGATCCCCTGGAGGAGGGCATGACAACCCACTCCAGTATTCTTCCTGGAGAATCCCAAGGACAGAGGAGCCTGGTGGGCTACAGTCCATGGAGTTGCAGAGTCAGACACTATGCAACTAACACTTTCACAATAGGGCAAGACAAATGCTAAAGGAGGACTCCCACCCACAGCAAGTCACTTTCCCTGCCTGCTGGGTGGAACACTGGGCTGAATAACTTGAGCAGGAAAGCCCAGAACAGGAACAGCCACACCAGGTTTACTCATTTGCATGAACCCTGCGTACAGCCTGGTGGCTCTCACTTCCTTTGAATATTCTACTAAACACCAGGAGTTGGGCTGGAAGGGAAGTAACTGGTCCAAGGTCACACAATTGGTTAGCAACAGCACCAGGCTAGAGCTCATCTCTCTACCTCCTGGGCCTAAGTTTATTTATTTATTTCCTCTGTGCTACACATGAGCTCTAACTTGACAAATTGTAAGAGAAGTGCCCAGCTCTTCTTTCCTTCCTGGTACTTAGTTCCATGTCCCTATTTAGGGAAGTAGCATAACATGTACTAAGAGCTTGGGGTTTAGAGTTAGAGAAACTTGGGCTTGAACCTCTCCTCTGCAACTTTCTAGGTATGTGACTTTGGGTGAGTTAATTAACCTCTCTGAGCATCCATTTCCTTGTATGTCAAACAGGGATAATGATAGAATTTCTTGTTTCTCAACAGGTGAGAAGGGGCCTGTTGGACTGACAGGTTTTCCAGGGATTCCAGGTCTCCCTGGTATTCCTGGAGCAAGTGGATTAAAGGGAATTCCTGGGTCGACAGGAAGAGTGGGGCCATCTGGATGGGCTGGTAGCCCTGGTGAAAAAGGTGAGCTGGGGAACCCAGTTCTGGAATTGCCACCCATGCTCCCCAAGGTACATTTTATTTATCCACTTTGTCATTCAGGTGGCTTGTACCAACTTCAGGATTTGAGGTTTCTCAATGAAATCCTTTTAAACCCAGAGAACTCAATCACTCTGCATTACCACAGCATGTTAGGGGCCTTGACACACATTCCCAGATGCTTAGTGGAGAAGGGTTTTGAGTAGGGTCTAAAATTGTAGGATCTTGGGCTTGTCCAAGAAGAGGGCATGCCTGTTAATGCAAAGTTGGGGAAACACAGGCAGGAAAGAAGCTGGAAGAACCCAGAAAGGGCCCTGGAGTGGTGCGGGAAGAGCTGACATGAAAGAGCTGATATGACATGCTTACCCTGTGTCTAAGCCCCCCTCACGCGGCCTCATTACCTCCATCCCTGCAGGAGACAGAGGTGACCCAGGCCCCTTTGGGATACCCAGTCATCGACCTCCAATGCTGAACCTCCTCTTCAAAGGAGACAAAGGTTCTCAGGGCTCACCTGGAGCCATTGGATTTCCGGGACCCAGAGGTACCGGGGCAGGGAATGGGAAGGAGAAATACCCAAGACAGTTTTCATGACCAAACTTGACTTCTTTACTGGAAAAAAGTCCCCACAGTAGAAGAACCCTCAGAGCAGCAGTGTGGGTGGCAGTGGTTGGTGGGGAGGAGCACGGAGGCCGCCTTTCCTGGGCCTGAGGAGTATCTGGACTGTGAGACTGCCGGTTTTCACTGCCCCTGTGGAACTCAGTTTTTGAACACAGGTGGCTGTGCCCCTGGATGGGCCAGGCAGATAGTGGGGGGTGGGCACTGAGTGGCTTTCCCACTGAGGAAGCTGGGGTGGCCCTGGCTGGTGCCCCATAAAGCCAAAGGCACCTCTTCCTCCTGCTGCTGCTGCTGCTGCTAAGTCACTTCAGTCGTGTCCGACTCTGTGCAACCCCATGGACTGCAGCCTACCAGGCTTCTCCATCCATGGGATTCTCCAGGCAAGAACACTGGAGTGGGTTGCCATTTCCTTCTCCAATGCATGAAAGTGGAAAGTGAAAGTGAAGTCACTTAGTCGTGTCTGACTCTTAGCGACCCCATGGACTGCAGCCCACCAGGCTCCTCCACCCATGGGATTTTCCGGGCAACAGTACTGGAGTGGGGTGCCATTGCCTTCTCCCGCACCTCCTCCTACCCCAAGCTAACTGTCCCCAAACTTTCCTTTTGCCTGCCTGTGACCCAGGGCACCTGCTGCTTGGGGAACAGATTTTCTCTTGCCCAGAGTGTTTCCCCAAGACTTTTGCTTCTTTCCCAGGTGACAAAGGAGAGGCTGGCCACCCCGGGCCACCAGGCTTGCCTGGAGCTCCTGGCTTCCCCAGCCTCATCAAGGGACTTAGTGGGAGACCAGGCCCCCCTGGCTCCACAGGACTACGGGGCTTACCTGGCCTGAAGGGGTACCCTGGAATTGCAGGTTTCCAAGGAATTCCAGGAGAAAGTGTAAGTGGGCCCAGATCTTTGTCTCCCCACCAGGGAACGGCCTTGATAGCAGGGGGATGGGCCCCTATTGCCCACCTTTCTGATCTCAGCCCACTTCCCATGCCCTCCCTGAGCTAACCCCAACAAGGTACCTCCTTGAGTTGGCCAGGTCTTCTCACTTGTTCCCGAACATCCCCTCTTCTGGGCCTTTGTTCACACTATCTCCCTCACATGGCAGAGCATCCTCCTTGCAATTGCTGACGACCTGCTGGTCCTTCAGGCCCCAGCCCAGGTACCCGCCCCTCCAGGAGTCCCTGAGTTCCCACCCTGCTGACACCCTACATCTCACACTGCTTCTACTGATCCTGGTTGGTTCTGCCTGGGTCTGATTTCCTCAATGAGATTGTTAGGACTTGAGAGCAAGCCTTGCTTGCTTTTTTGTCTGCATCCCACTGCCAGCATCCCATGTTGAATTTGGCACATCAGAAGAATTCAGTACAGACTATTTGATGTTTTGATTTCAGAAAGATCTTTGTTGCCTCTAGGCAACAACTGGCAAAGAATCAAAGTCCATATTTTTTTTTTTCTGGATTTTTAAAAAGCAGGGTGGTAGGGTAGTTAGCAATGAGACAGGCATAGGCTTGATTCTCCGCTCCATCACTCATTAGCTCTGTGATTTGGGGCATACCACTCCAGTTGCTGGAGCCTTGCTTTTCTCATCTGTTCAAAATGGGAATAGTATTCAAACCTTCTTCAGCCCATAGTGAAGGTTAAGGGAGCACATATGTATAAAGCAGGTAGCATTGTATAGTCTGTACATGACAGACTCTGAATAAATAGTAGCAATAATAGTACTGAAGGGACTAAATAAATTGGATCACAGGACACCTGTGTTCCCTGCAGGCACAGCCCTTGTCCTTTAAAAGTATCAGTCCAGCTGATGGAGAGAGAAAACACACACACATACACACACACCTGAAAAAAAGGCAAAAGAAACAATTCTCAACCTGCTACCTACATACTAGGTAGGATGCAATCAAAGTGGGAAGGCATTCTGGGAGGGGTCCCAGCATAAGCAGGGCTCTGAATGAGTAGATATGGCGATACACAGAAAACCCCAGGTGAATGGGGGGTGTCATGGTCATGGTCCAGGGAGCTAAGTGACCCAAATCAGACTGCCACCCAAGGTCCTGGGTAGCATGTGTCCTTACTGGGTACATCTCAAACCCAAACCATACCAGATGCCAGGGGAGGAAATGGGCCAATTGCAGCCAACATGCCTGCTTCTCAGACTCAATATGTTGGACATTAGCCAGTGAGGACAGTTTTTCTTGTGAAAATTATGGGATTAGACCAAATTCAGACTCCAGTACCTGCCTGCATACAGCCCGCTGCCTAGTGGCAGAAAGACTCCACATTCCTTGCAGAACCTGTGGCAGAGGCCTACCTCCACTTGGGGAGGCCACACTTGTTCTCGTCCATCATGGCTTTGGCATGGGTGGTGATAGCCAAATGTATGTAGAGTGAATCAAGTTCCTGGACTGACTGTTAGGTTCTGTATTTTCTAAGAGATTTGCTAGAACATCTACACCTTGATTTCCCATGATACCAATTGTGTTAGGCACTGGGAAGTTATGAATGACAAGACCAGGGTTAATCTGCAGATCAAACTCTTCTCCAATTTTTACCATAAATATGCATTTCTCCCCTTGCACATAAATTTCCCCTCTTCAGGATGCCCCCCTCCTCTCCACCCCTGCCACAGAGTATGCAATGGACAGGTCTCAAGCAGTGGCTCAGGGAATGGAGGGGGAAGAGATGATGGGAGGTCCTGAGTGCTAAGCAGAAATACTGATTTCTGTATTGCTTTGAAGGGTTCACAGGGTCTCAGTGGAGCTCCCGGGCTACCAGGAGCGTCTGGTCTCCCAGGTTTAAAAGGTAAAGTGCTTACTTCACTCTGTATAACTGGCTCTAGGTTCATCTACCTCACTACAACTAACTCAAATTCATTCCTTTTGATGGCTGAGTAATATTCCATTGTATATATGTACCACATCTTCTTTATCCATTTATCTGTCAGTGGATATCTACGTTGCTTCCACATCCTGACTATTGTAAATAGTGCTGCAATGAACATGGGGGTATATGTGTCTTTTTCAGTTATGGTTTTCTCAGGGTATATGCCCAATATATTAATGCATATATATGGAATCTAGGAAGATGGTATTGATTAACATATTTGCAGGGCGGGAATAGAGACACAGACGTACAGAATGGATTTATGGAGACAGCAGGGGAAGGAGAAGGTGGGACGAATTGAGAGAGTAGCAATGAAACATGTACATTCAGTTTAGTTCAGTTCAGTTCAGTCGCTCAGTCATGTCTGACTCTGCAACCCCATGAATGGCAGCATGCCAGGCCTCCCTGTCCATCACCAACTCCCGGAGTTTACCCATACTCATGTCCATCGAGTCAGTGAGGCCATCCAGCCATCTCATCCTCTGCAGTCATCAGGGTCTTTTCTAATGAGTCAACTCTTCACATGGGGTGGCCAAAGTATTGGAGTTTCAGCTTCAGCATCAGTCCCTCCAATGAACACCCAGGACTGATCTCCTTTAGGATGGACTGATCTCCTTGCAGTCCAAGGGACTCTCAAGAGTCTTCTCCAACACCACAGTTCAAAAGCATCAATTCTTTGGCACTCAGCTTTCTTCACAGTCCAACTCTCACATCCATACATGACCACTGGAAAAACCATAGCCTTGACTAGATGGACCTTTGTTGGCAAAGTAATGTCTCTGCTTTTGAATATGCTATCTAGGTTGGTTATAACTTTCCTTCCAAGGAGTAAGTGTCTTTTAATTTCATGGCTGCAATCACCATCTGCAGTGGTTTTGGAGCCCAAAGAAATAAAGTCTGACACTGTTTCCACTGTTTGCCCATCTATTTCCCATGAAGTGATGGGACCAGATGCCATGATCTTAGTTTTCTGAATGTTGAGTTTTAAGCCAACTTTTTCACTCTCCTCTTTCACTTTCATCAAGAGGCTTTTTAGTTCCTCTTCACTTTCTGCCATAAGGGTGGTATCATCTGCATCTCTGAGGTTATTGATATTTCTCTCCGCAATCTTGATTCCAGCTTGTGCTTCTTCCAGCCCAGCGTTTCTCATGATGTACTCTGCATATAAGTTAAATAAGCAGGGTGACAATATACAGCCTTGATGTACTCCTTCTCCTATTTGGAACCAATCTGTTGTTCCATGTCCAATTCTAACTGTTGCTTCCTGACCTGCATACAGGTTTCTCAAGAGGCAGGTCAGGTGGTCTGGTATTCCCATCTCTTTCAGAATTTTCCACAGTTTATTGTGATCCACACAGTCAAAGGCTTTGGCATAGTCAATAAAGCAGAAATAGATGTTTTTCTGGAACTCTCTTGCTTTTTCAATGATCCAGCGGGTGTTGGCAATTTGATCTCTGGTTCCTCTGCCTTTTCTAAAACCAGCTTGAACATCTGGAAGTTCATGATTCATGTATTGCTGAAGCCTGGCTTGTACATTACCATATGTAAAATAGCTAGCTAGTGGGAAGTTGCTGTATAACACAGGGAGCTCAACCTGGTGCTCTGTGACAACCTAGAGGGGTGGGATGAGGAGGTGGGTGGGAGGGAGATTCAAGAGGGAGGGGATATTTGTTATACTTATGATTGATTCACATTATTGTATGGCAGAAACCAACACAACATTGTAAAGCAATTTATCCTCCAAAAAAAATAATTAAAAAAATTCTTTCATTAAAGAAAGATAAGGAACATTTCCCCTTTTACTGTGTTTTTCCAGAGCAAGGTGGATTTCTAACAGGCCCAGGGTTCTCCTTGGGGGAGACTGTGTGTTTACAGGAAAATGAACCAATTTGCATTTCTGCTTTGGCCAAACCCCCTTTGCAATCTTTGTTAGTCAAAGGTAGGCGAATAGCAGTGGTTTGACCCACCTGCCTTCCAGACTCAGCAGCAGAGGACACCCTCAGCTCTAGACAGTCTCCTCTTCTGGTGATATTTTAGGGCTCTTCCCATCATCTTCTCTGCCCATACCAAGCCTAGTAATGTGTTTCCCAGTGGAGATATGCTGCATGTAGCAGCATTTCATACCAATAGCCTGGTAGCATCCCAGCCCTGCATTGCAGCATAAAAGCATAACATTTTACCCAATGGGTAATTGTGTCAAGGAGTTTCCCTGGCCATGATTTTTCCTTCAAAAGATCTTTTTGCTATACCCCAATACAAAAACTTTTTTTTTTAATCTATTTGCTGCAAATTGAGCTATACCTTCTCCTGATGACTTAAACAATATCTTGATATCCCCAGGAGATCAAGGCCAGACACTTGGAATTTCTGGTAGCCCGGGACCCAAGGGACAACCTGGGGAGTCTGGTTTCAAAGGTAAGGCTGCTGTACTTTTGTCTCCTACATTTCACAGACTCCTTAAAACTGAGCATTGGAAGGAATTTTGGAGGCCAAACCTAAGTTCTGCAACTTCTGTCCAGTGCAGAAAAATTCCAACCTGACATATATCCACTCAGAGGCAGTCAACATTTTCCCCAAGCAAACCAGCCTACTTTTTCTTCAAGACTCACAGACTTACAGGATAGTCTAAGACTTTTAAGATAATGGGGTCCACTCCCTTAATTTATAGTTTTGCAAACTACTTCTTAAACCTTTCCACCCATCACTCCTACTTCTGGGAACACTCAGAACAAGTTTACTTACTTTTTCAGTTGGGCATGTGTGCATGCTAAGTCGCTTTAGTCATGTCTGACTCTGTGCGACCCCATGGATTGTAGCCCACCAGGCTCCTCTGTCAATGGGATTCTCCAGGCAAGAATACTAGAGTAGGTTGCCATGCCCTTTCAGTTGGGTGGCACCTTTCAAGTATGAAGACAGCTGCCACAATACCTTTCAGAGTTTCTTCACTGGATCCAGCTGCCATGGCGGCTCAAAACGGCTTCACCTTCCTGCCCCTACCCCCACCTCCTGTGGAGGAACATTCTCCCTGAACTATACCTTGATCACTCAGCATTTTTCTTGATTTTGTAGGTGTGAAAGGAAAAGACGGACCAATTGGTGATGTGGGTTTCCCAGGAAACAAAGGCGAAGATGGGAAAGTTGGCATTTCTGGAGATGTTGGCCTTCCTGGCTCCCTAGGTACCATGACACATGACAACTTTATTCTGAAAAATTTCAGATCAGCCTCAAGACTTCTTCTGATTTCTGCCTTTTTTTAATTCTTAGGACTCCCCGGAGTTGCAGGCATGAGAGGAAATCCAGGGCTTCCAGGTTCTCCAGGCCACCCAGGGACAACTGGGCCCCTGGGTCCCCCTGGCCTAATAGGAACCAAAGGTATGTGTATTAGGGCGTGGCAGTGGGGAAAAGGGTCCTTTCCTCAAAAAAGGGTAGTAACTACTTTTCATTAGGAGACCCTAGCCGGGGTTAAGCCATATCCAGGGAAGTCACTGACTGAGCTGCATGAGAGGTAATGGGAAAGGAGGAAGAAAGGAGGATGGGCATGAGTGGAAAAAGGAGAACATGGGGTCCATGGAGAGCAGAGTTAGGAAGGAAGATCATCGCCCTGGCATAGGTAGCCTTTCCCTGACTGAGAGATTAGGCAGCAAGTCTCTGGGAGCTGGCAACTCAAGGTCTTGGCATTGCCACTCTGAGTTCTTCTTGAAGTTACATAATTATCTACCATCCTGGAGGAGGGCATGGCAACCCACTCCAGTATTCTCGCCTAGAGAATCCCATGGACAAAGGACCCTGGCGGGCTACAGTCCATAGGGTCGCAAAGAGTCGGACATGACTAAAGTGACTTAGCACAGGACAGCACTGCTCTTAAAGCTATGTGTACATGCATGTTCAGTCGCTCAGTCAAGTCTGACTCTTTGCAACCCCTTAGACTGTAGCCCACCAGGCTCCTCTGTCCATGGGATTCTCCAGGCAAGAATACTGGAGTGGGTTGCAGTGCCCTCCTTCAGAGGATCTTTCCAACCCAGGGATCAAATCCTTATCTCACGTCTCCTGAATCAGCAGGCAGGTTCTTTGCCATTAGCACCACCTGGGAGGCCCTCTTCAAGCTATAATGGTCTCTAATGAGAGGCAGAAGCACTTAGGGTGGAAGGTGGAGACTAAGGGTGGTCCAGTCTCCCTTAGGGCATTAATTAATGCTTCAAGAATGCCCAGGACCTTTGAAATGAGGACTTTGCAGTGCCCTTGGGGGCAGGACCTTTGGCTGACCCTTCATGATTCAGAGTTGCTGGAACCATTTCTGATCTTCTCTCCCCTCAGGTTTCCCTGGACTTCCAGGTTTACATGGACTGAATGGGCTTCCAGGAACCAAGGGGACTCATGGAACTCCAGGTAAGCAAGACCCTGGAAGGCAAGGAGGAGAACACCAACTCTTCCAGAAGCCTGATGGGGCTGATCTTGAGTTCTAGGCCACAATGTATCCCATATCCTTAGACTCCTAGATGTCCTTAGTATGAGTGAGTGAAAGTCGCTCAGTCGTGTCTGACTCTTTGTGACCCCATGGACTTATACAGTCCATGGAATTCTCCAGACCAGAATACTGAAGTGGGTAGCCTTTCCCTTCTCCAGAGGATCTTCCCAACCCAGGGATCGAACCCAGGTCTCCCACATTGCAGGTGGAGTCTTTACTAGCTGAGCCACAAGGGAAGCCCAAAACAGTGGTTAGAGGTGGCTAGATTAGAGTTTTATATAAATTTGGTTAACATTTATTGAGCATTATGCTAAATATTATACCTGAATTACCTTATTTACTGGAGTGGGTAGCCTTTCCCTTCTCCAGGGGATCTTCCCAACCCAAGGATTGAACCCAGGTCCTCCACATTGCAGGCAGATTCTTACCGGCTGAGCCACAAGGGAAGCCCAAGAATACTGGAGTGGGTAGCCTATCCCTTCTCCAGGAGTTGAACCAGGGTCTCCTGCATTGCAGGAGATTCTTTACCAACTAAGCTATCAGGGAAGCCCTCTAGATGTCCTTGCCAGCCCCCAGTTGGGGATGCCTTGATGTGTGTGTGTTGGGGGGAGGGGTAGAAAGTTGAATGGAGTTTGTCCTTCTACCTGCATCAGCTCTTCTCCCTATCATTTCAGCCCTGAGCCTCTGGTGTCTGTGAGGCAGACTCCCTGCAAGTGAGCTGGGCACAAGGGGCTCACCCCCACTGAGTTGTGTCCCCGCATCTCTCTGCATCTCCTCCTAGGACCTAGTATAACCGGTGTGCCTGGGCCAGCTGGCTTGCCTGGTCCCAAAGGGGAAAAAGGTTCTCCAGGAATTGGCATCGGAGCCCCAGGAAAGCCAGGTATAAGAGGACCCAAAGGTAGTCAAGGTAAGTAAGCCCAAGTCACACTTGGCTGGGCAGCCAGGGTTGGAGTTCCTTGGGGTCATGTGGCTCCCAGAGATGAGTTGTGCATGTCTTTACATCTCTGGGGATTTCAGAACCCAAATACTGACAAAAAGAGGGTAGGCTGCACCTCAGGCTTTCCCAGGAAGGGGTGTCAGAGAACAGTTCAATGAGTCCTCTCTAGCCTCCAGCTTCCCTCCAGCTCTCCCTTATTAACCACAGGGCCTTTCTTTCTCACTTTGTCAGAGTCTAGTTTTAATGGTCCTGAGGGACTGGGCTTGTCCACTTAGAGAGAGGTTTACCGGAAATCCCTTGGTGTCCAGGGCAGTTGGCAGTCACAGGGCCCTGAGAAGACAGTGTGGCTGCTGGAAGGAGCCCAAGACTAAGAGGATAAGTATCTCCCTAGGACAGGCACACAGCAAGCAGTTGATTAGGATTTACTGGGTTTACTAGAAATCAGATTTCACCTTAATCTCAGCCCCTGACTCATCACATAGTCTGAAGTCCCTTTCTGAGTCTCCCTTCCCCTACTTCTCGGGCTTCCCTGGTGGCTCAAACAGTAAAGAATATGCCTCCAATGAAGGAGACCTGGGATCAATCCCTGGGTCAGGAAGATCCCCTGGAGATGGGCATAGCTACCCACTCCAGTATTCTTGCCTGGAGAATTCCATGGACAGAGGAGCCCGGTGGGCTACAGATCATGGGTCACAGAGAATCAGACACAACCGAGTGACTTTCACTTTCACTTTTTTCACTTCCCCCACCTCTCAAATAATAAGAATGAATTCTGATTCTTTAACTCTCCTTAGAAATATTGTAGAGATGCATATACCTCCCACTCAGTGTAGAACAAGACATTAATTTCATGTATCACCGTAGCTGAGAGCAGGGACTCTGAAGTCAGACTACTGGATTCAAATCCCAGCTCTCCTTCTCACTAGCTACATGACCTTGAACAAGGAAGGTACTCACCCCTCCATCCCAAAGGAACCCATAGGTTTCCTTTTCTATAAAATGTGAATAAGAGAATCTACCCTATATATTTGGTGAAACATCAATGAGGAGTGAGGTAATACATATGGAAGCACCTAGCACAGTGCATGGCAGCTTCCCTGGTGGCTCAGGTGGTAAAGAATCCACCTGCAATGCAGGAATCCTGGGTTTGATCCCTGGGTCGGGAAGATCCTCTGGAGAAGGAAATGGCAACCCACTTCAGTATTCTTGCCTGGGAAATCCCATGACAGAGGAGCCTGGCAGGCTTCAGTCCATGGGGTCACAAAAGAGTCAGACATGACTGAGTGACTAAGCACCTTACACCTTAGCATGGCACGTAGTAGTTGGTCAAGAAACATTGGCCATTCTACTATCACATGTTACCTGGGGAAATCATGTTTGCAAAATGTTCTGTTCCTCATAGTTCTGGGGCCTGATGTCCCACCACATCATTTTATGCATTTATGTGCATGTTTGTATAATCTGCGTAGGTTTTCCAGGAACTATATTCATGCATTAATTCATTTCCAGCTGCATTTTATGTTGGGGCATCTGCTGTCTCTGTGTTTACTCTTTCCTTTGTCTGGACCAACCTGTACTTTTCTGAAAGCCAGCAGTTTCTCCAGAAGTGAGGGCTTAGGAAGGGAAGCTTTATGGCTTCTTTGGCAGGAGATAGAGCAAGGTCTGGATCCTGGGTGGAAACACAGGCATGATGCTTTTCTGTTTTTAAATCTTGACTATGAATTCCTGGTCGTTACATTATTCATTGCCTTTGGCTATCTGAGGTAATAAAATCACAAATACAAATGCAGTAAACAGCACATGTCAAGATGGATGCATTTCAGGTGCCTAATGTTGAAGGGGGAGAAAGGGGAAGTTGAAGAGGAATATGTTTAGTGTGATTCCAACCAATAGGTTGTTTAGGGATGCAAATATGCATGGATATTCAAACTGTGATGAAAAGGGAATGATGAACACAAACCTCAGGACTGGTTGCCTCTGGGAGGGAGGGAAGATGGTGAAATCTGTAAAGGGTGTGAAAAGAACAACCTAGAGGGATGCGATGGGGTGGGAGGGAGGTTCAAGAGGGAGGGAACTTATGTATACCCATGGCTGCTTCACGATGATGTATGGCAGATACCAACACAACATTGTAAAGCAATTATACTCCAATTAAAAATAAATAAACTTAAAACAAAAAAAGCCAGGAAAGAAAAAGAAATTCAAAGGTATTGCTAACTTCTTTTCCTTAAATTGGGTGGTTGGAACACAGATGTTCATTCTATCTAGATGATTGTTTACATATGGTTTATAAATATTCTTCTCTTCTTCTCAATATCTAATTAAAAGAATTTGTTTTAAAACATACATATCAAATATCATATCCCCCAACAGGAACTGAATCTCTAATTTGATTATAGAAATCAATGTATAACGAAGGTTTACCCCTTAGTAAATTTCCTAGGAGCAAACCCTGTCCCTACAATACATTTATCTAAACAACATTAAATTATGCCATTTATTTCCATATTTGCAGTATATACTGAGAGGCCACATTAGTATATTTTGGGGTTTTTTTTTAGGGCTGTGATGATGGAATAAGTTTGGAAAATATGCCATCTTGCATTCCCATCATGTGATCACTGAAAATATCTCATTCTTAAAGAAACACTTGAGCTTTTTTTTTTTTTTAACTATGTGAGGTCAGTAGTACCTTTATTTCAGGTTTAATAATATATTAGTGTAATTATAAAATCAAGAAACAGTTCGAAAAGAGGAGTTGGCTGCAAAAATTGCCATGGAAACAAACTTTATAATCTGTGCCTAGCCCACACTTACTCTACTATATGTGGTGTCTTGTTTATTTGTTTTGCATAATTTCAGCTCATATATATGTATAGATATATGAAGATATATTTTCAGAAAAAAATACAGTATGCCTTTCTTTTCAGATTTTTACCTTTATGAAAATAAAAACTACGTCAAAGACTCATCAAGACATAACTAAAAGTAGTACCATGTGGTTTTGTGACTAGTTTTGCTTTTTGTTTTTACTTTGTTTCTTTTCCAGACTTCTAATAATTGGAGACTTATTGAAATTTATTTTTTCCTCCTTTATGTTTCATCAGTATTCAATTAATCAATGAGCTGCTAATGATGCCCAAATTAACCAATCTGCCATCTTCCCTTACAAGTTTTCATGGATTTTCCATTTCGTAGCAAAATATGAGAAATTCTACATTAATATTTTCAGCTTTTTGGTCAGAACAATCAAATGCAACATTAATATTTTGGTATTTTCTTGTCACAAACAAGAATCTCAACCAGCAAAACAGTTTATCAATCAATTTGAATTAATTCCTCTTCATTTAAATATCTTCTAGAATATACCAAAGTAATAAATACACTCCTTCCATGTTACAAGAATAAAATAGATTTCTGCATTTGTATATGTGGTTTTGATATGTTTTCCCAGCAAGATTATCATCTACGTTTTTGATGTATGCATATTACATACATCTTCTATAATCTGTTGAAATTTTTTTGGTTTTGAACCTAATAGAAATCATCCCACAAACAGAAATTTGAGCAAATATTATTACGTAGGCCAGTAAGTGGCTATTTTCCTTGGCCAAACAGAGAAGGGATTTAGGCAATTAAGAAAGCATTTAGCTAATATCATGAATCACCTATAACACTGGTTTCCAGCTTGCCTGGAAGACCCAGAAATTAGCCAGATAAGACACCAAGGGTATCAGCACCCTTCCCACCTCCATTCTGCTGGAGCAGGTGAGGTTCTCTTCTGACTGGTTAGGGGCTACACCCTACCTCCATCTATAACCTTCTCCGGTCAGCAGCAGACAAGACTGGCTAACTGAATGAAACATTATACAATAGGGACAGTAGGTTTAAAAACACCTCAGGGAACTTCAGTTCCAGGTGCTACAGTTATACCTTCTTTTCTTCCTGATTTTGGGGAAATCTGTTTACCATATTTCTATTACCAGAGAAGTTGGAGAGCTAGAACTTTCTGAGGCTCTATTCATCCCAATTCAATGCCAGTGGGGTCTCTCTGAGCTCCTGTCAGCTGTTTGGGGCCACTGGCTGCCAAGGGAGGAGCAAGGGACAAGAGCCCTCTGCTGGCCTAGGCTGCTCTGGCTGCTACCTAATGGCTTCCATTTTCTCTGAGAGAGCCTGGCCCTCTCTTAGGTACACAAAGCCCCTGCAGCCCCTTTTATTTATTCTTTGCAGGTTTTCCAGGTCTCCAGGGCACTGCTGGTCTCCCCGGTGCACTGGGCCTCTCCTTGCCTTCAGTCATAGAAGGACAGCCTGGTGACCCTGGGCGACCAGGCCTAGATGGAGAACGAGGTAAAGCCAGGAAGCCCGAAGAAGGCTGGCATTGCCTTGTCTACAGTCCAGCCTCACACCCCTCCCCCTGCAGGGACACAGGGGACCAGAATGGGCTACATTTTGCTAAAAGGGTTTGGGAAGGTCTGGGCACTGGGGCCCCACAGAAGGCGAGGGAACATTATTTGCCTTGGGAATGGGCTTTGGCTTCCTATCAATGTCAAGGCCTTCCACAGCGGCCATTTCCTCTGCCCCCTGCCCTCATCCCTCTTCCTATCTTATTCCTAGGCCGCCCAGGCCCCCCTGGGCCCCCAGGCCCCCCTGGGCCTGCCTCAGATCAAGGCGACCCTGGAGACCCTGGCTTCCCTGGAATTCCTGGCCCTCAAGGGCCCAAAGGAGACCAAGGAATTCCAGGTTTCTCTGGCCTCCCTGGAGAGCTAGGATTGAAAGGTATGACTGCATGGCTGGCAACTGGGCCCTTTCCCACTCCACAGTTGGAGATGGCCCCTTCCTGCCACCCTGTGAACAGAGACCGGCTGATGATGCTCTTCCGGCCTTTGTCTCTGCTTAATCTCAAGCCCCCTTCCCCCATCAGCACCACCGTGCCAGGCCCTGACTTGCTTTCCTTTGGGCTTTGCCAGGCATGAGAGGTGAGCCTGGCTTCATGGGGACTCCAGGCAAGGTTGGACCACCTGGAGACCCAGGACTTCCCGGGATGAAGGGGAAGGCGGGGCCAAGAGGTGAGTTGAGAGCATGTACTGGCTGCTCCTGAGTTCGAGGGAAGGCTTGGAGTGAGATTCTTTCAGGAGTCATTTATCACCGTGCCAGAAACGGAGTTTGTCCACCTTGGGGATACCTCTGCCACCATCAGCTCCCAGGACTGAAGGCCACTGCTGCCTTGCCACCATGAATCCTACCACTGACCTCCCCTCTCTGCATCATTTCTGCATTAGTGTGTACTGGGCTGGCACTCAATTACCACTTATCCATTTGCTGAATCCAGAAATGAAGCCTGTCTTTTACACCACTCCCCTCAATCACACACATCCAATCCTATTAGCAACTCCTGGGGGCTGTGTTTCCAGAATGGGCCTTGCATCCGCTCCCCTCTCATCACCTCCACCAATACCTCTCAGATCCAAGCCACCAACATTTCTCATGTGAATCACTGTGGTGACCTGCCGACTGGTCTCCGTGCTTTCATTATGCACCTCCCCCAACAATCGTTTCTCCAGACTGTGGTGGGAGAGGTCTTATAAAAGCAGAAATCATCCATTGGTATCCCATGGCATCCCTCATCACCAGCTTTTACCCTTTGCTGCTCACTGTGCTTTTCTCACACTGGCCTCTTTCTGTTATCCAAAAACATCACACCCTGGCTGGCCACAGGGCCTTTGCACATGCTAGTTCTACTTCCTGGAATACTACCTCCAGCCCCTTCTAATGCTTTAATAATCTCAGCTTAGGTGTCACTGATTGTAAAAGGCCACTTATCACTAAAGCAGGTTCTCTCGGAGAAGGCAATGGCACCCCACTCCAGTACTCTTGCCTGGAAAATCCCGTGGACAGAGGAGCCTCGTAGGCTGCAGTCCATGAGGTCGCTAAGAGTCGGACATGACTAAGCAACTTCACTTTCACTTTTCACTTTCATGCATTGGAGAAGGAAATGGCAACCCACTCCAGTATTCTTGCCTGGAGAATCCCAGGGACGGGGGAGCCTGGTGGTGCCATCTATGGGGTTGCACAAAGTCGGACACGACTGAAGTGACTTAGCAGCAGCAGGTTCTCTACCCTGTAGCCCTCTCTGCTCCATCCCATGGTCACTGCACTCTCCATTTCCTTTGTAGCACTTTTCACAATTTGCAGTAAGATTAATGGTTTTTGTCAGGTTATGCATATTTCATCTTTATCAACAGACCATTGTCTCATAAAGGTCTTACTCACTGCTCTATCCCCTCATCTACCAGGGACTAGAACTCAGTAGGCACTCAAGCAAATTGACTTATTTGGCTTCTATCAGTAAGCCAGCTGGTTGAGTTTGAGGTCCTAGGCTGTGATGCCAACTGAACCTCCAGGGGCCTTCCCTAGCCACCCCCTCTGCCTCTGCCTGACATTTCCGTTTCTTCCACCCTCCCACAGGCTTATCCGGCCCTCGAGGTGCTCCTGGACACACACCCATTGCAGAAGCCATCCAGGCTCCCCCTGGACCCATGGGTCTTCCAGGCATTGATGGAATCCCTGGCCTCATGGGAGACCCCGGGGTCCAAGGACCTGTGGGCCTACAAGGTGAGTAGGGTGCCAGGGAAAGGGAACTTGGTTGGGAGCTGAGATGGCTTTGATTGGGATGCTGAAGCAACTGGCTAGGAACCCCGCAGCTTCAAGGGGGTAGATTCATCAAGCATTTCCTTGGTTTCTTCACAAAGCTCCCAAGCTTCTTGCCAGGAAGGAGGGCCCCCAGGGCCAGCAATTGTACTTGGCTTCAGAGAATGTGGGCAGAGCACAATAGCTAACCCAGACAGCTTGTCCCTCACTAATGTGCTGCTGCAGAAAGGAGGGAGTATGGTGGGCAATAAAGAGAAAGGGAGAAAACCCAGGGTTGGGGGACAGAAAACCCAGCTACTAATTCCAATTTTGCCTCAACTGGAGTAAGCTAACAGTCTCTCTAGGCCTCAGTGTCCTCATTTCTGACTCGGGACCCCAGCATTTGCCCTGCGTCCTTCCCAGAGTTGCTGGGAGGATGAGAGGAAGTGAGGACAGGTGTGTGAAGGGGCTCAGAAGGGCTAAGTTCAAAGTGGGGTCCCAGGGCCGAGCTACCCAGACGTGAACTAAGGACTAGCCTGGGAGGCTCAGCCCTGTCCTCAGCCTGCACTCCCAGGTGATGGCCAAATCTGCCCTCTTCTGGTGAGTCCTGGGCATGACACACAAGTCCCCTTTCTCCAGGGAAGACCTGGAGAAGTCCCTCTTCCTCCACACTGAGTACCCCGCTGTGGGCCTTCTCTCCTTGCAGGATCTAAAGGTTTACCTGGCATCCCCGGCAAAGATGGCGCCAATGGACTCCCTGGCCCACCTGGGGCTCTTGGTGATCCTGGTCTCCCTGGACTACAAGGCCCTCCAGGATTTGAAGGTCTGGCAACGTCAGCACTAGCAGGCAGAGGGCTTCTATAAGGGTTTGAGGCTTGGTAGTGAGTCAAAATCTCAGATCTTGGAATTAGGAAACCTGGCAGTAAAGCTTGACACTACTAGGAGGCTGGAAAACTGGGCTCTCACCCATTCATGCCGACTCCATCCTGAGCTGTGACGGATCAGAGCCCTACATTCCAGAAGGTGAAAAACTGTTCCAAATAGTTCTCTGGGTTCTCTTCCAGCTCTTAAGAGCTATGACTCCCCTGCCCTGCACCAACCCCCTTCTACCAAGGGATTCTGATGTGGACAGAAGGGGGTTTGGTTCAAGGGAGAAGAAAAACTGAGGTAAGATGTAGCTGTTCTGCTACTTACCTCCTTTTATATCAAAAATGGCAAATCCACATTCCTGAGGCTCACAGGACAAGTGCCATGATTGTTAGCTATGCCTGACAGGAAAGGAGGGTGTGATTTTGCCTCGCTAACCCCAGCTCTGCCTTTGCTGCCTTTGATTCAGTGAGTCCTCAGTTATCTCCTATGAAAGCCTGCAACGCCAGCCTGAGAAGTAGCCCTCTCTGCTCCCTCATCCCATCCCAGAGAACCCAAGGTTGGGTGACTGTGGAAGAAAAACTGGGTCGTGTGCTTTTCAAAATGAGGACTCTCTAGCCAGATACATCTGAGTTGGCATTCTAGTTCTACCACTTACTAGCTGTAGGTGGTGAGAGTCAGTTTCATTATCCACAAATTGGAGTGATGAGGTTGTTGTAAGGATTGAGTGAGCTAATGCTTGTACATAATGGCCCCTGCTCAACGCTTTCCACCAAGTGAGTACCTTCTGTTATTATTGGCTGTACCTGCCTCACCCCTTTTCTGCTCTCTCCATCTCAGGAGCTCCAGGGAAGCCGGGCCCCTTCGGGAGGGCTGGAGTGCCTGGACAGAGCCTGAGAGTGGGCTACACCTTGGTGAAGCACAGCCAGTCAGAACAGGTGCCCCTGTGCCCCAGCGGGATGAGCCAGCTCTGGGTGGGTTACAGCCTGCTGTTCGTGGAGGGGCAAGAGAAAGCCCACAACCAGGACCTGGGTAGGTACCAGCTCCCACAATCACCCCTGGCCATCTGTCCCCACAAGGACCACTCCTTGTTCCTCCCAACCATTGGTGGGCCCATGTTGGATAGTGGGTTATAAGTACCAGGTCTAGAGTCATTCATGCAGATCTGGGTTCAAGCCCTAGCTCTGCCACTTACTCTGGACATGTTATTCAACCTATTTTACCTTCTGCCTCCTTCTCAATGGAACAAGGCTAATTCTAGTACCTGTCTCATAGGTTGGAGTGAGGATTACAAAAATCACCCATGTAAAATGCTTAGAACAGTGTTTTACATATATTTGTTGTTGTTGAGTTGCTAAGTCATCTCTTTGTGACCCCATAGACTACAGCACACCAGGCTCTCTGTCCTACACTATCTCCCAGAGTTTGTGCAAATTCATGTCCATTGAGTCAGTGATGCCATCTAACCATCTCATCCTCTGTCGCCCCTTCTCCTTTTGCTTCAGTCTTTCTCAGCATCAGGGTCTTTTCCAATGAGTCAGCTCTTTGCATCAGATGGCCAAAGTATTGGAGCTTCAGCATCAGTCCTTCCAATGAATATTTAGGGTTGATTTCCTTTAGGATTGACTGGTTTGATCTGCTTGCAGACCAAAGGAGTCTCAAGAATCTTCTCCAGCACCACAATTCAAAAGCATTAACCATCCATTAAACATTGATGATTAGTGCTAAGGTGCTTAGTCACTCATTTGTATCTGACTCTTTGCGACCCCATGGATTGTAGCCCATCAGTTTCTTCCATCCATGGGATTTCCAGACAAGAATACTGGAGTGGGTTGCCATTCCCTTCTCCAGGATGTTTCAGACCCAGGTGTTAAACCCAGGTCTCTTGCCTTGAAGGCAGTTTCTTTACCATCTGAGCCACCAGGAAAGCAATTAGTAGTAGTAATAATAATATGATCTGTGAGTAACAATGATTACCCAAGAATTAACTGAATTGTCTTCAGGTGTGCTGACTGTGAAATGTAGACTCACTCTATTAAATGTTGGTTTTACAAAATGGGTTGATTTAGGGAGTCTTCATTCAGTTTCTAAAAAGATTCTTTTCATTATCCAATTTCTCTGGTACATAGAAAGTATGATTTGATCAGCAGACATCAGGGTGTAGTCCAGGACTGGAAGGAGAGGCAACCATGCTCTGGAACAAGCAGTTGGATATGAATCCAAACCACAATCTAGTCCAGTCATAGTGGCTCCGAGGACAATCCCAGCCTGGTCCCTCAGCCAGACCTTACCTGCTCCTGCCTATCTTCTCTCCTTCCAGGGTTTGCTGGCTCCTGCCTGCCCCGCTTCAGCACCATGCCATTCATCTATTGCAACATCAATGAAGTGTGCCACTATGCCCGACGGAATGATAAGTCCTACTGGCTCTCCACCACTGCCCCCATCCCTATGATGCCGGTCGGCCAGACACAGATCCCCCAGTACATCAGCCGCTGCTCTGTGTGTGAGGCGCCCTCGCAAGCCATTGCTGTGCATAGCCAGGACATCACCATCCCACAGTGCCCCCTGGGCTGGCGCAGTCTGTGGATTGGGTACTCCTTCCTCATGGTGAGGCCCCACACTGCCCCTTCCCCCAGGGTAAAGGCCGAGGGTAGGGAGTGCTTGGAGGGAAATCCTGAAATCGAGTGCTGAGGGAGCTGGGTGACATGAGGGCCAGGACATTAGGCCAAATATGAGGCCCATTTGCACTCAACAGGTGACACGCCCCCTCATGGGCGTGGTACAGATTGCAAGTAAGAGTTCCAATAAAGGTGACTTCAGAGTAAGAGCTGTTAATAGATCCATGAGGGGATGGGCCCATGGTCTAACCACCTGGTAGACTATTCCATGCTCTCTCCCTTCTCTGGAAAACACCATCATGGGCTTGGAGCAAAGGGTTCTGAGAGCTGCATTCTGAATCCCACTGAATTTTCCTTAATTCAGCCTTTCTCAGATTTCTTTGTCAGTGGAAATCTGCCAGGGGCACTAGCATACTTGGGGGACTTGGAGGGCATCAGCAGTCTGAGAGAAGCTGGCTAGTATGTAGCCACAGCCCCAGGAACTGTGGGCTAGGAGGGCAATTGGGAGCTTGGAGGGGGCACTCCTGGCCCTGAGGCGGTGACAAGGATCCAAAACACAGTGTTTGGTTTATTGACCTGACATGGGGGCTGAACCAAGGGACAGGAGCTCAGGGCTGGAGAAGCAGAGCCTGTTGCCTCCCAGGTGACCAGCTCACGGCCACCCTCTGTCCGTTTCAGCACACAGCCGCCGGTGCAGAGGGCGGGGGCCAGTCCCTGGTCTCTCCTGGATCCTGCCTAGAGGATTTCCGGGCTACTCCTTTCATCGAGTGCAGTGGTGCCCGGGGCACCTGCCACTACTTTGCCAACAAATATAGTTTCTGGCTGACAACAGTGGAAGAGAGGCAGCAGTTTGGGGAGGAGCCTGTATCTGAGACGCTGAAAGCCGGACAGCTCCACACCCGGGTCAGCCGCTGCCAGGTGTGTATGAAAAGCGTGTAGGGTGGCACCTGCCACTCTGCCCCTTGCCCTCCCCTCCTGCACACAACAGTCACCTCACAAACCCGAATGGTCTGAAGAAGGAAGGCCTAAGCCCTTTTGCCCATCTGTCAAGCTGTACCTTGGAGTCTTGTTTGGGCTGGACTACTGGACCTTGGTCACCCCCACCCTCAGGCCCCCTGGGTGAGCCCACCCTGCTGAGGTCTGCTATCCCATTTCAGTCAACCTGGTGCTACAATTCGGTCTGGATGTTTGCGTGATTCTTCATGGCTACCTCAGAAAGACTGCTAGGCCACCACTTTCTTAGAATGCTCGCTTTCCTCACCATCTTGATCAGAAAGCTCTTCATGATAGCTAAGGAGTCATTTCTCTATGTCCAGAGGTCACCGCACATTATTTGGCTTAAACTAGAACCCAGTGTTTCCACACACAAAAAAATTTTCTCTGGTTCAACATTATGGATGGATGGAGCCTGCACAGGGCAAACTCTCACTCTTCACGGAGACAGAATGAGGTGCTGGCCAGTTACCTGGGGTGAGCTTTGACTCCTTCAACAGTAAGCACGACTGTGCTGGAAGGCCAGCTGCCAAGAGGGGCTCATCAACTTCATATGGTCGTAGACAAATCAATTCCTCCTTGTCAGCTCCCTCCCCAGCTACAGGCAGCAGACTTGGCCTGATGTAGAGTAGAGCAGAGGATGTACCAAATGGGGTCAGACCCATAAAGGGAAATGCGAACTGCCGCCCTTTCTCCTGGGCTGGGGGTAGAGAGGAGGATGGGTAAGGAGGTGTGAATTTTGCTTTTGACTCCAGGAACAAAAAGGTAAATCCTTTGTCCCAATTTCTCAGAAGCCCTTGTTTATTCCAAACGCCATCCAGATGTGTGCAATGTGGCAAATCAACACTGCAGTGCTGGTTGCTTTGCATTTTGAGGCTGTGAGAGACTTGCCATTAAAATTTCCATCCAATTGCTCTTTCATAGGTAGCCTGTTAAACCATTTTGATGTTTTTTTTAAGCCTCATAAAAATCTAGCACACTGCTCTCTTTAACAGTTAGCAGACCCAAAGCAAGCCTGGACAGATTATAAACTATATCGTATTCTGTTTAGGGGGATTATTTTAACCATTTCCTTTAATTATCAGTTTCCCAGAACACTTAGCTATGTTGACATGAGGCAATTCCTTCCAGGTGATTCTGTTTCCTTAAATATTATATAAACTGTGCCAACACACACAAAGCATAATCAGTATAATCCGACCTATTGTTACCTTCACTTCTTGAGTAATAAGCATGGTGTCAGCTTTGTACATTGCAAATAAAAGGAATTCAATGTGAACATTTGACTCTTTGACATTCTTTGATGAAAATTTTTCTAAAGCCCATGTCACTGAAATTCCTAAGTCCCCCTCAGAGCCTTGGGGGTTCTTGTTACTGCAAGTTGAGCTTTACAACATAACAGTGAGGCATAGAAAAATACAATGAAAGTCAAGGGCTGAAAATGTCTTCTAACAGGTAACAAATCTGCAAGTTGTTTCAAGATAAGCTTACTACTGTTTTTAGCTCCATCACATGCTTGAGATCAAGAAAGGGCTTTCCATACTTCTGGGTTCTCAGGATCATTTGTAGATTAATCAAAAGGAGAGAAATTTTAAAGTCATTAAAATCAAATCTAAGATATATATGCATGTATTTGTATATGCATAAAATATAGCCTCTGGAAGGATAAACAAGAAATTAATAACATTGGGAGGGTTCAAGGAACAGAACTGACTTGTGGGAGAGAGAGACATTTCACTGAATACCATTTTGCATCTTTCAAATTCTGAATTCACTGGAATATACTACCTACTGGGTAAAATAAGAATATGGAATCTAAGGAAATGAGTATTCAAATATTCTTAACTATACCAAAAAAAAAAAAAAACCCACCTTAGTTTGGTTTATTTCCTTTATTTGCTAGTTTTCATACTGCAGTTGCTGGCCTTCCTGGGGCCTGCTGGGCACTTTGTTGAGCATGGAGGTGAAATGCATACAAGTTGAAAAAGACAAGGAGTGGAAAATGGGAAAATATCACTGGGATGTGAGGTACATCCACACAGGAGAATGGTTAGCAAAACCAATTTGATGAATATGTGCTTTAAAACTCAGTATGTTGCTAGTCTTGAAATTAAGGGCTTCCCAGGTGGCTCAGTGGTAAAGAATCTTCCTGCCAGTGCAGGAGACGTGGGTTTGATCTCTGCATTGCAAAGATCCCCTGGAGGAGGAAATGACAACCTACTCCAGTATTCTTCCCTGGGAAATCCCACGAACAGAGGATTTCAGTCCTCTGGCAGGCTACAGTCCATGAGGTCGCATAGAGTGGGACACGACTTAGCAACTGCACAATAACAACAGTCCCCAAATAGTATTTGATACACAGATTAAATGTCACCACATGAATAATTATCTTTCCAATTATGACTATAAAGCAAAAGGGAGTCAAATTCAACCACAATTTTTAATTTCCCAAACAAAAATCAATAATTTAAGTCAGTGATTAGCAAACTACAGCCTGGGGCTAAATCCAGCCCTTCCCCTTTTTTGTGTGAATAAAGTTCTGTTGCATTACAGCCAGGCTCTTGTGCATGCACACTGTCTAGGGCTGTTTAGGTGCTTCACCAGCAGAGATGAGTAGCTGTGACAGATGCTACATGGCCTTCAGAGCCTAAAATATTTCTTCTCTGGCCCTTGACAGAAAAAGTTTGCAGACCCCTGAATTAAGTGATAAATGATTTAAGGACAGGGTGACATCTGACAAAAGTATCAGTTAAGACGGGGACAATGACCCATTCAATAGTAAGCTTCTCTCAAATAGGAAGATCAATAAATATGCATTTGATGTAATGTCTTTGACATACTTTTTGAGATCAATTATGATTATTTAATACATATTCAAATACTTTAACAAGAACATTTTGTTCTTGTTACAATTGTTCTGATACAATGATTAACACTTTATTATTAGAGCAAGGGAACAGATTGCTTCTTAGTATTTAGCCCAAAGAAGTCAAACCTGAAAGGGTAAAGAAGCACAAGGTAACCATCTCTCATCTGCTGGTGCTGAAAGCAAGGTGGGAGTTGCTGGCTGTCCTCCATACATCCACCTCCTCATTCCAGCAGCTGAAGATTTGCTGTGGCCATGTAAGAAGCTGGGAAGCAAGAGATGGCTCCTAATCTTTCTGCTCCTAGATTCCATGATTGTTTTAGTTCCTTCTGGGGAAAGGGTATATTGTTCATTCTCTCTCTCTTTTTTTTGTTGAGAAATGGTGATTGGCTCAGTCATGATTCCTATCAAGTTTGTATGCTGTTGGCATATTAGGCACTTGCTGACTAAAAAAGTTTTACGTGATGAGTTCATGTTCTTCTGGTGCCAGATGGAAGACAGATCTCCAAGATGAGCTCCCACTATCCTATATGCTCAGAATCTCGAAATCTTCCTCCAGGTCAAATTCCTCTAGTTGTTCAGTAGAGTCAATGAACTCTATCAGAATACAGAAATGAAGGGGAAAAAAGCTTGAAAACCTTTGGTTCAACAGGTCAGTGCGTTACTCAGTAGTTAAGACCATACATTTTTTAATTGCTTTGCTACACAAAAGCTAGTGTAGAGGAGACTTATAGGTGGGACCACTGCCAAGTGTTAGCAATTCTCCATAAAGAATCAAAATAGTTTTAGGGGCCCAAGATGTGAGAGTAGAAAGATCTTGAGCTCACCTCCTCTTACGAGCACAACAAAACCAAAACTATCTGCAGAACAACCATTGATGAAAAAGACTGGAACCTACCAGAAGAGATCTTCTACAAATAAAGCCATAAAGAAGAATTCACAGCAATATGGGTAGGAGGGGCAGACTCACGATATGATCAAATCCCATACCCACAGGCGGGCAATCCACAAAATGGAGAATAATATCGTAGAAGCTCTCCCACAGGAGTAAGGGTTCTGAGCCCCATGTCAGGTTCCCCAGACTGAGGGTCTGGCATTCGGGGGAGGAGTCCCCCAGAGCATTTGGCTTTGAAGGCCAGCAGGGATTTATTGCAAGAACCCCACAGGACTAGGGGAAATACAGACTCTATGCTTCAAGGGCCCACACAAAAATTTCATGTGTACTTGGACCCAGGGCAAAAGGAATAATTTGATAGGAGCCTAGACCAGCAAATTTGGAAAACTCATCAGTGGCCACAGGACTGGAAAACGTCAATTTTCATTCCAATTCCTAAGAAAGGTAATGCCAAAGAATGTTCAAGCTACGGCACAATTGCACTCATCTCACATGCTAGCAAAGTAATGGTCAAAATTCTCCAAGCCAGGCTTCAACAGTATGTGAGCCGTGAACTTCCAGATGTTCAAGCTGGATTTAGAAAAGGCAGAGGAACCAGAGATCAAATTGCCAACATCTGTTGGATCATCAAAAAAATAAGACAGTTCCAGAAAAGCATCTACTTCTGATTTATTGATTATGCCAAAACCTTTGACTATCTGTATCACAACAAACTGTGGAAAATTCTTCAAGAGATGGGAATACCAAACCACCTGACCTGCCTCTTGAGAAATTGTATGCAAGCCAAGCAACAGTTAGAACTGTACATGGCACAACAGACTGGTTCCAAATTGAGAAAGGAGTATGTCAAGGCTGTATATTGTCACCCTGCGTATTTATATGCAGAGTACATCATGTGAAATGCCAGGCTGGATGAAGCACAAGCTGGAATCAAGATGGCAGGGAGAAATATCAATAATCTCAGATATGCAGATGACACCACCCTTATGGCAGAAAGCGAAGAACTAAAGAGCCTCTTGATGAAAGTGAAAGAGGAGAGTGAAAAAGTTGGCTTAAAACTCAACATTCAGAAAACTAAGATCATGGCATCCAGTCCCATCACTTCATGACAAATAGATGGGGAAACAATGGAAACAGTGAGAGACTTTAATTTTGGGGGCTCCAAAATCACTGCAGATGGTGACTGCAGCCATGAAATTAAAAGACGCTTGTTCCTTGGAAGAAAAGCTATGACCAACCTAGACAGCGTATTAAAAAGCAGAAACATCACTTTGCCAACAAAAATCCGTTTAGTTAAAGCTATGGTTTTCCCAGTAGTCATGTATGGATATGAGAGTTGGACTGTGAAGAAAGCTGAGCGCTGAAGAATTGATGCTTTTGAACTGTGGTGTTGGAGAAGACTCTTGAGAGTCCCTTGGACTGCAAGGAGATCCAACCAGTTAATCCTAAAGGAAATTAGTCCAGAATATTCATTGGAAGTGGAGAAGGAAATGGCAACCCACTCCAGTACTCTTGCCTGGAAAATCCCATGGATGGAAGAGCCTGGTAGGCTGCAGTCCATGGAGTCGCTAAGAGTTGGAGACGACTGAGCGACTTCACTTTCACTTTTCACTTTCATGCATTGGAGAAGGAAATGGCAACCCACTCCAGTGTTCTTGCCTGGAGAATCCCAGGGACGGGGGAGCCTGGTGGGCTGTCGTCTATGGGGTTGCACAGAGTTGGACACAACTGAAGCAACTTAGCAGCAGCAGCAGCATTCATTGGAAGGACTGATGTTGAAGCTGAAACTCCAATACTTTGGCCACCTGAGGTGAAGAACTGACTCATTGGAAAAGACCCTGATACTAGGAAAGATTGAAGGCGGGAGGAGAAGGGGACGACAGAGGATGAGATGGTTGGATGGCATCACCGACTCGATGGACATGAGTTTGAGCAAGCCCCAGGAGTTGGTGATGGACAGGAAAGCCTGGCGTCCTGCAGTCCATGGGGTCGCAAAGAGTCAGACATGACTGAGTGACTGAACTGACTGACTGACAGGCCAGACCTACCTGCTGGCCTTAGAGACTCTCCTGGAGAGGTGTGGGTAGGCTGCAGCTCACCAGGGGGACATAGACACTGATGGCAGTCATATTCGGGAATACTCTACCACATGAACATTCCTGGTAGCTGACATGTTGGATCACTAGTGCCAAGACCTGACCCCACCCAACAGCCTGTAGGCACCAGTGCTGGGACACCTCAGGCCAAACAAGTAATTGAGCAGGGCTTCCTTGGCAGCTCAGTGGTAAAGAATCTGCCTGTGATGCAGGAGACCCAGGTTCAATTCCTGGGTTGGGAAGATCCCCTGGAGAAGGGAATGGCTACCCACTCTAGTACTGTTGCCTATAGAATTCCATGGACAGAGGAGCCTGGAGAGCTACAGTCCATGGGACCCCAGAGTTGGACATGACTGAAAGAGTAACACTTCCACTTTTCAGACAAGCTGCCTGAAGAAGTCGAAAGCCCACAGCCTCTAGACATGCCCTCAGACATGGCCATGCCCATCTGAAGGCCAAGTGCCAGCTCCACCCACCAGTGGACAGGCCCTGGCCCCTCCCACTAGGAAGCCTGAACAAGACTCTAGATTCCCCTCATCCTCCAGGGGGCAGACACTAGGAGCAATAAAACTACATCCTGCAACACAGACCAGACCTGACCCTGGGATCACCTCAGCCCTGGCCCTGCCCACAGCAGGTCAATGAAATCTTTGGGACACCCCAGACCTCATATCCAACTGTATCAGGAACTAGCCCCACTTACCAATGATCTGAAACATGCTCTGGGATCCCTGGGCCCAGCAGCCACACTACAGGAACTAGCTCTGCCTGCCAGTAATCCAGCACTAACCTCTGCCATTAGTTGGCACAGCCCCAGAGTCTTCAGAACCCTGACTCCAGCCACCAGTGAGCCAGCACTAGCCCTTGGGCCCCCTTGGATTCTGCAACCAGCCACCTCATGACCAGGCCCCACTAAACAGCAACCAGCAGAATGTGCACAAGGCAGGGCCTGACAACCAACCAGACTTGATGCCAACTAAGCTAGTAGATGGCCCACAGAGTCAGCCCACCACAACAGAAAGAACCAAACAGCCCTCATAGGGGGAACACTTAGAGCACATAGAGAGGAGTGCACTTCTGGGACATATAGGATGCCTCCTTCAGAGGGCCACTTCTCCAAAGTTGAGAAATGTAACTAACCTACCACAGACTTAAAAATACAAATAGCAACTTAGGCAAAATGAGGCAGCAGAGGAGTATATTCCAGACACAGGAACAAGATAAAACTCCAGAAGAACGAAGTGAAGAGGAGTTAAGCAATCTATTCAAGAAAGAGTTCAGAGTAATGATTATAAAGATGATCAAAGAACTTGAGAAGAGAATGGATGCAAAGAGTGAGAAATTAGTTTTTAACAAAGAGAACATATAAAGAACAACCAAACTGAGATGACAAATCCAATAACTGAAATGAAAAATATACTAGAAGATGTATACCTATGGCTTATTCATGTTGAGGTTTGACGGAAAACAAAATTCTGTAAAGCAATTATCCTTAAATAAAAAAAAAATTTAAAAAAGAAATGCAAAAATATATATACTAGAAGAAGCCAATAGTAGACTAAATGATACAGAAGAATGGACCAGTGTGCAGGAAGACAGAGCAGTGGAAATCACTACAGCTGAACAGAAAAAAAAAAAAAAAAAGAATGAAAAGAAATGACAGTTTAAGATATCTCTGGGACAGCATCAAATGCACCAATATTTGCATTATAGGGGTCCCAGAAGAAAAGAGAGATAAAAGACCTGAGAAAATATTGGAATAGATAACAGCTAAAAACTTCCCTAACCTGGGAAAGGAAACAAGCATCCAACTCCAGGAAGTGCAGAGAGTCCCATACAAGATGAACACAAAGAGGAACACACCAAAACATGATATAATGAAAATTACAAAAATTAAAGATAAAGAGAGAATACTAAAAGCAGCAAGAGAAAACAAATAACACACAAGGGAACTCCCATAAGGCTATTAGCTGATTTTTCTGCAGAAATTCTGCAGGCCAGAAGGGAGTGACACAATATATTTAAAGTGATAAAAGGGGAAAACCTACAACCAAGAAAAAGATTCTCATTCAGATTTGATGGAAAAATCAAAAGCTTTACAGACAAGGGAAAGCTAAAAGAATTCAGCACCACCAAACCAGCTTTACAATAAATGTTAAAGGACTTCTCTGCACGGAAAAAAAAGATCACAAATAAGAACAATAAAATTACAAAATGAAAAAGCTCACTGGTAAAGGCAAACATACAGTAAAGGTAGAAAATCATTCAGACAAAACTAGTAAGGAGGTTAAAAGAAAAAACTTGTAAAGTCACCTGTATCTACAATAAGCAGATAAAGGATTCAAAAAACAATTAGATGTAAAACATGATATCAAAAACAGTAATCATGAGGGGAGGAGAGTACAAATGCACAGTATTTAAGATGCATTTGAAATTAAGAGATCAGCAACTTAAAATAGTCACATTTATATACAGACTTAAACAAAAACCACAAACCAAAAATCTATAATAGATATACACACACAAAAAGAAGGAATCCAAACATAACACTAAAGGTAATTATCAAATCACAAGAGAACAAAAGAAGAAAAAGGGGGAAAAAGACCTACGAAAACAAATCCAAAACCATTAACAAAATCGCAATAAGAAGACACATATCAATAATTACTTTAAATGCAAACGGACTAAATTTTTCCAACCAAAAGACACACACTGGCTCGATGCATTCAAAAACAAGACCTATATATATGCTGCCTACAACATATTCACTTCAGATCTACAGACATATACAGACTGAAAGTAAGGGGATAGAAAAAGGTATTCCACACAAATGGATATCAGAAGAAAGCAAGAATAGCAATACTCATCAGATAAAATAAACTTTAAAATGAAGACTGTGACAAGAGACAAAGAAGGACACTACAAGGGATGAATCAAGGGATTCAAGGGATGCATCCAAAAAGAAAATATAAAAATTGCAAATATATATGTACCCAACACAGGAGTACATTAACATATAAGGCAAATAATAACAGTTATAAAAGGAGAAATTGATAGTAACACAATAATAGTAGGGAACTTTAACACTCTAGTTACATCAATGGAAGATCATTGAGACAGTAAATCAATAAGGAAACACAGTTATTAAAATAACACATGAGACCAAATGGACTTAATTGGTATTTATATAGCATTCCATCAAAAAACAGCAGAACATTCTTTTCAAGTGCACATGGGACATTCTCCTGGCCACAAAATGAGCCTTGGTAAATCTAAGAAAACTAAAATCATATCAAGCATCTTTTTCAACCAGACTCTATGAGATTAGAAATCAACTACAAGAAAAAACTGCAAAAATCCACAAACAAGTGGAGGTTAAACAATATGATACCAAACAACCAATGGATCACTGAAGAAATCAAAAAGGAAATTTAGAAGTACCTAGGGACAAATGAAAGTGAATATACAATGATCCAAAACTTATGGGTTGCAGCAAAAGCACTTCTAAGAGGGAAGTTTACAGCAATATAAGTTTACCTCAGGAAATAAGAAAAATCTTGAAAAACCTAAACTTACACCTAAAACAACTAGAGAAAGAACAAACAGTACCCAAAGTTATGGAAGGAAATAAATCATTAAGATCAGAGCAGAAATGAAATAGAGACTTAAAAAAACAAATAGAAATGATCAATAAAACCAAAAGCTGGTTCTTTGAAAAGATAAAAAAACTGATAAACCTTTAGCCAGACTCATCAAGAAAAAAAGGGAGAGAACCCAAATCAATAAAATCAGAAGTGAAAAAAGAGAAATTACAACTGACACCACAGAAATACAAAAGATCTTAAGAGACTACTATGAGCAACTACACAGCAATAAAATAAACAGTCTAGAAGAAATGGACAAATTCTTAGAAAGGTACAATCTCCCAAGACTGAACCAGGAAGAAACAGAAACTATGAATAAACCAGTTACCAGTACAGAAATTGAATCAGAAATTTAAAAATTCCCAACAAACAAAAGTCTAAGACTGGATGGCATCACAGGTGAATTCTACAAAACAATTAAAGAAAAGTTAACAGCTATCCTTCTCAAACTATTCTAAAAAATTACAGAGGTAGAAACACTTCTGAACTCATTATATGAGGCCACTACCACCCAGACACCAAACCAAACAAAGATATCACACACAAAAAAGAAAATTACAGGTCAATATCACTGATGAACATAGATGCAAAAATCCTCAACACAATACTGGCCAACTGACTCCAACAATACATTGAAAGGATCACACACCATGACCAAGTGGGATTTATCCCAGGGATGCAAGGATTTTTCAATATCTGCAAATCAATATAATATACCACATGAACAAATTAAAGAATGAAAACCATATGATCATCTCAATAGATGCAGAAAAAGCTTCTGATTAAATTCAATATCCATCTATGATATAAACTCTCCAGAAAGTGGACATAGAAGGAACATACCTCAACATAATAAGGCCATATATGACAAACACACAGCTAAACATCATATTCAATGGCAAGAAGCTGAAAGCATTCCCTTTAAGATCAGGAACAAGATAAGGATGCCCAGTCTTGCCACTTTCATTCAATATAGTTTTGGAAATCCAGGCCACAGCAATCAGAGAAGAAAAAGAAATAAAAGTAATCCAAATTGGAAAGAAAGAAGTAAAACTGTCACTGTTTGCAGATGACATGATACTATACATAGAAAATCCTAAAGATGCCATCGGAAAACTACTAGAGATCATCAACAAATTTGGTAAAGCTGCAGGGTACAAGATTAACATACAGAAATCTATTGCATTTCTGTACACTAACAATGAACTATCAGAAAGAGAAATTAAGGAAATAATCCCACTTACTATCACATTAATGGGCTCCAAAATCACTACAGATGGTGACTGCAGCCATGAAATTAAAAGACGCTTACTCCTTGGAAGGAAAGTTATGACCAACCTAGATAGCATATTGAAAAGCAGAGACATTACTTTGCCAACAAAGGTCCTTCTAGTCAAGGCTATGGTTTTTCCTGTGGTCATGTATGGATGTGAGAGTTGGACTGTGAAGAAGGCTGAGCACCGAAGAATTGATGCTTTTGAACTGTGGTGTTAGAGAAGACTCTTGAGAGTCCCTTGGACTGCAAGGAGATCCAACCAGTCCATTCTGAAGGAGATCAGCCCTGGGATTTCTCTGGAAGGAATGATGCTTAAGCTGAAACTACAGTACTTTGGCCACCTCATGCGAAGAGTTGACTCATTGGAAAAGACTCTGATGCTGGGAGGGATTGGGGGCAAGAGGAGAAGGGGACAACAGAGGATGAGATGGCTGGATGGCATCACTGACTTGATGGACGTGAGTCTGAGTGAACTCCGGGAGTTGGTGATGGACAGGGAGGCCTGGCGTGCTGCGATTCATGGGGTTGCAAAGAGTCGGACATGACTGAGTGACTGATCTGATCTGATCACATTAAAAAGAATAAAATACCTAGGAATAAATCTACATAAGGAGGCAAAACACCTGTACTCCCAAAACTATAAGATGCTGATGAAAGAAACTAAAGATGACACAAACAGATGAAAAGATATACCAAATTCTTGGATTGGAAGAATTAATATTGTTAAAAACACCATACTACCCAACACAATCTACAGATTCAATGTAATCCCTAACAAATTAACAATGGCATTTTTCACAAAACTAGAACAAAAAACTTTCCAATTTGTGTGAAAACAGAAAAGACCTCAAACACACAAAGCAATCTTGAGAAAGAAGAACAGAGCCGAAGGAATCATGCTCCCTGACTTCATACTATACTACAAAGCTACAGTCATCAAAACAGTATGGTACTGGCACAAAAACAGAAGCATAGATCAATGGAACAGGACAGAAAGCCCAGAAATAAACCCATGCACTTAGGGTTAATTAATCTACAACAAGTGTAAGTTGCTCAGTCAAATCCGACTCTTTGCAATCCCATGGACTATACAGTCCATGGAATTCTCCAGGCCAGAATACTGGAGTGGGTAGCTGTTCCCTTCTCCAAGGGAATCCAAGGGATTCTTTACTATCTGAGCCACCAGGGAAACCTAAGAATACTGGAGTGGGTAGCCTATCCCTTTCCAGTGGCTCTTCCCCGCCCAGGAATCAAATCAGGGTTTCCTGCATTACAGGTGGATTCTTTACCAGCTGAGCTATCAGGGAAACCCAATCTACTACAATGGAGGCAAGAATATACCATGGAGAAAAGACAGTTCCCTGAATAAGTGGTTCTGGCAAAATTGGACAGTTACATGACAAAGAATGAAATCAGAATATTCTCTAATACCATATACAAAAAATAAACTCAAAATAAATTAAACACCTCAATGTAGGACTGGATACTATGAAACTCCTAGAGGAAGACATAGGCAGAATACTCTGACATAAATTTCAGCAATATTTTTTTGGATCTATCTCCTAGAGTAATGGAAAAAAAAGTAAAAATAAACAAATGGGACCTAATTAAACGTAAAAACATTTGCACAGCAAAGGAAACTGTAAACAAAACAAAAAGATTATCTATGGACTGGGAGAAAATATTTGCAAATGATGTGACTGCAAGGGATTAACTTTCAAATACACAAACAGCTCACATAGCTCAGTATCAAAAAACAAACAGCCCAATCAAAAAATAAGCAGAAGACTTAAATAGATATTTCTCCAAAGAAGCCATACAAATGGCCAACAGGCACATGAAAAGATGCTCAATATCACTAAGCATTAGAGAAATGAAAATTAAAACTACAATGAGGTATCACCTCACACTGCTCAGAATGGCCATCATCAAAAAAATCTACAAATAATAAATGCTGGAGAGGATATGGAGAAAAGGGATCCCTCTTATACTATTGCTGGGAATGTAAATTGATGTGGCCACTATGGAGGACAGTGTGGAGGTTTCTTAAAAAACTAAAAATAGAGTTACCATATGATCCAGCAGTCACACTCCTGGGCATAGATCCAGAAAAGATGAAAAATCTAATTCAAAAAGATATATGCACCCCAATGGTCACAGCAGCACTATTTACAATAGTGAAGACATGGAAGCAACCTAAATGCCCATCTACAGGTGAATGGATAAATAAGATGTGGTGTGTATATATAATCGGAGAAGGCAATGGCATCCCACTCTAGTACTCTTGCCTGGAGAGTCCCATGGACAGAGGAGCCTGGTAGGCTGCAGTCCATGAGGTCACTAAGAGTCGGATACGACTGAGCAACTTCACTTTCACTTTTCACTTTCATGCATTGGAGAAGGAAATGGCAACCCACTCCAGTGTTCTTGCCTGGAAAATCCCAGGGACAGGGGAGCCTGATGGGCTGCGGTCTATGGGGTCGTACAGAGTCAGACACGACTGAAGCGACTTAGCAGCAGCAGTATATATAATATATGTATACACACACATGCATGTATATGTAATGGAATATTACTCAGCCATAAAGAAGAATGAAATAATGCCATTTGCAGAAACATGGATGGACCTAAAGATTATCATACTAAGTAAACTAAGTCAGAAAGAGAAAGGTAAATACCACACGATATCACTTACTTGTGGAATCTAAAAAATGATACAAATGACCTTATTTATATAACAGAAATAGACTCACAGACATAGAAAACAAATTTATGGTTACCAGAAGGGAAAGGGGGATGCTATAAATTAGAAGTTGGGATTAACAGATATATACTACTATATATAAAAAAATAAATAAGAACCTACTGTATAGCAAAAGGAACTATATTTAATATCTTATAATAACCAATAATAGAAAATAAACTGAAAAACTTATCACCTTACTGTATACTTGAAATTGGCATAACACTGTAAATCAACTATACATCAATTAAAAAAAGAAATGAACTAGACTTGTTACACAGTCCTGTTCACTATGATGAAGATGAGGCTCTGTAAGATCTTTGAGGAACCTTTTGAATTACCCATGTCCTCTGATTTGTTTTCTTAAACCAGACCATGAAAAAAAAAATTCTACTCATTTTGATTTTCCATGGAGCTTATTTTCTTTTACTATTATTCTTTGAAATTGCTAAGTATCAGTTCATCAGAAGAAATACCATTCTTTGATCAGTCCAACAGTAGAAATTTTCATTCCACAGAAAGCATGACCCACAATTGCTTCTGTCTCATAAAACAACTGCTATCCAAGGGTCTGCTGGCCAGAGAGCTTCTGAACAACAGCTTACCTGCCCCTGTGGTTGTTACTTCTGGCTTGGCTGGAGGAACAAAGGGAGGCCAATGTGATGGATGTTTCTGAACTAATTCAAACATCCTTAAATTTTCCTTTAGAATTTCCTGAGGAGACATAGAATCAGTTGTAAACACTGCAGAGTCACTACATTTCTGTCCAATTGGCAATATATGACTCCAAACCCCAAGAGAGTGATCTGGTTATTGAAAGGTGAAAGCACAGGCTCAACAAATATACCCATCCTGTACCAGACCCATCTGAAGACCCATCCCTCTTCAATTCTAGATACTGTTGGCCAAGGAAGAAAGGCTACTGGTGGGAGGGATCTGATGGAAGGCTAGTACCCACTGCCTGTGCTCCATCATAAGGTTCAGGTCATTTGCCAGTTGCACGGGACCAACTCAATTTAGGGATAAGATGTTCCTGAAGTGTTGGCTCCAAAGAAATGTGGGTTAATTAATTAAATCTGCCCCCAAAGAACATCAGTACATGTTGGCATGATTTCAGTTTTGGTCCAAGACATATGGTATATGTCCTAATTTAAAGACCTTGGTCTTATCAGAAATTTTTCTTTCTAATGTTAAATGGGATATACAGTTTTGCTGCATTCTGAACTAATTTTAGAAAATAATTCTCCATGATGTCTCAGTCAATTATTAACTGGGGTTTCAGATTCAGCTGGGGACTTTGGAATTATTTGTTTACCTGTGAAGAAAAATCTTCCATCCTTACACTTAGGAGAGGCTCTGGGATCCCATCTCTCCAACCCCTCTGTTTGGCAGATAAGAGAATTATGTCTCCTGCCACCCCACCCAGGGCTCTTTAGACTGCTCCCTATGATCTCCCTTCATTCTTTCAATAACCATTGATCAATGTCTCCTGCAAAACTGGCATGTGTTAGAAGCGAAGGATGAGGGGGGCAGATACAAAGATTAGGAGCCAGCAAAACAATAAATATCTTTTGACATAAAGTGTCCAAGAAAAAAGAATAGCTTGCTTTCATATTTACACAGATTTCTGCAAACTGTGTTTCCTTTAAGGGGCAGTGTGTCTATATTTTATCAATATATAAATAAAACAGTTACTAGAAAGGTAAGCCCTTTAAACCATAATGGAATACACTAAACTGTAAATGAACCATGAAACAAATAGAAGAGTAGTTTGGTTTATCCAACCACCTCAACGTTATAATCAGAGTATAGAAGAATTTAGGCTGACCTATATGAAGCTAACATTTTTAGGTTAAAATGGTAATTAGTTGAAGATTTCATTGACTCATAACCTCAATGAGATGGAACATTCAGTAGCTAAAAATATCACTCATTTGACAAAGTAAGCATATTTCACACCAAAGTTTTCCTTTGGTTTCCCCAAAGTTCTGTATAATTCCCCATATCTTAGTTTCTTTCTCTTGCAATAATGTCATATCAGGCTGGATTTGTTACCATGAAAAACCGTTTTGGAAAGGAATTATGTTGAAAAACATTTGGTTTTTTAAGACTGAGAAAAACATAGATCTTTACCTTCTGAACAAGGCTACACCAGCTATCAAAGTCTTTTTCTTCTTTGCAGAAAAACCCCTTGAGGGGAAGCAAAAGAAGACAACTTAGAACTGTTCATGATATATATACACTACCCATCTCATATCTCCAGTTCCCTATTGCCCATTTATATACGAATGTCCCTTCTCTAATTTGTTATTCATCCAAAATTATCTTGCCTCAAAAAAAGCCCTCCTATGTAGAGAATGGACATATGGACACAGTGGGGGAGAAGATGAGGGTGGGATGAATTTGGAGATCAGAATTGACATATACACACACACACACATATGTAGACCACCATGTGTAAAACAGATAGCTAGTGGGAAGCAGCTGTATAGCACAGGGAGCTCAGCTCGGTGCTCTGTGATGACCTAAAAGGGTGGGATGTGGAGGGTGGGAGGGAGGTTCAAGAAGGAGGGGATATATGTATACATATAGCTGCTTCACATTGTTGTACAGCAGAAACTAACACAACATTGTAAAGCAATTATATTCCAATTTAAAAAAAGAAGAACTGGTCAGGGGTACCAAGGCAGGCCTTATGTATTGCAAGACGGAGCCGTTGGCCCAGAGTTGTGACACAGCATTCGGGCCACTTCCTTTGGCTCTATCCTCTCAGCAATAAGGAGGAAGATTGAAGTTTACACTCTCCCAGATCAGTGCCTCACTAGGACACACACATGCTCGTTCATATTTTCTCTCTCTCTGTGCTTCTCACTCTTATTCTGTCCCTTTCCCTTTCACCCTATCCCTTTCCCTCCCTGTCTCCCACTTCACACTGTGAGATATACTAACATGAAAACCAATCTCCAAAGCACAGGGTTAATTCCATTACATTCAGTGCACAAATATACCTACCTAGAAAAAAAACAATGTAATAAAACCAGCAGACAAAAGCCAAATAGTAGTTTTAACTAGAGGCATTAATTAGTAAGGTGGCTTTGACCTTAAGGAAATTATCTGTTAGAATAAAGAGAACCATGGGCCTCTTTATCCATCCTCAGAACATCCTACAGTACTAAAAGAATGGTCCACAACAAGAGGAGGACTTTGTCAGCTCTCTACCACTGGCACTCTGACAATCAAGTTAAACTGGAAGAGAGGATTCAGACAGGCCCTAGAACCACTGGCTAGTTCCCAGACAGCTGCCCCTTCCATTTGCCAATAGCAGACATTCTTCCGGGGGTGGGTTGGGGGAACCCTGCAACTTCCTGGATTGTGTGCCCAGAGGAATGGACATTTTCCACCCAGGAGGTCTTGGCCTCTTATCTCCCTCCCTATGTTTCACCTTATTCCCTGTGCCTGGGTGGCAATATTTAGGGGGCAAGAAGGAAAACAGAGAAATATGGTAAGAGTAATAATAACCAACATTTCTAGAATGCTTACAATATGCTGGGCACTGTGCTAAGTACCTTACAGATAGCATACCTCACACAAGTCTACAAGGAAGGAGCAATTGTTTTGCCCATGGGAGGGATGAGAAGGCCAAAGCTCAAGTTAAGGAGGGACTCCCCCTCAGTCCATGGCTGGTAAGTGGCTTGGATCCTAACTGGAGCAACTCGGCTTCAGGGCCCATTCCTTCCCGCTACACTACATGACACTACCTCTTGTGGGCGTGGGAAGCAAATATTCTCTTGCCATCCTATCTAACAACCTGGATAACTCCCAGGGAACCAAACTGTGATAGGGCAGCGGTGTGTCTCTTGGCCCACCCAACCTTCAGATACCAACCAATGCTACGGAAGGATCCAAGTTCAGGATGTTCATCCGCTGCGGGGGTTGCAGGCAATGGAAAGTCTGGTCGTCAACCGTTCCATTCTCTTCAGTGTCAACAAAGGTCTGGGTTGTGTGAGGGTCCAGGAAAATGAGCTCATCACCTGTTTTGAATGACACCTGATTAGCCTTTGAAGAATCACCCGCCCTGGCCCTACTGCTGTCCTTGGAAGGGTCACTCTGGTTGTCCTAACCCCTCCCTTGGTGACAATGGGAATGAGATAACAGAAAGCCTGAAGGAGAGTAAACATGCTCAAAGGAAGCCACTCACCCTCAAAGCCAATCATTCCATGTGAAGATTTGCCCTAGCATTTACATCTCCTCAAAGTCCAAGTACAAAAATGGAAAGGGACAGGTTTGGGGACAAGGGAGGAATGAGCAACCACAGATGACATGGCGGGCTCGGTGAGCAGCAGTAGCCAAGAGGTGGTAGGTGGAATCACCAGGCCATGAGTCCAGGTGCCATTAGGGAAGCTTCCTGACTCTTTCAACACTGGAAAGCATCTTGCTCTAGACCATAGGTTCTTAGACCTATGGTCAAAAAGCACATCTGGGCAAGAAAAAGGCCTTGGCCTCCCAAAGAAATGGGAATGCTGACTGTGCCACAGACGAGATACCAGGGAGGTGACTTCTGGTCTTAATTTGCTAGCAAGTTAGTCAGTGTTAGAAACTCAGTAATTCCTGTTGGAAGGCACTGCTTGGTCACATGAGTATCAGCACAGATACACCTCACTGGGAAAACTCAGTTTGAGATGATCAGCTGTTACAAATGGGAGAAAAAACAATGCCTCATCAAAGCCCAATAATGACTTGGGGGGGATTTGGGATAATAAAATCTCTACTTTCATCTGATATTCAAAGGGTTGAGAGTACCACTAAAGATCATGAGCTGATGTACCTAAGGGGGCACCCCAACCTCACTGTCCAGGCCTGAGAACTAAGTGGGTCTCTGTGTTCTAGACTGGGTTAGGGAAGCAAAGAGAGATCTGTCTGAGGCAGGGGGATGGGGTAGGGAAGGACACCCCAAAGGTCTCTGGAATGGCATTCAGGATTGTGTTGGGTACATCTAAGTGCTTCTGTTGGCAAAGAGTGTTTGTGACATCTGATGCCAAGTTTAATTTGTCTCTATCACAAACCTAAGACAAACCACTCCACTCTGTCTTAATTTTCTTGTTTTTAAACTGGGGTCACTGGGCCTGTTCTAGTTAGTTCACAGAGTATTATCAGAATGGGAAGATCTCACTTCTGTGAACTGCTTGAAATACAATACAAACTCAGGATGTATCTTGCTCAGACTCTTTGCAATCCCATGGTATGTAGCCTGCCAGGCTTCCCCATCCATGGGATTTTCCAGGAAAGAATACTGGAATGGGTTGCCATTTCCTTCTCCAGGGGATCTTCCTGACCCAGGGATCAAACCCGGGTCTCCCACATTGGGAGAAGACTCTTTACTGTCTGAGCCAGCAGGGAATCCCCTTAAATGATCTGAGTGAATTGACTCTTCTGTAAAACAGCTTTATTATGTGATTTTTTTGCATGGGTTCATGCTCCTTTGGGCTTCCTTGGTGGCTCAGACAGTAAGGAATCCGCCTGTAACGTGGGAGACCTGGGTTCAATCCCTGAGTTGGGAAGATCCCCTAGAGGAGGCCTTGGCAACCCACTCCAGTATTCTTGCCTGGAGAATCCCCATGGACAGAGGAGCCTACGGGCTATAGTCCATGGGGTCGCAAACATGGGGTCAGGCAGACATGACTGAGTGACTAAGCATGCCCACGTGCTCATTCAAAAATTGCACAGCCATGTGTCTGGCTTCCTCAGGACTTGGTCAATAGATGTGGATTACAGACTTATTTATAGAAACAAAGTAACTTACTGACTAGCCCAAGTTTTTAGTTCAAACCAGTGGTCAGTCTTTGACAGGAAAGGAAGCATTTCTTCCTCCAGAGGATCCTGCGTCTTCTGCATTGGCAGGAAGATTCTTTTAGTGCTGAGCCACCAGCGAAGCACCTGGTTTAAGGTACTGGGAATAATAACAGTGTCCTCTCTGAATCTGGCCCTTTTCCATGTGTTTGTGTATATCTGTATGTGTATGTATGCATGAGTGTGTAGTGGAGCTCTGTGGGCTGGACTATTTCTGACATTGCTTAAAAGAGATACAGTAGATTGAAAAAGCCCTAGAAATTACATGGGGACTATATCAAGGTCTCCGATGAGGCCCGAGAAGAAGGAGCAGGTAGGTCCACCATCTGTAGACACCTAGTTCATGTGACAGAGCTCCAGGTGGCACCCTCTACCAAACCACAGGAGACAAACATCTCTTCTCTAAGCAGAAAAAATCGCCCAGCCAGGCCACAGTCTTGTACACCAGGAGCATCTCCCAGCTTCCTACTGGGCAAGAGACCACTAGAGAAGCAAGGGGGTATGTTAGCTGCTGCTGCTACTGCTGCTAAGTCACTTCAGTCGTGTCCGACTCTGTGTAACCCCATAGACGGCAGCCCACCAGGCTCCCCCGTCCCTGGGATTCTCCAGGCAAGAACACTAGAGTGGGTTGCCATTTCCTTCTCCAATGCATGAAAGTGAAAAGTGAAAGTGAAGTTGCTCAGTCGTATCTGACTCATAGCGACCCCATGGACTGCAGCCTACCAGGCTCCTCCATCCATGGGATTTTCCAGGCAAGAGTACTGGAGTGGGGTGCCATTGCCTTCTCCAAAAGAGAAGCAAGGGGGTATGTTAGCACAGACAGCCAAATTGGGGTCAAATTCTGGCTTTGCTACTTTTGAGCTCAGTGACCTTGAGGAAACGACCCCTCTAAGTTTTCCACTAGGCATAAATGGAAATAATGATCTCTACCCCTCAGCATTAACCCTATCTATCTATCTACTAGATATCTATCTACTATCTAGCTAGAGACATCTCTATATTCATGTTGCTTAGTCACTAAGCTGTGTCCAACTCTTTTGCGACTCCATGGACTGTAGCCCACCAGGCTCCTGTCCATGGGACTTCCCAGGCAAGAATACTGGAGTGGGTTCCCATTTCATTCTCCAGGGGATCTTCGCAGATCAGGGATTGAACATGTTGTCTCCTGCATTGCAGGCAGACTCTTTACCACTGAGCCACCAGGGAAGCCCCATCTCTATATAATTATTGATACTAATCTGTATCTCTCTATAAATGTATTTATATTTCAATATATTATATAAATATATATTTATATATCATAAACAATATAATGATCAGTATATGTGCTCAGTCGTGTTCAACTCTTTGTGATCCCATGGACTGTAGCCCACCAGGCTCCTGTGTCCATGGAATTCTCCAGGCAAGAATACTGGAGTGGGTTGCCATTTCCTCCTCCAGGGGATCTTCCTGACCCAGGAATCAAACCACATCTCCTGTATCTACTGCATTGCAGGCAGATTATTTACCTGCTGAGCCATTGGGGAAGCCATTATAATGATAAATTATATATATATATATATATATATATATATATATATATACACACACACACATACATGGAGAGAGAAAGGGGGATGGAGGAAGAGAGAGTACACTCTGTAGAGTTCCTGGTTCAGAAAATGGAAGCTCTCATCTGTCCCCTCCCTTCAGACATTCTATCAATCTGGTCCCCCACCCCAAACCTAATATAGTAACTGGGTGAGTCAGAAAGGGGGAGTTGAGGTGACTTTGGAGCCTCAAGTAAAGGTTAAACAAAAGATTTATGAAATTAATGGGCAAATGGACACTATGTAAACCTCTGTTTGGGAACTTGGGATTGTCACACCTCTTTTATAAGCAGTCCAACTCCACCAAAGTCTCCCCAGCCCAGGGGCCCCCCAAGAGAAGGAGAGCTATGACAACTTGGCAAATTCTCTCTGGGTAACCTGGGATAAGGAGGCCAGAGTGCCCAGGAATTCATTGAGATCCCTCCACAATTATTTTCCAATCTGTTTTGAGTTTGTCTTCAAGCACAGACAATAGGAAATAGATTTTTGCAACAGTTTCTTTGACAGGAACCCAGAAGCTTAGAAACAGAGAACATCTAAATTTATAAAACATCAACTACTGGGTTTTGAACTTTAGAAAGTAAAAGCCTCCACGTTTCAAATGTTCCATCAAGCTGTAGTTCTTAAGCTCGACCAGGAGGTGGCAGCATTCGAGAACGAGCCCAGCAACTGCAGAGAAACCCCACCTTAAGGAGAGAAGAGTAAGCAGCTGAAAGAAGCATTGAAGTCAGGCTGGCTCTTTACTGAATACTTTGCTGTGAGGTGACAACATGGTGAGCTGGGGGTCAGCCTTATTTTCCATAAAGGGAACCTGAGACTGAAAGAGTTGACTCTCTTTTCCTACTGTCACACACCAAGCCAGCGGGAGGCAGGCCACATACAGGGGCCAGGTCTGTCTATTCCCACTCACCTCACCTCCCTGAATCTCTGAGGAAGAGATGGGTTGGGAGGGTGGCCAAACTCATCTCACCGTGTCCTCTGCACATCCCTCACACCATTCCCCACGCCTGCTCTGGCTCTCCTTTGTACCCTAAACTCATAAGTTCCTCAAAGCCCACTCCTGCCAGAGGTGGTGGTATTCCGCTTCCCTGGCCACATTGCTCCCTTACTCTGTCGCACTAACCAGGTATCTAGGCCCTTGGTACTCAAAGTGTGGCACCAGCAGCACCTGCCCTACCTAGTGAGAAATGCAGGCTCTCAGGCTCCACCCCAGACCTGCTGAACCTGCATGTTAATCTCAAGGTGATTTGTGTGCACGTGAAAGTTTGGAAGAGCCGGGCTGCTCCTTTTTTGTGCCAAGGGCCTTCAATGTCTCTGGTCACAGCTAGTGAGGAAGATGGCGGGGTTTCCAGAGGTGTCCACTGAGGCAGGAATGTCGGGCTACTCATCAGGATCCACATTAGGTTAGTTGTTTTAAGGCTAAGCCTCCATTATCATAAAAGGGATACCTCTGTTTTCACCTCCTCTAATTTCCACCCAGTCAAGCCTCTGAACAATAAGCTAGGAGACCCAGCTGTGTGGTCTTGGGAAGTCAGAAGATGGCTCCTGGCCCAAATGCCCAAGCTCCAGTAAGAAGGAGATCGGCAAGGCCAGGGAAGTGAAGCCCTGCCGCTCTGGGTCCCAGAGGAAAAAAGAGGTGCTGAAGCAATGCTGTGACCTTGGGGTCGTCCAGTGTGAACACAGCCATGGAACCATCATATTGAGAGGCAAAGAGACGGAGACACTGGTCTCTGTGAGGCACAGGTAGGTGTTACTCTCCAGGCTAGAGGCAGGATGAGCTGCCTACAGGCCACAGCATCTCCAGGCTAGGCCAGGGCCTCCTAACTGGAATTGCCTGGTCTTCCATGCAGACCTTGTTGTGCCCGCCCTCCCCTAGCCCACGGTGACTTACTTGTGATTACTCTTTTCTTACCTAAGAATCCTATGAAATAATAGGCGTTATTTGGTTTTCCTCCTAATGCCCCTAAAGACTGTGGCATCTTAAAACACTCCTGGAGGGAAAGAGAACGCAAGATTCTCAGCTCACTTGTGGACTGCTGCTCACAGATCTCCATGCTCACGATGGTGGTGGGATGGGCGGGCCGCAGGCGGCTTGGGGAAAGGTGTGACTTACTTTGAAGGCATCGACATAGACGGGGTTGATTTGGTTTATGCCTAGGCGGAGGGGCACAATGAGCAGCAAGGGTTTCCAGGCCGTGCAGCAGGCCGAGGGGCCCTTACTTTGGGTGGAAGCAGTCAGAGACTCCAGGGGCCTCTCGGCAGGTGTGTCAGCACTCAAGGACAGGGTGCGGCACATTTTTTCTAGAAACAGAAGACAGGGCTAGGTAAAAAAGGGGGACCCAGCCCTAAGAGATGCACCATGGGCAAGACTAAGGGAGACCTGACATGACAGTCCCCACCTGGAAGGCCCTTCCCGCTGCCACCCGGGCCCTGCTGCCCTACTTGCTACAGGAAGCCCAGGGTACTTGTCCAGCCCTTACTTCTCTTCCTTCTGGCAACTGAACACTCCTTGTGTCTCCCCAGATATGATGGGCTCATTGGGAGAATCTCATTTGTCAACTAGGCTACAAGGGCCTTGGAAACAGGGACTGTATCTGTTGGTCTCTCGAGCCCCATGTTGGGGACTATAGTGGAGGAGGGGGAGGCCAGAGAAGACCCATGGGTGGTTTAACTGATTATCTGCACTTGGGGTGTCCTGCAGGGAAAGAATCTGGTACTTCACTGAGCACACCAAAGATCCTCTCATTTTTTCCCCTTTCAGAAAGCTGAAAGGGAAGAGAAAAAAGGGCACAGGGAATGATTAACCAGAGCCCTGTGGTCCCCTGTCTTGCTAGAGGGGCAGGCCAGAGACAGCATGTGTGTTTATTCTTTCTCTTTCTCTCTCGCTTTCTCCTTCTTTCTCCCTCTCTTCCCCCTACATGTTCTGAATGGTAAAGAAGAACCTTCATACCCAACCACCCGAGAAGGTAAACCGGCCAAGGACTCACTGATATCTTCGATGACCACGGTGTTATCCATTGAAACATAAACAGCCAAGGAATTCCATTCATCAAATAAAGCAAGTTTTCTGTAAAGCAACATATAATGAAGTCACAATTGGGGAAGATGGACATCTCGGCAGAAAATAGTACCACCTATGTATGTCCAGTGTTCCAGAAGTTACTGAATGCTAAGCCACACAGAAGTAGTTCTCTCTGTGGGATTCAGGTCAGGTCTGGCTCCTTTGACTGAGTTCTGGAATATTCCATGTCCAGGGACTTTGAAAATGCCAGAGTCACTGTTTCTGAACCTCAGAAAGAAGGCCTTGCTTTTTATAAAAATGGAACAGGCTGCCTTGCAAAATGATGTTACTCCAATGGGCAAGAGAGGACCAGTACACCTGCTCCCAAGAGATTTTGTTTTCTTTTCTTAAATGTGAGACATTCTGACTCATTGCTTAAAAAAAAAGGAAAACTGTTATTTAAAAATATGTGTGTGTGTGTGTGTGTGTGTGTATATATATATATATATATATATATATATATATATATATGCTTCCCTATTGGCTCAGCAGGTAAAGAATCTGCCTGCAATGCAGGAGATTCAGGAGACCCATTTTCGATCCCTGGGTTGAGAAGATCCCCTGGAGGAGGGCATGGCAACTCACTCCAGTATTCTTGCCTGGAAATCCCCATGGACAGAGGAGCCTGGTGGGCTACAGTCCATGGGGTTGCAAAGAGTCAGACACAACTGAAATGACTTAGCACACACACACACACACACATGTGTGTGTATGTATGTATGTGTGTATGTATGTATGTGTGTGTGTATGTGTGTGTGTGTGTGTGTGTGTATATATATATATATATTTGTTTAGAAGCATATATAATATGAAGAATAAGCCCCAGGGAAATCCAGAGAGAGAGAGAAACAGGTAGAGGAGATGATCTCTTCGGTCCCTCCCCAAATGCAGTAAAAATGTTGTCCCAGGAGACTTGCTGGGCCTTGTTGGTCAAGAAATGAAGACATAGATAGAGCCACAGAGTGTGCTGAATTGCGTGACTTCAGAGGCTTCCCTGGTGGCTCAGCTGGTAAAGAATCCACCTGCAATGCAGGAGGCCCCAGTTCGATTGCTGGGTTGGGAAGATCCCCTGGAGGAGTGTGTGGTAACCCACTCCAGTCTTCTGGCCTGGAGAATTCCATGGACTGTATAGTTCATGGGGTTGCAAAGAGCTGGCCACAACTGAGTGACTTTCACTTTCAGAGGAGATTAGAAAGAAAACCCGTTTAAAAAGAGATTATCTGAGGAAAATATGTTGTCTATTTCTCCCTTATTTTCTTCTCTAGCCAGTTTGAAGAAGACATTTTTAACCTGGCTACTATGGGATTTTGGGGTAAAACCCAGTCTCAACAACTAACAAAATGAAACAAAAACACATTCTCTCCCAAACTAAAGTAGCTCCCAGTAAGAGGTTAGTTACCATTATATTTTCATTTCATTCATTTTATCTTTCCCCAAAATAATAATAACATAATCATTATCATCACATACTGCTGTTCCTGATAATAACATTCATGATGAGTAAGAATCCACCTAAATTCTTTTTCAAATATATGTTTCCATTTACTTGTTGTTGGGAAGTTCAAATTTTAGAAGAAAGAAGCAAATTTTGAGGGATGTCATTTATAAACCAACAATATCAAACTAGGTTTTGGGATCAGCACAGCCATTCCAATTTTTTATACTTTCTACCCTGGCTTCTTGCAGTGGTTCCTGAAATACCACCAGATCCTCACTCACCTGACCAACAATGGCCCAAAAGGCACTACAGACTAAAGTAAGAAAGTGGTCTCAGAGAGGCTGCACTGTTAGCAAAGGGTGATTCTAAGATAATAGGTTTCACTTGGATCCCCAAGAAATCCAGACTACTCCTCTCACAAGCACATTTCCAAAACATTCTAGTTCACTGAAGGTTTGCTAATAACTGAAACAGTGCCCCATTTGTATTTTGCATGAAGCGGGTCCTGTCATCATGCTCCAGAGAGCCTAAGAATTAAAATAGCAACCAAAGAAGGCTGCTGCTGCTGCTACATCGCTTCAGTCATGTCCGACTCTGTGCGACCCCATAGACGGCAGCCCACCAGGCTCCCCCGTCTCTGGGATTCTCCAGGCAAGAACACTGGAGTGGGTTGCCATTTCCTTCTGCAATGCATGAAAGTGAAAAGTGAAAGTCAAGTCACTTAGTCGTATCCGACTCTTAGCGACCCCATGGACTGCAGCCTACCAGGCTCCTCCATCCATGGGATTCTCCAGGCAAGAGTACTGGAGTGGGGTGCCATTGCCTTCTCCAACCATAGAAGGCTAGATGGTTTTAATTTTCTGATGCCTAAATCAGCATCAAACTCTGGCTGCCATTTTCATTCACTCATTCGTCAGGTATTTATTGAGCACTTACAGGTACCAGGTGGTTTCATGTGCTAATGTTATAGGCGTGAACAAGGAAAACACAATTTCTGCCCTCATGGAGTTTCCATTTGGTAATAGGCTGTCAGGAAGGACAGTGAGAATAGGTGAGGTGGTCTGTGGGTGTAAGTGCCAATGCCACTCACCCCTTTCGTTTCCAAAGCATTGGTCCTGGCCTCTCCATGTTACCTCTTGCTGTGGGAGGTGAATTCTGGGACTTAATAGGACAACGGCAAAAGGACCATGCTGGGGTACCCTGAGTTTACTAAAAGATGACAAACTGATTCCAAGACTCCCTTGGGGTTTGTGTCTTCCAATAGGTGGTGAGTCCCTTGAAGCAAGAATTATACCTAGTTTATTTTTGTACACCTAATACTTAGCATAGTAGAGGTGCCCAATAAATGTTGAATGAATCAATGAAGATTTTTTAAAATACCATACAAAGTGGGAGTCTGTGCCTTCCCTAGGCTGGTTCAGGCTTCCCCCTCCTCCTTAGTACAAACCCTTTGGCTGCAAAGTGACCCTCAGGCTGATGGTTGAGTGTCTGAGCACCAATCTATCAAGGGGATATGGGATGAGTCCTGAGGGGCCTCTACCTGGACTGATACTCATGACTACAACTCTGATAAACAAAGACAGTTGTCTACACACATTACACACTTCAAAGAAGTATTTGAGCAAAATGGTACAGATGTTTGGTGGCTCAGTGGGATGGCAAGAACTGCTTGGTTGATGGGATACTGAGTTGGTGGAGGCAGGCATAGGAGACAATAGAATAAGGCTCATGCCCAACCTTTTTACTTACTTCAACACCTGTGCAACTGTATTTGGTCCAAACCATTCGCCAATTGATTTCCCTTCTCCTACGCCCATCTGTGCTGTTTTCATGTGGAAAAAATAAACATGTTAGTGAAAGGTCTTTCAACAAACCAAAAACTCCTAATTTTTTGCATAAATAATTAAGTAGATAGATGACTTAGTGGAGCCACATATAAAGCAGGGGACAAGAAAAGCAAGTACAGGGATTTTCTTGGTGCCCCAGGGGCTGAGATGCCTAGCTCCCAATGCAGGGGACCTGGGTTCAATCCCTAGTTGGGGAACTGATGCAACTAAGTTCACATACCACAGCTAAAAGATTCCATGCGCCGAAATGAAAGATTCCACATGAAATAAAATATTTTAAATTAAAAGAAAAAAGAAAAGCAAGTACAGGCAAAGTAAGCTGAATTTCACAGTGTTTCTTTCCTCTTAATTGGACTATGCAACAGAAAGACAGTCTTTAAACTACTCATGTGACCTTACCCATTTGATGGATAGAGTAGCAACAGTCTTTTCTATCTAAGAAGCACTGTAGGATTCGTTGGTATTCTTTGGGTTGTTCTTTCTGTTTCTCCCAGTTCCAGTCTTTTTAGGAAAAAAAAAAAAGAGTTAAAATCATGTTTATAACCATTTGTTATCTCTGCAGTCTTACTCTGACTACAAGGTTAGAAGGAAAACAAAGGCATTACATCTAGAAAGTGGGAACAATCAGGTCAGAATATTCCCAAGTATCTTTAATATTGATGACCAAGACATCTGGAAACGGATTTCTTTCAGAGACTCAGTGGGTGTAAAGTAAAAACAAGACAAGAAGTTGACCAGGAAACGGATTTCTTTCAGAGACTCAGTGGGTGTAAAGTAAAAACAAGACAAGAAGTTGACCAAGAAATTGACTTTGCCCATGAGCTGGAGTTGGATAAATATTACTTGAAAACAGGGACACAAGGCCTTTCTGGTCAGCTACTCAGTGACCAGGATGTCACCTCAAAACCCAGCAGTATATCCGGGTCTCACTCAGACACTGTAGTGTCTCACGTCCACACAAACGTGGACTTTGGTTTGTATATTTCAGTAGCACTGACAAGAGTCTCATGGGGGGTGAGGGGAAGTGCCATCCTGACACACCAGTATTTCCAGGGGAATAAAAACAATTTGCAACTAAGAAGGTTTTTTAAAGAAACGCACACTGCCATTTTTTACACAGCCTTTTTAAAAGGCCACACTGAGCTTTGGAAAAACAAATACCTTTGCTATCAGGTGTTGAAGGTTTCCTTATGACCAAAACTAAAATAATTACACCTGTAGAGATCTGATCTGTGCCTCAGGCACAGCCCCCCAGTTCTACAGGGGCTGCTTATGACTTGCTGAGGACAACTCTGAAAAAACTCTCATCGTCACCTCTGTGGACAGGACACACTGTTCCCATTCCCTCAGCTCTAGGAACTCTGTCTAATGGGACAGATTTCTGAGACTTAGTTGGCTTCCAAGACAGAAATTTCTCTCCTGAGGTTTTAGGAAGTGTTTGAATTCACAAGTGAAATCTACTGGAAGGCAAAGGCCATTATCTCCAGAGTCTTTAATTCTCTTTGCCTTTTTTTTCTAGAATTTTTTTCAACAGGGGAACAATTTTTATTATTTATTTTTAAACATTTAAAAAAATTTTGTCATATAGTTGTTTTACAATGATGTGTGCTTTTGTATTTCTGAAACGAAATGTTTAAACTTTATATCCAGCAGTCTTCAGAGGGTGAACAGCATTCAACTGTTTTTCCCCAGCTACTGAACTGTCTGACTCGGGGGGAAATCCTAATTAGCTGGTTGCTATGTACCACTAAATATTTACTGATGATAGTGATAAGTCAACTAATACCCCACCTCAACTGCAAAATAACCAAAAAGGAAATGCTCCAAAATACTTTATAAAATCACATCTTCTCATTCGAATATCTTAACTATGAGATCTATTTCCACATTCTTCCTGCTGCTGTTGCTGCCAAGTCACTTCAGTCGTGTCTGACTCTGTGCGGCCCCAGAAACGGCAGCCCATCAGGCTCCCCTGTCCCTGGGATTATCCAGGCAAGAACACTGGAGTGGGTTGCCATTTCCTTCTCCAATGCGTGAAAGTGAAAAGTGAAAGTGAAGTTGCTCAGTCGTGTCTGACTCAGCGACCCCATGGACTGCAGCCCACCAGGCTCCTCCATCCATGGGATTTTCCAGGCGAGAGTACTGGAGTGGGGTGCCATTGCCTTCTTGCTTTTACATTAAAACAGTTGAGACTGCTGATTGTGGGGATAACTCCCCAGTTTGCTCTCCACAAGATTCATTTCCAGAAGAATCATCTTGAAGTGTTTTATAAATGAGAAAGTAAAAACACTAAGAATGGATCTGTTCCAAGAAGTATGTGTACAATAGAGAAATCACTGGACAAGGAGACAGAAGACCTGCATTCTATTCCCAAATTGATGACTCTTGCTGTTCAGCCTGGGGCAAGTTACCATATTTCCTGAGCCTCGATTTCCTCATCTGTTAAACAGAAATTATGATACTACCCAGGGGACGCAGGCACGGGCCATTCTAAACCCTGAAAAAAAGGCATGAAGCCCTAAAGCCTCCCCAGACTCTTCTCCAGTCTTCTCTGTAACCACAGGAGGATGTGTGAGGTTGTACAGTCAGGGAAAGGGAGTCGGTTGTTGTACCTCTGAATCTCAAGGAGTAACAGCTGAAGATTTCAGCAGCCCGATCTCATCCAAGGTGGCCTTTCATCCCCTCATCCCCAAGGCAAACCAGACTTTCACCCAACTTCCTGAACTGGCATCTAACCAAGGTCAGCCCACGGGGAAGTATGCATATGTCTTAAGAAAACAAGACTCAAGTGTTCCAACAATGATTACTGGAAGGTTCTAATTTTAAGATAGTGTGTACCCTTTATTATTTAAAAAATTTTGTAAGCTTTATTGAAGTATGACTGACAAATAAAAATTGCATATATTTAGCTTAAACAGCATGATTTTTAAAAGGATATATGATGTGATAATTTAATGAACCTATACATTATGAAATGATTATCATAATCTACTTAATTAACACATCTATTACTTCACATAGTAACTTTTACTTTTTTTAAACTTTTTTATTTTTTTAATTAATTTATTGGAATATAGTTGCTTTACAATGTTGTGTTGGGAAGTTCTTAATAAAGCAGCCTCCTGAGAAAGCTAATTTAAGGATTCCTTCATTATCAAGTGGACCTCATCAGTGAACCCACACCAAAATAGCACTGGTTCCCTCATTAGCCACTTCCTTTAGGTCACTGACATCTTTCACCAGACAAATAACTTACATGAGGTCAAGAAACAGGCTCACCACCACACCCTTCTTCCTGCTCCTTTTGTTATCTGACCTGTTTAAGAACCCACGTGAACAACAGTGAAGATGCAAACGCTACGATACACTTGACTCAATGTTCAGTTCTGTCCCAGGAAAATAACTCTCTGGCTTAGTGAGTTACAAGGAAATGCAAGCTGTTTCCTTCTCATGAGAGGGTTTGTTGACTTGTCAGCCCCACCACTTGGGCTTACAGAGAGCACTTCAGGACCTGCAGCTGTGTTCCCTTTAGCACCAAGGCTAAACCATCAGCAGTAAATGAGACTGCAGAGGTCTCCAAGACAGAACAAATTTAACTCACCCCTTCCCAAGTGTCTGCAGATAAGGGCTTGAGCCAACATCATCTGTCCACAGCGTAGCATACATCCCCAGCCAGCATCTGATGAAGGGCCTGTTCCCCCTGTTGGCAAAATGGATGAGAATGAACGTGAGTTCATTAAATTGCCCTTTCCTGAAACATCAGCATATTGGAGAATCATACAATATAGATAGGCACACATACTCAGAATAGAGAGGCAAGAGATAAAGCCAGATATCCAACAAGGTTTGTTACAGGGTAGAACTTGCAAAGATAATGCTGAGTTAACCAAAATGGGTTCTATGACCTAAAGCAAAACAAACAAATGAACAAAACCTGCCCTGTATGTTTTCTGCTTAGAGACATCCAGGCATGCATTCAATTTTGGTAGATGACTGACTACCATGTATGACTACCAACACTTAATCTATGACATGTCATCATCTGCCTGACCAAATCTGGCTTTTCACAGCTCACTTCCAGAGGAGTGCAATCTTATCTGAGTTAAAGAATAAATGCTACCAAAGTTGATCATCAGTATGGTCAAGGAAATCTGGAAGGCTCTTGACCATTCTAAATATACATTATGAAGCTCTGAATGGTAAGGAGAATGTAAAATAGAGGAAAGAGTCCTAGGTTAGGCATCAGAAGACCAGTCTCTAGTTACCTAATCTAAGTCTCATCTGTAAACTGGAGATAATAGCACATACCTTGCCTACTATCAGTGGATACTATAAGAATTAAATGAGAGAGTATAAAAGTATTCTACCACTCATTCAAGATGATGTAAATATTTGGTATAATGAGTATGGTCATAATGTTGTTGTTTAGTCACTAAGTAGACTCTTTGCAACCCCATGGACTGGGGCCCACCAGGCTCCTCTGTCCATGGGATTATCCCAGCAAGAATACTGGAGTGAGCAGCTATTTCCTCCTCCAGGGGATCCTCCTGACCCAGGAATTGAACCCGTGTCTCCTGCATTGGCAGGCGGATTCTTTACCACTGAGCACAAGGGAAGCCCTAATATAAAATACTATTAATAAATTAGAAATATACTATATTTTTAAAAGGTACAAAACCAGTTAATAAGACAACAGGTTCCATTTGAAGAACACTTGATGTAACAAAAATCCTATATATGTGGCTGGGCATGGGGTGGGGGTGGGGCACTCAATATCCTTTTTCAAAGTACTTTGAAGTGAGACAATTTGGATGGCAGAGGAGACATTATGCTTTCATTGCTTCCTCTCCAAACACAGAAGTGGAGAAGTATGCTATAAGCATGGTCTCACAAGACTAACCGTAAATGACATCATCAGCCATGTAAGACAAGTGGTCCAAGATGGCTGCTCCTTTCCTTTTGTTGTGGGGACTGAAGGAGAGTTGCTACAGCAAGATGAGGAGAGTTGAGCCAACTTGTCAGCTGGAAGTGGAGTACATTGGCTCTTGCTAATGGTGGGATTATAGGCCAGATTAGTAGGGAAATACGCAATGAAGCCCACATAAAGAAGGGATCATCTCTTTCAAAACATTGTCAGAGTTGAATTGCAAATGTTTTCAAATCTTGCAAAGATCTTGCAAGATCCAGAAAAAGTCAACAGTTTAGAATTACTAGGTAGTAAAGATTGTTCTTTTGTGTATTTTACTCAGGTATTTCCTATGGAGAGCAAAAAAAAGAAGTGTGTGAACTTCATTTTTCACACTTATCAGAAAGATAGATTTCACTCCAGTTATTAGGTCCAGTCCCAAAACAAAATCAGTCAGACAGGTTTCCTCTAGGAGAACAGCTTCCACCAACTGAGTTTGGTGATCCTTTTCTATAGGACCACAAGATTAGAAAGAAGTAACCCTGTTTGCAAACATTTTACAAATTTTCTCTGGAGGGATCCTATTCACTTAGCTCATTAAACTGTCCTTTTTTCTAGACAGCAGCTGGTATTCTTAACTGCCTAGAATTAGTTCCAAGGATATCCACTATAATTCATTTCTCAGTGGCAAAGTGTTTTCATATCATAGGAAGAAAAAAAAGCAAGAGAATTATTTTCTTTCCTTCAAGGTACAGTCATCTTTAATAATCAATAACTCCATAAAGCAGTGGACTGTATCAAGTTAAAAGTTTGACTGTTTTGTTGCTCTTAGACTTGAAACAATATCTCTAGTGCCCAAACACTTGGAGGTGGGCTCAAAAGTAAACCGGCATTACACATTAACACCACGGAACCATACATGCTGGGGCACATTGGCAACGAAACTTCTGTATGAAGCATAAGACTTAATCAACTACTCCCCCAAACTAAATTCTTCATCATAGTGAGTTGGTAATTCTGAGGTTTCCATGATATCACTGATAACCTCAGGAAAGCTATCTACAAGGAAGAAAGCACAATATAACAAATGATATACCTACCAATTGGTGAAAATTTCCTCCTGTATGTAAACCATAGACGAGCACTTATATCAGACAACAGCTTAGATTTTTCTGTAATTAAATGTGAAATTAAAATTAAATCACCGTATCCCATCTAAAGATATCTGTCTTTGATTTCTGAGCCGGGGCAAACTAAATTTCAAATAACCAGTCATTTCCATTGTTATGAGGCTAAGGGAAATTCATAGGAAACCCAATCTCATTTTAGCCAAATAATTTCTGTATTTCCTCCCACCTATATTTTGACCAGAGCTACTGGCTACAATGATGCTGAGTGGCTCCTATCTCTTCAAGGAGCTCCATAGCCCCAGCAGGTACTTAACACTGAGATCACATGGCCAAAAGACAAGGACTAGGAAAGGCAAGGATCCTGGGTAACCTAACGACAAGGCAGTCAGCCCCTGCCTGATGGTTGGCTGGATCTCTTATCAGCATCCATGGTCTGTTACCTAAAACGAGGGATAGGTTGGCATTTGTGTGTGCACATAAATCTTTAACTAAAAAGATGTCCCTGCTAAGCAAATTAAGTGTGTAAGAAATTAGTGCATTGGCATTTGTAATCTAAATAGTGATATAGCATCACAAATGCTTTTGTCATTTTTTTCCAAAGCATGCTTTCCTGTATATATTTTACAGCGTAAATTTACTTCAGTGGCCACAAATATGGCTTCCACATGTCCATCTGTACTTAGTTGTGCTTCTGTCTTTCTTAGTCTTCTCTCTCCCTCTTCTCAACAACACATCTATATTTGTAATTCTGTACAGAATTTATAGTCATTGCACTTTAAAAGAAGAAAAAGAAATCCAGTGTTAACCAATAGTCTCTATTTTCTCTTCTGCCTTTCCTTTGAACAAATCAGAAAGCTGAGCTGTCTGGATTTTTCTTCCCCTTCATGTTGCCAGTGCCTAGCACAGTATGGGAACCAGATGTAAAATGGTCAAGCTCTGCCTGGGTTTGAGCCCTGATTCTGCTACTTACCAACTGTGTGGCCTTGTTACTTAACTTTTCTGAGCTTCAGTTTCCTCATCTATATAATGGGGAGAATAATTGCACCTACTTCACAGAGATATGAGTATTCAACAAGATAACACTACATGGAAGGCAGTAGCTTATATGGTACAGTACACAGTAAACCTGAGATAGATGTTAGCTATTATTTTATCCCCTTGCCTCAAATGCTCATGCCCCTCACTCCTTCCCCTGATATTCTCTATGTCTTCTGGCTTGCCTATATGCTAGAAAGGCTGGGGAAAGTTGTATAGACATTTTTTAAAGATTTATTTATTTATTGGCTACGGTGGGTCTTCAATGTTCTGTGTAGGCTTTCTCTAGCTGTGGCAGGTGGGGGCTACTCTTCATTGTTGTGTGTGGGCTTCTCACTGCTTCTCAATGCGGGCTTCTCAATGGCCTCTCGTTGTGAAGCATAGGCTCTAAGCACGTGAGCTCAGTAATTGTGGCATGTGAGCTCTAGAGCCCAGGTGCGTGGGCTTAGCTGCTCTGTGGCATGTGGGATCTTCCTGGACCCGGGGCGGAACCTGTGTCCCCTGCATTGGCAGGAGGATTCTTAACCACTGGACCACCAGGGAAGCCCTAGACTTTAATAAGAGTTTCACCTTGAAAGGGCTTTTCCAACTTAACATTTGAAACTGGGCATATTTGGCAACTTGGGGATCCCTCTTGTTAGGGAATGCACAACTAAAAGAGATCACCTGCAGTCCCTCTCCTGTTAATTACTGGCAAAAGGAGTTAAGATCCAGAAAGTGACTTATCCGAGGTAGAAGAGTCTGAATACAAAAGGTCTCCTAATTGTTAGCACTAGGTGCTCTCCACTATTCAGGATTTTCCAATCAAAAGGATGAAGCCAGACTCAAATAGAATTAGAAGATGCTAACTTCTTCTCTTGCCTTTTTATTTATTTATTTATTTTTGGCTGTGCTGGGTCTTCGTTGCTGCGTGGGCTTTTCTCTAGTTGCGGTGAGCGGGGGCTAAGTGCAGTGCACAGGCTCTTTCTCTTGTTGCAGAGCACAGGCTCCAGGGCACGCTGGCTTCAGTAGTTGTGGCTTCCAGACTGTAGAGCACAGGCTCAGTAGTTCGGGTGCACAAGCTTAGTTGCTCTGCAGCATGTGGGATCTTCCCGGATCTCGGATCGAACCCATGTCTCCTACACCGGCAGGTGGACTCCCTACCACTGAGCCACCAGGGAAGCCCCCTCTCTTGCCTTTTGGTCAGCTTCTTCCTGTCCCTCCCTCCATGCTAGGGTCTCCAAAGAGGATCTCTCTTCAGACACAAAACTCAGAGCTGCCTATTTGCAAGTTCAGGTTTTATCTATGTTCTGGGTTGTTAGCACTTTCAGGTAAAAGGTCTTTCTCAATCTATAAGAATGTAATGGAAAGGAAGAGAAAGCCAAGCCTCATTTCCATCTAGCTGCAGTGGCTAAAAGTTCTGTACAAAATCAGAATAAACTGAGACAGTACCACAGCCAGCAAAAGCTCTAAAACTATAAGACTTCTCAGTGTCTGAGACTGTTTCTGACAGCCATGGGCTGTTTAGAAGTCCCTTGGATGGCAGTGTTTTTCATCTAGATAGAAAAGGACATGAGAGGAATGAGAAGTATGTAGTCTTCAAAGACTAGATACTGGTTAGTAATACCCAGAGCCGGTCCATGTTTTTTGAAACCCGAGGCTTAAAGAATTGGTGGGTTCTCCTTTAAGGAAAAAAAAAAATGACTTTTTCAAATTGTACAAATACCTATGATCATGTGAACACACTGCTAGGGCCTCAGAAGGGTCTTTGCACGCAAGAACTCCTCTGGCTGTAAAGTAAATCTGCCTAGCAGTAGCATTAACCCCTTATCAACCCAAGAAGGAAAGCAGGGTAGACTTCAACCTCGGGCACCCATCTCATTTGGGTTCTCACAGACAAATGCAACCAAACCTTACCTGTTTTAAGAAGATGCTGTTTTCCCAAGATCCATACCAGCTCATCTGTATCTGGAAACTCTTCTAGGTAGTCAGCAAAAATAGTAATCTGGTTTTCATACTTGGATAAAACTGAAAAGCAAAGAAACTTAAACAAAATGTAATAGAGGGAACTTGCTTCTATGATTTATTAATATTACCTTTGTCCTGAAGGTAAAAATTAGAGTTTTTTTAGATTCACCACTGGAATCTAATGGAAGCAAATCCTCCTGCTTGAGAAACAAAGACACTTATGGGGCCTCAAAATCTTTTAAGAGAGGGATTTCCTTTTGACCACCTGTTTAGACCTTCCTTTTGTCATGGTCCCATTTGGCACTATCTCTGAATGATGTTTTGGTCACAATTACATGAAACATTTTTTTCTAATGGGGCTTTCTTTGTAAACAGCCACTTTCTAGCTTGTCCTAGTGTGAGTGGAGTACAAGATGAAACAGTAGTACCTGCATACCTGACCTCTTTCCATGTCTAATCAGACCCCAGGGACTAATGTGAGGTTTCTAGCAGCCAGTGGCTTAGAAGGGGCCTATGACAAGCCTGAAACACTATATATACAACTCTGAAAATGTAATATTTTAGCTGGAAGTCCAGATGTTTTATCAGTAATTTAGTGTTTTATTCACTTACAACTTCTACAAAGAAGAATCTTGAAGCAACTGATAAATAGAACTTGTTCTTGGGATTCACAAATGACCATGGTTATCTCTCAACAGAAAGGAACTGAACAAAATACAATTAAATCTCATAAGTTCATAGGCCACACTCTCAGAACTTATGTCCAGGTAATGTGGGATGAGTTAAAATTCACTTCTGTACCGCCTGCAGGGAAAGGATCTGCTAAAAGACTCAAGATTGACTTGTGAAGGGAAGGATCTTATCACAAAAGTTTCCTTTAAGTACTGAGTCGGCCAACAAGTTCATTCGGATTTTTCCATATGAGGCTATGAGAAAACCTGAACAAACATTTTGGCCAAGCCAGTATTTTCTGAGAGAAAGAATATCATAGGTGGTAAATAAGTTTCCGAGCCAGCCCAGAAAAATCTATCTTAACCTATCAGCAGAAAAATGAAATTGTTAGTATATTTCATAGCTTACGGTGCTGTTTCAATGACAAATCATATTTCGAGTTCAAAGCTGAGACAACCGAGCACACATCTTATCATCTCAGCAATTGGAGGCTCCCAGACTAGTAGCTGCAAGGGCTCTCCCAGATCAGCCCCTAAGAGCACCAAGGGAACAGTCTCCTATAAAAAATATCATTGCGGGATGTGTTTAGCTCACTTGAAAGGACAAATTGCTTTCTTCTGGCTTTGTTTTCTAAGGCAGGAGCATGCTGTTTTCATAGAAATAAATGGTCTTTCCTAGAAATAAATAAATGAGTCTTATCTGATCATGAAAACAGACTACTCGGTTGGAGGCTGACGTTGTACTTTGTATCATTTGTATACACTGAAGTCATAATTTGTTTGAAGTTATAATTTTAGAAACACAGCTACCCGGGGATACTGCCCTTCTTGAAATATGTGACAGAAGTCCAGTCTTTCAGGGATTTAGGTAGCCTTTCTCCTCAAGATGTTTTCATCATTAGGGTCACAGCCATGGCGCTATTTCCAATGTACAGAAGTTAGAAATGAGACAGCCATTTCATTCCCCAGTGAAAACTCATCACTGCCAAATCTACCAGGGAGCTTGTGTCACAGCCTTAGCCTTTCTGCCCCTGGCCACAGCCCCTGGCCCATGCTCAGGAAATAGCAGGCTAAAAATGATCATCCAGGTCAGGCCATCCCCAGGAGGTGGTGGACAGAGGTGGCGTAAATCACACTGTGTACCTTCCCACCCCATTCTCCACCCCTCACAGGCAAGAGAAATCAGGTTAAAACAAACATCCAGTGAAGCCTAGAAAAGGGGGGCAGAGGGGAGGGGTGAGTCAGAAAATAAGCAATTTGAGAGAAGTTTGGGAAAGGGGCAACCTCCCTGGCATTCTCCTGGTAGGGATGAGGAAGGTGGTATTGGATGAATGTACAGCATGTATGCATATAAGCCTTGGGCCTTTTTTTAGTACTGGCTGAAAAAAAAATTCTCTATCGCCAACCCTGTCTCAGTGAGTCATTACCCAGCTATCTGGTCAAATTAGTACAGCCCCTACAGCCTGAGAACTGCACTGCTTCATTTGAGATGGCTCTGACCAAAATGATAGCCAAAGAATTTTCCTCTTGCTCTTACACCCCTCACCCCCAGGCCAGGAAAAAGGGCAATTACAGTCTCTATTCTTCCAGAGTCTCCTCTTAGAAAACAGACTCCATGAACGCAGTGTGTCAGCCCATAACCAGCCTGAGTTGAAAACTATACGGATGAAACAAAAGAAAGCCAGACCAGAAGATGAGATTAACAGAAGTACAGAGTGATAACATGAGGAGAGCGTATAAAAGGGAGTCTGGGGAGGATAGAGGGCTTGATCTTCCACAAGAACTCAGAAAGATGAAGAAGCCAACTGGGTTGTGGTTGAGATGCAGAAGTGAAATGGCATTTCCAAACAAATCACTTCTCACTAACAGCAATCCTTCTGAAAAAAAATTTCATAAACTACTTCTGTCTTACCTTAAAATTAACAAATTTTATATTAACAGACTTATATGAGCTCATTGCCCTTTCAACCTGTTTAAAGACATAGGAACTATACAGGCAGAGCTACAAATATTGCAGCTTGGTGGACCAAGAATCAGCTTCTATAAGGTCTGATGGGCAACAGGCTTCACTCTGTTCCATTCTACTTTAATAATCATTAAAAAGAATGAAGTCTCTGCTGGGTTAGCTTAGTAGTCAAATAATAACTGAGAAAAAGATTTCCATAAGCTCCTGGAACCAAAAAGTCTCCCAGTCTTGGGCAAGACGCTCTGTGTACATGCTAGGGCATGCTTTCAACACTCAACCAGGCAGTTGATTAACTATGCCTTAGTCGTCCCTTTCTGCTTATACAGAGCTCAAGGTCAGCCAGAGTGAGAGCTGAGGGCCTTCTCAGGTCTTTCCTGAGCATGCACATAGCCTTGGGACTGTACACATTCCTGAGCAGGCATGTGGTCCTCTAGGTTCCCAAGAATATGCCGGAACTTTTCAAAGTCCCAACAAATATATTATTCTTCAGCTTTACCTTTCAAACTTTTTGGTTATCTACTCCTCAAATAGCTCTGAAGTTAATCATTTGCCTCTAATAGTTTTCCAGAAAAGCCCCCCCACCAACCCAGAGAGGGGGAGGCTATCTGCACCTCCAAGACAAGACAAATAAAGTTTTACATGTGGGGTTTTCCGGGGAATTGCCAGACAGATCAAATAATGACAGCTCTCTAGAAATGAGGATTTACAGTTTCAAACCTGTTCTGCATCCTCCAGGGGTTACCAGGTTGCTGGCTTTCCCTATGGTTGCAAGCTGTGAATTCTCAAGGCCACTGAAAAGCTGGAGAGCAAAAGATGGGCATAGCACAAGTGAAAATGCCACAGAGCTGACTATTATAAGGCAGTCATTTTTCATGAATAAATGAATATTCCACAGATTAGTGCAAACCTTTGGTTAATTTCCAGAGTGCTGCAAAAGTTGGTTCTGATTGTCTTTGCCAATTCTTTTCATTTCTATTATGGGTAGAATTTTCAGAAGTCTTCACTCTGCCATTTTTGCTGATGACTTACTTGAATAATTTGCTTTCCAGTGATTGACTATATTTGTAAGCGTTATTTTGTAAAATGGCAAGTAAATGAAAAAAAATCACTTTAACAGATTTTCTGATAGCACTTAACAAAACTTGTGCATCAAGTCTCCTAGATTCTGTGGGGTTTGTTCCCTACAAACAATAAAAAGACCCTAAAGGGAAATCAAAAGGTCACAGAGTCTCAGGGCCAGAAAAAGCCTGAGACACCACTGAGTATCTTGCTTGTGAAAAAAAAAAAGTGAAAGTGTTAGTTGCTCAGTGTCATCCAACTCTTTGTGACTCCATGGACTGTAGCCCGCCAGGCTCCTCTGTCCATGAGATTCTCCAGCAAGAATACTGGAGTGGGTTGCTATTTCCTCCTCCAGGGGATCTTCCCGATCCAGGGATCGAACCTGGGTCTCCTGCATTGCAGGCAGGTTGTTTACCATCTGAGCCACCAGGGAAGCCCCATACCATTTATAGTTATTGTAAAATATTGACTATGTCCCCTGTTCTGTACTATATGTACTTGTAGCTTATTACAAAGTACTTTGTGCCTCTTAACCCATTACCCTTATCTTCCCCTTCCCACATCTCTCTCCCACCTAGTAACCACTCACTTTTTCTCTGTCAGTCTGTTTCCTTTTTGGTATATTTACTAGTTTAATATACACACATTCAACATATTTTCAGGTCACACCTTCAAAATCATAAGAAAATGGTCAGAGGAGACAGGTATGGTAAGTTCAGTTCAGTCGCTCAGTCGTGTCCGACTCTTTGCGACCCCATGAATCGCAGCACGCCAGGCCTCCCTGTCCATCACCAACTCCCAGAGTTCACTCAAACTCATGTCCCTTGAGTCGGTGATGCCATCAAGCCATCTCATCCTCTGTTGTCCCCTTCTCCTCCTGCCCCCAATCCCTCCCAGCATCAGGGTCTTTTCCAATGAGTCAACTCTTTGCATGAGGTATGGTAAGGGCTGAATATAAATTAATATACTCATTCTATAAACTTTTACAGAGTACCTACTATGTGCTAACGGGGCTTCCCAGGTGGTGCTAGTGGTAAAGAACCCACCTGCCAATGTAAGAGACCTAAGAGGTGTGGGTTCGATCCCTGGGTTGGGAAGATCCCCTGGAGAAGGGCATGGCAACCCACTCCAGTATTCTAGCCTGGAGAATTCCATGGACAGAGGAGCCTGGTGGGCATAGGGTTGCAAAGAGTCAGACGCGACAGAAGCAACTTAGCACGCACATACATACTATATGCTAAGCACAATGGAAAAGGCATCACTGAGATGTAGCCTCCATTGTCCAAAGCATTTAATCTAGTAGAGAGGATAGGTCTGCAAACAAACAACAATAAGTACTATAAGAAAGGAAAGTGGGAGAGAAGAGATCAAGATGGTGGAGTAAGAAGAAGTGGAGCCTACCTCCTGCTACAAATGCATCTAAAATACACCTACACGTGGAACAATTCTCACTGAAACTAACTGGAAACTGGCAGAAGCACTCCTGTACAACCAAGGTTGTAAGAACAATACACACATAATCCAGTAGGAAGGGAAGAAAAGTAATCAGGTCAAGACCTGTGCCCCTGGGAGGGGAATCAGAAGAAAAGGGAGGTTGCATAGGTGGGGTGTGATCAGGTCAAGCCACAGACTGGGTGTCCCAGACCTAGGGTCCTATGTAGAGGAGACAAGCCCGCTTGGCTAGCCAGAGGACTGGACTCCACTCATAAGGAGGGCATGCATTGGCTGTCTTTGAGGCAGGGCAGAGAAAGATTTGCTCTGAGCCCTCTGGGTTTCCAACAACCAGCTAGCCATGCACCCCAGCCCAAAGTACCAAGCAACACTCCCATCCTGTCTATTCTGTGTCATGGCACAGCAATTGGATCTGGGGAAGCCATCACCAGGGAAAAGACTTGACCATGGGACACAGAGGTGACCAAGTCCCAGGGTAATGCCTGAGTGGGGCAGCAATGGCCATTGTTGACACCTACTCAAACAGCAACCCCCAGAAGTCGCCCAGATCTCAGACGGCAGCCACCCACCACAGCTCACCCCCCACCTTGATACACACAGAGTGATCACAAGGGCCCCACCCACCATATGCAGCAGTTCTACAACACGGCAGGAATAGCTGAGGCTCGGAACAGTGATCAGCTGTGAGAGACAAAGGAGAACTGCCCCTGAGGCAAGGCAGAGAGAGGTCTGGCTTAGCAGCTCTGGGTTTCTTGTGACCACTTTGCCATGCACACCAGCCTGAGACCAGTGAATACTCTGGTCCTGCTCAACCCATGCCATAGTGCTGAACTGGATCTGGGGTGCCCACGACAGAGGAAAAGATTCAACCATGGGACACAGAGGTCTGAGTGGAACTTTCTTAGCTCTTACTGAAGCAGTGCCTCAGAACCCGCCAGATGTCTGACAGCAGCCACTGCACCACAGCTGACCTCCCAATAGACATGGAGAGTTCACACAGGCGCCATCTTTCCTGTAGAGAGGTTCCATAACAGGGTGGGGGTGGTGAAGGCTGTGAGGGACAAAGGGGATCTGCACCTGAAGCTATGTCTGAGTGAAGCTGTGGACATCTATGCAGGCAGTCAGCACATGGGGCCCCACTTGCTTTAGCATTCCCCTTCTCTGGGGCAAAGGTCCTAGTGTGAGGAGGAGAGAAAAACAGAGTCAGCTCAGGCCCCACCCCTGAGAGGGTGGTGACAGCCACTGAGCAGAGAGGAAGCCCCATCTCACACTCACCACCAGCTCTAGCTGCTCTGTCTCCAGCCACACCCATTACCCAGGTGATAGTGGCCAGTGCACTGAGGAAAGATGTGACTTGTGTTCACATCAAATCCAGCTCTCACACCAAACGCACTGGGCACACACAGTCTGTATAGAAATGGTTCCACCGAGAATGACTTGTGTTCACATCAAATCCAGCTCTCACACCAAACACACTGGGCACACACAGTACAGAGATGGTTCCACTGAAAAATACACTTTTAAGACTGCAATACACAACTGTTTCACCTAAACTCATAGAGGCAAGAAAGTCAAGCAAAATGAAAAGGCGCAGTAACTACTCTCAATTGAAAAAGCAAGAGAAAATCCCTGAAAAATAATGAAAGAGAAACAAAAGAGATTTAAAAAAACAGAAATAAAAAAATTTACAAGATAAAGAATTCAAAACATTGATAATAAAAATGTTAACTGAATTAGGGAAAACAATTGATGTAATCGAGAACATTTCAGCAAGGAACTAGAAAACACTAAAAAGACCCAGTCAGAAATGAATAATTTAATAGCTGAAATAAAAGATACACTAGAAGGAATGAATAGCAGACAAAGTAATACAGAGGAACACGTAAGTGATCTAGAAGTCAGAAAAATGGAAACCACACAATCAGAACAGCAGTAGGAAAAGCAAATTAAAAAAAATAATAATAAAGCAACTGAAGATTCCTGGGACAACATTAAGCATCCAAATATTTGCATTATATGGGTTCCAGAAGGAGAAGAGAAAGAAAGGAAGATCAAAAATGTATTTGAAGAAATTATGCCTGAAAACTCCCAAACCTGAAGAAGGAAACAGATATACAGGTATATATAGACTGAGCACACACAGTCTGTATAGAAACAGATATACAGGTATAGGAATCACACAGGATCCCAAATAAGATAAACTCAAACAGACCCATACCAACATATATCATAATCAAAATGGCAAAAGTAAATGATAAAGACAGGATTCTAAAGGCAGCAGAAGAAAAACAAGAGTCATTTGCAAGGCAGCCTCCATAAGGCTATCAGCTGATTTCTCTGCAGAAACCTTGCAGGCCAGAAAGGAGTGACATGATATATTTAAAGTGCTAAAAGGTAAAAACTTGCAACCTAGGACAATCTACCCAGCAAAATTATCATTTAGAAGGAGAAATAAAGAACTTCTCAGATAAACAAAAATTAAAAGAGTTCCTCAATACTAAATGTACAATAAAAGAAAAGCTGAAGGATCTTTTCTAAATGGAGAAGTAGTAAGAATCTATAGTAAAGGGAAAATCCCACTAGGAAAGGCAAATAAATATGTAGTAAGGACTGGGGTCAAACACTTAAATAAGCCAGTATGTAAATTAAAAGGCAAAAAAATTATATAAGCAATTATAACTACAATAAACAGTAAAGGGATAATATTGAAGATGTAGACTGTGATATGACATCAAAAAACACAAAATGATTAAAAAATGGTAAAACCTGATTTAAATGATTTAAAAATGAGCAGACCTGAACAGACTTTTTTCCCAAAGAAGACATACAGATGGCTAACCACTATATGAAAAGATACTCAACATCACTAATTATCAGAGAAATGCAAATCAAAGTAACAAGGAGATATGATCTCACACCTGTCAGAATGGCTATCATCAAAAAGCCTACAAATAACAAATGTTGGAAACAACGTGAAGAAAAGAGAACCTGTGTACACTGCTGGTGGGAAGGTAAATTTGTGCAGCCACTATGGAGAACAGTATGGAGGTTCCTCAATAAATTAAAAACAGAACTACCACATGATCAAGCAATTCTACTGATAATATACTCAGAAAAAAATGAAAACACTAATTCAAAAAGATACATACACCCCAAAATTCATAGCAGCACTATGTACAATAGCCAAGATATGGAAGCAACCCAAGAGCCCATCAACAGCTGAATAGATGAATAAGATGTGGTATATATATATATATATATATATATATATACATACACACACATACATACAATGGAATACTACTTGGTCATAAAAAGGATGAAATACTGCCATTTGCAGCAACATGGATAGACCTAGAAAATACTATGTTTAGTGAAATAAGTGAGATCAATACAAATGCAGTATGATATCACTTATATGTGCAATATAAAAAATAATAATGCAAATATATATGTAAAACAGAAACAGACTTACAGATAAAGAAAACAAATTAATGGTTACCAAAGGGGAGAGAGAAGGGGAGAAGGGCAAATTAGGGGTATGGGATTAAGAGATAAAAACTACTATGTATAAGATAGTGAAGCAACAAGTATATATTGCATATAGCAAAGGAAATTATAGCCAACATCTTGTAGTAGCTTTTAATAGAGTATAAGCTGTAAAAATATTGAATCACAGTGCTGTATACCTGAAACTAATATAAATCGACTACATTTCAATTTAAAAAAGGAAAGTGATGTGGAAGGCAACAAATGATTAATTTGGGGATGAAAAGACCTTCAACAACCTTCAAAAGGTAGCATCAAAGCTGAGCCTCAGGACTTCCCTGGCAGTCCAGTGCTTAAGACTCTGTGCTTCCCAGCCAGTGGGAATTTGCTGTATGATGCAGAGAGCTCAAGCCCAGTGCTCTGACAACCTAGAGGAGTGGGATGGAACGGGAGGTAGGAGGGAAGTTCAAGAGGGAGGGGACACATGTATACCTATGACGGACTCATGTTGATGTATGGCAGAAATCAATACAATATTGTAAAGTAATTATCCTCCAACTAAAAATGAATAAATTTAAAAACTAAAAATAAAAAGATATAAAAAAAAAAAGACTCCATGCTCCCACTGCAGGGAGCACCGGTTCGGTGCCTAGTCAGGGAACTGACATCCTACATGCCGAGCAGTGTGGCCAAAAATTAAAAAAAAAAAAAAAATCTGAACTTTAGTGAAAAAAAAAAGATAAAAAAAAGTGAGATGGGGGAAGGGAAGAAACTCCTGGTTGGAGGAACACCAAAAGGATTTGGCAAGCATGTGGGATGGGTCTAGGAAAAGTGAGACAGAGAGTAAAAAATAACTTGTATTTTTCAAGTGTGGGTGATGAAATGGTAGCAGAAAAACATAGTGGTGGGGGGTAGGGGGTAATAATCTTGATCCAGCCAGAACATGTTAGATTCATGGATTTGCTTGACAAAGCAATGAGAGGCTATAAAAAATGCAGAGGAAAATCAACCTGCACAGGGGTCGCATAGAGGTGCTTGGTAGATGGCAGGTTGATTAGCAGAGCTGAGGAAAGCAGGAGGAATCCAGAAGAATAAAACTCAGCCTAAAATGTACCTTCATCCCCTTCCTCCTGGGTCCATGTAGTGTCCTGGTCTTCCCAGCCTCTGCTCATCCATGCATAGGCCCTGCCCCCATTTTCATTTCTCTTCCTCCCAGTGCCCTGCTTTTCTGACACCCAAGAATTTTGAAAATAAAGAACTAGATAGCAATTCTTAGCATTTCAAAGGGGATTTTTCACATTCAAAACTGCAAGTTTCCTCGAATTTATTCAGCGAGTCACACCTCAGTGATGCTGGGTTGTCAAAGAATGCCAAAGACATGAATGATTTCTCTACAGACCAGTGTAAACTCTAGACTTAGGCTAGAAAACCTTAGCCAAAGAGTCACCATTCAGCTAAAGTTTATGACTTTTTGAGATTCTATTGAGCTGACTAGTATTGGTGGTAGTGCAAGACAGGAATCTGCTCCTGAGAGATTTCAGGACGAGTCAGCAAAGAGATAACCAGTCCCGTTGTCAAGGGAACCATTGCTAAGTGATAAGACCCTTTGGTTTTCAGCTAGAAAAAGCAATTGGGCCGTAGAAACTTGGCCCCTCAAAACCAACATTTCTTAAAGATTTCAGTCAGTTCATCTTATTGGCAACAATGGTAGAATCAAATGCAATTAAAAAATGGACTCTTTCTGGTTTTCTTTAAAGTGACAAGTTTGAAAAGCTTATCGTCTTGTAAAGTATATTCTGTTTGCTTTTTACACTTCAGTTCAGTTCAGTTCAGTCGCTCAGTCATGTCCAATTCTTTGCAACCCCATGAATCGCAGCACGCCAGGCCTCCCTGTCCATCACCAACTCCTGGAGTTCACTCAGACTCATGTCCATCGAGTCAGTGATGCCATCCAGCCATCTCATCCTGTCGTCCCCTTTTCCTCCTGCCCCCAATCCCTCCCAGCATCAGAGTCTTTTCCAATGAGTCAACTCTTTGCATGCGGTGAATTATTGCCTGCTGTTTGCTACCTGAAATGCCTTATGATACACCCATGAAGAAATGGGATTCCATATACAAATGGGTCAGGAATGTACTTAACACAGAGACTACTGAATCTCTAGATGGCTGCTTCTTTCTGCTTTTGATAAGGTAACTCTGATCTTCTTGAACAGATGCATTTTTCAGAAGAATAAAAATATGCTACTTTTATAATGGTTATCTTTGTTGATTAGGCATATAAAGAGGGTAGCACACTGGAGGGAGGGGGAGGGAAGGAGGAAAAGTATTTGGTCACTTTATAATTCAAAATTTGAGGCAAATTCCACAAACTGAGGTGAGAATCACCCTGATTCTTCATCAGTGGGTTTTGTTGTTCTTAAGAATCAACCTGTTTTTATGGAAAGCATGGTTATATTCCCAAGGAAGACCATGTCACATTAGTGCCAGTGTTACATCATCCAGTGGGTCCACAGCAAGCCTCCATTGTATATATCTTTGATTTTGGACAGTATGCAAACCAAAAAGCAGCAATACCCAAATACAGAGCTTATATTTCATGTAGGAAGCAAGACAATGTGACAATATTTAGTCAGAATGAGTGTGTCAAATGGTTTTTCTCTAACATTAAAAAGAAAAACATTGGGCATGGCTTTTATTTTGTCATGGTGAAGAAAAGGAGGAGTCACCCCTCCTGAAAATAGCTCTAGCTTAAGAACCCTAAAATGTAAGTTCTAGTCCCACTCTGCCACTAACTAGCTATGTGACCTTGGAAAACTTACTGTACTTCTTTGGGCCTCAATTCTCCATCTATAAAATGACAAGCATATGTTTTCAAATAGCATATCATAACTCATCAGTTGGTTGTGTGTGTATAAATTGGATTGAAATATAAAATTTACTTCTCATTGTATTCTTGGGTTTATTTTTTTTTAATTTTATTTTATTTTTAAACTTTACATAATTGTAATAGTTTTGCCAAATATCAAAATGAATCTGCCACAGGTATACATGTGTTCCCCATCCTGAACCCTCCTCCCTCCTCCCTCCCCATTCCATCCCTCTGGGTCGTCCCAGTGCACCAGCCCCAAGCATCCAGTATCGTGCATCGAACCTAGACTGGCAACTCGTTTCATAAACATGTAAAATATTCTTGGGTTTAAAAAGTTGGAATATCACTGGTCTAGACATATGCTATCCAATACAGTAACCACGTGCAGCTGCCTACATTTAAATTAATTCAAGTTAAACACAACAGACTGGTTCCAAATAGGAAAAGGAGTACATCAAGGCTGTATATTGTCACCCTGCTTATTTAACTTATATGCAGAGTACATCATGAGAAACTCTGGGCTGGAAGAAGCACAAGCTGGAATCAAGATTGCCGGGAGAAATATCAAGAACCTCAGATATGCAGATGAAACCACCCTTATGGCAGAAAGTGAAGAGGAACTAAAAAGCCTCTTGATGAAAGTGAAAGAGGAGAGTGAAAAAGTTGGCTTAAAGCTCAACATTCAGAAAACGAAGATCATGGCATCTGGTCCATCACTTCATGGGAAATAGATGGTGAAACAGTGGAAACAGTGTCAGACTTTATTTTGGGGGGCTCCAAAACCACTGCAGATGGTGATTGCAGCCATGAAATTAAAAGACGCTTACTCCTTGGAAGAAAAGTTATGACCAACCTAGATAGCATATTGAAAAGCAGAGACATTACTTTGCCAACAAAGGTTCGTCTAGTCAAGGCTATGGTTTTTCCAGTGGTCATGTATGGATGTGAGAGTTGGACTGTGAAGAAGGCTGAGTGCCGAAGAATTGATGCTTTTGAACTGTGGTGTTGGAGAAGACTCTTGAGAGTCCCTTGGACTGCAGGGAGATCCAACCAGTCCATTCTAAAGGAGATCAGCCGTGGGTGTTCTTTGGAAGGAATGATGCTAAAGCTGAAACTCCAGTACTATGGCCACTTCATGGGAAGAGTTGACTCATTGGAAAAGACTCTGATGCTGGGAGGGATTGGGGGCAGGAGGAAAAGGGGACGACAGAGGATGAGATGGCTGGATGGCATCACCGACTCGACGGATGTGAGTCTGAGTGAACTCTGGGAGTTGGTGATGGACAGGGAGGCCTGGCGTGCTGCGATTCATGGGGTCGCAAAGAGTCGGACATGACTGAGTGACTGAACTGAAACACAACTAAAAATTAAGTTAGTTGCATTAGCCACATTTCAAGCACTCAACAGCCACATGTGCTAGTGGCTACCATACTGGACAGCACGGTTGTAGAATAGTTTTGTCATCACAGTTCTATTGCCGTCCTATTCTAACAGTGTTTTTATGATTCTACTGGAGGTGACGGTAGGGTGGGTTGTTAGGAGGGGTACTCTAAGCTCTTAGAAAAGAATATAGGTTCACTTGTCTCTTTCTTAAGAGATTCTGTGTAAATTTCTAAATAAATGAGCCAGCAATTGTTTATTAAGTTCCATACTTGGTTCTGTGAGTAATACAGAGGAAACATCCTCATACACATTCACTAAATGTTAAATGAACAAGCGAAGACATCATAAAGTCATAATCTAGTTAAACACACGAACCTTAGGTAAAAGGAAAGAGCTAAAAATAAAAGGTAATGTACATAGGCAAGTGTTGATAATAACTAAGTACTGTCGAAATTCAGAAATGGGGGAAATCCCCGAGTATTAGAGTCATCAGGGAAGATTTCAAGGAGGATGTAGGATGTGAACTGGTCCCTAAATTACCGCTTGGTCCCTAAATGAGCAGAGATGAGTGGGGAGAATATTCCAGATGAGGGGAACACCTCACGTGTGTGTCAGAGATGGGGACAGGTTCCAGAGAATACTGAGCAATGAGATTAAATAGGTGGCTCGGGACTGGATTGTACAGAGTGGAAAGCAAGCAGTTGCGTCCATGTCTGAGTAAAGCCATTAACAGTGTTCAGAGTGCTTTCACATGATCCTGTGACAGCCCCTTGAGATAGCCATGGCAAGGATCATTACTTTCATGACCTTCCATTGAGTCTCAGGTGATATGACTTGCCCAGGGTTATATAGTTAATGAACGGTATAACCAGGGTTCAAACTGAGTTCATCTTATTCTCCATTCAGTATTCTTCCCACTATATCTTGCTGCTATGATAAAAGCTTGATGTGAGGCACTAGAGAGAAGGAGACCAAGGAGAAATTTGTAATAATCCAGGCATGAAGTGTTGAAGGCCTGGCCTAAGGTGGCAAGAAACCAGATACTCTGATTATATAACATCCTATAAAGCAGACTGACAATGCAATACCCACTGTTTATAGGGGAGACTAAGAGTAGACAGTCTGAGGTTGGAACAGTGTAGTTATTTTTAACTGCAAATGATCTAAACTACCCCCAAAGGAATAAATATTAACAATATAATTCATATACCGTGTCTGGATTTTTCCGGACAGCTGAAGGCAATGTTTTGGACACGGTTGCTAAGCAAACAACACTTTATATGTCTATGCATTTTTATGAGCCATTTCTAACTTGATAGTGTTTCTCTCCCCTGTCAATTTCAATGTTCATTTCTCAGAACTAATCAGTCATATGATTTCTTACCTCATCTACATTTCCAGTGAGAAAGGACTAGTGCATAAATGTCAAGGAGCTACAGGCCTTGCAGTTTTTCCACACTATTTAGTAAAACTAATTATTAGCTTAGCAATTAATTACCTAATAATGATTTACTAAGAAAACACTAAAGCACACCTTTGCCAGACTAATCTTAAAGGATTTCTCCACCCATGTCACTAAGCTGGTCAGAAACTTCCATGGACTTCTAAGATTGCTCCAATGTATAGGAATCAAATACAAATTCATCGACCTGGCATTTGAGACCCTCTCCAATACGGACATGACTGAAGTGACTTAGCAGCAGCAGCAGCAGCCAATACAGCCATGTCCTACGTTTCTAATTGTTCCCCACTGCTCATTACTCCTTCATGAGATCTACTCTTTTCAGACAATATAAACCACATGATACACGGGAGACTCTTTGCTCATTCATGTCCTACTTGCACTTAATTCCTACCTCAAATACAAATGGCTTCCCAGGTGGCTCAGTGGTAAAGAATCCACCTACCAATGCAGGAAATGCAGAAGACACAGGTTCGATTCCTGGTTCAGGAAGATCCCCCAGAGAAGACACCCACTCCAATGTTCTTGCCTGGGAAATCCCATGGGCAGAGTAGCCTGGTGGGCTGCAGTCCATGGGGTCAAAAGGAGTTGGACATGATTTAGCAACTGAGCATGCATGCCTACCTCAAATACTACCTTCTCTATGAACATTTCTTCCTCAGTCTTCCCACCAAAAGAAGCACTTGCTCCTTCCTCTAAGCTTCTATATATAGTTCTTTATTTATATCTCCCTAATGGCCCTGGGCACTTTGTACTTTAGGTTATTGTTATTTGCAGGCATGTCATCTCTCTGCTATTGGAATGTACTCCCATCTCAGCCCATGTAGTGTTCATCTCTATATCCCCTATAGCCCTGATCATAATGCCCTGCAGTAAGTTTTCCCCTAAGGGCCTTCAAATGTTTATTGAATGAATGGGGACACTAACTAAAGTCCAAAAACTGGTTTATAGGTCCACCTAAAGAGAGTTGGACTGTGAAGAAAGCTGAGCGCCGAAGAATTGATGCTTTTGAACTGTGGTGTTGGAGAAGACTCTTGAGAGTCCCTTGGACTGCAAGGAGATCCAACCAGTCCATTCTAAAGGAGATCAGCCCTGGGTGTTCTTTAGAAGGAATGATGCTCAAGCTGAAACTCCAGTACTTTGGCCACCTCATGCGAAGAGTTGACTCATTGGAAAAGACTCTGATGCTGGGAAGGATTGGGGGCAGGAGGAAAAGGGGACGACAGAGGATGAGATGGCTGGATGGCATCACCGACTCGATGGACGTGAGTTTGAGTGAACTCTGGGAGTTGGTGATGGACAGGGAGGCCTGGTGTGCTGCGATTCATGGGGTCACAAAGAGTCGGACATGACTGAGCGACTGAACTGAACTGAACTGAAACATTGATTTAATAATCCTTTACTGATTGCCCTTCATATGACCAGAACTGGGCTAGGCCCTGGGAACAGCAACATATTTTAAGCAACATCAAGTCTAATGGAAAGAGAAAGAAAAGGATAGTTAATTTTGATACAGTATGGTCAGTGTCTGCACATGGGGCTAGGGCAGAACAGCAGAGGGTTGTGTAAGTCAGTCTAGGGTCCAGAGAAGGCTTTGGGGAGAAAGGTGATGGCAGGACTTAGCCTTAAAGGATGAAAGTTAAGCCTATTGGGCAGAGGAAGGATGTTCCAGGTCAAGGAGAAACTTGTACCAAATCACTGAGAGCTGAGAGACTGGAATTGTGATGCCACATGGAGACCATCAAAGGTTGAGGTTAATGGGGTACACAGGGCTGGGAGATACTGGCCTTAGAAGCCTTGGTAAAAATTCTGGATTTAACCCAGGCTTCATGGAGCCTCTGAAGGGTTTCAAAGACATCCAAAAGGAAGTCTAGGTATTGCACTATTTGCAGAACACAAGCAGTGCAGCAAATAATTGCCTATAATGTAGGCTGTTGTGTTTTTTTTAACATTCATTATCAAATTAAATTTGGTTAAGAAACAAAATGAAAACTTTCTTTATCAAGGAAGGGGTTAAGGTGAGTCTCTGTCTTACCACACGTTCAGTGGTACAGCACAACTGGAAAAACTCTGAATTCTTCCCAGAAACAGTACTCTTCATTTGGAGCACTTTTCCAGTTTTCTTCTCTGTTTACAGCCATCTCACCCGCTTCCCAGACCACAGGAATTTTCCCCACACCCTTTCAACATCACACTTCATTAGTAAATGTTGCTAGCAGACATATGATGTTTAAAAATTCTTTACCTTCAAGGTAATGTAAAATTATACTGCCAGACTGAAGTTTTTTGGATTACATAAAATTATATGTGTACTTTAACTTTCAAAACAAAAGATGTACCCCAAGCTCATCCTAAGACAAATTCCTGTAAAGTGAACTTGATTTTTCAATGTTATTCTATGATGATTTGAGCCGCATTACCCAAGAAAAGATAATCTAATCCCATCCAAAAAAGGTACAACTTGTATTTAAATGGTTCTTTAGCCCTGATGTGCACTCTATGTACCAGACACCAGAAAAATAAATATCTATCTACCCACAAGCATGAAAGACTCAACCCATCAACCACAGCGATAATACTTTCTAATATCTTGACATGCTAAACAACACAGGTCCATTTTTAATCCCTAAAAGTGGCTCTTCACAGTGACTTTTCTTATTCTCAGCCATCAGTTCTTTCATTAATACTAAGTTAAATCATTCTAAGTTAAATTAATTCAAAGTTAAAATGTCCTTTTATTGCATCTACACTAGCAATTACACTTTTAGGTTTATAGCCAAGAAAAATGAGTACTCATGCTCAGCTGGTAAAGAAGACTGCAATGCAGGAGACCCCAGTTTGATTCCTGGGTCAGGAAGATTCCCTGGAGAAGGGATAGGTTACCCATTCCAGTGTTCTGGGGCTTCCATGGTGCTTCAGATGGTAAAGAATCTGCCTGCAATGTGGGAGACCTGGATTCGATCCCTGAGTTGGGAATATCTCCTGGAGAAGCGAACAGCTACCCACTCCAGTATTCTTGTCTGGAGAATTCTATGGATAGAGGAGCTGGCAGGCTATAGTCCATGGGGTTTCAAAGAGGCGGACATGACTGAGCAACTTTCACTTTCATGTCCACCAAGAAACATGGTCAAAAACATTCATAGCAGCTTTATTCATAATATCCAAGACCTAAAAACAACCCAAATGCCTTATGACACAGGTACGATAGACTGAACGCTTGTGTCCACCCAAAAATTGCATGTTGAAGCCCTAATCCCCAGTGGGATGGTACAAGAGGTGGGGTCTTCAGGAGGTAATTAGGTTATGTGGGTGGAGCCCTCATGAATGCAATTAGTGTCCTTTATAAAAAGAGACATCAAAGAGATGACCTCTCTCCACCATATGAGGACACAGTAAGATGGGGGCCGTCTGCAGCCAAGGAAGAGGGACCTCATCAGTTACCTAATCTGCTAGTGCCATGATCTAGGGCTTCCCAGCCTCCAGAACTGTGAGGGAAAAAAATGTCTGTTGCTTAATCCACCCAGTCTATGGAATTTTGTTATAGCAGCCTGAATTGACTAAGACAAGGACAATGGATACATTGTGGTAAATCACACATGGAAATGGTACACAGCAACAAAAAAGAGTTAACTAATAATATATGCAAAACATGGATAGATCTCACATACATTATGTTAAACAAAAAGAAACCAGACACAAAACAATACATATAATACAATTCTATTTATATAAAGTTTGGAATCAGGAAAAGTTAATCTATGATAATAGCAGTCAGAGTAGTTGTTGCCCTTGGGAAAAGATGCTGACTAAAAGGAGGCAAGAGAGAACCTTCTAGGGGACCAGAAATATTCTGTCTTGATATGGGTGGTGGTTACTCATATGAAAATTTCATTGAGTTGTACACTTAAGATTTGGGTACTTTATTGTCTGTAAGGAATACTTCAATTCAAGAAAAAAGAAAAAGATAAATTCTTACAGTGGGTATTTCTGGTACAGATTGGCAATGCAAATCAAAAGTATGCTAACAACAAAATATTATTTTGTTATCAGGAGATATAGTTATGAATTTATCCCTGTACACACACACAGATCAAATCCAACTGCAAGTAGTTTGGGGTTTTAGATATTATTCAGATTTAAGGCTAATTTAATTGGATTTTTCGATTTATAGCACTTCAAAATGCTCTCTATTTTTACAGGCTCATTTTGATTTGAAGCTCACTTCATCTGAGAAATATTTTTAATTTGTTCCCTAAATCTTAATGAAATAAAACATAGTAGACTGAAGAGAACACTAACCTATGAATTGGAAGAGCTAGGTTCTACTTCTGCTCTTCAACTAGCCAAGTCACCTTGGGCCAATCTTCAAGCTAAGATTGCCTTTCCTTATCCATAAAATGGTGATAATATTTTCCTCTCTACAGAGCTGTAGTGAGGTTCAAATGACAGAATGGATGTGAAAGTACTTTGTAAAATTTAAAGAAGTATTAATATCCCCAAAGCTGAGTTTAATAACTTGTGTAGCCAATAGAAAATATGCTTAAATTTCAAAGCTTGTATTTCAGTTTTACTTATCTTTCATTTCACCAGAGTCAGGATTATCAAGTACACTCAAATTCTAAGATCTTTGAAAAGTTGAAATAATTCTATTGAAAATAGATATGTTCAGGGAAGTAGAGTTAATAGCTGTCTTCCTCGTTTTTTTCTAATTATGACTTCTAGATGTAGTTCTAGCAGTGTAATATACATTATATTCAGTTCTCGCTTCTAGAACTTTGAACTGTTTCTGCAACACAGTCACAATAGTTTCCCTCTCCATTATGAACTTCACAATATTTGACCCTGAAGGATGCTCCCATTTCTACCCTCTACTATCCATTATGACCACTATAGAAAAATTTTTAAATGCTCTGAAGTCCTTGTTAGAGCCTTGACTATTCCTTGTCAGAGAGCCCCCAATGGAAGTTCTTTTGTGTCACCTTTGAAAGCTTGTTTCTCTGATGAGAGGAAGTGATATAGGCCAGAGTAGCCTCAAAATGCCTCCTATCATCAACTATTCTTTCCAACACATCCAGCAGGAAACTCCTGATTGGAGAGCCATGCAGTGTGAGAGGAACCTGGATAAATTATGGAGATTTGGCTTCAAGGCCTCCAATGGTTCCTATTCCTGGAGGTTTTGTTCTTAGTTCCACAGCTAAGCTCCCCAAACTAGAAGAGCCTGCAGATAAACAAAACAGACTAGAGAAGGTAAATCCTGAGCCTCTCAAGACCCTTGAGAAACATTCCCTTTAGGCATTAAGCCCTAGTTAAGAAGTCTTTGCTGAGCCTACTAAGCTATGGGATAGAGATTAATTTTACAAAAGTATATCAACAGCAGCCAGAAAGGCTAGCTGACAAGGAAAGAGACAGAAAACCAAGAAAAACTAACATGGATTCACACATACACACACACACACACACACACACACACACTAAATGGCCTATGATCAGTTATGCCATATTGCAAGGACAAACATTAAATTACATTTCAATAGGCCTTAGGATGGGCTTCCAGGTGGCTCAGTAGTAAAGAATCTGCCTGCCAATGCAGGAGATGAGGGTTTGATCCCTGGGTCAGGAAGATCCTTTGGATGAGAAAATTACAACCCATTCCAGTACTCTTGACTGGAAAATCATCCCATGGACAGAGGAGCCTGGAAGGCTACAGTCCTTGGGGTTGCAAAGAGTCAGATACAACTGAGCACACACATGCATACAAGCCTTAGAATACCACTATATTATAATACAGAGAAGGCAATGGTACCCCACTCCAGTACTCTTGCCTGGAAAATCCCATGGACGGAGGATCCTGGTAGGATGCAGTCCATGGGGTCGCTGTGGGTCGGACACGACTGAGCGACTTGACTTTCACTTTTCACTTTCATGCATTGGAGAAGGAAATGGCAACCCACTCCAGTGTTCTTGCCTGGAGAATCCCAGGGATGGGGGAGCCTGGTGGGCTGCCGTCTATGGGGTCGCAAGAGTCAGACACAACTGGAGTGACTTAGCAGCAGCAGCAGCAGCAGCATATTATAATAACTGACACTATTCAACAACTGACAGTCATAATAATGATCCTTAACCAAAAGGATTAAATTATGTATATCAACATTGTATAAGAAGTCAGAGGAGTAGACTGTTTGGAGTTTTTTGGTTTGTTGGAAAATTCCATTCAAAATGTTTTATCATGGTGGTTAAAATGTTTTTTAAAACACACATTATGCTTAGAAAAATCATGAGCCATTTGAAAAACCTAGTTGTTAAAAACGTATTTTTCCCAGAAAGAGCCATGTAACAGAGCTTTTATTTTAATTGGTAAGACAAGATGAATATTGGGTTGTACAGTAGAAGCAAGCGTTAGAGGAGATCTGAAAAAGGATATAAGTATGGGATAGCTTGGCTTCCCTAAATAGCTCAGTTGGTAAAGAAGCCACCTGTACTTCAGGAGACCCCAGTTCGATTCCTGGGTCGGGATGATCCACTGGAGAAGGGATAGGCTACCCACTCCAGTATTCTTGGGCTTCCCATGTGGCTCAGCTGGTAAAGAATTGGCCTGCAATGCAGGAGGCCTGGGTTCTATCCCTGGGTTGGGAAGATCCCCAGGAGAAGGGAAAGACTACCCACTCTGGTATTCTGGCCTGGAGAATTCCATGGACTTTACAGTCCATGGGGTCACAAAGAGTCAGATATGACTGAGTGACTTGCACTTTCACAGGACAGCTTATTCAGAGAAGGCTTCATGGAGGAGGCAGGGCTCAGGGTTGGATTTACTTTGAAGTCTCTCTCCATTCAAAGTCTGTTTCTGCCTTTTTTGATTTCTACCTTTAAGAAGACCTGCCAGAGCCTCAGGCTGAAAGTCACTAAAGGAGGCTAGTCTTAAGAGAAATATAATGATAATGAATAAAGAGAAAGACAGGATGCAGACCCTGCTGCTGCTGCTGCTGCTAAGTCGCTTCAGTCGTGTCTGACTCTCTGCTACCCCAGAGACAGCCTCCTACCAGGCTCCTCTGTCCCTGGGATTCTCCAGGCAAGAACACTGGAGTGGGTTGCCATTTCCTTCTCCAATGCATGAAAGTGAAAAGTGAAAATGAAGTCGCTCAGTCATATCCGACTCTTAGCGACCTCATGGACTGCAGCCTACCAGGCTCCTCCGTCCATGGGATTTTCCAGGCAAGAGTACTGGAGTGGGGTGCCATTGCCTTCTCTGAGATGCAGACCCTAGCCACACTATTGTACCACAAAGGAGCTAGGTTAGGCATCAATGCCTGAATGAGTAAAACCTCTGGTGTGGGCAGCAACTGTGCTAAACAGCAAAGAATCTGTAGGAATAATGAATGGTATCCCATCATCCATAGTTCTTTACTCTGGAAAAGCAAGGTTTAGCAAAGAATTTTTACTTGACAGTCAGGTTTTACTAAGTATATAGAAGTACATCAGGCTCACCTGGTGGTCCAGTGGTTGGGAATCCATCTGCCCATGCAAGGGACATGGGTTCGAGCCTGGTCCGGGAAGATTTCTCATGCTGTGGGGCAGCTGGGCCCATGCACCACAACTACTGGGCCTGCATGCCACAACTGCTGAAGCCTGTGCTCCCTAGAGCCCGTGCTCTGTAATGGGAAAGGCTACCATGGTGAGATGCCTGCAAACTGCAACTGGAGAGTAGCCTCCACTCACCACAACTGGAGAAGGCCTGTGCACAGCAACGAAGCCCCAGCACAGCCAAAAATACGCTATGCACATACAATGAAATATTATTCACCCTTAAAAAGGAAGGGAATCCTGTCACATGCTATAACATGGATGAACCTTGAGAAAATGATGCTAGGTTAAATGTCAGTCACAGAGGGACAAATATGGTATCATTCTATTTATATGAGATGTCTTAACTAGTCAAATTCATAGAAACAGAAAGTAGAATGGTGGTTACCAGGAACTAAGGAAAAGGTAAATTGTTTAATGAGCACAGAGCTTTGGATTTAAAAGATAAAAAAGTTCTAGAGATTTATTTTACAATAATGTGAATATACTTAACATTCCTGAACTGAAAACTTAAAATCAGTTAAGATGGGGTTTTGTTTTTTTGGTTTTTTTTTTGTTTGTTTTTTTTTTGGTTATGTGCTTTTTTACCACAGTAAAAAAAAAAAATTCCTAAAAAGAAGTATACCAATGCAGGTAGGGGTCAGAGTGATTTTACCTATTCTTATCTAGATTTTTATTGGACAAAGGCTATAGCTAATATAGCATCCATGTTTTTAAGTAACCACTTATGTAATTTCTGGTTCTAAGAAAAAATAGAATAGATACATTTCTTTATTCTTCTCAATAAGTGCAGCTGAAAACATTGGACATTATACTATATATAATAATAAAAATATATATGCGGCAAAACTAATACAATTATGTAAAGTTTAAAAATAAAAAAATAAAATAAAAAATAAAAAGTTAGATTTCAAAAAAATATATATATTAATATATAATAAGAAACATATTAATATAATGATACAATAATATTAATATAGCATGCACACACACACACACACACATGAACTTTGAAAGGTAGAAGACAGTTTGGCTAGGGATCTCAAGACCCAAGCAATGACCTGACAATGAGTTTCTTGGGTTTTTTCTATAAGTAATATATCTCTTAGACCTCGTAATGGAGAAGCCAGTAATGCAGAAATGCCAATGGATGCAGACAAAAATGTCCTCCCAAAAGTTCTAGCCAAAAGAATAGGAAAGTGGTAGTCTAGCAAGATAAGAGAAAGCACCAGAGAAAAAACTGTGGCCTCATTCCACACTCATCAGCAAAGACCAAGTGGGGAGAAAGGCTTCTACATTCATCTAGCTATAAAGAGCCACCCACACCCTTCCCTCACTCCCTAAAGTGGTTTCAAAAAAGGATAAACGGGGATCTGGGACATTCATCCCTTTCAGGCAGTAATGAAGCCCTTAGAGCATGATGGTAGAAGTGGCCTTAAGCAATAATAAGCCAAGGTGATGTCATCAGAGGTTGAGAGGGAAACATGAACTCTCACCCTTGCCCAGTAATAATGAGAGACCCCTACTCCTACCTCAGTATCAATGGATTATGAGTGGGAACACTTGACTCCCACCCACACCTGGCAGTAATGAAGCCATGCCTCCATTCCTGCACCTGAGCAATCTCAGAGCTGACCCACTAAAAGAAAAGATTGATAAAAGATACAGGGTCTCATAATACCCAAAATGTCCAGGATACAACAGAAAATCACTCATCATACAAAGAACCATGAATACCTTAAGTTGAATAAGAGAACACAATCAATAGAAACCAATATGGAGATAACATATATACTGGAATTATCCAAGAAAGATTTTAAAGCAGCCATTATAAAAATGCTTCAACAAGAGGGAAGGAGAGGAGTATAATGTGCACCAGCATTTTGGCCTTTTAGGAGAGCTGCCCAAGGGACTGGTATCTGTCTCACCAGAACTGGGGTGGTGATAGAGAGGTAGCATACGTTGGATGCCTGCTGGTGTCACTGAGATGAAAAGAGAGTGGAGCAGCCTGCTGCTACAGAACCAGATAACATGCATCAGCACAGACAGGCACCAGTGGGAACAAGGATTCACAAGCTCCCAAAAGACAAACTGGCAAGTCTAACAGAGACATTGCATGATTAGGACCAGAGAAAACATATCCCCCTATAAAAGGTTTCAGAAACCCCAGAAACTGTAGCCATGCTAATTGGTGAAGGTCTTTCACTGTACCAAGTCAGTCCATGAAAAATGGGAGAAGTGGCTATTTTCTCAAATACACAGACCCAACAAAAAGTGAGATGACACACAAAGGAACAGGCAAACATGACCAAAAAAAAAAAAAAAAATCTCCAGAAACTGATCCTAAAGAAACAGAGATATATAAATTACCTAACAAAGAATTTAAAATAAACATCATGGGGGCTTCCCTGGTGGCTCAGTGGTAAAGATTCTGCCTGCCAATGCAGGAGACATGGGTTCAGTCCATGGTCCAGAAAGATCCTGCATGCTGGAGAGCAACTAAGCCCATGCACCACAACTACTGAGCCTGTGCTCTAGAGCCCAGGAGCCACAACTACTGAGCCCATGCACCTAGAGCCCATGCTCCACAACAAGAGAAGCCACCTCAATGAGAAGCCTGCGTGCTGCCAGTTAGAGAGTAGCTCCCACTCACCACAACTAGAGAAACGCCCACACAGCAATGAAGACCCAGCACAGCTAAAAATAAATAAATACATTTAAAAAATAGATAAAACAACCATCATGGATGAACTACAAGCTCAAGAAAATAGTGTATGAACAAAACAGGAATATCAACAAAGTGATAAAAAATATTTTTAAGAGGACCAAACAGAAAATTACAGCAGAAAAACATAACTAAAAAACTCACTAGAAAGTTTCAACAGCAGACTTGAGTAAGCAGTGTAACCAGTGACTCAGAGACAGGTCATTTGAAATTATCCAGTCAGTGGAACAAAAAGAAAAAAGAATGAAAATGAGTAAAGAAAGTCTAAGAGACTTAAAGGATACAATCAAATTTTATAAATGCATTTTGGGAGTCCCAGAAGGAGAAGAGAGAGAAAGGGACAGGCAATTTACTTTAAGAAATAATGACTGAAAACTTTCCAAATTTGGGGAAGAAAATCAACATGCATATTCAGAGGTCCAATGGACTCCAATGAGAATCCAAAGAAACTGACATTAAGACATTTTATAATAAAACTGTCAAAATTTAAAGACAAAGAGAATTATTAAATCAGCAAGAAAAAAGCAACTCCTCATGACAAGGGAACCACTATAAGACTCTGAATTTCTCAGCAGAAACCTACAAGGAAAGAAGGGAATGGTATGATACCTTCCAAATGCTAAAAGTAAAAAATAATGCCAACCAAGAACATTATATCCAGGAAAACTTTTCTTTGAAAATGAAGGAGAAATAGACCAGATAAGCAAAAGCTGAGGCAGTTCATTACTCCTAGATCTGTCCTACAAGAAATTCTGAAGAGAGTCCTTCTAGTTGAAACAAAAAGAAACATGAAATCATATAGAAGTATAAAGCTTATTAATAAAAGTAAATATATAGACAAATACAGTACAGTGAGTACTGCAACAGTAATATATAAATCATTTTAATTCTGTAATGAAGTTAAAAGACAAAAGTATAAAAATGACTCCAACTATAAAAATAGGTTAGTGGATGCACAATATAAAAAAATGTAATTCATGACACAGATAACATAAGGTGTGGTGGGAAAAAAACTAAAAGTGTAAAGTATTTGCATGTAATTGAAGCTATTGTTATCAGTTTAAATAAATGATTATAACTATGTTTTATATAAGCTCCATAGTAACCACAAAGAAAATGCTTATAGAATATACACAAAAGAAAATGAGAAAGAAATCAAGCATGTCACTAAAAATGAAAGATGGGAAGAGAGCAAGGCAGTTAAAAAGGGACCAAAAAAAGGTACAAGACACACAGAAAATAATAAAATGGCAATGGTAGTTCCTTCCTTATCAGTAATTAATTTATATGAAAATGAATTAAATTCTCCAATCAGAATACATAGAGTGGTTGATGGATAAATAAAATCCAACTACAAGTTGCCTGCAACAGACTCACTTTAGACTTAAGGACACACATAAGCTTCATTTGAAAAGATGGAAAAAGATATTCCATGCAAAATGCAACCAAAAGAGAGGGGGTGTGGCTATACTTATATCACACAAAAGAACTATAAGTTTTAAAAAAAACACTTTAAGAAAGGCATTATATAATGATAAAAAGTCAATTCACCAGTAAGTTATAAAAATTATAAATATAAATATAAAGCATGCAACATCAGAGGACTCAAACATGTGAACCTACTGACAAAACTGAAGGGAGATATAGACAGCAACATAATTAATAGTAGGTGATTTCAATATGTCACTCTCAATAATGGACAGAACATTCAGCCATAAAATCAACAAGAGAACAAAAGACTTGAGCAATACCATATGAACCTAACAGACATATATAGAACATCCCACCAAATAGCAGCAAAATACACATTCTTCTCAAGTGCACACAGAACATTCTCTAAGATAGATCACGTTAGGTAACAAAATAAGTCAATAAATTTTTAAAAACTGAAGATCATACCAACTATATTTTCCAACCACAATGGAATGGAACTAGAAATTAATGGCAGGAGGAAAACTGGAAGATTCACAAATATGTGGAAATTTAAAAACATAATCTTGAATAACCAATAAATCACAGAAGAAATCAAAAGGGAAATTGGAAAGTACAATGAGACCAATGAAAATGAAAGCACAACATACTAAAACTTATGGAATGCAGCAATAGCAGTAATAAGATGGAAGTCTGTAGTGGTAATTACCTATATTAAGAAAGAAGAAACTTTTCAAATGAACAATCTAACATTACATTTCAATAAACTAGAAAAAGGAACATATTAAGTCCAAAGTTAAAAGAAGGGAGTAATTAAGAACATAAATAAACAAAACAGAGAATAGAAAGAAATTGATGATACTAACTGTTGGGTTTTTTAAAAAGATCACCAAAATTAACAAACCATGAACTAAGTTAGTTTAAAAAATACTCAGATAAATAAAATAAAAAATTAAAGAGGAAAAAAATTAAATGAAAGAAGACATATTGTCATGAATGCCATAGAAATTAAAAGAATTATAAGAAACTACTATGAATGATTATAAGCTCCAATACTTTGGTCACCTGATACAAAGAACCAACTCATTGGAAAAGACCCTGATACTGGGAAAGATTGAGGGCAAAAGAGAAGGGATGGCAGAGGATGAGATGGTTAGATGGCATCACTGACTCAATGGACATAAGTTTGAGCAAATGCCAGGAGACAGTGAAGGACAGGGAAGCCTGGCATGCTGCAGTTCATGGGGTTGCAAAGAGTCAGACATGACTTTCCAACTGAACAATAACAACAATGAACAGTTAAACACCAACAAACTGGATAACCTAGAAGAAATGGATAAATTCCTAGAAATCTGTAACTTATCAAGACTGAATCATGAATAAACAGAAAAAGCTGAACAGAACTGTAACTAACAAGGAGATTGACTCAGTAATCAAAAACCTTCTAACAACTAAAAAGCCCAGGACCAGATGGTGAGTTCTATAAAACATTTAAAGAAAAATTAACTTCTTTTAACATGACTGAGCGACTGAACTGAACTGAAAGAATTTTAAATTCATATCTAAGTTAATTCCTAATTTAAACAATTAGCTCTAATCCTTTTAAAAAAGAGTTTCAGAAGCCACTCTCAAACTCTTTCAAAAAGCTGAAAAGGAGGGACCCCTTCCCAGTTTACTTCATGAGACCAGCACTATCCTGATGCAAAACCAGAAAAAAAGATATTACATCCCTCTGGGTCGTCCCAGTGCACCAGCCCCAAGCATCCAGTATCATGCATCGAACCTGGGCTGGTGATTTGTTTCATATATGATATTATACATGTTTCAATGCCATTCCCCAAATCATCCCACCCTCTCCCTAATCTCCAATTAAAATAAATAATTTTATATTAAAAAAAGATATTACAAGAAAACTATAGACCAATATCACTGATGAATACAGATGCAAAATTTAAAATAAAATGCTAGCAAACCAAATTCAACAGCACATAAAAATATCATACATAGTGATCAAATGGACTATATCCCTGGAATGCAAGGGTAACTCAACATATGCAAAGCAATCAATGTGATACACCACATTAACAGAATGAAGGGAGAAAAAAAATCACATGATCATCTCAATAAATGCAGAAAAAGCATTTGACAAAATTCAACACTTTTTCATGTTGAAAGTTGAGTAATCTAAACTCAACAAACTAGGAATAAAAGGAAATTACCTCAACATGATAAAGGCCATATATAAAAAACTCCACAGTTAACATCAAACTCCATTGTGAAAAACTGAAAGATTTCCTAATTCAGAAACAAGACAAACATGCCCACTCTCACCACTTCTATTCAACATAGTACTGGAAGTTCTAACCAGAGCAATTAGGTAAGAAAAGAAACAAAAGTTCAAATTAGAAAGGAAGAAGTAAAATTAGCTCCATTTGTGTGTGTATATATATATGACCTTATATGTAGAAAACTCTAAAGACGCCACAAAAATTGTTAGAACTACTAAATTGATTCAGCACATGCTTGAATTATTAAGTCTTTACAGGATACAAAAGCAATATACAAAAATCAGTTATATTTCTATATGCTAACAATGAACCATGTGAGCAAGAAATTTAGAAACCATTTCCATTTAATTTCATCAAAGAGAATAAAATTCTTAGGAATGAACTTAACCAAAGTGGCAAAACTCTTGTACACTGAAAATTACAAAATATTGCTGGTAGGAATTTAAAGGTACAAATAAATAGAAAGATATCCCATATTAATTGATCAGAAGACAATATTGCTCAAATGTCTGCACTACTCAAATGAATCTACACATTCAATATAATCCCTATCAAAATCCCAATGACATTTTTATAGAAATAGAAGAAACAATCCTAAAATTCATGTAGAACCACAAAGAATTCCAAATAGCCAAAATAATCTTGAGAAAGAAGAAAGCTAAAAACCTCATACTTCCTAATTTCAAAACGTATTACAAAGTTACAGTAATCAAAACATAATGGCACGGGCATAAAAACAGACATATGGATCAATGGAATAGAACAGAGTACCCAGAAATAAACCCACATATATATGGTGAAATGCTACTTAACAAGGATGCCAAGAGTACACAAGGGGGGGAAAGATAGTCACTTCAACAAATAGTGTGGGGCAAACTGAATATCCACATGCAAAAGAATGAAACTGGACCTTATCTTACACCACACACAAAAATCAACTCAAAATTAAAGTCTTGAACAGAAGACCCCAAACTATAAAACACCTAGAAGAAAACCTAGGGGAAAAAACTTCAAAATACTGATGTTAGCAATGACTTCTTGAATATGACACCAAAAGCACAGGCAACCGAAGCAAAAACAGACAGATAGGACTACATCAAACTAAAAAGCTTCCGCATAGAAAAGGAAACAATCAATAGAATGAAAAGGCAACTGACAGTATAGGAGGAAATATTTGTAAAGCATATTTTTGACAAGGGATTTATATTCAAAATATATAAGGAACTCCATCAACTCAAAAGCAAATAATAATAATAGCAACAACATCAACTTTAAAATGGGCAAATAACCTTTCAAAGAAGACATCCAAATAGCCAAATGGTATATGAAAAAAGTGCTCACCATCACTAATCATTAGGGAAATGCAAATTAAGACCACAATTAGACATCATCTCACTCCTGTTAAAATGGCTATTTAAAAAAAACAAAAAACAAAAAGATAAGTGTTGCCAAGAATGTAGAGAAATGGAACCCTTCTTCACTGCTGGAGGGAATACAGAATGACAAAGCTATTATGGAAACTACTATAAAGGCATCTCAAAAAATTAATAATAGAACTACTATATAATCCAGCAATACCATTTCTGGGTATTTATCCAAAAGGATTGAAATCAGGATTTGTAAGAGATATTTGCACTACCATGTTCATTGTGGTATTATTCACAATAGCCAAGAAGTAGAAATAACCTAAATGTCCATCAATGAAGAAAATGTGGTATATGTGGCATATACATACAATAGAATATTAGTCTGCCATATAAAAAGGAAATCCTGTCATAGACTACAAGTTGAGGAACTTGAGGACATTGTGCTAAGTGAAATAAGCCAGTCAGAGAAGATAATACTGCATCGTTCCACTTAAAAGACGTGTCTAAAGTAGTCAAATTCATAGAAACTGAAAGTAGAATGGTGGTTGCCAGGGACTACTGGGAGAACAAAATGGGGAGTTGCTATTCAACGGGCATAGAGTTTCAGTCATGCAAGGTGAAAACAACATTGTGCCTACTGTTAAAAATATTGTGTAATGTACACTTAACATTTTAAGAGGGTAGATTTCATATTACATAATTTTTTACCACAATAAAAAATGTGTGATATGCAGCTAAACCACTGCTGAGTGGGAAATTTATAGCACTAAATGCTTACCTCAGAAAAGAGGAAAAGTCAAATTTAAAAATGCAATTTTCCACCTTAAAAAAAGAAAACTAGAAAAAGAGCAAAATAAACTGAATGCAAGGAAGGAAATAATCAATTTGAAAGCAAAAATCAATAAGACTAAAAACTGAAAATTAATAGAGAAAAATCAATGACATAAAGAGTTGGTTCTTTGAAAAGATCAACAAAATAGACAAATCTCTAGTGAGACTGCCAAATTTAAAAAAGAGAGAAAACACAAAGTATTAATATCAAAACAAGACAGGGGATGTCACTTGAGACTCTGCAAACACCAAAAAGATAAAGGAAATACTACAAACAAACCTACACAAATTTTACAATTTTTATAAACTGGACCAATTCCTTGAAAAACACAAACACACACAAGCACCCAATATGAAATTGATCATTTGAACAGTCCTATAACTATTAAGGAAATTGAATCTGTACTTTTAAAACTCTAAAATAAGAAATCTCCTGGCCCAGTTGGTTACACTAGAGATTTCTGCCAGCCACTTAAAGGAAAATTAATACCATCATCACATAATCTCTTCCAGAAAATAAAAGGAGAGGAAAGATTTCCCAATTCTCATTAGAAGGCCAATATTTCATTGATATCAAAATCAAAGGCAGTACCCCCAAATTAAATAAAAAGCCAATTTCATTCATGAATAGAGACACAAAAATCCTTAACAAAATGTTAGCAAATAGAATTCAGCAATATATAGACAAATTTCGGAGAACGCAATGGCACCCCACTCCAGTACTCTTGCCTGGAAAATCCCATGGGCGGAGGAGCCTGGTGGGCTGCAGTCCATGGGGTCGCTAAGAGTCGAACACGACTGAACGACTTCACTTTCACCTTTCACTTTCATGCATTGGAGAAGGAAATGGCAACCCACTTCAGTGTTCTTGCCTGGAGAATCCCAGGGACAGGGGAGCCTGGTGGGCTGCCATCTACGGGGTCGCACAGAGTTGGACATGACTGATGTGACTTAGCAGCAGCAGCAGCAGCATAGACAAATTTATATACTATGACCAAGTGGGTTTGTTTTAGGAATGCAAAGTGGGTTCACTATTTGAAAATTAATCAGTGTAGTAACAAAAATCACATGACCATATCAATGAAAAAGCTGTTTGACAAAATTCAACATTCACTGATGATAAAAATCCTCAGAAAACTAGGAATTAGGGAGGAATTGCCTCAATTTTAAAAAGTATATACCCCCCAAAAAGTACAACTAACATCACAGTTAATGCTGAAAGACTGACTGCTTTCCCCCTAGGATTGAAAACAAAGTAAGGGTTCAGCTCTTACTACAGTTAACTAGAATTCTGAACCAGGACAATAAAGGAAGAAATAAATAAAAGGCATAAAAAGTGGAGTGAATGAAATACCACTGTTTCTGTCCCACCATCCCTATGACAAGATGGTCTACAAAAAAAAAAAAAAAATGCTAAGAAACCAACAACAGAAAAAACCTCCTAGAACTTAATCCGTATTCAGCAACATTGCAGGGTACAAGATCATCATACAAAAATCAACTGTATAACTATGTACTAGCAATAAACATATGGAAACCAAAATTTAAAATGCAATACCATTAATGGTCACTCAAAAAAATGAAGTAAAATTCTAACAAAACACATTAGACTTGTATGATGAAAACTACACAATACTAACGAAAGAAAAGATGTGAATAAATGGAGAGATATGCCAGAGATCAAATCAGTCAATCCTAAAGGAAATCAGTCCTGAATATTCATTGGAAGGACTGATGCTAAAGCTGAAGCTCCAATACTTCGGCCACCTGATGCAAAGAACTGACTCATTGGAAAAGCCCCCGATGCTGGGAAAGATTGAAGGCAGGAGAAGGGGACGACAGAGGATGAGATGATTGGATGGCATCACTGACTCGATGGACATGAGTTTGAGCAAGCTTCAGGAGTTGGTGATGGACAGGGAAGCCTGGCATGCTGCAGTCCAGGGGGTCGCAAAGAGTCGGACACGACTGAGCGACTAAACTGAACTGCCCTGCTCATGAATCAGAAGATTCAACATAGTAAGGATTTCCGTTCTCCTCAGATTAATGTACAGGCCTTATACAATTCCTATCAACATCCTAGCAATTTTTTTTAGATGTTGGCAAGTTTATCCCTGGTGGCTCAGCTGTTAAAAATCCACCTGCCAATGCAGGAATTTGATCCCTGGGTTGGGAAGATCCCCTGGAGAAGGAAATGGCACCCCACTCCAGTGTTCTTGCCTGGAAAATTCCATGGACAGAGGAGCCTGGAAGGCTACAGTCTGAGGGGTCACAAGAGTTGGTCACAACTTAGTGATTAAACCACCACCATTCTGAAATGTATACGTAAATCAAACAAACAATATTGAAAAAAATAATAAAGTAGGAGGTATCACTATAACAAATTTTAAAACATTATAGAGCTATAGTAATCAAGACTGTATGATGTGGCAAAGAGACAGACACGTGGATCATTCAGTCAGAACAGAGAATGCTGAAACATGCCTACACAAGTACAGCATACTCATTTTATATTACAGTTCAGTGGAGCTGAAGCAATGAGATATCCATAGTTTAAAAAATTAACCTCAACCTAAACCTCACACTAAATACAAAAATTACCTCAAAATGGATCATGGACTTGAATGTAAAATATAACTAAAAAATTTTGGGAGAACATCTTTGAGACCCGGGGCTTAAGGATCAATTAGACATAAGAACAAAAGCACAATCCAAAGAATTAAGAAAAGAATGAATTGGACATCATCAAAATCAAAAGCTCTTGCTCTATGAAAAATCCTATTAACAAGATGAAAAGACAAGCCACAGACTGGTAGAAAAATATTTGCAAACTACATACGTGACAAAGAACTTGGATCAAGAATATATAAAGAACTCTCACAATTCAACAGGTAAAAAACAAAAAACCCCAAACAATACAATTATAAAATGGGCAAAGGATTTGTAACAACATGGATGGAATTTGAGGGTATTATGCTAAATTAAATAAGTCAGATGGAGAAAGACAAACACTGCATGATTTAACTTATATGTGAAACATAAACAAACAAACAAAATAAATTAACATGGACTTCCCTGGTGGTCCAGTGGTTAAGAATCTGGGCTTCCACTACAAAGGGCATGGGTTTGATCCTTGGTTGGGGAACTAAGACCCTTCATGTCACGTGTTGCAGCAAAAAAAGAACAAATGAAACTATAAACAAATACATAGAAACAGAAAACAGAGTACTGGTTACAGGAAGGGAACGGGTGGAGGGAGGGCAAAATGGGCAAAAGGAGTCAACTGCATGGTGACAGAAGTGAGATTTTGGGGGGTGAGCATGCTACCATATACGCAGAAATAAAATGTTGTACATGCAAAACATACAGTGTTATGAACCAATTACCTCAATAATCTTTTTAATTTCAAAGAAAATGGGACAACAAGCAATAAATGCTGGAGAGGGTGTGGAGAAAAGGGACCCCTCTTACACTGTTGGTGGGAATGCAAACTAGTACAGCCACTATGGAGAACAGTGTGGAGATTCCTTAAAAAACTAGAAATAGAGCTGCCATATGACCCAGCAATCCCACTGCTGGGAAACACACCGAGGAAGCCAGAATTGCAAGAGACACGTGTACCCCAATGTTCATCACAGCACTGTTTATAATAGCCAGGACATGGAAGCAACCTAGATGTCCATCAGCAGATGAATGGATAAGAAAGCTGTGGTACATATATACAATGGAGTATTACTCAGTCATTAAAAAGAACACATTTGAATCAATTCTAATGAGGTGGATGAAACTGGAGCCTATTATACAGAGTGAAGTAAGCCAGAAAGAAAAACACCAATACACTATCAGTTCAGTTCAGTCGCTCAGTCATGTCCGACTCTTTGCGACCCCATGAATCGCAGCACGCCAGGCCTCCCTGTCCATCACCAACTCCCGGAGCTCACCCAGACTCACGTCCATCGAGTCAGTGATGCCATCCAGCCATCTCATCCTCTGTCGTCCCCTTCTCCTCCTGCCCACAATCCCTCCCAGCATCAGAGTCTTTTCCAATGAGTCAACTCTTCGCATGAGGTGGCCAAAGTACTGGAGTTTCAGCTTTAGCATCATTCCTTCCAAAGAAATCCCAGGGCTGATCTCCTTCAGAATGGACTGGTTGGATCTCCTTGCAGTCCAAGGGACTCTCAAGAGTCTTCTCCAACACCACAGTTCAAAAGCATCAATTCTTCAGTGTTCAGCCTTCTTCACAGTCCAACTCTCACATCCATACATGACCACAGGAAAAACCATAGCCTTGACTAGACGAACCTTTGTTGGCAAAGTAATGTCTCTGTTTTTGAATATTCTATCTAGGTTGGTCATAACTTTCCTTCCAAGGAGTAAGTGTCTTTTAATTTTATACTAACACATATATATGGAATTTAGAAAGATGGTAATGATAACCCTGTATACGAGACAGCAAAAGAGACACAGATGTATAGAACAGTTTTTTGGACTCTGTAGGAGAGGGTGAGGGTGGGATGATTTGGGAGAATGGCATTGAAACATGTATAATATCATATAAGAAATGAATCGCCAGTCCAGGTTCAATGCAGGATACAGGATGCTCGGGGCTGGTGCGCTGGGATGACCCAGAGGGATGGTACGGGGAGGGAGGTGGGAGGGGGGGTTCAGGATGGGGAACACGTGTACACCCATGGCGGATTCATGTTGATGGATGGCAAAACCAATACAATATTGTAAAGTAATTAGCCTCCAATTAAAATAAATAAATTTAAATTAAAAAAAAAAAAACAAAGAAAATGGGAAAAGGACATGAGGAGACATTTCACTGAAAAAGACATAGGGATGGAAAATAAACACATAAAAAGATGCTGCCATCATTAGCTATTAGAGAAATGCAAATAAAACCACAATAAGATAATGCTGCAGTGAAAAGGAAAAAAGAGGAATGAGTTTTTTCTTTTCCTTTCCTGAGAAGAAAGAAGATAAAGGGAACAATGAGCGAGCCTGGTCATTCCTAGTTTTTACTTTAACTGTTCCTAATCTGTAGTCTGTAATAAAGTTTGTTTTTCTGCCCCTAACTCTGCATGAGCTATATATTGCACCTATTATCCTTTGACTCTGTGCTAATTACATCATGTATCTGGTTATGATATACAGCACTCTCTTCGCAGACTATCCCTGGTAGTTTTTCTCTTTTTGCATTACAGAAAGAAGGCCACAGGGCTACAGAACTGCCTGACTCAATTACTGGGCTACCTGACACCAGCCTATGACTCTTTTTGAAATGATGCAAGAGGAAGAAGAATCAGTCAGTTCAGTTCAGTCTCTCAGTCGTGTCCAACTCTTTGCGACCCCATGAACCGCAGCATGTCAGGCCTCCCTGTCCATCACCAACGCCCGGGATCCACTCAAACCCATGTCCACTGAGTCAGTGAGGTCATCCAACCATTTCATCCTCTGTCGTCCCCTTCTCCTCCTGCCCTCAATCTTTCCCAGCATCAGGGTGTTTTCCAATGAGTCAGCTCTTTGCATCAGGTGGCCAAAGTATTGCAGTTTCAGCTTCATCATCAGTCCTACCAATGACTGGTTGGATCTCCTTGCAGTCCAATGGACTCTCAAGTGTCTTCTCCAACACCACAGTTCAAAAGCATCAATTATTCAGCACTCAGCTTTCTTTATAGTCCAACTCTCACATCCACACATGACCAGTGGTCACTGGAAAAACTATAGCCTTGACTAGATGGACCTTTGTTGGCAAAGTGTTGTCTCTGCTTTTTAATATGTTGTCTAGGTTGGTTCATAACTTTCCTTCCAAGGAGTAAGCGTCTTTTAATTTCATGGCTGCAATCAATCACCATCTGCAGTGATTTTGGAGCCCAGAAAAATAAAGTCTGACACTGTTTCCACTGTTTCCCCATCTATTTGCCATGAAGTGATGGGACCAGATGCCATGATCTTAGTTTTCTGAATGTTGACCTTTAAGCCAACTTTTTCACTCTCCTCTTTCACTTTCATCAAGAGGCTCTTTAGTTCTTCACTTTCTGCCATAAGGGTGGTGTCATCTTCATATCTGAGGTTCTTGATATTTCTCCCGGCAATCTTGATTCCAGCTTATGCTTCTTCAAGCCCAGCATTTCTCATGATGTACTCTGCACATAAGTTAAATAAGCAGGGTGACAATATACAGCCTTGACGTCCTCTTTTTCCTATTTGGAACCAGTCTGTAGTTCCATGTCCAGTACTAACTGTTGCTTCCTGACCTGCATACAGGTGTCTCAAGAGGCAGGTCAGGTGGTCTGGTATTCCCATCTCTTTCAGAATTTTCCACAGTTTATTGTGATCCACACAGTCAAATGCTTTGGCATAGTCAATAAAGCAGAAATAGATGTTTTTCTGGAACTCTCTTGCTTTTTCGATGATCCAGCAGATGTTGGCAATTTGATCTCTGGTTCCTCTGCCTTTTCTAAAACCAGCTTGAACAACCTGGAAGTTCACAGTTCACATATTGCTGAAGCCTGGCTTGGAGAATTTTGAGCATTACTTTACTAGCGTGTGAGATGAGTGCAATTGTGTGGTAGTTTGAGCATTCTTTGGCATTGCCTTTGGGATTGGAATGAAAACTGACCTTTTCCAGTCCTATGGCCACTGCTGAGTTTTCCAAATTTGTTGGCATATTGAGTGCAACACTTTCTCAGCATCATCTTTCAGGATTTGAAATAGCTCAACTGGAATTCCATCACCTCCACTAGCTTTGTTCGTAGTGATGCTTCCTAAGGCCCACTTGACTTCACATTCCAGGATCTGGCTCTAGGTGAGTGATCACACCATCGTGATTATCTGGGTTGTGAAGATCTTTTTTGTACAGTTCTTCAGTGTATTCTTGCCATGTCTTCTTAATATCTTCTGCTTCTGTTGCTGCTGCTGCTGAGTTGCTTCAGTCGTGTTCGACTCTGTGCAACCCCATAGACGGCAGCCCACCAGGTTCCCCCATCCCTGGGATTCTCCAGGCAAGAACAGTGGAGTGGGTTGCCATTTCCTTCTCCAATGCATGAAAGTGAAAGGTGAAAGTGAATTTGCTCAGTCGTGTCTGACTCTTCATGACCCCATGGACTGCAGCCTACCAGGCTCCTCCGTCCATGGGATTTTCCAGGCAAGAGTACTGGAGTGGGGTGCCATTGCCTTCACTGCTGCTTCTGTTAGGTCCATTCCATTTCTGTCCTTTGTTGAGCCCATCTTTGCATGACCTGTTCCCTTGGTATCTCTAATTTTCTTGAAGAGATCCCTAGTCTTTCCCATTCTATTGTTTTCCTCTATTTCTTTGCATTGATCACTGAGGAAGCCTTTCTTATCTCTCCTTGCTATTCTTTGGAACTCTGAATTCAAATGGGTGTATCTTTCCTTTTCTCCTTTGCTTTTTGCTTCCCTTTTTTCATAGCTATTTGTAAGGCCTCCTCAGGCAGCCATTTTGCTTTTTTGCATTTCTTTTTCTTGAGGATGGTCTTGATTCCTATCTCCTGTACAATGTCACAAACCTCCGTCTATAGTTCATCAGGCACTCTGTCTATCAGATCTAGTCCCTTAAATCTATTTCTCACTTCCACTGTATAGTAATAAGGGATTTGATTTAAGTCATACCTGAATGGTCTAGTGGTTTTCTCCACTTACTTCAATTTAAGTCTGAATTTGGCAATAAGGAGTTCATGATCTGAGCTACAGTGAGCTCCCGGTCTTATTTTTGCTGACTGTATAGAGCTTCTCCATCTTTGGCTGCAAAGAATATAATCAATCTGATTTCTGTGTCGATCATCTGGTGATGTCCATGTGTAGAGTCTTCTCTTGTGTTGTTGCAAGAGGGTGTTTGCTATGACCAGTGCATTTTCTTGGCAAAACTCTATTAGCCTTCACCCTGCTTCATTCCGTATTCCAAGGCCAGATTTGCCTGTTACTCCAGTTGTTTCTTGACTTCCTACTTTTGCATTCCAGTCCCCTATAATGAAAAGGACATCTTTTTTGGGTGTTAGTTGTAGAAGGTCTTGTAGGTCTTCATAGAACCATTCAACTTCAGCTTCTTCAGCGTTACTGGTTGGGGCACAGACTTGGATTACTGTGATATTGAATGGTTTTGCCTTGGAAACGAACAGAGATCATTCTGTCGTTTTTGAGATTGCATCCAAGTACTGCATTTCAGACTCTTTTGTTGACTATGGAAGAAGAATACAAGAGCTTTATACCTTTGTTCCTCATCACCAAGCCCCGACTGCAAGCCTTCCTAGACTCCTCATGGAAGGAGGGGGACACAGTTCTTAAGGCATAAGCCTTCTGTATCTCCCCTCTGCCAGTTGAAGATTAAAGTCGTTTTTCTGTTTCCTCCAAACTCTCCATAATTTTTTATTTGGCCTTGGTCGGCAGAGAAAACCAAGATTTTGACTGCAACAATATCAATATGCAAGAATGGATAAAATAAAAAACAATGACAACAGTGGCAAGGATGCAAAGAAACCAGATCTCTCATATACTGATGGGAGTGTAAAATGCTATACAGCCACTCTGGAAAAATTTCTTTAAAAACTAAACATACAAAAAAAAATCTAAACATACACTTGCCACATGCAGGCATGCTAAGTCGCTTCAGTCATATCGGACTTTTTGCAACACTATGGACTTTAGCCCTCGAGGCTCCTCTGTCCATGGGGATTCTCCAGGCAAGAATACTGGAGTGGGTTGCCTTGCCCTTCTCCAGGGGATTTTCCCAACCCAAGGATCAAACCTGCATCTACTGGGGCTCCTGCATTGCACTGAGTCACTGAACCACTAGGTCTGCCCACACTTACCATATGACCCAGAAACGACTTTCCTGGGCATATATCTCAGACAAATGAAAGTTGTGCTCAGTTGCTCAGTGGTGTCTGACTCTTTGCAACTTCCTGCACTATAGCCCGCCAGGTTCCTCGGTCCATGGGATTATCCAGGCAAGAATACTGGAAAGTTGTGCGTGCTAAAGTCACTTCAGTCGTGTTGCACTCTTTGCGACCCTATGAACCATAGCCCGCCAGGCTCCTCTGTCCATGGAATTCAACAGGCAAGAATACTGGAATAGGTTGTTCTGTCCCCCTTCAGGGGATCTTCCCAACCCAGGGATCATATCAGAGTCTTCTGCATTACAGGTGAATTGTTTACCGCTGAAACTCTGGGGAAGCCCACTGGAAAGTTATGTCTACCCAAATTCTATATGCAGATGTTTATAATAGTTTTATCTGTAACAGCCCCAAAATGCAAATAACCAAAATGTCCCTAATTAGGTGAATGGTTAAACAAACTGTACTATATCCATAGCATGAAACACTCCTCATCAACAAAAAAAGAACAGACTATTGATACATGTATCAACTTGGATAGATCACAAGGTCATTGAACAAAGCAGAAAAAATTGGAAAAAAAATCACACTTTATGACTTCATTTACATAAAATTCTCAAAAGGACAAAATTATAGAGTAGGAAAACAAATTCATATTTGGCAGGGGTTATGTATGATGGGGGTGTTAGGTGTGCCTGTGAAGGGGTGGCTCTCTAGTGAAGGAATATTTCTACATCTTGGTTGCAATCATGGTTGCACAAATCTACACAAGTGATAAAATAACATAGACCTGTACATATACAACATTCCAGTGTCAGTTTCCTAGTTTTTTATATTGTAGTATAATTATGTAAAATGTAATGATTAGACTAAACAGGATGAAGAGTATGTGGAGCATTTCTGTACTGTTTTTGCAACTTCTTGGGAATCCTTCGTTATGTATAATAAGTTAAAAAATAAACCACTTATAAAGCAAGTAACTCAGAAAACAAGAGTGTGGAAGCTAAAACCCAAGGAGCAAGTAAATAAAATGTTATAATAATAACCTATAATAACATGCAGTTTTATGAAGAGAGATTTTAAATAGGGAAGATTTGCATAGGCCAGTGATATACAATACCAAGATCATTTTTATCTGTAGGATTAAAACATGTGCTAAAAAATATTAGAGCCACAGATTAAAATGTCTCACCTTAAACCAGCCAACTGGCTATTAATGAATTGCTTGCAATTAGTCACATAAACAAACAATGAAAAAATTCTGCAAACAATGAAAAAATCATTCGCAAAGTGTCTTCAGGCTAGTTGTTCAAACTTTATCTAGTAAGTGGTGGGAATGAAGAAGTTTCATAATGGATAAGCCAGAACCTATTCCTACAACTGTCATACAGTTAATTGATTTGTGTATGCCCTGTGTAGGATGTCCTCAAGTTTGTTTAACTACAGAATACATTCATCTCCAGCTGTGCTAGGAAAAGAATATTTGCACTGAGTAAAATGTTTAGTGATAATTAGAAAGGAGCAAATAGGGGAAACCTGCCTCTCCCTCCTTGGACACAAAATGATAACCACTAGCCATATGAAGCTATTTAAATTTTTAAAAATTAAAATCAAATTTAAAATGTAGTTCCCAGATACATTTCAAGTGTTCAATGTGACTAATGGCTACCATATCAGAACAGCTTAGATATAGAACTTTTCCATCATCACAAAAAGTTCTGTTGGACAGTGTTGCTCTAGAGCATGAAAAACATGTCATTTCCCCACAATCATAGGTAGTGTTACAGCCCAAAGAGCTCTGACAGAAATTAGTATTGCATTATCTGAGGTTTTCATTTACACATAATTTTATCTCCAGCAATACTGAGCAATATGTTGCAGTGGTTAAGTGCTAGGGTTTTAGGGTAGAATAGCACTGGATTAACATTTTAGCACCAACCTTTGCCAAGTTGTGTGGCCTCAAGCATGCTATTTTGCTTCTCTGTGCCTGTATTCTCCCTTTTTTTTTTTTAAAGGTGGGGGCTCGGGAATAATGGAAACTCCCTCAAAGGGTTGTTGCGAAAGACTAAATGAGAAAAGCGCAATACCTGACACATGTGATCTGTAAATATTATTCTTGAAGTCCAGACGATGGATTTGGGTTGTTCTAGGACTTTGCCAACAAAGGTCCGTCTAGTCAAGGCTATGGTTTTTCCAGTGGTCATGTATGGATGTGAAAGTTGGACTGTGAAGAAAGCTGAGCACTGAAGAATCGATGCTTTTGAACTGTGGTGTTGGAGAAGACTCCTGAGAGTCCCTTGGCCTGCAAGGAGATCCAACCAGTCTATTCTAAAGGAGATCAGTCCTGGGTGTTCTTTGGAAGGAATGATGCTAAAGCTGAAACTCTGGTACTTTGGCCACCTCATGTGAAGAGTTGACTCATTGGAAAAGACTCTGATGCTGGGAGGGATTGGGGGCAGGAGGAGAAGGGGACGACAGAGGATGAGATGGTTGGATGGCATCACCGACTCGATGGACATGAGTCTGAGTGAACTCCAGGAGCTGGTGATGGAAAGGGAGGCCTGGCATGCTGCGATTCATGGGGTCGCAAAGAGTCAGACACGACTGAGCAACTGAACTGAACTGACCTGAACTGAGGACCTAGACTCTAGATGACCAGTAGAAAAGGGAATATTCAATTGTACAAGTAGCAAGGGAGTCCATCCCTAACAGGGCCCCCCTTTGACTCTTGATAAATAAACAGTAACCACACTGTTCCTCCATACTTGGGGACAGTAACGGAAGAGAAGACATATTCTCCCTTAGAGATCTATTTGTCTTGCAGCTTTCAAAAAGTTAAAGAATATCTTACCCTTGTCCTTAAAGGATTCAGAATTGAAAGTTAACCACCCAGTCATATCAAATAATTTAAAAGCACAACACACCATCTATAAAAGGTTACCCAAACAAGTCACTCAGTAGTAGGGGCACTTGGAGTTTGTCTCCAGCTGTTTCTGGCAATCAAATCCAATTTTTTGATGTATTATTATAGTAAAATGTTACTATACCCAATCCTTTGTGAGTACCACACAACGAGCCTGCTGTACCTCTGAAATCAACTGGATATTTATTGAACACCTACTAAATACAGGACACTTTCACTATACACCAGCCATTAGCAAGCTACATCTGGCAAGTCAAATTAGGTCCACTTTGTATTTTCCTTATGGTAAGAAAGGTATGAATGACTTTTACATTTTTTCACCTGTTGGAAGAACTGCCTTCACCCACTAATACGAAACACCAAATGGCCCTGGACATTAGCTTTTGCTCCAGACTTGATAATGTTTCTTAATTAATTCAACCTAAAATTACAAGACAAAAGAGCACTTACATGTGAAACTTACACAGTAGGAAAGTCATTTCAACAGCTAACACTGTTTGAATCATAAGTGATGCCAACATGCTTTATACACTTTCCATGGTGTTAGAAATCAAAACAACAAAATCACAATGAGGTACCACTTTGCACCCATTAGCATGTCTGTAATTAAAAAAATAGACATTAAAGATGTGGAAGAGAATATACATTGCTAATGGGAGGGGAAAATATACAGCCACTTTGGTAAATTCTGGCAGTTCCTCACAAATTTAAAAAAAGAATTCCATATGGCCCAGCAATTCTACTCCTAGATAGGTACCAAGAGAAATGAAAGCATATATCTGCACAGAAATATGTACATGAATGCTTATAGCAGCATTATTCATAATAACCAAAAGGCAGAAGCCAACCAACTGATGAGTGAATAAGTGAAATATGGAAAGCCATACAGCAGAATATTATTTAGCCATTAAAATGAAGTATTGATACATACTACAATTTGGAAAAACTTCAGAAACCTTATGTTAAGTGAAAGAAGCTAAACACAAAAGATTTTTGTATGATTCATACACACTGGCAATAAAAATTAATGAAGTACTGGTACATGCTACAATATGGAAGAACCTCAAAAATATGCTAAGTGAAAGAAGCCAGGCACGAAAGACCACTTCTTACTTGATTTAATTCAGATGAAATGTCCAGAATATGCAAATTTATAGAGACAGAAAATAGATCAGTGGTTACCTGGAGTTGGGAGTGGGAATGAGGATTAATTGTAAATAAATGAGTATGAGGGATTTAGGAGGGAAGTGAAAATGTTCTAAAACATTATGATTATGGTTGCATCATTCAGTAAAGTTACTAAAAATATTGAACTATACACTTGAAATGGGTGAATTTTCTGATATGAAAAATATATCCTAATAAAGTTATTAAAAATAGGAAAGGAAGAGTAGGGGAAACTGGGTGAGGGGTGCACAGGAATTCTGCATTATCTCCCCAACTTTTCCATAAACCTCACACTATTCTGAAATTTAACTAAAAAATAACAAGAATATGTTTGTGCATTCATACCCATCTGTGTGAAAAGACATTTATAAAGATAAAATGTGTCAAATCTCATTATAGGTGAGCATTAACATTAACATTTGAAACTATTTTGACAACAGAGAATACTATTAGCCCCAAATAAAATGTTACCCCCAAAAAAGAATTTCATTATTCTCATTAGTTGTCCTGTATTACCTAAAATAAATGCTCAATTATTATTACTTTGAATTTTATCAATAAACATTTGCTGAAATTTGTTTTCTCCTTTGTCATATAAGTACCTACACATTATCCTCGATTTTGTTTTTTGGCCCACAGAGCCTAAAATATTTACTATCTGGTTCTTTACAGAACTGTGTTCTACACTATTACAGGATAAATATAATCAGTCTCCTTCTTGAGTGTATTGTTATCATTACCTAGTTTTGGCATAATGCCCTTAGTATATTAGTAGCTCAGTCCTGTCCGACTCTTTGTAACCCCATGTCCGGCGAACTCTGGAGGCAAAAATACTGGAATGGGTAGCCACTCCCTTCTCCACGGGATCTTCCTGATCTAACCACGGTTTCCTGCATTGCAGGCAGATTCTTTACCATCTGAGCCTCCAGGGAAGCCTGTCCTTAGTATAGATCCTATAATTTTGCCTTTTTAGCTCTTCACAGAAAAGTTGCCAAGCCCTGTTCTACACTGTAACAGGGTAAATATAATCAGTCTCTTTCCTGAGTATATTCTTATCATAACTTAGCTGTGGTATGATGCCAGTCTGGATATCCCCTATAAAGGATAAGCCGTGCATTTTTTCTGCTGTGGCACTATTTAGGATTCCCATAAATAGAAACACTATTAGCTTAATAGTCTAGCAAAACTTTGATGTCACCTTTATTATCGTGATATTAAAGAGTCAACACTATAGACAGTGTCAAGATGACCCTCAAGTTGTTATGTCACCACGCCATGGACTCCGTGAGATCTCTTAGATATCAAGTGGCTCCTATGGCATCACACCCTGCCTTTGGCATCACCCTGGCACATCACCTTAGTGTCATATGCTATCACTGTTGTGGCAGAATTCTACCCTAATGCCACTCCACCGAAATGTCAGCATAATTAACCCCTATTTCCTTCCAATCCTTTGGCAGCGGCAGGAGCGATGGGGAGGGTGGCCACAGGCACTGGTTCGAGCTCAGGAGGTAATATTCAGCTGCTACCGTTTTCCCTTCCGCTTACCACTGCAGATAGGGCCCCCAGGACAGGACTTTTTGGGTCCCATAACTCTCTTGCCATGACCCCGCACCCATTTCGCGTCACTGACTTAGTGCCCCAACAGCGACCACCCACCCCGGTTCTACACGAAGCCGCTCCCCATACCTGACTCCATTCTCCAGCTGTCATCCTGGGCCAATTCCACCGGCCACTTGACTACGGCGGCTGCAAGGGACCCTGGGACTCGTAGTTCCGCGCCGCTAGGGTCAGAGTCGGGGAGAGTGGCGAAGGCGCCTCCCTGCCCGGAACTGCGCTCAGACTGCAACTCCCAGAGGCGCCCTGCGATGGGAAAAGCAAAGGAAGAAGAGAGGATGGTGATTGGTGGAGCTCTACGGGCTCTTTTGATTAGCGCTCGGAGCCTGCGAAGTGAGGAGGTGGTGGATCTGGCTGCACCGAGATCCTGGGAAAGCGAAATGGAGGGGTGTGTGTCTAACCTAATGATCTGCAACCTGGCCTACAGCGGGAAGCTGGAGGAGTTAAAGGAGAGGATCCTGGCGGATAAGTCCCTGGCCACTAGGACTGACCAGGTAAAGCAGCGCTGGACCCTCTCCGCAGGCGGCGGCGGCGGCGGCGGAGACAACGTGGCTGCACAGCCCTGCCCAGTCCAGGGGGAGGCCGGTTCCGAGAGGGCGGGATGCCCGCCCCCGCCTCCCCATCCTTACCCCTGGGTCACCTCAGGACTCGGGATAGAGCGGCCCAATCTAGCCCCGCAAACTGCCAATGTTTCCCCCCCTCCCCCTTTGGCCCGGTACTTAGCTTGCTGTATTTTGGATATTTCTAGAACGTTTAGCTCATTTCTCAGAAATGCCCAATCTTTGAGGCATCTGTGAGAAGGAAAGTTTTTGGATTTTTGAAATGGATTTCTTTGCTTTTATTAGTGATTTTATTCGAGGCAACATGTGTAACTGAACGCCTCTTCTGTGTCAGGCAGTTACTGGAAGGAGCAGACGTGGATAAAATAATCCCAAATCATGTCCGATTCTAATTGTATTCTTCGGGAGAGAAGTTGACGTGGTGCTTTCAGAACATATCATGGAAGGACCTGATTTAATCTGGCTTAGGAAAGCCGAATGTTGTAACCCTTAAAGACTTTGCAAAGGAGGGAAGATTGGCTGTATCTTGAAGAAGGAGTGAGGTTTCCCTGGAGGATGAATGGGCAGTTTAGGCAGAAGCGAAACAAAAGAGAGTGGACCTTGGGAATGTTTCTTTCTGCTCTCCTACTTAAAGAATCCTCATGCTTTCACCCTGAGTTTCTAGAAAGATTCATGGTGCCCTCAATAAGCCAACAAACATTTATAGATTGCTTCCTGTTTGACAGGCACAGTGCTAAGCACTAGCAAGATAATGTCACATAATTAAAAATCTCCATTTTGTGTCTTTGGGAAGAGAATTAGAAGTCGGGAGGCTTCTCTGGAACTTTCCTTTGCTGCTCAACCTGAAAAATCCCTTTGCCTAGTTTGCCTTTAGTTTGGTCTGGTAATGTTTAATACTTTAGATTTAATTTAACAAAATTAAATTAAGATTTAATAATACTTCTAACCATTCTTCATCAAGTCAATGGCATAAAAAAGGGAGAAACTATTCAGAATCAAAAGACTTAAAAAACAACTGTTGCAACTTGTGGACCTTGTATGGATCCTGATTGAAAACAAGCTAACTGTAAAAAGACATTTGGGATACTGTTGTGGAAATCTGAATACAGATTGGGTATTTGATGTTATAAAGGAGTTAGAGTTAATTTTAATCAGTGTAATAGCTATGTAGTAAAGTATTTTTATGGAGAAGGAAATGGCAACCCAGTATTTTTGCCTGGGAAATCCCATGGACAAAGGAGTCTGGCAGGCTACAGTCCATGGGGGTCACAAAAGAGTTGGACAGGACTTACCGACTAAACTGACTAAACAACAACAGAGTGTTTTTTAGATACTCAAATATTTAGGGATGAAAAGTCATGATATTTAAGATTTGTTTTTTAAAATCTCTTTAAGAAAAAAAAACAGATGAAGCAAATATAAGAAAACATTTGTACAATGTAAGTGAGTGGCCTATTTTTATATGAGTTTGAAATTTTTGTAATAAAGCTTATAATAGTATTTTCTTTTACCCAGAGCTAAGAAATATAGCAGTCACTGCAAAAAAAATAAGAGCGAGAAATTCTTATTGAGAAACATGACTAACTCCTTTCTAGCTTATTTAAAAAAAAAATAATGTTGCTTTCTAAATCTGTGTGTGGTATGTTTTTAAAATGGCTGTATAGGGAATCTCAACTAGTTTTATGAACATTTCCTTTCCATAAGATTCACTTGTTCTTTCTAGAGCATCTAGAAAATTCAGGCTTGTGTCCTAATTTCACCATTTACTAGCTATGTGACCTTGGACAAGCTGCTTACCTTGAGGAATCTTAGTTCCCTGATCTGTAAAATGGGGATAATATATACTATATAGTATCATAGGGATTATAGGAGATGATAGACATAAAATTTTTAGCACAGTGCCTGACATAAAAATATGTACATAGCTAAAGCTCTATTTCTGCCAAAGCACTGAAGTAAGTTTTTTGCTCTATTACTTTCATGGGTCTATTCTACCCAGAATTACCTACATTCATCAGTGTATTCTCTGCATGGTACTAAAACCTTAGGCTCTCTTATATAAGTAATGTAGTTTGAGGTTACCTACCTGAGGATCCAGTCCTCTCCATTTCTTGTTTCCAAACCGTATGTTCACTGGCTCAGGATTAATATGTTCTGCTTTCTTGTCTTAGTTCTTTTATTTCTTTTCAAGAATGTTGATCTTACTGCTTCTCTGTTTTCCGTGTAGGACAGCAGGACAGCGTTGCATTGGGCATGCTCAGCTGGACATACAGAAATTGTTGAATTCTTGCTGCAACTTGGAGTGCCAGTGAATGATAAAGATGATGTGAGTACTAGGCAGCGTTGATAAATTCCCTGTTATCTTTAGAGTCCAGACTGGTGTTTACTGAAGCCCAAGAATTAAAGTTACAAACAAATTTTAACCTTTAAGACTAGGAAGTTGCAGCATGGTGCCAGTGACCAAATACAGGACTGGTGGTTGCATTATTTCAGAATGTTCATTTTGCCACTCATAGCCTGTAATTTAAGGTAAGCAGATCAAGGCTTATTGCAATGACCTCTAAGAGACTACAAACCCTTTTTTATTATGTTAAAAATTTTTTGGTGAATAGTGCCTAGATATTAGAATGAAGGCCTAGAACCTTTTTTGTTATATAGAGATTTAGTGCAATGGTATTGGTTATATTAGAGTAAGACTTCTTGCAGGAGACCCTGGTTCGATTCCTGGGTTGGGAAGATCTGCTGAAGAAGGGATAGGCTACCCTCTCCAGTATTCTTGGGCTTCCCTTGTGGCTCAGCTGATAAAGATGGAATGGGGAGGGAGGAGGGAGGAGGGTTCAGGATAGGGAACACATGTATACCTGTGGTGGATTCATTTTGATATTTGGCAAAACTAATATGGTTATGTAAAGTTTAAAAATAAAATAAAATTTAAAAAAAAAAGAAAAGGTTAATACTTTTTCTATTTCATTAACTAAGTGAATTATTTAAATAAAACTACTGAATTTTCTAAAGCTTGCAAAAAAAAAAAAAAAAAGAATCTGCCTGCAATGCAGGAGTCCTGGGTTCTATCCCCTGGAGAAGGGAACGGCTATCCACTCCAGTATTCTGGCCTGGAGAATTCCATGGACTGTATAGTCCATGGGGTCGCAAAGAGTTGGACTCAACTGAGTGACTTTCACTTTCACTTTCTGAAGAATAAGGGTGAAAACTTTTTGTAAACAGGTTCCTTTTCAAGGATGCTTGAGGAAGCAATATTCATAATGGCAAAAAAAGAAAAATAATGGAGGAATAGTTGAGTACAGTATGTATATCCACATGATAGTATGCAGCCAATAAAGTTATGATTCCAAATGACAGAAAAATTCCTACAACATGATGATAAGTGGAAATTGTGGAAAATACAACTCAACAAAGCTTGATATCCTATGATCCCTATTTAAAAGCACATTAGAGTTAGACTTAGGTAGTCTCCATGTTACAGAATTATGGAGGCTTTTCTTTTGTATGTATCTGATTTCCAAATATCCTGCAGTGCTTAATGAGGGAAAGAATATATTTTCTTAAAACCATTCATACACAGCTCTGTAAACCCTGTCTTAATGTTAGCATTAATCCCTGTGACTTTTCTGCCTGGTTTGTGTTCTGTCCACCTCTTTTACAGGCAGGTTGGTCTCCTCTTCATATTGCTGCTTCCGCTGGCCGAGATGAGATTGTCAAAGCCCTTCTGGGAAAAGGTGCTCAAGTGAATGCTGTCAATCAAAATGGCTGTACTCCCCTACATTATGCAGCTTCCAAAAACAGGCATGAGGTAGGGTTCCATTCCTAGGCTTCTTCTTTTGAGTTCTAAACCTCTGGCAAACACAAATATTAACAGATATCTGCATTGTTTTCTTTTACATCTTCTCAGATTGCTGTCATGTTACTGGAAGGTGGAGCTAATCCAGACGCTAAGGACCATTATGAGGCCACAGCAATGCACCGCGCAGCAGCCAAGGGTAACTTGAAGATGATTCATATTCTTCTGTACTACAAAGCTTCCACAAACATCCAAGACACTGAGGGTAACACTCCTCTGTAAGTGGCGAGTAGCAGTCATTTGTATTCTACCTGACATTAGCCCTCTTGCACTAATTCTTACACATCATTTTTTTTTAATTCTGCTTATAATACATCTTTATGGCCAAAAAAAAATTGAAAGTACACAAAAGTATAAAGATAAAAATGCAAAGTGCCTATCATCTTGCCTCCCGGAAATAACCACTGACAACATTTTAATGTATTTCCTCCCTGTCTTTTATATGTAAATATGCATACTTTACATATGCTTTTTTTTTTGTAAAATTGGAACCATATTGTGTGCGTAGTTTCATATATTGTGCTTTTTACCTCATAGTGTAATCATTTTCCAATGTTAATAATTGATTTTGAATGCCTATACACAACACTATTTTATGCCAGAATTTAATAATTCCTCTATTACTGTATATTTAAGCTTTTTTGAGTTTTCCACCATTATAAATAATGCTACATTGATCAAACGTTATACAAAAACCTTTGGCTGTATTGCTGATTAGTATCTTAGTGTAGAACTAGAATTGCTGGGTCAACAGATACACATTTTAAAACAGTTGCTGTATATTCCCAAATTACTTCCAGAGGAGTTGTATTATTGCCTCCTCCCAACAGCAGTTTGAGAGTGCCTATTACCCCTTTCCAACACAAAAAAATATCCTTTTCTTATAGGAAAAATGGTGTTTCAGAGTTGTAACTTGCATTTTTTTACTATCAAGGAAGCTAAACATTTTTAGTGCCTGTGACTATTTCTTCTCTAAATTATAGCTTTCTATATCCCTTTCTCTGTTTCCTTTTGGAAAATTAATTTACTTTTACTGATTTGTTTGTATAGCCTTGACATAGTACAAATATTAACCTTCTTCCATGCTAGTTGAAAATATTTTTCCCAGTTTGTCTTTAAATTTTATTTTTTTGAAATGACAGAGTTTTCAACTTCTATATAGTCAGATCTATTAATCTTCCCTCATAGCTAGAAAGTGCTTCCTCACCCTGAAGTTAGATAAATATTCACCTGTATTTTGGGGCTTCCTGGTGTCCTAGATGGTAAAGAATCTGCCTGCAATGCGAGAGACCCAGGTTCAGTCCCTGGGTCAGGAAGATCCCCTGGAGAAGGGAATGGCTACCCACTCCAGTATTCTTGCCTGGAGAATTCCATGGACAGAGGAGCCTGGCAGGCTACATTCCGTGGGGTTGAAAGAGTTGGACACGACATAGCAACTAATATATTTTCACACGCTACAATCGAGAACTCAGGCATTTTCATTGCAGATCCAGTCTCTTTATATTTATTGGGCTTCCCTGGTCGCACAAATGGTTAAGAATCTGCCTATAATGCAGGAGACCCAGGTTTGATCCCTGAGTTGGGAAGATCCCCTGGAGAAGGAAATGACTACTCACTCCAGTATTCTTGCCTGGGAAATCCCATGGACAGAGGAGCCTGGCGGGCTATAGTCCACGGGGTGACAAAAGAGTCAGACACAACTAAGTGACTAACACTTATTATACTATGTACACTTAAGTCACCTGTATTTTATTGCTGTTTTACGAAAAAACATTGTATTTGTTTTAATTTTATTTTTTTATTTATTTACTTTAATTAGAGGCTAATTACTTTACAATATTGTATTGGTTTTGCCATACATCAGCATGAATCTGCCACAAGTGTACACGTGTTCCCAATCCTGAACCCCCCTCCCACCTCCCTCCCCATCCCATTCCTCTGGGTCATCCCAGTGCACCAGCCCCAAGCATCCTGTAGTTACTGTTTTTCATTTAACTCAAATGCATCTGGCACTGATTATGTATGATCTGAAGCCATCCTCTACCTTGATATTTCTTCTACAGTATTTGGCCACTTTTATTCCTTATTAAATGATGACTTTTTTGAACCAGAAAATCTGAGTCTTCTTTTTAGTCCAGAGTAAGATTCAGTGTTGTTTTCTTAACTCTTTGTTTTAAAATTTTTCTCTGTAGTTCTGTGTGGCTTTATTAGAAAAACATGCATGTTCCAGCCCTTTTCTCCAAATAAGAAAGGGAGGGTGGCCTGGAGGAAATTTAGGAATCACAGGCAGTGTTGGGTCCTGGGAAGAGCCAAAGATTAAGGAATAGTTAGATGCTATTTGCCCTATCCAAACTCAGCCACTTAACAGCTATATTAAATATTTGTATTAAATAACTTGGAGAAGTTACTTAAGTTTCCTGAGTCTAATTTTCTTATCTGTAATATGAGATATGTAAAATTCCTTCCTCCCTAAGGTTAAATAAAATAACATGTTAAGTGTATAGTACTCTGCCTGGTAAACTGTTTAAGTGCCTCACAAGGTCCCCACCTCCACCCCCGCCCAACTCACTGCTCAGCCCTGTTGTCATCATATACAAAGACTTTAACCTCTGTCACAATTTCAGCTGTAAAATGGTGATAATAATACCTTGCTAACTTACAGAGTGCCTGTAACAATCATATGATATAAAAAATTTTATAGACTGCTTTTCCAATATTTAAACCACACAAGTTGCTATTAGCAGATTATATATAGAGGTTTTTCTGAATTCTAATCCAGAATTATTGTATGTGTTTGGTGTAACCTACTAATCTCCATAAATTGAGGGCATTGTTCCTTAGGCTGGCATTTAGCTCACTTTTGTTGTAGTAGGGTCAGAATTGTTATTTATGATCTGAGATTATAAAGCTATATTCCACTGAATTTTAACTTATATACACTCTTCTCCATGGAAATAGATTTTCCTTTCAAGATTAAATAACTTTCCAACATCACACGACCATATGCAGTTGAGACTACCTGTCAGGGACTCCTAAACATTACATAGAATTGGAAATGATTAATCAATCTCTGTGGTCCTTGATTTCAGACACTTAGCCTGTGATGAAGAGAGAGTGGAAGAAGCAAAATTGCTGGTGTCCCAAGGAGCAAGCATTTACATTGAGAATAAAGAAGAAAAAACACCCCTGCAAGTGGCCAGAGGTGGGCTGGGTTTAATACTCAAGAGAATGGTGGAAAGCTAAGCAGCTTGGATTTAGTCTTACTTTGTTTTGTGGCTGTCCCCTAATGTACTGGTAACTAATGTACTTGTGCATAAGACATCATCTATGAATGATGAAGTTTTTTCACCTCCCAAGTCTTGTAAACATGTTTACTATTGTTCCTGCTGAGTTATTTGTTCTTAGCTTACAACTTGCTTTCCAGGCATTGAACAACTGTTGACATTGTTCTACTCTAATATATTATTCTGTATTGAATTTTGGTTAATTCTGTGTGAGTGATTCTGTGGCTGTTGTGAGTCTTAAGCACCCTATCACACACCCTCTATCCCCCTTTGAGGCAGAACAACCCCAGGAGCACCAGGCCAATTGTTCTGCTAAATGTTTCTAGGTAGATTCTAGAATATTCCTCCATACAGTTAAAACACATCATAACTCGTTTTTCAAGATCACTCAGAAGCCTATGCCACATATTTCTGTTTTTTTCCGACAGTACGGTTTAATTTGTTTTTGTTATCGGAAGAATACTTACATCTTGTGAGGACCAAGTTTTCGGTTCAGGGATGCTGTCCAAGTTTGGCATTCAAGTACCAGTGTCTTTTTTAATGAGCTGTTTCCCTCCAAAGTAAAATGTATTGCTTTTAAAAAGAAAATTTTAAAGTACCTATATTAAATCACACCATATTGAAAAGAATGTCAAGTTTGTAACCGTGATGTGTAACAAAAATGAATTTTGATTTGTATTTCAGCAGCTAAAAAAATAAAATGCTGAATCTCCTGATTCTTCTTTCAAATCAGTTAGATACTCACTTAAGCCTTTAAAGGCTTTATAAAGATACTTTCTTAATTTTTGGTAACTCTAAAGTCAGTAAAATTAGTGAAGCTTGAACTGCAGCTAAAATATGTAAAAATCTTCTGAATTGCTAATTCAATTGGAGCAACAGAAAATTAATAAGTATAAACTTGATCGCAATTTAGGGAAACATTTTAAATGATTCAGTTCAGTTCAGTTCAGTTCAGTTCAGTCTCTTAGTCGTGTCTGACTCTGTGACCCCATGAATCGCAGCACGCCAGGCCTCCCTGTCCATCACCAACTCCCAGAGTTCACTCAAACTCAATGTCCATCAAGTCGGTGATGCCATCCAACCATCTCATCCTCCGTCGTCCCCTTCTCCTCTTGCCCCCAATCCCTCCCAGCATCAGAGTCTTTTCCAATGAGTCAACTCTTCGCATGAGGTGGCCAAAGTACTGGAGTTTCAGCTTTAGCATCATTCCTTCCAAAGAAATCCCAGGGCTGATCTCCTTTAGAATGGACTGGTTGGATCTCCTTGCAGTCCAAGGGATTCTCAAGAGTCTTCTCCAAAACCACAGTTCAAAAGCATCAATTCTTCGGCGCTCGGCTTTCTTCACAGTCCAACTCTCACATCCATACATGACCACTGGAAAAATCATAGCCTTGACTAGACGGACCTTTGTTGGCAAAGTAATGTCTCTGCTTTTGAATATGCTATCTAGGTTGGTCATAACTTTCCAAGGAGTAAGCGTCTTTTAATTTCATGGCTGCAGTCACCATCTGCAGTGATTTTGGAGCCCAGAAAAATAAACTCTGACACTGTTTCCACTGTTTCCCCATCTATTTCCCATGAAGTGATGGGACCAGATGCCATGATCTTCGTTTTCTGAATATTGAGCGTTAAGCCAACGTTTTCACTCTCCAGTTTCACTTTCATCAAGAGGCTTTTGAGTTCCTCTTCACTTTCTGCCATAAGGGTGGTGTCATCTGCATATCTGAGGTTCTTGATATTTCTCCCGGCAATCTTGATTCCAGCTTGTGCTTCTTCCAGCCCCGAGTTTCTCATGATATACTCTGCATAGAAGTTAAATAAGCAGGGTGACAATATACAGCCTTGACATACTCCTTTTCCTATTTGGAACCAGTCTGGTGTTTAAATGATTACTAGTCATAAAGTCTAATGAACTCCAAGTGACTCTTGTAATTATTTTTATTTGAATTTTATGCTGCAAATATTGCTTGAAATAAGTAATCCAAATGAGTCCACAACCTTCAATTAATTTGGGGTCAGAAACTTAATGAATGGTATCTAAAATGGGTTTTGTAAACATAAATGTGTTGTTGATATGCAAACCCTTTTACGTAAGTATTTTGAGTGCTGAGCTTTACAATTATTAATCAGGGAAGCATATTCTTATAGAACTAGACTTTGTTTATTGAATGCTAGAGATAGAATTGATGATGGGAAATAATTTCTTTCTAATGTTTTTTAGCGTGATCACAGAGTAAAGTTGTATTTAATAGAGCCCGTTAGGACTGAAGGTATTCATAAGTGCTGAGTCTTTTTGTCTGAGTTAGTAGGTTTTATGAATGTAAAAGAAAACTCATCTTAATTCTTTAATAAACAATACAGATGAAACCAAGCCTCATGTAATTTGTATGCCTTTGGCATTTTATTCCATTTTATTTTTTTGCCTGCATCATGTGACACGTGGGACCTTAGTTCCCTGACCAGGGATCCAACCTGCATCCCCTACTTTGGAACTGTGGAGTCTTAACCATTGGACCACCAGGGAACTCCCTATTGGCATTTTAAATGAAGTGGCTTAACATTTCAGTCACTAAAACTGAGGGTATTGATGGCCTCAGATATTGATCAGATTGTTTCATGTTCCCTATAGGAAACCCAGTAGAGATTAAGCTGATTCAAGTTCAGCAGGTTTTACAGTTACGTTCAAAATGAACTCAGTGATGACAATTTTAACTGTAGAGCTTAACTGAGAATATAATATGGAAACAATAGATAAACAAAAGAGTGGAAAAAATTACATTCATATTTATTGGAGGGAGTCTGCGATATCAGTGTGGTTCTTTGAGATTCAAGATAATTGTACATTTTACTTCATCATCTCTGACTTAACAATTTAGTTGACCTTAGTGTTTTGATTTCCCAATATAACTATACCAGCTACACTGAATTCATTACATGGCAGTGTCTTCCACTTTTTGTTTCCATATCCTTTTACACGATCAAGCCCCCAGGTTCTTCTGTTAGCAAGTTTGATATAGTATGGGAGCTCCTCACTTTGAGGTGTATGACTATAACTTCACAGTTGTACTGACTACCTAAAACTGAATGCAGACATTTTAATGTGCATTTTTCTGGCAAGAGGGTTCTGTAGCTTTCGTCAGATTCTCAAAGGGATGTATGACTTCTAAAAAGGTTAAGAATACCTGGTTGAGGGGAAGGATGGGAAGAAGGGATAGTTAGGGAGTTTGGGATGGACACTGCTTCCCTGATGGCTCAAAAGAATCCGCCTGCAATGCAGGAGACGTGGGTTCAATCCCTGGTTTGGGAAGATCCCCTGGAGAAGGGCACATCAACCCCACTCCAGTATTCTTGCCTGGAGAATCCCATGGGGAGAGGAGCCTGGCAGGCTGCAGTTCATGGAGTTGCAAAAGAGTTGGACAATGGATAACTAACAAGGACCTACTGTATAGGACAGGGAACTCCACTTGATGTGGCAGCCTGGATGGGAAGGGAGTTTGGGGGAGAATGGATACATGTATATGTATTCCTGAGTCCCTTTGCTGTCCATCTGAAACTATCACTACATTGTTAATTAGCTAAACTCCAATACAAAATAGAAAGTTTAATTAAAAGGAATCCCCAGTTGAGAGAAAGAAATACTGAATCAATTATCAGCAGACATAGGTTCTCCAAAAGTAGAATACCACACTTTATAAATGTTTACATCCATTCTCTATTGTAGCCATTAAGAGGGCAGAAATCATCTCCATTTTACAGATGATCAAACACCAAGAGCTAGAACTACAACTAACACTAAATTTCCTGGATCCTGATCCTGAAAGAAAATTATTCATTTTCTTTCTGCCTCTACTCAAAAAACAGTGGGCCAAATGGAAGGTACTGTGGCATTTTGACAATAATCCATTACTTGTAATACTCACCCACTGAAGCTGAAGCTTCAATACTTTGACCACCTGGTACGAAGAGCTGACTCACTGGAAAAGACCCTGATGCTGGGAAAGACTGAGGGCAGGAGGAGAAGGGGGTGACAGGATGAGATGGTTGGGTGGCATCATCAACACAATGGACGCAAATTTGAACAAACTCTGGGAGATGGAGGACAGGGAAACCTGGCATGCTGCAGTCCATGGGGTCACAAAAAGTCGGACATGACTTAGCAACTGAACATATACACATGCACACACACCAAACCCTGTGCTTTTCTTTACATTGGTGGACTTGTGGGGTGATTTATTTTCTGGTTTCCCAGAACCTTCATTATCATCTCTGAATTATTTTTTGTTTTTAAACCAAAGCTTCAAAGAAAAGTGGGATTATTGAGTCTTTAGATTGGTTTGAACCTTTTATGACGCCCCATAACCTGTTTTATAGGCTTCCCTGGTAGCTCAGCTGGTGAAGAATCTGCCTGCTATGCAGGAGACCTGGGTTCAATCCCTGGGTCAGGAAGATCCCCTAGAGAAGGGATAGGCAACCTGCTGCAGTATTCTTAGGCTTCCCTGGTGCCTCAGATGGTAAAGAATCCACCTGCAATGCGGGAGACCCCTTGGAAGAGGGCGCAGCAACCCACTCCAGTATTCTGGCCTGGTGAATCCCAAGGACAGAGGAGCCTGGTGGGCTACCATCCATGGGGTCACAAAGTCAGACACGACTGAGCAACTAAGCACAGCACACACACAACCTGTTTTACAGCATGTAGACATTATAAAACCACCTTTTATTACTAAAACTTGGGTTTGTTTCATTGAATTTAGTAGTTTGGTCCAGTTGAAGGAACATTACACTGGGAATCAGATTGGATGGGGTTCTATAGGAATGACCCAGCTTTTTAAAAAATATTTTTGTTTATTTATTTGGCTGCACCTGGTCCTAGTTGATGCATGCAGGATTTTCCATCTTTGTTGCAGCATGCAGGATCTTTAGCTGTGGCATGTGTGATCTAGTTCCCTGACCAGAGATAGAACCTGGGCCCCCAACGTTGGGAGCATGGAGTCTTAGCAACTGGACCACCAGGGAAGTCCCAGAATGACCCAGGTTCTTAAACAATATTCATCTCTTCCTGTCTCTCCCAGCAAGATTATAATTCTGCATGATCTCCTACTTCCACCCCATCATTGTCAGGAGTGGGCCATTATGTGCATTACTATCCTTAGGTGCACTGAGTTTGAAAAAAGCTTGAGTCCTATTAATCTCAAAGCTCCTTTCTAGCTCTTCTTACTGGAAGTTCAGGGTAAAAGCTGCAAATGCTCACTTCTCAGCATACAATACTGGGGGGAACATTCACTTGGTACTCCAAAGAACATAAGAGATCTCAAGTATTAATACATAGCTTCTGGGTTGTTGGTCAAGAATTACCATGTTTTAGTCCTTTAAAAAAAAAAAAAAGATCATAGATCACTATTACTTGGAGGCCCTCTGCCATGCCATACAAATTCCAGCCTTCTTGCCCTTTAGTCAGGGCACTACTGTTGATGACATGTAAGAACTTGTCATAGTAAAGCTGTATGCTATTAACACATGAAGACAAGTCCTAGCTCTGATTCTGCTCAGCACTGTCACCAGCCAGAGTACCTGGTTCATAGTAGCTATTCAGTAAATATCCAATCGGTGACTGAATAAACACATCAATTTGGGGACAATAAGGACCTACAGCTACAAAGCTGTTCCATTGATTTTATCATATCCTAGTTGCTAAATGCAGAAACAGAGGTGAGAGAAGTTCCTGGAAATCTTTTTGGGCAGTGAGAAGTGAATGGTTAAGAAGTCAAGGCTGGCTGGGGATTTGGTTGGGATGACCCACCTTTTAACTACCTGTAGCAAAATAAATCAGGTTGTACCCTATCTGAATGAGAATTATGCTGAAAGAATTTGGTTGAAGCTTAACCCATCTTCTAGAATATTTGGGTAATGACCCATCCACTACTTATCTTCTGATCCACTGATGAATAAGCAAGGGGAAAAAAACTTTTTTTCATTTCCTTATTGGGAATCTCTTTAACATAGGAGCCCATTTTCCTACCCAAGTAAGATTTAGTGAACATAATTTTGCTATGAATCTGTAAAATGTCTCAGGATTCATCACAAACATAAATATATGGTATATTATGGATGTACTGATACTAATAGAAAATTAATGGCCTGGGACAAAACTTGCACTGACCCAGAGTGGCTTTATAAGTAGATGGAGTAGATAGATGGTAACCCACATGGTTTGATTTGAGAGGGGCTGAGAAAGCTTCTTTTGCCAGGAATACTTCCCCTCTGGATTGTTCCAGTACTTGAAATTCCACCATTATTAGTATCTTTGGACCAAAGAATTATTTTCAAGAGTCCTGCTAAAAGATAATTATTTCTAAGAGGGCTAGCTCATTATCTGGAGAAGGCAATGGCACCCCACTCCAGTACTCTTGCCTGGAAAATCCCATGGACGGAAGACCCTGGTGGGCCGCAGTCCATGGGGTCGCTAAGAGTCAGACACGACTGAGTGACTTCACTTTCACTTTTCACTTTCATGCATTGGAGAAGGAAATGGCAACCCACTCCAGTGTTCTTGCCTGGAGAGTCCCAGGGACGGGGGAGCCTGGTGGGCTGCCGTCTATGGGGTCGCACAGAGTCGGACACGACTGAAGCGACTTAGCAGTAGCAGCAGCTCATTATCAGCTTGAATGACATCACTGGTTGATGAAAGATATTCACTGGACAAGAACAGGCCACAGAACAGCTACATTTGGAAAGGGTGGCAAGGGGAGAGATAGGCTGAGTAATAAATCCTGCCAGAGGGACGCAGACCTGAATGGGTCACAGAGCCAGCAGCATGACAGCACATGACAATCCCCAGTATTTGGAAAATAAGATGCCAGAAGGCCAAGGGCGCTGAAAACAGAGATCCAAAGATATCACTTCTGATTAACCTCACCTACTTCCCAACCTTGCCCAGCTAGGGTTTCTGCATGGGCAACATGTACTCATATCCTTAAAGCAGGACCATACCCTCCATTGCTGGCAAACTCACTATGTTCATTTCAAGTCAGCTCCCAGACTATCAAGATCATTTTGAGTCATACAGCAGAGTATCCATGCACCCCAGGATACAGGATTTTATTAAATGTGCCTTGTGTGTTTTTGTATAAATCACTAGGTCTTACTCTTGGATTCTGGGCATCTGCAATTTATCTAAAACTGGACACTGTGTGTGTATAAGCATTTTTCTAAGGAGAGGGGTCCAGAGTTTTCAGTGTTTTCTCAAAGTGATCCATAGCCTAGAAAAAGGTAAAAAACCACTAATCTATCAACATTTTGATCAGAAATGAAGACACTAAGTCGTGTCTGACTCTTTGCCAGGCTCTTCTGTCCATGCGATTTCCCAGGCAAGAATACTGGAGTGGGTTGCCATGCCCTTCTTCAGGTGATCCTCCCATTTTGATCAGAGAAATACTAACAAGAACAGAACTCTAGGAAGTAGCTGAAATAGCTCAGTTGGGAGAGCATTACACTGAAGAACAGAACTCTATTAGACCACCAAGAGTCCTTGCCTTCCTGCTCAGCACCAATTCATTGAAAATTTGGGAGTAGTGTTGTTAACTATTATATACGTCTCTTTTCTTGTAATTTGCCTCTATCATAAAAGTAGAAGGGAAGGTGAATTTCAGCTACTTTGGCGTTCTGGACACTGCTGGTATTTGGTTTTTAAGATCTAAATATTAGGTCATTCTTAAGACCTTCATCATTTTGCTTCCTGAACCCATCAGACACTATATGTCATAATATTATAGTCTGAACAGAATTACAGAATCTTCAAAAATCCCTGCGAATGGCTGAAAATTAACACATCACAGAAAATATATAAGTAAAAACTTGCTATCTCTTCTCTCCATGACTCTGGACAAGTGTAATGTTAATTTCAATGTCTGTCTACCCTAAAATCTTCTGAGACTCTATCTCCATTAGTGTATAGGTATGATCTATATACAGAGTTTCTCAGTTTCCTCTACATGAAAACCTAGATGTGATAAGTTAAAGATTCATTTCTTTATTTAAAAAGGCTTCACTTAGAAGGAAGTAAGACACACAAAAAAGTACACACAGTATGGTCCTTTTTATATGAAGGGCAAGAGAAGACAAAGCTAATCTCTAACGATGAAAAATAAATCAATGGTTGCCTGGGTCCAGGGTGATCGTGAGAGTGCACAAAGGGGCATAGAAAACATTTTGGGATGATGGAAATGTTCTATTTAGATTACCATGGTGCTTTCATGAGTGTACTGCTGGCTCAGTGGCAAAGAACCTGCCTGCAGTGCAGAAGCCACAGGAGACACAGGTTTGATCCCGGGGTCGGGAAGATCCCCTGGAGGAGGAAATGGCAACCCACTCCAGTATTCTTGCCTGGGAAATCCTATGGACAGAGGAGCCTGGGGGAGCCCATCAGGCTCCTCTGTCCATGGGATGGCAAAGAGTCAGACGCGACTGAATCAACTGAGCATGTATTCAGGCATTCGTAGGTGTACACATCTGTCAAAACACATCAAAACACTTGAAATAGGTGCAGTTTATTATACATAAAGTTAAAACCAATAAAATTATTCATAAAAGATTTACCTTAGGCTCATTAAAGTAAGATTTTTATTGAGTATTACTTAAAAGATTTAAAATCTGATTACACAAATGAAAAAGTCTACCTATAAATTTATTCAAAGTGGAGTGTGGATAAATATAATCAATAGAAAAGCTTTTTAGCAGGTGAAGAGGTGATATGAATGCATTTTAGTTAATAGTTAGCATTTACACAAGAATGATATTTCTTTGTTAATGTGAAATATCCCAACAGTAAAACAATTAATGTGTTCAGATTATCTAAGATAGATCTTAGGTGTTCATTTAGTTTGGCCCTTCCAAAGTAGAGATAGCATCAGACAGTGTGACAACATAATACCTCATTCAAAGCTAAATTGTACATTACCTGTGATATCAACATTTTGTATTCATTGAAAGAAAGTTGTATTTGGAATTGTTTGCCTGTACATTATTTTGCATTTAAAAAGTTGATTTAATTTAAAATTTTGCTGTGCTCAGATATTGGATAGCAGAGTGGTTCCCTGGGAAATCTAATACGATAAATGAAGCATTAATTTTAAGACCTAGTTTTAAATGGTATGTACTAATTAATATGTACCCTTTCTTCTCTGGAATTTTAAGAATTTTTTTTCTCCAGTCTATGAGATAATGCTGGTGCATTCTTAGTGATCAATGTGAAAATGAATAGGGAAGCTCTGATAACAGCAAATCCAAGAAATAATATTGAATCCAGTTAATGGCACCTTGTCATGTGTGCATGTGGAATGCCAAAGAGTAGCTAAAAATAGAGAAATAAGATTTCTGAAATAAGACACAGGTGTTGTGGCAAAACACCTTCAACTGAGTTCAGAATCACTTGTCATTAATTGTGTTTACAGGTTAGTGAAATTAAGTACTCTAGACTGGTAATGCAGGAACCCTTGCGTTTATTTAGTAGTTATTCTGGATTGATGGTAAGAGCTCCATGTTAGAAGAGGGTTGGCCAGAATGGAGGCAGGTGGTGGGAAATTAGTTAGGTCAACTCAATTCCACATGCCACTAATGGGTTCCTTGGTGATGAACATTGTACTCAGGCCGCTGGCCTATGGCTTAATCACCTTCTTCTCCTCATCACAAAATGGCTCATCTACAATCAAGGGCTCGGGCTCCTGCTGGGGCGCAGGCTCTGGCTCCAGCTGGATCTCAAGCTCAGACATGGGGACAAGCTCAGGCCCAGAGGGTGGCTCCACAGTAGGCTGCAAGGCAGGCTCAGGCTCGGGGATAGGCTCATGATCTGGCCCCAGGGTGGTATTAGGCTCAGTCTCATGGGTGGAAGACAGAAGGGTGGCTTCGAGTTGGATGGCATCTTCATGTGGCATTGTCTCACCCTCCATTCTTTGGTTTATCTTTGTCATTGGTCTGTGGGAAGAAGGCCCAGGCAAGAACAAGTTAGGGTCTGACATCTCATGTGGAGCCACAGGCTCTGTAGCCTCAGTGACCATAGGTCCCAAACCTCTGTGATTTCTGATAGTCTGACTCACTGTCAGACCATGGGTCTCCATTTAGGGTGCAGAAAGGTTAGGTCTTAACTGTATAAGTATACTGTCAAGAGAAACAAACCACTGTTTAAGAGGCAGGAAAACTGATGTCAGGAGGAAAGGGTATAAAGATCTAACATGATCGTTGGGGGCCAAATCCATGGCTCCAGTGCCTCTCTAGCACCCACTCCATCTAGCACAATACTTGGCACTTGGTTGGTACCCAATACATAGTTGTGGAAGCACAGAAATGGAGGGAAGAACAAATGAACATGTGTGATATACATTTGATGAGGAAGAACAGAGTGGGCAAGAGCCTGGGCTGTCAGCAGTTTTGTGTCTATTGACCCCTTGTTCCATAAAAAATAATATTAAAAATTGTATTTTATTTCCTGTTCATAGAAAGACAAGTAGAGGAATATATTAAAACATTTTCTTAGCCCTAAAAGGACTGTTGTCACAGGTAAATGAGTTGATATACATAAAATTGCTTAGAACAGAGTCTGGCACACAGTACCCAGTACGTGATAGCCATCACCGCTCTTTCATAAAAGCAATGAGAGCGAGCAGAGAGATGGCCCTCTATCTTATGCTAAAAGGCGTGCTTAGGAAGAGCTGACTGAGAGAGATAGGCCTGAGACATGTCTATTCAAGGAAAGACAGCAGAAGTAAGGTCTTACTCGAGTTCTGTGGTGGTTTTAGAATTCCTCTTCCTTTCCTTCCCCTTTGCCTTTACCTTACGCCTCACAAACCACACCACAGAGATGATGATGATGACACCTATCAGGGTCCCCACAAAGGCCCCAACAATGATTCCAATTCCTGGATCTGGAGGATACAAGCAGCTGGTTAGTAAAATGGAGCACAGTGTCTGCCCCATCCCGTGCATCTGTGACCAGTGGGGAATATTCAGGGCATTCATATAGCGGGATAGTGCCTTGTATAGGCTGGGACCGTGGAAAGTCCTAGAACTCTACATATATGAAGTATTATGTAAGCATTAGATATTAGGATGGTCGTCCATCGTATCATTCTATAAATAAAGCACCAAAATCTCCAGAGTCAGGAAGGACTAAAAAAGAATTCTAAGTGACTTGATTGGCAGGCACAGGATACTTAAGGAGAAACTGTTAAAGTTATATGATCCACTTACATGGAGTAGTTAGGTCAATTTCACAGGAACTATTGCCAAGGATGTTAATAGCAGTGCACTGGTAATAACCTTGTTCAAAACTGGTCAGGTTTCCAATAAACAAAATCCCGGTGGCTGGGTCTGTCAATATCAGAAAATAGTGTTTTGAAATCTTGTATGTCAGTACAGATCATGTGAATGGAGCAGACCATCCAATTCCCACCCACTTCCTCAGATTGGCCTCCCTTTCTGGAGATGGATCAACTAGATCCCTCAAGACTCCCATCTGGGACCATGCCTATTTTCTCTATACCCACCACCTGCAAGCTAAAAATGGTCTTGACTTTTAGAAGTTAGGGAGAAGACCAGAGGACAATCATTTTGATGACAGGCTGACATTCTTTGTACATTTCCCTCCCAGAAAAACAGAGGACTGAGCTCTAAGGATGAGCAGCCAGTCACATATACATGCTGTCAACCAAGCCCACACAGCAGGCCGTGCCAGGCGCAGCAAAGATACATACTTACTGAAGTTTTCTTTCACTGGGACAATGTTTCCTCCTTCAAGTTTATACCAGTAGTACACAGGGGAAGGTGTTCCAAGCACCGAAAGGCAAGTAAGAGATATAGGATGGCCAGTTTCTGCTATTCCTTGGATGCTGCAGAAGGGCTTAGAAGGTTTGACTGTAAGGCAATGACAAAGAGTAAGAAATCAGGCATGATGAATGTCAGTCTGTACCACTTCCTCACTCTCATTTTGGAGAATATGTACACTTTTTTTTAATCTTAAAAAAACTTGTTGTGACAGTTTTCTAGTTGTACCACCAGATGGGAGTAGAGCACTTCAGGTGTAAAGACCTCTCTCGTCACTGGGCCATTAATAGTCTAGTAGCATCTCTTCCATCTGACTCTTCGTCAGATTCATAACCATGAATTTCCATATTGTGCCTTAAAATATGCCATTATTAAAACAGTCAAGTGTAAGCAAACATTAAACTAGGAACAGAGGTTGTATTTTGGAAGCATGGTTTTAAAGGAAAAGAGAACATTAAAGACTTTGAGATAACCACTTTTTTTTTTTCCCCAAAAAATTGTCTTATTAATGCCATATTTTTCTTTTCCTTTGTGAGTTGTTTTTTGGCATTAATTCTCCTGGTGGTGACACACAATGGAAGGTTTGAATTTGCCCGTGTCCCTCACTGGGAGGGGAAACCCACTGCGGGGGAGGGGTGGCCACAAGGCGCTGATATCTTGTTTCAGCCTTCATGCCACAGCATTTACTTGAGTGCCTCCTGTGTGCCCAACACTGAACCAGGCACCAGAAATTCAAAAGTGCCTCTGACACAGTTTTGAAATGGAGTGGGGGGAGTGGTAAGAGATTAGGCTAAAGAGCAATGGAGACCAGAGCTTCAGGGGCTTTGTGTTTCATGTTTTTTATCCTGAGTGCTGCAGGTCCACAGAAGGAATTTAAGTAGGTGCGGGGCAGCACAATGATCATTCTAACTGAACTGTTCTGACTCCGGGAGTGCATGAGGCAAGGGAGGGAGGAAACAGAGTCAAGAGGTATTAAGAAGTCCAGAGGGCTTGGATATGTGGCATGAGGAAGAGGGTGGGCTCAGTGATGACTCCCAGGTTTCTGATTTGGACAGCTGGGTGCACCATCTTGCCACCCCCCGAGATAAAGAAGTCAAGGAGAGGAACAGGTGTTTGGGGAAGGAGTGAGGAGGAGGAAGGGGCAAAGATGAGGTCAGTTTGGGCTATGCTGAGTTTCTATGCTTACAGGTAAGTCCTGTGGGAAACTGAAAATCTGATTCTTGCCACTCGTCTTACTGCTCACAGCTTATTCTAACCTCAGTCTGACATGCAGATAGGGATCTGAATCAATACTTTCCCAGTCACCTGCCTTATATTAATTTGGATATAAGACACTCTGAAGGCATAGATTCTCTCCCTTAGGCTTAGGCTGTAAATGCTCCGGACTGCCCAGCTCTCTGACTCTTACTTGGGAGGCAGCAGTTAAGAGCACAGATCTGAGTCCACACTGAACACTGGGTCTGCAGCTTTACACCAGATGTATTTAGGCAAGTAACCTAACATAGCCAAGCCTCCGTTAATTCATCTGTAAAATGTGCACAAGACCTCCAGCTAATCCAAATATACTGTGTTTATATAAATAAAATCGTGTATATGGTATCTTACACGTAGAATTGCTGTTGCCCACAGGCAGGCGTAAACACTGCTGCCACATTTCTGACCTTGCAACTGACAACCTTCCAGTCTCAGACACTAAACCACTATACATATGAGCAGAAAAACAGATACAACTATAGCTGTTTGAAAATTTCACCATACCTTCTTTTTTAAAATTATACTATACTTGATTTGTTTTCAGTTTTCATTCCAATCCCAAAGAAAGGCAATGCCAAAGAATGTTCAAACTACCGCACAATTGCACTCATCTCACACGCTAGTAAAGTAATGCTCAAAATTCTCCAAGCCAGGCTTCAGCAATATGTGAACCGTGAACTTCCTGATGTTCAACCTGGTTTTAGAAAAGGCAGAGGACACAGAGATCAAATTGCCAACATCCGCTGGATCATCGAAAAAGCAAGAGAGTTCCAGGAAAACATCTATTTCTGCTTTATTGACTATGCCAAAGCCTTTGACTGTGTGGATCACAATAAACTGTGGAAAATTCTGAAAGAGATGGGAATACCAGACCACCTGATCTGCCTCTTGAGAAATTTGTATGCAGGTCAGGAAGCAACAGTTAGAACTGGACATGGAACAACAGACTGGTTCCAAATAGGAAAAGGAGTTCGTCAAGGCTGTATATTGTCACCCTGTTTATTTAACTTAGATGCAGAGTACATCATGAGAAACGCTGGACTGTAAGAAACACAAAGTGGAATCAAGATTGCTGGGAGAAATATCAATAACCTCAGATATGCAGATGACACCACCCTTATGGCAGAAAGTGAAGAGGAACTCAAAAGCCTCTTGATGAAAGTGAAAGTGGAGAGTGAAAAAGTTGGCTTAAAGCTCAACATTCAGAAAACGAAGATCATGACATCCGGTCCCACCACTTCATGGGAAATAGATGGGGAAACAGTGGAAACAGTGTCAGAGTTTATTTTTCTGGGCTCCAAAATCACTGCAGATGGTGATTGCAGCCATGAAATTAAAAGACGCTTACTCCTTGGAAGGAAAGTTATGACCAACCTAGATAGCATATTCAAAAGCAGAGACATTACTTTGCCAACAAAGGTTCGTCTAGTCAAGGCTATGGTTTTTCCTGTGGTCATGTATGGATGTGAGAGTTGGACTGTGAAGAAGGCTGAGCACTGAAGAATTGATGCTTTTGAACTGTGGTGTTGGAGAAGACTCTTGAGAGTCCCTTGGACTGCAAGGAGATCCAACCAGTCCATTCTGAAGGAGATGAGCCCTGGGATTTCTTTGGAAGGAATGATGCTAAAGCTGAAACTCCAGTACTTTGGCCACCTCATGCGAAGAGTTGACTCACTGGAAAAGACTCTGATGCTGGGAGGGATTGGGGGCAAGAGGAGAAGGGGACGACGGAGGATGAGATGGCTGGATGGCATCACTGACTCGATGGACGTGAGTCTGAGTGAACTCCGGGAGTTGGTGATGGACAGGGAGGCCTGGCGTGCTGCGATTCATGGGGTCGCAAAGAGTCGGACACGACTGAGCGACTGATCTGATCTGATCTGATACTTGATTTGAAATATTGTGTTATAGTTTTGGGTACACAACATAGTAATTCAGTATTTTTGCAGATTTTTATCCCATTATAGGTTATTATAATGGGTATAAATTCCCTTTGTGTTATACAGTATATCCTTATTGCATATCTATTTTATATATAGTATTTTGAAGCTGTTAATCCCATACCCCTAATCTGTCCCTCCCCCTTCACTCTTCCCTTTGATAGCCACTAGTTTGTTTTCTATGTCTGTGAGTCTGTTTTGCATATATATTCATTTGTACTATTTTTCAGATTCCACATATAAGTGAGATACAGTATTTGTCTTTCTCTGTTGGACTTATTTCACTAAGCATAATATTCTCTAGGTCCGTCCACATTGCTGGAACCAGCAGTATTTCACTCTTTTTATGGCTCAGTAATATTCCATTGTATATATGTACTATATCTTCTTAAACCAAGTGCCTGTTGTACAATCCCTTCTTTTAAACAGGTATATTTTAATTAAAAGGAGTGTTTTTCTGTTTAGCTCTTTATTCTCTCTTTCCTGGTATTGATTCCTCATCTGCAGACAACTCCTTGGATTCATTTCAGTTCAGTTCAGTCGCTCAGTTATGTCTGACTCTTTGCCACGCCACGAACCGCAGCATGCCAGGCCTCCCTGTCCATCACCAACTCCCAGAGTCCACCAAAACCCATGTCCATCGAGTCGATGATGCTATCCAACCATCTCATCCTCTGTTGTCCCCTTCTCCTCCTGCCCTCAATCTTTCCCAGCATCAGGGTGTTTTCCAATGAGTCAGCTCTTCACATCAGGTAACCAAAGTATTGGAGTTTCAGCCTCAACATCAGTCCTTCCAATGAACACTTAGGACTGATCTTCTTTAGGATGGACTGGTTGGATTTCCTTGCAGTCCAAGGGACTCTCAAGAGTCTTCTCCAACACCACAGTTCAAAAGCAAATTCTTCAGTGCTCAGCTTTCTTTATAGTCCAACTCTCACATCCATACATGACCACTGGAAAAACCATAGCCTTGACTAGATGGACCTTTGTTGGCAAAGTAATGTCTTTGCTTTTTAATATGCTATCTAGGTTGGTCATAACTTTCCTTCTTACACTCATTCTTTGGATTTGCCTACCCTAAATAAACTAGGCTATTTAACCAGAAATCCAACTATCACTAGATTTAGATACTGCCTTTTTTTTTTTAAGATACTGCCTTTTTAAAAACATGGTGAATTTTATAGCTTTTACAGTGGAACAGAATAATTTGAACAGAAAATTAAATGGGGGTGTTTCATCACAAAGCCAGACCCCAGGACTTGAACTAATTATGGACCAAAACCTGGAATGACTTGCATTCATTTCTTGAGCCCAGAATCAAACCCAGATATTTTTCTGAACACATTTTTCTCCTTTCATTTTTATAAACCAAACACTCAGTGAATCACTTTGAACCAAATCCCAAACCCATATACTTTCTAAAACTACTGATTCAGGATTGAATTGACATTTCATCCAGTTACAGTCCCCGACAGAACTTGGATTTTTACTGGCAAAGCCACTGATCTACCATTTAGCTTTATTGCTTTCAATAGAATTGCAGTGGGAAGAAGAGGCTCACCTCAGAAAATAAATGAAAATGTTTCAGTGTGTTCTCAAACCTTCCTAAATTCATCATTTTCTTTTTACATGCCAAATTGCAGAAGGAAGATGATGTTCATTCCAAATGCATACAAAATAATTATTCAAATTTCTGCTGGGTATTTTTCAGAGATTCATTTTCCAAGGCTGTCATACCTAATAGAAGTCTTTCAGATGAATGATCATGCAAACCACCTGGTCCTTTGCGCATTGCTGCTTCCTTCACCTAAACTGCACTCTGACACCTCAGCCCCTCTTCTGCCTGACATGCTCTTACATATCCTTCAACATTCACTGCAAAAGTCACTTTCTCCAGGAAGCCTTCTCCAGTTCCCTCTGCTCCCAGCTCACCTCTCCTCCCTCCACTATAAGCTTATGTGATACATCTGCCTCCCCCACTATATACTTACAACTTTAGGAGGGCTTGGAGCCTATCTTTTACATTTTTCCATCTCCACTGCATACCACAGTGACTGAACATCTGTTCAGGGTGTGTCAAATGAATATATGCATGAATGAGTGAGTGCATGGGGTTTGTGTCTACCACTGGGTTATGAAAGTTTCTGAAAGATGCATTGCTAGGAAGAGCAATATTTAAAGAAATGTCAATACCTCTTTCTTTTGGTCTCCCTTACGTGCTTGCCTGGGCTTCCCAGGTGGCACTAGTGGTAAAGAACATGCCTGCTAATGCAGGAGATATAAGAGTTGTGGGTTCGATCCCTGGCTTGGGAAGATCCCCTGGAGGAGGGCAGCGTAACCCACTCCAGTATTCTTGTCTGGAGAATCCCATGGACGGAGGAGCCTGGTGAGCTACAGGCCATAGGGTCACAAAGAATCGGACACGACTAAAGTGACTTAGCAAGCACATGCTTGCCCCCACCATGCCCCACCCCTCAGTCAGGGCAGACAGAACAGGCATTCATATGCAATAGAATTTGAGAACTGCCAACAGCCTCTGCAATTTTTAGAGAAAATTATCAGTCTCAAAATTTCCAGAAAGCATAAATTTGTAGAACATCTTTGTTCTTAGCCTAATTAATTAAAGTGGGATTTTGAGAATTCCCAAAGAAATCCAGAGTGTTCCATCTCTTACCTTGCCTGGATACTGGAGCCTTAAGGAAAGGTCATGACTCTTGGGAAAGAAAAACTTAGAGAGGAAATAACCCTCAACTTCTTATGGAAGTTCATTAGGAATTCTCTGAACTTTAAGAATATTAACCACCCTCTCTAACTTTACCTCGGGGCTAATTCCAAACTCAGAAAAAAAAAGAGGCTTGGCTTCTTTAGTTTGTTTCTGGTCAGAAGGACAACCCAGAGCCAGGGAGTAACAAAAATAGTAGAGGACTAATCCCTTAAATTCTGTGAACACTGAATCTCCAATATATCATTTGATTCTCATAATAATATGACAGGGCAGGAATTACAACTCATCTTAAAATGGCCAGAGAAAGGTGAACTGACTAGCACTGAGGCCAGTGAGTAGCAAAGTAAGAGCTAAAACCTAGGTCTTCGGACTCCCGAGCTGATGTGCTAGCATCTATTCCACATCATTTAGTTCCCATGTATATGGCCAGTCTTTGAACCTGGAACATCAACTCTCCCAGGAAAGGGTTTATGTATACGTGTCTTGTTGTCCCCTATACCCCCAAAGCCTAGCACAGGATGCAGCAGAAATAAGAACACGATGGAGTTACCTTGCTCCTAGAAATCAGCTCTTCTTGATTACCTTTTCCTCTTTTCCAACTGAGTAGATGCAGTAGCAAGCCTCACAGTAAAGAGTTGTTTCTTTGTTGGCATCACTTGGGCAGCAAGCTCAGACAATACTGGACAGTCCTCCTCCATGTGCACCTTGTTACCAATTGAGGCTTTTCCAAGCTACTCAATTATTGTCACTGGTTTGATCTAGTTCTTTTTTTTCCCGGGATGGATGTACACAGCTCGAGAGCAGCCATGGCTAGACCAGTTCCACTTGAGGTTACATAGAAGTGGGAGAGCCTTTAGCTCAACTGGTTAATGGGTGAAGTTTGACAGCCCTTGCCTCCCTCCTATCCACACATGTGAAGACCTGCAGGTAGGACTTGCTAAGCAATACAGAGGAGAAGGCAAAGGCACCCCACTCCAGTACTCTTGCCTGGAAAATCCCATGGATGGAGGAGCCTGGTGGGCTGCAGTCCATGGGGTCGCCAAGAGTCAGACACGACTGAGCGACTTCACTTTCACCTTTCACTTTCATGCACTGGAGAAGGAAATGGCAACCCACTCCGGTATTCTTAGCCTGGAGAATCCCAGGGATGGGGGAGCCTGGTGGGCTGCCGTCTACGGGGTCGCACAGAGTCACTGAAGCGACTTAGCAGCAGCAGCAGCAGCAAGCAATACAGACAGGGGCAAAACTCCCACTGTCCTCTCAGACAGAGATTGGAAGGAGCCCTAAAAATCACCAATATTGTGAACTTCCCCAAGAGCAGAAACCATACCTCTATCATGGCTCCTGACCCGAAGCAGGCACTTAATAAACACTGCATAAATGAACCACTCCAAATTCATTTGAAGAATGGATATGACTTGCTCCATGTCACATAATGAATATTTGTGTATAAATTAATGAATCAACTCTGGTCCTTTTTCCAAATACCATTAATATTTTAGAAAAGAACCTTTCTGCCTTTATTTCAAAGGATAATTTAACAGTGGGAATTGCAGCTGGCTTAGGAGAGGTCACAAGTGGACAGCTGTCACCCCCATGTAGGACTGGCTTCAATTGGAGGTTCTCACTGAAAGAGTTGCTAGTGATCATTTAGTGAGACTGGGTTGTCCTGTCTGTTCTCACTGCATCCTTCAGAGATAGGGACCCAGGAGGTTTGGTCATCTATTGCTATCTGTCATGGTGGCAGCCCCATTTGGTTTGACAACTGTTTCAACATGTTTTGTGAGTGATTTTTCAGTGTTACTCTGTGGGTTAGATTGGTGGTGTGTCTCTATTTTCCTGGTAATAAAAGAAGTAGGGAGGATATTCACCCTTGGGACTTAATTGGCACCATAACTCACTGCCTTGGCTCATTCAATGTCCTAAATTAAGAACAAGAAGAGAAAAAGCAGAAAATAAAATGTCCATACCTAACACACTGACGCTGATGGTGCCTTGATTTTTGCCGGAAAAGTCGGGGGGGTTGTTAACATCACAGATGTAGATGCCACTGTCTTCTGGCTGCATATGCGAGATGGTGATGGATGCGTTACCTGAAGTGTTGGACCCTACAATGCGATCTTTAAATTTTCCTATGGCTGTAGCTTGTCCACCTTCAGAATAGTAAATCTAGGACAGAAAATGACATAAATGAGAACTGGACAATGTCTGAGGCTAGGATAAACTACTTGGAAGTTCTCTCTATCCAATGCTTCCTTCTTTGATGATAACTAGAATCCCCCAACCCCTCCCACCCCTGGTAAGACCCCTGTGGCAAAGATTTCTCAGCTCAGTGGGACACTGTAGGTCTCTCAAGGCTGTACACAGTTGTGGCCTCATTTGTGCTCAAAGCAGCTCTATGATATCATCAGAGCACAAAGGTATGCCTGTCTCCAGGCAGCCAGAGCTGACAGGATTCAACTCCTAAGCTTAGGCTAGGAGATCAAGATACTCCCCAATGAGTCTATCTGAAAGAAACTCATTGTTTAGGACACAAATGTCTGATGGGGAAACCAAACCATCATTTATTCTACTTTATAAACTTTCTTTGCCTTGAGTTTACCCAGTGGGCTTATCTAGAGTATCTGATTCCTCTAAAAGAATATTCATGCTCCTTTTGAACACGCATATTCTTTTGGATAAGCAAAACTGAATTCATTCTGTTTGTTAGAAGAATAACATTTCAGAGCAGAGAGGCTCCCCTCACAGTGGTGGTATGAGGATGAAGCAAAGTCACTTAGTCAAGGGCCTAGGAAGTGCGTGGTCAACAGTAGCTACTATCTAGAAAGATAGTAGCTCACATGGCAGAAAGAAGAAATGGAATTATTAATGCTTTCAGATAAAGGCAGGTACTCAAGTACAGAGACTAATGACCCACCCAAAGTCATAAAGATTTATATATTATTATTATAATTAACTAGATTTAAGAAATATCTTGATCCTAGTCCCATCTGTATTATAAAACATGGATATTAAATCATAATGGTAACCATGGGAGCAGCAGAGTGTGATGTAAAAAGGCCTGGTCCAGGAATAAGAAGACCTGGGTTTTAGCCAGACTGGGCCTCTGATTATGACATGGGAGAGGTAGCTGCTGGTCATGTCTCCATGGCAACCTGCTTTGCAGTAAGAAAAAAAGTCATTTAATCTCTTCAACGTTTAGTTTCCATATCTGAACAAGGAACCAGAGCAGTCTTCTCTAAAGTATGATATGTATTCTCCTAGTATAGGTACATAAGTTGATTTTAGGTGGTAAATAATTGAAAACTTAAAAATATAATGTGTATTAGAGACATATCTAACACATCAAATCTGTGAATTCATGGATGTTATTGGTTACAGTGAAACTAAGGCAGATGTTTTTAAGACTTTTAAAAACCAAGTCAGGGAATTCTTTGGCAGTCCAGTGGTTAGAACTCAGTACTTTTAACTGCTGAGTGGCCCAGGTTCAATCCCTGGTCAGGGAACTAAGATCTCGCAAACCTCACAGTGTGCCCCCCCACCCAAATGTCAATATAGAAAACATTAAACAATTACTAGTGCTGGTAATACACAAATAATGACAAAAATCATGAAGATGAGACATGAATAGACTAAAGCTTAGGAATCACTGGATTAGGTGATCCCGGGGGTCCCTTCATAATACACAGTGATGCTGCCTTGTTTAGTTTAGTGATGCTAAACTAACTTTGTTAGTTTAATATAAATGTCTATGATTCCAGTGATTGTTTTGCATTATTCAATAAACTGGGATTTCCCTAGTCCACTGGCAATTAATATTTAATAAAATCTACTAGAAGAGACTTATGGTTCATTTAATTCATTCTTCTCACTTTATAGAAGAGATTGAAGCCTAGAGAGGTTTAAAAAAAGACACACAAAATTAACAGCTAAGTCAGGTCTAGAACCCAGTTCTGCAATTTCCTTGTCCAGCATTCTTTACATTAACAGGCTAATGAGACAGGGAAGGAAATCAGAAAACCAAAAGATATTGTCTACATAAATTCAAATGTATTCTTTCAGGGAAAAAGCAAGTAAGTTTTTAAACTAAAGCAGAAAGGGAGAGTCTGATGGAAAATTCAGAGAAAAGAATATCTTTAAGGAGAAAGCAACTTCTCTCCTGTGGTTCTCTGACATCAACTAGCTTTCTTTCGTGCCCTGAAAGAGCCATTTATAAGTCAATTCGTCCATTCATACCTACTGAAATCATAAACTCTTGCCCCAGAGGGGTCTTGTTTGACTTACAAACTGGTCAGTCAGTGTAACCTAAGGTATTCAAGTGGGGCAGGAGGAAGTTCAACTTGTCAAAGGTCTATTTCCTTTAAGTGAGTTGACATCCAAGATATCCGGCTTTCCATTTCACTAGCCAGCCTGGCCTTATTTACTTTCTAATTAACAATTTGTGGCCCTGCAGACAATTACCTGGTATGCAGCCTGTGGTCTATCAAGGAAGCCCTTTGCAGCTTAGGTATGTGGCCGCTTCCCCTGCTACCAGGAAGACTGGGGGGTTGGTCAGCCTGTTTTATATTGAGGCTTGATGACATCACAATGAGAAACATCAGTCCTGCCTACAGCCTGCAGTAAGTCCCAGAAGATGTAGGGGAAAGGACTTTATTTCTACAGAGAGTAGGGGGCCAAGAGAGTGTATTTTAGGTCAAGACTAGGACATGAAAAGAAGCCACACTGTCAAAGTTTCATGGTTGGCCATGTATCAGTGAGCAAATAAGTCATGAGGCCCTAGACTTGTAACTTCCCTGAAAAAAGGACCTTCACCAACCCTTCGATCCTAGCTCCTCACACTGTAGCCTAATAAATTCTGTGCTCCCACAAATATTACTGAAGATGTCTGGAACGGAAGCAGAGGTAAAGAGGTGTAACAATGGACACATAAAAGGGAAAGGCCCTGGCCTCAGGGTGCTGTGTGAGAAGGAAAGTCCCCAGGGCTAGCCTCTCCGCCTAGACACATAGGTGGAGGGGCTTTCTGTTAGGGGAAGTCCACACTGTCATATCGTCCTTGTGAAGAAAGAAAATGAAATGCTTTCCTGAAACTACTTATCTAATCACACAGGAAGAACTGCAACTTGGTTCCATTTTCCACAAAAGAATAATTCTTTTAAAAATCAAAGCTGAACAATGGCCAAAGCCTGGCTCATGATCCTGTGAGGCTTGTACACTTTTCAAGGAAAGTATATTGTCAATTTAGAGATCAAACAAATTGAGGTCCAGGAAAAGCCATGGCTGTTCAACAGGCCATATCCTTTGGGGGTGATGATGGGGGGTGGCAAGTCTGCCCTGAGAACACACATCCATGTATTCCCTTAAGTGGCGCTTGTTCATTTTTTGGCCACTTGCCTTTTGTGGCTGTGTTCACAGGAGAATGCCCTACTCTCCCCCCAGGGTCCTCTCTGCCTGCCCCATGGTGATGTTAGAGGCTGATTATGGAGACATAACAGCACATTAGTTATAAGACTCCCAAAGAGATAACTCAGCTCATGGTTGCTAAGGCAGAGGAGCCTTCAGGAACCAGCTGGATACTGGAATATGAGAACTAGCTGGGAGGGGCTGGTGGGTAGTAGTAAGATCATGGAGGATAGTAGGGACTGTGGTGAACTGCAGAGCCAGAACAAACAATGCTTTCAATCTGCGCAAATAAACAAAATACTGGGCTGGCCAACCAATGCATCCACTGGCCAAATAGGGCCCGGAGGCTGCCAGTCTGCAACCTCTGATTCATCCTCTTCTACTACAGGAAAGGACACAGAGGCCCCATAAGAAGAAGTGATCATCCCAAGGTCACACACTTGGTAGTCAGACCTAGAATCCAGACCTCCCAAGTCCCTTGAATCCATGAACATGGCACTCACACGCCTGCCTTGGACCAGGAAGATGACTTCCAGGCCACCCTACCCTTTTGGGGCCATTCCATCACCTTCTCCAGCCCAAACGTTCTCCTTCCAATCACTGCTATTCATTGGCATGATGTTTCCCATGCCGAGTGGGTTCACCACATGATGCCTTCAATGGATGCCAGCTGCAATAACAGCCTTTCTCTTCCTCCTGTGCCAAGCTCCTATTCACATAAGGCTGTGCAGCTGGGAGCCAGATTTGTCCAAAAAGAATTTTCCCCTCAGCTTTGTGACACTGCTCTCTAACTAGAAGTTGGAATATGAACAAGAAGGGTTGAAAGAATTCAGTCTGCTTTCTGTTTGAGTCTGAGTCTGAGCTAATAAATGCCTTTAGCTTCCAGAGCTGATTTTGTGGGTTCCTTTTGGAAATGTGCAAGTCCACAGCAAACCATCCATTCTTTCCCTTCCAGCTTCTTCCTTTTCTGCTCTGCTCATAAAGGCACTAACCATAGGAGAAGAGGAATGTAGAGTAATGATGGTCTCAACCCTAGAATTTTCTCTAGACTACTTAAGGAGGCTGGGATTGCACATGGAAGGAATATAACACCAAAAGGAAGGCTTGCCTGTTCCAAACCACTCCCTTCCCAGCCTGCCATGTGCCTGAGACACCCACCAATTGAACTGCTTCTGTAAGTCACGGAAGGTTTCTGTTCAAATGGTTTTTTGTAAGAGAGAACAAAGTAAATGGTCACCAGTCCTTAACACCTTAGCATTACATTAATTTATCAGATTTAGTATTAATAGACATCTGAGGAAATGGGACACTGAAAAGAAAAAATTTGATTGGGAGGGGTGCTGGGAAGGGAAGAAGCTGGAATATTTCTCATTGGGAGCCACACTGGCATTTGGGCAGGTGATTCTTTCCTGTGTGGGTCTCTCTAGACACCATCTACTAAGCATCAGTAGTGACTCCCATTTATAACAATTAGACCAACAGTTTGCTCATTTTCAAATGTGCTCCTAAGGAGATTAAGCACCCTCACTTCACCAATATTTGAAAAGCATTGGATATAATACTATCTGTAGAGGCCAAGCTAGAAGAATCTAAGCAGCCATGGAGTACAATGATACTAGGTTCTAGAAAGAAGTTGTTCACATTATACGGGTGTTAGAGAGACGAAGATGGCACATGGTTTCTTCCACTGTGGCTATCCTAGATGAGTATGTGTTGTTTGAGAGACTCATGCTAAGTAGGTTCCATGCCTGTCCTTCATGGGCAGGTGAGGTCCCTGTATTAATAATTTTTCCAGTGACTAGCTGAATGAAGAGGCAGCCATTCATAATAAGGGAACCAAAACTTCCAAGCTAGCCTGCCTGTTCTGGGGTCTAGAGTCTTCAGCTGTGACTCTTGCTGAGGAACTGACTATCTGAATCTGTCCATGTCTTCTGAAAGGAGGGCTTCTCTAAAAGAAAGACCATGCTAATGAATATCCTTTGGCCACCTGATGCGAAAAGTCAACTCATTGGAAAAGACACTGATGCTGGGAAAGACTGAGGGCAGGAGGAGAAGGGGGTGGCAGAGGACAAGATGGTTGGATGGCATCACCGACTCAACGGACATGAGTTTGAGCAAACTCTGGGAGATAGTGAATGACAGGGAAGCCTGGCATGCTGCAGTCCATGGGGTCGCAAAGAGTTGGACACAACTTAGTGACTGAACAACAACAAACAACAAACGAATATCCTGGCACCTGGTCAGAAGACTTATGGAATACTTCCATAGCCTCTATTCACAAAGGAACCCCATGGAGGGGGTAGTCCCTAGGAGATAATATTCTCCCCTGGGTACTGAGAAGTAATAGGTCTTGGAGTCAACTGCTCCTTTAATACAATGATCTTGGGGGAGCAGAAGATGAGCTTATTGCAAGAGTTGACCACTGCCCTGCTCAAGGCAGCAATAGAGCCTGAAACTTTTAGAGGAAGATGAAAGGAATTCCAGACATAGGCATGAGAAAGCAAACTCAAGACTGTCTCAAGGCTTCCCTGGTGGCTCAGTGGTAAAGAATCTGCCTCCCAATGCAAGAGACATGGGATGGATCCCTGATCTGGGAAGATCCCACATACTGTGGAGCAACTATGCCTGTGCACCACAGTTATTGAGCCTGTACTCTAGAGCCCAGGAGCTGCAACTATGGAGCCCACGCACTGCAGCTACTGAAGCCCTCACACCCTAGAGCCCACGCTCCACAACAAGAGAAGCCACTGCGAGAAGCCTGCATACTGCAACGAAGAGTAGCCCCTGCTCATTGCAACTAGGGAAAAGGCCCATACAGCAACGAAGACTCATCACAGCCAAAAAAAAAGACTGTCTCACCTCTGCCAGGGGCTTGTGCTGATCTCAACTATTACCAAACTCTGACCCTCCTATCCCACTTTGAAAATCTGGTGCCACTAGCCTAGAGACTCCAAACAATGAGTGAGTCCAATGGTACAGGTGTTACTGCCTGAGAGGTCCAACTACATCTTCCCCAAGCATCTCTTACATGCACCAGTTTTAGACACTGACTGACTGCCTTTTTCTCAATATTGAGGCATGGGCTGTGCTGTGTTTGAGCAGAAGTGGGTGGATCTGAGGACTGAATGCTACAAGGTATACTGCCCATGTAGAAGAATATTACTGTTCTACCATAGTTTGAAGAGAAGCACAGAGTGATTCAAATACTTGTGTGACCCCATGGACTGTAGCCCATAAGGCTCCTCTGTCCACAGAATTCTCCAGGCAAGAATACTGTAGTGTGTTTCCATTCCCTTCTCCAGGGGATCTTCTCGACCCAGGGATCAAACCCAGGTCTCCTGTATCGCAGGCAGGCTGTTTACCATCTGAGCCACCAGGGAAGCCTGTCTAAGGTAACCAGTACTGAACAAAACTGTTGAACTTTGACTAGAGGGCGGCACTGATAGAGTCTCCTCTTGAACAATGTTTCCTGCTGAACAAATGTTCGGGACCTTTGGTACCAAGAGGAGTCAGCACCTCCAAAAGCTCAGTGATGGCTGAAGTGACGCTGGCGCTCCTTCTTCTCCACCTCCACCCTTGGGCCTCCTCCAGCCCTCTCAACTTCCTTCTCTCCCTATCTTCTATCATCACCACCCTTGCTTTCCTTCAAGGCCCAACTCAGCTATATCCAAACCACACTGATTTGTCTCTTCTCTGAACTCCTTGTTTTGGATCATACATCCTTTTAAAAATGTGATGAAAGCTACAGATTTTTTCCCCTCCAGGGATATGTATTAGCATGTATGCTTGCACACTCACAACCATAAATGTGCACACATATGCCCCCTCCCCCAACACACACACATAAACCACACACTTTTGAGTATATTCATTTTAGTCTTTAGACTGATTTAAAGAAGGAATTACCCTTAAGGCCAGATGAAAAAAAATCTAGGAATAGGCAACTTGCAAGTAGAATCATCCTCCTCTGACTTTCATCCACCCTCCCCCAGTTACCTCTTACCCAGACCCTAGCCTCCCTTCCAGTCCCTTATCCTCTAGCCTCCAACTGCCTCTGATTCCCCAGGGTTCATTACTACTCTGCCCTTACCCACCCATGTAGAGAGTCTCATTCTATTAGGACTCAGTCTGGCACAATGAGCTAGCTCACTCGACAAGCAGTGTCCAGATATTAAGTTTCACAGAGATCTGCACATCAACTAGGACACATATTTGAACTAGGGTTTTCTGAAAATAACAGGGAGAGATCTGGAGGGGGGAGAAGCCCTTTGAGAACTACTGCTCATTTCACCTAAGAAAGACCCTTCCTGCCTACTCTAGAATACATGATATACTTGATGCTGACCTACACAGAATGGAGGTCACAGGCCATAACTAAATATGAGTAGAAAACAAAGGCTGTCACTTAGATGACGATCTTCCCTAAACAGCTATCTCCAAACTTCTAGTATCTGCGGCTCTGTTCCTGTTGCCACTGGCTTACCATTCCTTCTTCACACACTGACCCCAACGGTTTATGTCAGAACTACTGAAGGGGAACAGTTCATGGGGAAAAAGTTCTTACAGAAACTGGTTGTGACGCCTCCTTATGGAAGAATGTCCACTGAATGGAGAGCTTGTTCAGTGAGGCCACAGTGGTGGTGTAGGTGCAGATGAGAGTGACATCAGATCCAACAGTCACATTCACAAAACTGTCTGGGATGGTCACTTGCACTCCATTAACTTGACCTGAAAAGATAATCATATAAAAACAATGGTACACCTTCACATTCTGGTGATATTTTTTCATTACAAAGCACTTCCAATGACATCTTGAGGAGAATGTAAAATTAACCATGTCTGAAAGTCAAGCAAGCAACTGGCATGGGGTAGGAGAATTTCTAACTAATTACAGTGTGAAGATCTTCAACTCCTATGTAGTAGTGAGTTAACAATACTGAACTGAGAATTTCTTCTGTGTGAGTATGGCCTGACATGGAAGTTCTTAAAGTGTTGTCCAGAGACCCAAAAAGTCCATGAATATTGAGAACAACCAATGCAGCTGGCCCAGGGCTGATGAAGTTCCTTGGATGTGGCATGTTCAGTTTTAAAACCAGGCAAGTCTTGAGCAAGCAATGCTGGTTTTGCTAGGACTTTTTGGTGCTTAAACCAGGAAAGTCCCAAGAAAACTAAATGAGTTGGTTATCCTAGCCCTAAGACCATTTTAGGGAGGCTACAAGATCCACAGTGGAAAAGAATCCACTTGCCAATGCAGGAGATGCAGGTTTGACCCCTGGGTTGGGAAGATCCCCTGGAGGAGGAAATGACAACCCACTCCAGTGTTCTTTCCTGGAAAATTCCACGGACAGAAGAGCCTGGCAGTCCATGGGGTCGCAAAGTCAGACACAACTGAGGAACTTAACGCAGGCACAAGATCAAAATTATGTTCATAATATTTTTGTATGTCTTTGTCTGGTTTTTGTATCAGGTTAATACTAGTCTCAAAAACAAGTTTGAGATGTTCCCTCCTCTTCTTCTATTTTTTGGAAAAAAATTGTATAAAATTGTTAATTATTTTTTAAACATTTGGTAGAATTGTACAGTGAAAGTATCTAGGCCTGGAGATTTCTTTTCCAGGAGGTTTTTAAATTATGAATTCAATTTCCTTAATGATTATAGAGATAGACAATACATCTTATATTGAGTGAGTTTTAGTACTTTGTTGTTTTTGAGGAATTGATCCATTTCTTCTAAGTCATCAAATAGTGAATAAAGTTCCTTATAGTATTCCCTTATTGTATTTTTAATGACTGCAGGATATATAGTGATACCCCATATTTCATTTCTGATATTGACAATTTGTGTCTTATCTCTTTTTATTTTTACCAATCTTGTCAGAGGTTTATCAACTTTTTTCAAAAAAACAGACTTTATTTCATTTAATTTTCTCTATAGTTTTCCTATAACTATAGGGGGTTATAGGTGCGAGATAAGGAGTAGCTCCTCTCGGCCACGCTTCTGTGTGGTCCATCACAGCCAAGAGTGCCAGGCTGCGATGGTGCAGGAGTGGCCTAGAGGAGCTACGGGTCAGGGGCAAGATCAGGGGTGACAGCTGAGAGGAGCTGCTACCCCGCGTCCAAGGAGCAGTGGCTGCATGGGTACAGGAGGGCCAAGAGAAGCTACTCCAGGTTCAAGGTCAGGAGGGGCAGCCATGAGGAGATAACCCTCGTCAAGGTAAGGAGCAGCCGTGAAGAGATACCCCACGTCCAAGGTAAGAGAAACCCAATTAAGACAGTAGGTGTTGCGAGAGGGCATCAGAGGGCAGACACACTGAAACCATAATCACAGAAAACTAGCCAATCTGATCACACAGACCACAGCCTTGTCTAACTCAATGAAACTAAGCCATGCCATGTGGGGCCACCCAAGATGTGCGGATCACGGTGGACAGGTCTGACAGAATGTGGTCCACTGGAGAAGGGAATGGCAAACCACTTCAGTATTCCTGCCTTGAGAACCCCATGAACAGTATGTAAAGGCAAAATGATAGGATACTGGAAGAGGAACTCCCCAGGTCGGTAGGTGCCCAATATGCTCCTGGAGATCAGTGGAGAAATAACTCCAGAAAGAATGAAGGGATGGAGTCAAAGCAAAAACAATACCCAGCTGTGGATGTGACTGGTGATAGAAGCAAGGTCCGATGCTGTAAAGAGCAATATTGCATAGGAACCTGGAATGTCAGGTCCATGAATCAAGGCAAATTGGAAATGGTCAAACAGGAGATGGCCAGAGTGAACATTGACATTCTAGGCATCAGCGAACTAAAATGGACTGCAATGGGTGAATTTAAGTCAGATGACCAATATATCTACTACTGTGGGCAGGAATCCCTTAGAAGAAATGAAGTAGCCATCATGGTCAACAAAAGAGTCCAAAATGCAGTACTTAGATGCAATCTCAAAAATGACAGAATGATCTCTGTTCATTTCCAAGGCAAACCATTCAATATCACAGTAATCCAAGTCTATGCCCCGACCAGTAACGCTGAAGAAGCTGAACGGTTCTATGAAGACATACAAGACCTTTTAGAACTAACACCCCCAAAAGATGTCCTTTTCATTATAGGGGACTGGAATGCAAAAGTAGGAAGTCAAGAAATACCTGGAGTAACAGGCAAATCTGGCACTGGAGTACGAAACAAAGCAGGGCAAAGGCTAATAGAGTTTTGCCAAGAGAATGCACTGGTCATAGCAAACACCCTCTTCCAACAACACAAGAGAAGACTCTACACATGGACATCACCAGATGGTCAACACCGAAATCAGATTGATTATATTCTTTGCAGCCAAAGATGATGAAGCTCTATACAGTCAGCAAAAACAAGACCGGGAGCCGACTGTGACTCAGACCATGAACTCCTTATTGCCAAATTCAGACTTAAATTGAAGAAAGTAGGGAAAACCAGTAGACATTCAGGTATGACCTAAATCAAATCCCTTATGATTATACAGTGGAAGTGAGAAATAGATTTAAGGGACTAGATCTGATAGAGTGCCTGATGAACTATGGACAGAGGTTCGTGACATTGTACAGGAGACAGGGATCAAGACCATCTCCATGGATGAACTCTGGGAATTGGTGATGGACAGGGAGGCCTGGCGTGCTGTGATTCATGGGGTCGCAAAGAGTCGGACACGACTGAGGGACTGAACTGAACTGACAGTTTTCCTATTTAAATTCCATTTATTTCAGCTCTTGATTGTTTCCTTCCTTCTGCTTGTTTTGGGTTTATTTTATTCTTTTTTTTCCAGTTTCTTGATGTAAAAATTTCAATAATTCACTTGAGACTTTTCTTCATTTCAAATCTAAGCATTTAGTTTTATAAATTTCTCTCTCAGTACTGCTTTAGCTGCATGTTGCATTTGTCTGTATTTTATATTTAAATTTTCACTCAGTTCTATATATATTTTAAAAAATTTCCTTTGAGACTTTCTCATTGATCCACAGATTATTTAGAAGTGTGCTGTATGATCTTCACGTATTTAGAGACTGTCCTGTTTTCTTTCTGTTCCTTGTTTAAAGTTTATTTCCACTGCACTCAGAAAATAAACTGTTTAATTTCAAATGTTTTAAAGTTGCTGAGGTCTGTTATATGGCCATGCCTATGGTGGATCTTGCTAAGTATTCTGTGGGTGCTTGGGTAAAAAAGTGCATTCTGCTCTTTTGGGGTAGAGTGTTCTATACAAAAAGCGTGTGTGCATGAGTGCCAAGTTGCTTCAATTGTGTCCGACTCTTTGTGACCCTGTGGACTGTATCCCATCAGAGTCCTCTGTCCATAGGATTTTCCAGGCAAGAATACTGGAGTGTGTTGCCATGCTATCCTCCAGGCGATCTTTTCTACCCAGAGATCAAACCTACATCTCTTATGTCTCCTGTATTGGCAGGTGGGTTCTCTACCACAAGCACCACCTGGGAAGCCCACCTGTACAAAGAGATGTACTTTGAGAATAGCATTGAAACAAAACATGTATATTACCATATGTAAAATAGATGACCAGTTCAAATTTTATGCATGAAGCAGGGTACCCAAAGCTGGTGCTCTGGGACAATCCGGAGGGATGGGGTGGGCAGGGAGGAGGAAGGGGGGTTCAGGATGGTGGGAACACATGTACACCCATGGCTGATTCATGTAGATGTATGGCAAAAACCACCACAATATTGTAAAGTAATTAGCCTCCAATTAAAATTAATTAATTAATTTTAAAAAACACTGTGAAAACTTACCAAGACAGACCACATTCTGGGCCATAAAGCAAACCTTAACAATTTTAAAAGAACAGAAATCAAACACTATCTGCTCTCAGACCACAATGAAAATAAAGCAGAAATCAATACAGAAAAGATTACTTGAAAGTCCCAAAATACTAGGAGATTAAACAACATGCTTCTAAATAACATATGGGTCAAAGAAAAAATCTCAGGAGAAATTTTTAAATATTTTTTAACTAGATGAAAATGAAAATACAACTTATCAAAATTTATGATATGCTGCCAAAACAGTGCTTAGAGGAAGATTTACAACACTGAATGTGAAAGCTCTAAAATCAATCATCTGAGCTTGTTCCTTAGGAAACTAGAAAAAGAAGAGTAATAAACAATAAGGTCCTACTGTATAGCACAGGGAGCTATACTCAGTATCCAGTGATAACCCATAATGGAAAAGAATATGAAAAAGCATATATATGTATAACTGAATAACTTTGCTGTACAGCAGAAATTAATACATTGTAAATCAACTATATTTACATAAAATTTAAAAAAAATTTTAGGAGTATATTAAATTCAAAGTAAGCAGAAGAAAAGAAATAATGAAAATTAGAGTAGAAATCAATGAAACTGAAAACAGGAAATAAATGGACAAAACCAATGAAACCAAAACTGGTTATCTGAAAAGATAAAGAAAATTGATAAGGCTCTACTTAGGCTAACTAAGAAAAAAATACAAAGTATATAGTTACTAATAAAATAGGGGCCACCACTGCAGATACCATGGACATTAAAAGGATTAATAAAAGAATACCAGGAACAAACCTATGCCCACAAATTTGACAACCTAGATTAAATGGCTCAATTTCTTGAAAGACACAATCTGCCAAAACTCACACAAAAAGTAGACAATTGGAATAGGCCTATGTCTATTCTGTATCTATGAAAGAAATTGAATCAATAATTAAAAACTTTCCAATATAGAAAGCACCAGGTTCAGATGGGTTCACTGGTGAATTCTACCAAATTATTTAAGGAAGAAACTGTATCAACTGTCTACAATCTCCTTTAGAAAACAGAACAAAGGGAATGCTTCCTAACTCATCCTAAGATCCAACATCGCCCTAATACTAAAACCAGAAAAATATTACAAGAAAACAATAGAGCAATATGTCTTATGAATACAGATGCAAAAATCCTCAACAAAATATTAGCAAATCAAATCCAACAATAAGTAAAAAGAATTTCTACACCAAGACCAAGTGTGATTTATACCAAGCATGCAAGCCTGGTTCAACACTTGAAAATCAATTCATTATCACAGAAATAGCCTAAAGAAAAAAAAAATCACATGATCATATCAATATATGCAGAGAAATCATTTGACAAAGTCTAACATGTATTCATGATAAAGACTCTCAATAAACTAAGAATAGAGGACTTATTCAATCTGATGTAGAACAGCTACAAAATTCCTACAGCTAATATCATACATAATGGTAAAAAACTAGAAGCTTTCCTACTAAGATCAGGAACAAGGCAAGGATATCCCTCTCATCACTCCTTATGAGTCTTATACTGGAAGTCCTAGCTGATGCAATAAGACACAAAAAGGAAATAAAAGGTATATGGATTGTGAGAAATGACAGATGACATGCTGCTTATGCAAAAAATCCAAAAGAATCAGCAAAAAAACTCCTAGAACTAGTAAGTGATTATAAGAAAGTTTCAAGATACAAGGTTAATGTACAAAACTTTATTGCTTTCCTGTATACTAGCAATGAACAAGTAGAATTTGAAATTAAAAACACAATGGGATAAATTAGGAGCATGGAATGAACACACACACACTACTGTACGTAAGACAGATAACCAAAAAGGACCTTCTCTATAGCACAGGGAACTCTATTCAATATTATTGGATAATCTATATGAGAAAATAATCTGAAAAAGAATGAATATATGTGTATTTGTAACTGAATCACTTTGCCATACACCTGAAACTAACACAACATTGTAAATCAACTATGCTCCAATAAAATTAAAATAAAAGAACACACAACCATTTATATAAAATACACAAAATTTAAATAAAATACTTAAGTCTAACAAAATATGTACAAGATCTATATGACGAAAACTAAAAAACTCTGAGGGAAGAAATAAAAGAAGAATTACTAAATGGAGAGACATTTCAGGTCTAAGGATAGGAAGACAATATTGTCAAGATGTCAGTTCTTCCCAACTTGATCTATGCTGCTGCCAAGTCGCTTCAGTCGTGTCCGACTCTGTGCGACCCCAGAGATGGCAGCCCACCAGGCTGCCCCGTCCCTGGGATTCTCCACGCAAGAACACTGGAGTGGGTTGCCATTTCCTTCTCCAGTGCATGAAAGTGAAAAGTGAAAGTGAAGTCACTCAGTCGTGTCCGACTCCTAGCGACCCCATGGACTGCAGCCTACCAGGCTCCTCCACCCATGGGATTTTCCAGGCAAGAGTACTGGAGTGGGTTGCCATTGCCTTCTCCAACTTGATCTATAGACTCAGTGTAATCCCAATCAAAATCCCAACAAGTTATCATGTGGATATCAACTAAGTTACTCCAAAGTTTATATGGAGAGACAGAAGACCCAGAATAATCAACACAAAATACTAAAGGAGAAGAACAAAGTTGGAGGACTGATATTACCAACTTTAAGACTTCCTATAAAGCTACAGTAATCAAGACCATGTAGTACTGATGAAGGAATAGACAAATAGATCAATGGACCAGAATAGAGAGGCTAGAAACAGACTCACATAAATGTAGTCAACTGATCTTTGACAAAGGAGCAAAGGCAACACAATGGAGGAAAGAAAATCTCAACAAATGGTGCTGGAACAATGGATGTCCATGGGCAAAATAATAATAATCTATACATAGATCTTACACATTTCACAAAATTATCTCAAAATGGATCACAGATCTAAATGTAAAAAGCAAAACTAAAAAACTCCTCAAACATAGACAGCATTGGAGAAAATCTAGATGACCTTGGGCTTGATGATGACTTTAGATACAATACTTAAAAAACTGGAAATAGAACTGCCTTATGATCCAGCAATCCCATTGCTGGGCATACACACTGAGGAAACCAGAAGGGAAAGAGACACGTGTACCCCAATGTTCATCGCAGCACTGTTTATAATAGCCAGGACATGGAAGCAACCTAGATGTCCATCAGCAGTTGAATGGATAAGAAAGCTATGGTACATATACACAATGGAGTATTACTCAGCCATTAAAAAGAATACATTTGAATCAGTTCTAATGAGGTGGATGAAACTGGAGCCTATTATACAGAGTGAAGTAAGCCAGAAAGAAAAACACCAATACAGTATACTAATGCATATATATGGAATTTAGAAAGAGGGTAACAATAACCCTGTGTACGAGACAGCAAAAGAGATACTGATGTATAGAACAGTCTTATGGACTCTGTGGGAGAGGGAGAGGGTGGGAAGATTTGGGAGAATGGCATTGAAACATGTAAAATATCATGTATGAAACGAGTTGCCAGTCCAGGTTCGATGCACGATACTGGATGCTTGGGGCTGGTGCACTGGGACGACCCAGAGGGATGGTATGGGGAGGGAGGGGGGAGGAGGGTTCAAGATGGGGAACACAGGTATACCTGTGGCGGATTCATTTTGATGTGTGGCAAAACTAATACAATTATGTAAAGTTTAAAAATAAAATAAAATTAAAAAAAAATACCAAAGGCATGATCCATGAAAGAAAAAGTTGACAAACTGAACTTCATTAAAACTGAAACTGATCTGTGAAAGACGCTGTCAAGAGAACTCTTAAAACTCAGTAATAAGCAGACAACTGGATTTTAAAAATGGACTAAGTACCATCAAGGGACATCTCACCAAAGGTAATATATAGATGGCAAATGAGCATATGAAAAGATGATCCCCATTGTATGTCGTCAGGGAAATGCTAATTAAAACAACACTACAGGGGGTACTTCCCTGGCAGTCCAGTGGTTAAGACTCCAGGCGTCTAATGCATGGGGTGCAGGTTGGAGCCTTGGTCAGGGAACTAAGATCCCACATGCCACATGGCACAGCCAAAAAAAAATATTTTTAAAAATTCACAACACACAATGCTGATGAGGATGTGGAGCAACAGAAACTCTCATTTGTTGCTGTTGGAAAGGCAAAATGGTACATCCACTTTGAGACAGTTTGGTGGTTTCTTACAAAACTAAACATACTCTGACCACACTATCCACCAATTGTGTTCCTTGATATTTAACCAAAGAAGCTGAAAACATATGTCTACACACAAAACTACGCACAGAGGTGTTTACAGAAGATTTATTTATAACTGCTACAACTTGGAAGCAACCAAGACGTCCTTCAGTAGGTGAATGGATTAAAAAACTGTGGTATATCCAGACAATGCAATGTTACTCAGCGCTGAAAATCAATGAGTTATCAAGCCGTGAAAAGACATGGAGAAATCTTAAATGCATATTCCTAAGTTAAAGAAGTCAATCTGAAAAGGCTACACACTGTGTGATTCCAACTTAAGTGACATTCTGGAAAAGGCAAAATTATGGAGACAGTAAACAGATGAATGGTTGAAAGGTGCTGGTATAGAGGAAGGCATCAATAGGTGGAGCAAAAGGGATTTTTAGGACAGTGAAAATACTCTGTACAGTAATATAATGGTAGACATATGTGATTATACATTTGTCAAAACCTATAGACATTTTGTCTATTACGTTAGGAAACTCCTATTTTAAATCTTTCATTTTAGCAGATAGTCCATTTTATTTATGTTCGGTGCACAGGTCTCAGCCTACTTTGTGGGCTGTATTTCTAATGCTAGTTTAATTTTTGGTCTTTGTGGTATTGTTTTGGTCTGTTTGGTTATCTGGAGTCAGCAGGGCTTCTGTACATCGCTGACCCTGTTGCCTGAGTCGGTGGAAGCATTACCCCAGGTCAGGCTGCTGGGTGTCTCTCGGCGGGGGATAGGTATGGCAAGACACTCCTACTGGAACCCCAGCTACTCTGGTGTCTCTGTTTGGGGGAGGAGAGACAAAGAGCCTTCTAGAACCAGATACTTGCTGTGACTTCATCCCTCTTTTCTGTTCCACCCTCCCACCTCGGTATCGCTAGGTGAAAGTAGGGAATCTCAGGCCCAGTGAGGAAGGAGATTGCTTTTGTCTACTATTGTTGGTGGGACTCCTGATGATTCCCCCTTGCCGGTGTGTTTAGCTCATCTGATGTCAAAGGGACTCCCACTCATTCTGGGTTCCCTTTGGGTAAAGAGACATAAGACACCCTGCCTCTCCGTTGTTTCCAGGGTCCCAAGCAAGTTTTCTTTCTTTCTTCTTTTTAAATAATTTTTATTCATTCATTTTTGGCTGTGCTGGGTCTTCGTTGCTGTGTAGGTTTTTCTCTAGCTGGCGAGAGAGGGGGCTACTCTGTAGCTGCAGTGCGCAGGCTTCTTCACTGCGGTGGCTTCTCTTGTTGTGGGGCAAGGGCTCTAGAGCACAGGCTCAACAGTTGTGGCACACGGGTTTAGTTGCTCAGCAGCATGCAGGATCTTCCCAGATCAGGGATCAAACCCACATCTCCTGCATTGGCAGGCAGATTCTTCATCACTAAGCCACCAGGGAAAGCCCTGCTTTCTTCTTAATATCTTTCTGAGTTCTCCTTTGGTCATCTCTTACATTATTTCCAGGGAGGGTTTATACTTGTGCTTAGCAGGGAGAAGCAAGGAGAAACATATCTGTGTCATTTTGTCCAAACCAGAAATCTCCTTCAAGATTTAAGACTGTAAAAAGGGCCTGAGACCATGATGTTTGAGAACTGTTGACCTTACAAAATAATCTGCTGCCCATATGATTTGGAGGAACACCGAAGAGCCTCCTACTCCAAAATTCAGCCTACCAGTGTACTTGAAATCCTTAGTACTATCCAAGCATTTTCCCAAGGGATGTTATAGGCGATGTTACTTTGGATAACACTATAGAGGCATAGTATCTTCCCTGGTGGATCAAACGATAAACTGTCTGCCTACAATGCAGGGGACCCGGGTTTGATTCCTGGGTTGGGAAGATCCTCTGGAGAAGGACATGGCAACCCACTCCAGTACTCTTGCCTGGAAAATCCCATGGACAGACGAGCATGGTAGGCTACAGTCCATGGGGTGGCCAAGAGTTGGACATGACTGAGTGACTTCACTTTCACTTTATAGAGGCATTAGCTCATTTGAATAATTGGTTATTATCCATTGCAAAGTCAGAGCATAGAATATAGAAGCTCTCCAGGGTGGAACATGACTGTCAGGCAGTTGCTAAAGAATGGTCAAGTTTAAAAGATGCTCTCTATGCTGCAGCGGGGCTAGAATGAGAACGCTAGCTACCCTCAGGGTTGGGACAGGATGAAGATACAAAGATGACAGGAAGATCAGAGGAAATAGTACAGAAAGACAAATTCCTGGCCCCCTTCCCAAAGATGACTTTAATTTTATTTTTTCTTAGTGACAGTGGTCAGGCAAAAGGAACTCAGGGATTTAACAAACATTTTGAAAATTTTAAAGAAAAGCAAACTATTGTACTGATTACCCCTAATTTCCTGGACTCAATAGCCGTGTTCTCTGTCACAGCCAGGTCATCTGATCCAGTTGCTTCTCTCCCAGAGTTGGCTGTTTACATCAATGTCTTGATGAACTGAGAGAAGTATTTTAGGGTAAGCACTCATGCAGCATCTTCTGACTCCATGCAGTTTTCCTTCTCCCAATGTTCTCCTTCCAATGCATTCCTGGTTCCTATAACATCTCCTCCCAAAACAAAGTTGCAGTGCAGAAAGCAGCTACTCTTTTTGATGGAAAATTCACTGGAGATTGCTAAGTGACTCTCCTGCCCTCAAAAGCCCATTTCTTTTCTCCTGGAAGTTAGGCACATCCATCCCTGGTTATGTGCAAATAGTGACTTCCAAATGTATTTAAAGCATCCAAAATTAAAGGGATAGAATGAGGATTTGGTGGCCATTAAAGTTACCATAAACTTTCCTCTAAAAAAGGGATTTTGAAGATATTTATTTGGCGGTCATTTTTGTCCTCTAGTTTACATCCCAAAATCTACTATGGAACTGAGATAAAGTGAAGTGAAAGTCACTCAGTCGTGTCCAACTCTTTGCAACCCCATGTACTACACAGTCCGTAGAATTCTCCAGGCCAGAATACTGGAGTGGGAAGCCTTTCTCTTCTCCAGGGGATCTTCCCAAACCAGGGTCAAACCCAGGTCTCCCACATTGCAGTCGATTCCTTACCAGCTGAGCCACAAGAGAAGCCCATTATGGGATTGGGTAATGGTAATAACTTTTGATAGGTAAAGTAAACACACACACACACACACACACACACACACAAAACAAAACAGAAAAGCCTCTAAGGGCTGCTCTCAACATAAGTGCCTGAAGGCAGAGTAAACACAATTCTCACACAAAGCAAGCCATGGGAAAAGTCGTGATGCCTATCAACTAATATCTGCTGAGCACCTATTTTATGCCATGAACAGCGCTAACACTGGGGAAATAATAATGAACAAGACAGACACAATCTCTGCGTGCCATGTCAATGCACCATGAACCATTTATATAGCACAGACCAGAATGGAGGCAAATGAAAATCAAGGAGTTGGTAACAATCTGATTTAAATATTTTCAACATATTTTTAATAGAAGCCATATAAATATGGCGCTAGTGGTAAAGAACTAGCCTGCCAATGCAGGAGACGTAAGAGTCATGGGTTCTATCCCTGGGTCTGGAAGATCCCTTGAAGGAGGGCACAGCAATGCACTCCAGTACTCTTGCCTGGAGAAGCCTGGCAGACAGAGAAGCCTGGGTGTCCATAGGGGCGCACAGAGTCGGACACAACTGAAGCAATTTAGCACATATAAATATGTACATGAAATGTATAAAAGCTCAACAGTATCACCTCAGAATAAGTACAGTAACCTCCAAATCTATTGTGAGACAAAATATTTTTAAGGATACAACATGTTGTTCTATAAATATGTAACAATTGGCAAGGCAATATTTCCAGACCATTTTTATTACCCTGATTCCCAATACTCAGCACCATAATCAATCCTTAAATTATGAAGAAAAGACAGTTTTCAGAACTGTCCATCTCTAATATAATGACAATGCACTTCAGAGCTAAGAGTTATATATTTCCAGATGAACTTTTTTAAAATGTCACATCATTCTATTAGTGAACATTACTTAAGCCTCTGAGATCACTGTCTAGTCCAGCACTGTCCAATAGAACTTTCCGTGATAAAAGTAGCCATTCAAAGTGAAAAAGTAAAAATGTTAGTTGCTCAGTTGTTGTGTTCAACTCTTTGTGACCCCAGCAGTTAGGACTTCACGCTTTCACTGCTGAGGGCATGAAAGTGTTAGTCCACCAGTCTCCTTTGTCCATGGGATTTCCCAGGCAAGAATACTGGAGTGGGTTACCATTTCCTTCTTCAGGGGATCTTTCCGACCCAGGGATCGGACCCAAGTCTCCTGCATTGCAAGCGAATTCTTTACTGTCTGAGCCACCCCCTGGGGAAGCCCATTACCCACATGCAGTTATGGAGCACCTGAAATGTTGCTAGTGCAACTGAAGAACTGAATTTCTTATTTTATTTAATTTGAATTAAGTTATATGTGAATAGCCACATGTGGATAGTGAAAAGTAAAATTTAGTCTTAAACTGAAAGTGATTGTGTGTGTGTCAGGGGAAAAAAAATGTTCCCTTTCTTTGGATTCATTTAGTCTAAATTGAGAAATTATTTAAAAATTGAAGAAGGAAAAAAAAACCTATACATTGACAAGACTCTGACTATACAGCAAAATAAAGATTAGCACCTGATTTAAACAAAACTGAGGACTGCAATTTCACTCACTGACCTGCCTGAATTAAAAAAAAACACCCCCCCCACCCAAAGAACACATATGTGGTTGAAATATGTATGACTGCTTTTAAAAATCAGTGCATACTATTAAAGGAAAATAATCCAAGGTGTATACACTTGAGTTAATCAACACTCTAAACAGATTTTAAATGCCTCATGTTTTGGTAATGATTGTTCATTCATCTATTTAATGCCTACAATGTGACAGGCTCTTTGCTCAGGGGGATTATTATTCTAACATACCAAACAGACAAATTTGACCTGTTGCAATTTAAGTGATTTAATTTCAAGCTGCCGCTGCTAAGTCGCTTCAGTCGTGTCTGACTCTGTGCAACCCCATAGACGGCAGCCCACCAGGCTCCGCCGTCCCTGGGATTCTCCAGCAAGAACACTGGAGTGGGTTGCCATTTCCTTCTCTAATGCATGAAAGTGAAAAGTGAAAGTGACGTCACTCAGTCCTGTCAGACTCTTAGCGACCCCATGGACTGCAGCCCACCAGGCTCCTCGGTCCATGGGATTTTCCAGGAAAGAGTACCAGAGTGAGGTGCCATTGCCTTCTCCTAATTTCAAGCAACTTCATGTAAAATTGCTTCATTTTTGAGTTAGACAAGAATCAAGTGATCACTAACTTTATGGATCTGACTAAAGTTCAAATATATTACTGCATTAAAATGCATAGCACATACCATGTGAAAATGGAAACAACATTAACATATCTTTCAAACAGGTGACTATACTACAAGCATCTAAAATGATATGCTTGAACTTTTTGAAGATTTTTTTCAATAAAATTATTTTCCTGAAGTGGAATATACCTGACTTCCTTATAAGTCAATAGAAAGGCTTTCACTAAAATAAAAATGTGTCTTGCTTAGTTGTCCGAAGAATTCATTTTATATATGTATGTGAAAATCATTTCTGAATGTTTGGGGTTTGAGAAGGTAACTCACTCTTTTATTTTTCTACCTTTATTCAGATATAATTTACATATAACATTGTATAAGTTTAAGCTGTACAAAGTGTTGATTTGACATATATTGCAAAATGATTACCACCAAAGCATTAACTAATACTTTCATCACATCACATAATTACCATTTCTTTTTTGTGGTGACAATATTTAAGATCTACTCTCTAAATAACTTTCAAGTATACAGTATTGTCAATTATAGTCATCATGCTGTACATTAGATCCCTAGTTCTTACTCATCTTCTAACTGAAAGTTTGTACCGTTTGATCAACATCACCCCCATTATCCCACAACCACCATCCCTGGTAACCACCACTATGCTCTCTGTTTCCATGAATTCAGGTTGCTGTTTTTTCAGATTCCACATATGAGTGAGATCATACAGTGTTTGTCTTTCTCTGACTTATCTCACTTAGCATAATGTCCTTAAGGTCCATCCATGTCACAAATGGCAGGATTTCAGAAGGTAATTAATTTTCAGTAAACATTTCCTATGTGCCCACTATGTGCCAAGCACCATGCTTAACACCAAAAATGTGACATTCTTCCTGACCAGGAAACAAGTTCAGATAACACATCAAATTGCACATTGATGGAAACACTACCAGCTGCCTCACAGCCATTTCTGGATCAAATGATGGATACTACTAATACCAGGCATAGCTTACTGAATTCTTTCTTTCTCTGACTTCCATACATATGTAAGCACTGCAAACAATATATTGTACCATATTTCCATTCTATCTGCTAGACTGACACTACCACATTTTGTTGGGCCAGCTAGATTATATATGTACACTATGCATCGGCAAAATCAGTTAGACAGTAACTTAAAAACAAAGGCTCTGAAGTATTTATTGGTAACTCTGGGCTTTGTTCAGCAAGTCACAGGTAAGATCCTGAGATCATCTAAGTAAGTTTTTAAACAATAAAAAAATTGTATGCAAGATATAAACTCAATTCTGTAATATACTATTTACTTGCAAGAGGAAAAAAAATAAGAAATTCACCAGAATCTCTGATAAAATTTCTGGTGACTTTTATTTTCTTATTTATATGTTTCCATATTTCCAACGGTCTACAAAGACCATACATTACATTTATAATCAGTAAAAATTGTATCTACATTAGTTATAGTAGAAGCCACTTTTGTAACTGTTCCAAAATGGTATCTAGCATAGGCCAGAGTTAGGCCTCAGAGAGGGAGGGAGGTGTTGACTACAGGTGTGATTTTAGAGGCTGCTGTAGAAGGCCCATGGCGACCCAATTAGCTAATGACTGGAATCTCTTTAAAAGGGACAAAGACTTTCACTGTCTAAAGTTAAGGTGTAAAATGAATATTCTTGGAGGAAAGGGAAAATAGGAACATATGTTCCCACCAGGATGGAAATTGAGAAAGGCAGCTTTTTCCAGCTCTAAGTCCTGGCTAGATCACTCGATAAATGTAGTGTTGCCTTCTGGCAACTCCACAGAACATGTCTGCTTAAACATATAGCAATGAACATTTAGAGAATTATTACTAAATATCATATAGTTTTGAAAAGTAACATTTCTGATGATAAACATAGTGTAATACAGTGTTCTTTGTAGAAACCATAGAAAATATGAAAAGGCTGGGGAATAAGATTAAAATCATCTATAATCCCATCAGCCAGAGGTAATCATCATGAACAGTTTGGTACATAACCTTCTAAGAATTTATTCTAGGCATGCGGGTATATCCTGCTTTTCACTTAGTATTTTATCTTGAACATTTTCTTATGTTGTTAAATATGCTTAGTAAACCTCATTCTAATAACTGCCAAATATTACTTAGGGCTTCCCTTGTGGCTCAGCTGGTAAAGAATCCACCTGCAATGTGGGAGACCTGGGTTCGATCCCTGGGTTGGGAAGATCCCCTGGAGAAGGGAAAGGCTACCCACTCCAGCATTATGGACTGTATAGTCTATGGGGTTGCAAAGACATTTCTTGGATAAACAATTTTATTGACTCTACCATGGACCTAATTTATCATAAGAAGAGATTCAAAATATATCTGGTATCTGAAAAAACTAGCCAAGGGATTTTTCTGAATTAGTGATCTCTCCTGGGTCTACCAATATTAGGATTTGACTCTAAAAATGATTTTGTTTTGCTCAAACCTCTAAAAACACCCAGATTGTGCACAATGATAAATTACTCACGTATTTTCCTAAATACCATCTTATGCTTTGAAAAGTACAATTCTTAGGAAATGTTAGATAGTTAAGCATGACAGGCGCTCCCAGCCAGGTTTAGCAAATTGATCAAAATGAATTTGAAGGAAACAGTCAAGTAAAACAGAGGGAAAAAAGTATCCTTGGCACAAACTTCAGCTTCTGAGTAAATTCATCTGTTCAACCTTCAAGCTAAAAAAAGAAAGATACTGCAATTTGGGGGGGAGGGATTCTAATTCAGAAGCTACATAAAACAATTCTATTTACAGCCCGGGTTCCCAAAATATCAGCATAGCACATATTTACTAAGCAAATTTTCTGAAAATTGTTTTACTTAGCACACTAATATAGTTCCTTTTAAGCACAGGAGGGGAATATTCTATGTAAAAAAAAAAATTGCAATTTCAGTTTAAAAGGAAACTCCATTTCCAATGATCTTTGGTGGGCTGGAGATCCACTCCCCCTTACCTGCAAGGCAGTTGAGAATCAGAAACACCTTCCAAAACGTTAACCCCATTGTGCTGAGGTTCGCTGAGCGCAGTCAAGGTCCAGTAGCTTGCCCGGGCTAGGCTGAGTCTCAAACTGACTTCTTCAGTCACACCGAGGTTTGCCAGGCTTATCTGCTGGCATCACCAAGCAAACAAGCTTCTTGGGGCTTACTTATTGGTTACAGACCTTTCTCAGAGCAGATGTGTGTTTCTTTGAAATGTTTTTCATGGGGCGTGTTTCCTTGATATATTTGCTACTGTGTTAATGATAAACCCACATATTTAAATTCTTAAAGTTCTTTGTACACAGATTCCTAAGTTTTATTGTTTAAAATTAATCTTATTAAAAAGTTATACTTGAGGGGAAAAGATATAATTGGAAGAGAACCTATATAAATAAAAGTTGACAAGGTTAATTAATTTCAAATATTTCCATAAATGTCTTATGGCATCGATTCACTAACCTTTTACAAATTAAGTTAGCAAATTAATGTTCTAAGATTTTCTCAGGAGACAGGGTTCACAGGAAGGGCACGGGGGAGTTGACGCAAGAAAGCATCCAATTTCTATGCGAACAAACTCTCGACACATCACACTTTTTTGAAGCCCTAGTAGTAGAGTGAATTGCATGTTTTTGTCTTCCAAGTTAGAAACCCTGTAGCATTTATTCATTCACCTAATTTTGCAAATTGGTTGGACTTGCCCGATGGCTCAGAAGGTAAAGAATCTGCCTGCAATGCAGGAGATGCAGGTTCGATCCCTGGGTCAGGAAGATCCACTGGAGGAGGAAATGGTAACCCATTCCAGTATTCTTACTTGGAAAATGGATAGAGGAGCCTTGAGGGCTACAGTCCATGGGGTCGCAGAGTCAGACACAACTGAGCACACACGAGCAATTTTGCAAAATGAGGTAAGTAAATAAATGAGCTAAGACTTCCACTGGATGAGTCTGAATTTTTGCAGAATTAGGATACTGAATAGGTGCCACAGGGTTAACTTAGAAAGGGGGTTCACTAGAAGGGAATGGCAGGCTGCAGAAGTGAGAAGCCTTCAACTGAACCTGAACGTTTAACAAACTTGCCCTCATGCTTAACTAACCCTGAGATACATACGGGCCTCCTTTGGCTCTTCCCTTGCAATCTCTAAGTCCTGGTATTCCCGTCTCTACTATGGTTCTCAGATTTGTTCCTTCCATCCTGGTCCCGGTACTCAGGTCTCCACCCCTGGCCTACTGTAGCAGCTTCCTAAATGGGCCCCCTGACTCCTTTCTCCTTCAGTCTCTGTACCAGCCACATGTCAGTGTTCCAACCCTGATCAAGCATCTTCAATGACACTACAAGGGACTCTTTCAAGTCCAAAGTCCTTAATTTGGATTCCCATCCTTCTAAGATCTTGCCCATGCCTCACCTGAATTTAAGTCATGTTAAATCGCCCACCTGAAAAATGCTGTCAAAAGTTATTGCCCCAAAGAGTGTTCAATCACATGAAATATGTGCAAATTGCAGTGATATGTTTTATGAACTTTAAGTTACAGAAAGCACTTGACACCATCCCATCTCAGCCAAGTGAACTTCCCACCACTCCTCAGAAAGCCACTTGCTCTCATCACGTATCATACCTTCTCGAAGCATTCCCTGTCCATGCTCATGTCTGATGCCAAACCTTGGCTTCCAGTGAACTCGATCCCTACTTAGAACTTTCTCCTCTTGCTATCTAAGCATATTCTTAGCACAGATCAGTCATACTGTCCTATGTGAAAATTTTGAGGAGCCCAAAAACCGTCTCTTTCTGAGCTCCCTCTTGGATAAATCTGTATTATACTTAAATCCAATACCCTCAGTTGGTGCCGGATTACTCTTCAGTAGTCTATGTATTAATGAGGTCTCCCCTAAATCAACTGTCTATGAGCCCCTCCAGGATGGGGACCAGGTCTTATACAGGCAGTTCCCAACTTAAGAAGGAGCATGTCCCAAAATGTATTGGTTAGCCCATTGTTGAATCCAAGAGTACACATTTCCTGCTAAAGCAATGCTTAAATGAAGTCTTGTTCCCAACCCACACAGAGCATAGTCTAGCACTGGCTTGAATTCTGGGGGCTAGGCAATACAGGGAAGAAGAAGAGCTGCAGGTGGCAGAGAAAGAACATTCCTTTCCTTTCCCAAGACACAGGTTGAGTGCAAGGCAATGCTTTTTTCCCCCAAATAACTATTACATGTCTTTGTCACCCACCTTCCTTTCTAGCCCCTACCCCACCACCGCCCACATGGTCTACTGGCCTTTTGGGTACCTAGGCTTCCCCAAAGGAGGGTCTTGTGCTGTGCTGTGCTTAGTCACTCAGTCACATCTGACCCTGCGAAGCCATGGATTGTAGCCTGCCAGGCTCCTCTGTCCATGGGATTCTCCAGTCCAGAACACTGGAGTGGGTTGCCATTTTCTTCTCAATTACATGGGACAGATAGTATAAATCATGACAGTCCCAGGCAAACCTGAACATCTGGCCTCCCGCCCACAGGGGAGTGCTAAGCATAACATAAGTGCTATGCCTTGTATCCTTCCCAAGGCCACACTTCTTAGCAAGTGCTAAGAAGACCCTGTTAATTAATTCAGTATATCCAAGATGGTTGACCCCGAGATGGGGAGAGGAGGGGTTGCCTTAAAACTGTTGCTAAAATCCCACAGCATCAGACAGAATCTCTCATACAAACAAAACACTCTAGAGGATTTAAGTAAAATGCCTGCACTGCTGCTATGTGTGACCTAACTTGGACAGGTAGCGCTCTGTGAAAATAAACTCTAAGAGATAAAGTTTCCACTTTGGACTGAATTTGGTATCACTGACTATCGCTCAGAAGAATCAAATCATTAACTGGGACATGAAATATTATCAAATATCTTGCACAGTTTTACAGAGCTTCACAATTTTTAAAACTGTTTTTCCATTTTATCTTCACAACTAACAGTAAAATAGATAGGGCAGGTATTATCTGTATTCTCTATATAAGAAAATAGAGGCTCAGAAATGTTGTGTCTTTCCCAAGGCCACATAACACTCATTCGATGCTGTCCCTCCCATCACAATGCACAGTGGCCCAGTGTGACTCTGTAGTAACAAACATGCTACTGCCTCCAGGGCTCTTCCTTGGGAACATTCAGAAACTGGCAATATCTGATTTTTCCCTCGTTTTTATACTTAAAAATTACAAAAGTTACATTTTGCTTGTGAAGGGATATCAAAGAACAAAGAAGCATACAGAGGATAAAACGAAAGCCCCATTCTCTCACCTGCATAAAAAGCCCCATTCTCTCACCCATATGTGTAATCGCATGCCATGATCACAAGCAATGGGAGTTTTGCATTTTTCTCAGCCTTTCTATGAATTGACATACAGGCATATGAGGTGGGTTTTTTAAAGGAAAGGTAATCATAATATAGATTGTTCTGTAAATCTCTCCCCCCGCCCCCCCCGGGAAGCATTTTTGTTCCCTGTTTATGTCACCATGCACAACTACATCTATAGAGCTACCTTATCTGTTTTAAGGCCATATGATATTTCATAGTATGAATGTACCACAACTTATTTTAACATTCTCCTAGTGGGGAATCGTTAGCCCAGTTCCAGTATTCAAAACAAAAGTCTTATAAACAATGGTGAAATGAACTTCCTTTTGCTTGTATCTCTGCCCACTTATGTGATGATTTCTCTAGATTAGGTACCTAGAAATGAAACTGCTGGATGATCAAAGGGTATGAACATTTTAATTTTTGGCATATTATGAAAAATTGCTCACCAGAAATTCTTTACAAATCTACACCTCTGTTAAAAGAGTGTATGAGAGTGCCTGTTTCTCCATGGCCTTGTCAACAATGAGATTTATCAGTCTTTTAATTTTATTAATATCACAGCTGAAAACTGGTATTGCATTGTTCTTTAAATTTGTATTTCTCTAATTAGGTTGAGCCTCTTTTCATAGATTTGTTGGCTGAACTGGTGTACTTTTTCTTGTAAATTGCTTGTTTTATGACCTTATACCATTTTCCCACTTGAGTTTTCTTTTCATATTGCAGAAGTACTCTTTACAGTTATGAATTTTAACCTAAGTTTGGTATATACATTATAAATATTTTCTTCCAGTCTATCGCTTTTTTTATTAAAATTTTTTTTAATTTAAATTTATTTATTTTAATTGGAGGCTAATTACTTTACAATATTGTATTGGTTCTGTCACACATCAACATGAATCCACCACAGGCGTACATGTGTTCCCCATCCTGAACCCCCTCCCACCTCCCTCCCTCTACCATCCCTCCGGGTCATCCCAGTGCACCAGCCCCAAGGACCCTGTATCAAACCTGGACTTGCGATTCATTTCTTATATGATATTATACATGTTTCAATGCCATTCTCCCAAATCATCCCCACCCCCCCACAGAGTCCAAAAGACTGTTCTATACATCTGTGTCTCTTTTGCTGTCTCTCATACAGGGTTATTGTTACCATCTTTCTAAATTCCATATATATGTGTTAGTATACTGTATTGGTGTTTTTCTTTCTGGCTTACTTCACTCTGTATAATAGACTCCAGTTTCATCCACCTCATTAGAACTGATTGTTTTTTACTATAAAGACTTTTGCATTTTGCAGTAGTTAAATCTAGTAATCTTTTCCTTGTAGCTTCCAAGTTTCATGTCTTCTAAGATTATAGAAGTATTATTATATATTATTATGTTAATATTAAAGTATTATATTTTCTTCTAATGCTTCTATAATTTTGTCCCATCTTTCAGTTATGGGACTTCTCTCCTTCCTCTTCCTCAGGCCAACAGCCTTTGTGTTATCCTTGACTCCTCTCCTTCCCTCACATACATCTAATTCATCAGCAAATTCTTTTTGGGTCCATGTCCAAAATATTCCCAGGTTCAGACCACTTTTCCCACTTTAATTGTTACCATCTGACTCTGAGTCACCAGGGTCAATTACCTGGCTCACTGCAATTGCCCCTAACTGGTCTACCTGCTTTTGTCTCGTCCCCATTGTCTATCTCACAGCAACTGGAATGATTCTTTTCTATGCAAGTCAGATCACATTTCACTTTTGCTCAAGATCCTCCAGTAGTTCCCAATTTCTCTCAGAATAAAAGTCAAAGTCTTTAAAACAACAACAACTTTGTTGTTGTTCAGTTGCTAAGTCGTGTCCAACTCTTTGTGACCCCATGGACTACAGCACACCAGGCTTCCCTGTCCTTCACTGTCTCCTGGAGTTTGCTCAAATTCATGTCTATTGAGTTGGTGATGCTGTCTAGCCATCTTATCCTCTGCCAACCTTATCTCCTACCATTCTTCCCTCTATCATTCTGCTCCAGCCACCTGCTCTTCTTTTTTTTTTTTTTAAGACATTTATTATTACTATTTAAATTTTTTGGCTAAGGTGGATATGGGATCTTAGTTCCCCAACCAGGGATCAAACCCATGCCCCCTACAGTAGGAGTGCAGAGGCCTAACCACTGGACCACCTGGGAAGCCCCTAACTGCTCTTCTTGTTGACCATCCAATCCAGCCAGATATGCTCCCACTTTTTAGGGCATTTTCACTGGCAGCTGCCTCTGTCTTTGACAATCTAGCCCCAGGTATCAACAGGGCAAACTCCCTCATCTTCAAGTGTTTGCTCAAATGTCAATTTTCAACATCTCCCTTGTTCACACAGTTGTAAACTGCAGCTTACCCGACTCCAGCCTTTCCAACCCCTACTAGCTTTTCCTTTATTCATAGCACTCATTAATGTCCAACATACTATACAGCTTACTTACTGTTTACTTTTTCACCTAATCAGAAAGTAAGTTTCAAGAGGGCAGGGATTTCTATCTATTCTTTTTTCATTAAATGAACAAACTTGTGACCTGGGTTTGACCTCTGGATTGGGAAGATCCCCTGGAGAATGGAAAGGCTACCCACTCCAGTATTCTGGCCTGGAGAATCCCATGGACATGGGGTGGCAAAGAATACAACTGAGTGACTTTCACTCACTAACTCACTTGTGAAACTGGATTTAATCCATTTGGAATTTATCTTTGTGTATTGTGTGAGATAGGGTGAATTTTTTTTTAATGCCCTCATGTCCTAAATAAGAGCAAATCTTTACCCTTTAAGGGAATTTTCTCTGAAAATAGCTATATCATTTGAGGCTAATTCTAATCAATTAAATAGGTGATCAGTAATGCTGTTCTGTGGTCAAGAAATGAGGCATAATTATAAGGTGATGAGCCTGCTGTCTTTATGTGGCTTGGGACCTGGCTTATAAGTCAATCTCAGGTTTCCAAAAGACAGACCAAGGCCATTCTTAGGGCACCATTATGAGAGAGAGACAAACAGAGAGATTTGGGAGTAAAGCTTTCATAAATATTTTTGATAGTTGAAATGTCTGATTTTCGTGGGGAAAATCAGAATTTATTGGACTTCCTTATGCACATTTTATGGTTTTGTATGATTTTTTACAATGTTGAATTATGTATAGAAGGGCACAATCTAGTCAGTGCTTTGAGTCTAAAGATTCTCATTCATTCCTGTTGGAATGTTTCCGAAGAACTTTCAAAAACTCCTTGTGCAATCACCATGCCGTTGAAGCGTCAGTGCTTTTTCCAACTGCCTGCCACGCGGCCCTGCTTATATGCCCCACTAGGGCTTCAGATTTTACCTCACACAAGTCACCCTCTGTTGCCAAACCTGTGCCACTCCCCAGTCACTGTTGCTGGTGCTCCCACGCATTGACTTGTACTTTTAGTCACTCTGTCAATGCTCCAGTACCAAATCCTACTGATAACGTCTTTGTAGTTCATCTTCTTCTTTCCATCTCCTGTCATCCTCCGGTGCAGTCACTGTCATCTGTCATTTAGATGGCTGCAGTAGCCTCTGAGCCCATCTCCTGGACTCAGATCTTCTTCTCAAATCCATCTGTTGTAACCCTGTAAGATAAGCTTTCTGAAAGTCCAATGTAATCATGTCATTCTTATCATCAAAAATCTGCTGTGACACCCCATCACCTTTTTGCCAAGACATAAATGTTTTTATCTGGCATCCTCAACCTACTTCTCCTGTCTGTTTTCTGTTATTTGTAACACTAAAGAGTGTCAGAACTGGCCAAAGTCTTACAAGTAGTCTCCAAACAAAATTACTCTGTTTCCTGAACCTCTGCCTCACTTTCCCACCCCTGTGCCCTTACAAAGCTACTCCCTCCTTTAAATATCCCACCCCATCAAGTCTAATTGTCAAATACCTACTCATCCCCTGAGCCTAACCCTCCTCCATATACTGTCTCCTGATTCCCATATGATGTGAATGGGATTCCTCATCGTTACAGCACTAGTGAATACCATTTGCCCACCACTTAGAGGATAGGGAAGCTATTCATGCACTGGTCCTCTGCATGCTTCTAAGAATGCAAGCTCTGAAGGAGGATAAGGACTGTGTTTAGGTGATTTCTCCCTCCCTCCCTCCTCCTCCGTCCACCGCCCCCCCACCCCCGCCGCCACACACACACTGAGCTTGTTATGGGCCAGACATTTTGCTAAGCTCTTTATATTTATTATATCACAATCTTCTTCAAAGCCTTATGATGTAGGCAGTTTTATGATGCTTATTTTATAGGGGAAGAAACAGAAGCACAGGGAAATGAAGCAATTTGCACAAACCTCATATATAGCAACACACAGCCTCAGGACTCATATTCTCATCCTCTCAACTGTCCGCGAATATTCCTGTTATTGTATATAGCCTGCGTCCTACTCACTTGCACACTTAAGTGGTCTTCTGCTCTCTTTGGAGGGCAATACCTATTGGCTCCTGCTCCCCCTGCCCATCCTTGACTGTGCACATCTATTGAGCAGCCATTTTTATCTTGCTTTACCAGTTCCCTGTTGTGAAATGGCTGTCAGTCATCCTCCTCAGAAGTAAAACTGCTGGTGGTCAAAACCTCAGTCCCAATAACCACCTTATTGCTGAAAATGAGGCTGAGAGAGAATTTTTCCAAACATCACATAAATGACAGAGTCAGGACCTCAGCCCAAGATACCTGGTTCTGGGACACATGCTATTAACTTATGGTTTTGTTGTTGTTGTTTAGTTAATTAGTCTTAGTCGCTAAGTCATGTCCAACTCTTTTGCGACCACATGAACTGTAGCCCGCCAAGCTCCTCTGTCCTTGGGATTTCCCAGGCAAGAATACTGGAGTGGGTTGCCATTTCTTTCTCCAGGGGATGTTCCTGACTCAGGGATCGAACCCACGTGTCCTGCATTGCAGGCAGATTCTTTGCCACTGGAGCCACCTTTAGAAGTACACTAACTTATGGTAGACTGTGATTTATAGGAACTGACCTAGTAATGTTTGGTGAATTCACTTTTCCAAATTCTTGGTATATCAAAGTGAATATTTAAAAGGCGGAATTTATTTGGGTGTGCATGATCTGGTATATTTGTTAATAAACAAATCTAGAGTAATATCAGTATCATCAACAACAACAAACTTCCTTTTCCAAGTTAACATTGAGCTGCCTTGAAAACGATAAAAAAGAAGTGGCACATAATTTTGCAATTCTCCACACAAGGAGGCTGGGAGTTCCAAAGTAGGGGTTCTAGAAAGAAAATCTGTTAAGTGAATTCTGTGATGGTGTTATTCAGTGAAAGAGTCCCTCATCTCCCTACCATCCCTGCGTTGTAAGGGCTGGAATTTCCCACAGCAATCAACCTGGTGTGAACTCACACCCCCTAAATATGCTCTCTGGAAACCTTATTGAGAGTCTTCCAGCAGCCTTCAGTAAAGCTCTGAATCAAAGGCACTATGGGAATATATTTAGGTAGAGCTATGGAGGTTGCTGTCCTGTTGAATTTGGGGAATCTTTGTTTCCTGTCCTGGAAGGAAGAAGCATCCAAAAAATTCTCCTTTGGTAAGTTGTGTTTTAACGAAAAGTATGAGTCAGCTTGTGTCGAGTAGCATGGGATTGCTTACCTAGTGATAGTAGGGAGGCTGGAAAGGGTTAGTACCAGGAACCCTATGTTAACTGATAGTGTGACTCAATCCGCTGTGTACATTAATGTGTTTGGGGAAGCCTACTCCTAGGCAGTTTGTGTTGACGCACTGTACAAACACATGTCATAGGCTCTGCTTCAAAAAATACATATGTGCAGGCACAAGCATGTGCAAATGTGCGCACATACAGGGACACATCTACATCTATTCAACGCAGAGAGGTCCCAGACCCTCCCATTCCTTCCAACTGGGAGAGATCAAGTTTGATTTAAATCCTGAAAAAAAATCACATTCTAATTGTATAATTGCAGGGCCCTGCTTTGGTTTTTGTTTACTTGCTTGGTGAGTTGGTTTAGTTGTTCAACTAGTCCTATTCAACACTTCCTAAAATTGCCATACCTGAGTGAAGTTAACCCTAAAAACAGAGATTTTTTTGGAGCCAAGAGATTGAGGAGTTTCATAGCTCCATGAGCTGATTAATGGCACTGTGACATAGTAATAAAAGCTGCTAAATGCTGAAGGCTTACTAGCTGATAGGCCCTGGGTTAAGCATTTCATATGCATTGTGTTTCACATTAATCTTGTGAAGGAGGTATTAGGTATGCTCCTCATTTTACAAGTGAGAGAAATGAAGTTAAGAGAGGTAAAATGAGTTTTCACTGGTCACAGAGTTTGGAAGTGGCAGAGCGAGGCCTTGCGCCCAAGTGTGACAGCTCCAACTCCCATCCCCTTGGCAATTAAGTGATGTGACCTCCTGGCTCTGAACAAGGGACAGTAGAATACACAGTTAACACAGCCCCTGCTTACATGGCTCACACTCTTGTTGGGAAGACAAGACAAATACATACTAAATACACACTTAGGGACTGATGCTAAGAAGTACACAATTATGAAAGGCCACATTATGCAACACAGAGAACAAATAAACACAAGTACAGAAAGAGGCATGTGGGCCTTTGAAAGGGAGGGCTGCAAACACCCAAATCTTCTTTGCAGAATGAGTTCCATGGGATCCACCTGGCAAGAGAGAGGGATTCTGGGAGGATGTGAGTAGGATTTTTGAAGGTAAAAATCTAGAATGAACAATGAAAACAGAGAGGTAGAATGATGATAAGGCAAAGAGGCCAGGTTGATTTATGGACAGGCTGGGGAAAGAGTGTTGGGAATATCTAAAAAAGAGTTGTGAAGATGGACGTCAGGCATGAAGGAGCTTACAAAGTAGATATTACAAAAGCAGGAGAAAACAGAAAAAGTGTCAAATTCTGTTGGATTTGGTTTAAAGCATATGAAAAGCCTGTTTTTGTGCTTACTTGTCTGCTTGGTTTTTGTCCTGCATGGTGTTTTGTTTTTGCTGTTTGTATAAGGTTTGCTTGTTTGCTAGTTTTAATGAGGCAGCCCAGCAAAGTGACAAAGAGCACGGTCTACAGAGTCAAGCTGCTTGGCTTTAAGCCCAGGCTTTGCCACTTTCCAGCTGAAGGATTGTGGGTAAGTTACTTCAATTCTTTGTGCCTCATTTTCCTCACCCATAAAATGAGATAAAAGAAGACTGACCTCATGAGATTGCGATTACTGTAAGAATTATACACCTTATTATTTGCAAAGTGCTTAGAACAGTGCCTACATATAGTAAGTGCTATAGATGAGCTTGTTGTATTGACACAAATGTAATTCTTTATCAATATTGAAATACGTGGGAAATTTCTAAAATCACTTTGTAAAGATCTTTCTCCTAAAACCACTGATAGATGAGACCATCCAGGCAGACTGCAGTGTGGCATCAACTGAGGACATCTGAGGAGTGGCTGCTGCCTTTACATGGGGCTTGTAAGCCTCCAGTGCTCACAGTCCCTACAACCCTCAACTGCTTATACCAGGCTCACATCATATGATCTTGCAACTTCTGGTTTAAAGTGACAGGGATACTGTGGCTCATAATACACCCCTATATTTACAGAGCTTATAAAGGATGAAATTTGGGCCAGGAGCCCAGGCCCAGCTCAGCTCACAGGATGCTTTAACCCTAGAGTCTAAGGGAAGTATCTGTCCTCCTCCCCCACCTGGGGTCCCTCCTTGGCCCCAGGTGTTGAGCCACTGGGTGGCACCAGCACCCCCACCTCCAAAGCCTCCTCCACCGACTCAAGTCTTCCTGGGCAGTTCAGCACTTCTGATGCAAAGGAGGACTTAGGGTTCCCATAATCCTTGGCAGCAGCAACTCTGAGGGAAGCACAAAACTGAGATCAGTAAAGCATGAGTAGGGAGGCTTCCTGTGAGTGACCAGACCTTGATAAATTGTATCCTTCTCCTATGCTCATCTAGGAGATTAAACTGTGCCTCCAGGTCTGAAAGCTGCAGGACTCAGCAATAAATTACAGAATAGCTAGCCCCAAATCACGCTACAAGGTCAGTCACATTTTCCTTCAGAGCCACAATCCATTACAGAACTCCCAGGGAGTCAGCTCTTAGTGGTCCCTGGCACTTCGTGTGCTGGAGCTGCTCAGGGCCACTCAGCAGAGACCTTGGCCTGAGCCTCCCCCACTGGTTTTTCTGACAGTCTGGAAGCCTGTGTGTCTCTCACTCAAAGGAGATGTTCTGTCTTTCTGCCTTCCAGGAGCTTGATTGAGTCTTGCTTGGGTAGGGTGGGTGTTCAGGCCTGCTGGATCCCAGATGTTACCCCCAGAGATAGCCCCTCACCTTTACTTGTGAGGGATGATTAATGGCAGGAATGTCAGGGCATGCAGGAGAAGAGAAGCTGTGGGAGACAATGTTTGGGAAAAGAGACCTTGGGGTTTCAGTCAAACTCTGCCACCACCACTGTTTTTGAATAAGCCGCACAGTTATGCTCACACCTGCATGCAGCTACATGAAGAGGCCCACAGGAAGCCCACTTCCAGGTGAGAAATCAGGTGTCACGCAGGAAGAGTTAAGACACAGACGTGATGTGACAGCTCTAGACCATCGGGTCCAAATCCTTCATTTCATGGAGCTTCAAACTTGCCCTGGGTCTCATGAGACCCAGGGCAAGTTTGAAGACTTCTTGGGAGAGGAAAGCTCCCTCTTCCTGGGAGAGGAAAGGTGTAGAAATGGGAAACTTGAGACTTGTATCTGATGAATAACAGCTCCGGAGCCCTTTCCAACTGGGTGGAGGTGTGCACCCTGGTTCCAGCCCCAACCAGCAGGAAATAACTGACCAATCTCCACCACTTCATGACCCTCCCAAGGCAAACAGCACCTGGTCTCAGGTGGGACCTGCATCTTGAGAGCCTTGCAGTAAAACCTCTGGATAGTAAGGGCATTAAGAGAAGCATGTATCTGTGAGAAAAGCCATTTTGACCCATGTGTATCTCCCTGGCACTGCTACCACACAACCCAGCAAGGCTGAAATTCCTTACCCCATTTTTCAGCTAAGGCTTTGTGGTCTATGGGTGGTTGAGGAGGGTGACGATATTATGGTCTAGCCCTCTGTTGCCTCTCTGATCTCCCACCACTCTCTCCCTTGCTCACTCCTCGGTAGCCACTCTGGCCTCCTTGCTGTTCCTTAAACATGCCAACCATGCTCCCGCTCCAGGGCCTTTGCACTTAGTGTTCTCCTCCAGCTATCTGTATGGTTTGCTCCCACCCCTCCCACAAATCGTTGCTCATGTCACCTTTCCAGAGATCCCTTCCCCAACTACCCTATCTAAAAGTGCACCTGTCACCTTCTAAGGCTTCACCAGCTTTTATATTCTCCTTGTGGCATTTATTACTATCTCACATCGTAGTATATATTTTGCTTGGTGTCGTCCCACACTAAAAGATGAGCTATGTGAAGACAGGGACTTTGCCTGGCATGTTCATTCCTGAATCTCCATCACCTAGAACAGTCCCTGGCATATAATTGGTGCTCAATAAATTTCTGCTGGATAAATGGATGAGTGGATAGAAATGGGGCTTCATATTTTTCTTGGTTCATGGTTACATATAGCAAGTGACCTTGTAAACACACATTCATTCCATTTATTCATTTACAAAATAAATATTCATTGCATGTCCTTATGTCCCAGGCACAGTATACTCAGACTAGTGGAAAAGAAATATGAACAGACAGGGAATGACAACACAGTGCAGTTAAGTAAGTACTAACCAGGGTTTTAGGAAGAGCAGAGGAGGAGCTGGTGAAGGCTTGCTTCTTAAAGGAAGCTAGCTCTTAAAGAGTAGGAGATGTTAGGAAAAGAAAATTGAGGTGGGGATGTGGAGAAGGACATTTCAACTACATATGCATGAACACAGAGGATCATGTGGAGAACAACTTTACTGTGTTGGGCCACAGAGCAGTAAGGAAGGAGAGATATAGACAGAATCAAGGCTGGGATGAAGCAGAAGTGTTGGCTAGAGGGCTCTGCCTGCTGTACCAAGTACAGAGTTAAGCCTTAAAGTCAGAGGGCACAAACTTGTAAACCATGGAGAGAGTCAGCCACAGATGTATATAGTTTGACCTACAAACTTATTCTTTGAAATGAAGCAGCCTATACTTTAAAAATTTTCACATAAAAATCTAGAATTTTAGTTTTTTGAACTATCAGAGTATTACCCCCAACTAGCCCACATAGCTATGACTGTCAGCATCTGAGCTGCTATCCCCATTAAACAGGGATTTTGCTCTCCAATTTGTCAGTCTCCACTCTGCCTGCTTCACCAATTAGGTTATAGCTGATTTCCCAACCCCTATGGCTAGGAAGTGGCAAGGCTTGGGATTTTGAGTCTTTGTCGTCAGAATCCATACTCTTAGTCAGTATACAATTAGCGCCTAGCACCAAGAAGGCTCTCCACAGTACTTTATTTGAAGAATGAACAAATTCATACTATTATCTCTTACTGGAAAGTCTTTCCTACCGTCTCAGTTTAAGCAGATCCTGCCCCATCTGGGGGCTTCCCCAGCTCAGATACAGCCTCCTCCATGAAGTCCTCCCTGATTTCATGCTCCTCACCCAACAGAGGTTACCTGCCCTGTGGCTATGGGGTGGAGTTTATGAAGGCAACAAACCTGGGGTGCAAAGATATCTTGTGGGGAACATTGGGATGGTTCAAGCTGTGTAGTACAAGAAAAGGAAAATCTGACATTTGAACTTGAGAATCTGAGTATCTGAGTAGAGAGTGAGTAAATGGTGGAAGCTGAGAGACAACTGTAAAAGAAGTAAAATATATCCCAGTTTTTTCCTTGCTCGAAATATTTTTTTATTTTTCTTATTTTTGCTCCCTGTCCCCTGTACCTTAACTGGCATTCAAGAGTTAACAGAGGACCCATAGGCTCAAAAAAAGTCAGCTTTGAAAGAACTGTTCTGCAAGCAGCCAAAATGAGATTGCCCAGAGAGTTGCCATAAACCAGAACACTCTCCAACCATTCCAACCACAAGGTGTGCGGCACTAACAGCTGAAGAAAACTGCAACCTGGGGACATGACAACAGTCCTATAACCCTCCTCATCCTATGAAACTCCCAATCCTGGGACTTCCCTGGGTGGCTGAGTGGTATAGAATCCACCTTGCAATGCAAGGGATGCAGGTTTGATCCCTGGTCAGAGAACTAAGATCCCACAAGCTGCGAAGCAACTAAGCCTGCACGCTGCAACTACTAAAGCCCATGCACAGAACTAGAGTCCGTGTGCCACATGGAAAGATCTCGCATGATGCAATTAAGACCCGACACAGCCAAATACATAAATAAACCCAATCCTGCTTCGGCTCAGGGAAAGAGCTAATGTCGAGATGCTCCCGGATGCAAATCACCTGAATAAAGTCTGTAACCTCAGATTGGGTCTGGATAACCCTCGGGCCTCCTGAGATTCAGCTACGGATAGAGCATACTGGGGAACCTCTTCCTCCCTTCTTGGAGGCCCCTGCTGGGTCAAACGGTGAGTACCATTCCCGCTCATGTGCTCCAGTTCTTTGTTGTTGCACACAAGTTGCAGGCTTCGATTCTTTGAAAGAGTGAACACACTGTCTCACTGCCTCTATTTTCTTTTTGTCTTTTGAGGTTCTCTGGGAACAGAGAATGGGATGATGATTCTAAGTTTGAGTGAGGTCCTTCTCTCTTCTTCTATGTTGATCTCTTTTATTATGGGCTGAATGGAGTGACTTTGAGGAAGACAATTTTGTTTCTTTTAAATTTAATTTTTATTTTATATTGGGGTATAGTTGATTTACAATGTTGTATTACTTTCAGGTGTACAGCACAGTGGTTCCGTTATACATACACATATATGCATTCTTTTTCAGATCCTTTTTTCATATAGATTACTATAGAATATTGAGTAGAGTTTCCTGTGCTATATGGTAGGTCCTTGTTGATTGTCTGTTTTATATATAGTAGTGTGTAGGCTTCCCCAGTGGCTCAGCGGAAGAATTCACCTGCAATGCAGGAGATGTAGGAGACTCGGGTTCAATCCCTGGGTTGGGAAGATCCCCTGGAGGAAGGCATGGCAACCCACTCCAGTATTCTTGCCTGGAGAATCCCATGGACAGAGGAGCCTGTTGGGCTATAGTCCATGGGGTGGCAAAGAGTCGGACACGATGGAAGCAACTCAGCACACATGCATGCACATAGTAGTGTGTATATGTCAGTCCCAATCTCCTAATTTATCCCTGCCCTGTACTTTTCCCCTTTGGTAATCATGTTTGTTTTTGAAGTCTGTGAGTCTGTTTCTGTTTTGTAAATTAGTTCATTTGAATCATCTTTTAGATTCTACATATAAGTGATATCATATATCTGTCTTTGACTTACTTCACTTAGTCTGATAATCTCTAGGTCCATCCATGTTGCTACAAATGGCATTATTTCATTCATTTTTATGACTGAGTAATATTCTATTGTATATATGTACCAAATCTTCTTTATCCATTTCTCTGTTGATGGACATTTAGGTTGTTTCCATGTCCTAGCTATTGTAAATATTCCTGCAATGAACAATAGGGAGCAAGTATCTTTTTGAATTATGGTTTTCTCCAGATATATGGCCAGGAGTGGGATTGCTGAATCATATGCTAACTCTATTTTTAGCTTTTTCAGGAACCTCCATACTGTTCCCCACAGTGTCTCCACCAATTTACATTCCCACCAACAGTGTAGTAAGGTTCCCTTTTCTCCACATCCTCTCCAGCATTTATTGTTTGTAGACTTTTAGATGATGGCCATTCTGACCTGTGTGAGATGATACCTCATTGTAGTTTTGATTTGCATTTCTCTAATAATTAGTGATGCTGAGCATCTTATTGTGTGCTTTTTGGTCATCTATGTGTTGAGGAAGACAATTTTGAACTGCAGTGGTCAACTGGGGACTCTCAAGGCCCATCGAAGTGTGTAACTTAGAATAAAAGGAAATAAGATGGCTAACTAACAATGGACAGCTTTCTTTAACTGGTAATGAGAAACTGAGAAAATAACCAGTTCAGAATAATTCCAATTTATTGAGTTCTCTCTTAAAATAATCTCAGCCTTCTCTCTTCCCAAAGATCTTCTCCTTTCTAACTGTGACTGACTCTTATAAACTAATTCCCTCCTGGCATTCCTCCTCTCCTGCTCTCTGTCTTTTGCTCTGCCCTCTTTCTCTCCTCTTTCCCTTTCTTAGCTTCCTCTCACCTTCAGGTCCCTACCTTCAGAACTCTCCAGATATGCAAAAGTCATAGAGATAGGAGAAAGTCTTTTCAAGGCAATCCCTGAAGGTTTTCCCTCTTCTATTGACTAAGGAATAATCCAAACCTGTCAACAAGAGCATGATGAATCTGTCTCTAATTGTAGGGACCAAACAGAAACCCCTTCTAAAGAATATTCAGGGTTGGGTATTAATGCTAACACCTCTACAGCAATCTGCACATTCTTTGTTAAAGGCTTTAAGCCTGAAATATTGGAAGCATAAAACAGGCTGGCAGACTATACCCATTCATGAGTTCCACTTGGTGTCCAGCACTTTTTGTTCATCATTTTGTGGAGAGCATAATAAACAAACAGAACACCACACATCACAAATTTATGTGGTAATGAGTTGAACAGCTTGAAGGAAATAAAAGGCCCTCCACAAATATAACATGGATAGATTTGAATACCTGCAGATATTGCAGAGAAAATGACACTGGGCCTGTGACTGTCCCACTTTGGCCAACTAGGGTTGCCAGATTTAGCAAAATAAAATACAGGATATTTTTTTCAGATAAACAACAAGTAATACCTTAGCATGAGTATGTCTCTTGAAACATCTGGGACATACGTACACTAAAAAACTATTTGTTCCATATCCAACATTCAAATTTAATTCCTGCATTTTACCTGGCAACCCTACACAGATTGCTCAATAAGAAACAAAGCAATTCCTCCCCTCCAAGGAAGACATCCTAGAGTATCCCTAATTGCCTTTGGATCAGCAAAGAGAAATAACTCTATTTATTCATAAATGCTGTCCCTTGGACAGCAAGGAGATCAAATCAGCCAATCCTAAAGGAAATTAATCCTGAATATTCATTGGAAGGACTGATGCTGAAGCTCAGTATCAATACTTTGGCCACCTGATGTGAAGAACCAACTCATTTGAAAAGACCCTGATGCTGAGAAAGACTGAAGGCAGGAGGAGAAGGGGATGACAGAGGATGAGATGGCTAGATGGCATCACCAACTCAATGGATGTGCGTTTGAGCAAGCTCTGGGAGATGGTGAGGGACAGGGAAGCCTAGCATGCTGGAGTCCACAGGGTCAGAAAGAGTCGGACACCACTGAGCAACTGAACAACAATTAATAAATGGTCATTCAATCTCATTTTTAGTAGACACTGGAGCCACACTCTCTACCATTAACTCCTTCTAGTTTCCTACCACCCTCCCTTAGGATAATAAAAAAATCTCCATAGTGGGATTTACCAATTGAACAAACTCTCTCTGTCTTGCTTAGACTTTTGCCTATCTTAACTTCTAACTTTGCCTAACTAACCCTGAGAACCCTAACTTCTCAACATACCTTTCTCTTCAGTCCTTCCACCTTCTCTAACCAATTCAGATGGGACCTTTTGGCTCAATGGGAAACTACTATTAGGTGTACACCCAAAGGACTTTTTCTTGATCTCTTAAACTCTGATAATACATCTTAGGTTGGCTTTGCTTGAATACCTGAGTAGTATCTGAAGACTACTCTTGAGCCCTCCATTCACTTCCCCCCTAAAATTACCTCCGTTTTCTGATTTAATTTTTTCATTACCCAATATCCTTGGGGCCCCCTTATCTACAGATACAGGAAAAATAAAGGCTATAGAACCCTTACAAGTCAATACTGACCTTGCAATGCCTCTGCCTAAATGGGCTTAAAACTCAAAGCACAAGAAGGAGTATAACCCACTGTGACAGATTTCATAGTTAAAGGTTTAATCATTCCTTGTTCCAGTGTCTGCAACACTCTTATCCATCCACTAAAAACATCCTAATGGACATAAGCACCTCTTTGTATAAGATGTAAGGATGCAAACCATATTAGTATCCCATGATGTACAGGTACAAACTGTATAGTATCCCACATTTCTCTATGGTTCCCAATCCCACATTGTCTTGGTTTCTATATCTCCAAAGTCAACGTACTTCATAGTAGAAGATGTCTGTTCAGTCTTCCTTGGTGATGCCTTATATCCTGATTTCCAATACCTTTTCACTTTAACATGGAAAAACCAACAGTACACCTTGACTGCAATGCGACAAGGCCTCCCTGAAGCCCCTTCATACTTATCTCGGGTTCTAAATCATGATCTCCAAGCATTACAGTTTGTCTGTTCCTCTACCTTGATCCAATACGCAGGCGAGCTGCTCTTATAGTCACCTTATATCACCTCTTCTCAAGAGGGCTCTCTTTATCTCTTAGAAATGTTGGCTATAAAAGGACATACAGTTTGTAAGAATACACTACAATTTTGTTACATTCAGATTCACTACCTAAGCCATGGTATATCCTAGGGAGGCAAATCCCTCTGAGTAGACAGAAGTGCAGCCATTCAAAATTGCCCTCACCTTATTACCAAATGGCAACTAAGCAGATTTAGAGGATATTGCAGTTCGTGGATTCCTGACTTTTCTGAATCAGTTGCCATCTTCTATTACAGACTAAAAATGGCACCCACCCCTGAACCTCTGCCTTCAGAGGGCACTACAGAGTCAACTTTGGACCAACTCAAGGCTACTATCTACAACCCTACCATTCTGGGTCACTCTCAGATTTTACAAAGGCTTTTTTTTTTTTCTGTTTAAACATAAAAGGGGCTTCCCTGGTGGCTCAGATGGTAAAGAATCTGCCTGAAGTGCAGGAGACCCAGGTTCGATCCCTGGGTCAGGAAGATCCTCTAGAGGAAGGAATGGCTACCCACTCCAGTATTCTTGCCTGGAGAATTCCATGGACAGAGGAGCCTGGCAGGCTACAGTCCATAGAATCACAAAAGAGTCGGAAACCACTGAGCAACTAACACTTTTACTTTTACATCCAAACGTAAAAGGGATGGTCAAGTTCTTGGCATTTCATCTCAGAAACATAACGGAAATCAGCAACTCATTTGGTATTATAATCTTTCTCCCTACCCGGTAGTTAAACATATCCCTCTTATCTAAGAGCAATAACTGCAGCTGCATTTGATCTTGGGGGTTACTTTTCCACTTAATGGTTCTTCATGAAGTTTAAATGTTTCACCAAAAGCACTCAACATTTTTCTACTTTCAGATTCACTTCCCATGAACTGCTGCTCCTGTCCTCAGCTCATATTACCTTCTACAGAAGTAATATTCATTTTCAAAATTAAGATATAATTAATATACAATAAGTCCCCTACATACAAACAATTTCCCTTCTGAGAGCACGTCTGTAAGTCCAATTTATTTATAAGTCCGACAAAGTTAGCCTAGGTATTCAACTAACACAATTGGCTATATAGTACTGTACTGTAATAGGTTTCTAATACTTTTCACAGAAACAATACACAAAAAACAAACACAAAAAAATATAGAAAACATTTTTAATCCATTCATATATCTTTTTGTCATAATCTTAATCCACCTATCTTATTCCCGCCTCCATAGAAGTGAAAATCTCATGACTGTTTAAACTAAGAACTCCATCTGTCTCTTTCTTAGCTCTTTGAAATGTCTCCACAAAACCCAAACTTAGGGCTTTCCTGATGGCTCAGTGGCAGAGAATCTGTCTGCCAATGCAGGAGACACAGTTCCCTGATCCAGGAAGATCCCACATGCAGAGGAGCAACTAAGCCAGTGCACCACAACCGATGAGCCTGTGCTCTACAGCCCCGAAGCTACAACTAATGACCCCACGTGCTGCAGCTACTGAAGCTCATGTGCCCTAGAGCCTATGCTCCACAACAAGAGAAGCCACTGTAATGAGAAGCCCGCACACCACAACTAGAAAATAACCCCGATCACTACAACTAGAGAAAAGCCTGTGCAGCAATGAAGAGCCAGCACAGCCAAAAATAAGTAAATAAAATAATTTTTAAAAAATGAATCCTTTAAAACAAATCTAGACTTTTTTGTAGACAAGTTACACCTTGAGACTGAACAAGTATCTACTCAAGTTAGTTATGCTATTACCACTTTCCAAGAGCTTATTGAATATAATTATTTTCCTGAAGTCCACTTACTATGACTAGCTGAACTTACAGGATTGATTCTAGCCTATCAGTCAGCAAAGAATGAAAGGGCTAACATACACGCAGAAATAAATGCCTTTGGTGTGGTTTATTATTTTGGTATACTAATGAAACAAGAGAACTTCCTAATAGCTGCTGGTACTTACGATAAGCAGTGTGATCACATTCAAGTTTTATTAGATATCATGCTCCTCTCCAAGAAAGTGACTATAATTAAAGTCCATGCTCACACTAAAGAACAAACCCATGAGGTGAAAGAAAATGCCTTGGCTGACCAGTATGATAAACAGAGTGCCTCTCACCCAAGTTCAATTGACTCAACAAATCAAAGACTTGATCTGGATACTCCAGATTATTTCTATGAAACCTTGAGCAAACTTCAATTAAAGCATCAGACTCTGAAAAAATAAAGGATACTGAGAGAAATCTGGATGCTCCCTTCATCAAACAGGCTATGGAGACTGTCCCTTGGTCTCTCCAGTCTCTCTGGAATAAAGTTTGATGGAAAATTTGCAGGCTATGAACTGTCATGGTAAAAAAAACTCGGAAACTGCCCTGGGACAACATTGTTGAGAAAATTTTAACCAGATAATAGCTGAAGTCTCCAGTCCATGTTCCATTTGCCAGATTCATAACCTTGGAAAAACTCTTAAGGTAGGATCTGTACAGAAACCATAGCCTTGGGGACACGTTGAACATTTACAAATGAACTTTGTGTAACTCCCTACATCATAAGAATTTGAATATGTATTTACTATCATCTACCTTCACTCTGGATAGCTAGGAGTTTTTCCTGGTCTTTGTTTACTATAGATTAGAATGTTAATTGTGACCCCCAGGGCAACCACTAAGAAAGTAACTTGAAAATATATATTTTAAAAAATGACTAGAGAATTTAAATGGTACACTATAAAACATCTATTGAACACAAAAGAATTCAGTAATGAACTAACTGAGAACAACAACAACAAAAAAATGAAATGAGGCATATAGAAAACATAGCAAAATGGCAGAAGGATGATCTTCCTTACCAGTAATTACATTACATGTAAATCAGTCAAAGGCTTCTCAGATGCCTCAGTGGTATAGAATCTGTCTGCCAATGCAGAAGACATGGTAGATGTGGGTTCAATCCCTGGGTTGGGAAGATCTCCTGGAGAAGGAAATGGCAATCCACTCCAGTATTCTTGCCGGGATAATCCCATGGACAGAGGAGCCTGGAGGGATACAGTGCATGGGGTCACAGAGAGTCGACATGACTGAGCAACTAAGCATGCGTGCATGCAAATGGATTACATTCCCAATTAAAAGTCAAAGAATGCCAGAACAGAAATTAAAAAATATGATTTAGGTATATGCTGTCTTTAATGGACTCATTTATAACTCAAACCAAAAACAGGTTGAAAATAAAAGGATGGAAAAATATGTTCCATGCAAACAAACCAAAAGAGAACTAGAGTGGCTATACTAATATCAAGCAAAATAGACTTTAAAATAAAAATTGGTATAAGCAAGAAAGAAGGACAATATGTAATTTTAAAAAGGGTCAAACACTCAAGAATATATAACAATTATAAATATAAGTTCCCCCCAAAAATCAAGCCCCAAAATATATGAAGCAAAAATTGACAGAACTGAAGTGAGAAACACAGTTCCACAATAATAATGGGAGATTTCAATACTCTACTATCAATATTGCATAGAATAAATAGAGGGAAGATTATCAAGGAAATAGAAGACTTGAGTAATTCTATAAATGCACTAGATCTAACAGACATCTAGAGAATACTCCACCCAGCAACAGTAGAATATACATTCTTCTCAAATGCATATGGAACATTCTCCAAAGGAGACCATATATTAAGCCACAAAATAAGTTTCAGTAAATTTTAACAGTAAAATCATATAAGACATGCTGTCTTGTCACAATGGAATGAAATTAGTAGTCAACAGAATGAAATTTGGTAAATTCACAAATAAGAGGAAACTAAACACCACACTCCTAAATAGCCAATGAGTTAAAGAAATCACATAGCATTTAGAAAATATTTTAAGATGAATGAAAATGAAAATGCAACATACCAAAACATATGGGATACAGCAAAAGCAGTGCTCAGAGGGAAGCCTGTAGCAGTAAAATACCTACATTGAAAAAGAAGAAAGATCTCTGAGTTTTTTAAGGAATCTTCATACAGTTTTCCATAATGACTGTATCAGTTTACACTCCCATCAACAGTGCAGGAGAGTTCCCTACTGCACTGGTTCCACATACTTTCCAGCATTTGTTGTTTGTAGATTTTTTGATGATGGCCATTCTGACTAGTGTGAGGTGATACCTCATTATACTTTTGATTTGCATTTCAAGAGAAAAACATGTATTGTATATTAATGCATGTATATGGAATTCAGAAAAATGGTACTAATGAACCTAGTAGAGAACGGACTTGTGGACACAGCGAGGGAAGGTGAGGGTAGGATGAATTGAGAAAGTAGCATTGACTATCATGTGTAAAACAGACAGACAGTGCTATATAGCACAGTTGCTATATAACACAGGGATGAAGAAGGAAATGGCAACCCACTCCAGTATTCTTGCCTGGAAAAGTCCATAGACCGAAGAGCCTGGAGGGCTACAGTCCATGGTGTTACACTACTGAGCACACACGCATGAGGCTGGTGGACGGGATGGGTTGGTAGCAATAAACTGGTAGAACTAAAAAAAATAAAATAAAATAAAACACAGGGAGTCAATCCTGGTGCTCTGTGATGACCTGGAGCGGGGGGATGGCGAGAGGAGAGGGAGGCTCAAGAGGGAGGGGATATATATATATATATGTGTGTGTAATTATGACTGATTCGTGTTGTTGTACAGCAGAAACCGACATATTATAAAGCAATTTTCCACCAATTAAAAAATAAATTAAAAAAACTCAAAACAATATCCAAATGTCCACCTTAAGTAACTAGAAAAACAAGAAGAAACTAACCCTAAAGCAAGTAGAAGAAAAGGAATAACAAAGATTAGGGAATAAATAAATGAATTGGAGAAAAGAAAATCAATTAATCATTCTTTGGGGAAAAAAAAAAGCAAAACTGACAAAACTTTATCTAGACTGACCAAGAAAAAAAGTCTCAAATTACTAAGATCACAAATCAAACTGAGGACATTACTGCTGACCTTAGAGTAATTTTTTTTAAAGGATTATAAAGAATACAAATGTATGCCAACAAATTAGATAGTCTAGATGGAACGAACTCCTAGAAACACACAAACTATCAAGAAGAAACTAGACTCAGAAGAAACTAGGAAGTCTGTACACCAGGTAAAGTTAGTCAGTGTTCAAACTGAGTTTTCTTAGAACCTGTATCTGTCTCTGGCATCCACTAATTACAGGGCTAAACGAATGGCCAAATTTGTTTACTCTGCCCCTGTAGTCTAGAGCCCATACTTTGAGCCATCTCCTTATCTAACTCTCATATACCAAGCCAATATTTTCCCTGAACTAAGTCAACCTACGCCAGATACCAGACAATTAGAGACAGCCTCCCTATGCCCCAAGGCCCACTAGAATTATTCAGACTAGCCAATCCTAAACTATTTACCCTGCTCTGCCTTGATTTCTGGGAAACCCAATAAAGACTCTGGCCTAGGCTTTCCAATTACTCCTTCTTGCCTATTAACTTACACTGGTGCTTCCCCATGTGGCCTTGCGTGGTATGGCATACTCCCTCCTCTTGGAAAATGTAAGGGATAAAAACCTCTCAATAGCATTAACTTCTCCATGTTGACATTGAGTCACTCTGCAAATTCAAACACCTTGGGTATAATCACTGGCACAGCAGGGGAAAAAAATGAAACAAACAAAAAAAAAGTTCAAGACCAGATGATATCACTGCGGAATTCTATAAAACAATTAGAGAATTAAAACCAATACTTCTCAAACTCATTCAAAAAGTAGAAAAGGAGGGAACACATCCCAACTAATTCTATAAGGCCAACATTATCAAAGCCAGTCAAAGACATCACAAGAAAAAAAAAAAAACTGCAGACCAATATCCCTTAGGAACCTAGATAAAAAATACTAGAAAGTCAAATACATCAGCATGTTAAAGAATTATATGACATGATTAGGGATTCCCTGGTGGCTCAGTGGTAAAAAAAAAAAAATCCACCTGCCCCCAATGCAGGAGACAGAGGTTCAATCCCTGGGTCGGGAGAAGGAAATTACAACCCACTCCAGTATTCTTGCCTGGGAAATCCTGTGGACAGAGGAGCCTGGCAGGCTACAGTCCATGGAATTGCAAGAGAGTCAGACACCACTTAGCGACTAAACAACAACAAATGACATGATTGCTAAGTTGCTGCTAAGTCGCTTCAGTTGTGTCTGACTCTGTGCAACCCCATGGACTGCAGCCTACCAGGCTTCTCCGTCCATGGGATTCTCCAGGGAAGAACACTGGAGTGGGTTGCCATTTCCTTCTCCAATGCATGAAAGTGGAAATTGAAAGTGAAGTCACGCAGTCGTGTCTGACTCTTAGCGACCCCATGGACTGCAGCCTACCAGGCTCCTCCATCCATGGGATTTTCTGGGCAACAGTACTGGAGTGGGGTGCCATTGCCTTCTCCCAATGACATGACTACGTGGGGTTTATTCCTAGAGTGCAAGATTGGTTCAACCTATGAGCATCAACAAATATGCCATATCAACAGACTAACGAGGGAAAACATAATTATCTCAATAAACACAGGAAAGCATGTGACAAAAATCCAACACCCTTTCATGATTAAAAAACTTAAAATACTAGGAATAGAAGGGAACTTTCTAAAGATGACAAAGGGTATCTACGACACACACACATAGGTAACATAATGGTGAAAAAAGGATGTTTTCTCCTAAGATCAGGAACAGGGCAAGGATGTCTGCTCTTGACACTTCTATTTAACATTGTATGGGAGCCTCTAGTCAGGGTAATTAAGAAAGAAAAATAAATGGCATCCATATAATAAAAGAAGACTCAAAAGTACCACTGATCACTTGATCTTATGTATAAAAAACCCTAAAGTACTCACAAATAAACTATTATAGCTAATACATGAGGTTCAGCAAAGTTGCAGGATATAGATCAACATACAAAAAAATCAGTATTATTTCTATACACTAGCAGTGAAAAATCAAAAAAAGCACACTATTTAATTTACAATAGCATCGAAAAGAATGAAATAATATTAACTGAGAAAGTGCAAGATCTGTACACTCTAAACTACAAAATCTGTAGAAAAATATTTTAAAGACTAAATAAATGGAAACGTATCTTGTGTTCATGGATTGGAAGACAATACTATTAAGATGGCAATATTTGCCAAATTAATCTACAGACCCAAATCAGTCCTTATCAAAATTCCAACTGCTTTCTTTGGTGAAACTGACAAGCTGTTCCTAAAATTTATATGGAATTGCATGGGACCCAGAATAGCAAAAACCATTTTGAAAAAGGAGAGCTAAACTAGGATCTAACACTTTCCAATTTCAGAACTTACTACACACCTAGATTAATCAAAATAGTGGGGGTATTATCATAAGGACAGACATATAGATCAATGTAATAGAACTAACAGTCCAAAAAGAAATTTACACACCTATAGTCAATTGATTTTTTATAAGGGTGCCAAGGCCATTTAATGGGAAAAAAGATAGTTTTTTTTTTTTTTTTTTTTCAAAAAACAGTGCAGGGACAAAGGGATATCCACATGCAAAATAATAATAATAATTTTGAACCCTACCTCACACAATATGGAAAAATATACTCAAAGTGAATGAAAGACTCAAATGTAATAGCTAATACTACCGACTCTTTGCGACCCCATGGACTGTAGCCTACCAGGCTCCTCAGTCCATGGAATTTTCCAGGCAAGAGTACTGGAGTGGGTTGCCATTTCCTTCTCCAATAAAACTCTTAGAAGACAGGTAATAAATACTTGTACCTTATGTTAGTGGAGAAGGAAATGGCAACCCACTCCAGCATTCTTGCCTGGAGAATCCCATGGACAGAGGAGTCTGGAGGGTTCATCAGGTCGCAAAGAGTTGGACACAAGTTAGTGACTACACCACCACCACCACCACGCTGTTAGGCCGTGGTTTCTTAAACTTAATACCAAAAGGACAAGCAACTGATGAAAAAAGTAAATTGGATTTCATCAAAACTAAACCTTTTGTATGTCAAAAGACACTACCACGAAAGTGAAAAGGCAACCCATGGGATTAGAGAAGATATTTGCAAATGAATATAGCTGATAATCTAGTATATAGAATACATTAGAATGCTTAAAACTTTATGCTGCTGCTGCTGCTGCTGTGTCGCTTCAGTCGTGTCCGACTCTGTGTGACCCCATAGACGGCAGCCCACCAGTCCTCCCGTCCCTGGGATTCTCCAGGTAAGAACACTGGAGTGGGTTGCCATTTCCTTCTCCAATGCATGAAAGTGAAAAATGAAAGTGAAGTCGCTCAGTCGTGTCCGACTCCAGCGACCCCATGGACTGCAGCCTACCAGGCTCCTCCATCCATGGGATTTTCTAGGCAAAAGTACTGGAGTGGGGTGCTATTGCCTTCTCCATAAAACTTTACAAACTCAGTAAAAAGACAACGCAATTTAAAAATGGGCAAAGGATTTGAATAGACATTTCTCCAAAGAAAATATACAAATGGCACAAACACATGACAACATCATTAGTTATTTGGAAAGCACAAATCAAAGTCACAGTGAGATACACTCATTGGGATGGCTGTAATTGAGGAAATGGAAAAAATAATACTGTGTCAGTGAGGATTTGGAGAAATTGGAACCCTCATACACTGCTGTTGTGAATATCAATGGTGCTGCCTCTGTGGGAAAAAGCTTGGCATTTCTTCAAAAAGTTAGACATAGAGTTTCCATGTGTGCATGCTAAGTTGCTTCAGTTGTATCTAACCTTTTGTGAACCTATGGACCATATCCTGCCAGCCTCCCTGTCCATGGGATTCTCCAGGCAAGAATACTAGAGTGAGTTGCCATGCCCTAATCCAGGGGATCTTGCATCTCTTTATGTATCCTGCATTGGCAGGTGGGTTCTTTACCACTAGCACCACCTGGGAAGCCCAGAGTTATCATATGACCTTGCAGTTCTACACCTAGGTATATACTTAGGTGTGAGAAGTGAAAACCTACATTCAAACAAAAACCTATGCCCAAATGTTTACAGCAGCATTATTCATTATAGTCATTATTCAAAAACTGGATACAATCCAACTGTCCATCAACTGATGAATGGATACAGAAACATGGTATTTTCGTACAATGAAATATTATGCAGCCATTAAAAAGGAACGAAGTCTCTCGACCTTCGCACCATCTTCTGAGAAACTTCCGTGCCATGACAAGTGAAGTGGGGGAAGAAGCAAATGTGCAGGCTGAAGCACAAAAGAAGAAAGATGAGGCAGAGGTCCAAGTAAACCTGTACACCCAGGGAAGCCACAGGAATAGAAACAAGGGAAGCCAGAAGCCAGGGACACTGCTGCAAATTGTTGGACTGCATGCCTACTGTCTAGAACTCATTTCAAAGGATCTTGAATATCTATGGCCATTCTGATCACCTCGACTACCTTTGGGAGACCCACTTTGCTCATATTAAAATGGTCCCTTTTGTTCTTTTAGAGCTTCCCTTGTGGCTCAGACAGTAAACTATCTGCCTACAATGCAGGAGACCCAGGTTCAATCCCTGGGTCGGGAAGATCCCCTGGAGAAGGAAATGGCTACCCACTCCAGTAGTCTTGCCTGGAGAATCCCATGGACAGAGGTGCCTGTTGAGCTACAGTCCATGGCGTCACAAAGGGTCAGATATGACATGAGTGACTAACACTTTCACTTTTGGTCCTTTGCCCTGGATCTCTGACATTCTGGACTAATTTGTTCTCAGTTGTCACTGAGTGTAACACATGTACAACAAATAATCTCTTTTGCTGTCTTAGTTGAAGAAAAAAAGGAATGAAGTGCTGATACATACTACAACACAGATGACCCTTGAAAATATTATGGAAAGTGAAACAAGCCAAACACAAAATGGCATATATTTTCTGATTTCATTTATATGAAATGTCCAGAGTAGGAAAGTCCATAGAGACAGGAAACAAATTAGCAATTGCCAGGTGGAGAATGGGAAACAACTGTTTAAAGGGTACAGAACTTATCTTTGGGTTAATGAAAATGCTCTGGAATTAGTGGTGATGGTTCCACAATATTGTGAATATATGAAAAAATCACCAAACTGTACACTTTCAAGTGGTTAAAATAGCAAAATTTATCTCAGAAAAACTTAATTCTTGAAAAGAGAAAAAAATGGAGCCTTACTTCTAGACAGCCTATGACAGCAAAAAAAAAAAAAAAAGTTTTCTTTTAAAAGGTTTGGGGGAAAGTCAAGAGCATCCTTTTCAATTACTGTATATACAGGGGACTTCAAACAAGGGACAGAAAGTCTTCCCTGGGTGTTTCTATTGACCAAATGCAGTATGCTGTCTTACCTTTTCTTTTTTTCCATTATTGTGGTCTGGTAGAATGGAGACCACCCATTGGTCACTGACTCCCCACCAACTACTTATCTTTTTTCAGGATTCCAGAAGGCTTCTGCTCTGGCAAAGACTTTATTCATTGTTGCCAGGACCCAGTAGCGTCTCATCCAATTGGGAAGAGCAGTCACACCAGAGCCCCAGGACTGTGTGGTTCCATGCTCTGAAGTTGAAATGGCCTAGCTGACACCCACACTGGTCTCCCTCCCCCGGTCCTCAAGGCTCCTCACAGTCCATCTAGCATCTGGGCTGTCACCATTATTCTTGCCACACCAAGCTCACTTCCCAAAGGTGCCACATCCTTGGTGACCTGGCCAGGGTGGACTGGGAGGGCATCAGCTGCAGGCATGGTCAGGACCCAGGAAAGCCAATACAGCCTTCAGATCACAGTGGGTGAGGTCACCACTGTCTCAGGGTCAGGACTGGACTGGTTCCAGTGGCAAGGGTTCCAGGTCACTGAAGTACCAAAGCCACTGTACACCATCCCCTTCCAGCTCACAGCCCAGCCTGGCTAGGAGGTCTCCAGGGCTGGAGCTCCAATCTCACCTTGCTTTCTGATGGAACTGACTACTTGGGCTAATGGGGTTCAAAATCAAAGCTATCTAAACTTTCTGAATACTTACACCTACATTAGCCTAAGGTAGTGTCATTGGCCCTAAGGGGCCCTTTCCTTCTGGCAGACACTGATTGTCACTTGATGACTATATCACAGACTAGTGAAGACTGGGCATTACACACCAATTTTCCACTCCACTGTGCTGTAAGCAGATACAATCCAGTACTGCAAAAGACTAATGCAACAGACTCAGACTTATTACCAAGAGGTTCAAACTGCCTTTCCGGGCCAGAACCCTCTCTTTCTACCCCTGATTTTGTTCCCTGGTATTTATAAGGGTATAAAAAGAGTGACCATAGTTCATTGCTGGCTCCAGGAAGTTCTGAGACTTACCTCCCTGCTATGAAAGTCTTACCACAATGAAAGTCTTGTCTCAGTATACGAAGACTGGCAGCACCATTTTGTACAGCCTGGCTTGGGACAATGAAGTATAAGGCCACTAAACCTTGCACTAATACTTACGGGTTCCAGCAGAAACCCTCACAAACACATCCATTCAGCCCCTGAGGACCACACAACTACCCGCACAGAAACAATAAGAAGGAAACATGGCTGCCACAGCCCCCTGCACATGTGCACAGAGGCATGGGGTTGTTTGAGAGGTGGAGGAGGGACCTGAAGCAGTGTCTGCAAACAGGGTCTGGGGGGCTTTTCTTAACCTGAGGCTGGGGATGAGGGAGTTGGAGTTTTGCACCTGAGTTTGCAATACTTTAGTTAAAGTTGCTACAGATAAATTTAAAAATCATCAAAATGGGCCTCTGGTGCATCAGGACAGAATTCCAGCTGCAAGGGAATGGGGGGAGAAGGGGACGACAGAGGATGAGATGACTGGATGGCATCACCGACTGGATGGACGTGAGTTTAAGTGAACTCCAGGAGTTGGTGATGGACAGGGAGGCCTGGCATGCTGCAGTTCATGGGGTCAGAAAGAGTTGGACACGACTGAGCGACTGAACTGAACTGAGGAAGCATATTTGGGCAGCAGGAATTGGATGGAAAATGGATGCGAGTTAGACAGCTGCATTTGAGCAGTGAGGGTGCCCTGGGAGCTGCTTCTGGGACCCAAGGAGAAGAGCAGGCTGCTATAGGCAGTGAGGCCAATGTGGTGGATGAGGGTAAAACCAGGTATTTGGGACTGTGAATGAAAAATGTTGCCTATGACTTCCCCAGTGATCCAGCGGCTGAGACTCTGCACTCCCAATGCAGGGGGCTCAAGTTTGATTCCTGGTGGGGGAACTAAATCCCATATGCCACAGTTAAAGATCTGCCTACCACAATCGAAGATCCCATGTGCTGCAACTGAGACTTAGCATAGCCAAATAAATAAATATTTTTAAAGAAGAAAAATGTCCAAGAGGGAGGGGACATACGTATACCTATGGCTGATTCATGTTGATGTTTGGTAGAAACCAACACAATTCTGTAAAACAATTATCCTTCAGTTTAAAAAAACTCATTTTAAAAAATGCTTTGTAAAACTGGAAAAAAGGAAGTTGGCTGGCTATCTTTGCTATGCCCCTCACTACCTCAGCCCTTTGTTCTCAATAAAATCTTTACTCTTAAAAAAAGAAAAGAAAAATGGCTCTTGCCATATTAGCAAACAAAGGATGCCCTCAATCACAGCAGCTGCCCCAACGGTGAGCCCTGAGGGGACTCAGGATGGGAAAGAACAGGATACTGGCCCTAGATAGCTAAGGTGCATATCAAATGAATGATTTCAATGAGCCTAGACTCTTGCATCTTCCCACACAGGAAATTCCTGGAGTAGGAAATGCCAACCCACTCCAGTATTCTAGCCTGGAAAACTCCATGGACAGAGGAGCCTGGCAGGTTATAGGCCATGGGGTCGCACAGAGTCAGACACGACTGAGCATGCACACACAGACACAGGAAAAGCACTCAATTCATTAACTTGAGATGTCTGGGTTTTCTTTAAATAATGGTGATAGTCTTTTGATGTTCCAACTATCTGGTCTTTGTTGCAAAACTACTATATATCCCAGTTGTTCCCATAACTCTTAAGAACCATCCCTTAGAGCTATCTGAGAGTCTGCCTCCCAGGCTTAAGTTCTCAGAAAGTCCCTTGAATAAATTCTAAATCTCAACTTTTAGGTTGAGCGTTTCTTTTTTTTTTTTCATCCAACAGAGCCTACGTCCTGCTGACTCCAAAGTCTGTGCCCTTCTTCACCTTGTTCCTAGAGCCTGGCACGTAGGAGATGCCAATAAACATCATTTGAATAAGTGAATTTACACCATGGCTTTTCTGAAAAATTCCTTCCCTCCATCTTTGATAAAATCCCTCCCAATCTCTCAAGGCCCAGCTGAAATGTAGCCTCTTCCATGTAGCATTGGGTAATTTTGTGTCCCCTCTCAACCTAGCAGATGTGGTCACTCCTGTGGCCATGGAGTGAGTAAGGGGGAGATAGGGAGAAGCATTCATGCTGGAGTGAAGAGGAGTGTTGGGTCCTTTGGGATGGGACAGAGATGGACTAGCAGGAAAATTCTGAATTTTGCAAATGGAGATTTTTGGCTCTTGAGTTTGTCTATTGGAGTTAAGGTTGCTACAGGAGATTTTACCTGATTAAATCCATAACTTAATAACCCATCCTAAATCCTACTGTTAGGTAGTTAGAATAGGAAAAAGGAGTCCAGAATGGTGGCAGCTAAAAGACAAAGGAGGGGGGTGGTCCTAAGATGGCAGAGGAATAGGACGGGGAGACCACTTTCTCCCCCACAAATTCATCAAAGGAATATTTGAATGCCAAGCAAATTCCACAAAACAACTTCTGAATGCTGGCAGAGGACATCAAACACCCAGAAAGGCATCCCATTGTCTTCGAAAGGAGGTAGGACAAAATATAAAAGATAAAAAGAGAGACAAAAGAGGTAGGGACAGACATCCATCCCGGGAAGGGAGTCTTAAAAAAGAAAGAAGTTTCCAAACACCAGGAAACACTCTCTCTGATGGGTCTGTGGTGAGCCTTGGAATCTCAGAGGGCAAGATAACTGGGAGGAAAAATAAATAAATAATTAAACCCCACAGATTACGTGCCTAACAGCAACTCCCAGCAGAGCAGCAGCCCAGGCTTTCGCATCCTCCACTAGCAAGCGGGGGCTGGACAGGGAGGCGCGGGCTGCATTGCTTAGGGTAAGGACCAGGCCTGAATGCCCCGAGGGCAATCTGAGGGAACTAGCTTGAGATAGCAACCCAGACTGTGGGATAGCTATCCCGTGAAAAGCCCTAACCGAAGACACTGCCAGGCCCACTCACAGAACAAAGGACTGAGAAGAGCTAGCCGGCTGCAGACTGGCCCATTCCCTGCTGGAGATAGGCAGACAAGGGCAGCCAGAGCCGGAAGGGGGCAATCTCGGCCCCAGAGAGGTATCCTATACCAAACTGCAAGCAGACTTTGTTGCTAACCAAGACTTCTTGGGATTCTGGATGGTCGACATCCACCGGGAGGGTCGCAGCCAGAGATCAGCTCCCCAGAAGAGATACATGAGCAGCTGGGACGGGGCAGGTGATAAGACACAGCCTTCAACTGTGGGCGACTGCACTCACCAAGCACCTGGTCACCTGAGCTTCTCGGACCTGGGACAGGCACAAAATGCAGGCCCAACCAAGTCTGTGCCTTTTTAGAGTATCCGAGAACCTGAACGTGAGTGGCTTAGACCTGGGGAATGCATGTAACCCAAGGCCCACATCAGACAGTTCCCAGCAGAGCAACCTAGAGCCTGAGGTGTAGACTGAGAAAGCACACATGCCATGAACGGGGGCAAACCCAGTGTGGCTGAAACACCGTGAGCACGCCCCATACATGCCAGTGATATTTGTTTGCAGTGTTCCTCCCTCTCCACAGCACGACTGAACAAGTGAGCCTAAAAAAAGTGACCACGACCGCCCCCCTTGTGGCAGGACAGAAATTAGACACTGAAGAGACCAGCAAACAGAAGAAGCTAAAATAAACAGAGGGAACCCCTTTGGAAGTGACGAGTGCAATAGATTAAAACCCTGTAGTTAGCACCGTCTACATAGGAAGGGGCCTATAGATCTTGAGAAATATAAGCTGGATCAAGGAACTATCAAAATGAACTGACTCCACACTGTCAACAACAGCTCCAGAGAAAGTCCGAGATATATTTTTACTATTATCATTTTTAAATTTAAAAAAATTTTTAAGTCCTCTATTACTCCTTTAATTTTCATTTTTATAACCTACTATTACCTTGCAGAAAAAGACCCTATTTTTAAAGCAAACTACATATATATATATATATATATTTTATAATTTTTGTGACTTTTTTAATATTATATTTTTGAGAATCTAACCTCTTCTCTAGATTTTTAATTTTTGCTTTTTGGTATTTGTTATCAACTTTATACCTTTAAGAACTCAATCTTCAGTACCCATTTTTACTTGGGAGCAAGATTACTGGCTTGATTGCTCTCTCCCCCTTTTGATTCTCCTTTTTCTCCATCAGGTCACCTCTTTCTCCCCCCTCCCCCTTTTCTTCTCTACCCAACTCTGTGAATCTCTGTGTGTGTTCTGGGCTGTGTAGAACATTTATGGAACTGATTACTGGCTGGATCCTCCTGGTCACCTTTGTCTCCTTCCTCCCTCTTCTCTTCTCTGTAACTCCATGAACATCTCTGAGGGATCCAGACTGTGGAGAGCACATAGGGAAGTGATTACTGGCTAGCTTGCTCTCTCCCCTTTTGATTTCCCCTTTCTCCTCCTGATCACCTCTATCTCCCTCCTCCCTCTTATCTTCTCCATGTAACTCTGTATACCTCTCTGGGTGTCCCTCACTGTTTTCATCATTAACCTAGATGTTTTATCATCAGTGTTGTATAGATGGAGAAGTCTTGAGGCTACTGTAAGAATAAGACTGAAAACCAGAGGCAGGAAGCTTAAGTCCAAATCCTAAGAACACCAGAGAACTCCTGAATCCAGGGAACATTAATAGATAGGAGCTCATCAAACGTCTCCGTAACTATACTGAAACCAAGCACAACCCAAGAGCCAACAAGTTCCAGAGCAAGACATACCACACAAACTCTCCAGCAACACAGGAACACAGCCCTGAGCTTCAATATACAGGCTGCACAAAGTCACTCCAAACACACCGACATCTCAAAACTCATTACTGGACACTTCATTGCACTCCAGAGAGAAGGAATCCAGCTCCCCCCACCAGAACACTGACACAAGCTTCCCTAACCAGGAAACCTTGACAAGCCACCCGTACAAACCCACCCATAGTGAGAAACCTCCACAATAGAGGAACCACAAACTGTCAGAATACAGAAAGGCCACCCCAAACACAGCAATCTAAACAAGATGAAAAGGCAGAGAAACACCTAGCAGGTAAAGGAACAGGATAAATGCCCACTAAACCAAACAAAAGAGGAAGATATAGGGAATCTACCTGATAAAGAATTCCAAATAATGATAGTGAAAATGATCGAAAATCTTGAAAACAAAATGGAGTTCCAGATAAATAGCCTGGAGACAAGGATCAAGAAAATGCAAGAAAGGTTTAACAAGTACCTAGAAGAAATAAAAAAGAGTAAATATATAATCAACAATGCAATAAATGAGATCAAAAACACTCTGGAGGGAACCAATAGTAGAATAACGGAGACAGAAGATAGGATAAGTGAGGTAGAAGATAGAATGGGAGAAATAAATGAAACAGAGAGGAAAAAAGAAAACAGAATTAAAAGAAATGAAGACAACCTCAGAGACCTCTGAGACAATGTGAAGCACCCCAACATTCGAATCATAGGAGTCCCAGAAGAAGAAGACAAAAAGAAAGACAATTAGAAAATACTTTAGGAGATAATAGTTGAAAACTTCCCTAAAATGGAGAAGGAAATAATCACCCAAGTCCAGGAAACCCAGAGAGTCCCAAACAGGATAAACCCAAGGTGAAACATCCCAAGACACATATTAATCAAATTAACAAAGATCAAACACAAAGAACAAATATTAAAAGCAGCAAGGGAAAAACAACAAATAACACACAAGGGAATTCCCATAAGGATAACAGCTGATCTTTCAATAGAAATTCTTCAGGCCAAAAGGGAATGGCAGAACATACTTAGAATGATGAAAGAAAATAACCTATAGCCCAGATTACTGTACCCAGGAAGGATCTCATTCAAATATGAAGGAGAAATCAAAAGCTTTACAGACAAGCAAAAGCTGAGAGAATTCAGCACCACCAAACCAGCTCTTCAACAAATACTAAAGGATCTTCTCTAGATAAGAAACACAGAAAGGGTGTATAAACTTGAACCAAAAACAATAAAGTAAAGGGCAACGGGATCATACTTATCAATAATTACCTTAAATGTAAATGGGTTGAATGCCCCAACCAAAAGACAAAGACTGACTAAATGGATACGAAAACAAGACCCCTATATATGTTGTCTACAAGAGACCCACCTTGAAACAAGGGACACATACAGACTTAAAGTGAAGGGCTGGAAAAAGATATTCCATGCAAATAGAGACCAAAAGAAAGCAGGAGTAGCAATACTCATATCAGATAAAATAGACTTTAAAACAAAGGCTGTGAAAAGAGACAAATAAGGACACTACATAATGATCAAAGGATCAATCCAAGAAGAAGACATAACAATTATAAATATATATGCACCCAACATAGGAGCACTGCAATATGTAAAACAAATGCTAACAAGTATGAAAGGGGGAATTAACAATAACACAATAATAGTGGGAGACTTTAATACCCCACTCACACCTATGGATAGATCAACTAAACAGAAAATGAATAAGGAAACACAAACTTTAAATGATACAATAGACCAGTTAGACCTAATTGATATCTATAGGACATTTCACCCCAAAACAGTGAATTTCACCTTTTTCTCAAGCATGCACGGAACCTTCTCCAGGATAGATCACATTCTGGGCCATAAATATAGCCTTGGTAAAGTCAAAAAAATTGAAATCATTCCAAGCATCTTTTCTGACCACAATGCAGTAAGATTAGATCTCAATTACAGGAGAAAAACAATTACAAATTCCAACATATGGAGGCTGAACAACACGCTGCTGAATAACCAACAAATCACAGAAGAAATCAAAAAAGAAATCAAAATATGCATAGAAACTAATGAAAATGAAAACACAACAACCCAAAACCTGGGGGACACTGTAAAAGCAGTGCTAAGGGGAAGGTTCATAGCAATACAGGCTTACCTCAAGAAACAAGAAAAAAGTCAAATAAATAACCTAACTCTATCCCTAAAGCAACTAGAAACGGAAGAAATGAAGAACCCCAGGGTTAGTAGAAGGAAAGAAATCTTAAAAATTAGGGCAGAAATAAATGCAAAAGAAACAAAAGAGACCATAGCAAAAATCAACAAAGCCAAAAGCTGGTTCTTTGAGAAGTTAAATAAAATTGACAAACCATTAGCCGGACTCATCAAGAAACAAAGGGAGAAAAATCAAATCAACCAAATTAGAAATGAAAATGGAGAGATCACAACAGACAACACAGAAATACAAAGGATCATAAGAGACTATTATCTGTAACTATATGCCAATAAAATGGACAACTTGGAAGAAATAGACAAATTCTTAGAAAAGTAAAACTATCCAAAACTGAACAAGGAAGAAACAGAAAATCTTAACAGACCCATCACAAGCACAGAAATTGAATTGAAACTGTAATCAGAAATCTTCCAGCAAACAAAAGCCCAGGACCTGACGGCTTCACAGCTGAATTCTACCAAAAATTGAGAGAAGAGCTAACACTTATCCTACTCAAAGTCTTCCAGAAAATTTCAGAGGAAGGTAAACTTCAAAACTCATTCTATGAGGCCACCATTACCCTAATACCAAAACCAGACAAGGTGCCACAAAAAAAGAAAACTACAGGCCAGTATCACTGATGAACATAGATGCAAAAATCCTTAACAAAATTCTAGCAATCAGAATCCAACAACATATTAAATAGATCATATATCATGACCAAGGGGGCTTTATCCCAGGAATGCAAGGATTCTTCAGTATTTGCAAATCAATCAATGTAATACACCACATTAACAAATTGAAAAATAAAAACCATATGATTATCTCAATAGATGCAGAGAAAGCCTTTGACAAAATTCAACATCCATTTACAATAAAAAACCCTCCAGAAAGCAGGAATAGAAGGAACATACCTCAACATAATAAAAGCTATATATGACAAACCCACAGCAAACATTATCCTCAATGGTGAAAAATTGAAAGCATTTCCCCTAAAGTCAGGAACAAGACAAGGGTGCCCACTCTCACTATGCAGCATAGTTTTGGAAGTTTTAGCAACAGAAATCAGAGAAGAAAAAGAAGTAAAAGAAATCCAGATTGGAAAAGAAGAAGTAAAACTCTCACTGTTTGCAGATGACACGATCCTCTACATAGAAAACCCTAAAGATTCCACCAGAAAATTACTAGAGCTAATCAGTGAATATAATAAAGTTGAATGATAAAAAATTAACACACAGAAATCCCTTGCATTCCTATACACTAACAATGAGAAAACAAAAAGAGAAATTAAAGAAACAATTCCATTCACCATTGCAACGAAAATAATAAAATACTCAGGAATATATCTACCTAAAGAAACAAAAGACCTATATATAGAAAACTATAAAACACTGGTGAAAGAAATCAAAGAGGACACAAATAGATGGAGAAATATACCGTGTTCATGGATTGGTAGAATCAATATAGTGAAAATGAGTATACTACCCAAAGCAATCTATAGAGTCAACGCAATCCCTTTCAAGCTACCCACGGTATTTTTCAGAGAACTAGAACAAATAATTTCACAATTTGTATGGAAAAACAAAAAACCTCAAATAGCCAAAACAATCTTGAGAAAGAAGAATGGAACTGGAGGAATCACCCTACCTAACTTCAGGCTCTACTACAAAGCCCATGACCCAGAGGGATGGTACAGGGAGGGAGGAGGGAGGGGGGTTCGGGATGGGGAACACATGTATACCTGTGGTGGATTCATGTTGATGTACGGCAAAAACAATACAATATTGTAAAGTAATTAACCTCCATTTCGGAGAAGGCAATGGCAACCCACTCGAGTACTCTTGCCTGGAAAATCCCATGGACAGAGGAGCCTGGTAGGCTGCAGTCCATGGGTCGCTAAGAGTCGGATATTACTGAGCAACTTCACTTTTACTTTTCACTTTCATGCATTGGAGAAGGAAATGGCAACCCACTCCAGTGTTCTTGCCTGGAGAATCGCAGGGACGGGGGAGCCTGGTGGGCTGCCATCTACGGGGTCGCACAGAGTCGGACACGACTGAAGTGACTTAGCATCAAAATAAATAAATTTATATTAAAAAAAATTTTTTTTTAAATACAGTGTGGTACAAAGACAGTATGGCACAAAGACAGAAATATAGATCAATGGAACAAAATAGAAAGCCCAGAGATAAATCCATGCACCTATGGACACCTTATCTTCAACAAAGAAGGCAAGAATATACAATGGAGGAAAGAATCTCTTTAACAAGTGGTGCTGGGAAAACTGGTCAACCACTTGTAAAAGAATGAAATTACAACACTTTCTAACACCATACACAAAAATAAACTCAAAATGGATTAAAGATCTAAACGTAAGACCAGAAACTATAAAACTCCTAGAGGAGAACATAGGCAAAACACTCTCCAACACAAACTACAGCAGGATCCTCTATGACCCACCTCCCAGAATATTGGAAATAAAAGCAAAAATAAACAAATGGGACCTAATTAAAATTAAAAACTTCTGCACAACAAAGGAAACTATAAGCAAGGTGAAAAGACAGCCTTCAGAATGGGAGAAAATACTAGCAAATGAAGCAACTGACAAACAACTAATCTCAAAAATATACAAGCAACTCCTGCAGCTCAATTCCAGAAAAAATAAACAACCCAATAAAAAAATGGGCCAAAGAACTAAACAGACATTTATCCAAAGAAGACATACAGATGGCTAACAATACAGGAAAAGATGCTCAACATCACTCATTATCAGAGAAATACAAATCAAAACCACAATGAGGTACCATTTCACGCTGGTCAGAACGGCTGCTATCCAAAAGTCTGGAAACAATAAATGCTGGAGAGGGTGTGGAGAAAAGGGAACCCTCTTACACTGTTGGTGGGAATGCAAACTAGTACAGCCACTATGGAGAACAGTGTGGAGATTCCTTAAAAAACTGGAAATAGAACTGCCATATGACCCAGCAGTCCCACTGTTGGGCATACTCCCCAAGGAAACCAGAATTGAAAGAGACACATGTACCCCAATGTTCACTGTTTATAATAGCCAAGACATGGAAGCAACCTAGATGTCCATCGGCAGATGAATGGATAAGAAAGCAGTGGTACATATACACAATGGAATATTACTCAGCCATTAAAAAGAATACATTTGAATCAGTTCTAATGAGGTGGATGAAACTGAAGCTTATTATACAGAGTGAAGCCAGAAAGAAAAACACTAATACAGTATATTAATGCATATATGTGGAATTTAGAAAGATCGTAACAATAATCCAAATGCTAGACAGCAAAAGAGACAGATGCATAGAATAGTCTTTTGGACTCTGGGGGAGAAGGTGAGGGTGGGATGATTTGAGAGAATAGCATTGAAACATGTATACTATCATATATGAATCAGATCACCAGTCCAGGTTTGACACATGAGATAGGATGCTCAGGGCTGGTGCACTGGGATGACCCAGAGGGATGGGATGGGGAGGGAGGTGGGAGGGGGGTTCAGGATGGGGAACACATGTACATCCATGGCTGATTCATGTGAATGTATGGCAAAAACCACTACAATATTGTAAAGTAATTGGCCTCCAATTAAAAAAAAAAAACACAAAAACAGAACCCAGCAGAGTGCAAGCTTCAGTGAAGCAGGATATACATGGCCTTGAGGATAACCTGTACTGGTCTGTCTTTTGGTTCCCTGGAAAGGATGAATTTACATCATTTCCAAGCCTATTTTAAGTTTTTTGTTGTCTGCTTGTTTGCTCGCTTTTGTTTTTGCAGCCTAAAATAAAACTGCTAAATATAAGAGTTGAAATTATTAAGATAATTGTAGATTCACATGTGGTTATAAGAAATAATACAGAGATATCTCATACCCGTCACCTAATTTTTACCAACAAGAGCACTCTGAAAAACTGTAGTATAATATCCTAACCAGAATATTGACAGTGATGCAGTCAAAATATAGAACATTACCATCACCACAAGGATCTCTCACAGTTCCCTTAATAGCTATACCCACTTCTCTCCCAGATACTTGCTCTCTCCTATCCCTGCCCTTAACCTCTAACCAGTCCTTTGTTTCTAAATTTGGTCATTTTAAGAATGTTATATATGTGGAATCATAAAATATGTAATCTTTGAGACTGGATTTTTGCATGCAGCATAATTCTTGGAAGATTCATCCAGGTCATCATGTGTATTGCATAGTTCATTCCTTTTTATGGTTAAGTAGTATTCCAGGGTATGAATATACCTGGGTTTGTTTAACTTCTCTATTTGCCTGGTGAAAGACATTTGGGTTGTTTCCAGTTTGTAGCTATTACAAATAAAACTCTAATGAAGATTAATTTCTAGGTTTTTGTGTGAACGTAAATTTCCACTTATCTAGGATGAATGCCCAGGAGTACAATTACTGGGTCATATCGTAGTTCCTGGCCTGCAAGAACTGTATGAAGGTCAAGAAGCAACAGTTAGAACTTCTGTATGCAGGTCAAGAAGCAACAATTAGAACTGGACATGGAACAACAGACTGGTTCCAAATCGGGAAAGGAGTACGTTGAGGTTGTATATTGTCACCTTGCTTACTTAACTTATATGCAGAGTGTATCTTGCAAAATGCTGGGCTGGATGAAGTACAAGCTGGAATCAAGACTGCTGGGAGAAATATCAGTAACCTCCGACATGCAGATGACACCACCCTTATAGCAGAAAGTGAAGAAGAACTAAAGAGCCTCTTGATCAAAGTGAAAGAATTGGCTTAAAGCTCAACATTCAGAAAACTAAGATCATGGCATCCGGTCCCATCACTTCATGGCAAATAGATTCCCTAATGGAAATAGTGAGAGACTTTATTTTTTCCCTAATGGAAACAGTGAGAGACTTTATTTTGGGGGGCTCCAAAATCACTGCAGATGGTGACCCCAGCCATGAAACTAAAAGACGCTTGCTCTTTGGAAGAAAAGCTATGTCCAACCTAGACAGTATATCAAGAAGCAGAGACATTACTTTGCCAACAAAGGTCTGTCTAGTCAAAGCTATGGTTTTTCCAGTAGTCATGTATGGATGTGAGAGTTGGACTATAAAGAAAGCTGAGTGCCAAAGAATTGATGCTTTTGAACTGTGGTGTTGAAGACTCTTGAGAGTCCCTTGGACTGCAAGGAGATCCAATCAGTCCATCCTAAAGGAAATCAGTCCTGAATATTCACTGGAAGGACTGATGTTGAAGCTGAAACTCCAATACTTTGGCCACCTGATGCAAAGAACTGACTCATTTGAAAAGACCCTGATGCTCGGAAAGATTGAAGGCAGGAGGAGAAGGGCATGACAGAGGATGAGATGGCTGAATGGCATCACTGACTCGATGGACATGAGTTTGAGTAAGGTCCGGGACTTGGTGATGGACAGGGAGGCCTGGTGTGCTGCAGTCCATGGAGTCGCAAAGAGTCGGACATGACTGAGCACTGAACTGAACTGATAGTAGCTCTATGTTTAGTTTTATAAGAAACGGCCAAACTGTTTTTTTTTTAGTGCGGTTGTACCACTTTTTATCCCCACCAGCAATGTGTGAGTGACTTTTTATCTCCATCATTATCAACATTTCGTATTATCACTGTTTTTTATTTTTGTCATTCTGATAGTTATGTAATGGTTTTTTGTAGTTCTACTTGCATTTATTTAATGACTGATATGTTCAACACCATTTTGTGTGCTTATCTGTATATCCTCTTCAGTGAAATATCTGTTCATGTCTTTTTTCCATTTTCTAACTGGACTGTTTTTGTTTTTACTGTATTGAAAGTTATTTATATTTTTCAGTTTTGAGTTCTCTGTTGGATACATAGTTTGTAAAACTCCCAATGGTTTTTTAGCTTGCCTTTTAATCCTCCTAACAGAGTCATTCACAGAGCAAAAAATTTAAGTTTTAAATTTTGCATAGCCCTAGATCCTGAAGATTTTCTCCTATGCTGTTTCTAAAGTTCTACAGTTTTTTATTTTTCATTTAAATTTGCAATTCATTTTAATTTTTGTATAAGGTATGAAGTTTAGGCTAAGGTTCATTTTTTTATGCCTTTTTAAAAACTATGTTGTTGTCACTGTCACTGTGTCTGCCTCTTTGTGACCCCATGGACTATAGCCCAGCAAGCTCCTCTGTCCATGGGATTTCCCAGGCAATATTGGAATGGGTTGCCATTTCCTCCAAGGGATCTTCTTGACCGAGGGATCGAACCCATGTCTCCTGCACTGGCAGGCAGATTCCTTACCACTGAGCCACCAAGGAAGCCCACAACTATGAATGTTCAATTGCTCAAACACCATTTGTTGAAAAGGTTATCCTTCCTCCAATGAACTGCTTTTAAAAGAAGCTGGGCATGTTTGTGTGTGTCTATTTTTAGTTCTCTATCCTGTTTCAATGATGCATGTGCCTATCCCTCTTCCAATGCCATACTGTCTTGATTACCACAGCTGTGTAGTAAACCTTAATAGTTCGATGATTCCTAAAATGTCAACATTCACTCTGGCCATCTCCTGTTTGACCACTTCCAATTTGCCTTGATTCATGGACCTAACATTCCAGGTTCCTATGCAATATTGCTCTTTACAGGATCAGACCTTGCTTCTATCACCAGTCACATCCACAACTGGATATTGTTTTTGCTTTGGCTCCATCCCTTCATTCTTTCTGGAGTTATTTCTCCATTGATCTCCAGTAGCATATTGGGCACCTAACGACCTGGGGGGTTTCTCTTTCAGTATCCTATCATTTTGCCTTTTCATACTGTTCATGGGGTTCTCAAGGAAAGAATACTGAAGTGGTTTGCCATTCCCTTCTCCAGTGGACCACATTCTGTCAGACCTGTCCACCATGACCCGTCTGTCTTGGGTGGCCCCATACGGCATGGCTTAGTTTCACTGAGTTAGACAAGGCTGTGGTCCGTGTGATTAGACTGACTAGCTTTCTGTGATTATGCTTTCAGTGTGTCTGCCCTCTGATGCCCGCTCACAATACCTACCTTTTTACTTGGGTTTCTCTTACCTTGGATGTGGGGTATCTCTTCACGGCTGCTCCAGCAAAGCGCAGCCACTGCTCCTTAGCCTGGGCGAGGGGGTATCTCCTCACTGCCACCCCTCCTGACCTTGATCGTGGAGTAGCTCCTCTCGGCCCTCCTGCGCCCGCACAGCCACCTCTCCTTGGATCTGGGGTTGCTCCTCCCGGCCGCCGCCCCTGTCCTCGGGCGTGGGGTAGCTCCTCCCAGCCACTGCCCCTGGCCTCGGGCATCTGGTAGCTCCTCTCTGCCGCTCCAGTGCCATCGCAGCCTGGCACTCTATCGCTCCCTCGCTGTCACAGCCTGGCACTCTCGGCCACCGCCCCTGTCCTCGGGCGTGGGGTAGCTCCTCCAGGCCGCAGCCCATGCCCTCGGGCGTGGGGTAGCTCCTCCCAGCGGCCGCCCCGGGCCTCCGGCATGTGGTAGTGCCTCCCGGCTGCCGCCCCTGGCCTCGGTCTTGGTAGCTCCTCTCAGCCACTCCTGTGCCATCGCAGCCTGGCACTCTGCCGCTCCTGCGCCGTTGCAGCCTGGCACTCTTGGCTGCAGCCCCTGATCTTGGGCCTGGGGTAGCTCCTCTCGGCTGCTCCTGTGCCGTTGCAGCCTGGCACTCTCGGCCACCGCCCCTGATCTCGGACGTGGGGTAGCTCCTCCCGGCTGACGCCCCTGTCCTTGGGTGTGAGGTAGCTCCTCCAGGCTGATGCCCATGGCCTTGGGCGTGGAGTAGCTCCTCCAGGCTGCCGCCCCTGTCCTCGGGTTTGGGGTAGCTCCTCCAGGCCTCCGCCCCTGTCCTTGGGTGTGAGGTAGCTCCTCCAGGCTGACGCCCATGGCCTCGGGCGTGGGGTAGCTCCTCCCGACCGCCTCCCCTGACCTCAGATGTGGGGTGCCTCTTCTCAGCCACCGCCCCTGACCTCGGGCGAGGGGTAGCTCCTCTGGCCATGAGTCCGTCACAGCTGGCGAAAGTTACGACCAACCTAGATAGCATATTCAAAAGCAGAAACATTACTTTGCCAACAAAGGTCCGTCTACTCAAGGCTATGGTTTTTCCAGTAGTCATGTATGGATGTGAGAGTTGGACTATGAAGAAAGCTGAGAGCCAAAGAATTGATGCTTTTGAAATGTGGTGTGGAGAAGACTCTTCAGAGTCCCTTGGACTGCAAAGAGATCCAACCAGTCCATCCTAAAGGAGATCAGTCCTGGGTGTTCTTTGGAAGGAATGATGCTAAAGCTGAAACTCCAATACTTTGGCCACCTCATGCGAAGAGTTGACTCATTAGAAAAGACCCTGATGCTGGGAGGGATTGGGGGCAGGAGGAGAAGGGGACGACAGAGGATGAGATGGCTGGATGTCATCACCAACTCAATGGACATGAGTTTGAGTGAACTCCGGGAATTGGTGATGGACAGGGAGGCCTGGTGTGCTGCAATTCATGGGGCCGCAAAGAGTCAGACATGACTGAGCGACTGAACTGAACTGAAAACCTTAATAAATGATGTCTATTTTGTTCACCACTCAGCTCCTTGAACAGTGTCTTGAGAATTGTAGATACACATTCTGAGGTGGAGCAGTTCTGGGTGAGGATGATGTCATAAGCTATGCTATTTAATAAGGTTTCTCCAATGATGAACATTTTCCCTATTTGCATTATTTAATAAGCCTGCCACTAGTCATATGTGGCTATTAAGCCCCTGAAACGTGGCTAGTGCAACTGAGAAGGTGATTTTTAATTTTTACTTAATTGTAGTTATTTTAAATTTAAGTGGCCACCTGTGGCTAGAGGCTAATGTATTGGGCTGTACAGGTCTAGAGATCAGCCATGAAAGAGCATAACTAAAATGGAGGCAGGTCACTATGGAGAACAGTATGGAGGTTTCTTTAAACACTAAAAATAGAGCTATCATGTAGTCCAACAATCCCACTACTGGGCATATATCTAGAGATAACTATAATTTGAAAAGATACATGAACCCCACTATTCATTTCAGCACCACTGACAATAGCCAGAACATGGAAGCAACCTAAATATCCATCAACAGATGAATGAATAAAGAAAATGTGGTATGTATACACAATGGAATATTACTCAGCCATTAAAAAGAATGAAATAATGCCATTTGCTCAAAATGGATGAACCTAGAGATTGTCATACTAAGTGAAGTCAGACAGAGAATGACAAATATCATAGGATATAACTTACATGTGGAACCTAAAAAATAATACAAATAAACTTATTTACAAAACTGAAACAGACTCACAGACTTTGAAAACAAACTTCTGGTTACTGAAGGGGAAAGGAAAGGAGGGATAAATTAGGAGATTGGAATTAACATGCACACACTACTATATACAAAATATATAAGCAACAAGGACCTACTGTATAGCACAGAGAACTCTACTCAATATGGAACTCTACTCAATATTCTGTAATAACTTATATGGGAAAAGAATCTGAAAATGGATGCATATGTGTATATTACATATATATATATATATATATATATATATATATATATATATATATATATTTAACTGAATCACTTTGCTGTACCCCTGAAACTGAAAAAAATGTAAATCAACTATATACTAATAAAGATTTAAGAAAAAAAAAGAATCTGAAAAAGAATGGCTATATGTATAACTGAATCACTTTGCTGTACACCTAAACCGAACACACCATTGTAAATCAACTATACTCCAATTGAAATTGAAAAAAAAAAAAAAAAAACCTTTTGGTTGTGCCATGTGGAATGTGAGATCTTAGTTCCCTGACAAGGGATCGAATTCATGCCCCCTGCATTGCAAGGCAGATTCTTAACCACTGGATCACCAGGGAAGTTCAAAATTTTTTTAAATAGATAGAATGGAGGTTGGTCAAGGTCCTTAGGTTTTAAGAAGTCAAGAACTGCTAGGTCTACATTTTCGATGAATAAAACAGGTGAACAGTAAAGCCCATTGAAGACAATTTCATGATACTGGTAAAGAAGGCTGTCTGTTAAAAGCTAAAATCCCCGATTTACTTTGAGGGCATGACCAGTCTCTATGCATTAGAATATATATATATACACACACACACAAACACACATATCTGGGCTTCCCAAGTGGTGCTAGAGGCAAAGAACCTTCCTGCTAATGCAGGAGACAAAGAGCCACAGGTTCAATCCCTGAGTTGGGAAGATTCCCTGGAGGAGGACATGGCAACCCACTCCAGTATTCTTGCCTGGAGAATCCCATGGACGTATTAGCCTGGCGGGCTACAGTCCATAGGATTGCAGAGTCAGACATGACTGAAGTGACTTAGCACACAAGCACAGGTCCCAACAGTGGGTAACCATGTTGTAAACAAATGTACTGTCATCCAGGCTTTGTTGCTGCATTTTCAGAGCACAGGCAGGGAAGATTTACCATTATTGTTATGGGCTCTAGGATTTTTGTTGGTGGTTTAGTTGCTAAGTCATGTCTGACTCTTGCGACTCCATGGACTGTAGCCTGCCAGGCTCCTCTGTCCATGGGGTTCTCTAGGCAAGAATACTGGAGTGGGTTGCTGTTACCTTCTATAGGGGATCTTACTGACCCAGAAATTGAACCTGGGTCTCCTGCAAAATCACTGTAGATGGTGACTGCAGCCATGAAACTAAAAGACACTCACTCCTTGGGAGAAAAGTTATGACCAACCTTGACGGCATATTAAAAAGCAGAGACATTACTTTGTCAACAAAGGTCCATCTAGTCAAAGCTATGGTTTTTCCAGTAGTCATGTATGGATGTGAGTTGGACTATAAAGAAAGCTGAGCACTGAAGAATTGATGCTTTTGAACTGTGGTGTTGGAGAAGACTCTTGAGAGTCCCTTGGACTGCAAGGAGATCCAACCAGTCCATCCTAAAGGAAATCAGTCCTGAATGTTCATTGGAAGGACTGATGTTGAAGCTGAAACTCCAATACTTTGGCCACCTCATGCGAAGAGCTGACTCATTTGAAAAGACCCTGATGCTGGGAAAGATTGAAGGTGGGAGGAGAAGGGGATGACAGAGGATGAGATGGTTGGATGGCATCACTGACTCAATGGGCATGAGTGTGAGTAAACTCTGGGAGCTGGTGATGGACAGGGAGGCCTGGGGCACTGCACTCCATGGGGTTGCAAAGAGTCGGACAAGACTGAGTGACTGAACTGAACTGAACTCCTGCATTACAGGCAGATTATTTATCGACTGAGCTATGAGGGATGCCTAAGGTGAAAGTCACTCAGTTATGTCCAACTCTGTGACCTGCCAGGGTCCAGCCCCGGTGGATCCAGGGAAATTCGAAGGAGAGATGGCTTCGGCGATCAGGATACGATAGCTTTAATTAAATATTAATTAGAGATATAAAGAGTAATAGAATGAGGATAGCTCAGTAGGAAAATTCAGTGGAGAAAAGAGGCTGAAAAACTTGGTTTATGTGGAAAGCTAGTAAAATCCCAAGGCAAGGAATTTACGTCATCTACGTAGGCCGCAGGTGTCCTCCCGTTCTCCCGAAGGAGAGGAGACACTAAGGCCTCCCAGGTCAGATCTTAGAAGCCCAGGCATAATTAGTAGGCTTGACGTTCCAGATGGGGATTCAGCCAGAAGGTGAAAGAACAATATGGGGAGACCAGTCTTTCAAGGAACTGATCCCATTTTTTATTTTTCCAGGGTCTGTTTTTATACACTGAGATGTTATACAAAAGTCACACGGAGTCAGCAGTCCTGACTTTTAGTAAAGTCAGGTGCTTTATACAAATGTATACAAAGATCTTAGGGGTGTTACATCATTTTCTGGCTGGGGGGCCTGCTAACAATTTATGACCCTCTCTTTGTGACAGCGGTCAGTCAACCAGAACACTTATTTCTCCAGGGATGATTATTCTTAAAACAGACGCCACCTTCCGAAGGTACCAGATAAAGTTACATTCCTATAGGGTGAAGGTGTAGTGGGTTTTAATTAAGGAAAGAATTTACTTAGCCTAAGGTCTAACGTGATTAATATCAAAGGTTAATACTTATTTCTTCTATATATTCATTAATGTGTATAAGGGCAGGGGATGTGGAGACTTAGCAGCAAACATTGGCTCAACAAATGAAAAACCCTTCACCAATACAATTTCTAATCAGCCCACTATACTATACTAATAGTTTTCTAACTTCTCTAAAGAACCTGTTTTTAGAAGGTTTAAAGCATCTCGTGCCTCTCACGGTTGGGAGGCTGTGAGCAATCACATGTAGCTGGACAAGCCTGTCAGGCAGGCTAGAGAACCTTCAGAGGAGTTTGTAGGTTGAAACACTCCTATCACGCCCAGGAATTATTATTAACTAGAGCTCTAAGTTAACTCCTTTTCCAAAAGAGGTGGTGGGGGACAGCCCCTCGTAAAGTCAGAGGTGTAGGTGAGAGTACAAAGCAGTAAAGTAGGCAGACTCTGGTTTTGGGGGGTAGATGCTTGAGAATTTCCAGGGGGACTACTGAGGCTCGATCCCGCCTTTGCGAATGTCGAGCCTCCTTCCTCATGACCTTTGCCACAGGCAGAGGTCCTCACGCTGGCTCCCGGCAGTGACCCCCTGAACTATACAGTCCATACAATTCTCCAGGCCAGAATACTGAAGTGGGTAGCCTTTCCCTTCTCCAGGGAATCTTCCCAATCCAAGGATCAAACTCAGGTGTCCTGCATTGCAGGTGGATTCTGTGCCACAAGAAAAGCCCAAGAATACTGGACTGGATTGCCATGCCTTCCTCCAGAGGATCTTACCGACCCAGAAATCGAACCTGTGTCTCCTGCATCTCCTACATTGCAGGCAGATTCTTTACCAACTGAGCTATGAGGGAAACCCTCAGGATTTTTGGAATCCTAAAATGAGCATTGGCTTCAGCTTAAAGCCACCAGCTGCACTAGCCCCTAATAGGAGTCAGCCTGTTCTTTGAAGATTTGAAGCCAGGTATTGACTTCTCCTTTCTAGCTATGAAAATCCTACATGGCGTCTTCTATCAATAGAAGGCTGTTTCATCTACATTGAAAATCTATTGTCTTGTATAGCCAGTTTAATTAATTTTCATAGGTAGATTATCTGGATAACTTGCTGCAGGTTCTATATCAGGACTTGTAGCAGCATCTTGCACTTTGATGTTATGGAAACAGCTTCTTTCCCTAAACTTTATGAACCAACCTCTACTAGCTTGAAACTCTTCTTCTGCAGCTTCCTCACCTCTCTCAGCCTTCATAGAGTTGAAGAGAGTTAGAGCCTTGCTGTGGATTAGACTTTGGCTTAAGGAAATATCATGGCTGTTTTGGTCTTCTATTTAGACCACCAAAACTTTCTCCACATCAGCAATAGAGCTGTTTTACTTTCTTATCACTCCTGTGTGCATTGGAGTAGCACTTTCTATTCTCTCCAAGAACATTTCCTTTGCACTTGCAACTTGGCTAACCGGTGCAAGAGGCTGAGCTTTCAGTCTTTCTCAGCTTTTGACATGTCTCCCTCACTAAGCTTAACTGTTTCTAGCTTTTGATTTAAAGTGAAAGGCATGCGACTCTTCCTTTCACTTGTACACTTAGAGGACACTATTGAGCTATTAATTGGCCTAATTTCAAAATTACTGTGTCTCAGTGAATAGAGAGGCTCGAGGAGAGGAGGAGAGGAAGAGAGATGGGTAAATGGCTGGGCAGTGGAGCAGTCAGAACACACACAACGTTTATTGGTTAACTTTGCCATCTTATATGGGCACAGTCCATGGCACCTCAAAACAATTACAGTAGTAACATCAAAGATCATTGATTACAGATCACCATAACAAATATAATAATACTGGAAAAGTATGAAATATTGTGAGAATTACCAAAATGTGACAAAGACACAAAGTGAGCAAATGCACAAAGACACAGAGTTAGCAAAATGACACCAGAAGACTCAACACAGGGTCTCCATAAAGTTTCCATTTGTAAAAAATGCAATATCTGAGAAGTGCAATAAAATGAGGTATGACTGTATGAGAACATGAGATATGATTGCAGTAAGGCTGCTCTCCCAAAGTGCTGAGGTGGTGACAGAGCTGGCCTCTTGGGAAAAATTTATGTTGTCCTGATTATGAACTCTATAATATTCAGCTTTTGAACTTTTTTTATTTTGCAGGAAAGTGACTTTCTCTAAACCTGTAATGTATCTTAAACTTTGTATAAAAGTTAATATTTTGTGTAATAATTTTTTATTGTGGTAAATTACACATAGCATAAAGTGTACCATTTTATCTATTTGAAAGTGTACAATCTGGTGGCGCTGAGCACAGTCATAATGAATGAATGGCTTTAAACAAAAAAAGGCTGGTGGGGCATATTTGTGGTGGTGGCCAATGATAACTCTGGTGGTCTTCACTGTTCTCAAGGTTCCAAATGCAAAATATAGTGTCAAGGTGCTTCGGACCAAGTACTAGATCTTGAAGCAGCTGGTGGCTCCAGTGTACATTCTGAGGTGGGTCTAGCTACCTTTGTGTTCAGTTGCTCAGTCATGTCTGACTCTTCAACCCCATGGACTGTAGCCCACCAGGCTCCTCTGTGCATGGGATTCTCCAGGCAAGAACACTGGAGTGGGTTGCCATTTCCTACTCCAGGGGATCTTCCCAACCCAGGGATTGAACTCAAGTCTATTACATCTCCTGCATTGGCAGGTGGGTTCTTTACCATTAGTGCCACCTGGGAAACCCAGTATTATTATTATTATCCATTTTTTTCAGAAAAGGGGGCATGCCTCCTCCCACCCACCATTCTGATGGGGATTAAGGAGTGGCTTGGTGAGAGAGAGTGTGATACATTCACACTAGGGAGTGAACTTTTTTGGGTGGAGGTGGCTAACCATGCAGCTTACAGAATCTTAATTCCCCAGCCAGGGATTGAACCCACAGCCATGGCAGTGAAAGCACTGAGTCTTAACCACTGGACCTCCAGAGAAGTCCTGGGAACGGAACTTTTTCAAGGAAGATTTCCTGGATTAGAAAAGCAAGAAAGAGACAAGTGAGCAAGAGAAACTGAAACAACCATAAACAAAACTGAGAAATGGGTGACATTTGCTTGTGGTGACCCCCTTTCAAGCCCAAGTCATTACTTCTCTAATTTAGGTTTTTACTGATACACACACACAGGCATCCATATCGTCTGCCAGTGCTCTAGAACCTTCCCCTCTCTTGTTCTCATCACCAAAACTCACTTGTTCTATATGTCCTAGACTCTTAGAAACCAATCTGGCACTAATTTACTAACCTGGGGTGAGATGTTAACAGGCTGCTAATAGTTTCTTGTTTTCTCCCTGCACAGCACTTTTGTGCACCTTAACTTACAAGACAGGCTGGCTTATAAAAACTACAGGTCTGGTTGGAAGGGAGGGGACAGAAGCGGGAAAGTGTTTGGGCAGAGAAAACTTTCCCATTTTGCACAGGCAACTGCTTACTTAGCCCTTGGATGGAGTAAATCTTGAACAGAAGAAAAGGAAAATTGGCAGGTCCTTCCCAATAAACAACTTTGATGCCCTCAAAGTGCTAGTGAAAGTGTTAGTGGCTCAGTAAGTACAACTCTTTGCAACCCCATGGACTGGAGCCTACCAGCTCCTCTGTCCATGGGATTTCCCAGGCAAGAATACTGGAGTCAGTCGCTATTCCCTTCTCCAGGGGATCTTCCTGGCCCAGGGACTGAACCTGCATGTCTTGCTTTGCAGTAGATACTTTATTCTCTGGGCCACCACAACCACAATATACACCTCAAAGTTGCAGCCATCTCCTTTCCAATTCACACTCATTATCACTCTCACTGATATTACCTTTTCTGATCCTCTATCTTTTTAGGCTTTCCCAACCCTTGCTTGGGCTTCCTGGGTCGCTCAGCTGGTAAAGAATCTGCCTGCAATGCGGGAGACCTGGGTTCAGTCCCTGGGTTGGGAAGATCCCCTGGAGGACAGCATGGCAAGCCACTCCATTTTTCCTCCATGGAGAATTCCCATGGACAGAGGAGCCTGGTGGGCTACAGTTCATGGGGTCACAAAGAGTCAGACATGACTGAGCGACTAAGCACAGAACAGCAGCAATCCCTGCTTGCCTCAGATCCAGAGTCTGTTGCCACCTGCATTTGCCACCTACTTGTTCTTAGATAAAAGAACTGTCCACTGCTTATCTAGCATGACGTTAGGTACTGATGGGTTGCCTTCCAGGCCAGCCTTAAATGAATGGCAGGGAAAGTGGTGTGCTAAGGCAGAAATGTGTTGGTAAAGTTTTAACTGATGGCTTAGATGGTCAAGAATCCACCTGAAATGCAGGAGACCCAGGTTCGATACCTGGGTTGGGAAAATCCCCTGAAGAAGAAATGGCTACCCACTCCAATATTGTTGCCTGGAGAATTCCATGGACAGAGGTGCCTAGCAGGCTACAGTCCATGGGGTCCCACAGAATCGGACATGACTGAGCGACTAACACTCTAAAGTTTTATACAAATCAGCTCTCTGAGGGAGGGGGAGGAGCAGAGGGCGATCCCTAATTTGTAGCATTTGCCAATTTCTGTGTTGTAAACACACCCACTATGACCAATTTTAAGTTATCAAGGGGATGCAGAGCAGAACACCATTATTTAACATTTCCACTATACAAATACAACAGATGTGAATTACCTCAAGAGCACAGATGATGATGTGATAAAAATAATTAGGAAGTCATGTTCTACAATATTTTTTATCTTTATTAAAATTTATTTAATTGCAGCTTTATATCATGTGGTTTTTAAAAATGGCTTTAACAACTGACTTGAAAAATTCCTGAAAATGTAACCATCAACTTTCACCAGTCAGTATGAGCACATCAGTGAAAGTACCCCAGAAGTCGCTCCTTTTCATCATGCACATGTCTCTTTCCCACTCATCTACCACAAAAGACTGGAAACAAACCATTTGCAATGAACTCCTTTGATCTGAACTCTGCCTTTAGTGTACTAAAATGAGCAAGACCATGAATAAGGACACAAGTTCTAATCCCAGTCTTAACATGAATTGGCTGTGACCTTGACCTCTTTGGATTCTAAGATCCTTATCCATAGAATAAGGGGCTTAGACAATTGGTGTTCTTAAATGACTCTTTCAGACACATTTGTGTGTGTGTGTGAGTGTTTACAACTCAACTGAGGTGCAATTCACACACAATAAACTAGATATATTTTAAAGAGTATAATTTGATGTTTTGTCATCCACCACCCCCAAATGTTCTCTTGTGCACCCTTATGTATCTCTGCCTCTCAACTGTCACTAGGTACCAGTAATCTTTTGTCACTATAGAATACTTTGAATTTTCTATAATTTTATAAAAATGGAATCATACAGTATATACGTATTATGCTCTTTATTTTCTTTTTTTCTGCTTACTTTGGATTAAATTTGATCGTCTTTTTCTAGTTTTTTGTTACAGAACCCGAGGTTATTAAGAGCTTTTCTAAAATAATGGTTCAGTGCTATAAACTTCCTTCTAAGTACTGCATTAGCTATATCCCACAAATTTGTGTGTCTGTTTTCACTTTCATTCTTTTTAAAACACTAACTTCCCTTGAGACTTACTCTTCAGCCATGGATTATTTACAAGTGTGTAAATTTTTCCAAATATTTGGAAGATTTTCCATATATCTTGCTTTTACTGATTTTTAATTTAACTCCATTGTGGTCAAAGAATACACTTTGTATGACTTAAATCTTTTAATATTGAGACTTGTTATATGGTCCAGATATGGTAAATATTCAATGTGCACTTATAAAGAATGTTTTCTATTGCTGTTGGTTTGAGTGTTGTACAGGTGTCAATTAAATCAAATATATCACTATTCAAATTTTCTATTTTCTTATTTTCTTTTTGGTCTATCCATTATTGATAAAATTATGGATTTTTGTCTCCTTGTTAAGTCAGTTTTTTTCATGTATTTTGAATTTGTTATTAAAATGCACATATATTTAGGGTTGTTATGTCCTTGTGATCAATTAGCCACTTTATTATGAAATAGCCCTCTTTATCTCTCTTCACATTCTTTCCTTTGCAATCTACATTCTCTGGTAATAAGTCACTCTAGCTTTTTAAAAATTAGAGTTAACACAGTGTATCTTTCTCTAGCTTGTATGTTTAACCTATTTGTGTTTTTATATTTAAAGTGGACTATCTATAAGCAGCATATGGCTGAGTAATTTATTTTTTCCATTCTACCAGTCTCAGCCTTTAAATTGGGTTGCTATAAAACCACTGACTTTAATATGACTCCTGGTAAAGTTCTGTTCACAACTGCCATCTTGCTACTTTTTATTTGTCCCAACTCTGCCTGTTATCCAATGTGTGGAAACTATTGTTTCCCATAATTTGCCCACTTTTGGAGTTGTTCATGTGAGAGGGCAAATCCAACTCATTGTTACTTCATTATTGCTGGAAGTCAAAGTCCTCCATGTTATGTTTTTCATACTGATTTGTTATTTATATTTGGGTATTTGTTATTATCAGAGAAGGCAATGGCACCCCACTCCAGTACTCTTGCCTGGAAAATCCCATGGGCAGAGAAGCCTGGTAGGCTGCAGTCCATGGGGTCGCTAAGAGTCGGACACGACTGAGTGACTTCACTTTGACTTTTCGCTTTCATGCATTGGGGAAGGAAATGGCAACCCACTCCAGTGTTCTTGCCTGGGGAATCCCAGGGATGGGAGAGCCTGGTGGGCTGCCGTCTATGGGGTTGCACAGAGTCGGACACGACTGAAGCGACTTAGCAAAAGCAGCATTTTTTATTATACATGGATATTAATCTTATCTTTATACATGTGCCAAATATGTTCCTCCAGTTTATCAATAGTCTTTTAACTCTCTTTATGGTGATTTTTTCATGAAGCAATTTTTAATTTTGATATTGTCAAATATTTCTCTTCCTTTGGGTTTTTATGTCACGTTTATAGATGCCCTATATTATCTTCTAAATTGTCACAGTTTAAAAGAAGAAAAATAACTTCTCAGTATGAATGAGTTTTATTTTTAACATCAAGTTTATTAATTATAAAAGTAATACATGTACATGGTAAAAATCTAGTAAAACAGACTGCTAGAGATGAAAATGAAAAGTTCCTTTCCTGTTCTCCCAGTGCCCCTGCTTGCCAACTTCCTCTTGCCAGAAGTAACTCTTATTAGCAATTTCTCATATATATCCTTCCTTACACATTCTGGACACATACATACACATGCATATTTATCCTTTTTGTACACAAACAGGATACACACATGTGAGTGCATGTGCACACACACACAGGATTGTGCAAATTTTTCATTTAACATTGTATTTTTGAGTTCTTAATGTGACTGAGTTTTATCAGATATTCACCAGACTGACAGAGGGACCAGGGCAATCAGAGAACATGGTAGGGACAGTGCACGGCAAAAGGCATATTCATCTCTGCAAAGCCAACACTTAGCAAAAAAAAAAAAAAACCTGGCACATAATAAATCCTCAATAAATGTGTTAAACAACTAAAGGAAGGAAGAACTTGAGAGAACTGGAAACAAATTGCTATCTTGACCATCTCAGGCCAGACCAGGTCTCCTAACTGAAAGTTACCACCTTCGAGGGCAGCAGGGAACAGTACCCAATGATAGATGAGGACATGGAGCAGCTAGACCTCTTGCCTGCAATAACTTTCCACTGTGTGTCTCTTTCCCCACTAGATTTACCACGTTCAGCACACACATTTAGTTCAAATGCACAGTTCACACTAACTACACAGCAAGAAAATCTGGGAGCTCAAAGACTACACATATCAGCTATATTACAGGTACAGGCTCATACAAACAGCTACCATTAATCAGTACCTACTGTGGGATAGGCACCAGGCTGGAAACAACAGCCCTGCAAGGTTAATGTCAATCTACTCCCATTTTATAGATTAGAAAACTTAAGGCTCCAAGAATCCCAGTGACTTATTCAGGGTCACACAGCTAGCAAGCAGCCTCCAGAGACAGCTCTACACCTTAATTAGGTAAGCCTACTTTTCTGTCAGTCTCACAGACTCTGTGATATTTTCCTTGCCTGGTATTCCCTTTCTCCATTTGTCTCATCTGGTGTTTTGTGGAAGCTAGGCAGAGATAGAAACATATGGTTGTGGATCCATCCTAGGCTATGGAATATGTTATAAGGGATGAGAGGTGTCAGTCATAAGAGTCCATGAAGAAGCACACACACATGGGGTAGGTCTTGAAAGTTCAGAAGAGGAATGGAAACTGGGTACTGGAGAACACCTTCAGAAGCCTAAGATATGAATATCATGGCAGTGCAAGAAACTCTAACACAAATATTCCCCTCTTCCTAAGTGCTTTTGGTGAGCTTCTCATGAACATGGCCCTTTTGTCTGCAGTCTCACAGCTGCTGGCCAGTATATCTCCCCACATCTTAATCCTTTCATTCTCAAGGCCCACATTAAGTCTTACCTCCATGAAGCCTTTCCCTATTAATCCACTCATTCCTCATACTTTCTTTTGTGAAATACAGTTTTACTTAAAATCAGCACCATAATATATAACATGTGTTTGTTTGTACACTCTCTTGTCCTTTAATCATTTCAGGTATTTTGTCTCTTTAGGTGGACTCCTTCATATATTTTTTTCTATTGTTTCCCTGTCTGGTCTAAGTTTTGGGACTCCTGGTTGGAGGCTAGTCCCAACTCTCCAACTAATGAGCTGCGTGACTTGGAGCTCATCACACCCTCTCTGAGCCTTATTTTCCCACCTGAGAAGGTTTTTTGTAAAAACAGTAAACATTGTAACACAATATATTAATGTAAGGAATTATTGCTGAAGACATTTCAACTAAGGTGCTTCCTTTCATCTTTTACATTCTATTTAGTGGATGGTTCTGTATAAGAAATAGCAATCACTGCTGCTTGTTTCACACTAGCAGCCTCAGCAAAGGTTCAGAACAAGAATACTGCACAACTGTTAGAGACGGTGCCAGAGAGACAGGAGGTCTGTATGCAGCTGATTCAGGGACTCTCCTTGGAAACCACCAGGTCATTCCAGGCTTGCTCATTTTTAAAGCTTCTATTTTTCTGAATGTTTCTTTGTGTAAATGATCTGTGTCAATGCTATGAAAAACAAAAAGAATCTTGTGTCAAGTCAAGCCGACAGATGCCTTTAGTACCTTTCCTAGTCTTTTAAGGGTAAGATTCCCATTCACACTTGTGTCACATCACCACTCAGTTACTTCACCCACCCTGGTATCTACCTCCTCCCTTAGTCTTAATTCCTCTTCTTAGATCTGAGAAGAGAAAATTCTTAACTTCCTCCTGAACTCGCACTTCTATCCCTCGCTTGCCTTTGCTGACGGTCCTGTATCTATAACCTCTCTCTCTATGAGCTCTTTTATCTCAGCCTAAAAACTGGCCTATCCTAAAAAAAAAAAAAAAAAGACAAAAAAGAGAACAACTCCACCCTCCGCCAACAGCTACGACCCCACATTTCCTCTCCTATTCACAAAGATCTTGAAAAAGTAGTCTCCACTCTTTCTCTACTTCCTTATCTCCCATCTTCTCAAGTCACTGCAAGCTGATTTCCAACCCCATCACACCACTAAAATAGCCCTTAACAAGGTCATCTATGGCCTCTTAATTGCTAAATCCAAAGGACACTTTTAAGTACTCATCATTTTGCATTTGCTACTGCTGAGCAATTCTTCCTTGAAACTCACTTTTACCAAAGCTTCCAGGACACCTTTCTCTCTTGGTTTTCCTTTCCATGTGGTGGTTGCTTAGTCACTAAGTCATGTCCGACTTTTTCGACCCCATGGACTGACTGTTTCCTTTCCATACTCACCTCTTAAAAGTTGGTACTGTCCAGGGCTAATTCCCCAGGGATGTTTCTCAGCGGTGCTTCTCTTCTCAATGTCTCTAGAGGAATCTCATCCACTGCCATGGCTTCAGCTGTCACCTCCAGGGAACAATCCTATACCCAACTGCCTACCTACTAGAAAACTCCCCACGATGTCCTACAGGCAATTCAGACTCCACAGGTGTATCCCTGATTAAAACCTACTGACTGTAAAAGAAGATATAAACTTTCAAGTGTGTAGTGAGTTACAGATTTTAGTTTTTAATGGATAGAAGCTAATCTTTATCTAGCAAAGGCAAATGAGTAGCTCTGCTAGTTATGCAATTGTAGGTAAGTAAACATTTAATGCCATGGAAGTGTAACAAGACGTTTAGAATTTTTTGAATGACTTAGCAAAAGCTGTCTTACCTCCTGACATGTACAACTCACTGCTGGAGGAGAGGTAGGCCAATATGGTTAGGAAGCCTGGAGGTCTCCTGAGACTAATGAGACCACCTACTCTGAACCCCTTCTTTCCAAATTTAGAATTAAGAACATGTGTCAGGGTGATTTGGGGGGCCTTTATCCAAGGCCCAGTGCCTGGGAAAGGCACCAAGGCACCAAAAATAAAATATCTTGAAGAAAGAAGAGGGCTTAAGTGGAGCTCCTGCCTCAACTCATGGGCTTACATTTTTGTGGGCAAGGACTGGCTTCACACATATATACCTGTGGCTGATGCAAGGAGCTCTTCTACACCCAGACCTTCTGACACATATGGTATTTTAGAGAACAATGACTGCGTATTTGGGTGAAGACTCAAATATATGTAAGCTAGGAGTCCAGATATAATGGCACTGCAGGGCCGGGAGGGATCGACATCAGTCAGAGCATCACTGTACAGTCACCAAGCTGCTGTGGGATTGGGAAGGATCAGTCCTCAAGATGAGTGCCACGTGGCAGTAAGAAAGAGCACCAGCATTAGACTGATTTTCCAACCAGCTTTGGGAGCAAAAGTGGCTCCATTTTCAGGACCAGTTTTGGAAAGGTGAGGGAAGGCCCTCAAATGTACTATACTCAGATATGTGAGAAAGAAGAGTGACAGCTGAATCTGTACCCAGAATCCTGTAAACACATATTACTAATCACACATGGAATACAAAGCCTTGCTTACACCCTCAGTTTCATTTCTTGACACATTCTGCTTTGCACTTTATGTTCCCATAATAGCTAACTTCCTAGACATTTCCCACCTGTATTCCTATCAAGTACTATAAAATATGCTGTTTATTGTCTACTTTTGCTCATGCTAGCTCCTGAGTATAGACTTACTCTTCTCCATAGTTACCCCCATTTCCCTGGCTACAGTCCTGAGCCTCCTGAGCTGGGTGAGTTGTCCCCTGCCACGGTTCCCTTAAGATCTCGTAATTACCCTATTGCATTCATCAGTTCATGTGTCTGTCTCTACCACTAAGTCTACGGTCCCAGAAGAGTACAAATCAAGTCTCAAGTTATTCATTCTTGTCTCCTAGCACCTGGCACATTTGCCTAGCACATAATAGATACTCAGCAAATGCTTGCAGAATGAGTGAAGGTAAGCATGGTAACTCTGAGGCCACAACCTCTTTTTCCCTCGATCTTCTGAATGTCTAGACACCTAGTCTATATTGAACACATCATTAACTGTCTCCTTGCCTTGCCCTCAGATGCTCAAAATTAATAACTGGCTTCCTATATGTTTTTACTAAATGCAAAGCACTGAGCTAAAAAAGTTTACAGGGAAAAATACAATGAGAAATAAATTCAGACCTCACACTCAAGCAGTTCTTAGAAAGCAAACTTCTTCATTCAGCCTTTACCATTTCCAGACAGGACTCCCCTTTTAAGAGGCTCTCCTGGACTTATCCCCTATCTAGCCTACCACATTAAATGATCAACAGTTTCCTCTCACCTTACTTGGGTAAGTATATATTTCTACTGATTTCAGTGTTGTCTGTCTATTTAGACTCTAATGTTTAAAATTTGAGGTCAGTGTATGGTGTCTATTCTGTGAACGTGTATCCTTTATTTTGTATTTTGAGCTATTACTGCACACTGCTATCAACTTATAATAGATTGACAAGTTATAAGGGTTTGAAGGTTGGCCTGAAAACACAGTGGAAGTAGATTGGTTAAGACAAAGGGTGAGAGAGACAGGAAACAGTGCAACAATTCACAATTAAAAAAATAAATAATAGCATGTACCATCTCAAAATAATTTATCCATGATATCATTTAGGACCTTTGCTGAAGCTTACATACTATAGAGTGCTACCACATTAAATTACTTTAAAGCAACATTAGGATTGATTGTTGAGTTTATTTCAAATTGCTGACAATATAGACTCCAGTCACCTTTTCCTGAGAAAGACATCATGGAGGTCCCTAAACATGAGACTTATTATGTTGTGAATAATTCCCTCTTCCTAGTCAGTAATCACTATACTCTGGAGTCAAATAGACTTCACTTTGCTAGTAGAGAACTAGCTTCTGTTTCAGCCAAACTTGTAATCAGGCCTTTATGCTGTTTTCATTTATGTTTCAATCCATCAAATTGGCTTTGGAATGTGGAATTTTTGCACTCAGCCGTTATTTTCCATTATGTGTTCCAGTTCTGAATGACAGAAATAAATGGCCATTTGGCCACTGGTTAGCTGCCAAAAGAGCATAGCTATATCCTAATTAAGAATTACTTTGTGTGTTATGCCAGCCTGCTGAGCTGGCAGATGGACACTGACCTGAAAGGGTGATGACCTCCACTTTCTATAATTATAATTCTGTAATAGCTTCATCCCCCTGCATCTTAAAGGCTCTCAAAATGTAAACCACAAGCCTTCTATCAGGTATCAGAAGAGAAAGGGTCTAATATTTATGGAGTACCTCTTATGTGCCAGGGTTGCATATTCATAATTAATGTCTTGCTTCATCCAGTCTCCGTGCTAACACCAGGTAGTCAGGTACTACTCATGTTGGCCCCATTTTATAGATAAGGATGCTAAAGTTCAGGAAGGTAAAGTAAGAATGGTCACAAAGCTAGTAGATGCCAGATCTAGTACATAAGCCAGACCTAGCAGAATGTGGATTTGGTGCTCTTTTTCCTACACCCTGTTTCTTTTCTTAGCAATGACATCTAGGACTATCTGTTCTTTACCTCTCTCCTTGCCTGTGTCCAGGGAAAAGGCCTATTTCACTTACCTTGATATTTTGCCTAGGCATGGTCTGTCCTCAGTTCTTCCCTTTTCTCACTGCAATGGCTATGACCAAACCAGAATGCCTGTCCTGACCCCCTACCTCCCACTTCCCCCACCACTATAACTTACTAGAATGTTTGTAGTTTGCATATGGCATGAAGCAGTGCATCACACAGCATTTGAACTCCAAAATCCTTAAGGTGATTTCCACTTAAGTCTAGCAATGTTAGGTTCTCATTTCTGCTGAGGACAGAGGTGAGGGCTCCACAGCATGCACCTGTGAAATGACATTCTGCTAGCCTATGGGGAATTAGGGATTCAAGAAAGAAATCTGTTTACCCCAAGTTCCATAATGACCTTCCATTTCATACACAGCTGGAACAAGAGCCCAGTGAACAAAGAGTCTCTGTGAACTTACCCCAACGTCTGTAGCTTGCAGGAGGGGTGTTTCAGCCCTTCACAGAGCACCTGCATGCCTTCATCCCCTAAGGCATTGTCACTGAGTTCAAGGACTCTCAGGTGTTCATTGGTGTACAGTGCATTGCATGAATCCCGACAACACTCTCCAGTTAGGTGACAAGTCCACAGTCTGCCAGGAAGTAAGATAGATAAGGCTGGCATAATTTCATCAGGATTGGGTTACTTTAGATATTGGGTTTACCCACTAGAAAAATACATTAGAAAATCAGTTTGTCATGTAAAAAAATCCCTTGGGCCAGGGCCAAGCAGAGATTGTGGACAGAGGAAGATTTATTCCCTCTAAATTATCAAGTCATCATATGTTTCATTGGAGATTGTATCATCAGGCCAGAAAAAAATCATTTAATTTGGGGAGCTGCTCAAACATCAAGGAACTCTGCCTGTGGCTATTGTCCACGATACTTACACCAGATCCTTTAACTGACAGTCAGGCTGTTTTAATCCTTCACACAGCAATTTCAGTCCCAAATCTCCAATTTTGTTATTAATTAGAAGCAGCCTTGTCAGGCTCCAGGTAGAGCTTAGGACTTGGGTGAGGGACTCACAACAAGCTGGAGAGAGGGAACATTCAGAAAGCCTGCAGGTATGGGGACACCAACGTTGTTAACCATGGCAGCAGGAGTCCCACTGAACCTCAAATGCCATGCCCATGAGAAGGACAAGGATGAGCAGACACTTACACAAGATTCTTGATTATACCATTCACATGACACAGACCTTCACAGAGATGCTGTACTCCTGTGTCCCTCAGGGAATTGGCAAACACAAACAGCTCTTTTAAAGTCTGACTCACTTGCAAGAAAGAAAAGAGATACACACAGCTTGCATCTCTCAGGTAACATGTGTTCAAGCTACCCAGAGACAAAGAAGAAAAATAAGCCACTGCTGTCATTGAACTTCCTGGGAATGTTCTCCCAGCCTCCTCATTTAGCTAAGACCTAGCTATCCTTCAAGTTCTAGCTCCTGGCCCACCACCTACACAGTCTCCTCCTGAGGTCTCCAGCCCACAGTGATCTTCTCTCTTTCCATGGGCTCATCTGACATTTCTGAATGATTCTATAGCGTTAGGCACTTGATTACACATTCAACTGTGTTGTTCTCTGTTTCATATCTATGTGTCTTTAAGGGCAGTCTTGTCACTTGCTATCCTCTTGATAAATCCATTCACATCTAGCCTAGTGTTGGACACATAGTAGTATTCTTTATAGGGTTAATGTTTAATTAGCATCACTCCTATAAACACACAGGATGGTTGTATACTGGAAAGAGCATGGGATATGGATAAGATAGATTTTGGAGTCACATCTTGACTATACCACTTTTGTATAGAACAGTAGTTTGGACTCTGTGGGAGAGGGCGAGGGTGGGATGATTTGGGAGAATAGCATTGAAACATGTATAATATCATATATGAAACAAATCGACAGTCCAGGTTCGATGCATGGTACAGGATGTTCGGGGCTGGTGCACTGGGATGACCCAGAGGGATGGGATAGGGAGGGAGGTGGGAGGGAGGTTCAGGATGGGGAACACGTGTACACCTGTGGCAGATTCATGTTGATGTATGGCAAAACCAATACAATATTGTGAAGTAATTAGCCTCCAATTAAAATAAATAAATTTATATTAAAATATTTACTTATTTATTTTTGGCTGTGCTGGGTCTTTGTTGCTGCATGAGGGCTTTCTCTAGTTGCAGACAGTAGGGGGATACTCTCTAGTTGCAGTGCATGGGCTTCTCATTGTAGTAACCTCTCTTGTTGTGGAGCATGGGCTCTAGAGCACTCAGGTTTCAGTAGGTGTGGCATGCAGGCTTAGTTTCCCACTGTATATGGGATCTTCCTGGACCAGGGATAGAACCTGTGTCCCTGCATTGCAAGGCGGATTCTTAACCACTGGACCAACCAAGGAAGTCCCTGACTACACTCATTTTTAGTGGTGTGATGTTGGACAAGTCACTTTCCCCCCAATCCTCAAAGTTTCCTCATCTGTACAGTGGGGCTAAGAAAACCCACCCTATATAGTTATTTCAAGGAATGAATTATGTGAAATAACTTCTGGCAAGCACCAAGCTTAGATCCTGCCACAGAGCAGGCATTCAACAATTTCAGTAGTTGTAAAATGACAGCAGACAGTTCTAAAAACTTACTCTTGTTTCTCCACCTTACAGTTCGAATGTCTGAGACCCTCACAGAGAAACTTATCCCCTGTGTCCCCCAGGGGATTTTCACTCAGGTCCAGCTCAGTGAGGTTTGGATTGCAAATGAGAACAGAGGCAAGATATCTGCCAATAGTCTCTGAACTTGCAGGGAGAAAACTAGCAGACAACCTGGAAAAAAAGAAAGACACAGAATTGGCCACTCATTCCCTACCTGCAAAACAGCATGAGAAAAGAAAATAAGGCCCACCCATATGAGACCCCCAACCGTGAATATGTCAGAGCCCCCTTTTACCTATGACAGGGATTTTACATTGTCCCCACAACACTGTATGCCTCAGTGAGAACTCAATAAAGGTTGACTGCCACCAAAAAGAAAAGAATTGGAAGGAAATGTCAAATGACCTAATCTCACTTTAATTCCCAGCATGAATTTTATCACTCTCATATCTTCTTTCAAATTACAGGAGAAAATGCTATAATCATCCTTAATACAGTCAAAAGATCTTTCCTTTCCTCTTATCTATAAGTTAATTACTAACTAATAATTTGCCATCCTTAGAGAGACCTAGCCCATCACCATCATCCATATAATATTTCTTCTTGGACACAAAAAGTGGTTTTTACTGACCTTCCTGTCTTCTCGATCTTTGTCTCTCCATATTAAGCAGTCCAATTCCTTAAACTGTTTCCCATCAACCCTCTCTGCTATCGCTTTCCAGAATTTCTATGATATACACTACAACATCTGAGTCCTCAATTTTTTTCTTGAGTTACCAGGCTCCAAACTCAATCTTGAAAAGGGCTCATAAAGACATCATGTATATATATTTTCCCAATTTAGAAATTTTAAATAGAGGTATTTTAAATAAAAATGAATTTCAAAGTGGATTTAAAAAGGTTTAATGCTTAAGAGCTTTTATAATAGAAAACTCCAAATATACATTGTGATTGTTAATTTTATGTATCAAGTTGCCTGTCAAGGTACCCAGATTTTTGGTCAAACATTATTCTAAAAGTTTCTGTGAAGGTACTTTTTAAATGAGATTAACATTTAAATCAGCACACTTTGAGTAAAGTAATTTACCCTCCACAATGTGGGTAAGGCTCATCCAATCAGTTGAAAGTTTAATAGAAAAGACTGACCTCCTAGGAAGAGAGAATTCTGCCAGCAGACTGTATTTTGACTTGCAGTACAGTACTAGCTCTCCTATGTCTCCAGTCTGCTGGCCTACCCTGCAGATACTGAACCTGCCAGCTGTGATAATCTGAGAGAGCACCAATTTCTTAAAATAAATCTCTATATGTTTATACACATATTACCTCTCTGTTTCTTTGAAGAACCCTAATTAGTCAGGGTTCTTCAGAAAAGAAGATATATATATGGTAAATCTTTTATCGAAGTCATTACATGGACTTTGGGCTTCCCAGGTGGCACTAGTGGTAAAGAATGTACTTGCCAGTGCAGGAGATGTAAGACGTGGGTTTGATCCCTAGGTTGGGAAGATCTCCTGGAGAAGGTCATGGCAACCCATTCTAGTCTTCTTGCCTGGAGAATCCCACGGACAGAGGAGCTTGGTGGGTTACAGTCCATAGGGTTGCAAAGAATTGGACATTACAAAGGCGGCTTACCACACATGCATGTGGACTGTGAGGTCAGACACATCTGGGTTTCTTATTGTGTCTCTGTCATGTTATTTAGCCTTATACTATTGGGTTTCTCATCTGCTAAAATGGGGACAGTAATCTGAATCTTGCAAAGCTGTTGTACACATTAAAGGAAATCAAAGCACTCAGCACAATGCTTAGCACAAAGTAATTGCTCAGTGAGTTTTCATTATTGACATTAATGTTATTGCTACTTTCACTGTTCTTCCTCTCCATAACTCCTTGAAATGTGTTTTGATTATACAACATCCATCTTGAGCTGCATCTTTGTAAATTTTTTCTTGCAGTATGAAAACTAATAGTGACAACTTACTTGAGCTTCTGTACTTTGCAATTTGGATCTTTTAAGCATTCACAGAGTTATTTCAAAGCCAAAGCTTCCAGTTTTGTTTCACTAAATTCCAGCTCAGTGAGCCACTGATTGGTGCTGTGAACAGTTGCTAGTGCACCACAAGAAGCAAGAGAGATAAGGCATATCTCTAAAGGTTGTAAAGGTACAAACTTTAGAGAACAGAAGAATGACCTCATTACTTTATTCATGCTCTCCCCCAAAACAAAAGAAACTGACCAAAAAAAATTACATAAACACAAACAACAAATTCTCCTGCTCTCAGTTACCTCAATGTCTATAAGATACAGTTTGGCTGTTTTAATCCTTCACACAGAAGCTTCATTCCAGAATCTTCCAGGGTGTTTTTCACAAATCCCAAATCAGTCAGATACTGGTTGGTTTCAAATACTAAGGCGAGGTCTCTTCCATAAGAGGCTGTGAGGTGGCAGAAAATCAGTCTGTGTGGAGAAAAAGCATTTCAGAGGAGAAAATAGAACTCTCTATAAAGGTACTTGTTTGCCTCATTACTGATGTAATGAATTATTTCAATTCATTCAGCAATTAATTTATTAGGTGCTAACCACTGTCCTAGATGTGAAAACACAGAAATAATTAAAACCTAGCCTAGACTCTGCCCTTAAGGAATGCCCAGTTAATGGGGAAAAATTTTAGAAAATCATGAATTATAATACAGTGTGGAAAGTACTGCATGTGGTATGCACAAGGCACCATGGAGACACAGAAAAGTGGCACAATCCAGCCTAGCCTGTGGGAAGGGGTTGGAGGATCAAGAAATACTTATAAGAGGAGCAAATACTTTAGTTCTTCTTGAAAGGGTAATAAAAATTGAACAGGAATTAAGTGGATGAGGAGAATGGGAGTGGGGAGAGCAGGAGGCGCTGAGGAACAACCTGTTCATGAAGCAGCCTGTGCAAAAGCCAAGAGGCAAGAGAGGGGAGGCTTCAGTTGAGAAACTGTCAATTACTTGCTATGGGCTACTTTATAACACTGGAAGATACATATCAAACTGTTAACAATGGTTATCTTCCAGGTAGGAGGGAAGGGTTGGATTATAGGGAGACATTTACTTTCTAGTATTTAAATGATCAGAAATTATCAGAAAAAATTAGTTTAAGAAATTTGAAAAACATAATATATGTTTATTATAAATAAATTTTACAATAGAGAAAAATATAAAGAATAAAATTTTTTGAGAAAGTACTGTATCCTTACCACCCAAAGATAACCACTGTTAAAACTTTGGTATGTAACTTTCCAGATTTTAAATGCATGCATTTAAAAGACACTTAAGACACTTGCTCGGACACGACTGAGTGACTTCACTTTCACATATGCTTCCACTCCTTTCTCCAAGATCACAAAAACATATGTATGCACACACGCTCCTGCATATGCACGCGCACACTCCCGCACACACAGAGGATTTGCACATTTTACAAAAATAAAGTGAAGTTGCTTAGTTGTGTCCGACTCTTTGCAACCCCATGTACTGTAGCCTACCAGACTCCTCCGTCCATGGGATTTTCCAGGCAAGAGTACTGGGGTGGGTTGCCATTTTCTTCTCCAGAGGATCTCCCCGACCCAGGGATCGTACCCGGGTCTCCCACATTGTAGGCAGATGCTTTGCTGTCTGAGCCACTGGGGAAGTACCTATTTACAAAAATGGGACCATAGAAAACATTACTACTTTACATGCATTTTGACATTCAGTCCTCATCTTAGGCCCATAGATAAAAACTGAGACAGTCACAGCACATCATATTGTAAGTGGTAAAGTAGTACTCAACCTGAGAGCTGTCAGGTTTATCTTGTAGGTTTGGAAATACCATCAGAAGTTTAAAGAGACAGAGTCAGATCCTTATGACAGGGTACGGCAGGAGACAAAACTGGTGCACAATGGCTGCAGGCAGGGCGGGGGGGGGGTAGGGGGTGGGGGAACGGTGGTGGTGGCAGAGGTGGTAAGCGCTGGAGGTAAACAAATTCAAGACACGAGCATGTTTTGGGAATGGATATTGCCAGGATTTATGGCCATTTGAGGTGATGGGGAATGAGGCGGTAGTCAGGTTCCACCTCCTGCCTCCAGGGGGAAGCCGAGGCCACTGAGAGATGGGGGTCATTTCCTGTTCCAGAATATTCCATCTCTAGACGGTCCGGCCCCTGAGTGGGACAAACCATTATGGTGGGGGGGTTGAGAATTTTGGTATTTGATTACAAGCGCTTCATGTTCTTGGTTCTGAGTCTTTTCTTACCACTCCTGTTTCTTCCCACCTTCGAAGACTTGCAACACTGTAGGAGGTTCCCTTATGTCTGGGGGACGGGAGAAAATCTTCTTCATGCACCCCTCTCACCCTCGCAGTTTCTGGAAGTTGGAACATTTCCGAGGTAAAAACCTCGAAGGGTAGGCCAGAGCTTTTCTTGCCTTGGCGCCTTCCAGGAGAGAGAGGTACGTTTTGAGTGTGGTAGGCGGTTTTGTTTGGCCTGTACTCTCACTGGCCAGGAGGTGAGGCTTGGTGGGAGGTGTCCTGGGGCAGGGCAAAGGGTCTTTAGGAGGGTGTGCGGTGACGGGGGAGGCAAGCGGAGAAGCGGAGATTCATGGGGTGGAGGAGGGGAGGGGGACTGATTCTTTCATCCCCACAGAGCTAGCCAAGCCCCAAAGGCACTCAGTCGTCATGGCCTTGAAATCTGAGGACCTGAGTAGTGGGTTCCGGCATGGCAAAGTGATGGCTTTCATCAACGACAGGATGTCCAGGCACGCGAAAGGCCCTGAGTTCTACCTTGAGAATGTGTCTCTGTCCTGGGAGAAGGTGGAGGACAAGCTCAGGGCCATCCTAGAGGACCGCCTGGTGCCCAGCCAGGCCAAAGAAGCCTGTGCCTGGAGCAGCCTGGCCCTGGGCGTGCGCTTTGCCTACAAGCAGAGCCAGTTACACAGGCACAGGGTGCAGTGGCTGCACGACTTCGCCGGGCTGCACAGATCGGCAGCTCAGGCGTTGGCCTCAGACTTGACGTTGCTCGCGGCACAGCACGAGGTGGAATGCAAGGAGGCGGCCTTCCGGCTGCAGCTGACCCAGGCCACCCTGGCGGAAGTGCAGAAAGAGCGGGACCTCCTGAAGTGGAAGCTCTTCATGACCGTGAGATTACCATCGCCTGCCCCGTGCGCACCCAGCCCCAGCCCCAGCCCAGCCCAGCCCAGCCCAGCCCAGCCCAGCCCAGCCCAGCCCAGCCCCTGCCCCAGCCCAGCCCCAGCCCAGCCCATCCCCCGCCCAGCCCCTGCCCCCGCCCAGCCTCGCCCATTCCGTCCTGCTGCCCCGACCCCTGCCCTCCCCCGCCTCCCCTCGCCCCCCCCCCCCGCCCCCCTTGTCAGGGCAGGTCGCAACTGTGCTCACTTCTTTCTAGGAGCTGCAGCCTGCCCAGACGCCAGTCGCAGAGGGGCCAAGCCTGGCCACTACCGGTGGGGCTGGAACAGAAGGAACAAGTGAAGATGAGGAGACAGGGGCCACTGCTACTACTGCTGCACCTTCTGAAGCCATAGGAGGAGGAAGACAGGAGGATGCAGAGGGGGCGGAAGCTGCCGAGGAGGCACAAGATCTGAGTGTAGACCTTATGCAGCTTCTTGGAGTTGTAGACCAGAAAAATTATACCTCTGGCGGGCAGAGGGAGGGAGGTTTTAGGTCAGTGGAAACAGCCATGTATTCTTTCTCTGGGATGCTCAAGCCCGAGGCAACAGTCTCACCTCAACCCCTTCCTGTCCAGCTCCCTGCCTCATTCACATACTCATACTCATGCCCCTTATCCCCCTTCCCAGACTCACCAACACCATCCCCACCCACATCTCCACCACAAGCACCGTTCACAGCAGGAGCTTCATTTCAGACATCTCCCCCCTGGGGATCCTCTGATTTTAGCTTGTGGTCTGATGGAGGGATCCAGGAAGTAGACCCTCAAGAAGGATACAGGAGCGACTCTGATCCCCTTCAGCAGCTAAGACTTCCAGTATTTCGCAGGCCTGGGAATTGGGAGTGCCCTTGGTGTAAATCTGTAAATTTTTCACTGAGGGGAAGTTGTTTACACTGTGGAAAGTGTATCTGACTACAGAGCCCTCAAGTGAATTCAGAAATGTGAAACAACAAAAATATATTCAGAGGGGGAAAAGGTGGGGGAGGGGGCTGTGTGGTGTGGAGTCAGGGGAAGAGAGGGAGAATGAGGTTAGGGGAGGAGGGTAGGAGTTGGGGAGGGTGTAGACTGTAGTCTACTAACAGTCTACACCCTCCCCAACTCCTACCCCATCTCCCACCCTCGTTGACCCCCTCTGTGTTCCAGGGGCTTCCCTGGTGGTGCAGACAGGAAGAAATCTGCCTGCAATGCAGGAGACCCTGGATCAATCCCCTGGGTCAGGAAGAGCCTCTGGAGAAGGAAATGGCAATCCACTCCAGTATTCTTGCCTAGAGAATTCCTTGGACAGAGGAGCCTGGCAGGCTACAGTCCATAGAGTTGCAAAAAAGTCGCACACGACTGAGCAAGTATCCACACCCCAGAACTTCTGCAGCTTCTGTTTGTGTTTCTTTTCCCAACCCTAGTACCTGTTGGACCTGGGCGGCCAGTATATAACACTCCCACTCCCTACCCCTGCCCCCACACTAAGCTGTAGATGATTGGACCAGGAATGGACATTTGACCAATCCTGAGCCAAACATTTTCACATGGGACATGTGACCAATCCTGAGCCAAATATTCTGAGAATCTGAACAGAAGCAGATTCCATAGTCCAGATCATGCTGGGAAGTGAAGCAGTGGGTCACTGGGAGTCGGGGTCAAGGTCAGAGTGATGAACACCGAGGCCACAGCTGAGACCTGGCCCTGGCTGTGGGGGAACAGAACTGTGTCCTTTACAGAGACCAGGTGTCTTTTAGAGAATGACACTATGAAGGCCCAGGGGGCAGAGAAGCAGAGAAGAGTTGATCCTGTGACCCCAGAGATGGAGAGTCACAGCCTGACCACTTTTCCACTTCCTGCAATTTTGCTGAGTGAAAATCCACAGCAATCCTCTTTTTCTTAAGCTAACTTGAGCAAGTTCTTGTTCTGGGCAACCAGATTTTTGCCAAGCCAGAAATTTATACCAGAAGAGAAGTTGCAAATTGTAAACCATCAAAGAAGATGTTGGAACTGACTGGTGAGGTGCATCAGAGAGTGATGGGTAGTGGGGATTCCTGCATTCCAAGGCTCCAGGAATGAATTGGACAAGAAGCTCATTCATGTTCTGAGAGAGTTACATGAGAAACAATTAAAGCAGACCTGAGGTTAACCCTGGGCTTACAACAGGGCAGAGATTCAGCACCCTTAAGGGAATCCCCTAGGGCTTTGTACAAAGGACACCAGCACCAGCTGCAGACAAGGACTGCTATCATTGTTCAGCCTCATGAGAGGAGACTCCTCCCCAGTCCCCACTTGGGGACAGGCAGATCTGAACAGGGAACTTGTGCCACTTCCAAGGTGAGTCAGCAACTAGTGCCTGGAGGGTTTGCTGGTCCAGACCACTGAACAAAGGATGATGCCATCCTGAGATTTTCTCCCCCCATCACCAGATTACAGTGGGAGGGGAGTCTGGCTACAAAGTTCCTAGTAAATTCAGAAATACATAATAGAACATACCCTGATGGGAAATCAATTTCCAGAAGAAAGGGGTAGAAGGGGGAGGATGGTGTGCATCTCCCCATCTGATGCCTATAAGCTGTGTTGAGGGGAGCTAAATGTATGTTTTAGCCCACAGATGGAAGGATGGATCAAACTGAGACAAATGGACATCGCCTTGGACATCTCCTGGGAACTGTTGACCTAGATACTGAAGCTGTCATAACCTGGGACACCTCTGCAGTAACTGGATGTGACTTTGGGCTATATCCGATTAGAGCAGATGTTAACAGTCATCAGGATTAGAGGCAAGATCTCTATCCTCCACTTGTCAGAAATTTCTTTGGGCTTGTTTATATCTTAGGCACTGTTTCCAAACCTCAGAACTATTTGACATTTGAAGTTAGATAATGCTTTGTTTCAAGAGCCTGTCCAATAGGATGTTTGGCACAATATTTGGCACAATCCCTGGCCTCTACCCACTAGATGCCAGTAGCACCCCACCCCCACCAAAACAACTCTTGACAACCAAAAATGTCTTTATATTGGACGGCAAAACTGCACTGATTGGGAACCATGGAGGCAATGAAATACTTGGGAGTAGTTGAAACAGGGGGAAGAAAGTTGCAAGGGGTGGGACACTAAGAGAGGAAAAGTGTTCATTGGGTCTGGCCATGTCTGATCTTTAAGCCAATCTGGGTGGGGGGTGGGCAGAAGCCCAATTGCAAGGACTGAGGAGTGAGCAGAAGTGAGGAAGTGCAGTTACTGAGGAGGGGGGCTCTTCTTCAAGGACCCTTGACTGTGAGGTAGATCCTGCATACTGTATTAGAGGCATGTCCACTGTACTATTCAATGAAAAAATATATGAGTGCCATTGTGTTTTTGTGTGTGAAATAAAACTTCCGTTAACTTCTGTGATTGTGTATGCTATGTATATTACAGATTTACGTGTGCCTTATGCTATAGATTTATATTTGAATATGCAAAAGAAAGATGTCTGGGAAGACATTTAGCAAACAAACTATTAACTAGGGGGGGTGGTGGGATCAGGATTAGAGGATGGGAAGCAAAAGTAGGTATATGGGGTTGGGTGGGGTATGGGGCAGTAGGGTTTGAAGATCTTGCCTTTATATTTTTATATACTTTTTGTGTTGTATGAAGTAAAATAAATGCTCACAAAAGTACAAAAAATAAAAAGTGAATTTACTGGCTTGGGTGGGTTTGGAAAGGCCACCTCTTCCTCTGGGACAAGAGGGAAGGAAAGCAGACACTAATCTGTGTGGGGAGGAGGTGGGGAACCAAGGCGGCTCCTATTTGTGTGTTTATGATGTGGACAGACTAGACAAAGGGACCTGAGAGTGAATGAGAACATAAGGTCAGGGTGTGGGGTGGGTGCTTCTGAGCAATTGCACTTGGGGAATAACTGAGGAGGAGGGTGGGGTGAGGAATGGAGGGAGAGAAAAGGAAACCAAAGGGAAGACTGGGAGTCTGGAAGGAAAAGGCTGGGGATGGAGTAAGGCAGGTCCAGAAGGGGCACCAGACACAAACCTCTAGGTATTACAGCCTGACACCCACTTGCTATAGCGAAAAGCAACACATACAAAAGGGGAAGAGGCAGGAAGGGTTGGCAGAGATCTCTGCCTGACTCCCTACCCCTTCTAGGCTTGTAGCATATCTTTTCATTTGCTGCTCTGCTATGAAGAAGCTCAGTGCCAGTTATACTTTGTTTTCAAGCCCATTCAGATGGGAGTACCTGCAAATACCTAAGAGTTTAAAGCAAGGTCCAACTTACTTCAGGTCTTTGATTTTACAGTATGGATTATGCTGTGCTTGGCAAAGCAAGTGTAGTGGACAGACTGGCAAATTGTGCAGCTGGAAGGTCCTAAAAGATGAGAAAGCAAAAATAACTTAAAATTATTAAAGCAAAATTTTAAGTAACAGGCTTATTTTGGCTTCTATTGTCATCTTAGTACTAACTTACAAAAACCTTAGGAATTAATACCCCATTTTGCAGATAAGGAATCAAGGCACAAAAAGTAATTTGCCCAAAGTCAAATAGGAACAGAATGAAGTTAAGTATTCAGGTCTGTCTGACTCCAAAGTCATGGTACTGTGTCCCAGGCCCTGAGGTAAGCACTTTATACACAATTTATTTTATCTTGTCCTTAATCCAATGACAGGTATTGTAATCACCATTTTGCAGGTGCTCCGAGAGGTCAAGTGACTTGCTCAAACTATATGTACACTATAACTGATTCTTGGCTGTCAGTACTCAGAAGAATTAACGACAATAATTGAGAGCTAGGAAAGTTCGATACAGTTGACCACGGAACAATGTGAGGATCAAGGGCATCACACCCCTGCAGTTGAAAATCCACATAAAACTTTCGAGTGAGCCCTTCTTATCCCTCCATATCGGAGGTTCTGCATCTGAGGATTCAATCAGCCTCAATCCTGTAGTACACATTTATTGAGAAAAATCTGTGCAGTTCAAATCTTTGTTGTCCAAGGACCAACGGCAATACACTCTCACTTAGTCAACACGCCTTGAAGAAGAGGTTTTTGTGGGCTTTTGGTGTTTTATTTGGTTAAATTTTGAAAAGAATTTAAGCCCTCTGATAAAGGTAATGGGTTGAGGGGTGGAGACTCCATCTAAGGCTGATTTTCGGGAAACACCAAATGAACAAAAACCTCTTTTTGTTTCCATCAGTGCTTACTGTATATTGTGCTCAGTGTATATTGTCCATTATTTTACTTTATAATATACAGTTGGATTGAAGCTGTCATGAATTCATGAAGACATGGTAGCCAAGGTCTTTCATAATTCCAAGTCCAGTAACTTCTCCTACCCCTTACTTTCTGGTCCCAAACACAAACTCTTGCCTCCCTGCCCCCCTCACTTCCCACAAACACACACACCCCATGCTCAATTCCATTTCTGTGCTACTGCCCACTGAGGAACTAACAATTACCAGAGAAAAGACTCGGGTTAACTCATTTTCCAAGTTGAGCCTTCTGCCCATTGTCATCCTTCTCAAGGTCCCTTACCCTTCACCTGACCCCACAACTAAAAGAGAGGCACTGTCCACATTAACCTGAGTATTGAAAACAGACTTTGACCAGTGGCATTTTTCTTGAGTCAGTCAGTAGAGCTGTACTTTGCAGTATACAGAGTACATATTGTGTAAGTGGTTTACCTAAGCCTCTTTGAACTCCAGCTCTCAACTCTCCACATAGGTGTCAGTTTGGCATAAAGAACTCAGGCTTCATAGCAATATAGACAGGAGTGCCTTATAGCAATATATACAGAGTAAGCTCTGTCCCTTATCAACCTGGAGCTCTATGAGGCCTCAGTGATGAAATACATGTAGAGAAGAGTGAGGACCAATTCAACTTTAAGTTTACAACCTTTTCCAAAATAGTCATCAACACCAAAATAGCAGAGTACTCAATTATAATCTTAATGATGTATATGCTCATTACCTTTTATAATTATACAACACCTTCACAAAGAGACAGTGAAGATTAATAGACACACATTTACAGTGGCTAGCACAGTGCCTGGCACGTAGTAAGTACTCAAAAATGTTAGCTTTCCCTCAGTGTCTGCCTAGGCCAGTGTTCAATATGCAATACTCAATAAATCCTTATTGTGTTGACTGACAAACAGTATGAAAAGCAAAAATAATTCATTTTATTTATTGACAATGCTAGAAATGATCATGTGCCTGAATACTTGAAATAAACAAGAAGGCCGATCATTTCTGTAGGCCAAGACACTGGTGAAAAGATAGTAATATACTCACTGATTAAGTGTCAATGTTGGTGGTGTGAACGCTGAGGCTCAACCTTCCTATTCAAATCCAAGTAGGTGCTGACACTTCCGAGACACTGACAAGTGACTATGACTGCTTTTCACACTGAATGACATAGCCAGAATGTCCATTTTTTATACATAGGTTAAAGCAATATAATTGACCTTAAATCATTAATTATCCTTTTTGCATATTCTTCTTCTTGAGTCTCATACAAACAGTGAAACAAGTCCATTGGCTCAATCTGTAACCTATAAGGTTTATCTTTTATTTCTTTCTCAGTCCACTTCAGTAACTCTTCTCGAAGTCCTGGAGACACTTTTTTCCCAAAAGTTGTTAGCACAGCCTTTTCCTTTCCTTTATGTAAGAGGCCAAATAAGAACTGTATTGTTAATGATGAAAACCCTTTTTCATACTGTTGGAAGATTTCTTGCCATGCTTTCCCCACTTGATCAAAAAACATCCAGCTGCTGTCATTCTTCAGGGTGTAGAACACAGCAGTCAGGAACTCTTGGAAACTGAAGTGAAGGAAAGTGTAGACACTGACAACTCCTTCAACTCTTTTCAAAAAGTGATTGAGAAAAGTGCAATTGGTATCATATACTCCTATCCCATGTCTTCTGAGGTCACTGACTTCAAATAGAACCTGCTGGTTCTGTAGTGCTTCCACAGCCAAAGAGCAAAGGCCCCACTGGCAAATTTGTCCCTTCCACGCCGAGATACTTGTAAGGGTGTTGAGACACTTGGAAAAGTAAAACAAGATACGTATCAGTCATGGTCTGATGTGACCTCATAAGAGTCCTGCCTCCATCTTCCTGTGACTCATCCAGGAGGTGATGGGAAGAGAAGACATAATGTCAAGGCCTTCATTTTCTCGCAGATCATAAAGGACTCTCGTTGCTACATTAGCACCTGAAAACTGACTCAAGAAGTATGCTCTTTTTTCAACATCTGTAAACCACAGGATCTCTGGATAGGTTGCTTTAACAGAGAGTTAAGCTTATTCATGGTCATAGGCCAGGCAGTTATCAGGAGGGAGGATTCAGGGAACAGTTTTGTCTTCATGAAACTGTGTAACAGAGTCTCTACTGGCTTTCTTTCCAGGGGATTGGTACTAAGATCCTCTTCCTGGTCACTGACAGAGTACTGAAGCTCAGGAAATCCATCAAGAATGAACAGAAGCTTCTCTGGATATACAAGAATAATGTCCATGATTGGTCCACCTGTATCTTGAAAAGTGTTATTGATCAGGTCAGCACCACTAAGGTTAGCACCACTAAGGTTAGCAAAACGGCCATCTCTCTGCAGTTGATATAAATGACATAGTCAAATCTGCCTGGAGTAACCACTCCCGCTGCCCAGTCAAACATGAACTTATGTACCACTGCTGTTTTCCCAATCCCAGCACATCCCTGAAGCACCACAGTTTGGGATGAGATAGAACCCTCTTCATCAGGATCAAACACATGTTCCATCTCAATAAACTTATCTTGTTGAGGAATTCCGCATGGTGGCTTTTCTGATATACAGTGTTCTTTTTTACAACAAGCAGTCCTGTGTCTATGTTTACCACAATGATACCATCTATTGACTCTTATTTTTAGGTATTTTTCTTTTAGATGTTTTCTAAATACTTCCCAATATCTAATAAGGTGACACCAAGAATTAGTAATCACAGAATCCTAGACAGCAGTACAAATAACTATAACGAATACTACCATCACCTCCATCTCCACTCAGATGTTTCAAAGGCTCCTCAAACTTCATGCATCTGAGCTCTTGATTTCTATTCCACTTCCCACTACCCCCTCCCCAGAAAAAAAAAAAAAAAACCCTCCTCAGACATCTCGTCTTGGTTAAATGGTGCCACCCAGTTTCTCACAAAAATGTCAGGAGTCATTATTTCTTTTTCCCCCTTGAATCCTCCATATCCAATAAGCAAGGCCTAGCATTCATATCTCCAAAACAAGCCTCCAACCCATTATTTATCACCACATCCTCAAATACCACCCAAGTACAAGGCACTATATCAACTCTTTTCTAAACCAGTGAAACAGCCTCCTACTCATCTACTCTTGCCATCAAGAGCTCCTCTCCACACAAGCAGCCAACATGATCTAAAAATATCAATTACATCATGTCATTGCCCTGGCCCAAAACTTTTTAAGAGCTTTTCATTGCACTTGACATTAAATCCAAAATCCTTACCTTATACGACAACTTGGGCCCTATCTACTTTGCTCCCGAGCCTTGTTTTATATCACTCTCATTCTCAGTTTCTCTACTAAAGCCATACTGGCTTACTTTTGAGTGAAGTGAAGTTGCTCAGTCATGTCCAACTCTTTGCGACCCCATGGACTATAGCCTACCAGGCTCCTCTGTCCATGGAATTTTCCAGGCAAGAATACTTGAGTGGCTTGCCATTTCCTTCTCCAGGGGATCTTCCCAACCCAGGGATTGAACCCGGGTCTCCCTCACTGCAGGCAGACGCTTTACTGTCTGAGCCACCAGGGAAGGAAGCCCTGATGGCTCAGAGGGTAAAGCGTCTGTCTGCAATGCAGGAGACCCGGGTCTCCTGGCTTACTTTTAGTTTCTCACAAATGCCATTTTCTTTCCCACTTCAGGGCCTTTCCACCAGCTATTCTCTCTGCCTGGAAAATACTTTTTTCTGCTCTTGCCATGGAGATCCTCTTCTCATCCTTCAGATCTTAAACATTACTTGCTAGGAGAGGACTTCTCTGACCACCCAATTTAAAGCAGATCCTCTCTACTATACCCTTTCCCAGGACTCTGTTTTCCCTTTGTAGCACTTATCACAATTTACAATTGTTTTGTTTCCTTTTTTATCTGTCCTTCCCACTAATCTACATGAAAACAGGGATCTTATCTGTCTTCTTCATCATAGTATCCTAAGTACCTAGCTGGTGCCTGGAACGTGGTAGACACTAAATGAATATTTATCGAAAATGGCTATAAATGCTTGCTTTTGAATTACAAAACAAGCCGATTATTATGCCTATTCTGTGTCAGATACTATGCTGCTGCTGCTGCTGCTGCTGCTGCTAAGTCGCTTCAGTCATGTCCGACTCTGTGCGACCCCATAGAAGGCAACCCACCAGGCTCCCCATCCCTGGGATTCTCCAGGCAAGAACACTGGAGTGGGTTGCCATCTCCTTCTCCAATGCATGAAAGTGAAAAGTGAAGTCGCTCAGTCGTGTCCGAGTCTTTGCGACCCCATGGACTGCAGACTACTAGGCTTTGTCCATGGGATTTTCCAGGCAAGAGTACTGGAGTGGGGTGTCACTGCCTTCTCCAGTCAGATACTATACTAGGCCCTTTACATATATTTTAAATTTAATTATCATAATAATCCCATGAAGTAGATATTATCCACATTTTACAGTTGAGGAAACTGAAAACTTATAACCAGGGTTATACGTTCATGGGTGTGCAATCTGTGCTTAGGCCTCGTGCTCAGAGGATCCATACTTTCTGTAATGCACTGCTGTTCCTATCTTGAATTTTTTAATAATTTTTGAACAAGGAATCTTGCCTTTTCATTTTGCATCATACCCCACAAATATGTATCCAGTTCTGCTTATAGCACTGGGTAACTTGTCCAAGATTCATAAGCAAGTAAATGGCAGAGACTTAAATTAAGACTCAGGTTTGTCTGAGGCCATGGCCTATGGGCCTATGTGCTTAAATACTATACCACATAGCTTTTAACTTTCTGCAACTAAAATAAATAACCCAAGGAGTCAGTTATCAAGCTCTAACTTCTGTTAAGTGAATATCCAAGCTAGCATTTTCCAAATAAGTTTTTCATGGAACATTTGCAAGATATTAATAGGAGAGCTATGAAAAAGTTGTCCTGTGGTCAAATAAGGTGAGGCAAATGCACCTTCTATTGCATTTTTTAGTTTCTCAATGCATATTAGCATATGAAAGGCTCTGAGCAAATCAGTGGTTTAAAAAAGCAGGCTGTTTGACTTTTGTTTAATCCATATTTTCTAGACTTAAATGACTAAGGAACCCTTTTTTAAAAGCAAAATTATTAACTTCTGGAGAATAGTGTTCTGTAGAATTCAGGTTGGGGAATGCTGATCTAAAGTGTTCTCAAACTTTTCCTATAAAATTTCATAAATAGATTAGGTTTTTAGGTCTCTGCTGCAATTACAAGCATACCTTGGAGATATTGTGGGTTTAATTCCAGACCACTGCAGTAAAGTGCATATTGCAATAAAGCAAGTCACACAAATTTTTTGTTTTCCCAGTGCATATAAAAGTTATACTAACTATACTGTAGTCTATTAGGTGTGCAATAGCATTATATCTAAAAAACAATGTACATATCTTAATTAAAAAATACCTTATTGTAAAAAAATGCTAATCATCATCTGACAATACAGGGTTGCCACAAATCTTCAATTTGTAAAGAACCATAATATCTGTGAAATACAATAAAGTGAAATGCAATAAAACCAAGTATGCCTTTATTCAACTCTGGCATCCTAGTATGAAAGCAGCCATAGACAATATGTAAATGAATGAGCATGGCTGGTTCCAGTAAAACCTTACTTATAAAAACAGGAAGCTAGCTGGATTTGGCCCACTAGTTGTAATTTGTTGACTCTATCTAGATCATTTCAGAAGCAGACTGGTTTATTGTATCCATAAAGTCCCGTATATCTGTTGCTTTGACCATCATCAAAGGTCCTCCTAGGATTTGAATACTTATTCTAAAGGATATAAAAGTCCTATTTGCTATGACAGTTTGGGACTTCATGAACATTATCAAAAAAGAAAAAAAAAAAAAAACATTGTTTGTTGCCCAGTGAATATGGGGGAAGATATGGGGGAGAAGTGAGGATGAGTAGGGTTCACAGGAGGCACTATTCCCAAAAAAGAAAAAAGTAAAACAGAATAGACATCTACCTGTAAGCTCCTTCCATGAAAATGAAGCCAGAGAACTTGAAGCAGCTGTGGGAGGAAGAGTTGGGGTTAACAGTATCCCAAATACACCTTCATACCAAAACATGAAATACACACAAATTTAGCCACACTGTTATAGCCATTCATGTTTTTCCCAACTATAAATACAACAAAGAAATCCACCTCATGTCTATTCTAACTGATTAAAAAGGTATTTTATAGCTAATGTCCAACATAAAGTAAACCTAAGATCTTTCCACACAATTATGAATATACTTAGGGTGTAAACATTTCTATTTATATGATAAATAAGGAAATTTTTAGGCGTAAACTTAAAGGGGCATTCATTATTTGAAGTAACTGTTTCTGGTGTTTTGTTTTCCATTGAACATTAACTTATTGCTTCTGTTGGAGCTCTTGTTGAGCTTAACTTAACAAGAAAGAATAAGGCATTGCTGATATTAGTTCAACAGAAATATACAATAACCTACATTCAAATGCATATACACACACATACACACATGCATACACATCCACATTCTTATAGGCTTTTAGTATTTGAACACCTTTGTAGGTAAGGGTGAGACATAGATGGGAGGTGTGACTAGGTGGGTGGGAGGAAGCAGAGTCTGGAGAGGCAGATATTAGAATGTCACAGAAGTGGGCAACAGGTGAGTGGTCTGTTGAAGATAACAAGTTTCTATTCCCCATAACTAAACATTTCTTGGAGTTCAGGAATCAGCCACAACGGGAAGGAGTTCAGTAATCCTCACTCTTTACTCTTTTTTGCTGTCTCCTGTGCAAATCTGTGATTACAGTAAAAGAAGAGACTTAGAGTCTTTTATGATTATAAATGCTTTGGGGACTATGGAAAACACTATAAACAACAAAACTTTCTGGTTTTTTCCCCTCATTTTGGGAAACACAAAAATTACAGAGAGATTATAATGGGTAAATTCTATATCCATGTAATACCTTAAATACACATACCTCTACACATACAACACAATTTTAAAGATTCAGAAAAATCTCAAAGTCCATGAGAAGAAGTAGGAGGAAGAGAATGAAGATTATACCCTCTCTTACCTCATTCAGTTATTCACCTTTCTGTTCATACAATAAACTCCAGGTGCAAGCAGGTCCCATATCTTTTCATTTCTTTCAACAGTACATCCTGGCAAATCAAGAAAATTGTAACCCAAAACAGAAATGATTACTGTAAGGCCTGGTGGAAGCCCAGAGTACAAAAGCAACTCAAGAAAGACTACTCAAAGCATTACAGAGCTGGGGAAATGAGAAGGCCTAATAAACAAGTAGAGAGCTAGGGTGGGATTAGGAGATCACAGGAAGACAGACCAAAATTAACAGTCTTCAATTTGAAGACAAAAAAAAACTAAACAGAAGATAGACTGTCTACACACTTTTGAAGAGTACAAATATGAGGAATGTCAAATTGAGCTCTAAAATACATTACCAAGGGAAGGATAGGGTTTAGGGAGTATACCTCTGATGTCTGTGGTCAAGATAAGAATGACTGTGTCCTTCTACATCACAGCCAACTTGGTACCATTGGTAAAGGGAGAATTCTAAGACCACAGATTAGAATACTGTGATATAAGAGAAACACTCTAGAGAGTTAGGAGTCCAAGCCCTAGTTCCACTTCTATAACTATCTACCTCTATGTTCCTTAAGATTCTTCTACTTTCTGAATCTGTTTTATTATTTTCAATATGGTGGAGAGAATGTTAGCCCAGGTTTCTTTCCAGGTTGAACACTGCAAGATCAGCCGTCTAAATCCCAGTTGCACATTAGAATTACCTTCACACCACCTTCCTGAAATTTTTGGTTGCAATGTTACTTACCCATTTCTAATTCACTTAATGATTTTCTCATGTATTTGGCTTATTCCCCCTTTAATTGAATTATTGCCCCCAATTCTCAGCCTTTGCCATAAATTTGGCAGGTCCACACAAAAGAAATGAAACATTTTCCCACCTCTTATCTTTGAGCTCAGCTCTGAAATTTGCTTTGGGTAATAGCTTGTACACAGATGTGACTCAAGTAGGGGCTTGGAATATGCTTGCACAGCTATACATGCTCTCTCTTGTGATTCTGCCACTGGCATGACACAAGCCATGAGAGAAACAAACCATTGGTCTAAGAATGAGAAATACATGCAGTACAGCCACCCTAGTTTACTCACAGTTCTGCAGCAAGAAAGACAGTTAGCTCAGCCCAAATCAGAGATGCCCAACAGAACTCTGCCTAATCAGCTAAATTCCAGCTGACCTCCAGAACAGTAAGAATAAATGCTTAATAAATTCTTAGCTTTTCATGCCACAGAGATTTTGTGGTTGTTGTTATATATTGCTGTGGCAATAGCTGACTGATATACATCTTGTTAGAAAGTAAATGCCTAGAAACTGTTTGGCATACAGAAGACATCCATTACATGTTTATTGAATAAATGAGTAAAATCTTAAAAAAAAAAAAAAACAAAAAAAAGCACACAGGTACTGTACTTACCTGATCAATTGAATCAGAATCTTTGATGGTGAGGTTTGGCACCAATTTTTTAAGTTCCCAAGGTGATTCTAACACATAGCCAGGGAAGAGAGCCACTGTTTTAAGATTTAGTTATTTTTGATAGAGTGTATTTGTGAAACACATAGGCTTTGGAATCAAATAGATGTGTTCAGGCCCTGACTCTACCACCTACTATGTGACAACCATGGAATTAACATTTCTAAATCCCAGATTCTCAACTATTAAACAGGGATAACGACAGTTTATAACAACAGGTGATCACAACCTTTCTTAAAAGGCTATTATGAGGATTAAATGAAGTTTGTATATGAAGTATTCGGTACACGACATGGTACATAGTAAGGGCTCAATAATCCTAAACTATAGCTAATGATGGTATTGCTGTATCATTTGATAGAGAGTAAAAATGTCTGAACTCTGACAGGCTTTACTTAAATTCCATTTCCATTGCTTTCTAGCAACATGACTTTGAATAAAATTACTTAAATGCCTGAGAATACAGTAACCTATCTGTAAAATGGTGGTGGTTTAGTTGCTAAGTCATGTCTGACTCTTGTGACCCCATGGACTGTAGCCTGCCAGGCTCCTCTGTCCGTGGGATTTTCCAGGCAAGAATACTGGAGTGGGTTGCCATTTTCTTCTCCTGGGGGATCTTCCCAACCCAAGGATCGAACCCAGGCCTCCTGTGCTGCAGGTGGTCTTCTGCATGTCAGGCAGATTCTTTACTGATTGAGCCACCAGGAAAGCCATCTATAAAATATGGTGATAATAATAACTACTTCATTGTTTTGTTGTGAGAATTAAATAAGGTGACACACATAATATTCTTAGAATAGGACCAAGTGCAACATAAATAATAAATGTTAGAGAAAGGATAACTGACATAAAGAAGTTACACTCTATTAAAATCTCCACATAACTACTTCTTATGAGACAGAATGTTTCCAGCACAGTTACATTCCCACATTCTGGATTCATTTCCCAGTCACTGGGAATACCATGTCCTCTAAAAAGCAGAAAAAAATTCTCTAGTTAAAATTACTCCAGTAAGCACTCCTGCCCTCAGATAATGGAACTGGAGAGGTACATGGTCACTCACTTTCATTCTAGGCAATCTCTAAGATGCCCATGACTTCAATTATCCTTAAAACTCCTAATTTGTTTATCCCAGTCCAGCTTTCTTCTCTCAGATCCAGATTTATTCATCTTTAAAGACCTAATCAAGCCACTTGGATGTTGACACCTCTCTTTGTCTTATCTCTTTTGGTAACTACTGCTTGGTTTGTCCAGCATTCTTTCACTGACCTTGGTTTTGAAAAGATATCCCATATTTCTTAATGGAATAATCATATTCTCTGTGCCTGAATTTTAAAACCTGAATGGGGACTATACAGATTGAGTTTCCATTACCCAAATTCCCCAAGCTTCCTCAGTTCCTGACACTCCTGAGGCATCATTTTGGAACAATTCATGTAGTTTGAAGCAACTCCAGTATTTTTCCAAAAATCCCTATTTTTGCTCAAGTTAAGTTATTCAGAATCAATTTCTGTTGCCTGCAACTGAAGAACTCTGACATAGAAATTATACCAGAGACATAAACAACAAAAGATCAGAAAGAGAAATTAAGAAAACAATCTCATTCACAGTCGCATCAAAAAGAATAAAATGCCTGGGAATGAGTCTACCTAAGGGCAGAGAAGACCTGTACTCAGAAAATTATATACACTAATCAAAGAAACTGAGGATGATACAAAGAGATGGAAAGACATACTGTGCTCACTGATTGGAAGAATTTATATTGTTAAAATGACCATATTATCCAAGGCAATCTACAGGTTCAGTACAATCTCTATCAAAATACCAATGGCATTTTCACAGAAAAAAATTCTAAAATTTGTATGGAAACACAAAAGATCCCAAATAACTAAAATAATCTTGAGAAAGAAGAACAAAACATAAAATATCATGCTCCTTGATCTGAAATTATACTACAAAGCCACAGTAATCAAAATGGTATAGTACTGGCACAAAAACAGACATATACATCAATGGAACAACATAGAGTACTTAGAAATGAACCCACATTTATATGGGGTATATACAACACAAGGAGGCTGTCAGGAGCCGCGTTAGGCATTACTGACAAAATGGAGGCACGGCCCCAACTCCCTCTCTTTGTCCTGCAGGCACGGACCCAGGATGAAGGAGTTAGGCCTTGTGATTCTGACTTGTTTTTTCCTCTCCTTGGCTGAGTTGACTGAAAAGAATATTAAGGTGCTTATTGTTCTTGAGAGAAGCATGAGAAAGCATAGAGCCTTCTGCATTTGTGCCCAGAAAATAATCTATAAAGTAACCATTGACATTTGTTCAAGGATCTTTACAAAGAATGTTATGGAATGAGCACGTAGGCAGCAGCTTGAGGCCATGGGAAAGATTGTTATCTGAAACCTATTTGTAAGAGAAATGTTTATGGCAAAGCGGTTTGCTGAACTTAGGGCTTAGGAATAATTAAAAATAGTCAGAAGTTAAAGATTTAAAGAATGTTGTAATAAGTCGCTTCAGTCGTGTCCAACTCTGTGCGACCCTAGATGGCAGCCCACCAGGCTCCCTCATCCCTGGGATTCTCCAGGCAAGAACACTGGAGTGGGCTGCCATTTCCTTCTCCAATGCATGAAAGTGAAAAGTGAAAGTGAAGTCGCTCAGTCGTGTCCGACTCCTAGCGACCCCATGGACTGCAGCCTACCAGGCTCCTCCGTCCATGGGATTTTCCAGGCAAGAGTACTGGAGTGGGTTGCCATTGCCTTCTCTGGTATAATGTTACCATATTTTACTATAGCTTATAGAAATTAAGAACTTTAGAGATATTAATAGCTAGAAGCCTTTTTAAGAGAAAGTGAGCTCAGGATACTAAGGGCAAACAGGATTTAGAAAGATAAGAAATAAACTGAGGAATGTGGTATGCAGCCCAGACATTAGCATGAGTTATAACGTATTCACAAGGACACATAAGAAGAAGTAGATAAGAGAATCGCTGAGGCAGGAACTCCTTTTGAGGGGCAACAATGATTTATGGAGACAACAAATCTGGGTCAGGGGGAACTGAAAATGTCAAACCTCTGACCTAATGCTTTTGTAAAAGTATAAAAGAGAATCTTAAGCTTGAAATAAATATGCAGTCCAAAAAAGTAAATGAGAGGCTGCATCGTTACTCGCCAACACCGCCCATCCCTTTGGGTTGATTCCCCAGCTGCTGGAGCTGGACTCTGGCAGGAGGCAAGAATATACAATGGGGCAAAGATAGCCTCTTTGATAAATGGTGTTGGGAAAACTGGACAATTAATGCAAAAGAATAAAACTGGACTATCTCCTCATATTATATTAAAAAATGGCTCAAAATGGATTGAAGACTTAAATGTAAGATCTGAAGCCATAAAATTTCTAGAAGAACACATAGGCAGTACACTCTTTGACATCAGTCTTAGCAATATTTTTTTGGATATGTCTAGTAAGGCAAAAGAAATAACAGCAAGAATAAACAAATGGGACTACATCAAACTAAAAAGCTTTTGCACAGCAAAGGAAGCTATCAAGAAAAAGAAAAGGCCACCTGATGAATGGGAGAATTTATCTGCAAATGATATATCTTATAGGGGGTTAATATTCAAAATATACAAAGAACTCATACAATTCAACATCAAAAAACAAACAACCCAATTAAAAAATTGGCAGAAGACCTGAATAAACATTTTTCCAAAGAAGACATATGGATGGCCAATAGGAACATGAAAAGATGATCAGAACTGCTAATCATCAGAGAAATGCAAATAAAAGCCACAATGAGATACCACCTCACACCTGTCAGAATGGTTATTATCAAAAAGAGGAACAAGTGTTGGCAAGAATATGGAGAAAAGGGAAATGTATAGAAACATCAAATCATTCTGTTGTATACAAGGAATTGACATAGTGCTGTAGGTTAATTATATTTCAAAAACAAACAAACTCCTAGAAAAGAGATCAGATTTATGACCAGATTTGTGGGGAGAGGGTATTAGATGAAGGCAGTCAAAATGTACAAACTCCCAGTTATAAATTAAGTACTAGGGATGTAATACACAGCATGGTGAAGATAATTAATACTGCTGTATGAAAGTTCTTAAGAGTAAATAATAAGAGTTCTCATTACCAAGAAAAAATTTTTTCTATTTCTTTTATGTTGTACTGATATGAGACAATGTATTCATTTCATGATGTATGTAAGTCAAATCACTATGATATGTCAATTATATCGCAATGAAACTGGAAAAAACAAAATTGAAAAAAGAGAAATTATACCAGAGAGTGAGTTACAGTCAACAGTCCTGTAGGGAACTATGGGAGTGTTTTATAACTGGTTATTAGATTCAGTTAGAGTAAAAGACTGTGAGATGGCCCAAATTCCATGATCGGTGGAACAGACTGGAAAGTAGTATCCATTGTACTAGGGGCTCCACAAGAATATATGGAATCTTTATTCCAAGTACCAAAAGGTGCCCTCTTCAAGAAGAGAAATCAAAGTAAGATGTCTCCTTCAGGCAACTGAATTACAAAATGGTAAAATGGTGCTGCTTCCTTTGAGCTGGAGGAGCACCAAGCTAGGGAACAAAAGTTAGATAGCAGGGTATGGACTAATTTCAGTCCCCCACCACACCCTTGGCTGTGTGCCTTTCCAGTCAACAAACTAAAGCTTTTCATGGTGATTTGACATGTTATGCATGCTGCCAAAAAATAGGGGAAAGAAATGCTACAAATTTAAATCTCACCTCCAGGCCTAAAATGAGTCTCTGTGGTTTTCTTTTATTGAGATAGAATTCATATAGCATAAAATTCACCCTTTTAAAGTATACAATTCAATGCTTTGCAGTATATTCACAAAGTTTTATAACCATCACCACTATCCAATTCCAGAAAATTTTCATGTACCCATTAAGCAGACACTTCCCATTCTCCCTTCTCCCTACCCCTGGCAACCACAATTCTATTTTATGTCTCTAAGGATTTGCCTATGATGGACATCTCATATAAATGGAATCATACAATACATGACCTTTTGTGTCTGGCTTCTTTTACTTAGCATAATGTTTTCAAGGTTCATCCATGTTGCAACATGTATCAGTCCTTCATTCCTTTTTTTATGACTTAATAATAATCTATTTCACATCCACTGGAATGGCTATACTTTAAAAAAATGAAAAATGGCAAGGATGTGGAAAAAATTAGAACCCTCTTACATCACCAGTGGGAATATAAAATGGTGCAGCCACTATGGAAAAGTTAAGCAGTTCCTCAATAAGTTAAAGATAGCATTACCATGTGACCCAGCAATTCTACTCCTGTGTGTGCTAAGTTGCTTCAGTCATGTCTGAGTCTTTGCAATCCTACAGACTGCAGCCTGCCAGGCTTCTCTGTCCATGGGATTCTCCAGGCAAGAATACTGGAACAGGTTGCCATGCCCACCTCCAGGGGATCTTCCTGACCCAGGGATCGAATCCACATCTCTTATGTCTCCTGCATTGGCAGGCAGATTCTTTAGTACTAGCACCACCTGGGAATTATTTTTTTTTTTTTTTACCACCTGGGAATTAATACATAACCAAAACAACTGAAAACAGGTATTTAAACAAAAAGTTCTACAAGAATATTCACAACACCACTATAAATAATAGCAAAAAGATGGAAGCAACACCAATGCCCATCAACTGATGAACTGAATGAACAAAATGTGATACAGTGGAATACTATCTAGTCATAAAAAGGAACAAAGTACTGATATGTGCTACAACATGGATGAGTTTTGAAAACATCATGCTATGTGAAGGAAGTCAGACACAAAATGCCACATATTTCATGACACCATTTATAAGAAATGTACATAATAGGCAAATTCACAGAGACAAATTAGTGGTTGCCAAGGGTTCACAGAAAAGGGGAAGCAGTAAGGGTTAGGAATTTCTGTCTGAGGTGTTGGAAACATTCTGCAATTAGATAGTGGTGATTGTTACAGAGCTTTGTGAGTATACCAAAAATAACTAAATTGTACACTTTAAATTAAAAGAGTGGATTTTATGATACGTGGATAAAATCAATCAATAACAATTTAATAAAATCAATAAACTAAACATGTGGTAATCATTTTTTAATACAGCCATTATGTTGTACACCTAAAACTAAAACAGTGTTATATTAAAATAGAAAAAAAAAACAAATATAAAAGTAGGAAAAGTTATTTAAAAATGCAATTATAGAAGAAAAATGAGAAAGTAGAAACAACGCAAATGTCCATCAAAGGATGAGTGGATAAACAAAATGTGATATATACATACAACAGATTATTCAGCCTTTAAAGGGAAGGAAATTCTGAAACATGCTACACGCATAAAACCTGAATACATTATGCAAAGTGAAATAAGCCACACACAAAAGAGAAAATATTGTGTGATTCTATTTATATGAAGCACATAGAACAGTCAAATTTATAGAGTCAGAAAGTATAATAGTGGTTACCAGGGTCTGGGGGGAGAGGGAATAGGGAGTTATTATTTAATGGGTATAGAGTTTCAGTTTAGGAAGATGCAAAAATTTTGAAGATGGCTAGTGGTGATGGTTGGATAACAATGTAATGTACTTAATACCACTGAACTGCACTTAAAAGTGACTAAAGTGACAAATTTTATGTTATGTATACTTTACCACAATAAAAAAAGAAAATGGGCAAAATATTTAACAGAGCTTTCACAAAGGAAGATGTACAAATGATCAATAGCATATGAAAAGATGCTCAATATCATTAGTCATTAAGGAAATATAAATAAAAACTAAAATGAGGTACCGCTTCATACTCACCATAATGATTAGTATTTAAAAAAACTGACACTACCAAATGCTACTGAGGATGTTGGTAGGAGAGGAAAATGGTAAAAACAAATGGCAGTTTCACATAAAACAAAACATATCCCTATTTTCAATCATAAAAAAACATGAAATCTTGCCACTTGTGACAACATACATGGACCTTGAGGGCATTATGTTAACTGAAATGTCAGACAGAGAAAGACAAATACCATATGACTCATTTATACACGGAGTCTTAAAAAAGAAAACCAACTCAAAGACACAGAGAACAGATGGGTGGTTTCCAGAGGCTGGAGGTGGGGAGTGGGCAAAGTGGGTGAAGGGAGTGAAAAGATACATACTGCTAGTTATAAAACAGCTAAGTCATTGGAATCATGGGAAGGTAATAACAGCATGGTGACTATAGTTAGTATTAAATGTTTAAAAGTTGCCAAGAGAGTAGATCTTAAAAGTTCTCATCACAAGAAAAAAAATTCTGTAACCATGTAGGGTGACGGATATTAACTAGACTTATTGTGATAATCAATTAACAATATACACAAATATCAAACAGTTGCTTTGTATGTCTGAAATTAATATAATATTGTATATCAGTTATACTGCAATTTAAAAATCAATGATTACTGAAACAGAAAGCAAATAATAACAGTAGAGTAGATCAATAAAAGGAAATGATAGTTCTTTGAAAAAAACAAGAGTGAACAAATTGTTAGCAAGTGTGATTTCAAAAATAAAGCCATTATAAATTAACATAAAAAATGAAAGAGAACCAAACTACAGAAACGAAAGATTAAAAAATTATTCAAAAAGTACTATGTATAATCTTTATAGCAATTCTAAAAATCTAGGTTAAATGGATAATTTACAGGAAAATAAACAACCAAAATTGGCCTAGTAAATAGAAAACTTAAAAAGGCCAATCGATCATGGAAGAAGGTGAAATGATAATACTCTACCTCAAAAGTCACTGGCTCCAACAAGTTTTGTGAGAGAGTTTGACCACACCAGCCTGGAATAGATTAATCACAGTTTATACAAAATTTTCCATAGCAAAGTAAAAGAAGGGAAATGACACCATGCAGCTATCAATTCAGTTCAGTGGCTCAGTCGTGTCAGACTCTTTGCGAACCCATGAATTGCAGCATGCAATTCATATCCTCCCTGTCCATCACCAACTCCCAGAGTTCACTCAAACTCACGTCCATCGAGTTGGTGATGCCATCCAGCCATCTCAACCTCTGTCGTCCCCTTCTCCTTCTGCCCCCAATCCCTCCCAGCATCAGAGTCTTTTCCAGTGAGTCAACTCTTCGCATGAGGTGGCCAAAGTATTGGAGTTTCAGCTTTAGCATCAGTCCTTCCAAAGAACACCCAGGACTGATCTCCTTTAGAATGGACTGGTTGGATCTCCTTGCAGTCCAAGGGACTCTCAAGAGTCTTCTCCAACACCACAGTTCAAAAGCGTCAAATTTTCGGCATTCAGCTTTCTTCACAGTCCAACTCTCACATCGATACAGGACTACTGGAAAAACCATAGCCTTGACTAGGCGGACCTTTGTTGGCAAAGTAATGTCTCTGCTTTTGAATATGCTATCTAGGTTGGTCATAACTTTCCTTCCAAGGAGTAAGTCTTTTAATTTCATGGCTGCAATCACCATCTGCAGTGATTTTGGAGCCCCCAAAAATAAAGTCTGACACTGTTTCCACTGTTTCCCCATCTATTTCCCATGAAGTGATGGGACCAGATGCCATGATTCTCGTTTTCTTAATGTTGAGTTTTAAGCCAACTATTTTACTCTCCTCTTTCACTTTCTTTTTTTTAATTTAAATTTATTTATTTTAATTAGAGGCTAATGACTTTACAATATTGTATTGGTTTTGCCATATATCAACATGAATCTGCCATGGGTGTACACGTGTTCGCAATCCTGAACCCCCCTCCCACCTCTCTCCCCATACCATCCCTCTGGGTTATCCCAGTGCACCAGCCCCAAGCTTCCTATATCCTGCATCAAACCTAGACTGGCGATTTGTTTCTTATATGATATTATACATGTTTCAATGCCATTCTCCTAAATCATCCCCCCTCCCTCTCCCACAGAGTCCAAAAGACTGTCCTATACATCTGTGTCTCTTTTGCTGTCTCACATACAGGGTTATCGTTACCATCTTTCTACATTCCATATATATGCGTTAGTGTACTGTATTGGTATTTTTCTTTCTGGCTTACTTCACTCTGTATAATCAGCTCCAGTTTCTTTCACGTTCATCAAGAGGCATTTTAGTTCCTCTTCACTTTCTGCCATAAGGGTGGTGCCATCTGCATATCTGAGGTTATTGATATTTCTCCCGGCAATCTTGATTCCAGCTTGTGCTTCTTCCAGCCCAGCGTTTCTCATGATGTACTCTGCACATAAGTTAAATAAGCAGGGTGACAATATACAGCCTTGAAGTACTCCTTTTCCTATTTGGAACCAGTCTGTAGTTCCATGTCCAGTTCTAACTGTTGCATCCTGACCTGCATACAGGTTTCTCAAGAGGCAGGTCAGGTGGTCTGGTATTCCCATCTCCTTCAGAATTTTCCACAGTTTATTATGATCCACACAGTCAAAGGCTTTGTCATAGTCAATAAAGCAGAAGTAGATGTTTTTCTGGAACTCTCTTCCTTTTTCCATGATCCAGAAGATGTTGGCAATTTGATCTCTGGTTCCTCTGCCTTTTCTAAAACCAGCTTGAACAACCTGGAAGTTCACAGTTCACGTATTGCTGAAGCCTGGCTTGGAGAATTTTGAGCATTACTTTACTAGCGTGTGAGATGAGTGCAACTGTGCAGTAGTTTGAGCATTCTTTGGCATCGCCTTTCTTTGGGATTGGAATGAAAACTGACCTTTTCCAATCCTGTGGCCACTGCTGAGTTTTCCAAATTTGCTGGCATATTGAGTGCAGCACTTTCACAGCATCATCTTTTGGATTTGGAATAGCTCAACTGGAATTCCATCACCTCCACTAGCTTTGTTTGTAGTGATGCTTTCTAAGGCCCATTTGACTTCACATTCCAGGATGTCTGGCTCTAGTTGAGTGATTATCTTGGTCGTGAAGATCTTTTTTGTACAGTTCTTCTGTGTATTCTTGCCACCACTTCTTAATATCTTCTTCTTCTGTTAGGTCCATATCGACAGCCTTTATTGAGCTCATCTTTGCATGAAATGTTCCCTTGGTATCTCTAATTTTCTTGAAGAGATCTCTAGTCTTTCCTATTCTGTTGTTTTCCTCTATTTCTTTGCATTGATCGCTGAAGAGGCTTTCTTATCTCTTCTTGCTGTTCTTTGGAACTAAGCATTCAGATGCTTATATCTTTCCCTTTCTCCTTTGCTTGTCGCGTCTTTTCTTTTCACAGCTATTTGTAAGGCCTCCCGAGAAAGCCATTTTGCCTTTTTCCATTTTTTTCCCATGGGGACGGTCTTGATCCCTGTCTCCTGTACAATGTCAGGAACCTCTGTCCATAGCTCATCAGGCACTCTATCTATCAGATCTAGGCCCTTAAATCTATTTCTCACTTCCACTGTATAATCATAAGGGATTTGATTTAGGTCATACCTGAATGGCCTAGTGGCTTTCCCTACTTTCTTCAATTTAAGTCTGAATTTGGCAATAAGAATTCATGATATGAGCCACAGTCAGCTTCTGGTATTGTTTTTGCTGACTGTATAGAGCTTCTCCATCTTTGGCTGCAAAAAATATAATCAATCTGATTTCGGTGTTGACCATCTGGTGATGACCATGTATAGAGTCTTCTCTTGTGCTGTTGGAAGAGGGTGTTTGCTATGACCAGTGCATTCTCTTGGCAAAACTCTATTAGCCTTTGCCCTGCTTCATTTCATACTCCATGGCCAAATTTGCCTGTTACTCCAGGTGTGTCTTGACTTCCTACTTTTGCATTCCAGTCCCCTATAATGAAAAGAACATCTTTTTTGGGTGTTAGTTCTAAAAGGTCTGTAGGTCTTCACAGAACAATTCAACTTCAGCTTCTTCAGCGTTACTGGTTGGGGCATAGGCTTGGATTACTGTGATATTGAATGGTTTGCCTTGGAAACGAAAAGAGATCATTCTGTCATTTTTGAGGTTGCATCTAAGTACTGCATTTTGGACTCTTTTGTTGACCATGATGGCTACTCCATTTCTTCTAAGGGATTCCTGCCCACAGTAGTGGATATAATGATCATCTGACTTAAATTCACCCATTGCAGTCCATTTTAGTTCGCTGATTCCTAGAAAGTCGATGTTCACTCTTGCCATCTCCTGTTTGACCACTTCCAATTTGCCTTGATTCATGGACCTGACATTCCAGGTTCCTATGCAATATTGCTCTTTACAGCATCTGACCTTGCTTCTATCACCAGTCACATCCACAACTGGGTGTTGTTTTTGCTTTGGCTCCATCCCTTCATTCTTTCTGGAGTTATTTCTCCACTGATCTCCAGGAGCATATTGGGCACCTACCGACCTGGGGGGTTCCTCTTTCAGTATCCTATCATTTTGCCCTTTCATACTGTTCATGGGGTTCTCAAGGCAAGAATACTGAAGTGGTTTGCCATTCCCTTCTCCAGTGGACCACATTCTGTCAGACCTGTCCACCATGACCCTCCCATCTTGGGTGGCCCTACAGGGCATGGCTTAGTTTCATTGAGTTAGACAAGGCTGTGGTCTGTGTGATCAGATTGGCTAGTTTTCTGTAATTATGGTTTCAGTGTGTCTGCCCTCTGATGCCCTCTGGCAACACCTACCATCTTACTTGAGTTTCTCTTACCTTGGACGTGGGGTATCTCTTCACGGCTGCTACAGCAAAATGCAGCCACAGCTCCTTACCTTTGAGAGGGGTATCTCGTCACTGCCATCCCTCCTGACCTTGGTCGTGGAGTAGCTCCTCTCGGCCCTCCTGCGCCCACACAGCCACTGCTCCTTGGACGTGCGGTAGTTCCTCCCGGCCGCCCCTGACCTCGGGCTTGGGTAGCTCCTCCCTGCCGCTGCCCCTGACCTCGGGCATGGGGTAGCTCCTCCCTGCCACTGCCCCTGACCTCGGGCATTGGGTAGTTCCTCCCGGTCTCCGCCCCTGACCTCGGGTATAGGGTAGCTCCTCCTGGCTGCAGCCCCTGGCCTCGGGCGGGGGGTAGTTCCTCCAGGCCGATGCCCCTGACCTCTGGCATTGGGTAGCTCCTCCCGGTCTCCGCCCCTGACCTCGGGTATAGGGTAGCTCCTCCTGGCTGCAGCCCCTGGCCTAGGGCGGGGGGTAGCTCCTCCAGGCCACCGCCTCTGGCCTCAGGCGTGGGGTAGCGCCTTCTGGCCTCTGCCCCTGGCCTGGGACGTGGGGTAGATCCTTCCGGCTGCCCCTGACCTCGGGCGGGGGGTTAGCTCCCCCTGGCCACTGCCCCTGGCCTAAGGCATGGGTTAGCTCTTCTCAGACGCAGCCCTTGACCTCGGGTGTGGGTTAGCTCCTCCTGGCCACCGCCCCTGACCTCGGGCATGGGGTAGCTCCTCCCGGCCGCCGCCCCTGGCCTCGGGCGAGGGGGAGCTCCTCTCAGCTGCCGTCCCAACCTGGAGCGGGAGGTAGCTCCTCCCGGCAACCCCTGACTTCGGGCGTGGGGTAGCTCCTCCCAGCCGATCTTCACTTCGGGTGTGGGGTAGCTCCTCCTGGCCACCGCCCCTGGCTTCGGGCGTGGTTCAGCTCCTCACAGCCGCTGCCCCTGACCTCGAGGGTAATTTAGCTCCTCCTGGCCGCCACCCATGACCTCCGGCGTGGTGTAGCTCCTCCCAGCCACCGCCTCTGACCTTGGGCGAGGGGTAGCTCCTCTCGGCCATGCTTCTGCGCCTTCCGTCACAGCCGCCCATACGGCTATAGGCTAATATAATCTTGATACCAAAAACTGACAAAGGTAAGGGAAAGAAATAACAAGGTAAGGGAAAGAAATTTTAGGCCCATCTCACTTATGAACCTAAATATAAAAATGCATAACCTTAATACCATAATCAAACACAGTAAAACTATAGGTCATTATTTTTCACAGAGATACTGATGGCATTTTTGGTAGAACAATTCTTCATTTAGTATCCCTGATCCCTATTGACTAAATGCCAGCAGGACCCCTCACACACACACATTAAAGTGAAAGTGAAAGTGAAATCACTCAGTCATGTCGGACTCTTTGCGACCCCATGGACTGTAGCCTACCAGGCTCCTCCATCCATGGGATTTTCCACGCAATAGTACTGGAGTGGATTGCCATTTCCTTCTCCAACTGCTGCTGCTACTGCTAAGTCACTTCAGTCGTGTCCGACTCTGTGCGACCCCAGAGACGGCAGCCCACCAGGCTCCCCCGTCCCTGCGATTCTCCAGGCAAGAACACTGGAGTGGGTTGCCATTTCCTTCTCCAATGCATGAAAGTGAAAAGTGAAAGTGAAGTCACTCAGTCGTTCCCAACTCTTAGCGACCCCATGGACTGCAGCCCACCAGGCTCCTCCGTCCATGGATCTTCCAGGCAAGAGTACTGGAGTGGGGTGCCATTGCCTTCTCTGCCTTCTCTAACACACACATTAATAAACTGTAAAAACCAAAAGCACTTATAGATATTTCCAAATGTACCCTAGAGCAGTGGTTCAGCTTCAGGCTGAGGATCAATACTATAGGCAATCTCACTTATGAACACAGATACAAAACCACTAATAAAATATTAGTCCCTCAAACCCCACAGTACATTAAAAAGAAAAAAAAAACACACATCATGCTCTCATCTGATAAGTTAATATTAGGAAACCAGGAAGTTTAACCTTTATAGATCTGTCACTGTGGAACAGGACACCAACTCCTTACTTGGAAAATTGGCAATTACAGGGAGAATTAAGCATTTATCTTGTCTTTCATATAGGAACTGTATTTTAGGCTCACCAAATAGCCCCAGTAGAGAAGGGATAGTTCTTCTTACAGAGGTATACTAGCTAATACATTCAGAAAGAATAATAGAAATAGAAAATCATTATTATGAAATCTTTAACAAAATAATTGACTTTGATAGCAGTTATCACATGGATGGTAAAACCATTAGGTAAAAGGATGATGGAGAACTTTACAATGACGGGATCAGATTAACACCACTTCAATTTACCCTCCGAGTTATCTTATATACCCTTAATTAGCTCAACAGTAAAGAATCCGCCTGCAATGCAAGAGACCCAGGTTCGATCCCTGGATTGGGCAGATCCCCTGGAGGAGGGCATGACAACCCACTCCAGTATTCTTGCCTTGAGAATTCCCTGGACAGAGGAGCCTAGTGGGCTATAGTCCGTAGGGTTGCACAGAGTTGGACACAACTGAACAGACTTAGCACAGCACACATACCCTTAATTACAAAATGAAAGAAGAAAATTCTATTAATAGTAATAACAAAAGCTATAAAGTATCTAGAAATAGCACAAACAAGATATGTTCCAGACATTTTGGAGAAAATGATAAGTTATTAAAGAATTTAAAAATCTGAATAAACAGAGAGCCATGCCATATTTATTCATATCTCATTAATGTAAAGATGCCAATTCTCCCCAGCTAAAGCTGGAAATTCAATAAATGCCAATAAAATTCTTTATGGGAATGATAATCTGACTCTAAAACTCATATTAAAATGTAAATATGCAAGAATAACACAAAATTGGAGAACAAAGATGACTTTCCATGTCAGACGTCAAACATTATAAAACTACAGAAATTTAAACTGTGACATGAACGCAAGTATAAATAAATGGATTAGCAGAATCAAATAAAGAATCCTGAAAGAAACCTAAATATGCATAAGAATCTAGTATTGATTAAAGGTAGCATTTAAAAGGAAGTAGAGAAAGAAGAGGGAGGCAGGTGGAAGGATATAGACTGCAGCACATTTTGTATTAGCACAAAACTTGGAAATAACCATGTCAATGGGGAAATGGCTACACGAATTATAGCATATCTATTCTGTAGAATACTCTGCAACTGTAAAAAAGAACAAGTTAGATTTACATGTACTAAAATGAAAAGTTCTCACACATAATGGTGGGTGAAAAGTAGCAAGTAGCAGAACAATACATATAAGCATGATGTAATTTATATTTTTAAATAATAACACTAAATAATACTATGTATTCTGTGTGTGTGTGTGTGTGTGTGTGTGGCAGAGAGACAGAAAAAGAGGTCTGGAAGAAGTTAAGTCAAACAGTAAATAGGAAGAGGGAGAATCAAGGAGGAAATCAAAGATGACTAAAGAAGGCTTTAGCCTTCCCTATAACATTCTAATCCGCTAAAAGAAAAAATGTGTTTGTGTGTTGTGTAATTAAGTCAATAAATAAGAGATTTAAAAGCTATATATATATATGATATCAATGAATTATATATGGTATAAGGACTTATTTATTCATATGATTGCATAGAAAGGTGATTGTAAGGATACTCACCAAACTGTTGACTGTTTTTTCTTTGTTTCATTTTTTATGGCGGGGGGGGGGATGACAGCTATAAAGGGAGCAGAAAAAGCAAGTTTCAAGATTTACTATCTCTATACTTGTGTACTGTTTTAATCTTTTACCTTGAAAATAAATATTATTGAATAATTAAAAACTAAAGACGTGGAAAAAATTAAAGATACACTGTTAAGTGGGAAAAGCTAATTGCTATATTTTATATATATATATAATTTTATATATGGAATAATGTATACTTCTATTGTATTATATATGTATACATGTGTGCTAAGTCAATTCAGTCATGTCCAACTCTTTGCAACCCTATGGACTGTAGCCCACGAGACTCCCCTGCCGTGGGATTCTCCAGGCAAGAATACTGGATTGGGTTGCCATGCCCTCTTCCAGGGAATCTTCCTGATCTAGGGATCAAATCCATATCCCTTATGTCTCCTGCATTGGAAGGTGGGTTCTTTACCTTTACACCACCTGGCAAGCCCATAAATGTGTACCTATATATTCTAATGCACAAAAACAAAAATACAAATTGCACTTTTAAAATTTATATAATTATGCTGTTTATTTTATTACAATGAGCATATGGTTATGCATTATTTAAGAAATACTATGGTAATCATTTCTCAAAATATGCATATATCAAATTAATATGTTGTACATCTTAAACTGTACAATGTTACGTATTAATTATATCTCAGTAAAACTGAAAGGCAGAAGAAACAGAAATATAGATAAATCTAACCATGCCATTAACCTAATCAAAACTCTTTAAGTAGGAGTATTCCCACTGTTCCTAGGATAAAGCTCAAAGTAATTAAGGGAGCCTGTCATCCAGCCTCAGTTCCCAGTACTCTCCCCCTTGCTTAATATGCTCTAATCACAGGAGACACCATTCAGTACTTCAAGTCCCTTGCACATGTTCTAGTTTCAGGTCTCTGCACATGTTGTTTCTTCTACATGGAACACTTCCTCCATTCATCCCTCCTCTATCTCCTACTTTGGCTGATCCTTTAGTTCTCATCACTTCTTCAGGAGAACCTTCTCTGACATTCAAGTCAGAGTCAGGTCCTCCTGTTAGAATTATTTATAGAACCCTTATTTTTCCTTCCCAGCTCTTATCTTAATTTGCAGTTTTCTATTTATAGATGAGATTATTAATGTCCATTATCCCTACCAGACTGAAGCTCCATGATAGCAGGACTCTTGTCTGTCTTGTTGTATCTTGACATTTAGTAAGAGCTCAGTAAATATTTGTGAAATAAATGACTCCTCCCCGTTAATCAAGGTGGACTTTAGCTTGGCATTAGTTCCATTTTCCTCTCCATTCCAAAGTATGTCATCAGATAAGCAACTTCAGTGACTATAGATGACTCACCCAACACCCTGGCCTCACTGTCCATCAATCTCCTCTACTTCTGCAACCTCTGACCACATGCCACTTCACCTGACATTTCTAGCCATTACTGTCTTGCTGCTGCTACTGCTGCTAAGTCGCTTCAGTCGTGTCCAACTCTGTGTGACCCCTGAGACGGCAGCCCACCCGGCTCCCCCGTCCTTGGGATTCTCCAGGCAAGAACACTGGAGTGGGTTGCCATTTCCTTCTCCAACGCATAAAAGTGAGAAGTGAAAGCGAAGTCATTCAGTCATGTCCGACTCCTAGCGACCCCATGGACTGCAGCCTACCAGGCTCCTCCATCCATGGGATTTTCCAGGCAAGAGTACTGGAGTGGGGTGCCATTGCCTTTTCCATTACTGCCTTAGACCACCTAAAAAACATGGAGCTGCCCCACTTCAGAATTCCTGAACTCCACTAACCCAATCTCTAGCTACAAACCCTTACCCCTATTACTTCTTGGTTCTCAAAATATTTAATCCTCATTCTCATCAAGATCTCCCATCCTTTGATTTCTCCTGTTCTTCAGCCCATTACCACCTCATTGCTTAACTCCCTATCCAATCTAGATGCCATGGTACATCACTTGAAACACTCTTCTTAGCAGCCTTACTGCTCTAATCTTTTAATCTGCCATTTCCCAAGCTACTGAGTTACTAAGGGCCACTCTACATACATTACTTCTGGAACTTCTCAAAAGATCAATATGAGGTAGAGACCACAATTAGCAGTGTATCCTCATCACATCCTCGCACCCCTAGCAGTCTCCACGGCCTAGGTGTCCTGTGGGGAGTATGACTCTAAGGTTGGCCCTTGGTTGGGTAAGTGACTAGGAGAGCAGCAGATTTGGGTTCTGATTCCATCTTTGAAAGTGAAAGTCGCTCAGTCCTGTCAGACTTTTTGTGACCCCCACAGTCGATACAGTCCTGGAATTCTCCAGGCCAGAATACTGGAGTGGGTAGCCTTTCCCTTCTCCAGGGGATCTTCCCAACCCAGGGATCCAATCCAGGTCTCCTGCATTGCAGGCGGATTCTTTACCAGTGGAACTACCAGGGAAGCTGTGAATCAATTTCTCTAATCTTTTTGTGCCTTGCTTTCCTCATTAGTAAAATGGGAGAGTGGCTCACACCGTGGTTGGAAGTATAAATAATACTGTAACAAATTCCCAGCATTTAAGGTATGATGCCATTCATTAAATGCTTCCGTGTGCTGAGAATTTATTACAGTAGTCTTATTTACACTTCTAACCACAGTGTGAGCTACTCTCCCATTTTGCAAATACGGAAAGTGAGGCACAGAAAGATTACAGAAATTGACTCACAGCCCAGTTAGTTGATGGTAAAGAAGGAATTAGAACCCATATCCGCTGCCCTCCTTGTCACTTACCCAACCAAGGGCCAGCCTTAGAATTGCACTCCCCAGGCCGTGGAGACTGCTGGGAGTGCGAGGATGCGACAAGGACGCACTGCTAAGCCCCATGTTCTGACCTGAGCAAGACCAGGGAGCTGACCAGCATGTCAGTGGCCGGAGCCCGGATCTGGGCTCTCCTGGGGCTGGTTGCAAGGCAGTGTGAGCCAGCTGGATAGGGAACACCATGGGCCCCGGATCGGCTGTACCCCAGGGAGCGACCTCCGTCTCATAAACTCACTCTGAGGGTGCCACATCCCAGAGGCACAGTGATCTGGCCTCGAAGCCACCCAGCCTAGGACTGGCCCACAGAGAAAGGAGGCAACAGCTCGGTCACCTATTCCATTGCTAAGCCGCACAATCACAAGCCCCAGTGGTGAATACCTAAGTCACCTATTTGGATTTTCTTCCAGCTTTCAGCTATAGTGTGGGGTCCACGGTCCGTGGGCCCAGGAAGCACCACGTGCTTTTGTTCGTTTTCGTTACTTTTTTCCTTTTGAGGAGAGGGTCAATAATTTTCCTCAGATTTCCAAACAGGTCATGTCCACCCTCCCCGCCCCGCCAAACCCAACTCACTTCAAAAAACAAAAAAGAATGCTGGTTGGAAGCTGCCAGCCAGAGCTCCTCTGCCATCTTTAACCTCAGTCCCGCACGCTGGAGGTGTGGATTTCCATCCCCTGCGTCCCTCCACACTCCTTTTCTTTCTGCCCGCCTCCCTACACACGCCTACATTCACGCACCCCGCACGCATGCACCTCCACAACCCAGGCCCCCCCCCATGCACTCACCCCCCCTACACGTGCCTCCCCACACACGCACCGCACGCACGCATTACGGTTCTCCAAACACACCCCCCAAAAATTGCCACATGCACGCGTGTCCCCCCGAGTCCCTCTGCACACAGGCGCATTCCACTCCTGCGCCTCAGAACCTCGTCTCCACACACACACCGCCTAGGGAGCCTCTCCCCTCTCTCCTTTCTAGGGCAGGCCTGGGGAGACTGGCGGCCCGACCCTCCCCGCTCCTCAGCTTCTCGGGCAGCGAGGTCCCTCCCAGGCGTGCTGAGCTCACCCCGCCTGAGCACGTGGCCGGCCAGTCCGACTGGGCTGTTGCGTCTGCTCACATCCCAGGAAACACCGGGCGGGGTGTGGCACCTCCCAAGCTCCGCCAGGGGAGCCTTCGGACAGCGGAGAAAGCGGCCGCTCGGTCAAAGGGAACCCCCTCGATTTCCCGTTCTTCCGAACGGAGTGGGCGGTAGAGGGTACTGGGTGCGGCCGGAGGCGTTGCCCGTCCCCACTGAGAAAAATGCTCACCTAGTTCCCAAAGCTAGTTTGCCCTTCTCATTCAAGCCAGAGGGAAGGGAGAGCCAAGGTCTTTGGGTCGGAGAGGGGGAAATGACTCAGAGAGAAGGCGGCTCAGAGGGTGGGGCCGGTCTGGGAAGAGGGGAGCATTGGGGAGCCGGAGGGAAAGGGGAGAGGAAAAAAAGGATGGAAAACTGTGGTAATGGGCGGTGTTGATGGGGTCTAGCGCAGTCCTGAGAATCCTGCCTGGTCAACCCCGAATCCAGGAGCTACTCGGCTGGATCTTTTCCTATGTGCTAACTCCTTTACCCCGTGCCAAAGGCATCCAGAGCCAAGACCCTTGCTAGCAACTACCGGGCTCCACGGAATCTGCTGTGGGTCTGGGCAAGGGCAGAGGTATTAATTCTTCGTGTCCTTCAGAGCCGGTACTAGTCTTTAGCTCATAGTGTTACTGGGAGAATGTAAATGAGTTACTACATCTCAAGTGCTTAGAATATTGTCAGGGACACTGTAAGCAATCAGTGATGGCTCCTGTTATTAACAAAGGTGTTCATTTGTTGGTGGTTTGTCTCACCTCTATATTGTAAGCCTCATTAGGGCAAAAAACTGTATTTTCTTCATCACTGAACTCCAGCATCTGACACAAAGAAGCTATCAATAAATTATTTCTTGAGTTAATAAAAGAGTGATTGAATGATAACTTGGACTAGTGGGTATGCCAAGACCCTCTTCTCTGCCACGTCAGAGATGCATTTGTGGAAGTTTGAGGAAGAAGGGCTATGATTGGGAAAGGCGGCACATAGGACCCCTGTTGGTTACTCTATCAAGTGACCTGCTCTGCCCTTGGAAATGGAACTGTCTTTGGCAGTTTCCTACATGGACAACTGAATGACTGTCAGAAAGCTGACCTGAAATTTGAAACAGAGCTGTGCCTTGCTAGAGCAGTATTTGCATCTTGTACAGTTAGTAAAGAAGGAAGGGGGAGAGGGCCGACATGGAAAGCTCAAAAATAATGGTGGTAAATGTTAAGTGAGGGAGTTTGACAGGGGAGCTCTGAATGAAGTGACAGAGACCCCCCCCCCACCATACTCTATACAGAGTTCAGAGCAGATGGTGGTCCTAAAGGAACAGTAATGTTATCCACCTTTCTGTTCTAGTCATAGGGTTCCTGATGATCTGACCTCATGTCCCAACATTTTGGGGGGTATGCCGTGAACTTCCTGATGTTCAAGCTGGTTTTAGAAAAGGCAGAGGAACCAGAGATCAAATTGCCAACATCTGCTAGAAAAAGCAAGAGAGTTCCAGAAAAATATCTATTTCTGCTTTATTGACTATGCCAAAGCCTTTGACTGTGTGGATCACAATAAACTGTGGAAAATTCTGAAAGAGATGGGAATACCAGACCACCTGATCTGCCTCTTGAGAAACCTATATGCAGGTCAGGAAGCAACAGTTAGAATTGGACATGGAACAACAGACTGGTTCCAAATAGGAAAAGGAGTTCGTCAAGGCTGTATATTCTCACCCTGTTTATTTAACTTCTATGCAGAGTACATCATGAGAAATGCTGGACTGTAAGAAACACAAACTGGAATCAAGATTGCCGGGAGAAATATCAATAACCTCAGATATGCAGATGACACCACCCTTATGGCAGAAAGTGAAGAGGAATTCAAAAGCCTCTTGATGAAAGTGAAAGTGGAGAGTGAAAAAGTTGGCTTAAAGCTCAACATTCAGAAAACGATCATGGCATCCGGTCCCACCACTTCATGGGAAATAGATGGGGAAACAGTGTCAGAGTTTATTTTTCTGGGCTCCAAAATCACTGCAGATGGTGACTGCAGCCATGAAATTAAAAGACGCTTACTCCTTGGAAGGAAAGTTATGACCAACCTAGATAGCATATTGAAAAGCAGAGACATTATTTTGCCAACAAAGGTTCGTCTAGTCAAGGCTATGGTTTTTCCTGTGGTCATGTATGGATGTGAGAGTTGGACTGTGAAGAAGGCTGAGCACTGAAGAATTGATGCTTTTGAACTGTGGTGTTGGAGAAGACTCTTGAGAGTCCCTTGGACTGCAAGGAGATCCAACCAGTCCATTCTGAAGGAGATCAGCCCTGGGATTTCTTTGGAAGAAATGATGCTAAAGCTGAAACTCCAGTACTTTGGCCACCTCATGCGAAGAGTTGACTCATTGGAAAAGACTCTGATGCTGGGAGGGATTGGGGGCAGGAGGAGAAGGGGACGACAGAGGATGAGATGGCTGGATGGCATCACTGACTCGATGGACGTGAGTCTCAGTGAACTCTGGGAGTTGGTGATGGACAGGGAGGCCTGGCATGCTGCGATTCATGGGGTCACAAAGAGTCAGACACGACTGAGCGACTGATCTGATCTGATGCAGATTAGGCTCCTCCACTGCATTCATTAAACTTGCATTTATGGAAATTAATCCTGTTAAAACTAGTGTGCATGTGTGAAGGGACCTTAGACATTACTCATACATTTAACAGTTGAAAAACTTGACAATATACAGCCTTGACATACTCCTTTTCCTATTTGGAACCAGTCTGTTGTTCCATGTCCAATTCTAACTGTTGCTTCCTGACCTGCATATAGGTTTCTCAAGAGGCAGGTCAGGTGGTCTGGTATTCCCATCTCTTTCAGAATTTTCCACAGTTTATTGTGATCCACACAGTCAAAGGCTTTGGCATAGTCAATAAAGCAGAAATAGATGTTTTTTCTGGAACTCTTTTGCTTTGAAGAAAGCTGAGCGCCAAAGAATTGATGCTTTTGAACTGTGGTGTAGGGGAAGACTCTTTCGAGTCCCTTGGACTGCAAGGAGATCCAACCAGTCCATCCTAAATGAGACCAGTCCTGGGTGTTCATTGGAAGGACTGGACTGATGTTGAAGCTGAAACTCCAATACTTTGGCCACCTGATGCAAAGAGCTGACTCATTGGAAAATACCTTGATGCTGGGAAGGATTGGGGGCAGGAGGAGAAGGGGATGACAGAGGATGAGATGGCTGGATGGCATCACCGACTCAATGCACATGAGTTTGGGTGAACTCCAGGAGTTGGTGATGGACAAGGAGGCCCAGTGTGCTGTGATTCATGGGGTTGCAAAGAGTCAGACATGACTGAGTGACTGAACTGAACCACCTGCTGAGATCTGATGAAATGAATCTGTCTGACTCATCTCTCCCGGATGAGAGCTACAGACTGTAAAGCCAAGTTAGTTGCAGTCTAGAATTGGCTTCCTAGCAAGAGGATATCCAACAGCTACCCATTGCAGTCCTCTGGCCCCTTTTGTTTCATTGTCTTTTTGCTGTGTGGGATAAGGACCACTAAGAGCAGGAGTCTTTGACTACTTTTTCTTTCACTAGCAAAGTAAAAGAACAGAGTTTAAACATGATTCATTGTAATGGAGTTTAAACGTGATTCATTGTAATGGAGTTTAAACATGATTCATTATAATTTTATCTGCTAAGTGCCTCAGGTCTTGGACTCCCCTTGTGTACTTGCTACTTGCTGTGTTCTGGTATATTACAGCAGGCTCCCTTATAACCAAGGAAGTTGAGCTGAACAAAAAGATACATATATCCTAAAGGCTTTTTCCTACAACTACATGCAAAAAATCAGCCCAAGTTCCCTTTTTCTGCATCTTCCAATCAGGTGGGAGTAGTCACAGATCCTTTTTGCCTTCTGTATGCAAAAAGAGTGGGCATTTGTATTCTGTTATTTAAGACTCCCCTTGGCTCAAAGTATGTTTCCAACAGGCTTGCCAGAGTATTATTGGCTGATCCTTTCCAAACCCGAAAATCTGAATCTTGCCCCACCCAACTCACCTCAGGTTAGACAACAAAACATTGCCTCTAGAAGATCCTCATTAACATTTTCTTGTTTTCTGAGCAGGAAGGAAGAGGTAGAGTGAGAAGCTGGTAGAGATGTGGGATTTTGCCCACACCCTTCCATTCACACATTACTGATGGCTAATATTTTAAATCTCATTGTTCCCTCTGAAAGAGACTGGCCATAAAGAACAATAGCCTGTTAACCAAGAGGCAGTTGTCCTAGACCAGAGATAGATGTCTGAGAGGTGGTGTGGAGTTCACCTAAAACAAAATTCACAATATAGGAGGTGGCCCATTTGTCACTCTGCTTATCAGGTTCTAATTCTATTCAACCAGCACTCACTAAGTATCTCCTATGCATAAGTCTGGTAAGAGCTTCCACTCTCATACCTGTGTCTCCAGGAAAGGCTTCCTTTTACAGCTACCACTAGTAACTCTAATTCATAGATTAATCATTATTTAGGAAGAATTATTGAGTTGGATGGGCTTCCCAGGTGGTGCTAGTGGTAAAGAACCCACCTGCCAAAGCAGAAGACATGAGAAACACGGATTCAATCCCCAGGTCAGGAAGATCCCCCCTGGAGGTGGGCATGGCAACCCACTCCAATGTTCTTGCCTGGAGAATCCCATGGACACAGGAGCCTGGTGGGCTACAGTCCATAGGGTAGCAAAGAGTCAGACACGACTGAAGCAAGTTAGTGCATGTGTACACACATGCACACCACACATGCTACCCCAGCTCTGGGAGATCTCCTAACTCTCCCAGGCTCCTCCTACAGGCCAGGTGTTTAACAGCAAGTTGACTCACATCTGGCCCTATCCTGACCTTAACCACTAGGTTCTAGTCCTGGAGAAGGGAAAGGCTACCCACTCCAGTACTCTGGCCTGGAAAATTACATGGATACAGTCCATGGGGTCGCAAAGAATCGGACACGACTGAGCGACTTTCACTTTCCAGCACTGGGTTTTTCTTTGTTCCCTAATTCCCACCTTATGGCCCAATCACTGAAACATGAACATGCCATGTTTTCTTGGGCCTTATACCTTCATTTCTTTAGTCTTTCTGACTGTATCCTGCTCCTGAAACCAAAGTCTTCATCATTGGATCTCGATATCCAGATGTTCCAGATCCTCCCTGCCTGAATCTTGACCTATTAATACAGTAATCAATTCCCCCTGTCATTTCCAGTAACTCTGGACCTTCTTCCTTTCAATCTTCCCCCAATTCAAACTTCAGTGAGAGACAATCAAGAACTCATGAATACATATATATTTATTTAATTCATAATATAGCATTTTTGGATGGGCTGGGATATTTTAGAGGGATGAGGCTGTGTAATCCACAGATGCTCAGGTTTTTGTCACTAGGAGAGACACTATTGGTCCAGAGCTCCCAGGGCAAACAAGCCTGGGATAAAATATTTGATAAAAAATAGTCCAACAATAGTCCAATAAATATTCTAGCCAACAACAATGACATAGCATATGTCTGAAGCTGGCAGATCAGACTGTAGAAGGCAGTTTCACCTGACCTGATGGCAGTCAACCTGGCCAACCCGAAATACACAGCCAAGTATAGCCCAATGGCTGTGAGGCTGCAGTTGGCTTCAGGAATTGAAATAAGTGTGGGAGAGGTTCTCATCTGTCAGCCTCACATTCTCCATTCTGTAGAAGAAATGGTATCAAATATTTGCGCTTGTCAAAAAGTCCATTCGTGGATTGCTCCATCCAGGTAGTCATATATAAATATGTAAACCATGGAAGCTTAGAAAATTCACCTAGTGTATTTTAGCTGAGAAGAACATGGACGTGATTTTGCTGCAATTTGAAAGTCACTGCATCCAGAGTTTACACAACGGAATCACATGATAAAAACACATACAGATGCAGTTACTCTTACATACAAGTAGCCAGAACTCCAATGTGGCATTAAAATTTCTTTCATATCTCAAAACATGTTTAACTTTATTGTTATTTTTGTGCTTTTTTCAATAAGACAATATAAAAAGTAAAAATAAGCATAAATTGCAGACAAAAGAATAATTTGCTAGGAGAAAGGATTGTAGGAGAACAGACTGAGGAGAGCAACAATGAAAACTTATGCAGTAACCTTCCTTGAAGATATTAAATAAAGGTCTTACTTCCTTTGTCCAACTGGGTTTAGCTAGAGGTAGTCAATGACTTCTCCTAAGGTACCTGGAATTGCCAGAATTCTATGAAAGTCCTTAAGTTTACTGAAGTATCTGGGATTCACCACATCCCCACCATTTTTTTTTTTTTTTGGAACGTACTTTTCATTATTTGGCTCAGAAACTTCATTGCTTACCCCAAACCCAGTTTAATTTCCTACTTTATTCAGTAGGCTTAGCTCTGAGTGATTTTTGGCAATAACCAAAACATAAATCCACATTCAAAGAACAGAGTTTGAAGAGACTGAAAAATTATTGAAAACAATTGTGCCACATGCTCCAAACAATTTCAAACAATTCCCCAAGAGCTTTTGAGGAAGACAATACTCATTTATATGTATGAGTTCTAGGACATCTGCAAAATAATATCAGTACAGCTCAAATGGAGTAGCCAAGCTTTTCTGCCCAGAAAACAACACCAATATGGATATCAGAGTACAACAGGGCAACTTTGATTATTCATTCATTCATACATTCACGCAATTAACATTAGCCAGGCAACTACTCTGTTACACACACTATGTCAGGTGTTAAGAATACCACCACAACAAAAAAGACACAACCCCTGCCCTCAAGGTATTCACAGTCTAGGAGGGAGGATGATTCTTAAATATCAAACCTTGGTATGCATCAGAATTACCTGGGGGAGCTTGTTAAAAATGCTAAATTCCACTTATGTGCCCAGACATTTTAATTAAGTAGATCTAGGTTGGAGGTCTACTTTAAAAATCAACTGTTTTAACAAACACCAAAAATAGTTCTAACAGGTGGTCTGAGGATCACACTTTGAAAAACACTGTTATACAATGTGATTATTGCTGAGAAGGGGGCATGATCATGGTGCCACGGGAGCTCCCAAGAGGAGAACATAACCCAACCTAGGGGTTCAGGAATTAAATCCTTTGTGGGGCAGAAGTAGGGAAAGGTAGCCCAGGCTAGAGTCAAAAGTAGGGTGGAGACAATGAAGCTTTGTCCCAGGGCACTACAATATAAAGGCACAAAAAATGAATGGCATCGGAGACCCGAGGTTAACTTAAAGAAAATTGAAACTGGAATGGAGGTGGAGTGTTCTGCGTTGACAGCATTTTCACACTATTCCCTTAATTTAAGAACAATTCCTGCTGTTTACTCTGGACATCAAAATAGTTACTAATGTTTCTATTCCAGGCCCAGAGAACAACTTGTGTAAATAGTTAAGCTTGGTTAGAACTATCAATGTGAGGGGGAAGGTGGCAAAAGATGAAGCTGTGAAAGCAAATAGGGACTTGAAAAGCCAAACTGTAAGTAAGTAACTGGGACTTTCTATTGAATGCCAGTGAAATATTTTATGAAGGGGTTGAAATCATCTGTTTTGTTTAAGAATTTGGGCATAGGCCCTAGAGGAGAGAGAGACCAGAGTTAACTTAGAAATGAAAGACATCATTTTAAAGCACTGCTACACTGTATTGGGGCTGAGGCTGAGCAAAGGAGAGTAATATTTGTTGCATACTTAGCAAAATGCCATGCTTCATAGTTAAGTATGCCATACTAATGCCATACTTAACTAAATGCCAGGTGCTGTGCTAAGCAGTTTACATGTGCTATCTTTTTTCATCTTTGCAAACAGCCTTGTGAGGTAGGTATTATTGTACAGAAGAGGAAACAGCGGCTCAAAGAAGTGAAGTACTTGCTCTGGGTCACACAGCTAGTAAATGGCAGAGGAAATAGATTATTTTAATTCAAAGGCTATGATGAGCTTTCCCACACAGCAAACTATTTCCCAGCACTGCTGAATCTTACTGAGGTTGCTTGTTTCCTGATTAGCAGTAAGTATGTAGGGTTTTTAAAACCCCAAATACTGACTTTGCCACTAGATAGGTAAGTTTGAGCCTGCCATCTGTATCTGAATCAGTCTTGCTTTCCATGTTAGGTTTAAAAACAGTACAAAACTGTAATTTAGGGGATTTTTATAGATATTTTGTCTCTCCTGCAGAATACGAAGTCATTTGACAGCAGGAACTGTGGATTATCAATATGTCAGCTCTAGCGTGGTACCTGGCATCTAATAACTTGTTGAATGAATGAAGGAATGAACGCCCACCAAGGTGGTGGAAAGGAAGAAGGGGAGAAGTTTTGGCATTGTTTCAAGGTTCCAATCTGGGGGCTTGTTACAACTACCATGTTGTATGACAGTAATATTTTCACAACTCCCAAGATGTAGACTCTTTGAAGCCGACTTAGCTCCTGAAAGGAGAAAGCTCTGGTGCTGACACTCCAAATTACAGAAGAGGAACTGACAGAAGCATCAACCATAAAGCTTAATTCCCTTCAATGACTGCAGTAAGGACTGGGTTGAAGTTTACATCTGCATTTGCCATGAAGGGTTGGCTAAGCAAATGAATAGTGTAAACAAGATCAGAAGAATGATTATTCAACCTGTTTAAGAAAACAGACTATTCTCAGGCATTCTTAAGCACTTCAGAAGTGTTTTATCTGAAAATATAAGTCCATTTATATGGAAATAGTTGTTGCATCTACAACACTCCATTTTTATTAAGTAAAGAAAGCCGGTTCCTAAAGAACCTCCATTATGCAACTCTTGTTTTTTTAAGCCTAATTCTAGCAACTGTATGCTACTTGAAACTTGTAAAACTGTCTTTGAAATATTCTGTGACAGAATTTTTAACAGTTTAGACAAACTTTCTCCATTAGGTAGCACCAATGAAAGTGTGCTACACATAACACAACTACCTGGATCAATTTTCTACCCAGCAAGAGCATCTCTTGTGCAGGCTTGTCTCCCCATGTCTCCTAATCCAGTCTAGAGCTCTTCGCACCATCTGTGTCACTATTGCATGTGTATGTGTGTGTGAGCAGAGGGACGAATGGCGGGATGAATGAGGGGAGGGGAGAAATGATTTTGATGTTCCCTTTAGGGGACAAAAATGGATGGTATAATTTATTTTCCCTTCCAATATATTTCTCACTCAAATGAGTAAATTAAAAAGTTCATTATGTATATATAATTATAAAATGAATATATAATATATATTATTTATTCATTTTATATATATATTATATATACACATACATGTTTTCTTTATAATAAATCCTTGATTGTAGGTTTTCATAAAAAGCTACATATAATATGGGATCATTTGACATTTCAAAATTCTACTTGACCAAATCAGCCAGTACTAGAAAGGCTGACACATCCCTGCTTTCTGGCTGGCTAGCCCCTTGTTCAGAGCATCTTTATACATTATTTACCTAGAATTCCTTCCAATATCATTTATACTCCTAAATCACTGGGAAGTTTGAATTCTTCAATGACAAGAGAAGAATTCTCCAAATTTGTTCTCCAATGGCTTGAACCCAGACTACTCATAATTTGTTCTGAGAAACTCAATACATTAATTCAAATACAAGCTTTAATGCACAAAAATTAAATCTATAATATCTAGTTCTTTTGGATGTTTCAAATGAACTTCATTTTTGTATCGTGTATATTGGACACTAACTGAGGTTTAGGAGGGGAAGCACTGCTGAACTGGAGAGCCAATGAATTATTACATGCTCTCTTGAAACTTAATGGCAAGCTTTCATCCCAGAAACATAAGGGGATTCTTGAGGCCTGCAGTTGCATTCCTGCCGCTCAGGGTAATCAATAAAATCTGGGGCAGGCAAGCCAGACAGGATCATTAGGGATTTGTTCCAGATTGTGAATGTTGGACAAACGGGAAGAATGAAGGTCACATCAAAAGTATGAAGATGGAGAGAGTTAGCTGGGTCATAGAAAGATAGCATGTTGTTGTCATAATCCAGAAGGACACCCAGGCGCTTCAACTGTGGAGGCACGTCCACCAGCATTTCCTTGTTGTTATGTCTCACTACGAAGTTACTATTGCATCGCGAGAAGACCCACGAGGAGGCGTTCTTGCCAATCCATTCATTCTTGGGAGCTGATTTGTAGGCAATGCCAACTGCATACCTGTGAGACAATGGAAAGGAGATCACATCTATTCATGATCTGAGTTATGCTAGACACCATTGGGCTTCCCTGTGGCTCAGATGGTAAAGAATCTGCCTGCAATGCAGGAGACCTGGGTTTGATCCCTAAGTTGGGAAGATCCCCTGGAGGAGGAAATGGGAACCTATCCCAGTATTCTTGCCTGGAGAAGCCCATGGACAGAAGAGCCTGGCAGGCTACAGTACATGGGGTCACAAAGAGTTGGTTGGACATGACTGAGCGACTAAGCACAGCACAGCACAGACATCATACAGGACATCTAAGCAATAGAATACACGTTTCTTCCTTAAATAGTTTACATTTAGATCCATAACAATGATAGCACTAGAGCTTTAAAAAAAGTTAGCAATTAGAGTGCTGTAATTTTCAACTCCTAGCTCAGTATATTTTCCATGATTTGATTTTTTTTTTATTTTTAACAGTATGATTTTATTTTTTATTATTATTTTTTTTTCACTTTACAATATTGTATTGGTTTTGCCATACATCAACATGAATCCACCACGGGCATATACGTGTTCCCCATCCTGAACCCCACTCCCACCTCCCTCCCCGTACCATCCCTCTGGGTCATCCTAGTGCACCAGCCCCGAGCATCCTGTATCCTGCATCGAACCTGAACTGGCGATTCATGGGATGATTTGGGAGAATGGCATACATGATTTGATTTTTTAAAAACTGGAACGTTTTTCTAAGAGTGGTTTCCATCACTTGCCTTTTAACCTTGACCTACTGGTATTATACTTATACTATCAAACTGAATCTCCCAGGAACCCAACAACAGGGGGAAAGAAAAGTTGGATCCACTCACCATGTGGAGGACCCCATGACCACCTCCCAGTAGTGGCAACCGCTGTCAATGAATATATTTCCTGCTGCCCCATAGCACCCAGTGCCACTAAACCTCTCTGGAGTATGGCTCTTCTTCAGAGAGCTTTCTTCCTTCTCCATCTGCAATCCATCATTGGAAATCTTCAACTTCTTGTGAGTCATTTTGGGATCCAGTTTAAAGGGTTGGCCTGAAAAATAAAGTAGAAAAAAAAAAAGAAAATGCATGAGAAAGTATGTAAGAATTCTCTCCTGTTTCTGCAGGACCATCACTATCAGAGGAACCTCGACATAATGATCATTCTTGAGTCAGTGAAAGCTGAGTGGTGTTTGGATTATATGAAAGAAGCAGGACAGAAGCCACTGTTTTCAACAAAATAAAAATAAGCTGTCCCCCCTTCATAGACTATCAAGTTAAAAGGGGCTCTCAAGGTCTTCCATTCTCAAATAACTTTTGTACTTTGTTTTATTTCAGTGGATGGTTTGGGATTTGAACAGATTTTAGGGGAAGGAGTATTTCAGGTAAGGCAAAGTGAGGGGATAGATGAGATAATTGCTGCTTGGTGGCAGAACAAAAAACCTGAGAATAACTCAACTACAGGACAAATTGTTTTGCCCTATAATTACTGGGATGTAAATAACATCTAATAGCTCACTTTGTTAGAGTGATTGTTGCATCATCAATAATTAGAGAAAATATCTGTTGTGTAGGATCATTCCCAACAAAGAATTCCTTAAAGTCATATGACAAAAGTAGTTAGTTACTAGGAGCCAACAGCTGGGTATGGCAAGAGCTGTATAATACAAAACACGTCTGACAGACACCGTTGGTCAATGTAACACCCACCCACTACTTTTTTTTCTCTTACCTGCTTTTACTATAGAGGCAAGAAAAGTTAAATACTCAAGCTCCTAGCCTCCCTTGCTGCTAGGGGTGACTAAGAAGATGGAAGCAGAAGTCAGATGGGGTGGAGGAAACTTCTGGGAAAATGCCTACATTCTTGGTAAAAGGGATAGTCATTGAATGTACCAGTGTTTTCCCCCTTATTTCTATTTTGAAAAGAAATGTCATCTGGAGGTTGCAGTGGGTAGGTTGGGACCATGTAGCAATAAGCCAACACACAAAAGGAGGAGGAGTCTTGGTCTTTTATGACATGCACCAGCCCTAAACTGCCTACCTTTGAGCTTCTTGCTATATGAAAGAGAGAAAAAAATACTATTTGTTTAAGCTGCTCCCAAATAATATTTGTCAAGCTAAATTAGATGGATTTTCCTGTCAAAAAGCATTCCTAACAGGTTTGGCTTCTCTGAAGGAGAATTTTACCAGATTATTACAAACAGTACTCTTTTATTCAGTTGCACCCCAAGTATGAAGGCAGAATGCAGAGAAAAATCTTCACTGGACTTTCCTGGTGGGCCAGTGATTAAGAATCTGCCTGCCAAGGCAGGGGACATGGGTTCGATCCCTGGTCTGGGAAGATTCCACATACCATGGGGCAACTAAGCCCGTGAGCCACAACTACTGAGCCTGCATGTTGCAACCAGTGAAGCCCATGCGCCTAGAGCCTGTACTCTGCAACTAGAGAAGCCACTACGATGAGAAGCCCGTGCATGGCAACTAGAGGGCAGCCCCAGCTTGCCACTAGAGAAAGCCCACATGCAGCAATGAAAACCCAGCACAGTCAAAAATAAACAGACAAAAAAAATCTCTTCACTAATATCCTCCCAAGCCACCAGCTGTTTTCTGTATATCTCTGTGTCCACATACCTCCCAGGGGCACAAACAACCCCCCTGGCCCAAAGCACAGACTCCAACAACAAAGCTTCTCTACTTGGTGCCTCTGCCCTCTTACACTGCTGTAAGAGGTGCCAGCGTCAGGCTAAGAGTACTCGCTGCTTAGGAGGGCAAAGCTACTGTCTCCTTTTGCGATCACCACAACGTACTGTTTGTTTTGAGTCGGGTAGGTTCACTGTTGCGGCTGCCTGCTTGGTTTATGGCTTTAACAATGAAGATGTAGCGTGTTCCACTCTGCAGTCCGTGGACTGTGTAATGGTTCTGTTTGATGTTGGGCACGATCATCCAGCTATCCACAGAATTATACAGGCCTGTAATGTGGGGAAATCAAGGATGTTAATGTAAAAAAGGCAGGATGAGAAGCATACTGAGTATTCATCACAAGCCCCCCAAAGCGAATTTCATTTTGTTTTGAGTCGTGGAAGACATAGGGAGATGAATCCCCTCTGCTTCTTTTCTCCCACGGAGCTAAGCTTATGCCAGGCTTCTTGCCTCTGGTAATTGAATGTAACCACTAGTGAAAAGTTACTTCAATTTTCTGCCAAAGAATACAGGGAAAACTTCTACACAAAATCACAGAATCACGTCTTTCATAGCATCTCTAGGTCTTCACCCCAAAGGTTCAATCCTCTGAGATCTGAGTCTGACCCTCAAATGGGTAGAGCAGAACAGAATAACAAGGAATCTCAGAGCCAAAAGGCCAACTAGACACCATATTTCCCTCATTGTACAAATAGGAAACTAAGAGAGAAGGAAAGTGACTTGCCCAAGGCCACAGAGAGCTGAGAGTGGCACTGAGAGTAGAACCCTGGTCTCTTTAACCTAGTCCAGCGTTCTCTCCACTACACTGCTCCACAATTCATGGAGCAAACAATGTTCCTTTGTCATTGCAAGGCAGCAAAGCTTTCAAGGCTTATGATTCAGCTCTCCCACACCATTCTTACCCTTGCTTCTAATCTTGGTGGGCTTCAAGGTGTCATAGGGAAGCCAAGGAGATGACATGATAGTCAAAGTAAAATAGCATCTCCTTACTTCACAGTACTTATTTTACCCCTCCCTGTTTCTGATTCCAATACTCATTTCAGGTTGGGCAGTCCAGGAACAAATTTGTTGTCTGGAACCTTCTTCCCTCCCAAGTAGGGAAAGGGACCAGAGATCTAGGTTTCTGCTTTTGAAACTCTTTAGACCATAAACATTGACTTAAACAAAGAAAAATATACAGAATTAAAAACATGTATTTAGCTAAATTTTGATAAAAGAGGGATCGACATTCCAGTCTGTGAATTTACACTTATCTCTTCTGTTATCTGCTTTTCACTTTAACACTTTTTAACCATAATTCTACCAGAGGATGGAAAAGAAAGGGCAGAGAAAATGACTGGTGGATTTAGTTATTTCTATGCAGCTTTAGTAAAGATTAAAAATGAAATAATGATAACCGATTTGAGAAAGATATGATCAGGAAGGTTTTGTAATTAACTTTGGGGGAGGTAGAAGTCTAAATTAAAACTAGAAAAAGAAGCATAATGGAGTACAAACAGATATGCTATAGAAAGAAGAATAATTGGTGGCAATGTTCATTGATTCTCATGAAATGCCAATAAGGATGAGGGCCAGAAAAAAAAATGTTGGAGGGCTTGACTGCCAGTGTATCAATGCACAGTATGAGTCATAAAATACATATTAAATTTTAACAGTAGGAGGGAAATATATGATCTTTCAGGTATACTTATACCAATACAAAACAAAAAATCAAAAGAGAAAACAATCTTCACAATGAAGTATTATGCAGCTATGAAAAAAGAAGGTGGGAGATTTCTATGAACCGATAATGGAATGATTTCCAAGATATACTGCTAATTTTAAAAAGAAAATTACAAAAGAGTATAAGTAGTATGCTACCTTTTTCATGCAAGAAAGAAAGGCAAATTAGAAAACCTACATTATTTGCTTAGATTTACAAAGCAATAATAACAACAGGAAAGAAAAACCAGAAAATAATGAAGCTGGTTACGTACAAGGGATGGGGGTAGGGGAAGAGGATTAAAAGAATACAAGAGAGAATGACACTTCTCTGAGTATACCTTTTTTTTCATACCTTTCCCTTTCAGAAATAATGTTTTAGAAATTTAAAACATTTAAATGACACCAATATGAATGGTAAGAGTGGGGTCTAAAACTGAAAGCAAACAAACCAAATGAAGCCACCTGCATTTCAAATGTCAACAATCACAGAAAAGGGCAAGAAGAGAACTGTCAATAGATGCTCCAGTATTGTTTGTTTTTGTAGCGGTATGGGCAACGCCATTTTGAAACTGTTTCAGATATGCTATGGGATTGAGCAAATGAGTATATGTGTTGATGCTATTGGGAGCCAGGGTTCTCACTATGGAAGTAGGAACATCCAAGTATGAAATGAGGAGGGGGGGGCAAGAAAGAACCTGTGGGGATGGGCTGGAGATATTGGTATGAACTCATTATTTCTAAAATGTGTATGTGTATGTGCATACATGTGTGCACATTTGTTAAGTATGTAGGTACATATATTATGTGTGAATATGTATATGTACATGGTTGTATTGTGTGTGTATTTTTCTAGTACCCAGGTCTTGGTCTCTAATAACATCCTGCCACGTAAAGGGACCAGGGTTCCTTGGAAAAATGGCTGATTTCAAGGCTGGAGCAGGGTATGGTCTAAAATGAGCCAATAACCTTTTGTTATGTTGCAAAGTAAGGAATTGCTCAAGAATTGCTCAAGAAAATGATGGGAGAATATAAGGACTCAGGAGTCAGCTTAAAAAGCTCCAACTGGCTAAATTTGGGCGATCTGAGCACCAAAATAAGTAAGGGCAGTAAAGAATTATAAACGAATGAAAAAATAGAATTCATGAGTCCATACTGAGAAGTAAAAATATAAACAAATGAAGGATGAGACTTTTGCTTACAGTAAAATGCAGAGTGGCAACTTGTAAATGTGGGATGGGATGCTCACTTGGAAAAATCATTATTTTGCCATCATCAGAGTAAAGTTTGGATCAGGCGAGAATTATTGATTGATGCTAAAAGAGGGATGGAAGTAGGATGGATTTGATGAGGAAGCAGGATATTTTTATGGCCTTAAAGTATCACTGCACAGATTGATTATTAGCTGCAAAAGGAAAACTAGTAACTATACAGAGAAGAAATCAGATAACACCTTTGATCAGGTGATCAAAATCAGCATCACCAGTGAAGGGCATGTACACATTGTCTCCTGATGTGATATCCTAAGGAGAACACATCACTTACGTGATGGAAGCCAAAATTGCATAATCTGAATACAATCATGGGGAAACATCAGATACACTCAAGGAACAGCATAATAAACAAACAAAAGGGCACTTTAAAAAAGAATAACAATGTCATTAAAGACAAAGAAAGGCTGAAGAAATGCTCCAAATTAAAGAATGCTACAAATATGACAATTAAGTCCAGTACCTGATTCTAGACTATATAGGACAATATCGGGTTCTATATGTCATAAAATGTATTATTGGGTCAATGGTCAGGACTGGAATATGAATGGTGGATTAGTTAAAAGCACTGCATCAATGTCGTATCTGTTAAAGTTAATAACTGTACTGTGGATACATAAGAGAATTTCTTTATTCTTAGGAAACACATACTGAGGAATTTAGGAGTGAAAAGCCATGATGTATGTGATTTACTCTTAAATGGTTCAGAAAAAAACATAGTAATAGAGAATGTTAGCAAATGATAAAGGAAATGGAATAAAATATTAACAATAGGTGAATCTGGGTGAAGAGTGTATGGGTGTTCTTTGTGCTAGTCTTGCACACTTTTCAGTAATTTTGAAGTCATTTCTAACTTTTAAAAAGGTAAATATATGATCCTCTGGGTATCACTGAGACTTAGTGAGATGGGATTTATCACTTGTTTATGGTAATGGAGGTATACACCTTGTTCAAAAGGAAAAGACCACAATATGGAAATCCATGAACCTGAGTGTAAATGGGCATAGAGAGCATTTGCATGAGAACAAGACTGAGGGGAAATAGAAGTTAATCTTTGTGACTGTATGTTACAGACCGCCTGGCAGCCAGAAGTTATAGCCAGTTGCTTTTATAATACAAAATGCAAAATTGAAACAGAGGAAAGAAATACAGTAATGGGGAAGACTATTATCCAAACATTTGTTGGAATTTTCATTCAGCCAACAGCATCATCTGAAACACTATTGGCCTATGACCATTTCAAATCTTACATAAAGTGGGAAGAAAGTTCAAAATAAAGGAGAAAAGCTAAAAAAAATAAAGAGAACTATTTCTCCAGATAAAGTTCTAACCAACAAGGAAGAAATTTCTGGTTAAAGAAAATGTGGAGTTTTACTATTTTAAGATTCTTCATATAAATGGTATCATGTAGTATTTGTCCTTCTGTGTCTGGCTTATTTCACTTAGCACAATGCCCTCCAGGTTCATCCATGGTACTGCATGTGGCAGGATTTTCTTCTTTTTAAAGGCTTAATAATATTCCATTTTATGTATATACCACATTTTCTTTATCCATTCATCTGTTGATGGACAGCTTTTTATATGTCAATCACACCTCAATAAAGTGGTTTTTAAAAGAGAAAATGTAGGAAAACCTCAAAGGAAAGTGGCTCTCACAAACAGAGTTCAGTCAACGGTGGCAGGCCAGACCAGCATGTAGGACTGGAATCTTCATGAATATTTATTGAGTAAAATAGTTTCAACTTATCTGCCAATTGCCATCCAAAATTTTGCTTCAGGGTTCTGCCTTTGTCCCTGTCTTATTCCACTTTTCTATCAATGATCAAAGGAGAAAGACATAGAAGGCAGGCTGGGAGGGAAGGTAAATATATTGGGAGGCAGGAACTCCCCCCAAAAAATTTAGCTGGCTGGGTAAGGAGTCAGAACTAATCAGATAAAAATGTCCCTAGGAATAAATTCAAGATGTTGTATTTCAGTGTAAACACTCAATTGTATAGGAATGGGATTTTGAGTGCCTAGGGATTTCAGCTTACTATATGTTCAGTCAACACAATAGTCAATGTGGCTACTAGAAAAAAGGTATAGGGTAAGGGGATATCAGCTAATACACAAAAGCAATAATTCAGCTATCCTCCATGGACTAGGACTAATTAGTAGCTAGTTTAATTAAAGGGGCATTAAGCTTGAAGTCTGAAAAGCTTGGGTTCAAATCATGATTCCCTCAGTTTGTAGCTCTGTGACCTTGGACAACTCATTCAACTTGAGCCTCAATTTCTATGTCTATAATTTCATAATTATAAAATAATTAATATAATCTATTTCATAAGGCTAAGGGAGAAGTCATGAGGACCAAATGAGATAACATATATGGGAGTGTCTATAAATGGAAACACATACATATGTAAATTACTATTATTATTATTCACCTGGAGGAAGTCTTGGGCCTTTTATAAGGAAGCACTGACAATTATTTATAGCTGCACAACTGAATGGGCTATTTTGCTAGAATTTGGCTATCCATTACTGGCAATGTTTGAGCAGAGACAGAACAACCACCTACAAGGTATCTGGTAGAAGGGAAGAAGATTTGACTAGATGACTTCTTAGGTCCCTTCCAATTCTAAAATGCTATGATCCTATCACTATTAAGAATTATCCTTTAAGCTTTTCTTTACAAAGGACTATCTATCCTTGAAAATAGAGGTAACAGCCTTTTGATCTTTGTCATTTCTTAGACTTTTTCTCAACTCTCAGAAGATCACTGCTCTCCCCATATCAGGAAAGAAAAGCACAGTAACTGGCTTTAAGACTTTCCAGAGCATGAGAGGCCACTGTAAACATGTATGTTGGGGAGGCCTTAGCATTTTGCAGCTTCACAACCTGAACAAACACCCAGGAACGCAGCTACTAGGGCCAAGTGGCTTAGGTTGGAGCTGCACGAGGCAAGTGTTTTTTTTAGAGTTGGACCCCAAATGTCCTCTCACCTCCCCACCCCGCCATGTGGCCCTAAATTGTCACAAGATGGGAAAAGGAAGCCTTTCAGGAGGGTTTCATCAGAAAAAACTCCTTTCACACAGGTCTGTGAAGTCAGACACAGAAGCACAAACACAAGATAAAAAGAAAATACTAATTTGCAGCTATGCAGATGCAACCTTAGTGTGCAAGTTGGTTCCAATCTTGAATTCAGCTTTAATTTTGCTTTCACTTCTATTTTCTCCAGCAGGTTGAGGGGAACTTGCAGCTTGAGTTAAGGTCCTATGTCTTGTTCCAATTCATCAGAAGATAAAACCATAACATGTGAGCTAAATGACTGTTTTCAGAAAATCTTTCATTTGGTGGCTCACTGATGCATTTTTATATTTGGTGTAATTTTTGGAGGAAACGGAGAAGGGATAGAGGGAAGAGTGACAGAGGCAGGAGGCTTGTCACTTATTCACTGATAAAAATGGGTACAGTAAAGGAAGCAGTAGTCTTTGAATGTAATGTTTTTTACCATGATAATGAAGTGGAAGAACAGTCAAGAAGAGAGATGTTCACACACATAGAATCAGCAATGATTGTGACTTAACTACTCAGGAACGAATTCTGAGCTGTGTTCTGATTTCAGAGAGTGGAGTGACATGGATTAACTCAAGAAAGGCTAAGGATTACATAAACAAATGGGAGTGGCCCCAGTGACTGCACAGCAAGGAAATACACAACTTGCTTGTTACCCATCAGTAAGGTCTTTGCAATGTGCTGGGGGAGATTGCACTGTCTATACAACACTATACTAAACAGCCTAGCATGTCTTACAAACACTTGCCTCGTGGCGCCCCGGCCAATCTTGAGCAGCTTACTGCTTCCTTACATTTCCTTATCTCTGGCCACAGGCCCCAACTACACCATGACTTACTGATGAAGTTAGCCTGGCCAGTGAATATGGTGTACTGAAGCTCATAGGAGCTGATGCTGAACTCATCATCCGAGATCCAGTGGACCGTAATGGTGTCATGGGAGGCAGTACAGAGTTCCTCTCGGATAGATGGTGGGTTGGGGGCTGTAACGAAAGGTGGAAAAGAAGGTAAGGAAAACATACTCTCTGTTCTAGCATTTTATAATTGTTACTCTTGCTAACCAACCCAACATCTCCTGGAAAGGAGGTTTTCTTAAAAAGAAGCTTTAGATTGCACATACCACACAACCTGAAGTCAAGTGCTGAGACCTCAAGTTCCCCTAACCACTTTTGCTTTAATGATATAGGGATTTTAGGCAAAGATCTAAGCCTAAGTTACTCAGTAGACCCATTGTCTACTTGGCCTGCACTAACACATACGTAGCTATTACAGCAACGTAGTCATGTGTTTCCTTATTATATGGCCTTCAATCTACTTTCTTTTTATTTCAAAATAAGTTGTATTATATATTGGCAGTATTAATAGGAATTAGTTATGCAAATTAATATGAGTTTCCTCATCTGTAAAACGATGATAATTCATGATAATTACCTCACAGATTCCTTGTAAGGACCATGATGTAAAATTAATATATAGTGTCTGGCTTAAAGGAGATGCACCATCAATGACACCTATTTTAATATAGTAACAAAGATAACTACAAACACAAAGCTATTGTGTGTGTACATCTCCTCATGAAACGATCATTCAAACATCCTGAAGGCAGTCAGTATTTTTAACAGACAGGTTGTTGCCCTCATTTTCTAAAATTCTCTCTGCAAGTCAGATATTTCTTACATTTTTCTTCCTATTCTGCTAATTCTTAAATTTTCTTACAAGCATTTGGGTGGTACCTGTGCCCATGTGAGAAATTCTCTAATATTCTTTAATTACTACCCGAGTTCTACCCCTATAACAGGCTTCGTTATATTACTGACAGGCTCGTAAGGAGAAAACCATCAGCAACTTCTTGTTTTTTACCTTTAAGTAGGGATGATGTGTATACCCATTCTGTCCTTGGAAATATTTGATAAATCATTTCTATTTTCTGTTACATTAATTAAAATATATTCTATCTAAAAAGATATATGTATCATTTTAAAGATTATAAAGGCATTTTTATAATATTGTCCTTTTCAGATTATTTCAAAGTAAAAGCCTACCAAAAGAAAAGGACTAAAATGGAAAGGAAAGCACAGTATTTTCACACCTGTTAAATAATCTAGCCCCTCCAGCAGTTTCTTTTCTCTGGAAAAATCTAAAGCAAAGTTTTCAAAGGCATCATTAAAATTGATGTCTGGAATCAGAACTTGAGAAGATGCAGTTGCCATAGCGACCCTGAAAGAGAGAAAAGTGTATCAATATATATCAAAATAGATTTGCAACCTTTATCCAATGTTTGATTTCTGGTTTAACAAGGTGAAGATAAATGACTGGTAGGACTTGATTAAAATGAAAAATATCATATCTGTCCTTTTCCAATGGAAACTATTTAAATTTTAATCATCAGGAACCAATTAAGGGTTATACCATATTTATTCACATATGTTCACTCCTCAAACACACTCCCCCATCCTGTCTTAATTTGAAGAAGTAAATACAGGATTTTTTTCCCTCTGCATCATTTTCCATCTGGCAGGCAGCATCAAAACTAGACCTCTGAAAGCTTGGTGACAGCAGTTTGAGAGATTTTTTTTTTCTCCCCCTCTATTTTTTTTAATGTTAATCAATAACCCAGCATGCTAGGGCTTGGTTAAAATCTTCCCCTAAATACTATACTTTGTTTGATCTTTTATAACATTCACATTTAATTTTATTGCTCTCTAGTTATATAATGCTATGATAGTTTTATCTCCCTAACTAATTGTAAGAGTCTCAAAAGCAGGATCCACATTTTATACCATGGTCCCTAACACAGTGTTGGACACATAGTGAATAACTAATTGTTGAATGACTAACACCACCACCACAAATGGTAACTTTTATTGGGCATTCAGTATGTATAAGACACCATGCATGCACTTTACACACATTATCTAAGTTACTCCTTACCATAACCCTATGTAGCAAATGTTATTTCCATTTTGTAAACGAGACATAGTAAGGTTAAGGAACTTGCTCAAGGTCACACAAGGGTCAGAAAAAAAGAAATATAACTGAACCCATGTTCATTGGATTCTAAACTCTATACCCTTAACCATGTAGACATTTACTTTAAAAAAAAAAATTAAGGTATATTTTTACATACCTCAGCAATTCTCAAAAATTATTCCACATCAGAATTATCTCTGAGCTTTGATTGAAACATACATATTTAGGCCCTGTGCCTGACCTGAATCAGAGCCAGTGAGAATTCTTGAGCATGCAAATAACAGTATGGAAAGAAACATTAACGTGGCAACAGTATGCACCTTAGAGTGGAGAGAAGAGGCACTGAATGTAGGACGACCAGAGAGGAAACTTGTATGGTGAACTAGTTATAAGGGGATGAGGAGTTAAACAAATACATCTCCTCATGCACGGATACCCTGTTACACATCTACAACAATAGCTTTTGGCTGTTTCTGAAAATAGAGATGTTGCGGGAATAAATTTCAGGCCAGGATAAACAAGTGAAAGACTAATGTAATGAGAGCCCCTGAAGCATTTTAGGCAGAGGAGTGATGAGTGCAAATTTATATTTCAAGAACAATACTCCAGCTGCAGTGGATGGGCTGGAGGGGGTCAAAACCAGAGGCAGATCAGGTTTTTCAGTTGTCTGGGAATGAGCAGAAAGTAAAGTGGTGACAGAAGAAGTATAGACAAATAAAACAGAAAGTTAATTCATAAACATGAAAATGAATAGCCAACAATATATTTAAAATCCCAACTACATGAGAAATCAAAGAAATGTAAAGTAAAATGAGATAGCATTTATAATTATAAATAAACGCATCATAGCAGCTTTTCATGTCTCTATTAAATAAGCCTACATATTTTTATTAGGACTGAAAATGACTCAGATTTTGGAGGCCAAATTTAGCATTACATGTGAAAATAGGTTCAAATGTAAATATTCTTTGATAGTACAGTTCTAATTTATAAAAATTTTTTAGTCTATGAGTTTGGTTTTAATTCTTAAGCCTTATGATCACATAATTTACAAAGTTTGTGCTGCTGGTATATCTCCTCTAATTTAATCCTTCTAACTGAGTTGGCTAAAGCACCATTACTAATCACACATATACAGCAGTTCTACAGTTGTGTGTTGTTTTTGGATAGCTGTTTAAAAGACAATTCTGAATTATAACTTGGTCTGACTTAGTAAAGCAAAGTTTGCTACTGTATCTTGTCACGCTGAATTTTAAAAACAACTGACCTTATAGATTATCTATAAAAATGGATAATCTATAAACAGCTTAAATATTCTTTATTTAGCATTATATATAAACCACACTAAAATGCCTTTCATTAACTAAAGGGCAACATTTTAGGTACAGAGAATTTTAATTAAATTGGCATGTACTGTGCTTAGTCACTCAGTCGTGTCCAACTCTTTGCGACCCCATAAACTGTAGCCTGCCAGGCTTCTCTGTTCATGGGATTCTCCAGGCAAGAATACTGGAGAGGTTTGCCATGTCCTCCTCCAAGGGATCTTCTTAGCCCAGGGATAGAACCCAGGTCTCCCACACTGCAGGCAGATTCTTTACCATCTGAGCCACCAGGGAAGCCCAAGAATACTGGAGTGGGTAGCCTATCCCTTCTCCAGGGGAATCTTCCTGACCCAAGAATCAACCTGAGGTTTCCTGCATTGCAGGCAGATTCTTTACCAACTGAGCTGTCAGTCATTAGTAAGGGGGAAGGAAAAGCTCTCTCAGTTAAAATTTTATTTTAACTGAAGTCCTGGTTCTTAATACGTAACAATGATTAATTGTGAGGAAGAATTTCAGACCCTGTGAGAGAGACCAGTGAGAAAGATATTTAGGTTATGTAGATTATTCTCAAGCCATACCAGAATTAGCTATCTATTCCACCTACCACAGAGGCTATACTTGAGCCCATGAAAATAAGATTTAGATATAGAGAGCTAGGAATCATCAACAGCTAGATGGTAACCAAAACCCTAGGAACTACAAGTCTGCAACAGGGAGAATATGCAATAAGAAAAGAAAACAGCTTAAGACAGAAGCACAAAGAACAACAGCATTAAGGGGATAGGTCAAGGAAGAGTTGCTCACAAAGGCAAATGAAACCAGATATGTAGAGGGAAAACCAGGAGTGTTCTCAAGCTAAGGGCAGAGAAATTTCAAGTAAAAACGGTCAGTAGGGACAAATGCTAAGAGACCAAGCAAGATGAAACAGTAAGATAAAACAAAGAAATGTCTATTATAATTCAGCAACAAGTTATTCATCAGGTGACCCTGAAAAGAATACTTTCAGTAGTGTGGTAGTGGCAGAAGACATTTCAGGGAGTTGAAGACTGAGTGGGTATGATAACATGCAGTGGTCTAAATATGTTTTATCTCTGCTCTCATGAAATTCCACTTAAATGACAGTCAAAGGGAAAAAAAAAAAAAAAACCACCGTGAACCCACAAAGACAAAGGGAATGGAAAAAGAGATGCAAGTAAGATATTGTCAACAAATGTTTGGAAACTAGAAAGGGAATGGATGAGTGGTAACCAACCACAGAGCAGAGAAAGCTGGATCAAGAAGGCAACAAGATGAAGCTGATTTAATGTCACAGACAGTTGAAGGTTTGCATGAGAAACAGCTACACTGTCAGATCCACTCAACCAGAGACTATGCCTCTCTCATCCTGATGCCAAACTAAAAGCAGTCCTAAAACCCTTTCCCTGCTGGGCTCCTGGAATAGTGGCAGTCAGACTTGTACCCTTCATTGCTCCCCTCACTCCCAGAAGCAGGAGATTGGTGGGTTCCTTCCAGGGCTAACTAAGCCAAGAGAAAACACCTACAGAACTAACACACACGGGGTCCACTCACTAAAAATCTAACATCCCGCCTTAAAATCCTATAGCAAAGCTCACCAAGCAACAAAATGTTCTCATTCTCTCAGATATTCCAATCACCTTTTAGTGCTTAAATTCAAAAAGGCAGCGAAAAGCTCCCCAAACATTTAGGGAAAGACAGAAACTAACAGAGAAATGGAACATGGAGGAAACCAAGACAATGCAGTTTAGAAGAAGACATTTTTAATGATCATTAATATCATCAGGAAGATAAATACAGTAAGTCCCCTACATACAAACCTTCAAGTTGCGAACTTTCAAACATGTGAATGTAAGTTCCATCAGCGTCAGGTGTGAGTGAAACTGTAGCTTGCCCTACATCTCTATTGCTGACAATCCTTCAGCCCTACCATCTCGCACCCCCTCTCCCTCTTCCAGTCAGTAACTCTTACCTGTTCACTTGATGCCAGCCCCCTGTATGCCAGCTGTTGTACTGTTCTACTGTACTTCTCAAGGTACTGTACTGTAAGATTAAAAATTCATTATTTTTTGTTTGTTTCTGTGTATTATTTATGTGGAAAGTATCACAAACCTACTACAGTATAGTACTGTGTAGCCAATTATGTCGGAGAAGGCAATGGCACCCCACTCCAGTACTCTTGCCTGGAAAATCCCATGGACGGAAGAGCCTGGTAGGCTGCAGTCTATAGGGTCGCTCAGAGTCGGACACGACTGGGCAACTTCACTTTCACTTTTCACTTTCATGCATTGGAGAAGGAAATGGCAACCCACTCCAGTGTTCTTGCCTGGAGAATCCCAGGGACGGGGGAGCCTGGTGGGCTGCCGTCTCAGGGGTCGCACAGAGTCGGACATGACTGAAGTGACTTAGCAGCAGCAGCCAATTATGTTAATTGGGTACCTAGGCTAACTTTGTTGGATGTATAATTTGGACTTATGAACATGCTCTCAGAATGGAACTCATTCGTATGTAGGGGACTTATTGAAGTTTGTATACATAAAGCAAGGACAGAATGCTAAAAAAGAAGCAAGGATCAAGAACGAGCTCTTATTAATAAAAATATGAATCCTTATATTAAAAATGTAATAGAAGCATTGAATGAAAAATAAAGGAAACATCTTAGACCTAGAAGATAAAGTCACGGAAAGTAGTGAAGAACAAAAGTTAAAATTTTACATAACCTCCTGCTCATTCTGCCTTTGTAACTCAGCTTGCTCCTTGCAAAGTCTGGGTCACTTAGGTCATGTAGTCTCAGAAAGTGGGGACTTATAATACTAGGAACTGGAGCTTATCTCACTCACCCTTGTCCAGCTCTTCGCAATTGCTCAGCCCCTGAAAACCTGCTTAATCATGCCTGTCTGTGGAAAGGTCAGGCACCCCCCTCCCCATCTTGACTCCTGTTCCCATGCACAGGAAACCCCTTAGTTTAAACCAGCCTATTAGCAGCTAGTGTTGCCCACTAGTCTGTCTATAAAAACTCTGGAACCCATTGGTTCGGGGCTCAGAGCTTGGCAATGGCACCCCACTCCAGTACTCTTGCCTGGAAAATCCCATGGACCGAGGAGCCTGGTGGGCTCCAGTCCATGGGGTCGCTAGGAGTCGGACACGACTGAGTGACTTCACTTTCTCTTTTCACTTTCATGCACTGGAGAAGGAAATGGCAACCCACTCCAGTGTTCTTGCCTGGAGAATCCCAGGGACGGGGGAGCCTGGTGGGCTGCCGTCTGTGGGGTCGCACAGAGTCGGACACGACTGAAGCGACATAGCAGCAGCAGCAGCAGCAGAGCCTGGAGTGTTAACTCCTCTGGGCCCACCAGTGTAATAAACCTGAGTTCTCCAGCTCTCTGAGTGTGGTGCTTGGTTTCTTGATTACTGGTTTCTGCCACATTTCTGGAGGCCCCAGTGAGATTTCAACCACACCAGCCCCTTGAGCTGCCAGACTGGTGGCTCGGTCGGGCTGGAGTGAAGGAAGCCACTTCAAGTGGAATTGAGTGGAGAGACAAACAAGGAGGTGCACCACCTGACGGTATTTGGGGTTCTCTTTTGCACAGGCGTCTGACTCTCCAGATGGCCAAGCCCTGACTGGACTCATTGGCGGGACAGACCAACACACCAGGAATGGCCATAGGATCAGGTAAGGCCCTGGGGCCAGTCCCCAGGCAGGTGCTACCCCAACGGGCAGAAGGGGAGACTGATCACCTCCTTGGAGCTCCCAGGAAGGGAGCATCAGATAGGGAACTCAGGAGAAGAGAGGCATTGTGATAGCCTCTGGATGGTTGCGAGTGCATGATTGCTGATTAAATGGAGTGAGAGAAATTTTTCTTTTTGGAAACTGCAAAACCAATTCTTTTTGCATATGTAATTAAAAACAACTAGCTTGTTAAAAGGCCTGCCTAGGAAAAAACTTAAAGTTAACACTTTCCATGTCCTTGAAATACACAGCCCACTCACTTTGCCTGAGATCTCAGCCTTGGGCAAACTAGAACTTCAAGCAAAGGAAAAAAAAAGGGGTCAAAGAGATATTTTAAATCTCAAACAGAAAACTATAAGATCTCTGTCAGTCTGTCTGTCTGGATTTATGTATGTCTCAGTGTATGTCTTTGTTTTTTTCTTATATTGTTGAAGTTGTAAATGAGTTCTAATTTAATTGGCCTAAAGAAAAATAAGTGCTTACAAATCAAACAATTATAAATACAAGAAAAATTAACCTAAATAAATGTCAGATTCATGAAAACCGGGAAATATTCAATATTAAATATCTAGTATCAATGTCTGTTTGCTAATCTAATAAGGAAGATGTATGTTTTTAATAAAGAAGATATAAAAAATAAAATTACATTTTATAAAGGAAAAAGAAAGTAGATCTGACTTGCAGGTGGCTGTGTTTACAGAAAGTTTGTGGAAAGTGGACCCTGAAAAAAAGTTTTGTGCATGGTTAGGACTGACTAAGTTTAAAATTAATTTAATTAAGTTTACCTAAATGAGTTTAAAGTAAGCTGGTGCAAAAACTTGAATTTGGCCTTTCTCTCTGATAAGAGGACATACTTTCTTCAGATGGTGAACTGCTTTTAATAATAGATTTAAGTTTCTTTACCTATTAATTGATCTGTTTTACATTTGCCTTTGAAATCTTTTGTTAACTTTGGCTAAGTGAATAACCATTATTTCACAGTAACTTATATAATCCTACCTGACTGAGTGTTATAAACCCTTTTGACATTTATTGACAAAACTTCCTAAATAACTTGACTTCTAGCTAACTTTGGGATGCTTCAGAGGGCCCCTGAGACATCCCAAAGAGCTATTAAGCTACCTTGGTTTACTGGACATGTTAAATTACATGGGAAGTACTTTAAAGGGATGAGAAATCTTTTCAGGTTAAAATGTATGGTTGATGTTACAAATATCGATATCCTAAAATTGTGTAAAATTCATATAGATCTGATATGCCCTGATAAAATATGGTCAATTATAATTCTAGTTATCATATTAAAGTGTTACATATCACGACAATGACCAGGTTTCTTGGTCAATTGCAATTGGTCAGATTTTAAACATGCCTTCTATGGTTTTACTCTCATGCCTTTAGAAGAATACTGCTAGTTCTTCAAAATTTATGGAAAAGACTTTCTAAGATTAAGCAGGTAAACAAATTTTGTTATTAACAGTAAGCTGGTACCAGACTGGAATTTGGTCTTCTCTCTGTTTAGAGAACAAAGTTTTCTTAGAATGCAGCTTTCGATAACAGATTATGATTGTCTTTGCCTTTAAGTGATTTATATTTGTTCTTAAAATCTTTTTGTTACTTTGGTGAAGTAAATAAACACTATTTACGATTATGGTACATGTAGACAAAGTTCATTCTGCTTCTACAAAAAAGTAACCCCTCACAGTTAGACTTTTGCTATGTTGATGTCCTTAAAACATGGCAATAGTCTGCTCCTAAATCAGGAAATTAAAAATGGATAAACAACAGCTGAAAATCCAAGAGCCAGGGCTATGGGAAAACCAAGATGGCCACTTGGCTTTTCCCGGCTCCCTGACAGACCTCATTTTTATCTGATGGGCTAAAGCCTTCCCTGGCTACAGTGTTATGTCCTCACAATGAGTTCTCAAAAAAAAAAATGTTTCACTGAATATTAAGTTCTAGTTTTGTTAATTAAGGTCTGTGCTTACTAAGACTCACTTCTGAGATAGTTCCTTGTCATGTTATAGTGCTATGTTATATTGTTAATATGTTATATGTTAATGTTTTATATGATAATGTTATATGTTAATATATTATATATAGTATATAATATGTTAATATGTAATATGTTAATATGTTATATTGTTAGGTTAGGTTATGTTATGTTATATAAAGATGATGCTGTGAAGGTGCTGCCCTCAATATGCCAGCAAATTTGGAAAACTCAGCAGTGGCCACAGGACTGGAAAAGGTCAGTTTTCATTCCAATCCCTAAGAAAGGCAATGCCAAAGAATGCTCAAACTACTGCACAATTGCACTTATCTCACACACTAGCAAAGTAATGCTCAAAATTCTCTAAGCCAGGCTTCAACAATACGTGAACCATGAATTTCCAGATGCTCCAGCTGGTTTTAGAAAAGGCAGAGGAACCAGAAATCAAATTGCCAACATCTGCTGGATCATCAAAAAAGCAAGAGAGTTCCAGAAAACATATATTTCTGCTTTAATGACTATGCCAAAGCCTTTGAATGTGTGGATCACAATAAACTGTGGAAAATTCTTAAAGAGATGAGAATATCAGACCACCTGACCTGCCTCTTGAAAAATCTGTATGCAGGTCAAGAAGCAACAGTCAGAACTGGACATGGAACAACAGACTGGTTCCAAATAGGAAAATATGTCAAGGCTGAATATTGTCACCCTGCTTATTTAACTTATATGCAGAGCACATCATGAGAAACGCTGGGCTGGATGAAGCACAAGCTGGAATCAAGATTGCTGGAATATCAATAACCTCAGATATGCAGATGACATCACCCTTAAGGCAGAAAGTAAAGAAGAACTAAAGAGCCTCTTCAAAGTATAAGAGGAGAGTGAAAAAGTTGGCTTAAAGCTCAACATTCAGAAAACAAAGATCATGGCATCTGGTCCCATCACTTCATGGCAAATAGATGGAGAAACAGTGGAAACAGTGGCTGATTTTATTTTGGGGGGCTCCAAAATCACTGCAGATGGTGATTACAGCCATGAAATTAAAAGATGCTTACTCCTTGGAAGGAAAGTTATGACCAACCTAGACAACATATTAAAAAGCAGAGATATTACTTTGCCAACAAAGGTCTGTCTAGTCAAGGCTATGGTTTTTCCAGTGGTCATGTATGGATGTGAGAGTTGGACTGTGAAGAAAGCTGAGCACTGAAGAATTGATGCTTTTGAACTGTGGTGTTGGAGAAGACTCTTGAGAGTCCCTTGGACTGCAAGGAGATCCAACCAGTCCATTCTAAAGGAGATCAGTCCTGGGTGTTGATTGGAAGGACTGATGCTGAAGCTGAAACTCCAATACTTTGGCCACCTCATGCGAAGAGTTGACTCATTTGAATAGACCCTGATGCTGGGAAAGATTCAGGGCAGGAGGAGAAGGGGACAACAGAGGATGAGATGGTTGGATGGCATCACTGACTCAGTGGGCATGAGTTTGAGTGAACTCTTGGAGTTGGTGATGGACAGGGAGTTGGTGATGGGCAGGGAGGTGATGGACTGCATGCTGCAGTCCATGGAGTCCCAAAGAGTTGGACACAACTGAGCGACTGAACTGAACTGATGTTATATTGCTAAAAGGTTTAATTAAGTTATTTAAAAAGATACTCTAAGATTGTTTCTAAAGCTTATCTCAGTAACCAATCTTTGGATAAAGGTCAGATGCTCCATGATGTACAACCAGGAGATAAACACTTGGCTATAATCATTTAACTGACTCAGATGACCTGAGATATACTGGGCTATACCCAATGAAAGTTTTTGACTTAAATTCTTGCTTGCAACCTTACTAATAACTGCTAGCTATATTATTTTCTATGTAGCCTGCTTCAGAAGATTATTTCTTACGTTACCAAATGTATGACTGAGCCTGTGATAAAATGCTGATATGCAGTTCCATATGAGATCAAGAATTGTAATAGTAATAGTGTAATTGTAATAGTGTAACTCTAGATATGGGAAGAAGCAACAAGAGGAAATATTTTCCTGGACCAAGAGGCTAGTAAGACAGGTATGGTCCAGACACTTTCACTACTTAAAAGGCCTGGATAGTGACAACACACATTGAGTGGCCTCTCAATGGAATCCTTGTTAGACCTGGGAATGAGCCCTCCCAGCACCGCGGGACACAATGACCATGAAATGCCCCCAAAACATGGTCAAATATATGGCTATGAAGGGGCCCTGCTGACTGAAAGTTGGCCCGTGCCAGCTGCCTCTACAAATACAGTGTTTGAGGTTTAAAAATAAAATTAAATTTAAAAAAATAAATAATAAAATAAAATAAAATCAAATCTGGATCAAATGTCACCTGCTAATAAACATCAAATTAGTAGCACTCAAAAAAAAAAAAAAAAGATTAAATCATGACCACTATAAGATGTTAATCTTCAACACCGCCTTAAAAGGAGTTCAGGGTGGAGACAAAAAATAAGACACTCTGTGCTCTGGGAAAACCAAAAACAAAACAAAACAAAACAAAACAGGCCTTAAGATAGTCAGATGTTTTCAGTAAAGATTTTTATGAGTCCAAATTCTTGCATCTTCTCATACTTAGAGAAACACTAATGTCACGAATCAATGCCTGGACCTGGTTCTCCTGGCTAGCCCCCCAGCAGCTTTTCTACATCTATTAATCTTTGGGCCATATATCTTTAATTTTCTTGTTAGGTTTGTTTCTCCAAGTAGTAGTACAACAAGAATATCCCCTGGCCAACACCCAGACAATGCTAGAACAAGCTGCCTTATCATTCTGTGGACTCTCATCTCCCTCTGTAAATGCACCCCGAGGTCCTCAGGCTATTCTCCCCTTGAGATCTTATATGGGAGACCACCCCCAGTGATAAAAAAAAAAAAAAAAGCTCAAGGGAGACCACCAACAACTAGCTGACCTGGAGATGTCCTGACACCTTTCAGCCCTGGAAAAGTCTTCTGCCATATTGCCCGAGAAACCTTAGAAAGGACACCCATTCCTTTGGGCAAGTGGGTTCATCCCTATCAGCCAGGAGATGATGCATGGGTTAAAGATTAGATTAAAAAACAAAACAAAACAAAACACTTCAGCCAGTTTGGACAGGCCCTCACACAGTTATCCTGGCAACTCCTACTGCTGTTAGTTACACGTGTCATCCCTTGGATCCACCACACCAGAGTCAAGAAGGCAGCTACTTCCTGTGATAAGGACACCTGGAAAGCAGTTTAGGACCCCAAAAACCTCCTCAAGGTCCAGTTCCAAAGACAACAGCCTTCACCCATGAAGGACACTGAGCCCTGCTCTTTACTCTGGAAGCTGACTAGTCAACACACAGCAGAAGTATGGCAAAACCAATACAATATTGTAAAGGAAAAAAAAAAGAAGCTTGAAGATTCTTCATCCTTGCTCCAGCCACGCTCCAGCAGCTGACTGGTCAACGCACGGCAGAAGCTTGAGGATTCGGCTATCAAAATATCGATGGATTTTCATTGTCAATGCTGGCCTCTATCCCTAATTGGTATTATTGCTGTGCTCTTTGCTACAGGACCAACTAGTTACAGGACCAACTAGACTCCTTGGCTGAGGTGGTTTTACAGAATAGGAGAGGGCTAGACCTACTGACAGCTGAAAAGGAAGGAGTCTTCCTCTTCTTGAATGAAGAATGCTGCTTTTATGTAAACCAATCAGAAATAGTCAGGGACATGGCCCAACAGCTAAGGGAACAAATCATGAAAAGGAGAGAGAAACTAGCTAATTCCTGGGATGATTGAAACAATATCTGGATGTCACAAGCCGGGCATCGTGGTTTCTCCCTTTAATAGGTCCTCTCTTCATGCTCTTTGCAGTGCTCTTGTTTGGCCCTTGTATTCCCAATGCAATTACCCAGTTCATAACCTCATGGATTGAATCCATAATGTTATAAGTGGTAATAGTTCAATATAGCCCCCTAAATGATAGGGAGCTCTGAATGTCTTACCAAAACATGAGATGATGCTTTCTACAAGTGATAGAAGCATTGAGAGGGGAGAATGAAGAGGAAAAGTTAAAATTTTACATAACCTGCTTGTTCTGCCTATGTAACTCAGCTTGCTCCTTGCAAAGTCTGGATCACTTAGGTCACGTAGTCTCAGAAAGTGAGGACTTATAATACTAGGAACTGGAGCTTATCTCGCTCACCCTTGTCCTGCTCTTTGCAATTGCCCTGCCCCTGCAAACCTGCTTAATTATGCCTGTATGTGTAAAGGTCAGGCATCCCCCTCCCCATCTTGACTCCTGTTCCCACACACATGAAACCCCTTAGTTTAAACCAGCCTATTAGCAGCTAGTGTTGCCCGCTAGTATGTCTATAAAAACTCTAGAACCCCTTTGTTCGGGTCTCAGAGCTTAGTGTGTTAACTCCTCTGGGCCTGCCAGTGTAATAAACCTGAATTCTCCAACTCTCCGAGTGTGGTGCTTGGTTTCTCAATTACTGGTTTCTGTAACTGTAGAAGAAAAGATTTCTTAAAATTAGAGGGAAAATCTAGGCTGTCCGAAATCTGGCTCATAAGAGTCCCAGAAAGAGAAAAGGGAGAAGAGGAGGAAGCCATTGGAAAATAATAAAAGACAAATTCCTAGAACTAGAAGTCAATAGTCTTCAAATTGGAAAGACTCACTTAAGTGCCCAACAAAAATGAATAATAAAAGACTCACACCAAGACATACATTGGTGAAATTTCAGGAAAAGCGGCTTAAAGATAAGACCTTCAAAGCTGCAGATATTAAAATATATGTCACATTCAAAAGATCAGAAATCAAAAAACTAGTGGACTTCTCAACACAACGTGGAAGCTAGGAGACAATAGAGCCATGGCTTTCAAAAATAAGGAAATGTTTTTCCAATCTTTCAATTTAGAAAGTAAATTTAAAATATTCTTTAAACAATAAATTCTCAAAAATGTATTTCCCTTGTACTCTTTCTTAGGAAGCTAAGGGAAAATTTGTTCCAGAAAAATTAAGGTAATAAAATGGTACATGAAGGGGCAATCAGGTGGTATCTGATGGAGTCCCTAATTAAGAACACAGCTGAGAAATCAAGGAGACTAAGCTGGTTGAAGTTCTCAGGGCATATGACTAGAGAGGACAACGCACAGAGAGAATTCTGAGAACTGGAAAGGGCTTTTGCCCCTAGTATTCAACAAAATACTGATCAACAAATGCATGTGGGGGAAAGTGTCCAATGCCAGAGAAAGAGCCATCCAAAAAAATTAGAGGGGACAAATACTTATGCTTACACAGGCCCAGGAATAGCATATGTTCCCACTGGCCAGACCAGGAAATCTCATGATTCATGGGGCATTTGTTAAAGTACTCAGAAGGGTCTTGCCTCAGTAGTGGGGAAAAACTTCCCCTGACTAAATACTGCTTTGATCATACCTAACAAATTTTCAAAGCAAGACCTGAAAGAACAAGCTATTTTCAAGTAATTTAACTGTGTCCCAGAACAAAGTTTAGGAATATTTATAGGAATACAAAAATATACAGCATCCAATAAGATAAAATTCACAATGTTTAGCATCCACTAGAAAATAACCAGACATACAATGGACAGAGGATCCTGGTGGGCTACAGTCCATGGGGTCGCAAAGATTCGGACACAAGAGACTGAGCACAGACACACAAAGAGGCAAGAAAATAAAACCCATAATGAGGAGAAAAAAGTAAGTAGTTGAAACTCACCCAGATATTAGAATTAGACATTAAAGCAATTATTATAACTGTATTCCATATGTTCAGAAAGCTAGAGAACCCTGCTAACTTCCTGCTCATGCTCAGCAAATGACTTTGCCTCCTATTTTACAAAGAGAGGAGTAGATATGAAATGATAAATTCTTTAATTTCTCATACCAAACTGCTGGGCATACCAACATCCACATCCATTACTTGGCTACATACCTTCTTTTTTCCATACCTTCAGTTTTGCCCATCTCTAGCTGACCTCACATCCACTTTTAAACTCATTCATGTCTCTCCTATCTAAAAAAAAAAAAAAATTTACAACCTTCCTTTATCTCATACTCTTTCTAGTTATCACCATATTTTTCTCTTTCCCTTTACAGGAAACTTCCTGAAAGAATTTTCATTTCTTCACCTCTAATTTACTCTTCTTAAACACTTAAAAGTTATTTATATTAAGATAACATGTATGTGTGCTCACTCAGTCATGTCTGACTCCTTGCGACCCTATGGAGGAGCCTGCCAAGCTCCTCTATCCATGGGATTTTTCAGGCAAGAATACTGGAGTGGGTTGCCATTTTCTCCTCCAGGGAATCTTCCCAACTCAGGAATCAAACCCACATTTTCTGCGTCTCTCACATTGTCAAGCTGATTCTTTACCACTGAGCCACCTGGGAAGCCCCAATTAAACAGTCAAATATTGCTAATAGTAATACTGCAAGAAGTGGCAATCTCCTCTCATCCGCAATTTCTGCTCTCCAATAATAAGAATACTGAGTATTTATTTGGTACTAGGAATTATTTTTTAATTAATTATTTTTGGCTGCACTGAGTCTTTGTTGCCACACGCAGGCTTTCTCTAGTTGTGGTGAGCAGGGGCTACTCTCTAATTGCGGTGGTTTCTCTTGTGGAAGCCCCCTAGTGGCTCAGACGATAAAGAGTTGGCCTGCAATGCGGGAGACCTTGGTTTGATCCCTGGTTCAGGAAGATCCCCTGGAGAAGGAAATGGCAACCCACTCCAGTATTCTTACCTGGAAAATCCCATGGACGGAGGAGCCTGGAGGGTTACAGTCCATGGGGTCGCAAACAGTTGGACACCACTGAGAGACTAATGCTGCTCTTGTTGTGGGGCATGGGCTTTAGGGTGCTCAGTCTTCAGCAGTTGCCCCAAGGCATGTAGAATCTTCCTGAAACAGGGATTGAATCCATGACCCCTCCTTTGGCAGGCAGATTCTTAACCACTGGACCAGCAGGAAAGTCCACATGCTGGGCATTATTCTAAACCTTTATGAATATTAACTCATTTTACCCTCACAAAAACTTTATGAGATAGGCACTATTATTATTTGCAAATAAGAGAATGAGAATGAGACTCAGAGAGGTTGTGTGACTCCCCTACGACCAACCAACTAGTTTAGGGTCAGAGGCAAGATTCAAACCCAGGGAGTCTAGTGCTATGGTCTAGACTTAGGTAGGGCATGCATCTATGTATGTGGCCAAAAGTTTCTCTGCCCCTAAACCAACACCAACATAGAAAGCTCCAGGTCTGACTAGGTAGCATAGAGCTGTGGCATCGCTAGGGTGCATGGCTGGCTGTGTATTAGAAGAACTGGGAATATACCGTATAGCACAGGGAACTTTGCTCAATGTTATGTGGCTCTGAATGGAGGGGGGCAGTTTGGGGGAGAATGGATACATGAATATGTATGGCTGAGTCACTTTGATGTTCACCTGAAACTATCACAACACTGTTAACTGGCTATACTCCAATACAAAATAAAAAGTTTTAAAAAAATCACTTTGGAAAAAACAGAATAAAACTGGAATTCTTCAACATTTAAAAAAAAAAAGAAGAAGAAGAACTGGGAGGTGGCAGAGACAGAGAAAGGGGCGTCAGAAATCCACAGGGCTACCTACCACACTGAGGCTTAGTAAGTAGCCAGCTGGCAAAATCTTCAGGTGGCAGCGGCTACAAACATGCCTGAACTGAATTAAGTGACTTCAAGCTGGTCCCTTTTCCTAAGAGGAGGCATGTTGAAAGACCATAAGGAACTCACCTCTCAGCGATATTTTTTGCAGACTGGAGAAACCGTGCCTGGTCATTTTCCTTCAGGATATGCTCGGCTTGGTTGATGAGGACTGTTGACCGTTCAAGACACTGGCGGCAATTAGCAACCTGCTGTGCCAATTTTCTCAGTTTCATAACCTTAAAGAATTAGCAAAAGAAAAACAAGATAAACATATCCAGTGCTTAATTAAAAATGATAAAACAACATGAAGGAGATCTGCTGCAGTGATTCTAAAAATAAGACCTATGAACATCCCATGGTCCCTGAACCAACCACTCTCCTTCTCCCCCTACTCTCCCTGTCTGTTTCACCAACTCCTCCCTCCACCCGCTTAGTTACCCTGCAACACCCTCAGTCATACACTCTAGGTTACCTACCTCCTCTTTTATTGATCATATTAATTATTTTGATTATAAAAGCAATGCATGGTCATTATAGAAAATTTAGAAAATAAAAAGTATAAAAAGAAACCCTACCACCTGGAGATCACCTCTGTTGACATTTTATTGTCAATATATTGTCATGTATATGTTTAATAAAAAACACCTCCTTTTTCTTTATGAGTATCCACATTCATATGTATATATTTCTCTTTCTAGGCATTCATGCGTACCTGTGCGCTCACAGATCTGTGTTCTCAGAAACTTCAATATCTGTGTTAGTAAGGAACCACCCAGCATGGCACAAAGTAATGGTTATCACTCCAGACTCTCAGAGCTTCTCCCATTGTACACATAGCATGAGCTCATCATCACTATACTAACCAGCAGACCAACAAGCATAAAATCAGATAGCTGCATGAAGGCCCACACCTCACCTTCTTGATCACGATTCTTCAGTTCCCATGTTAAAAGCCTGGAAGTCTTCTCTCTCTCTCTCCTTCATTCTTTTTATATATATAATCGGTTGATGATTCCCGTCATTTCCTTTCTAGCGATGCCTGTTATGTTCTTCCCTTCCATTTGTGCTGCCACTTTCCTGGGTTAGGCCTTCATCAACTTATACCAAGAATCATTCAGTAAGCCTCATAACTTGCTTCCCTGACTTTAGTATCATCATATTCTTATCTACCCTGAATACTTCTGCTATATTTTTCAGTCTTTTCCCATCATAAGAAACTGAATAGAATGGTTTCCTTATGCCTTTCAGATTAAGCCCTAAGTCCTTACAATGGCAATCATGATCCTTCCATAATTCTGGTCCACAGTTCTTTTTGTATTGACTTGGAGTAAAGCACCAAATCTGAAGTGTACAACTCAATGATATTTGCATATACATATACCCATGTAACTACCAACCAAGTCACAATATGAAATGATTCCAACACCACAAAACTGCCATCATCTTTTCTGAATTCAGAGCCATAGGCCAAAGATTGCTTCTTCTTTGTCTCTCTCCCTAAACCCCCATATCTTCTTTCTTTCATGATCCAAGTTTAAACTGGAATCATTGGAATGAAACTTGGACTTTTGTAAAGTCAACTTGGCCTTGGTCTCACTGAAGTGCTCTGTTTTACCTTTGTCTCTTTGATTTTGACAGCAATCATTTGTTTCCTCTGCTGGATGATCTCTACCAATTCGTCACATTCTTCCATTAGTTTTGCCTCATGCATAGCGGTATTCACCTGCCAAGAAAGTCCAGAGTGTTACATAGTGATTTCTGCCCTTGTCCCCTGCAGGTTCTCAAAGGTTTGGACTAACAGCTAAGCATGCACAACTTCTTCCATACCTCCCTCATAAGATCCACTCCTAGAAGAAGGGTAGAGATGGTGATATTAATGATGCAAGGGCATTGAAGCACCACAGACAGGAAGGTCTCTGGCCTCTGGTAGATCATGATGGTTAATGGAAAGCTGGGCAGAAGGACAGATGAGATGGGGGCATATTATTCCCACTGTGCAATTCCCTTTAATCTAGCACCCTGTCCTCCTGTTGTTCTTTTGCAAAGAGAGTACAAAGATTTAAGTATATCAGGGAAAGAGGATCCCTCTCCATAGGTACAAGAATACTAAGGTTAACCTTAAAACAACATATTTCTACCATCCTAACAAAAATGTTTTCCGTTTTCCTTGTTCCTTTCTAATTTTAAAATATATGAATGTTTAGCTCTATCTTCATATTAAGTATATGATTGTGTAGATGTATTTTCACACAGTTGTCATCATGTCTTAATAGATATCTCTTACTCTGGGTTGTCCAGTATCTGAATACCTTTCCTATTTGTGGATAGTGACTACATCAAAATATCCTTACTGCAAAGTCAGGGTGGGAGGGTGAAAAAAAAGCCACCATTCTTCATTGTCTTCCCATGTACTGCCTTCTCCTTCCCATTTCTACTACTGTAGACATTAGATGATATGAAGTCCCTAGCTGGGCTAAAATGAGCACAGAGGATCTTTGGGCTGCCTAAATGTAAAGGGAAAGAAAGAGGAACCAAACTTATGTCTTTTAAGCACTCAATGTATCAAGTACTTTATAGATAAATTATTTCATATAATTATCATAACCACTTTATAATATAGGAGCTGTTTTTATTTCCATTTCACAAATGGGAAAACCGAGGCTAAAAGAATTTCAGTGACTTGCTAGAGACTGCCCAGCTGGGAAGTGGTGAGAACAGAATTCAAGCAAGATGTGTCAAGGGAAACTCCTGGGCTGGCAAGGTGGGCAGATAAGGTTCAGTTCCATTTCAGCAGCCATCACAGAGGGAAGTTCAATCATTCCAAGAGTCTATTCAAGGATCATTTGAGTAGAGCTCTAAAAAGCTGAGGCATAGACAATGGATTTCTTGAGCAGCAAAACTGAAGTGGTCAGATGTGCTTCATTAGCAAGGTAGGGCTGCATTTTCACCTGCTAGCCCTCTTTAGAGGCTCCTTTATGTACTCCAAGCCCAGCAAGATACCTGTCACTAGGCCCCACTGTCTCCTCTCTCACCCTCTAAGGTCCCTGCTGGTCAATTTTCTGTTTCCTATTAAACTGAAATTAAATATGCGTGCTGAATTTCAACCTTCTTTCGGTTTATTTTCACTTGCCAGAGGGGAAATGCCACAGTGAGAGCTTCCATTTATTCTGAATGAACAGTCCCACTCTGGCCATCCTAATTTTTTTTCTCAGACTGCTCACCTCTCCATAAATTGGATCTTCCTTTCCAAGGCAGATGATATCACCCTCTCAAAGAATTCCCACTCATGTGGGAATCAGAGATTCATCTAGTGCTCCCTGGATCTCTGCAGAGACTATTTGGAGACATAAGACAGTTCCTATTTATAGCTGCTGATGGTATAGTACACAGTGGTGTGGTGCCTTATTTCTTTTATTTCAGTCCTTGGAATAACCTTGACCTAACACTCACTATATGCCAGGCACTGTCCTGAATAGTTTATATACTAGGTCTCTCAAACATCAAAACAACCCTATGGATCTTTTAATTAAAGTACCAGCAGAAGCTTTCTATGGTAGTGCTTCATCTCTTTAAAAGGATCTATTTAAATGGATGCCATATTATTTGAAAGTGAAAATGAAAGTCACTCAGTCATTTCCTGAAGTTTGGGGCTTCCCTGGTGGCTCAGTTGGTAAAGAATCCATCTACAATGTGGGAGACCTGGGTTTGATTCCTGAGTTGGGAAGATCCCCTGGGGAAGGTAACAGCTACCCACTCCAGTATTGTGGCCTAGAGAATTCCACAGACAGAGGAACCTGGCAGGTTACAGTCCATAGGGTTACAAAGAGGTGGACATGATTAGGTGACTTTCACTTTCATATTTTTGGGGACTATTTTGATTACTTTTAATAAAACCAATTCTAGCTTCACTTGAAAAAAAAAAACAACCCTATGAAGGAGGTACCATTAGCCCCATTTAACAGATAAGGAAACCTGAGCACAGAGAAACTGACTTGCTCAAGGCCCCACCCCTAGTAAGTGGCACAGATGGAATTTGAGCCCAGAGCATCCATCTCTGAGAGTTCACACCTTTAACTATCATACTAAACTGTCTCTCCAGTCTAGTGTAGCAGAATCCTGTCTTCAGCTCCTGACAATCATTACCTCTTCTGCACTATCCATCTTTATTTTGTCATTGCATTCTCTTTAGTGTTTTCAGACTACCTATGTCCCCCCAGAAGGCCATGTACATCCATGTCTTGTGCCTTTGCTCAAGACTGTACTTTCACTTAGAAAGTCATTTCACTATTTATTTGTTCAACAAAGTTCTACTTATTGTCCCAAACCCAGGTCAAAGATTGTCGCTTCTGAAACTTTCTCTCACCTGCTTGGATACAATTGATTCCCTATTTATATTCCCATAGCACTTTATATCAGAGGAGGCAATGGCACCCCACTCCAGTACTCTTGCCTGGAAAATCCCACGGATGGAGGAGCCTGGTGGGCTACAGTCCATGGGGTCGCTAAGAGTTGGACATGACTGATTGACTTCACTTTCACTTTTCACTTTCATGCATTGGAGAAGGAAATGGCAACCCACTCCAGTACTCTTGCCTGGAGAATCCCAGGGACGGGGGAGTCTGATAGGCTGCCGTCTATGGGGTCGCACAGAGTCGGACATGACTGAAGCGACTTAGCAGCAGCAGCAGCAGCACTTTATATGGGCTTCCCTGGTGGCTCAGCAGTCAAGAATCTGCCTGCAATGCAGGAGAGGCAAGAGATGCAGGTTCAATTCCTGGGTCAGGAAAATCCCTTGGAGGAGGGCACAGCAACCCACTCCAGCATTCTTTCCTGGAGAATCCCCAGGGACAGAGGAGTCTGGTGGGCTACAGTTCATAGGGTCGCAAAGAGGCAGACACGACTGAAGCGGCTGAGCATGCACACACAACACTTTATATATAATTCTATCATATCATTTACTACCTTATAGGAATTTATTAATTTGACTTTCCTGAGCAAACATGAGCTCTGGAGGCCAGGGGCTGTGTATTATTTGATTATATCTCCAGCACAGTGACTGGCATATGGTTGGTGTTCAGTAAATATTTGTTGCATTGAATTGAATGGAGAGCAGTATCTTACTGCTTGTCAGACATGTTCACTTAGTTACTCAAGTTATTGTAACTCAGTATGTCTAAAAACAAACTCATCATCTTCCCTCTAAACCCAGCTTCCATCTCTGATTTCCTCTTTTAAGTTATTGCTATCATTATTGCACTTGTTCAGGTTCAGTTATCTAATTCTTCCTCATCCCCACATAAAATCACAGCAGTCCCAAAGTCCTCCCCTCCTTTCTTTTCAATCTCACTAAAGTCCTTCTGGTAATACAATGAGGCTCTGAACCAAGGAAACAATAAATTGAAGCCCTCATCACCTTTTTTTGAATATTATTATAAAAGCCTCATTAATTCATCTCCCTACCTGCAGAATCTTTCCTTTGCTTTCTTTCATAATCCATCCTATCCCCTGAAACCAGGAAAAATCATCACCATCTTTATCATCAACCATGCATTAATCATCTCTTGTGTGCAATGCACTATTCTCGGGACCTGTCCTTAATAAATGTACAATCCAAAAGAGGGATAAGGCTTCAAGTTTTGGCTCCTTGGCCAATTTTATGGGGAAAAACACCTACATATAAAAGAAATCAAGGTAATATAAGTGAAATGTCAATGAGTGATGTAGGCTATAATGTACAGAAATTGAAGGGAAAGATCAGTCTCAGTGGGGAATTGGAGAAAAGATGCCTGAATGAAGCGGGACTTGAAAATGGATAGGACTCAGATTTAAAAGGTGAGAAGGGGGAAATTTTGAGCCAAGATAATGAGATTGAACCTTACTTTAGTGAGATTGAACCTTATCAAAAAATATATAGTATCTTTGAAAATTTTGCAGGGGAAGAAAGAAGGTAAGATGGTGGGAGAATAACTATAATAAAATTTCTTAAGAAGATGAACTAGGGTTAATTTAATTGGGGGTAATAGCAAGCATGGGCTTCCCAGGTGGAGCTGTGGTAAAGAATCTGTCTGCCAATGCAAGAGGCACAAGAAGTCATGGGTTCAATTCCTGGGTCAGGAAGATCCCCTGGAGTAGGAAATGGCAACCCACTCCAGTATACTTGCCTATAAAATTCAATGGACAGAGAAGCATGGTGGGTTACAGTTCCTGGTATTGCAAAGAGCTGGACACAACTGAGCACATACACACACATACACACAGCAGCACCAAGCATGAGGACAATTTAGGAGGCTACTGTGATGTGAACAGGGCCTAGCCAAGGAGGGTAACAGGAATTGAAAGGAAAGGTCAAAAACGAGAAGCATCCCTTTGCTTAATAATCTTCAATTAGACAACAAGCTCCTTGAGGAAAGTTTTTATGACATTTTGTTTCTCCCGTTGCAATAGGCACAATGCCTAAATACAACAAACACTTAAGAAACATTTACTGATGGATTTAGCAAAGTGAAAAATCAAAACAGGAATGGAAAACATTAAAACATATACTACAGTAAATGCTTTTTGTAGAGAAAATGCAGGTTGAAATGAGAGAGTTTGAGTGTGGTTTGGACAGTTACATCAGGCAAGATGAAACAGCTAGATGCAACTAGTAGAGCAGACAGTTGGCTGAAGAGGCAAAATCCCAAACTCAAGGTAAAGCAGTGACATTAACATTTTTCCATGTCAAGAAGCAGCCCAAAAGAGCAGGGTCCTTAAGTGTTTTCTGAACAGGAAATACTCCAGGGAAAATCTGTCTTTATGATGTAAATAAAACATCTCAAATTGCTTGGAAGGCACTTGAAACCCCTGGTATTTTCCTTGTCTGCAGTTTTCTTTGAAAATCCAGTGAGGTATTCCACTTGCTTATTAACCCTCAGATGAAAACAACAGGGGTTACTTTTTTCATCTGGGGTTACCTTGATAAGCATTCTTGGTTGGTTCATTGGTCAGTTGGTTGGTGGTTTGTGGAAGACCCCAGATTTTTATTTGAACTTTGTCCTTTGGTTTAGATTAGCATGTTTGACTAAATGGCTTTATGTGTGTGGAAAAATCTATCCTCCCTGAAAATCCAATTAGGGGTATACTGTCACCCTGCTTATTTAACTTATATGCAGAGTACATCATGAGAAACACTGGCTGGATGAAGCACAAGCTGGAATCAAGATTGCTGGGAGAAATATCAATAACCTCAGATATGCAGATGACACCACCCTTATGGCAGAAAGTGAAAAAGAACTAAAGATCCTCTTGATGAAAGTGAAAGAGGGGAGTGAAAAAGTTGGCTTAAAACTCAACATTCAGAAAACTAAGATCATGGCATCGGTTCCGATCACTTCATGGGAAATATATGCAGAAACAGTGGAAACAGTGGCTGACTTTATTTTCTTGGGCTCCAAAATCACTGCAGATGGTGATTGTAGCCATGAAATTAAAAGACGCTTACTCCTTGGAAGGAAAGTTATGACCAACCTAGACAACATATTAAAAAGCAGAGATATTACTTTGCCAACAAAGGTCCATCTAGTCAAGGCTATGGTTTTCCAGTAGTCCTGTATGGATATGGGAGTTGGACTACAAAGAAAGCTAAGTGCCAAAGAATTGATGCTTTTGAACTGTGGTGTGGGAGAAGACTCTTGAGAGTCCCTTGGACTGCAAGGAGATCCAACCAGTCCATCCTAAAGGAAATCAGTCCTGGGTGTTCATTGGAAGGATTGATGTTGAAGCTGAAACTCTAAATACTTTGGCCACCTGACACAGAGAGCTGACTCATTTGAAAAGACCCTGATGCTGGGAAAGATTGAGGGCAGGAGGAGAAGGGGACGACAGAGGATGAGATGGTTGGATGGCATCACCGACTCAATGGACATGAGTTTGAGTAAACTCCGGGAGTTGGTGATGGCCAGAGAGGCCTGGCGTGCTGCAGCCCATGGGGTTGCAAAGAATCGGACATGACTGAGCGACTGAACTGAACTGAAATGGCAACCTACTTGTGTAAAGGAAGGGGAGTTTCTGATGTTTTAGACTGAGTCGCAGTGCCAGTCTTATAAGGCCTAAGTATTAGGACACACAGCCCTTCCTGTTAAGCCTCCAGATCTGTTCTGCTCTGTGCTCTCTTTTTTCTTCCCAAAGGCAGCAAGAATTTGACTGGCAAGTTTCTTTCCCATTGCCCACCCCACTCTATTTCCTGTAGTTCTTTTCCTACCTCTTAGTTGAAAGATTAAACCCAGAGTCAGACCTTATCTTCCCCAATTTCCACCCTTCCCTGACACAAACACACAGATTCTCTGAAGGATTTACAAGGAAATCAATATGTAGGGGTTCACAAAAGCCACCGAGGTTTAAGAGGATGCAAAAATTTGTTTTGGTTAATTGTTTCTATTCCCTATTGAAATGTAAATGGACTAACCTTTTTACCCCTCCCTTCTTTTACAGAGCTTGTTTGAGAGTTTTTTGGGAGAACTCCCATATACTCATTCTTTTGGTCCTTTATCCCTGGGTTTAAAGTTCATCATCCTTCCCTCCAACTCACCTCCAGGAGAAACTTCTCCACTTACACCCTCTCCTTAGCTCAGTTGCATCCATCAGTCCTACAGAGCACCACAATGCAGTTCAGGAGGAAGTGATAATTTATGTTCAGGTAGAATAATATGTATGAAGTAGTGGATGAGCCCTCTACCTGCAATGAGCATTTGCAAACTCAAATGCAATTTATTTACACGGTAATAGAACTCCTTGTTGACATCTCCATCTCACTGTAGTCTGCTCTAAAAGGTCAATGCCAGCCTCTTTTATTTTCTGAAATCTTCTGCCCAAATAGGTCCTCCCCTTCCACCTCAAAGATTTTGAAATGCCAGCATTAAAGATCACTTGGGGGACTTCTCTGGCGGTCCAGTGGTTAAGAATCCAACTTCCAATGCAGAGGACATGGGTTCAACCCCTAGTTGGGGAACTGAGATCCCACATGTTGTGGGGCAACTAGGCCCACACACCACAACTAGAGAGAAGCCACAACTAGAGAAGCCTGCTTGCCGCAGTGAAGATCCCACGTGCCCCAACTAAGACCCAACACAGTCAAATAAATAAATATTTAAAAAATCATTTGGGCAAGTTTTCATTTCAGCACTTACTGAGTGCCTGGGCTTCCCTGGTGGCTCGGAAATGGTAAAGAATCTTTCTGCAATGCAGGAGATCTGGGTTCGATCCCTGGGTTGGGAAGATGCCCTGGAGAAGGGAATGGCTACCCACTACAGTATCCTGGCCTGGAGAATTCCATGGACAGGGAGCCTGACAGGCTACAGTCTATGGGGTCACAAAGAGTCAGACACAACTGAGTGACTTAACACTTTCACTTTCCACTTTTATTGAGTGCCTACATCACACACATGGCACTAGGTGGCTTCCTGAGTGAGACCAAAATGATGAAAAAGACTCAGCTTCTGGCCTTCAAGTCACTTATAGTGTAGCACAATATATGACTGTGAATTCAATTAATTACAATTTAATAAATAGCAGCAGAAGAAATATAATAGGATACAAACAAAGCTGTAGGAGAGCATAGAGAAGGGAAAGTAATTTGGCCTGTGGAAAAGGACAGTCAGGAGATTAGGAAAGGTTTCATGTAGCTGAGCTGGTTTTGAAGGACGAACAAGACATGGGCAGGCAGAAATGAGGGAGGTTTAAGGCAGGAGAATTGCAGGCAGAGAGAATAATATGAATAGCATAAGCAAAAACAGAGGCAGGAAAGCAGAGAACGTGTTTGGGTAAAGCAGATCAGCCTGACAGATGCAAGGGAGGGAAATAAGACTAGAAATGAAGACTGCAGATGTATTCTAGAAAGCTGCACTGTCATTTGGAGTCTCTAAACTTAGCTGGATAAAATGTCAGGATCTTAACGCCATGTTGTTGTTGTTTAGTCACTCAGTCGTGTCCGAGTCTTTGCGACCCTATGGACTGTAGCCCATGAGGCTCCTCTGTCCATGGAATTCTCCAGGCAAGGATACTGGAGTGGGTTGCCATTTCCTTCTCCAGGGGATCTTCCCAACCCAGGGATTGAACCCGCATCTCCTGCATTGGCAGGTAGATTCTTTAGTGCTGAGCCACCAGGGAAGCTTGTGTTTAGGCATACATGTTCACATTTGTGGGGTAAATACACAAGGGTGAGATCTAGAGAGTTTTATATCTTCAGAGAGGGTTATAAGCAAAGCACTATGCTTCACAAAACAAGCAGTAGAGTGGAAAGAATACTGGATGGGGAGTCAGAAGACCCTGTCATTGATCAGTAATATGATGTTGGGCAAGCTCTTCTCTCTAGGCCTCATATTTCCATCTTTAAAGTGAGGGGCTAGGAACTGATGATTTCTTCAGTCTTTTGATGATCCAACAATTCTGTGGTTCTGAAGAGACAGGAGGTTTTTGCCTCATTTCACGTAGGATTTATAGCTCTATATATAGAATCCCAGGTGCAAGCCTAGATTATACTTCTCCCACTTCTTGCATGTTCTAAACAGCTGCCTTGTGTGGAAAGAGAATATATGGCAGAAAGTAACTAACCCTAAGGCTACCAAGGCTTAGAGTTCTGATCCCTGAGGAGAAAGGATTCTAAAACCAACACAGACACGCAACATGGCACAGGGTCATTCCTAAGGCATGTATATGGAACAAATTGCCCCCTCTCTCTCTCTCTGTTGCCAAGATTTTTGTTAGTTACTCAGGTAAAATAAACATAGAATACATGTGTCGATACATGTGTGTACACTGTATAAATGCTACATTACATGCATTTTTATACTATACAATTTTTTTTCCAAATCAGGAAGGAATTACCCAAAATGTTTCTAACATTTAACTCTATGGAATGTGATTATCTTGAGAGGCAACTGAGAGGAAAAGAAGTATGTGAGCACGTGCTCTCTCTCTATCACACACACACACGCACACACACCCTGGTTAAATCATGGACAACAGCCAGCCTGCTGGAGTACAAATCCTGGCTGTGTCATTTACTCGTTATATGTATGACCTTGGGCAAATTATATAAACTCTATTTCTCAGTTTCTTTTGTAAAATGGCAGTGATAATAATAGTGCCAACTTCATAGGGTAAGTGGGAGAAGTGAATGAATTAAAACATATGGAGCAATGAGAACAGTACCTAGCACATCATAAGCACCCACAGCCTGACAGGAAACATGTCTTCAGTTGATGTCCCTGTCTGTCAGAAGGCCTTCCACATCCTGGTTCCCTGAGTCCAATATACTAGGATTCTTACACTTCTAGATGCCCTGGCTGCTGCCTCCCCATCCACACTACTTTTCTAGCTTCAGCACTCCCATCCCCCACCTACCTTTATCCACAACCCCTCACCCACACCTCTGCCACAAAATTAAACTTAAGCACTAAAGGCAGTAGATTGCTTAACTCTGCTTCAGGAATTATTTTTTTGTCTCCTAAGCTACAGCTACTCCAGTACACTGGACTCAAAATCCTATTAATAGTTTTACATGTCTCCCAGTCCTGAAGGCAGTGACCCCCCTGCCTTAAAGTGAACAGATAAAATCCATTAAAAAGCCCTGCTTCATTTAATTATTTTAATCTAAAGGTGATGGAATCATCTTTGAAATGTTGCCCTGTTTTGCTTTAGAAAAAAAAAAAAACAAGGTAGTCTCATCTTCCTTTTCCTTTTATACATTTGAACCTTCCTGATACAAAGGATTGTGGAGGTGGTGTGTGTGATGCAGTGCTTTAAAAAAGCAGTCCCCAACCGTTATGGCACCAGGGACTGGTTTTGTGGAAGACAATTTTTCCAAGGACCAGCGGTGGGGGAATGGTTTCAGGATAATCCAAGCCCATTACATTTATTATGCTTAATGGCACCCCACTCCAGTACTCTCGCCTGGAAAATCCCATGGACGGAGGAGCCTAGTAGGCTGCAGTCCATGGGGTCACTAGGAGTCAGACATGACTGAGCGACTTCACTTTCACTTTTCACTTTCATGCGCTGGAGAAGGAAATGGCAACCCACTCCAGTGTTCTTGCCTGGGGAATCCCAGGGACGGGGAGCCTGGTGGGCTGCCGTCTATGGGGTTGCACAGAGTTGGACACGACTGAAGTGACTTAGCATAGCATAGCATTTCTATTATCATTACATCAGCTTCACCTCAGATCTTCAGCATTAGATTGCGGAGGCTGGGGACTCCTGCTTTAAAGTGTGATCTGGATTAACACCTTAGCTTAGATACTGCCACAGTAGGTGTAACATCTGCATCATAAACATTGTGGTTTCTTAATTTTTCCAGTCCTATTGAGATATGACTGACATACAACATTGTGTAAATTTAAGGTGTACAATATGATGATTTGATATGCTAACATATCACGATAGAATTATCACAATAAGGTTAGTTAACATGTACTTCACCTAACACTGTTACATATATGTGTGTATCTGTGTGTGTGTATGTCTGTGAGAACATCTAAGATGCACTCTGTTAGCAACTTTCAAGTATACATACAGTCTTGCTAAATATAATAAAAAAGTCTCTAAAAAAACCAAACTCATAGAGACCATTGCCTTTTCTTGACTGGATTGTTATGACAGTAATAAATTTTTTGCTGCTCAGCAAGGTGAGAGGTTTTCATAACAGTTTCTTGATAATTAGTCAGATGTCCAATTTACTTCTCTTTCTCATCTCCTTTGCACAAAAAGTGGCTGCATGTTAAACAAAGCCCTTGGCCTCTTTTATCTGACATTTTGGAGTCTGAGAAGGTGGGGAAGTTGTCACTTGGGTGCTCCTGGGGTAGAATGGGAAGTGAGAAATTTGTTGTGTCCTTTCACTTCTTTGAGTACCCTGCCTGCTTTTTCTCTTCACCTTGTTCTCAACTAAGGTGTTCATTAATGATGGTTAAAGGTGTTAGTATGGCATTAAGGGCTTCCTTGGTGGCTCAGCGGTAAAGAATCCGCCTGCAGTGGGGTAGACCTGGGTTCGATCCCTGTGGGGAAGATTCCCCTGGAGAAGGAGATGGCAATCCCCTCCACTATCCTCACCTGGGAAATCCCATGGACAGAGGAGCCTGGCAGGCTACAGTTCATGGGGTTGCAAAAGAGTCAGACATGACTTCTGCTTCATTGACTATGCTAACGCCTTTGACTGTGTGGATTACAACAAATTGGAAAATTCTTAAAGAGATGGGAATACCAGAACTTACCTGTCCCCTGAGAAACCTGTTGCGGGTCAAGACAAGAGTTAGAACTGGATGTGAAATAACTGACTGGTTAAAAATTGGGAAAGAAATACAACAAGGCTGTATTTTGTCACCTTGCTTATTTAACTTAAATGCAGAGTACATCATGCAAAATACTGGGTTGGATGAAGCACAAGCTGGAATCAAGGTTGCCAGGAGAAATATCAACAACCTCAGATATGCAGATGATGCCACCCTTATGGCAGAAAGTGAAAAGGAATTAAAGAGCCTCTTTATGAGGATGAAGGACTTCCTTGGTGGCTTAGCTGATAAAGAATCCACCTGTAATATTAGGGAGACCTGGTTTCAGTCCCTGGGTTGGGAAGATCCCCTGAAGAAGGGAAAGGCTACTCACTCCAGTATTCTGGCCTGGAGAATTCCGTGGACTGTATAGTCCGTGGGGTTGCAAAGAGTTGGACACGACTGAGTGACTTTCACTTTCACTTCATGAGGGTGAAAGAGATCATGGCATTTGCTCTCATCACTTCATGGCAAATAAAAGGGGGAAAGTGGAAACAGTGGCAGATTTTATTCTCTTGGGATCTAAAGTCACTGCAGACAGTGACTGCAGCCATGAAATTAAAAGATGCTTGCTCCTTGGAAGAAAAGCTATGACAAGCCTAGACAGCATATTGAAAGACAGAGACATCTCTTTGCCAACAAAGGTTCATCTAGTCAAAGCTATGGTTTTTCCAGTAGTCATGTATAAATGTGAGAGTTGGACCATACAGAAGGCTGAGCACCAAAGAACTGACTCTTTCAAACTGCGGTGCTAAAGGAGACTCTTTGTGTGTGTGTGGGGGGGGGGGGGGGCTTTGAGAGTCCCTTGGACAGCAAAGAGACCAAACCAGTCCATCCTAAAGGAAATCAGTCCTGAATATTCACTGGAAGGACTGATGTTAAAGCTGAAGTTCCAATACTTTGGCCACCTGATGCGAGCAGCTGACTCATTGGAAAAGACCCTGATGCAGGGAAAGATTGAAGGCAAAAGGAGAAAGGAGTGGCAGAGGATGAGACGGTTAGATATCCATATCTCTCAATGGATATGAATTGGAGCAAACTCTGGGAGATAGGGAAGGACAGGGAAGCCTGGCATGCTGCAGTCTATAGGGTCACAAAGAGTCAGATACGATTTAATGACTGAAAAACAACAAATATGAGCTTAAACTTATTTCAACATTTAAAAGAAAAAAGAAAGAAAATTCTAGAAGTCCCACAAAGTTTTAGGCAGGTCTTATGAGCCAATATTTATGTATTTTTCTGAAATTATAGCTAATATGTCTTTAGGACTTTGCTTAAATGGCATCTCCTCTCATACTCCACTTTGCACCCTAGGTTTATTTTTACCCATAACATGTATAACCCCTAGTAAAAATATGCTTGTTTATCATGTATCTCTCCCAACTAGAATGAAAGCTTCTTAAAGAATCTGTTTTGTGCCATCTATGGAGTCACACAGAGTCAGACACGACTGAAGCGACTTAGTAGCAGCAGCAGCAGCATACCCTCAACACCTAGAATAGTGCCTGGCACATTGCAGGTACTCAACAAATATCTGTTGAATTAATGAATGAATGTGAGTATGCTGGCCCTGAAATAAAGGTAAAATGCAAAATTATATACAAGGTTACATTTCATTACATGAGAGAAATTTCCCTTATATTTTCTTTTCACACAATTACTCAAAATGACAATCGTGTTCTGTCATTTATGTATTGTTTGCTGATTATGAAAGATTTGGAAAAATTTGGAATAACAACCTAGGTGCTAGGTAACCACATATTCTGAAATAGTTTTCCACTCAGTGTTAAAAGAAAGGAAAAGTTACCTCTCTTGGGTAATCAGCTATGCTTTACTCACCCTTATGTGTGAGGGCTTCCCTGATAGCTCAGTTGGTAAAGGATCTGCCTGCAATGCAGTAGACCCTGGTTCAATTCCTGGGTTGGGAAGATCCCCTGGAGAAGGGATAGGCTACCTACTCCAGTATTCTTGGGCTTCCCTGGTGGTTCAGCTGGTAATCTGCCTGCAATGTTGGAGACCTGGGTTCAATCTCTGGGTTGGAAAGATCCCCTGGAGAAAGGAAAGGCTACCCACTCCAGTATTTTGGCCTGCAGAATTCCATGGACTGTATAGACCATGGGGTCACAAAGAGTCAGACAGGACTGATCAGCTTTCACTTTCACTTTCATGATGTGTGAAAGATTACACTTACAACAACAAGCCACCAGAGGACACTGTTTATTCAATTATCCTTTCTCAATATCTATTGCATACCAAGCCATGTGCTGGGTATAAAAAAGTAGAGAGCACACAGTATGCATTCTCAGAGTTTACAGTCTAGTGGAGAGACAGATCAATACATAGAATTTCTAAGACAGAAGTATGCATAGGATGCTTCAGGTACACAGGGGAAGGAGAGAGATAGAGAGTATAGAGCATGCGTGATGGGTTCCTGGAGGAGGGGATGCCTGAGCTGAGTCTTAAGAGACAAGCAGTAGTCAGCCAGGAGAAGAGGGGAGGAGTGGAAGTTCTATGAGGGCAGGAGCCATCTTCACACTGTATTTCCAATGCCTAGCCCAAGGCAGAAATGTGCCTAAATATCTGTGGAATTAATGAAAAAAGTACAAAGTGCAGGTAGTAAAGAGCACATGCTAGAGGTAGGTAGGGTCCAGACTATGATGGGTCTTATAAACCTTTATCTTAATCATGGTGGGGAACCACTGAATTATTTGTGGTAGGGGAATGAAATATGGGCTTCGCATTTTTTAAAGTTCATTCCCACAACAATGTGGAAAGTGGATTAGAGAAGGGGACAGCATGACTCAGATAGCCCAGTTAGGAACTGTGGTTTCCAAAATGAATATGTCATGGCCATTGCCTTTAAGAAGCTTATAGTCCACAGAAGGAAATGAGATGGAATGTGGTCATTCTAATACAGCCAAGCAGGCAGTGTACCAGAGGTGATGCACTGGCTGCTCTGCCCAAGGTCTTGCAGCTGGTGGGTGGCAGAGCCAGTAACAGAAACCAGGTTTCCTGATTCCGAGTCTAGGGCTTTTCCCCAAGCTCTCCTTTTAACTGCCTTTCACAACCACAGAATTATATAAGGGAAAGAGAGCAGGGCGAGCCAATGAAAAATTATGCTTTCTTTAGCCTCAGACTAGACTGTGGGGAGCATTTACCGTCCCCAAGACCTTTGTTTCTGGGTGATGGCTGCAGTATTCTGGTACTTCTTATATACATATGGAGCAAGAGAGCCCAGGAAATTCACATTCTGACAGTTAAGGTTAGAGAAACCACCATTCTGAGAAAGAAGTCATTCTTTATGAGGCAGGGGACTTCAGATGACAAAAGGGGAAAAAAATGGTTCCATGTTCAAAAAAGGAAGACGGTCACTAGAAAGAACAAGGGCCCAAGTGGAAGAGTGAAAATAGCTGCTATGTGCGTGCTTAGCTGTGTCTGACTCTCTGTAACATAATAGACTGTAGCTGGCCAGGCTCCTCTGTCCATGGCAAGAATACTGGAGTGGGTTGCCATTTCCTTTTCCAGGGGATCTTCCCAACCCAGGGATTGAACCCATGTCTCCTGCATTGGCAGGCAGATTCTTACCAATGCCCCACCTGGGAAGTCGTGAAAATAGCTGAAGAAGGGGCTATATTGTTTCTAAGCTGTGGAGGGTGGAGGAATTGGGGGGTAGGGAAAGAAGATGGAGAAGCACCAGGAAAGAGCCTCAGGACAAGGACCTGAAGAATTCTGTATAAGAGCATCAGTGAAAAAGGAAACCCCAGAAAAAATGTCCAATTCCATAAGCAGGTAACAAAGACGCCTGGACAACACATTTTCAGGAGTCCCAACTACCTCATGAGCCAGGACAGGGACCACAGCTAAGGGGTTTCTGTATGGGAAAGTCGAAGGAAATAAAGGGGTCCTGAGGAGAGCCCTTGGTCAAGCTATCTTGGTGGGGATGGGGTTGGGGATGGAAAGAGACAGAGAGAGTGAGAGCATGTACAAGCACATGCGTCCATGTGAACACTCTGTGGGAAGGATTCCTGGGTGTCCTGGGGTAAGGGTTTATCCTTACTAAACCAAAAATCAAATCGAAAATAGTTAAAAGAATGGGCTTTGAATTTAGACAGCCTCAGGTTAGCCTCCCAGCTCTGCTGCTTACCAATGACCTGTCTGGTCTTGGGCAAGCAGCCTAAGTTTCCTCTTTTGCAAATGAGGATGAGACTAGTATCCAGCCTTGTAAGGGTTTGTACATGTTTATTAGATTAAGCAACAGAAATAAAGCACCAAATGCATTTTCTGATATATAACAGGTAGATAGTTGTTTTTTCTTTTGTTTTGATTTTCCTACTACTGCTCTGATGATGATGACTGTAACTACTCTTGCTAAAACCACTGTATCTTCTGGGGTTGTCTGCAGAACAAATGAGCAAGCACTCTTTTATCATCTGGGTTATTTTTATTCAGTTTCTATATCTGTTTTTCTTTCTGGGTCATGATTGCTTTTCTCTGAGAGTACCGTGTCCCTTTTCTTATACTTCTTCTCACAGCTAAGCATCAAGATCTCATGCCCAAAGGTAGTTACCTCCATAACTGTGGGACAGGGTTTGTCTTGCCTCTGAAGATGAGATGGTCTCCCTTCCTACCAGGAGCCAGACCATCACCTTCTCCCTCCATTTAGAGTAGAAGGCTGGTGCCAAAATGGAGATTAAGTGCTGATTTCTGACAAAACACTGATTACATTTCACATCTTTGGCTGGGAAGGAATGTGGCTGGCTCAAGCATGTTATTCTCTGCTTTTCTGCTCTGGGCTCTCCCCATAATTATCACAATTCCCTAGGCTCAGAGCCCAAAAGATATCAGGCTGAATCTCGAAGAAATAGGTGTGTAAGCAAGAAAGCTAACACATTCCCTTACTTATAAAAAATATAATAGTGTAATTACATTCTGTTTCAGTTTCCTCTGCAATGCTCCCTAATGGAGAGGACTCCATCTGTCCTGTACTATAAGCTCCAAGCAGCATAAAGCACTATACCTTGGAGGCTCATTAAAATACTTGTTAATGCATTGATGAATATGCACCTTCCCACATACAATCCCTGCTCTGTAGCTCAGGGATTCACTGGTTAGCCTGCCTGTGGTATTGATGAGGAAAGATGAGAGGCAGTTGTCAAACATATGAACAGAAAGTATGGTATTATGCAAGTATTACTGGAATCAGCGATGACCCTAGGTTATATCTAGGACTCTGTCCTGATGGGCATTGCTTTATGGTGATGAGCCCTGAGGCCCACATATATGTGAGTGTTTGCATGTGTATTTGTGTGTATATAATGCCTGAAATTCATAATCTCTCTCCACCTTCACTAGGACAAAGCAAGTAGGTCTGTGTCCCCCCAGTCTCACACTTGCTCAGACAAAATGATACCTTTGGGGAGCTTACTTTCGCTTATAAGTCTGCCCTTGATCTTGACCTTAAGCTGATTCATGCTTGTGTGTGTGCTAAGTAGCTTCAGTCTTGTCTGACTCTTTGAGACCCTATGGAGTGTAGCCCGCTAGGCTGTCCATGGGTTTCTCAGGCAAGAATACCGGAGTGGGTTGTCATGCCCTCCTCCAAGGGGATCTTCCCAACCCAGGGATCGAACCCACATCTCCTGTGGCTCCTGCATTGCAGGCAGATTCTTTACTGCTGAGCCACCAGGGAAGCCCTAACCTGATTCACCTATACATAAACAGTGGTGGTATAGTGGGGCGTAGAATGTGATTTACTTTGGGTCCTTACTTTCTGCCCAGGGCTCAGGGTTCAGTTTCTCACTTTAAGAAGTTCACTAGCTCCTAGAGAAAACACAAAGCAAAGGAAAAGGCATCTTAACTTTCTGGGAAATTCCAAAGAGCTGATCATCTTAACACAATGTAACTCTAACCAAGGAAATCATTGATTACAGTTGTGTAGTTATAGCTGTGTAGTGGTTATGGTTTAGACTAGAGAGTGCTTTCAGATATATTTGATGTCTACATTTGATCTTCACAACCTTATGAGGTTGCTAGGACAGGCATTACTGTCTGTGTTTTATGGATGAGAAAACTGTGATCCAGAAGGTAAAATGAGTTATCAAAGTCATATAAACTATGGAGTGGTGGAGTTACAACCCAAATTAGGTTTTCTAATTTCAAAGCCAGGGCTCCTTCAGATTTCCCATCATTCATTCTAACCATCAAAGTAATCCTGCTCTTTGATCACTCTCTTTGTAGCTATAACTATTTTGGGGATAGAAAAAGCACTCTTCTTTTTTTTCTTCTTTTTGAGCATTTTTATGCACTAAGTTGCCATTTCTTCTCAGCATTTTTTTCTCCCAGGAGGCAACAAAGTAGACTGCAAAAAGCTTTGGATTTGAAGTCAAGCAGGTCTTATCTAGCTTTAATACTTATAAGCTGAGTGACCTCAGACAAGTTATTTAACATCTCTGAGCCCATCTTTCTGCCAAGTAAAACAGAAGCACTGCAATCTATCTTGCAGATTGTTCTAAAAACCAAATGAGAAAATAGAAATAACAGCCTTAGCACAGAACCCGGAACCTAATAGGAGTTAAATAAATATCGACGACCTAGAGGGTTGGGATGGAAGGATGGGAGGGAGGCTCAAGAGTGAGGGAATATGTGTTAATTATGACTGATTTGCATTGTTATATGGCAGAAACCAACACAAGATTGTAAAGCAATTTTCCTTCAAATTAAAAGTAGGTTAAAAAAATATTGATGATCTTTTATGGGGTCGCTAGGAGTCGGACACGACTGAGCGACTTCCCTTTCACTTTTCACTTTCATGCATTGGAGAAGGAAATGGCAACCCACTCCAGTGTTCTTGCCTGGAGAATCCCAGGGATGGGGGAGCCTGGTGGGCTGCCGTCTATGGGGTTGCACAGAGTCAGACACGACTGAAGCGACTTAGCAGTTCCCACTCCTCTCACACCCCTACTTGCTACTCTAGACTGGAAATATGCAGTACTTCTTTCCCAGAAAGTGAAAATTCAGTGTTTGATATATGTCTATACTTATTCATCTTACTGTAAAAACAGGATGACTTGCATTTCAACTCTTGATGGTTTATCATTTTCAACTGATATTTCTGTAATCTTTTGTTGGTTAATGGAGATAGTTTTAGAATTTAAAACGCGTAGGTGTGTATATGTGCACATAAGAATGTGTTTCCAAATCATTTAAAGGCTTCAATTATTACTCAGGAGTTCCTTTCATTCTCTTCTTCTTAATCTCATCTAGAACTTAAAGGGCTGGGTTGGCCTTATTTGAATAATGAGCTAACTTATTCAGTGACTTTGGTATGAACATATTGTGGAAATTCAGCTCTAAGATCTCTTACGAGTTCAAATCTCACATCTCCAGTACCAGATTCCAAATGCATTTTCTAAGGAAGGATACATCTACATGTGGCCAATTTCTGTGGGCTGCCTTTAGACAGTATTGTGGTTTAGTTTTTGTACCTGGATCTTTCCCTGTTCTCACATTCACCTCAGTGAGGAGCTTCAAACAATGTGACCCCCAAAAAAGGAGGGTAAATTGGGCATGGGAGAAAACTGGGCTAGTCCTGAGAGTGGGGATATAGGACTTTGTAACAGAAATGGATTTGGCAGACAAAAAGGAAGCTAGACTATGATTCTGACTGGAGAGGGGGGTAGGGAAAATGAAAATGTTTTCCTTACACTGATATATTGCAGCCCTGATTTACTGGTTGCAGTGAATGTACATTACTATTACCATTTTAAACATTTTTATTATGAAATTTTCTAAGCATATTTAAAACTAGACATCCTCTAGATAAAACTTCATATATCCATCCCCCAGCTTTAAAAGTCATCAACATTTTGCTCTACGTGTTTGATTTATTTCCATTTTTTGCTGGAGTATTTTAAAGCAAATCTCATCTATTATTTTATCCCCTAAATACTTCAGTTTGAATCTCATAAATAATAGGATATTTTATTGCACGATCACAATGATTAAAATAATTCCTTAATAGTATTCATCTAGCACTTGTTCCAGATTTAAATTTCACAATTATGTAAAAAAAAGGTGCTTTTACAGTTGATTTGTTTGAATCAGATACTTTACGAAGAGGAATTTAATACTGATTTTTCAAAGGACACCTATATTTCTAGGGAAAGGGAAAGGGAAGTCGCTCAGTCGTGTCCAACTCTTAGCGACCCCATGGACTACAGCCTACCAGGCTCCTCCATCCATGGGATTTTCCAGGCAAGAGTACTGGAGTGGGGTGTCATTGCCTTCTCCATTCTTCTTCTCTATATTTCTAAGGAATAATTAAATACTACTGTTTTGTGGTGAAAAAGAAAATGGAAGACCCCATCAGTACTATGCACTCTTCCACTCTAATTATTGACCCTTAAAATTCTACTTTCAGAAATGTATGTCTTTTTAATGGCTGAGTAATACTCCACTGTGTATATGTACCACAGCTTTCTTATCCATTCATCTGCGATGACCCAGAGGGATGGTATGGGGAGGGAGGTAGGAGGGGGGTTCAGGATGGGGAACACGTGTACATCCGTGGTGGGTTCATGTTGATGTATGGCAAAACCAATACAATACTGTAAAGTAATTAGCCTCCAATTAAAATAAATAAATTTAAATTTAAAAAAAAAGAAATGTATGTCTTTTTTGAAAATACAGATCTCTGTATAGCAGTTTTCATTCACTAAAAAAGCATTGTGGGGCTTCTTTGGTGGTCCAGTGGTAAGAATCTGCCTGCCAATGCAAGAGACATGGATTCGATCCCTGATCTGGGAATATCCAACAACGAAGCCCATGCACCACAACTATTGAGCCTGTGCTCTAGAGCCTGGGAGCCATGACAAGAGAAGCCACTGCAATGAGAAGCCTGAGCACCACAACTAGAGGGTAGCCCTTGCTTCCCACAACAGGAGGAAAGCCCACATGGCAACAAAGACCCAGCATAGCCAAAAATAAAACTAAATGAGTGAAGAAATAAAAATTGTTTAAAAAAGAAAGCATGGTGAATTTCAGTGTCCCAGAAGATAGATTCTGAAAGATACTTGAGAGAAGAAAAAGTCATCTCTAGAAAGAACAAAGAGTAGGAAAGCCAGGAAATGCAAGGGTGGCAGGAATTGTGAAGAAAACTACTTAAGGACCAACTTAAGGGGATATTTAATTGCTTACTCAAAACTGCTTCTGATTTCTCTGACCTTGTTCTCTATGGAAACAACCCAAACCATAGAGACTTGGCTGTCTTCCCTGTAACAGGAGTTAGGATGCCCACTGGATGACATCAGTTTTCTAAACCCTAACTCTAATCCAGTGGGAGCTCCTGCTTTTAGCATCCAAGGATATTTCTCTTAGAGAGAAGAGCAAAAAGGCTAGGTGTAATTGACTGAATTCAGCAGCATTTTGTAACAGTATGGCAGAGGAAAACACAGGAAAGCCCCATCTGCTCCCTTGTACATTTCTGGTGGGAGTGTAAATTGCCTTGGTGAACAGAGAATGTTGACAATATGTATTAATAATTTTAAAGATGAACCTTTTCTTTAAGCTATCAGTTGCACTTCTAGGAAACAAATATTCTTAAAAATGGGAGAAATGACAAGGGGAAAAGATATAGTTACAGTGCGAAGCAGACAGATGAAATAGGTAGGTTTCAGACTGAAAAATAAGCAAGGACATACAGGATATGGGGAAAAATATTGATAAAACAATGTAATAGTTACATGTAGAACTTTGCATCCTGTAGAAAATATATATTCTATTTGTGAAACAGATAATTCATCATGTACTTCAGCACAAAGAATGATGAAATACAGATACATTTAAAAAGATATAGCCTACCTTCTCTAATTATAATCCTGTAAAATAAGAAGAAAATAACAAGAATATGAACCCCTAAATCCTCAAATATTTGGAGATTAAGAAACATATGCCTAAATAAATTTTGGAATCAAAGAGGAAATTAAAATTGAAATTCGTAATTTTATAGAAAATAATGAAAAGGCATACCTTATTAACAGGATCTACAGGATAGACTCAAAGCTCTACTCAGGAAACTGCATATGATTAAAAATAAATGAATTAAATTTTCAGTTTAAGAAACTGGAAAAGGACAATAAAATAAACTAAAAGGAAATGGAAGGATCTCATTTTAAAAAAACTGAAATTGATGAAATCAAAACAAAACTATCATACAAAGTATAATTAAAATCAAAAGTGGGTTCTTTGAAAATCCTGATTAAGTAAAAAGAGAGAAAACAAAACAAAACAAACAAGAAAAACACAATGAAAAAGGAGATACACTCATAGATACAGACAATAGTATGCTGGTAAACATTTAACAATTGGCTCTCAAAAAAAGCCTCTATTTGCAGTGCTTGCTAATTTTCATGGTATAAAACTCCTAACATGGTGGATTTTAAGCTACCACTGTGAAGTCACTAAACCCAGAAATGTACACAACTGGCTAGCCAACTCCAGCATACCACTAGATGGACATAAAAGTAATTACAAGGAAATCTTATGTGCAACCTACAGGACACAGTTGAAAATCTATCAGCTGTGAAAATACTACCTAATTTTACCCAAGAAGAAGCAACAAAACCTTCAGAGACTGATAACTTTAGCCCAGACTGGAAAGCTGATTTAAGATGTATAAATTTTTTTAAAAAAGATGGTTTCAGAACTGGGTTCCATAAACTCTTTAGAGAACAAATCATTCCTATGCTGTTTAAACTATGAAGACCACAGAGAAAGACAAAAATATCCCAACTGCATTTAGTAAATCTAATATAACCATAATACCAGAAACCTAAAAACAGTATCAGAAATAATAAGACTATATAGATTGATTTCACTTCTGAATACATACAGAAAAATTCTACATCAAATAGAAAATGAAATCTAAAGGGTAACAACAGAATGGATGGGTGCTAAGTTGCTTCAGTTGTGTCCAACTCTGTGCGACCCTATGAACTTGTAGCCCACCAGGTTCCTCTGTCCATGGGATTCTCCAGGCAAGAATACTGGAGTGGGTTGCCATGCCCTCCTCTAGGGGATCTTCCTGACCCAGGAATCGAACCTGCCTCTCTTATGTCCCCTGCACTGGCAGGCAGGTTCTTTACCATTAGTGCCAACAGAATAAAACAGTATAATCAAACAGAGTTTATTCTGGAAATAAAAGAATGATTCAACATTAGAAATACCTATCAACACACAGGATTGTATTAATACATTCTAAAAGATTTTTAAACACAATTCAGCAGGCAATCCAAATAAAAACTCTACATAAAGGACAACTTTTAAATATGATAAAGAAAATAAATAGCAAACATGATATTCAATGTTGAAAATTCTAAGGTCCTTCCTAGAACATGAACAAGGCAAAACTATTATTCAGCAATGTTTTTAATGTTTTAGCTGAGACAAAAGAATATTAGAAAATTAAATAATTGATATAAAAGATAATTATTTGGTAAGATTATTAGAGACAAGAGAATACATAAAAATCAAGAGTCTTTTCCACATGCTATTTTAAATGGAAATAGAAAAGCCACTCACAACATGGACAAGACCATAAGATACCAATGGATCAATTTAACGAGAATAGTACTGTAACTATTTAAAGAATACAATAAAATATCAAAGAGAAGTTCCCAAAAATTAAACCTGAAAAGCTGCAGAGACATAGCATGATTCTATTTGGGACAATTCAACATCATTTCTTCCCAATGTAATACAATGACAATCACAATCCAAATTAAGTATATTTGGTAACTAGATAAAATTATTTTAACGTTCACATGGAGAACAAAATATCCAAGAATAGCAAGAAAATTATGATAAAGAAATATCAGATACTACTAAATATTAAAAGTTACCATAAAACCACTATGATCAAAATAGTAAGGTACTGGCATAAGAATAGAAAGTTAAAGCATTAGAACAGAGTAGAGTCTAGAATAGGTCCAACTACATATGGAAACCCAATATGTGGCAATGGGAAAAGGACTGTTGTGTGAATAAATGGTCTTGGCATAAGAGCTCTTTATCTGGAAGAAAACAAAACTACATATCCTAAAATAAATTTGAAAACCACATATCCTAAAATAAAGTGAAATGAAGTCGCTCAGTCGTGTCCGACTCTTTGCGACCCCTTGGACTGTAGCCCACCAGGCTCCTCTGTCCATGGGATTCTTCAGGCAAGAATACTGGAGTGGGTTGCCATTTCCTTCTCCAGGAGATCTTCCTGACCCAGGGATTGAACCCAGGTCTCCTACATTGCAGGCAGACGCTTTAACCTCTGAGTCACCAGGGAAGCCCATCCTAAAATAAATTCCAGATATATTAAAGACTTAAAATACGAAAAAGAAAACCACTGAAAACATAAAAAGAACATTTAAGGAGGGGAGACCTTCCTCCCACAAGCCAGGGACACTAAAAGACATATAGGAAAATAAAGATAAATGACAAATCGGGGGGTGGGGGTGGGAATCACAACATGGACAGATAAAAGGGTAACATCACTAATATAATAATAAAATATTGGATATCTCCAATATTAGTGACAGTAACCTTTTTATCTGTTGTATATATATATGCCTCCATCCTCTTCACAGTCTCTGGTGGCTCAGTGGTTAAGTATCCACCTGGCAAGCAGGAGACGCAGGTTTGACCCCTGGATTAGGAAGATCCCTTGGAGAAGGAAATGGCAACCCACTTCAGTATGCTTGCCTGGGAAATCCCATGGACAAAGGAGCCTGGTGGGCTACTGTCCATGGGGTTGCAAAAGAGTCGGACAAAACTTGGCAACTCAACAACAACAACAACATCCTTTTTCTCACCTAACCCATATTTTGATTTTTGTGCCTTTAAGTATGACCTACATGCTAATCACACAAGTATAGATTGATTCCCCTTTACATTCATGGTGTACAGCTTCCAGCAGGCTCTCAATGTTTCCTACTAATCTTTTATTAGTATAATTTTCTTAACAGCTGTTTCCATCTTTCTTTACAGTAGCTAATTCAAATCTCCACAGTCCTCAAAGCTCCAAGGTCACCACCTCCCTTCTCATTCACAATAAAAGCACAGCAAATGTTTTACTTCCTTCTTCATGAAGAAAACAGAACCCATGTCACAGAATTCCTTCAAATTCTCAAAACAAACCAATAAACAAACATACCTGCACCTTCAACCATCCTGCCCTCAGCTGGCATTATTTTTTAAAAATGGTGTCTCTCTTCCTCTAGAAAGTTTATCACTCTACCTGTGCTCTGCACCCCATCCTCTCCCACCCTCTTGGAATCCTCACTTAATCAGTCTTCCTTTCTCTCTCCTTCATTCAACCTCTCCCTCTCAACTGGCTCCGTCCCATCAATATTCAGGCCGTAGCTCAGCGGTTCCTTCAACTACAAACCAATTAAATAACCCTCTCCAGGGTTTGAGACCTGCAGGCAATCTCCAGTGGGGGCTTCCCAGGTGACACAGTGGTAAAGAATATGCAGGTTTGACCCCTGGATCAGGAAGAAGATCCTCTGGAGAAGGAAATGACAACCCACTCCAGGATTCTTGCCTGGAAAATTCCATGGACAGAGGAGCCTGGAAGGCTACAGTTCATGGGGTCACAAAGAGTTGGACATGGCTGAGCATGCACAGATGATGATGATCAAATCTCCCATAGTTTTAAAAAAATCATCCGTTTCCTTCTGGAAACACTCTCTTCCCTTGGTTCCCATGACACCGATTCTCCTAGTTTTCCTTCTGATCACTCCAGTTCCTCTGCCTGAACCATAAATGCCAGTATTCCAAGAATTAGATTACCCTTAGTCTTATGCAATCTCATGCATCTAAGGCCTCAATACCACCTATATGCCAGTGCCCTGATTATCTTTTTGTAAAAAGAGCTTTATATAAGGACTTCCTTGGTGGTCCAGAGGTTAAGACTCAGCACTTCCAATGCAGGGGGTTTGGGTCTGATCCCTGGTTAAGGAACTAAAATTTCATAGGCCTCATGGCACAGCCAGAAAAAAAAGAGCTTTATCGAGATATAATTTACATACCATAAAATTAATCTAAGTGGGGGATTCAATGACTTTTCAGTTTTATATATATATAAATTATATATATATATTATATATATATTTCAGATTATTTTCCATTGCAGGTTATTACAAGATATTGAAATACTGTTCCCTGTTATATAGTAATCCTTGTTTTGGTCTATTTTATATATAGTAGTGTGCTTCGTGGAGAAGGCAATGGCACCCCACTCCAGTACTCTTGCCTGGAAAATCCCATGGATGGAGGAGCCTGGTAGGCTGCAGTCCATGGGGTCGCGAAGAGTTGGACACAACTGAGCGACTTCACTTTCACTTTTCACTTTCATGCATTGGAGAAGGAAATGGCAACCCACTCCAGTGTTCTTGCCTGGAGAATCCCAGGGACGGGGGAGCCTGGTGGGCTGCCGTCTATGGGGTCGCACAGAGTCGGACACGACTGAAGCGACTTAGCAGCAGCAGCAGTGTGCTTTGCTAATCCCATACTCCTAATTTATTCCTGCACCTCCCCTTTCCCTTTTGGTAGCCATAAGTCTGTTTTCTATGTCTGTGAGTCCATTTCTATTTGGTATAAACATTTATTCTTTTTTTTTTAGATTCCACATGTAATTTGTCTTTCTCTGTCTATCTGACTTATTTCACTTAGCATGATAATCTCTATGTCCATCCATGTTGCTGCAAATGGTATTAGTTCATTCTTTTTATGGACAAGTAATATTCATTGTATATATGTACCAAATCTTCTAGCCACAGGACTGGAAAAGGTCAGTTTTCATTTCAATCCCAAAGAAGGACAATGACAAAGAATGTTCAAACTGTGGCACAACTGCAATCATCTCACGTGCTAGCAAAGTAATGCTCAAAATCCTTCCAGCTAGGCTTCAACAGTATGTGAACTGAGACCCTCCAGATGTACAAGCTGGATTTAGAAAACGCAGAGGAACCAGAGATCAAACTGCCAACATCCGCTGGATCATTTAAAAAGCTAGAGAATTCCAGAAAAATATCTACTTCTGCTTCACTGACTACACTAAAGCCTTTGACTGTGTAGAATACAACAAACTGGAAAATTCTTAAAGACATGGGAGTACCAGACCAGCTTACCTGCCTCCTGTGAAACACATATGCAGGTCAAGAAGCAACAGTTAGAACTGGACATGGAACAATGTGAAGTTTCTCAGTAGTGTCTGATTCTTTGTGACCCCATGGACTGTAGCCTACCAGGCTCCTCTGTCCATGGGATTTTCCAGGCAAGTATACTGGAGTGGGTTGCCATTTCCTTCTCCAGGGGATCTTCCCAACCCAGGGATCGAACTCGGGTCTCCCACAATGCAGGCAGACGCTTTACCATCTGAGCCACCAGGGAAGCCCATGGAACAATAGACTGGTTTAAAATTGGCAAAAGGCTGTATATTGTCACCCTGCTTATTTAACTTATATGCAGAGTGCATCATGCGAAATGCCAGGCCGGATGAAGCACAAGCTGGAATCAAGATTGCCGGGAGAAATATTAATAACCTCAGATATGCAGATGATACCACTCTATGAACAGAAAGCAAAGAGGAACTAAGGAGCCTCTTGATGAAGGTGACAAAGGAGAGTGAAAAAGCTGGCTTAAAACTCAACATTCAAAAAACTAAAATCAAGGCATCCGGTCCCATCACTTCATAGCAAATAGTTGGGGAAACAATGGAAACAGTGACAGACTTTATTTTCTTGGGCTTCAAAAATCACTGTAGATGGTGATTGCAACCATCCTTGGAAGAAACGCTATGACAAACCTAGACAGCGTACTTACTAAAAAGCAGAGACTTGACTTTGCCTACAAAGGTCCATATAATCAAAGCTATGGTTTTTCCAGTAGTCATGTACAGATATGAGTGCTGGACAATAAAAAAGGTTGAGCTCCGAAGAATTGATGCTTTTGAACTGTGGTGTTGGACATGACTCTTGAGAGTCCCTTGGAAAGCAAGGAGATCCAACCAATCAATCCTAAAAGAAATCAGTCCTGAATATTCATTGGAAGGACTGATGCTGAAGCTGAAACACCAATACTTTGATTACCTGATGTGAAGAGCAGACTCATTGGGAAAGACCCCAATGCTGGGAAAGATTGAAGGCAGGAGGAGAAGGGGATAGAAATTATTCCAAAGACAGAGGATGAGATCTTTGGATGGCACCACTGACTCAATGGACATGAGTTTGAGAAAACTTTGAGAGATGGAGGAGGACAGGGAAGCTTGGCATGCTGCAGTCCATGGGGTCGCAAAGAGTAGGACATGACTGAGTGACTGAACAGCAACAATAAAATGTACCACATCTTCTTTATCCATTCATCTGTTGATGGACACTTAGGTTGATTCCATGTCTTGGCTATTGTAAACAGTGCTGTTAGAGAATGCAATGATTTTTTAAAATTAATTTGTAGAACTGTGCAACCATTACCACAATCCAAGTTTAGAATAATTCTACTTATATCACTTATCTCTCTTTCCATCCTAAATCTCTCTTGAAATTTAGATCCATATGTCTAACTGCTTACTGAACATTTTAATCTGTATAACCACAGGCATCACAAAATCAGTTTCCAAAACTAAACTCATCTCCTTCCCTCACCCTTTTCCATTAAATCTGATTCTTCTCTAATACTTCCTAAATGAATACCACTGGGCCCTAGGAAATCCTGGGCATTGTTCTTAATTTCCCTTCCTCATCCCCCATATTCAATTAATCATTAAATCCCTAATTTTACCTCCTAAATATAATTCAAATCTATCCCTTTCTATCATTTATTATTATGTCACAGTTCTGTCCCCTAGAATCTCTTTATCTATCCATTCATCCAACAAAGAGACACTGAGTGCTTACTACGTATGTACCAGGCACCACAATACAATAGTCATCTAACTGGTTCCTCTGTCTCTGGTCTTGTATCTTCCCAATCCAAACTGTGTTCTTAATACAGCAGCCAAGGAGCATAATCTTTTTAAAAAAAACACACTCCTCTCAATGATTAATACAGTTTCATTGTAATTTTCAACTGGCTTCCCTTTGACCTTGGAACAGATTACAAACTTCTTAAGGGCCTTTGTGATCTGGTCCCTCCTTGCCTCTCTCTAAGTCTCGTGTCTCATCACTCCCCTGGGATACATTACTTAGTTATCTGAGTTTCTTCCTTTTGGGGGGATAATAATAATGCCTATCTCAGAGGTAGCTTGGGTGGATTAAATGAGATAATATGTGTAAAGCACTTAACAAATACCTGACACATATGAAGTGTCAATAAATGTTAGCTACTGAGAAAAGCCCTTAGGAAGCATCACTACAAACAAAGCTAGTGGAGGTGATGGAATTCCAGTTGAGCTATTTCAAATCCTAAAAAATGATGCTGTGAAAGTGCTGCACTCAATATGCCAGCAAATTTGGAAAACTCAGTAGTGGCCACAGGACTGGAAAAGGTCAGTTTTCATTCCAATCCCAAAGAAAGGCAATGTCAAAGAATGCTCAAACTACTACACAATTGCACTCATCTCACATGCTAGCGAAGTAATGCTCAAAATTCTCCAAGTCAGGCTTCAACAGTACATGAACCATGAACTTTCAGATGTTCAAGCTGGATTTAGAAAAGGCAGAGGAACCAGAGATCAAATTGCCAACATCCGCTGGATCATCAAAAAAGCAAGAGAGTTCCAGAAAAAGATCTACTTCTGCTTTATTGACTATGACAAAGCCTTTGACTGTGTGGATCACAACAAACTGTGGAAAATTCTGAAAGAGATGGGAATACCAGACCACCTGACCTGCTTCTTGAGAAACCTGTATGCAGGTCAAGAAGCAACAGTTAGAACTAGACATGGAACAACAGACTGGTTCCAAACAGGAAAAGGAGTACATCAAGGCTATATATTGTCACCCGGCTTATTCAACTTATATGCAGAGCACACCATGAGAAATGCCAGGCTAGATGAAGCACAAGTTGGAATCAAGACTGCTGGGAGAAATATCAATAACCTCAGATATGCAGATGACACCACCCTTATGGCAGAAAGCGAAGAAGAACTAAAGAGCCTCTTGATGAGAGTGAAAGAGGAGAGTGGAAAAGTTGGCTTAAAACTCAACATTCAGAAAACTAAGATCATGGCATCTGGTCCCATCACTTCATGGCAAATAGGTGGGGAAACAGTGGAAACAGTGACAGACTTTATTTTGGGGGGCTCCAAAATACTGCAGATGGTGAGTGCAGCCATGAAATTAAAAGTCACTTACTCCTTGGAAGGAAAGTTATGACCAACCTAGATAGCATATTCAAAAGCAGAGACATTACTTTGCCAACAAAGGTCCGTCTAGTCAAGGCTATGGTTTTTCCAGTGGTCATGTATGGATGTGAGAGTTGGACTGTGAAGAAAGTTGAGTGCCAAAGAATTGCTGCTTTTGAACTGTGGTGTTGGAGAAGACTCTTGAGAGTCCCTTGGACTGCAAGGAGATCCAATCAATCCATCCTAAAAGAGATCAGTCCTGGGTGTTCACTGGAAGGACTGATGCTAAAGCTGAAACTCCAGTACTTTGGCCACCTCATGCGAAGAGTTGACTCATTGGAAAAGACCCTGATGCTGGGAGGGATTGGGGGCAAGAGGAGAAGGGGACGACAGAGGATGAGATGGCTGGATGGCATCACTGACTCGACGGACATGAGTTTGAGTGAACTCCGGGAGTTGGTGATGGACAGGGAGGCCTGGCGTGCTGCGATTCATGGGGTCGCAGAGTCGGACACGACTGAGCGACTGAACTGAACTGACCTAAAACATTCACAAAGGGAAAGTGACAAGTTTTACTGACTCTCTATAAGGGTAGTTATTTTTTAAAAGGAGACCGTAAATAGTAAACACCAGTATCCTGGGAATACCATTTGCTTTCACCTCCTGGGCTAATGATGTGTTAGCAGCTGTCTAGCTGGTTAGCATTAAGCATGGGGCTTGGCAGGACTCACTATAGTTCAGTGGGTTTTTTTTCAGGTGGTTTGCTGCCAATATCCTGTTTTTGACAGAAATGGAGTGTGAAAGCATAAAGATGTTTAATTCCACTCCCTGGTCTGCAGACCACTGTGCAATTTGCTTACTCATCTGTAAGAGTAGATTCTTGCTTCTTAAATAAAATGTTCTCTCTGCTACCAATATAATACAAATTCCACTTCTTTTGAAAGCCAATGGAATCCTCCTAAAATACGTTGCATTTCTTGGCTGAAGACTGGATGGCAATTAGAATCCAAGAATAGTCCAAGAAGACTAGAAGAGCTCTTCAGATCCTAGAACACGTCACAGATTTGGCAAGAATTATGTTGTGTGCACTATATAGTAAACTGGCATCTTGTGACTATTTTCTTCCTTCCTTTTCACAAACTTGCTCACCGAGTACCACTGTGGTCCTTTCACCCTTCTCTAATCCTCCTCTTGTCCTGTGCTTGCCCCTCCACCTGAGATGTTTCAAAGAAGACATCTTTGTGCACTCACAAGCCTGCTGTTGTGTGCCAGCATGTGACTACCCATGTATAAACTGGGAGTGGAAAAGCAAAAAAGCAGAAGTGTCCAGTTCTATGTGACATGGGCTCCCATTGGTACAATGCAGTCTTTTGGCTGAAGTTCTATTGGTTTAGAAATTATTCCAAATCCAATGACTGTCTTATGCTTTTGATGTTATTAGAAGAAGCTGGAACAGGACTGGGATATGGAGGAGAAGAGGGCAGAAAAACTGCTCTGAACACGAGAGACAAGGTTTCCAATCAGAGTAAACAAAAGACTACCTCTTCCAGGTGTTTCTCAGTTTTTTCCCCTATATAGGGAAAATGCCAAGGGTTTGGAAAGAACCCTTTGAGAGGGGAAAAAAAAACCAGATGTCAAAGCAGTCCTCACGACCCAGTTTAAATAGTTATTCTCTCATTATACATATTCTTCTTTCCACATATATTCTCTTTATAATATACCCACTTCCACACAAACACACATACACGAGATGAACACTCAGGCAGCCATGTTTGAAATAGAGAGATGCATAGCATGTGGAAGGTTGCTAAGATGCATGCTCTATAGAAAGCTTATCACCACAAAGAAGGGCATGCCCAAACACTGATCAGATACACACCATGCCCTTCCCACATAGACACACATTCACATAACACACCAAGACTGATTATACTGACAAACGTCTGTCCTTATCCAGACTGTAGACACAATAATAAGCAACTTGCAAAGCATTGCACATAGAGCCACTAACTGACCTGGTCAGCTCTGCCCTTCACTTTAAATATAGCATAGTGTTTAAAATCATGAATTCTAGAGTCTAACTGGATACAAATCCTCACTCTGCACTTACTTCCTGTGTGACTTTGTACAAATTAGTTACCTGCCCTGTGCCTCAGGTTCTCTGTCTATAAAATGAGAATAATAATAGTACTTATCTCATAGGGTTATGGAGAAGGCAATGGCACCCCACTCCAGTACTACTGCCTGGAAAATCCCATGGACCGAGGAGCATGGTGGGCTGCAGTCCATGGGGTCGCTAACAGTCAGACACTACCGAGCGACTTCACTTTCACTTTTCACTTTCATGCATTGGAGAAGGAAATGGCAACCCACTCCAGTGTTCTTGCCTGGAGAATCCCAGGGACAGAGGAGCCTGGTGGGCTGCTGTCTGTGGGGTTGCACAGAGTCAGACACAACTGAAGCGATTAGCAGCAGCAGCATAGGGTTATTGTTAAGATTAAATGAGTAAATTCATATAAAGCTCTTAGGAGTAAAAAGAGTTCCTAGAACTGCCTGAGATGGGGTAAACTTAGATTCTAGATTTGATTTAGGTGAGAGGAGAGGGAGTGGGAATGCATTGAGCTGTGGAATTCTCTTTCTGTCCTGAAGTAGTAAATAGTTGATTCCATAGGTGTGCCTGCACTTCTCAATAATCATTCCATCGGAGGACATGGGCCCACCATTAACAGTAATAATGTATCTGGACCACTAACACCATACATAAAAATTAACTCAAAATGGATTAAATCCTTGAATATAAAACCTAAAACAATAAAACTCCCAGAAGAAAACATAGTCAATAAGAACCTTGTGGAGGAAAGCCTTGTGCACTTCTAGTGAGAATGTAAATTGGTGCACCTGATATGGAAAACAGTATGGAGGTTCCTCAAAAAATTAAATGTATCACTACCATATGATTCAGCAGCTCCACTTCCAAGTATTTACCCAGAGAAGATGAAAAACTAATTCAAAAATATGTACCCGGGACTTCGCTGGTGGTCCAGGGGTTTAGAGTCCACCTGCAACATAGAGGTTGCAGGTTCAATCCCTGGTTGGGGAGCTAAGATTCCACATGCCTGGGGCAACTAAGCCCACATGCTGCAAAGAAAGACCCCACATGATGCAATGAGAGCTGCATGCCGATGTTGATGTTTGGCAGAAACCAGCACAATACTGTACAGCAATTATCCTTCAACTAAAAATAAATTAATTAAAAAAAAAAAGATCCACATGCCCAAACTAAGATATGAGGCAGCCAAATAAATAAGCAAATTTTTTTTTAAATATGCACCCCCATGTCCCCACAGCATATTGTAAATAATGCTGCATCTGTTTTGTAGCATTATTTACAATAGCTAAGACGTGGAAACAATCTAAGAGTTCATCAGTGGATGAACAGATAAAGAAATTGTGATATACCTATATAATGTCATAAAAATGAATGAAATCTTGCCATTTGTGACAGTATGGATGGCCCTTGAGGGCATTATGCTAAGTGAAATAAGACAGAAAAGGATAGATACCATATGATCTCTCTTATTTGTGGAATCTAAACAAAAATTTTAATTAAAAAAATAAGCTCATAGATACAAAAAAAATTGGTGGTTGCCAGAGGTGGGGGATAGGGGGATGGGGAAAATGGGTGAGCTGTTTCTAGGGTTTTTTTAACTTAATTTAATTTTTAAAAATAGTAGCAATGTATGTACTTTTTCTGAGAAAATCTATATATTTGCAGTCATTGTGGTATTATATTTATCAGTTATAGCCTAAGTGTGATAAAATTAAGGACACTTTTTATTTTAAGATTCTTTTTTTAAATTTTTTTAAACACCAAAAACATTTTGTACTGGAGTATAGCTGATGAACAATGCTGTGATAGTTTCAGGTGAACAGTGAAGGGACTCAGCCATACATATACATGTATCCATTTTCCCCCAAACCCCACTCCCATCCAGGCTGGCACATAACACTGAGCAGACTTCCATGTGCTTTATAGTAGGTTTTTCTTGGTTATCCATTTTAAATATAACAGTGTGTACATGACCTTCTCAAAGTCCTTAACTATCTTTCCCCTCTGCCATCCCCGGTAACCCATGAGTTAATTTTCTAAGTCTGTGAGTCTCTCCCTATTTTGTAACTTCATTTTTATCATTTCTTTTTAGATTCCACATATAAGGGATGTCATATGATATTTCTCCTTCTCTGTATGACTTACTTCACTCAGTATGACACTCTCTAGGTCCATCCATGTTGCTGTAAATGGACTTATTTCATACTTTTTAATGACTGAGTAATATTCCATTATATATATATACCACATCTTTACCCATTCCTCTGATGATGGACATTTTTTTCCATGTCTTGGATATTGTAAACAGTGTTGCAATGAACACTGGGGTGCATGTATCTTTGGGAAACATGTTTTTCTCTGGGTATATGCTCAGGTCGGGGATTACAGAGTCATATGGTCATTTTTAGTTTTTAGTTTTAGTTTTTTAAGGAACCTCCATACAGTTCTAAATAGTGGCCGTACCAATTTACATTCCCACCAACAGTGCAGGAGGGTTCCCTTCTCTCCACACCATCTCCAGCATTTGCTGTTTGTGGATTTTTTGATGATAAGACATTTTGACTGGTGAGAGGTGATACCTCATTGTAGTTTTGATTTGCATTTTTCTAATAACATCTTGAACATCTTTTCATGTCCCTATTGGCCATGTTTATACTCTTTAGGGAAATGTCTAGTCAGGTCTTCTGCCCATTTTTTGAGTGGGTTGTTTGTTTTGATGCTGCTGCTGCTGCTGCTAAGTCACTTCAGTCGTGTCCGACTCTGTGTGACCCCATAGACGGCAGCCCACCAGGCTCCCCCGTCCCTGGGATTCTCCAGGCAAGAAAACTGGAGCGGGTTGCCATTTCCTTCTCCAATGGATGAAAGTGAAAAGTGAAAGGTAAGTCACTCAGTTGTGTCTGACTCTCAGCGACCCCATGGACTGCAGCCTACCAGGCTCCTCAGTCCACGGGATTTTCCAGGCAAGAGTACTGGAGTGGGGTGCCATTGCCTTCTCCGTGTTTTGATGCTATTAAGTGTCATAAGCTCTTTGTTGATTTTGGAGACTAATCCCTTATCAGTCACATCATTTGCAAATATTTTCTCCCAATCTGTGGGTTGTCTTTTTGTTTTATTGTTTCCTTTACCGTGCAAAAGTTTTTGAGTTTAAGTAGGTCCCACTTGTGTATTTTTGCTTTTATTTCCATTATTCTGGGAGATGGATTAAAAAAGATTTTGCTGTGATTTATGTTCGTAAGTGTTCTGCCTATGTTTTCCTATAAGAGTTTTATACTGTCCAGTCTAATATTTAGGTCTTTAATCCATTTTGAGCGTATTTTTGTGTATGGAGTTAAGGAATGATCTAATTCCTTTTTTTTTTTCAACATGTGGCTGTCCAGTTTCCCCAGCACCATTTGTTGAAGAGACTGTCTTTCCAACATTGTGTAGTCTTGCCTCCTTTTTCATAGATTAATTGGCTAAAGGTCCATGAGCTTATTTCTGGGTCTTCTATCCTGTTCCATTGATCTACATTTCTATTTTTGTGCCAGTATCATACTGTTTGTATGACTGTAGCTTTTTAGTATAGTCTGAAGTCAGGGGGCCTGATTCCTCCTGCTCCATTTTTCTTTTTCAAGATTGCTTTGGTTGTTCAGGGTCTTTTGTGTCTCCATGCAAACTTTGAGATTTTTTTTGTTCTAGTTCTGTGAAAAATGCCATTGGTGATTTGATAGGGATTACATTGAATCTGTAAATTGGCTGAGAGTAAATCTTTACTGCTAAACTCTTTTGTAATGGTTAAGAAAACCTGTCTCACATGTCTCACATGAAGACATTTACCCAGGAGCAGAGTCATGGCCTAGGAGGCCCAACAAGGCAGTCTCAGGGAAGAAGTGTGGGTCCCACAGTAAACTGACTGTGTGACCAGGGTCAGTATCAATACCTGGAGCTGACCACCCCTGACCTGGGTCTCATGGCACAAAAATAATCGAAGCAAGTAAGTGCTGTTAAAGTGGGCATTACTGCTTCCTTCTGCCGGCTCGAGCAGCCATTTTCCCTCTGCTTCCTAACTCCACGAAGGGTTTTTATGGCAGAGAGTTGCTCTGGGCTATCAAATATAGGTACATAAGAGACTTCCCATTGAGTCAGGAATGCCAAGGCCCCAAACAGATCATCTACTCTTCTGGAGTTACTTAATGAAGGGAGGAAAATCAGTGGGCATCCTAAGCTGTCTCCTCTGTTTGCTGTTTAGTGGCTTAAGTCGTGTCTGACTCCTTGTGACCCCATGGACTGTGGCCCATCAGGCCCCTCTGTCCATGGGATTTTCCAGGTAAGAATACTAGAGTGGGCTGCCATTTCCTTCTCCAACAGCAATAAATCTGTGGCAGGTAGACAGTGTCTTCAGTCAGCTGCATAGTACAGCAGAAAGAACTTGGACTTCAAAGCCAGAGAGATGCAAGACTGAACCTGAGCTAACTCTATGTTTGACCTTGAATAAGTCATCAAATTTCTCTTTCTCAGGTTCCTCATTTGTAAAATGGGGATATCACCAACATTATCACAGGATTGTCATAAACACTGAGATTAGAAACAAGAATGCCTCTAGCACAAAGCCCAGGACATAAGATTCAAATATGATTCTCTCCCACTCCTAGTCTCTGCTGACCCTATCACACAGCTGGACTATTCCAGACAAGCAGAGACAGAAAGGGCATTTCAACAGCTGTGTGCATGTCTGTTATAGTGGTGGATGTTGTTTTCATTTTAGGGTTTTTTTGTTTTGTTTTGTTTTTGTTTTTTTATTTATTTGTTTGGTGTTTCGGTTGGGTTGATGGCAAGAAAGATAGGAGATAGAGGTGGAACTGGAAACATTTAAAGGTTATAGGGTAGGCTTGATATGGCTATAACTGGAATTATCAGAATTCCACCAACTTTTCAAGAGCACATTGGAAATTGGAAACTTGGATGGGTTGTGCGAAGAGTGGAGCAAGCAGAAGAATCCAAAATTAGGCAAGTGTTCTGGTCATTTAGTGAATAACCTGGAATTTGAACACTGAGAAACAGGAACTGGAGGAAGAAGACAGCAGAAGGGGAATGGAGCTATAAAGTGAACTTCACTGCACTCCCCCCTCCAAAGGCACAACAACAGAACAAGAGTACATGCCTATATGAACTGTTTTGACTATGAAAACATGGCCACACTGGAAAGCTTATATGCCCTATAGATGTAGGGGAGGAGGGGAGGGAAAACAATGTTAATCCTAACTCATTTTATCCTTACAGCCTGTCATGTGTCCACACCCTCCAAATGTTTCAAACGCAGCCTTTAATGTCCTCAAAATTTTATTTCACTGGAATATATCAAGAATTGTCACAAAAGAATGAAACACATTAGGTGCCTGAGAAATTATAAAGCATTTTCTTTTCTAGTATAAAAATAGGCTATGCCCACACTTCAGATTGCACAGTTGATTTAAGTTTTTCATCTATATTAACTATCAATTGCCATATATTTATTAAGATTGACTATAATCCTCTGAATTAGTCATTTCAGTAGTATAAATGAATAGACTGACTAGGTCACTCTGTACTTATTTCCCATTGTTCATGAAAACCATTTTCTTCACCTATTATTCCACATTGGCTTCAAAACAGCTATTTCATTCTCATGAGGCACTGGGAGGCCAAATCCTCCTCAGGAGCTTAACATTAAGTCTGTTCCTCTTGCTCTTCCATCTTCCACAAAAATACTCACAGAACATTCTGGCTAATAAACATTTTAAAATCCTCAATAAATATTGAACCACTGTGCTGTGCATCTGGAACTAACAAAGAGTTATATGTCAATTACACTTAAATTAAGAAAAATCCCTCAAAGTCACTGTTTTAAAAACCACTAGAGATGAAAGCATCTGTCCTCCCCAAAACATTTCTTTGCCTTTGCTTAGGGGCAGTAATCAAGGGGAATTTGGGCAGGATAATAGGCAAGTTTACTTAAGCATCAACTTAAAGAATCCCCTAGATATTCATGCAGAAGGGCAGTGAACTTTTCCATAGTAAATAAAATTAGTTTAATTCAGTAACTGAAAACCGGCAGCTTATTGAGCATAATAACCCTTTTTGGTGTACCACCTTTGCACAGTTGTGGGTGGGTGATTAAATAGGGCCGTGTGGCTGAGATTTCCAACATTTTTAGTGCTGCAATTTCATCACCACTCCTCTTTCCCAAGGCAAGTTCTAATTCATGTGTTAAATTTGAGATTGATTGTGATTACTGTCTTCCCCACCCTCAGAAATATTGATCCTCTAGAAGTTCTGAAGTTGGAATCTAGGAATCTCTGGCAAAGGTGAGGTGCCCAGAAATACTGCTAGTACTATTAATACCAGGCTTCCCAGGTGGTGCTAGTGATGAAAAACCCACCTGCCAATGCAAGAGCCACAGAAGATGGGGGTTCGATCTCTGAGTTGGGAAGATCTCCAGGAGGAAGGCATGGCAACCGACTCCTGGAGAATCCCATGGACAGAGGAGCCTGGCAGGCTACTGTCCATAGGGTCGCACAAGAGTCAGACACAACCAAAAGCAACTTAGCATGCATATGCACTATTAATACTAGTACTATGAATACTAACAACTGCTCCTATTATCACTCCTGCTGCTGCTGCGGCCACTGGTACTACCATTTATTGAGCCTCGACTATCTGCTTGTTACAGTAGCAAGTGTTTTACATATATTACCTTTCCCTTAAAAATATGATTAGTCTAAGTTTCATAGATAATGAAACAGGCTCAGAGAAGTTACGTGTGTGTCCAGGGTTATACAGCTAGCACACGCAACTCTAAAGCTACCATATCACATTGCATCCCAGAAACCACACACTTTCTATGAGGAGTAAGTTGTAGAAACTGAGGAGTGAGCTGTAGAAACTTAGAGCTGGGCAGGAGGGCCCAGGATTGGAAAGAGGGCTAGAAGCCAAATCAGGATGGGAAACGAAGCATGTATAGTCAGTCAGTGGATCTAGTGACTCTTATTGTGAGCTACCAAGTAATAAATAAACAACTAGAATACTATACAGAGTGTGAGTCTGATCGTTTGGCATTTCAAAAGGATAATAACTATCACTCTATTTATCTTTTCACTTTCATGATCAAACTTCTCACAGCATGCATTTCCTTACAACTTACTTTCTCTTGGACCTCTCTGACTCTATCCTCACCTTTCCACTGAATCTTCTCTCAAAGTTCACAAATGATATCTTCCTATATAATGGCGCCGCTCCAATGGACTCTATCAAGACTCCCACACCTTAAAGGCCTCTCTTCCTTTGCCATCCTGAGCCTCGTTTTGTCAGTTTTCCTCCTCCATTCTGTACCTTCTGTTTCTTTTGCTTTCTTTCAGAATTCACACCCATATATCATTCCCCTTACTCACTACAAGTCATCTTCATGATGGTCAGGGACCACTGGTGATGAACAAGGGACATCCAAGTGATGTATGCCTTGGCCTTGCAAAAGGAAGTATAACAATGGGGTGTTCAGGGGTGTAGGCTCTGGAGCTAAAGTGTCTGGACTCAAATCCACACTCTGTTACCTACTAGCAGCATGACCTTGGCAAATCACTTCAATCTCTCTATATCTCAATGTCTCTATCTGTAAAGCAAGAATAAGAAAAGTGTTTACCTTATAGTGTTGTTGTTAGGATTAAATGAGTTAACACATATAAAGTGCTTACCTGCAATGTAGGAAATCATTGTCACTTATTATTGCAGTCTTTACAGAGGTAATATCTAAAATGTTGATTATGCCCACAATTGAAAATTTTCCTTCTGATATTTAATTTTTTTAAATACACGCCATCCCTCAGTAACTTTGTAAAAAGCTCCAGTCTTTTCATTTATTTTTGGAAAGTCAGCTTGTTGTTGTATTCTCAGTGACAAACAATTGATTTTGGTGTCCTAGGCTTTCTTCTCATTGTACACATTCTCCATGGCTTTCAGTGCTACTTAGGTGACTCCCCAGTATTCATCCCTTTCCCAGACCTCTCTCCTGACCTCCAGACCCAGACAGCTGTCCACTAGGCGTTTCCTACTTGACTCTCTGACCCATGGCACAACAAACCTCACTTGTCTAAAAAGAATTCCATTTATTTCCTAACCTAGTTAAAAGCAACACATTCATTTAGTTCCCCAAGACAGAAACCTATAGATCATCCTGCTATTCTCTCATCTCTCTACCCACTGCATCTAACTACTCTCCAAGAAATATTGATTCTACCTCCTATAAATCTGTTTTGAATTTATCTCCTGCTCCCTAACCATACTGCCACTGCCTTAGGTTGGCCTTCATCTCTCCATGGATCTGTAAAAGCCACCTCACTGGTCTCTTCGCCTTCAGTTTTGACCCTTGACATTTGCTCCATCCTGCACACTACAGCCAGAGCAATCCCGAAATGAAGACTGTATCCAGTTACTCACTTTAAATCCTTCCATGGGTCCCCAAAGTCTACAGGATAAAGTCCAAACACCTGTGCATGGTATACAAGGCCCTTCACTACCCAGGCCCTAGCTACTTCTCCGTACTTACCTCACACAATGATTCTCCTATCGCACATTCTGGCTGAACTAAACTTCTGGTGCTCCGCTGAACGCCTCTATGCTGTTTACCCTCCTGTGTTCTTGTATGGTGTTCCTTTCACTCTCTTTTCTCATTCTGGGGGGCAAAATTCTACTCTTATTTAAGACAATTTGATTTTTGGTCCCACTCTACAGTCCTTCCTAAGTCCCTCAGACAGACAGGTATTTCTTTCTCTACGCTAGCTTGTCATCCTGCACTTACCTTCATTAGAATAATTACCACTTCACATTGTATTTGACATTTTACCTGTTAAACAAGTTCCTTGAGGTCAGGGACTATTTACTGTTTGTCTCTGTATAGCCAGTGTGTGGCATACCATTTTGCCCATACAATTTGCTCATTCCCACCTCTTTTAATACCTCTGCTCCCTGTCTCAGCAGAAGGGGGAATTTATTGTTCCTCATTCAACATTTGTCTAAAGTGCATTTTCTCCACTAAATTTTCCGTAATTATGCTTACATCTCTCTAATGACTCTGTTTTATCATATCCTCAGTGCTTGCAGAAGAATCTTCCAACAAACATATTTGTGCTTTAATGATTTAAGATTCTATTATTTCTTCTAGTTCAACCACTTGAAAACATTTCAGGATCATCTGCTGGAATCACTCAGCACAATGTTTTTTTTAACTAATTTCTGTTAAGATACCTATTTTTATCCTTGGAGAAGCAGACATTGATTGTTGCTATTTCCAAACCAAATACCATTTCAGTGAGCAACAGGAGTAGAAAGGAGAGAACACCAAGTCACCTACAGTTTGAACTCTAAGACTTCTGAAAGTTATTGGAGCAAAGACTTGGTGGCAAGATGAAAAGCTGAAATTCTGCAAATTAAGGGAAGCCAGCTCATCTCCTTTCTTTTTTCTTTCTGTTAATCCTAAAGAGCCATGCCACCCAGGTCCTCAAATGGTCTGAGAAGAGCCAGCAAGAAATCAATCTACCCATGGAGCTTCTGGGATGGACAGACCCATTGTCTGGCAGCATTTCTGAAGAAGAAAACAGATGGCACACAGAATAGCCAGGAAAGTGCTTTAATCCACTCCATGCCCTAAAATTTAACAATAAGATGAAATAAGTAAACCTGGGAGGGCCACGCTACATTCATCTGTGCTCCCTATACTGCATGGTGTTTCACAAACACTCCTCTTTCTTACTGGGTTATTCCTCGCTAGAATAAAAGTTCCTGGAGGTCATCAACAACTTAGGGTTTTGTTTTTTTTTTTCGTAGCCCCCAAATGACCTACCACATGGAGTACATCATGTTTACTCAAGAAATGTGGTTGCCTGACTGATGAGTAAGTATTTTACCATTTTTCTTCCTCTCAGTATTTTCAGGAATGCTTATTTATTCACAAAACCATGCAGACTTGGAAGCCAAGAGGAAATATTCATCTGTTGGTATACATTTTCCCTTGGCTATGCATTAAACAGAGATTTCCTCTGGAAATGTAAACAAAAGATGCCTGATGAGATGGGACAAAGAACTATATATAGAGATCAAGTGGCCAGAGTAGCAAGGTCAGAGCATGCCCTTCCTTAACCAGAATAAAGGAGTCTTGGGCCTGCCTCTCCCTCCTTCCCATGTTCTCCAGCCCCAACAGAAAATATTTTCCAAATGCCTATCCACAGAATTCTGAAAAGCTGGGCAGACTCTAAGAGTTTTGCATTACCAAAGAATTCAGCTAACAAATCTGTGGTGATCCTAATCTCTGTTTCTGTAATAATAGGAAGACTGCAGCTTTGTTTACTTTCTGAGGAGAATAGAGAATGGGGAGAAAGAACCAGGAGGGGGAGGCAGTATTTATGGCTCTTTTATGAAAAGTCAATCTGTGACAAAAATATTTGCAGACAATCAGGAAGGGGAACAGGTCTGGCAGGAAAATAGCCTATTCCAGTTTTCTCAGAAGTGCCTTAGCTGGGATCCTCCACTCCCGCCCGAAGTTAAATGCCTGCTTTACACTGTGAATACAGTCATTTCTGATTGACAAATTTGCATTAGATAAAATGAAAAAAAAAATTCAAATAACCCCTCATTTTCTGGCTCCTATGACAGACAGTCTCCTTCTATTTATTTCATTTTATAAAGTATTTATAAGCATGTATGAAGTCTCAAATCCGTTCTTTAACTGCCTTTCTAATCCTGGGGCTTGTCCTGAAGCCTTCTGGACACACAGGCTCTGTGCTGAATGAACATAATAAGGACCCTGGATTCACCCTATTATTATGGGGAAGTTAGGGCACATTCCTAACCTTTCAGAAGGGGTGATGTCATAGAGCACAGCCATGGGTGTCCAGAAGCTATCCTGTAGGGCCCCCACCAAAGACAGAATCCTAAACTGAAAAGATGGTGGACTTAACTCCCAAGATACACTCTCACTCTTGACATTTAATGCACTATCTCAAGATTCTTTCCCAATTCTCAGTTAATATTTTAACTCCACCGTCTGTATTGCTTGCACATGTGTATCTACATTAGGGTGGATTTGTATAACAGTTTTCCCTCTATGGTTTTTCCAGTGGTCATGTATGGATGTGAGAGTTGGACTGTGAAGAAGGCTGAGCGCCGAAGAATTGATGCTTTTGAACTGTGGTGTTGGAGAAGACTCTTGAGAGTCCCTTGGACTGCAAGGAGATCCAACCAGTCCATTCTGAAGGAGGATTTCTTTGGAAGGAATGATGCTAAAGCCAAAACTCCAGTACTTTGGCCACCTCATGCAAAGAGTTGAGTCATTGGAAAAGACTCTGATGCTGGGAGGGATTGGGGGCAGGAGGAGAAGGGGACGACCGAGGATGAGATGGCTGGATGGCATCAGTGACTCAATGGACGTGAGTCTGAGTGACATCCGGGAGTTGGTGATGGACAGGGAGGCCTGGCGTGCTGCGATTCATGGGGTCACAAAGAGTTGGACACGACTGAGCAACTGAACTGAACTGAAGCCCTCAGAAGATAAATACTGTGTCTCTTCCATTTTCCTTGCACCTGGTACGTGCTATGCATAGTTAGTGTTAGTTGCTCAGTCATTTCTGACTCTTTGAAACCCCATGGACTGTAGCCTGCAAGGCTCCTCTGTCCATGGGACTCTCCAGGCAAGAATACTGGAGTGGGCGGCCATGCCCTCCTCTAGGGGATCTTCCCAACCCAGGGATCGAACCTGCATTTCCTGCATTTGCAGGCAGATTCTTCATCGTCTCAGCCACCAGGGAAACCCAGTGCTATGCATAAGTAAGTATCAATAAAAGGTGACCTTTGGTGTGTGAAAGCAGACAGTGGCCAAGGATTTTATAAGCATCCCTAAGGGAGCCTCTTAAACACCTCCTTTGCTGGTTGCCATGGGGCTGCTCTTCCCAGCTACTCTGCTTACATTTGGCACTAGCGTCATCTCCTGAAGGCTCAAGCAGGAATACTAGCTTCAGAAAGGCACTGTGAAAACATTGCCTATAACCTAGAGGGCCAGAATGAGTCCTTCTTCATTAATACAATGATGTATTGTTTTATGAGGCTAGCTCCTTAATGCTTGAAAACAGTAGGGCCCTGAATTATACAGGTTTGATTGGTGCAATGGGCTGGGAAAGGTTAGAATAGGGCTATGTTTGGGTGAGGCTGGCCAGAGCGATAAGCTTCGGGAGGTGGGGGGAGGGGTGTGTAATAAGATGTTAGAGCAGTGCTAAAGTGAATAAGCAATGAAAAGAAACTGCTTACTTTGCTAATTTGACTACAACTTGCTCTCTACTTAAATAACTTTTTGATGAGAATGAGGAAGCAATTATTATAATTTCTAACCATGTTTTATTCACTATGAACTGTAACCCCACCCTCAATCATGCAAATTCTAAACCAAAGGGATTCCTTTTCTTGTCTCCTGCTCACAATACTTCCTTGTCTCTTCACCAGTGTGGATTTCTTATACTGTAATCTAACAGCATAATCAGAAGCTTTGATAGAGTGGAACATAAAGGGATTCTGATTAGCTGAAAACCAGTCTAAAATGCCTTCTGTTTTGCTTCTCCCCTCTTGCAAAGGATGAGACTGAAGAGAAAAAGAAAAGAATAAAGTAACTATTCACAGAACCATGCCTTTGGAACAGACAGTGAAGGTCATGTATTCAGTTCAATCCCTCATTTTATAGGTAAGGACACTGAAGTTGAAAGGCTAGATGACTTACTCAAGATCATACTACCAGTTAATGACAGAGTCACATTTAGAACCCAATTTTCCAACTTACATTCCAGTATTTTTCTTCCCATTCCTTATACTTCTTCCTAAATTCCCCACCCCATTCCACAGTTTTGCACCTGAGTTTAACTAGTATCCTATGTACCCTACATTCAGCACCACTCTCTTCCACGAATGGAGCACCCAGCAGTGATTAAATTGCTATGGTATGCTCATCCTACCAGAACAACCTACTTTAAGAAACCCAGTACTTTAAGATATCCAAACAATCAGGAGTGGTTACTCATATAAGATTCTTTGCCTTTCATAAGAAGGCAAAGAATTTGCCTTTCTGATTCTTTCATAAGAAGATTCTTCACATTCTTTTAAATAGGAATCCCCAGGGGGGATTAAGAGATGAGATATTAATAAAGTTATTGTATTGCTTAAAATAAACTTGAACCATTACATTTTCTGTGATATAAGTAAGACTAGAACTAGAGTGGTGGTAGTGGTTTTAGTAGCTAAGTTGTGCCCGCCTCTTCATGACCCATTGACTATAGCTCACCTGGCTCCTCTGTTCATGGGATTCTCCAGGCAAGAATACTGGAGTGGGTTGCCATTTCCTTCTCCAGGGGATCTTCCTGACCCAGGAATCAAACCCAGGTCTCCTGCATTGCAGACAGATTCTTTACCATCTGATCTACAAGGAAAGCCCAGCATTTTTACCCAACCACTACCCACAAGGAGTCCTATAATATTTTACCCAACCCTGTCTACACTTTAAGCTCTACTGGTAGCTCATCAAGAAAATCAACACAAAACCAAATGCTATGGCTGAAGTTTCTGGCTCTTGAGAAAAAGAGAGAAAAAGCATCTTTCTTCTATCACGTCCACTTATGAAGAGGTAAACTCCTCTCATAAGCTTTGTTCTGAATTTATATTGTGTAATACATGAAAATTCACAGATAACTTTAACACAGATAACATTTGTTAATGACAAGAAGTGGAAAGGTGATGAGTGAGGACCAGGTAAGGTACATGAAAAAGAAGGGAGAAGAGGCTAGGAAGAAGAGAAGCAATTCTGATTATATTTTTTACAGAAATAATATTGCATTGAACAAACCTCACTCTACCCTCAAGGACCTTGGGTTCCCAACTTTTCTTACTCTCTAGCAATCTCTTTAAGGAGCTATGATGTCCAGTCTGATGAAGAAAGAAACACACTTCATGTTGGATTCTCATACCACCTGCTAGTGGAAGAGGAGACAGCACTGCCACTTGGGCTGATGTCTTCCCCTCCACTCACCACTACCACTTATAATTATCTTTTAAACAATAGCTATCTGCCACTTTTCTTAGAACATGCATCTTGAAGGAATTAGATTTCTTAGAATTCTCATTCTCAGCCTTTTGGCTAAAAGGCAATGGCACCCCCACTCCGGTACTCTTGCCTGGAAAATCCCATGGATGGAGGAGCTTGGTAGGCTGCAGTCCATGGGGTCGCTAAGAGTCAGACACAACTGAGCGACTTCACTTTCGCTTTCCACTTTCATGCATTGGAGAAGGAAATGGCAACCCACTCCAGTGTTCTTGCCTGGAGAATCCCAGGGACGGGGAAGCCTGGTGGGCTGCCATCTATGGGGTCGCACAGAGTTGGACACAACTGAAGTGACTTAGCAGCAGCAGCAGCAGAATCCTCATTAAGCCTTTCACTCCAAATGACTGAGCCATACTCGGGCAAAACAAATCCCCCCAAAAGGATCACTGGATCCTGGTTCTAAAGAATGACAAATGTTTCTGTTACGTACCTCAACCTGCTGGCAGATCTGTATTAGCTTGGCCATTTGATTTTCTAGTTCACTGTTGCGCTTAACCAGGTTGGTGAGGTTCATCTCCAGAGTTTGCTGCCATTGCCAAATACGAAGCCAGAGGGAAGCAGGGAAGATGGGGGAGAAAGAAGAAATTTTCGATGAGTTTGAGACCCAGTATCATGTGGCTATCAGCCAGTCAACAATTATTTCAAAGATTCATTGCATATGGGCCAAGCACTGTTCTAGGTGCTGATTAATAATGCTGTACCTTTGCTCCAGATTGCCATTTTTGGGGAAAAAATGACATCCATGACTTTGAGGAAGTAGGAATTTAATGACTTTAAAGCAACTGTATGTTCTCCATAATATTTTTAAACTTTTAAAAGTATCTCAGAGTCAATATCTCATTTTGCACTCATGGTAATTCTGTGACATAGGGAAAACAGGTTTTATTCTCTCTTTTTTACAGGTGAGTTGACTAAGAAAACTATAACTTATTGAACAGTTACTACTTGCCAGACACTACTTGGGGCAATTTCATACATATCATTTAATAATTATGTCAGCATTTGACAGATGAGAGAAATGAGCTGCAGAGTTGGGTTAAAGTGCTTTGCCCAGTCATAAAACTAGCATATGGCAAAGCTAAGACTGAAACTCAGGTCTCTAGTCATCAGATACAGTTTTGCCTCAGTATTCCATGATATTTTTTTTTTGTCTTTGGTGATAACACTATATTTATCAGTAGGTTCTTTAAGAAAAAAAAAGATGGTATTTCAAATGTGAAATTCATCAGAATCTAGCTTTCTATCTCACAGTTTCCCTCTTTTGGCACTAAGCGAGCTTACAGAAATGCCAGACTTCAAACTGCAAAGCCTGGCTGTATCTAGACAGGACATCTATTGCTTACTATCATTTATTGGGACATAGATTCTTTGCAAATTTGTTTATTACAACAGGGTTACAGCACTACTAAGACCTCCTAGCATATTTTCAGTTGAGCATGCTACTCTCTTCCATTCATCCTGTGGGAAAACAAAAACAGAATGTTATTCACTCTAGATTAATAATAGGATTTTTTAAAATTACTCCTCATTTTCAAGTCTTCAGCTCTGGCGGCTGCTTCTCTTCCAGTACCTGCCCCAATAACCATTCCTCTCTCACTCACCATCCCAACAAAGTCTGTTCCAAATGTAATATCCCAACTTCTGGGCCTTTATTCTGCTAGCATAGCATGCCTTCCCTTGGCCGTGCCCATTGCTTCATTGCTGTCTTCATCGTTCCTACAGTTCATAGTTGTTCAAAGTTCATGTTTTGGGCAGAGGCAGGGAAGAGGGGGCAAGGAAGAGTGGGGAAAAGGTGAGAGGACTCATGTACTTCGCCCCTTTCTTTTCTGCTAGGTAGCTGTGGTTCCTTAGTATCCTTGACACTGTCCCACGAATCTATCCCAGGTGAGTATTCCCATGGATATATGTATTGCTAGGACAGGTAATCTGATCTCACTTGTCCTCAATCTGGATTACGAGAATCAGCTTAATCCCTGCTTCTTGCCAGATCTCTCTTGGGTTCTCTGGCTTTATTCCCATGGAAGTGAGTTTTCACCATTTGTTCCATTTTTTTTGGCTTGGGCACTGTGTCTCTCCTGGCCTTCCTTAACTCCACCACCATCTCAATCTGTGGTCTTCCCCTTAGCAAGGAAAAAGGAAGAGAGAGAAAGGAAAACACGAAGGCCCACAATTATTGATTTGGATGTAAGTTCTAAGCAAAGAAGATGTCAGGACAAAGGAAAGAGATGGCAGTTCAGAGACTTAATACATAAGGTATTTCGTTTGTATTTAATACAGAAGGTATTGCGCACCCACTCTATTCAAGGTGCTTTGACTTCAGAGATAAAGAGGAGATGAAATTAAGATGGGTCTTAGAGAAGGAGAAATATTATATGATATCCTTACACATGAAATCTAAAAAAAAAAAAAATACAAATGAACTCATTTACAAAACAGAGACTCACAGACTTAGAGAATGAAATTATGCTTCCCAAGGGGAAAGGGTAGAGGGAAGGGATACTTAGGGAGTTTGGGATGCACAGGTACACACTTCTATATATTAAATGGATAACCAACAAGGTCCTACTGTATATCACAGGGAACTCTGCTCAATGTCATGTGGCAGCCTGGATGGAAGGGGAATTTGGGGGAGAATGGATACATGTATATGTATGGCTGAGTCACTCTGCTAGACATCTGAAACTATCACAACATTGTTAATTGGCTATACTCTAATATAAAAAAAAGCTTTTTTTAAAAAAAAAGGCAATTAATTTCACCAAGTACTTTAGAGTGTTTTTTTTTTTTTTTTTACTTTACAATATTGTATTGGTTTTGCCATACATCAACATGCATCGGCCACAGGTGTACACGTGTTCCTCATTCTGAACCCCCCTCCCACCTCCCTCCCATTATAGAAGGGCAATGTTTTCTATGTAAAAAGCATTCTTATGGCCCATATTGGGGGCCTGTTGATTTCCTCTGTCAGCATTGAAGTCTAGGCCCCTAACATCAGAACATAGATCCCCCATAACTGTCCACCCTGAGACTCTTACCCAGACCTGTGGATTCAAATTATTTTCAACTGGATGGTGATAGATTTACTTATTCATGGTACTTATCATAATTTATACTTAGATAGCTGTTGGTGCTTGTTTATTGTCCATCTTCTGCTCTAAAGTGTAATTTCATCTCCCTGAAGGGGAGTTATGTCTGATTTGGTCTTAGTTGCAACCCCTCTGCCTGAGGGGCATATTATAGTTCACATATACTGAATAGAGGAATTGAAAGAGTGAATCAATGGACATTCATGACAACTAAGTTTTAAATATGGGCCCTAGAACTTACTTTGAAATAGTTAATATTTTTAAAAGCCTTATAATGGATATTACTAAGTTAAATTTTGGGGGGTTGATATTTTTTATATATTTATTTTTATTTGTTTATTTGGCCACACCGGGTCTTGCTGCAGCACACGAACTCTTCGCTGCTGGCATGTGGGATCTTAGTTCCCCAACCAGGGACCAAACTCTAGCCTCCTGCATTGGGCTCGTGGAGTCTCAGCCACTGGACCACCAGGGAAGTCCCTGATATTTCTTTAATTGGAGGATAATCGCTTTATAATATGTGCTGGTACTAAATTAAAACTGATATGTATTTTATTAGTACTATGAAGGCCATTATATTAGCTATCATAGGATATTCATTAGTGTACATGTTGATTTCTTTGGGTGTCATGTAAATATATAGAGGATATATAATATGTGAATAGAAAAAAATTAAGATGGGTCTTGAAGGATTTTAATAGAGATGAAGGAGGGCAGGGCATTCCAGGCACAAGGAACAGCATGAGCAAAATAAAAGGGAATAAAGCATAGGACATATCCAGGGAACAGAGTTGAGTTTGGCTAGAACAGAGGGTACAAAAAAATAGTGGGGCACAAGGCTGGAAATGGAGATTGAGGCCGTTATGAAGGTCTTAAATGTCTAGGTGAGGAGTCTGTACTTGTTTTTCAAAGCAGTAGGGGTTTATCAAAGGCTTTTGAGCAAGACAATGACATAATCAGGGCTGCATTTATGAGATCAACCTATGTGGGGCAGACTAAAACAAGAAGACCTGGGAGCAGGGGCACTGGTCAGGAGGAGACTTGCAATATGCAAAGCAGTTGGTAATCAGATATGGGCCAAGCTAAGAGGATAATCAAGAGAAACGTGTTTCAAGAAAGGATTTGTCACTCTTAAATATGCAGAGAGGGCAAGAAATATGAGGCCTGATAAAAGGCAGCTGGATTTGGTAATTAGAGGTCACTGGTGACCTTTGAAAAAGGAGTTTCGGCAGAGTTTTGGAAGCAAGTGCCAAACTCTGCAGGGTTAGTATGTCAATAGTGATGACGTAGAGGCTACAAGTCTGGACTCCTCTTCAAAAATTGAGCCATAAGGTGAATATGATGGAACTGTAGTTTGATGAAAAGGTCCAGCTCAAGTTAGAGAGTAGGCATGGGTAACGGATACAATCAGTTTGTGATTTCCTCAGGCAGAGTGGTCCAGATTCCTAGATCAGTGGACATTCCATGTATCACAAATGACTCTATCGACATATTAGGTAAATATAGTGTAGATTGATGAACTCAGAGCAGATATAATGTTAGAAATCTGTATTTCAACTGTACTGTGTTTTCTTTCAAACATGGGATTCCAAGGGGAGAATGTTTCCTAACAAACGCATGCAACCTGTTGCAACACTTGTCATGAAACTGGTATCTTATAAATAATTCATAGTGTAGAGCAGTACTAATCCCTGCCGTGTGTTCCTCATTTATGGCTCACAACTGAGACTCACAGCTTCTGTAAAGCCACTGAAAACAAAAATTAGGGCTGAACATACAATGTGGGGTCTGATTAGACTATAGACCTTGGGTTACCATCACAACATTATAGCAAATGGTTATTTCGCTCTGCCCATCCCCTAGCAATTTGCTGAATGCCAGCACATTTTATCAACCCAGAACTAGAACTGACAAGATGACTCTAATTTCAACCTTACTTCATTAATATGAAAGTGCTTGGAAAAATAAATCTTTGGCTAATGAAAACACCATCTGTTGATGGCTTTTTGCCACTGTTTTCTTACATTACGAGACATAATTCGAGGGAAATACCGAACATTTACTTACTCACTTCCTATTCATTTACTGGGAATTAAAGCCTCCTCTCAAACTGGAATTGATTCTCAATAGTGAACATATGCAAAGGGAAGCAGAGAACTGAAGCAATTATGCAGTCCATTTCCTCACCCTTCCTTATCATGCCTAGCCCTAACGAATCATTTGCAACTAGAAATTCTGTGTCACTCTAGTTTTGAATGATTTCATTGATTTGGCCAAGTAATTATCATGGCTATATGCTGCTGCTGCTGCTGCTGCTGCTAAGTCGCTTCAGTCGTGTCCGATTCTGTGCGACCCCATAGACGGCAGCCTATCAGGCTCCCCCGTCCTTGGGATTCTCCAGGCAAGAACACTGGAGTAGGTTGCCACATATGCTGAGTAAACTAAAAGGATGTGTGTGTGTGTGCACATGTGGGTGTGTGCAAAATCTTATGTAAAACATGTCTCTTTGTTGTTGTGTTGCTCTTGTTCTTTTCTCATGCAGTCCACTTAGTGACTGGGCCAGGCTCTCTCTGCCTAACCCTAGTTAGTGCAGTTTTCTCTGAACACTTGATCTATGATAATGAGCGGGCCCAAGTGGCAGGGGAGATTGGAATGGAGATATCTGCTGGAGGAAACAGGACAGGAGGTTGGCAGGGAGAGCAGGATGAAGCTCCCATTTCCTGCTGCAGGAGGTTACCTCTGGCCCCTTCTGTGCTTCCCTGAGGCTTAGAGAAGCCATTTAGCTATGAAACTGTGACACAACCTGCCCCCTCCACACTTCCAGGTGACTACATTTGTTAGAGCTCTCGCAAAACTGTACATGTGTCTAAATGGCACAAAGTGAGGGGAAGACTTAGCTGATTTGCATAACTGAGATTTTAAAAGGCCCAAGTTAGCTTAATTGGCAGTCTACACTGATTACATTTTTACCCAAGTTCCACCTCATTTGTGTCATATAGACTTGGCCTGTTTGTGTTTTGTTATACCCTTCCCAAAGAGGAAAATGCTTTGCTATTTCTGAGAAAGTCAGGCACAGGCTATTCTTCTTCCAGACAGCTTCCCATAAAAAGAAATGGCTTCACTAACCCTCTCAAATAATTGCTGTGTTTTTTTTTTTTCACTTCTTTAGACACAGGTTATTTCAGATAACTTTATCATTGCTTCACTCAAGAAATCTAACTACACATTCAAACACCAGCTCTTCATTAAAACCAGAGAGTCCCCTTATGGCACACACTTGACCGTGATCTTCATCTGTCATGCTCCAGGAAGGCACATGTATTCACGCATATATGAGCACACCTATATACACCTACCTGACACAGCAAGTCTTGAAGCCTAGAAATGGGCAAAGCCTTTCTGTTTTGTTCTATTGAAACATGTTTTATTGCCACTGAATGCCACAGAATTCTCTCTTGCTTTCTACAAGGTACAAGGCGAACATTATCTAAACCTAGACAAGATCCCCACTGTTTTGACGTGGGAACTGAACCTTGGAGGTTGCAGGGAGAAGTGAATGGAAGAAAGGCCAACCCACCCCAAATCTCAGCCTTCCCAATTGACAGCAGACAACTTCATCTTTAAAAATACTTGGAGCCAGTGACCCCATTGCTATTCTTTGACAAGCTCTTTTTGACATCCTGTCTATTCACTGATGTTCCCAGCTCTTCCAAAAGCCAGTAGCCAAAATCTTAGCACAATTTTGGGGTCACATTCTGCCTTTTTTTAACTGCTTGTCTTAAAATACTTACTTTGCTTTTGCTTCAGTCTGTCACTTTATGTATCAATTACATATGGCCTTTCAACAGCAGAACACACCATCTGGTCCACAAACTGAAGCCCACACCCTTATGCCTGAATTTATTTCTTCCCCAAACATTTATTTGCTGTTGTATAGACACAGGCTTTGTCCCAGAATGAGAGGCAGGTGACATACCGGGGATATGAGATCTGCCCTCCCTGAGGGTTTCTTGGGGAGCCAGCAGACTGGTCTTCAAGCCAGGTGAAACAGGTAGCCAGCCCTCCTCTTCTCAGAAGGTCCTGAAACCATCCAGCAGAGATGGCACCCTCTCCCAGCCTCCTTAGCAGAAATTCTACACGAACGACCTACAAGCTACACACTCTTTTCTTTTTCCTCTCTTCAGGGGTGTGTCCTGGGTAAGTCTCTAGCTTAAATGTGTAAATTATGATTTGGACCTTCTAAAAGAAAACCTATACTAAAAACCTAAATCTAGTGTTTACTTTGATAATACTAACCAAAGGAACTCTACTTTCGCAGAGGCCTCACTACTCTCTTTCACTTGCATGATTCTTTTTTGCTCCTGCCTCTTCATACACATCCTCCCCTTTCTCCTTCATTTGTTGCCACCCTCTGTTGTCTTCCTTCTAGACCAGGAGGGTGATTCAGGGCTTGCTCCTCAGCTCTCATTCAGCCCACTACTGCAAGCTTCTCCCTCCATGCTAAAGACCCTCAAACCTATGTCTCTGGCCCTGATCTTTCAGCCACCACAAAGGCCCAAATGTCAACTCCTTCTAGAACATTTGCCCTTTCAGTTCTGAGAGTGCTCCATGCTCAACTTCCACCAGATATTTGAACAAACTATTTTCTCTGGACTACAACACTCCTTGCCCCTAACCCAACCTTGTCCCTCAACTGGGGGTCCAAAATGCCACCCAAAGTCTCTTTTTTTGCCCCTCCTATGTAGTCTCACACCCTCCCCCCACCGCCCCTCAGTGCCTCCACTATCACTCACCACAGTCTTGTCACTGTGTTCTCACTTGTCTGCCTCCCCACACTAAGCTGAGCACTCCACCAGGGTTGGGGCTGTGTTGTGTTTATCACCAGAACCCCAACACCTCTTCTAGTGATTGGCACCTAATAGGTGTTTGGTAAATGTTTGATGCGTGGTAAATGTTTGATGCGTGAGTGAATATTAAGTGATCCATGATCAATCACATAAACTCAAATCTGAAGTCAAGTCAACCCCCGAAACCACTAGCCCCTTTCTAATTTCTCTATTTCTATGTCCAATACCACCATTCTTCAAGACATCTCCTCAAAAATCACTTTTTAATTCTTTCTCTTCATTATCTATAAGTACTGTATTTGTTCTCCAAGTCCTGTCAATTCTTTCTTAAGTTTCTCTCCAATTGGCCCTCTTCTCCAACAAAATCATTTGATTCCTGCTTTTAGCTTAGTGACTTCCTTTCACCGACCTTTCCTCTGTGCTTCAGAGTACCCTGTGCAAACCTCTGTCATGGCACTTATCATACTGAATTCAGAGATGTCCTTATCTATCTCCCTTATTGAGCTCAAAGTTCCTCAGGGCAGATACTGTGCCTTATTTCCCATGTCTCCAGATCCTACTACAATGACCTAAAGACCCAGGGATCAAACCCGGGTTTCTTGCTCAGACATATTCTTTACTGTCTGAGTCACCAGGGAAGCCCCATCTCGTTTATTAAGTGAAGTCTCTCAGTCGTGTCCAAGACTCTTTTCAACCCCATGGACTGGCTTCTCTGGTGGCTCAGATCATAAAGCATCTGCCTACAATTCGGGAGACCCAGGTTCAATCTTTGGGTTGGGAAGATCCCCTGGAAAAGGGAATGGCAACCCACTCCAGTGTTCTTGCCTGGAGAATTCCATGGACAGGGAAGCCTGGCGGGCTCCAGTCCATGGGGTCACAAAGAGTCAGACAAGACTGAGAGACTAACACTTTCATTTTAAATAAATAAAATGCATGCTCATTAATTGCTTTTTAAATGAATGAATGAGCCCCAGAGCTAAATCCCTGGGGCTACAGTTTAAGTTCTTGTCTGTTCCATCTTCAGGGGAGATAAAGAACAAGACATTACCTCATATATCAACGCTTCATGAACTTGAATGTCATTATTACATTTTCCCCTTTAAACCTCACTTCTTTGGGTTTAATAATTCTTGTTTCTTTAATCTTTCCTTGTTTATATTATATTTCTGTAATATGTTCTTTTGCCCAATAATAACAGACAGGAGTTTCATCCACCCAAGAACAATCTTGGAGTTAATGTTTTGTAAGCTGTTCTCAGACTGATGATTGTTAGCTCTTTCAGATGTTGATGAAGAGGAGACTTGGGACAAAAGAAATAAAAGAAAAACAGAAAGATAAGAGCACAGATAGGGCTTCCCTTGTGGCTCAGCTAGTAAAGAATCCACCCGCAATGCAGGAGACCTGGGTTTGATCCCTGGGTTGGGAAGATCCCCTGGAGAAGGGAAAGGCTACCCACTCCAGTATTCTGGCCTGGAGAATTCCATGGACTGTATAGGTCTCAACGAGTCGGACACTACTGAGCGACTTTCACTCACTCACTCACTCAAGAGCACAGATAGTTGGAATACCCACTTGCTAAACTTACTCTCAAATCTGAGAAACAACAGAAAACATCATCCAACACAGGAGCCTGTTACTACTACTAATAGCGTCAGGGAATCAATATAATTATTGGAGGGAGATAAAGGTGATTCAAATGAGTCTTAGCACACAGTTCAAGTAGAAATGGAATAAAATGCATTTTTTTACCCTCCCACACACATACAGAACATGTACAGATTTATACATATTCTAAGTAGTCAGGGGCAAGTCTTAGACAATTAACAGACTACAGATCTACAAGCAAGAATGATTTTAAGTTTGTGAGATGAAGGCTGGTTTAGCTGGAAAACCCCATGACAGATATTACAGCTCAGACAGTAAAGAATCTGCCTGCAATGTGGGAGACCTGGGTTCGATCCCTGGGTTGGGAAGTTCCCCTGAAAAAGAAATGGCAACCCACTTCAGTATTCTGGCCTGGGAAATCCCATGGACAGAGGAGCCTGGTGCAATACAGTCCATAGAGTCACAAAAAGTTGGACATGATTGAGTGACTAATACTTTCATACACACACATCTACCACTGTACCTTAGGGGGTGCAAATCTGGACACAAATGTTCTGCTCTTATAATATCAATATTTAGCTAGTGTGATTCAGTACCTAAGTGGGTGAAAGTGAGAAACAATTCTTTCTGTTCCTTCGGCTATGGTAACCTACCCTGTCCTCTTAAAGATTTGTCTCATCATGAAGCTCATTTATTGGCGATCCCTTATCTCAGGATGGGGTCTACTGAACCCCTAATTCTCCTTAGGGTGACCACAGAAAACCTGCCCTACACTCACGACCCCTTCATACCCCAGTTATCCACAGATTAGCCCACAGAAGATGAACACAGGCACTCTCTCCTCTTCACACAGAATGACACACATTTATAGATACACAGACACACACACAGATTAAATTCTCAGCCACCCACCCACGCAGAGATACACATACTCGTGTATAGTGACATATACAGATGTATGCAAATATGCCCTCTCTCAACCCAGTCTCTCATAAAGATATTTCTCCTTATTTCTCTGATATTCATCCTGGTTCAGAAACAAACATCCATTGGTAGATAAGCTGTGAGGGTATCTGTTTTGGCAGACAGAAGTGGGTGTCAAGTGGGTGAGTAGACAACCGACTGGGAGAAGGTGGTGGCTGAGTGAGAATGGGTGGGTAGATGACAGAGTGACTGAGTAGGAAGAAGGACAAGTAACCCACTATGATAAGATTCTAGAATATCATATTTTCCAACCTTTTAACTCTCACTGTGGTTTTCTTTTGAACATTCTCCAAGTCTCATATCTCCCTTCTCTTTGTCTGGCAATCTTTAGCTCTCTCTGTCTCAGTCTTTGTTTGTATGTGTGTGTGTGTTGAAGGGGGAGTGCGGGGGAGGAACTTTTACTTTCTATAGCAAAAATCTTACTCTAGTGCCAGGTAATATTTTATAACAACAAGATCCCTGATAGGTAAATGTAACTGCATTTAAGAATTATTTGTAGTAATGAATTTGTGGAAATGTAATAAGAAAAAGAAAATGTACTTGTTTATTCCCTTCAGGAAATTCCTCTATTCCCCCTGGTTTTCATCAGCTATATTTTTGGCAGGCTGTGGGCATGGAAATGTGAAGACATCACTCTCAAAGAGAATTATAATAATCACATCTGATTTATACAGATGTCACCTTAGGGTTAGGCAGTTAGAAAATCCAGCAGTCAAAATGGATAGGTACCTGAAATTGAGGACATGTCACACTTTTGCTAACACTCTGGTTTTTATCATTATTAGTAGTTCACAGGAGATTTTTTTCCCCCAGACTTATTAACTGTTAAAGATGGCAAGACAGCTTTATATCTTATGAGTATGGAAACAAGCTATAGATTCTGGTATACTTCCTGCAAATCCATTACAAAGATTTAATTCATTTGGATTTCTTGAGCCTATACTATGGGGTGCTAGACACAAAGGAAGGCTTTGGAGAAATAAAAGACACTGTGCATATGTGCTCAGTCACTTTAGTCATGTCCAACTCCTATGGACTGTAGCCCGCCAGGCTCTTCTGTCCATGGGATTCTCCAGGCAAGAATGCTGGAGTGGGTTGTCACTGTGTGCTCCAAAAAGACATTGTGCCTGGCCTCAAAGAATTTATAGTATCATTGGGGTGTGTTGGAGTGGCCTTACAGGATTTCAATAGAGCACTAAACAGTAGGTAGGACTCCTAAGCAGGCCAAAAGAACAGTATGAGTGAGTGTTAAGAGTCAGAAAAGAGAGTGGCATGTTTAGCTGATAGTCAGGAGGCTTTACTGGATGGTGAAGGTAACATGCTTGAGAGTGGCAGGAGGAAAAGATAGGTGAGCAAGCATGAGAACCAAGTTGTACAGGACTTGGAATACCCAGTTGAGATCTGTCCCCAGCAGAGAGTCACCCAAATTTGACCTCTTTTATAAAGCCAACATTTATTAATGCAATAATATCAATTTTTCGAAGGGGAAGAACTCATGTGACAATGAAAACTCTAAAATATGAAGCATTTTTATAGAAATGCAACATATATCATAAGCTTATATATACATACGGAATAGTAGATGAAAAGAGAATAGAGAAAATAATTACTCTGATAGGCCTTAAACTGTAATGACTGTCATGAACACAATTATTCTGTCAAATCAAAGAATTAATTAAACCACTGGTAGCCTTCTGAAGGATATTTAGATAGACTGGACAATTAGATAAAGATAATAAACGATACTAAGTATCCCAAATCCTCTAACCCATTTTGAGTACATGTTAAGAAGACAGGCTAGCTTCTGGTTCTTCTGACCTTTCATCTAAAATGTCATGATCTGTTTATTCTTTACTGAACAAATAAATATTTAAGACCACTAATCCTAATCAGGGAGGTTAGTGCAAAAAGAATAGTTAGAAATGCCACCAATGAATCTCCAGAAAAAAAGTACAAATAAACACTGCGTCAGTCACTGACCAGTAAGTAAAACCTCTTCCCTCCTCGGGTACGACTCCTGTGCTCCTCTGAAGGCCAGGGGAGTCCACTCAAGGCCATCTACCCTGTAGCTTCTGAAAGCTACCTTTCTCCTTTCTCCTTCAGGAAGAATCAAGCAGATTAAGGGGATAATCCTAAATGCTTTTCTAAATTAAAATTAACTCAAAGAAGTGAGGATATGTGACCCTAAACGTCAGACTTCCTCTTTGCTTAATGTGGAGAATTAATATCCTTTTATTCTTGGCACCAAACCCAAGTGACCCCTACCCCACCCATCCCCCTCTCACACAAGCAGGACTTCTCTGTCCCTCCTCAAAGTCCAAGTTGTTCCAGACAACATAACAAACCACACAGTTGGGAATGATTCATATGTTTCCACTCTCTGTCCAAAAATGAGCAAAATAGTTTCCACTTAATTTATAATCTGAATTTTCTGCACATTTCCTAAAAATTTAAAGGGGAACAATTCAAAATGTGGTCTTTCCTAACTCCCCAAATTACTGATTAGTTACAGAGTAAAGTATCTTTTGGTAAAATACTATTATTTTACACCTATCCCTTGGAGACAAGGACTATAGCTGCATGATGCCAAATATCTAATCAATCATCCAATGTTTTCATGTTTTCGGATGTTTTCAAAAAGCTGGTGTTCTGTAGATACAGGCTTGGTCTATCCAGTCTTTTGTTATCTCAATGGTACATATGGATACAGATTTTTCTGTTTGGAATATTTCTCAAGGCCAATGCCTTATTATAGTTCCAACACCTGCAAATATTTGGCAGAGATTGTTCTCTCCTCTCCATATCCCCTGGTCTTCCTGCAACCCCGCTTCCATCTCTTGCTATTAAAAAGCTGTAAGTTTATACAATATGCTTTTTCCTCGATGCTATTAACTGTTTATCTGTGACCCAATGAAATGTGCAGTTGCTAGAGCATAAATTTAAGTTTCAAATCACATTTCATAGGAAAAATTTAGGTCCAAAACAAGGTGACAGCAGGCTACAATAGAAAGGATATTTAACTCAACTTAGCTCTAGAAGCTGAGTTCCAGTTCCAGTTCTGTGACTTTGACCAAATGGCTTAACCACACAAAGCCTCCATTTATACCAATTTAAAACACAGGGCTTCAACTGGACCAAGTCCAAGGCCAACCATCTTAGGATTCTAAGAATTGAAGCCAATGAGATTATTGCCCTCTGCAGTCTTGATATGAATGAGAATATCAACTTGAGTGAAATCAACAGATAAACATTACTCTTTGTACAAATTTATAAATATTAAATGTAAATAAAAATCAAAAGGCACAAATTGGACTTCCTTGGTGGCTCAGTGGTAAAGAATCTGCCTGCCAATGCAGGGGAAAAGGTTCGATCCCTGATCCAGGAAGACTGCACGTGCCACAGAGCAACTAAACCCATGTACCACTACTGAGCCTGTGCTCTAGACCCAGGCAGCTGTAATTCCAAACCCACATGCTGCAGTTACTGGAGCCCACTTGCCCTAGAGCCCATCCTATGCAACAAGAGAAGCCACCACAATGAGAAGCCCACACAGTGCAACAAAGAGTAGCCCCCACTTGCTGCAACTAGAGAAAAGCTTACACAGCAAGGAAAACCTGGCACAGCCAAAAAAAAATTTCTTTAAAAAAAAGCTAATTTCAACAAATTCCAAAAATTAAAAAGGGACAAACCATGGTCAGTGTGACTCTCAATATTGTTTTCAATAAATTACAGAATGGAAAGTGTATCCTATTCTGAGTATTACTACCCTCACCAACATCATAATTTTTACATAAGCTACAATGACTTTTCCATAGCATGGCAAGAGGGAAATCTCCACTCCCTTATCGCCCTTCTTCCATGCTGTCTGGGTGTTCCTTCTAGCTTCGCTTATATATCCAGGTCCTATTTTGGGATAGTAATCTTATTATTTGTTTAAACATTTTATTTTTCCGGAATTTTTGTTAAGTAGTTTCTTAAGAGAAATTGAGCCCCATAGCAGACAGGCAATGGTAATAAAATAATTTGCTGGATCTGACATCTGTTAACATCAACGTGAGGTAGTAGTGCTCTAAAATAGACAGGCACTTAGATTTGCACAAAAATATTATATGGCACAACAACTTCAGAAAACTCTGTCCACTGAACAGGAACTTCCCAGGAAGGGACTGCAAACAAGCACTTTGGTCTGTACCCCACAAAAATGAACACTGGCACAAAATGTGATCCTGGATTAAATATTTTTTGCCTTGAGTTTAACTGTTTACTTCAGTATTTGATGATCCCTCCTGACTTCATAGTACACTGAAGCCCCGTTTTTGTCTATTTGCTTTGTTTTTTTAAGGCAGATTTAGAATTAGCTGCCTTGTTAAGGGCTTGGTAGCAATTTGTAGTGGTCAATGCCAAAGCTTTATTTCTCTAGTGTATAACACATACAGTACTGTCCTCCATGAAAACCTCTCACCTACGTAGATACACTCAGACACCTCCACCCACATCTACACAGAGACACACCCAACCTTCCCATTGCTATATGCACAATTATGCAAATAAGCACATATGCTAATTGTAATACACCTACACAGGTGCTCACATACTTAAAAGAAGACGTGGAAAGATCATGGCAGAGATATATAGGGTATAATATGTCATCATCAGAGGAGAAAGGGTGCTGTTTCCCTGGGCAGACTATTAGTGTGGGCCATGGGCTAAATGCCCCAGAACTGGCCAGAGGTGAATGAATGCAAGCAGGTTTGTGCAAAAGATGAAACAGGCTACAGTGAGAGCTTGCAGGTTATAAGGCTATTTCTTATGAGAAGAACTTGGAGTTAATTCATTTTTGTCATATAGGAAAAGCGACTGATTTTATTAGGGAACTTGCTGACTGTATATAAAGACTATGTGTAAAGAGATAAAGTTGTGTAAGGTGTGTCTTCCAGATCCCTTACCTTGAGCTTCTCAAACCGATCATTCAGGGATGCGACCTGATGGTCTCGGTGACGCCCCACCAGTTTGCATAAGGCACAGATCAATTGGTCATCAGATACACAGTACATATTCACTTTCTCATTTTCATGGTCCAGGCAGGTGATCCCTCGAAGATGCGTGTCCGGCAATGGTTCCACCAGGCGGTGGCTGGTGAAAGGTTTCTTGTTGGGGTGTGTAGCCCGCAGGCAACGGTCACAGTAAGAGACCTCACAAGTGATGCACGTTTTCACTGCATCCCTTGGCGGGTCCTGCTCACAGAATTGGCATGCAATTCGCTCACTAGACATGGCGCTGCTGGGCCTGTAAGTCCTCTCTCGGCGGCTCTCACTTGGGGAATTGGGTCCACTGACAGAAGCCTTCTGGAAGCGGTCAATAATGTTCTGCAGAGTCACATTTCTCTTGAGGCCATCTAGGCCCCGGTGGTTCAGTGAGATAACATACCTGCACGTAGGACACTGGAAAGCAGTAATGGGTTCAATGGATTCACCGGAGCTGCAGCTCGAGACCAAGATGCGATGGGCACAGCTGAAGCAGAGGCTGTGAGCACAAGGGAGCAGAAGGGGGTCTTCAAACAACTCTAGGCAGATTGGACAGGTCAATTCAGACTCCAGTGTTTCCATCTTTAGTGAAAATAATCCTGCTGAGGCATTAAGAACCGCAGAGGCTGGGCTTTCACCTGCAAGGAACACAAAGAAGAAATCGTTAAGCATTTCCAAAGGAAATGTGGATGTAACATAATTACACACTAACCCATGGAGGCTTTACAGGCTGGATTCCCCAGGGATGCTGGCGCACTAGGAAAGCGAGTTGGAAATTAATCAGAAAGCTATTCTCCCCCCTTGAAACCTTGTTTTTGACAAATGCCTGGGCTTATTTTCCTGCACTAATAAATAGAAGCTAGTGCCACCTCTGAATCCTGGTTTACTAACTCACATTCCTATTCACAGACCCTCTCCACTGACATCTCTTGTCCTGGACTATGATGCGTCTGAGGCCCTGCCAAATTCTCAATCTCCATTCGCCAGTAGTGTTCTCTATTTTACTTCCAAGCTGCTCCTATTTCACATCTAGTGGAAGGAAAACAAGGCCATATTTCAACCTAACTCTCTGGTTCTTGAAATGATACCATTCTAAGAGGCTGCATAAAAAAAGAAGAGCTTTCGAAAAATGTAGTTCTCAGTGCAGGATAATTATTTCTTCAGATAGGTGACCTTGAATTATTTCCTATTACCACACATGGAAATTTCTATTCCATATCATTTTTAGCAAACTGAGTTACTAGAGACAAAGAGGAAAAATATTAAAGTATAAAAATTATAGAATTTTGTTGGCTTAAAGTGGGAATCCAATTTATGAAAAGAGAAAGGCATTTTTGATTCTGAATAACTTTTGTTCATCATCTCACTATTACTGGAAAGTCTCATGAGGGCTTGAAGGTTTGATTCTGCCATTGGTATTTGTTTAGATTTTGTCATCTGTCAGAGATATCTGCATAGCCCTCTCACAGGACACTTAACTATTGAGTACAATTATATGTTGTCCCCAAGTACAATAGATGTATCCCTAAAAGCTATTTCTAAATCAAATGTTTTAAGTGCACTGAACTAACCAGCTATTTAATGGAAATCTATGGGAAACTGGACTGTAAAAGTGAAGAATCTTATTGTAAAACATTCTCAGTTGGTTTAGTAAGTTTAGATGTTTGCATAACCACCTTTTTAAAAAGAGATGTGCGCTATTCTTATTTTATAATTCACAAGTACTTAAAAGTTGTTGGCTAGTATTTTGTAGCTTATAACATCTATCTGCATTCACTGATAGAGATGAAAAAGTAAAGCAATTAAAATGTATATATATCAAAGAATTTTAGAATTGGAAGAGACTTTAGAGATGATAAATCCCAACTTTCACTCAAGGCAGGACTATTGCCTTTAGTAGTTCCATTGCTCAAATTCAACATGTCCATAAATGAACTTGATATTCTCCCCAGCCCCACAACACAAAACACCTGCTCGTCTTCCAATTTTCCCAATCTGTTGAATATCATCATCCAAGCCTAGAAACCCAGGAGTTCTCTCATTTACATGTTTATCACTCTGTTTTATTTAATACATGTATCTGTGTCTCCAGCTAACTCTCCTTGCAGGCATCAACTATGTCATATTTTTATTCATAGCACAGTGCCTCGCACACACTGGTTATTCAAAAATTGTTAAATGAAAGATTCCTTAAAGTAGAGGAAGTTAAAGGGACCTAGTGTTTACTAAGCACCTCCTGTATTCTAAGTACCTTGTTAGGAACTTTACACACAGTATTTCATTAAATTCTATCAAGAAGGCTGTACAGAAGGTACTAATGCTATACACATATTATGGTTAGGAAACTGGGGCTCAGCATTGTTAAGTAACTGAACCAGGAACCTACATACCCAGATCACTGGGGCAGTCTAATGCCAATGTCTGTGCTCTTTCCCCTACGCCTTTATTTTAATCATCTCACCTCCTTCACTTGACAAATATCTTGACTATTTACAAGAGGGTTTCTAGACAGCATGTTTCCACTGCTATTTGAGTCTATGTCCCTCTGAGTTTCTCTGAATCTGCCTCTCACTCCTAGTCTCTTTCAGAATCACATCTCTTCCTTCTAGGCCCATCTCCACCTCACTCTGAATTTCTATTGTGTTCTCTTCCAGAACTGCAGGTCTGCATTCCTCAGTCTGTGTTGGAAGCTACTTGGGAGAATGGAGTAAGGTCTCCCACCAAAATGATAGGGGATCAAGAGCATTGCTGATAGGCCTGTCTCTGTGTTGAAACCTTTACAAAAACAACTGGTGTACCACAACTTTTCTAAATCTTAGAAACATGCCATATAAATTCCTCAGTACAGAGGAAAAACGCTGAATTTTCCTGCAATCCAAAAAGTTGTTCCTGACTAAATGTGACACTTGGAATGTCACTATGAAATTAAGCTTAGGAAAGCATGCTATGGAATCAGGATTGCCTTGGATAAGGTCAAAATAGGATTTCTGACCAGGGATTTCTGAACCTTCTAGAAATGTTTAAAGAATGCTGTGTATATATTACATATCCACTTTCATGGGGAGCAGATTGTCCATAGCATTTGAATTGTTCTCAAAAGAGTCTTTGACAGAAGGGAGTTCCCTGGTAGTCCAGGGGTTAAGACCCCTGCACTCTAATGTAGGGGTACAGCACAGGTTTGATCCCCGGTTGGGGAACTAAGCTCCCACCTGTGGCATGGTGCAGCCAAAAAAAAAAAAAAAGTCCTTGACAAAAAAGCCAAACATCAGTGCTCTAAAATAACTACCTGAACTGATTGCAGGTCTATACAGAATAATATAAAATGTTTACAGTCTGTTGCCTATGGTAAGTAGCTTTTTCTATTAAACTGTTTCTACTCTGTTTTATTACAATTTGGGAGAATTGAGTATTTTTTCAACTTTTTCAAATATCTGTTCATCTCATCTCTCATTTATGAGAGACCTTGTTCTGGTCTTTCCTAGTATTTCAGCATCCTTTCAACCTATCTCCCATTTTCCCTACCTACCTGACTACCCAAGCACCTTTCCCCTTAAAAGCCATTATGAATTTGCCACGTTTGAGGCAGTAAATAATACCCTTTATAGGCATTATCTCATTTAATTTTCACAACAGCCCTCTAAAAGGTAGGTATTATTAATAAAACAACAAAAAAGGTAACTTGTCCAGGGTCACACTTGTTTGCAAGTAGCAAGGTGGAGATTCAAACCCAGAATAAAACTGAGAGTCCAGAAATAAACTCATATATTTACGGTCAACTGACTTTTGATAAGGGTTCCAAAACCATTCAACAGGGAAACAATAATTTTTTCAAGCAAGTGGCTTTAGGAAAACCAGTTGCCCACACGCCAAAGGAAGAAGTTAGAGATCTACCTCACACTATACACAAAAATTTACTCAAAATAGATCAACGATCTAAATGTAAGCACAGAAACTATAAAACTCTTGGAAGGAAACATAAGTGTAAATCTTCACGAACGTAGGTTAAGCAAGGGATTCTTAAATGACACCAAATATGCAACTGAAGAACAAAACAGATAAATTGGACCTCATCAAAATTTAAAACTTTCTGTAGTACAAATGACATCACCAAAAAAGTGACAACTCACAGAATGGGAAAATATTTGCAGATCAAATATGTGATACAGGTCTAGTATCTAAAAATATACAGAATGGCAAAGGATCTGAATAGACATTTCTCCAAAGAAGATATGCAAATGATCAGTCGGTATATGAAAAGGTACTCAACATCATTAGCCATTCAGTTCAGTTCATCTGCTCATTCGTCTCTGACTCTTTGCAACCCCATGAACTGCAGCATGCCAGGCCTCCCTGTCCATCACCAACTCCCAGAGTCCACCCAAACCCATGTCTATTGTGTCGGTGATGCCATCCAACCATCTCATCCTCTGTCGTCCCCTTCTCTTCATGCCCTCAATCTTTCCCAGCATCAGGGTCTTTTCCAATGAGTCAACTCTTTGCATGAGGTAGCCAAAGTACTGGAGTTTCAGCTTTGGCATCAGTCTTTCCAAAGAACACCCAGGGCTGATCTCCTTTAGGATGGACTGATTGGATCTCCTTGCAGTCCAAGGGACTCTCAAGAGTCTTCTCCAACACCACAGTTCCAAAGCATCTTCTGTGCTCAGCTTTCTTTATAGTCCAACTCTCACATCCATACATGACCACTGGAAAAACCATAGCCTTGACTAGACAGACCTCTGTTGGCAAAGTAATGTCTCTGCTTTTTAATATGCTGTCTAGGTTAGTCATAACTTTCCTTCCAAGCAGCAAGTGTCTTTTAATTTCATGGCCGCAATCACCATCCACAGTGATTTTGAAGCCCAGAAAAATAGTCAGCCACTTTATTTTTTCTGCTGTTTCCACTGTTTCCCCATCTATTTGCCACGAAATGATGGGACCAGATGCCATGATCTTAGTTTTCTGAATGTTGAGTTTTAAGCCAACTTTTTCACTCTCTTCTTTCAGTTTTATCAAGAGGCTCTTTAGTTCTTCTTCACTTTCTGCCATAAGGGTGGTGTCATCTGCATATCTGAGATTATTGATATTTATCCCGGCAATTTTGATTCCAGCTTGTGCTTCCTCCAGCCCAGCGTTTCCATGACATACTCTGCATATAAGTTAAATAAGAGTGACAATATACAGCCTTGACGTATTCCTTTTCCTATTTGGAACCAGTCTGTTGTTCCATGTCCAGTTCTAACTGTTGCTTCCTGACATGTACATAGGTTTCTCAAGAGGCAGGGAAATACAAATCAAAACCACACTGAGATACCACATCACACTCACTAGAATAGCTATAATATTACTTCACACACACTAAAATGACCAGAATAAAAAAAAAATAGCAAATGTCAGCCAGGACATGAAGAAACTGGGACCCTCATACATTGCTGGTGGGAATGTAAATTATGCAGCAAAAATAGTTTGACAGTTCCCCAAAATGCTAAATGAATTACCATACGATCCAGGAGAACTGAAGACATGCTCACCTAAAAACTTGTACATAAATGTTCATACCATTATTAATCACAATAATGGTGGGAACAACCCAAATGTCCCTCAAATGATGAACAGATAAACAAAAGTGGTATATCCATACAATGGAATATAATTCAGCAAGACAAGGAATGAAGTACTGATACATGTGGGGCTTCCCTTGCAGCTCAGTCAGTGAAGAACTTGCCTGCAATGCAGGAGACCAGGGTTCGATTCCTGGGTTGGGAAGATCCCCTGGAGGAGGGCATGGCAACCCACTCCAGTATTCTTGCCTGGAGAATCCCATGGACAGAGGAGCCTGGTGGGCGACAGCCCATGTGGTTGCAAGAGTCAGACACGACTTAGCAACTAAACCACCACCACTGATACATGCTACAACATGGATGATCTTTGAAAACATTATGCTTAAGTGAAAGAAGTTAGTTACAGAAGGTCACAGATTATATGATTCCCTTTATAGGAAATGCCCAGAACAGGCAAACTCATAAGAACAGAAAGCAAATTAGCATTTCTCAAGGGTCTGGGTGGGAGGTGGAGGAAATGGAATGTGACTGTTAATGTATATGGGTTTTCCTTTGGGGATGATGAAAATGTTTAGGAATTAGTGGTGACGATTGCACAGCTTTGTGAATATACTAAAAACCACTAAATTGTACAGTTCAAAGTAGTGAAACTAAGGTATGTGAATGTTATCTTAATTTTTAAAAAAGATTCAAACCCACAATCCAGAGTGTGAACCACAGTTAACCACTATTCCACACTGCCAACTGTGTAATTCAGTAGTGTTTCTAAATTCTACTGAAGTGCTTACTCCTCTCAATGGCTTTTCTAGGTTGGTGATTGCCTGTCTAGGTTTTACAATACCTGGGATATCTCTAATGATCAATGGGTATCAGGAAATGATTAGCTCCCAATTTTTTATTCATTTAAAAATTGTAAGACTCCTAAAAACTATTTGACTCCTAGGTCACAAAATACCTTTAAAAAGTACAGGAGGAAGTGGTACAACAAAAATAAAACAATGGCAGTGTTGCAACTTCAAAAAGTTTCCAGAATTAGAGAATATACTAAGGATATAGACAGGATGTAAACCTGATAGAGTGTCACTGAATGACAGGTAATCACAAAGTATTTTTTTTGCCAGAAAACGCAATAGTTTGTCATAAAAATGCACTGATGAAATGCCTGGGCAGGCAGGTCAATTGCCATGTTAAGAAACAAATGCCCACATCCACATCCACTGATTTGTTCCCTTCCGTATCATTTAGTTACTGCCGTATAGTCAAGTAAGAATGTTTATGGATTTGCCCTTGTTCTAGTATAAAATTGTTTCTGTATGGCTGACTGTCAGCCTGCACTCCCCCTTCAGGCTGAGACTCCTGAAAAAAAAGTTGATGAGAATAAACTATAAGAATGTATCATAAGGCTGTGTGAGTAGGCATGAATACAAAGGAGGAGTTTCAATGCAGGCAATTAGGATAAAAATAATACATTCTACAGTTACAAAATGAAAAATTGACTTCAGCATTGCCCTTCAAATCCAGCATTCAGTTAACTCTGATCAGAGAAGCCGTGATCAGCACTTGGCAGAATGCTATTATTTCAAATGTTATTTGAACATAATTAAATGTCCATTTATTTCAACAGTTTATATTCCATCTAGTTTTCATCTTCTAGGTCTGTGGAGCATGGCTCTGGGCTCTCATTACCTCCCTGAGGAGCCACAGTCTCCTTTTATTCACAGAAAAACCAGGAGTGTAAAACCCAGCCTGACCCCTGGGCTGTAGAATGAGGATTGAGGCGAGTAGTAGGCTTTATATTCTGCAGGATATTAACATTAATATCCCATGAGCTGAGGTTCTCCTTAAAACACTAGAAACTGTCTCTCTGCCTTAGAGGATGAGCAAATGAGCCCTGGCTTAGTCTGATGTTTCCTTAACTGTAAAATGTCGTGCAAGTTGCACTAGAATCACCAGACGATCTCTTTAAGATGTTTTCCAGCTCTGACATCCTATTATAACAGAGTTCTTACTATATGTTACCACATAGGAAAGACAGCTGGAATTAATGACAACCAGCTCCTCAAAACACAAATCTTATTTATTAGTGTGACTTGAAAGGCTGACAAGCGATAGGCATCATCATGAAAGAAACTGGAAATAAATAAACAAAATGCATTACTTACCCTTGGCTAAGCCAAGGTGCTCAAGGACAGTGGCTGGTTTTGCCTGTTGTACCTCCAGGAAGACATACTGGGTGTTCTGGGGGACAACTAAAGGGGGAGGGGCATCCCATGGGAGTACAAGCTAATGAAAACACCTTTTGGAAGAAAAGGAAGACACCAAATTCTAGAATACTATTTAGTAGGAAAGGACCCCTCTACAGCACAAAAATGATTATTTGGGAGTGTAAAAGGCACCCAATGCATAGAATTCTCATCCTAAAAACACGGAAGACAGAAACCCAGAAAAAAGAGACTATGTGGTCAGTAAGTATAATTAACAGTCACTTTATATTTGTGTACCAATTTTATACTTTTCAAATGGCTCCAAAGCTATCATCTCATTTGATCCTCTCAGCAAAGCCTGATTGTAGTCCTGGCTCTAAGCTGAATTTGCTGAGTGATCCCAGGTAAGACATTTAAATCTTTTGGGCCACAGCCTCCTCATCTGTCGAATGAAAAATACCTGTGTTACCCAATATCACAGGCTTTTGGGAGGATCAGATGAGAATAACATTATTAACTTGCTTTATAAATACAGATATTCTCAACACACATTCACAGATGACAGATACAGAGCAAGTTATTAAGGAAATAGTGAATGTTTGGAAATAAACCCAAAATGCATAATGGTTGACATAATAGAGGACAATTACACTCCCCCACAAGTTTTCTGGAGGACATGCATCTGACTGTGGTATTTTACATTCCCAAATGTATCCCCTGTTAGACTGGAGTTCCCCCAAAGGGAAAAACTATCTCTCTTCTTTTTTCTTAAGCTTTTATCATGCACAGGGAGAGCTCAGGACTGGAGGTTGATTACTGACTGACAGCACCAGAGCCAGCTCCTGTCTAATAGGTTATTAAAGCCTACTTAATATTTTATAGTACATAGATTTAATGATCATTACAATAATTAGCTCCTAAATCCAACCATTGGCTATTTGATACAATATAGTCATCATAAACATTAAAATGAATATCACAATAGCAGAACTAGAAGTCCTAGATCTGCTACAAGCACAAAAGATTAATCTAAGTAACCAAGAAACGGATTTGCCAAGGTAACATCTGATAATTGTCAAAAATCATAAGTACAATTCATAACACCTTTATCTTAATGCCAATTACACCAGCAGTTTTGGGGTTGGAGAACAAACAATTTACCTACTGCTAAGAGGATAGCTTTCCATCTATTCTAGGACTGCTTTTCGCGATCTCTGCTACCCAATGAAATATTTGTAAATTTTTAAATGTTCAGGGGCACACCTGGATGGACAGCCATCTCTAACCTCTACAGAATAAAACTGGCAATATATGTATGTAGGGCATGTTGTTAGGTGTTAGGCTGAGAGGACCCCAAGTTCAGGTCAGAAACAAGGGGCAGAGAACAGAAGTGTATTTGAAATCAAGCTTCTACTCCCCTGGGAGCTACATGGATCCTAGCAACACTGAACAAAGGGCTATAGACAAAAGCGATCAAGGATTCTGGACCATAAACCATTTTTCTACCTCTGGGCTGTATACATTCAGACATGTCACAGTCCTGCATTAGCATTATCTCCCACGCCCACGAGTTATATCCCTAACTGGTCAAACCGCAACTACTGGGATTTTCTGTTTCAAGAGGATTTTAGGTTATATAATGAATTTGTTATCAGATCTTTTGGTTTCTGTAAGAGGAAGATCCAGAGACTGGGGCTACTGTTCATCAACTAGAGGAGTCTGACCTGCAGGAAAGAGGCTGAGAGAAAGCCCAAGGTCAGGCAGTCGGAGCTCTGCACGGAGAAAAGATCCCAAGTAGGATAAGTCTTACTAAGGATACTTTGCTAACCCACTTAGGCAGAACCAATACCCTTATTACGAATTCAAGTGAACCCCACATGAAGAAGGGAGTGGTGGGATGTTGGCACATTGCTCAAAATCCCTCTGTCACCCATATTAACCATCTAGTAGTTTGAGCAGCTTACACAGATTTCTAAGGGCAACGCAGGAGCAGGGGGATTGTCAAAAAGAGCATGTCTGTGGTTATGGAAGAGGGGAAGATGGAAAAAGAAAAACTGTAGAAAGAGCCACAAGCCTCCAGTGCCCACAGAAGACTCTTAACAGTTTTAATTCATGAAAATGGAGAAACATATATTGATCCCTGGGAGAGAGGGGAAATAAAAAGAGGACTAGCAGCCTGCACAGGGGGATCACTGGAGTCGGAATTGCTTGTTGCAACACCACCCATCTGGTCTTCTCACTTGTTAGAATGATCCAACACACTGGTTGAGAAACACTTTTCCAGTTTGTTTTTTACACTGCTCAGCAATGAACACAAGGTTTATTGAGAGACCTGAGATATAGACATTATTAGCACAACACCACCTTGGTACCCAAATTTCACTCATCAAAAAGTGAACAATTGTGAACTGTCGTATATCCATTATCAACATATTACACATCCTATTTTGATGATGCAATGCTCTAAGTCAAGATACTCTGCCTAAGTAAGGAGGTGCTTCACACAGTGCCAATTTCCCACTTTCGCATGGAAGAAAAGAACAAAACTTAATGCTAACTGGCAATGGAACACCCCCTGGCCTCCACCAGCAGCTGAGGCCAATGGCCTAACAGCTAGGGAGTTACCAAGATCCACAAAGACTGAATGATACACACGAGCAGACACCTCTGAGAACAGCCATTTGAGACACATTCTATGCCTTTGCCCTATCTTCCCTTCCTTTTAGAGATTTCTGTCCCCGTTGGGGGAAGAGAGAACCTGAGAGACAGAGTGAAGGGAGGACATTCTCTCCTCTTCATCAAGTAGCAAAGGCATATTCCTTGGGCAGTTTCCTTCTCAACTGTCATGGTGTCAGCAGATTTTATGGGAGGAGAGATGAGGGAATGGACAGGTTCACTACTCAGAGCAATTTTTGGATGCAATTATGAGACTCCTTTGGCACTGTTTTAGGATCTACAAGTTGGAGCAAGTTGCCCTGCACTTAGAGGAGGGATTAACTAAACCAATTTCACCTAAATCAATTTGCACTGTTCAGATGATATGTTCATAAAGCAACCAAGCCATTCTGATTTGCACCAGTACTTCCCAAGGATGGCCTTGCAAGGTGCAACATGCTAGATTAGGAGTCTAGTAGTCATGAAAGTAAATGGGAGGGAAATACTCGCTCCTTCAAGTCTCTAGACTTTACCCCTGCCCTGCACAGCCCCTCCCTGTCCTAATCCGAGAACTGCAAGTACACAGGTATGCCTTAAACAAACAGGAGGCCAAAATGTAAGGCCCAGTCAGCAGAGGACTCTGCACACTGTAGGTGCTTTTAAGAAACATTGTTGACTCACTACTGCAAGACACTAATCCTGCTTAGATAGCCATGCCTAAAAGTATTTAAGCCACTTTTCAGTAGAAAGTAACTACCTGCCCCCATATGGGCTAAAAATGAGTGAGGTTATGTTTTCAAATGAGTCTGATTCAGATTGTTAGGTTGGAGTACATTAGATGTGATTCAAGCCTTAGTTTAAAATAATCATCATTACTCTGTATACCTTGTTCTATGTACGTTTTCATTCAGTTGCATGTGCACTAAGGGAAAAAAAAAGAAACAGACATAGGACCACAGTAGGGTAATAGATTTAGCTCCCAAAAGGGTTAATAATGGCAAGTTAGGGTTCCCAGTAAACCAGGGTTCCTACTTACACCCAAACTATTACCTCAATAAAAGGTAAATGAAGTACTTTCTTTGAAAAGTATAATGCTGAGGGTTTATAGAATCCTTTCATCTTCAAAGGACGAA